>NC_092874.1:195171366-197571366 GCF_028372415.1 Notamacropus eugenii | reverse complement strand
AGATCAATTGAACAGAGAAGACACATAGTACACAGTAGTCAGTGATTATAGTAACCTTGTGTTTGACAAATGTAATGATTCAAGCTTTTGGAATAAACAATCAATATGTGTGAAAAATTATTGGCAAAACTAGAAAGCAGTTTGGCAGAAATTGGGCATAGACTTACAGCATTTACCAAGAAAAGGTCAAAATGAATACATGACCTAGACTTAAGGGAGAAAGCATAAGAAATATAGAACATGGAACATATTATCTATGAGACTTATGTACAGGAGAAGAATTTATGAATAAAGAAGAGACAGAGAGCAAAGTGAGGTGTAAAATGAATAATCTAATTATATTAAGTTCAAAAGTATTTGTATAAATAAAACCAATACAGCCAAGATTAGAAGAAAAGCAGAAAACTGGGAAAAAATTTTATAGACAATTTCACAGATAGATCTCATATCTTAAATACGAGCTTTGTCAAACTTACAAGAATATGAATCATTCTCCAATTGATAAATGGTCAAAGGATATGAACAGGCAGTTTTTTGATGAAGGAACCAAAACTTTATGTAGTCATATGAAAAAAATGCTTTAAATCATTCATTAGAGAAATGTAAATTAAAATACAACTTTTGAGATATCTCACACCTATCAGACTGGCTAAGATGATAGAAGGGGGAAAATGACAAATTTTGGCAGGGATACGGAAAAATTGGGATGCATTCAATGATCCAACCATTTTAGAGAACAATCTGGAATTATACTCAAAGTGTTATGAAACTGTGAACCAGCAATACCACTTTTAGGTCTGTTTCCCAAGGTGATCAGGGAGAAGGAAAATGAACCACATGTACAAAAATATTTATAACAGCTCCCTTTGTGGCGGTAAGAAAGAAGAAACTGAGGGCCTATCAATTGGGGAGTGGCTAAAGAAGTTGTGGTATATGGTGGTGACGGAATATTACTACTGTGCTGTAAGAAATGATGAGTTAGTTGATTTAAAAAAACATGGAAAGATTTGCATTAAATAATGAAGAATGAATGATATGAATAATAAATGAATAGTAATAAATAAATAATAAATGAAGAATGAATAATAAATAATGAAATGAGCAGAATCAAGGGAACATTGTATACAATAACAGCAATACTGTTTGAAGAATAACTATGAATGAATATTATATGTGAGTATTATAAATACTCAAATTAACTACAGAGAGTCTATGAGGAAAAAAGAACAGATAAATAGAAGTATGTATAGTATGGTTTTACATATATATATGTCTATATGTCTATAGTTCTGTGTGTGTGTCTGTGTGTGTGTGTGTATGTATGAAATGGTGACCTCTAGTGTGGGGTAGGGAAGGAGGGAGAAGAAATGAAAATAAAAAGTACACAACAAAGAAAAAAAGAATTTCAGAAGGCAGCATAGAAAAGCAGGGTAGTTTTGAAAGTGATGTGTGCTATTTATGACAGATTTTTTTTTAAAAAGTTAAAGTATAAAATGGAGATTTATGGTTTCATATTGAATCCTCTCTTTGTGCTTGTGCTGTATGCATGAAAATGTTTCTTTTTTTGTATGTAAATTCAATATTACTTTTAAAATAAATAAATTGCTTCATTATAGGATTATAAGATTCATTCATAGGTTTCCAGAATTATTGAATCTCAGAAGTGGAAATGACTTCCCAAGTCATATAGTCCAAACTGTTCACTGAACCTATATCTCCTTTGCAAGATACCCAAAGAATAGTCATTCATGCTTTTGCTTGAATATCACTGAGAAGAGGAAGCCCACTTTCTGAGCTAGCTCATTGTACTTTTTGATGGATCTGGTTATTAAAGAACTGAATCTGTTTCTTTGTAACTTTCACGTATTGCTCGCAGTTATGCTGTTTGATGACAAATAGAAGAGAAAATGAGTTGAAAGTGCAGACCTCCAAAGAGATAATGAATGTAAAGTGCGAACCCTAAGGTGCCATTTCAATTTCAATTATTATTTAGTTATTATTAGTATTGTTAACAATTCCTCAAATACTTAAAGATACTCATCACAAGGCTTTTCTCCAGATGAAACATCCCCATTTCTTTCAGACTTGTATGAATCTGAAGCCATTACTTTCCTTATTGTACTCTTCTAAATACTTTCCACTTTATTGATGTCTTTTCTTAACCACATCACAATATTACAGATATGATTACCACCTTTAAAGAAGTCTTTCATTTGAACTCGGTGCTGATTATTCACCATGACAGTGACAAATATCTTTGTCAAGTACTGATTTATGCTCTGCCTAATTTATAGTAGGGATAATGAACAAAGTTATCTTAGTTATTGCTTTTCCCAGAGAATTTTATATGAGTTTAATATATGCATGGGAGACACCTTGTGGGAAAAGAGTATCTAAGGTGGCATTTGCTCTCCTGAGTTAAATACTTTTTTTTAATGGTCAACAAAAACCAATAGGATAATAATAATATAATATAATAATAAGGATCTTGTATTCTATGTGCTTTTCAGTCAGTTATTGTGATTGTCAAGATAAGGTCTCCTATGTAATATGTTCAGCTTGTACATGCTGGTGGCTAAAAGAATAGGTTTAATCTTTGAGTGCTCTTCTTCACAACCAGGTGTGGTGTGCTTGTACCTTTGGCTATTAACCAAAGGACGTTTCAGCCTGCCCTTGTCAGAGAGAGGTTTTTGAGCCACAGTGCTATAGAAAGTAGGCCAGAGATCTGCAAATGTCCTTAAACACCTGAGCTTGCAAGAACACAGAGAGAAGATAGGTGATCAGATATGCCCAGAACATGCCTTGTGACCCCCAGCCTAGAGATAATAAAGAGGAAGCAGCCAATAGGACTCTGAGTATCCAAGGGCATCAGCAGCCTTGTAGCATCAGAGGTATGAATTCCCTTAGCCCAAAAGTTGTCCATTTGTATGTCTAGAGTGCATGTTGTCTTAATATTTTCCCCCTTTCCTTTGATGGTATAGTAAATTATGAGAGAATGTACCCCAAGTTCACACTTTTGGGGTCTTTTCACTTAATTATTTGCTATCCTGCTTTATTAAATATCTAATTTTGAAATATGTATCAGCCAGTGAAATGACACATTATTTACTTCAAAACAAAAGGCATTTAATCAAACACTATATCAAAAAAAAAAAAAAGCAAGAAAAACAAGTGCTCTCTCATGTACACACCAAAACAGAAATCCAAAAACTTATTCCCTATCCTCAAAAAGGTGCCTCAGGCACTGAAAGGTGAAAGGGCTTGCCTGTTGTTTTATTGCCAGTATTTATCAGAAGCAGCATTTTATTTGAGACCTTCGTCATGCCAAGGTTATCCCTCTATCTACTACACCAATTTTCTTGTGCTGCTGTGTTGGGCTCTGGTCAGGCAAAATCTTTAAAATTCTATTAAGTTATAGATGCAGAAAAAGCTTTTGAGAAAATTTGGCACCTGCTCCTATTAAAAATATTAAAGAGCATGAGAATAAATGGAGTTTTCCTTAAAATGATGAGTAATATCTATCTAAAACCATCAGCAAGCATTATATGTAATGGGGATAAGCTAGAGGCATTTCTAAAAAGATCAGGGGTGAAAGAAGGATGCCCATTATCACCTTTTTTTATATAATATTGTACTAGAAATGTTAGCATTAGCAAAAAGAGAAGAAAAAGAAATTGAAGAAATTAAAATAAGCAATAAAGAAACAAAATAATCTCTTTGCAGATGATATGATAGTATACTTAGAGATTCAGCTAATAAACTACCTGAAATAATTAACAACTTTAGTAAAGTTGCAGGATAGAAAATAAACCCACATATATCATCAATATTTTTATATATTACCAAAACAAGCCCAGCAGCAAGAGATAGGAAGAGAAATTCCATTTAAAATAATTGTAGATATTACAAAATATTTGGAAGTCTACCTGCCAAGACAAACCCAGGAATCATATGAACACAATTACCAAACCCTTTGCACACAAATAAAGTCATATCTAAACAATTAGAAAAATACCAACTGCTCATAGGTAGGCCAAGCTATTGTAATAGAAATGACAATACTACCTAAATTGATTTACTTATTTCAGTGCCATGCCAATGAAACTACCAAAAAAATTTTATAGAGCTCGAAAAAACATTAAATTCATCTGGAAGAACAAAAGATCAAGAATATTAAGTCAATTAATGAAAAGAAATGCAAAGGAAAGTAGCTTAGCTATATCAGATCTAAAACTGTATTATAAAGCAGCAACCATCAAAACTGTTTGCTGCTGGCTAAGAAATAGAGTAGTGGATCAGTGGAATAGGTCAGGTACACAAGACACAGTAGTCAACGACTATAGTAATCTACTGTTTGATAAATCCAAAGACTCCAGATTCTGGGATAAGAACTCATTGTTTGACAAAAACTGCTGGGGAAATTGAAAAACAGCATGGCAAAAACTAGACATAGACCAATATCTTATACCATATACCAAGATAAGCTCAAAATAGGTACATGATTTAGACATAAATGCAAACTAGCAAGGAATAGTTTACTAGTCAGATCTATGGAGAATGAAAGAATTTATGACCAAACAAGAGATAGAGAACATTATTAGAGGCAAAATGGATGATTTTGATTACACTAAATTAAAAAGTTTTTGCAAAAACAAAGCCCAATGCAACCAAAATTAGGACAGCAGAAAGCTCAGAAAACAGTTTTTGCAGGCAGTGTTTCCGATAAAGGCATCATTTCTAAAATATATGGAGAACTGAGTCATATTTCTAAGAACACAACTCATTCCTCAGTTGATGAATGGTCAAAGAATATGAACAAGCAGTTCTCAAATGAAGAAACTAAAGCTATCTCTAATCATGTGAGAAAATGCTCTAAATCACTATTGAGTAGAGAAATGCAAATTAAAGCAACTCTGAGGTACTACCTCACACCTATCAGATTGGCTAATACTACAGAAAAGAAAAATGATAAATGTTGGAGATGATGTGAGAGAATTGGAACATTGGTGCATTGTTGGTGAAGTTGTGAACTGATCCAATCATTCTGGAGAGCAATTTGGAACTATGTCCAAAGGGCAATCAAGCTGTGTATACCCTTTGATCCAGCAATACCACTATCAGGTCTGTATCCCAAACAGATCATTAAAAAGAGAAAAAGACCTACATGTACAAAAATATTTATAGCAGCTCTTTTTGTGATGGTCAAGAATTAGAAATTGAGGAAATGCCCACCAATTGGAATGGCTGAACAAATTGTGGTATATGAATATAATGGAATACTATTGTGCTGTAAGAAATGATGAACAGGCAGATTTCAGAAAAAAAACCTGGAAAGACTGATATGAACTGATGCTGAGTGAAATGAGCAGAACCAGGAGAACATTGTACTCAGCAACAGCAACATTGTGTGATGATTAACTGTGATAGACTTAGCTCTTCTCAGCAATACAACAATCCAAGACAATTCCAAAAGACTCATCATGGAAAATGCTAACCATGTTCAGAGAAAGAACTATCGAATCTGAATGCAGATTGAAGAATACTATTTTCACTTTTTCTTCTTTCTTGTGCTTTTTTTTCCCTTTCATTCTGATTCTTCTTTTACAACATGACTAATGTGGAAATGTGTTTAACATGATTGTATACGTAACAGATTGTTTCCTGTTGTGGGAAGGATAGGAGAGAAGGGAGAAAAATTTGGAACTGAAAATTTTACCAAACAATGTTGCAAGCTACCTTTACATGTAATTGGGGGAAAAAATAAACTACTATCAAGAAAAAATTCTATGAAGTGGTGGGCATCACATTTTAGTAAGAGCCATCATCAACCGGAACATGTCCAGAGGAGAGTGACCACTGTGGTGAGGGCACTCAAGAGTATATCACATAAGCACTGGTTGAAGGAATAGGTAATGATTACCTTAGAAAAGAGAAAAACTGAGGAGAGGGTTGTGATAACTGTCTTCAAATAGCTGAAAGGCCATTATGTGGTGTCATCTGGAGGAGGGATTAGACTCATTTTTCTTGTACCCCTCTCCCCCAAGAAAAAGGAAAAATGAAGAAAGAAGCAGTCTTAGGCTCCATATAAGGGACATTTTTCTAGCAAGTGGAGCTGTCCAAAATTATATAAAGTTGGGGAGTACCCTTAAAGGAAGGTCTTTAAGCAGAGACTGGATACCACTTAATGAAGATTGCAGAAGGGCTTTCTATGAATTTGACTACATAATTTCTTAGGCTTCCTCTAGTTTGGTGCTTCTGTCAAATAAGTCTCCATGGGATACAGTTCTGTTTAGAGGCAGTAAATGGTTTCCTGTGCCATATAATGGATTCTTGCTGCTTGCAAGCCACTTCCTCACACACAGATTCCATCCTCGTATTTCTTTGTAGTCTTTGTCTATATCAACTTTGATCTTTTCTTTTGACTTCCTAATTGTAGTTCCCAATTTGCCAATATTATACCATCACAATAGCAATAGCTAGCATTTATATAGTGTTTTTATCATTTTCAAAGTACTTTACAGATATTTTCTTATTTGATCCTCACAGCAACCCTGGCTTGGAGCAGGTTATCCTCATTTTTCAGAGGAGGAAATTGAGCTTGAGAGAGGTAAAATGCCTAGGCAGTATTGAACAGCTGAGTCTGAGTATCTGAGACAGAATTTGAACTCAGATCTTGCTGAATCCAGGTCCAACTCTCTGTCCAATTTGCCATCCAACTGTCTCACCATGGGGACTGGCACAAGACACACAGCCAACCTCTCCTGTCAGCTCTGTGGGCAATGGTCACTTGCCTTGGATTGGCTCCTTACCCCCTCCCAAAATGGCCAGAATGGAATTGATGCCAAAGATCTGCACTGAGAGGGCAGTTCTTTCTTCATAGAGGTAGATAGATAATTCACAGTATAATGATAGAAGTGCTGGGCTGAGAGCCAGAAATTCTGGCTAAGAACCAGAAATATCTGAGCTCAGATCTGGCCTCTGATATTTACTAGCTATATGATCCTGAACAAATCATTTAGCCTGAATTTCCTCATCTGTAAAATGAGGATAATAATAGCACCTACCTCTTCAGGGTTATTGCAAGGATAAAATGAAATAATATTTATAAAATGCTTTGCAAACCTTAGCATGCTATATAAGTTCCAGTTATTTTTCTTACAGTTTATTCACTCTCCATTAGTGCATAGGTACTTAATCCCCTGCATAGGTACTCAAAAGCAATCCACATTATCCATATTGTCTTCCTTAGTTGCACCCTGTTTTTCACTCACTTATTCACCACTTTGTGCTCCATTGCAAACACATTAAGAGACTGGATTTCACTCTAGTAATGCCAAATCCAATCACCACCTTAAGAGTGACACTCTTTTACAGATCAGCTATTAGGGACAGTTGCATGTACATTTTGTCTTCTGTCCTTCATAAGGATTTTCAAATTTTGACATTCATTCATTCAACAATATTTTGTCTACTGAGGAAGAAAGAAAAATATTGAAGGTGTGACTTGTCTTTCTTGATCTTGGAATCTGGTAATTATTATGTTGTAATGATAAAGCTAAATTGATTATGAAGACATAAAAGAAGTATAGGTGTTGTATATACCATATATATACATATGGTATAGGTATATATACATACATGTATATGCCTATATATCAATATATCTAATATCTAATATCAATATATGTATTAGACTTGAAGAGAGAAATACTATTTCTGAAAGGGGATGTATGGCATAGGGCTCAGGAGAAGCTTCATGGAAGAAGAGGAGACATTTTCAGTTGAGTCTTGAAGTCTAGGTAGGATTTCAACAATATGTGTGTGTGTGTGTGTATGTGTGTGTGTGTGTGTGTTGTTCGGTCATGATCCCATTTGGAGTTTTCTTGGCAAAGATACTGGAGAGATTTTCCATTTCCTCCTCCAACTCATTTCACAGATGAGGAAAATAAGGCAAATAAGGTTAAATGACTCGTCCAAGTTCACACAGCTAGTAAGTGTCTGAGGTTGAATTTGAACTCAGGTCTTCCTGACTGTGAGCCCAGCCCTCTACCTATTGTGCCACTTAATGGGCCAACAATAACATATATCTATCTTTCATCTATCTACGTATCAATGTACATATTAGACCTAAGGAAAGAAATATTATTTTTAATGGGAGATGTGTGGCATAGGGATCAGGTAAAACTTCATGGAGGAAGAGGAGACATTTTCAGTTGGATTTTGAAGGATGTGGAAGATTTCAACAAGTGGAGATCTGGTAAAAAGGCATTTCTGGTATTGGGAATGGAATGAGCAAAAGCAAGTAGAGGAAAAAGTCAAATATAACACAAAGTATGGGTGACTTAGTGAATTGTTTGTTCCTGACAGAAATAAGGAAGTCAAAAGGAGAAATGTGTTTGAGGAAAAGATAGTACTGTAGTCCTATTTTGGACATGATGAGTTATCTCATTTTACATCTGGGACTCAGAATATATTTCCCCATAGAAACAATATTATAAAAGGTAATCAGGTTCCCAGGCCATATCACAATACACTTCAAATATAGTGTCATAGAACTGAAGCTCCATGTTATAATAATGTTTTGAATGCACAAAGAATCCATTCCAACTTGGGATACTAGAAATAAATTTCTCTCACACAGTTCCCTTCTGAAGTAGCATCAAAGATTTTTCTCTTCAATTCACAAGCCAAGCAGCTAGCCTAGTATTGCAACTTCCCAGCACATGTGAATAGGTCAAGGTTGAGAGTTAAAACAGTTTTGGGGCCTGGGCTTTCAGCATGTGTAAGCCCCAGGACACTCTTCATAGTGGTGGCTGCTTCTCCACTTCTCTCTGCTTCCCCTTCCATTTCCACCAGCTGTAGCTTCCAACTACTATTTCTTACCTCCATCGGTTTTGTCCCTGAAGTTAGCATATCACCATTTGTAATTTTAAAAAATTTTTTGTTGCTAGTAACATGAAAAAAGAGAGGTTTCTTTCTTTTTATTCTTTCAATTAGACCCTGTAGTGAAAGTATATATGCACTGTGTCCCTAAAGTCTAAATAAACATTTATAAAGTGCAGTTTTAATAATTTACAACCACAATAAGACTTTGAGGGAGACCATAAACAATGTATGCTGATAGACTGATCTTTATACTAAGGAGTTGAAGTGAGTTTCAGCAACTTTCCAGAGGAAGCTCACAATGAGTCAAATGTGTGTATTTTGTTACATGATCAGGTGCCGGTGAAGGGGTTTTCAGTTACAGAATGGTATAGAGGGCATTGGGAAGAGGGCAAAAAGCTGGGGCTGAGGCTGGGGCTATGAATGTTGCTGAAGAACCAAATATTGGGGTCACTGTGCCATATCACGACAGATTCCATTCTAGAGTAAGACAAAAATCAGAAATGAGATGGGGAGGGGGGTGACATGAGGTAAAAGTGGGAAGAAAGTAATTGTCAGCAGGAAAAAATGGATCTTGGAGAGAGGAAATCCCTAGTAGCTGCTGGCTGGAGGGAAGGAATTTCCAGTCATTTCCCTGTGATCATTTATATGAAAAGGACATAAGGAGGTTAGGTAAACGTTAGGTGGGATTGGAAAGCCAGAACTGAACACTTTTTAACTGTAATTTTTTGTTGAACTCATGAGTCACCAAGGGATCATTACTGTCTTTTCCTTTGGATGGCAGTTAGTGTTGGGATGTTGTGGCTGGATTGAAGAAGGTAATATGTATTCTCTTATTTATTATGCTAAAAATTGCATAACCAGTAATATTCAGATTGACTTATCTATAGACTAAAGGGGTATGAGAATGAGAGAGGAGAGGGAGTTTTGGAAAAAGAAGTTTTCCCAGCTTATTTTATAAGCTAGGCTGGAACAGTGGTTTAGAGCTAATTAATTAATGAGAGATAATGTACATTTCTAATGCATATTAATTTATTAAGATAAGAACATACCCTTATAGTGCCTACTAATGCACATTTCCTTTTTTAACTTTTTAATTTACTTTGTAAATAATATTTTATTTTTTCCAGTTACACATAAAGATAGTTTTCAACATCCATTTTTAATAAGATTTTGAGTTCCAAATTTTTCTCCTCCCTCCCGAAGACAGCAAGTAATCTGAGATAGGTTATACATGTGCAATCATGTTAAACATATTTCCACATTAGTTATGTTGTGAAAGAAGAAACAGAAAAAGAGTGAAAAACCACAAAAAAATTTTAAAAAGTGAAAATAGTATGCTTTGAACTACATTTTCATAGTTCTTTCTCTGGATGTGGTTAGCATTTTCCATCATGTTTCTTTTGGAATTGTCTTAGATCATTGTTTTGCTGAGAAGAGCTAAAGCATTTATAGTTGATCATTACACCATGTTACTGTTATTTACAATGTTCTCCTGGTTCTGGTCACTCCACTCAGCATCATCAGTTCATGTAAGTTTTTCCAGGTTTTTCTGAAGTCTGCCTGCTCATCATTTTTTACAGCACAATGGTATTGCTTTACATTCATATACCACAACTTGCTCAGCCCTTCTCCAATTGATGGACATTCCCTCAATTTCTAATTTTTTGCCACCACAAAAAGAGCTGCTATATATATTTGTACATGTAGTTCCTTTTCCCTTTTTAATGATCTCTTTGGGATACAGACCTAATAGTGGTATTTCTGGATCAAACGGTATACACAATTTGATTGTCCTTTAGGCGTGATTTCAAATTGCTCTCCACAATGGTTGGATCAGTTCACAACTCTGCCAACAATTCTAATGCATATTTCTAATGCACATTAATGTATCAAGAAACATAAGAATATACTCTTTTATTGCCTTTGAGTCCAATGTGAGAGAATATATATGGTAACAAGGCAAATTAAAGACTAAAGTATCTTGGTTATAATGTGATTAATATAACGTCAAGAACCCTCCAATCCCACCTAGGCTACTCATTGTGTAGTCATTTCCTAAATATTTCATATAGGTAAATTCAAAAGTGTCCTTCTTCCAGGTTAAATTATGCATAGTTTCAGAAATTGTATAAATTAAGCTTTCCATATTTAAAAAAATCCTAATTTAGGCAGCATATGTAGCTATCAAAACTAAGCCAGAGTGCTCATCACTTCCCATCTGAAATATAGAAAATCATATTCCAGTATTAGCCAATGGGAAATGAATTCATTCATGCCAATTAGATTTTCATAATTTACAATTCTCCATCTTGGGCAAAACATTTCCTCACATTGGCATATGAAAAATATGTAAATTACTTTTATTGTCATATATTTTCCAGATATTGTGCTTATATTCTTCTTGTATGTGTGACATCAGCTTCAATGGCCACTCAGATTATTGTATCTTACTGAATTGTAGGGAGTTAGAGATGAACTGTCATCTGATAGGAGTTTGTGAGGAGCTTGGCAGCTTACCCTTCATTCTGGAGAGTTACCTGTGATAACTAGAAACAGACTGAGTCAGGTACATAGAGAGGGGATCAAGGGAACTTCCTTCCTGAAAGAATTGGTTTCACTTTAATCTTTCAAAGAAACACAATGAAGATTATTCTTGAAAAGAGACTGTAATTGCCATCCTGATGGAGTTGAATGGTAGGACAGTGTTTCCAGAATTGAAAAGTCACAAGTAGCAGCAGTAGTTAAAAGTGCCTGAGACTATGTTCTCCCAGTTGCTTTGTTGTAAATAATTATTTATGTCTTTGTTGGCTATCCTCACTTGGAAGTTCCCTACATGAATGAAATCATCATTCCTGGTCCTATTCAGGCCCTATTCCTATACTTACACTATTAATGAATGCATAGCCAATGGCTTCAACATTAATTTAAGTCTTGGAGATTGCTATTTTATTTTCAGTTGTTTCTGACTCTTCATGACCCTCTTTGAGGGTCTTTGAGATTCTGAAGTGGTTTGCAATTTCTCCAGCAAATTTTGCAGATGAGAACACTGAGGCAAACAAGGTTAAACAGACTATCACTCAGCTAGTAGGTGTCTGAGGGTGGATTTGAACTCAGGTCTTCCTGACTGCAGGTCTAGCACTTCATCCATTGTGCACCTAGCTGCCCCCTAGAAGATTAGAGGATGTGATGTATGGAAAGACATGAGCAAAAGATTATGGGGAAAAAGGCTTGTCTGGTTTACCTAATAAATAATAATTATTATCGTGTTGGGGTTCAGAGCAAATTAATGAGAGAGATATTTCAATTTAGTCAATTTCTGACATTTTCTGAAAGAAAAAAGCAACTAAATTTATCTCTATTGCCTTAGGACCAAGGATGAGAATGAATTTTGGTAAAGATGGATGATAAGCCTACCTAGGTTATCCATGACTCTCATCCCTACTAAATATACAAATAACTACATATATTTTTCAGAAGTATTTGAAGTTTTCATTAAATTGTAGCTTTCAAAAATCATTAGGTCATAAAAATTCTGTTTAGCCCAAAGAATCAGACTAGCCTATGATTAACAAAGCTTACCTAGTTACTTACATGAGGTGATTTAATGGGTTCAAATCTCCCCCTCAGCTGCCTAAAAGTCTTCATTTTGTCAAATTGCCTAAAATTTCATCAGTTGGAGATTCATTTGGATTTGTTTCCTTTTCAAATGCACATGTCCCATGGTGTTAAACTACTATAATTTGTTCACACATTAATGTGAAGTATTTTAATCAGACTGATTTCCTGCCAACAGCATACTTAAGGAATGGGAGTTTGAGGCATAAAGGAGTACAGGTCAAGGTAATTTGGGAATCCAAGATGTAGAGAAGCAGTTGAGAATTTTTATGTAGCCAGGAGATGAAGAAAGGGTGATACTTACTTTAAATTTTGTCAAGGGTTTGTTCTGATATTGCTTTTCCTGGATATTCTTCTATTTTTCTTCTTGTCACTCTATTCTCTCTCTCTCCCCCATACATGTACATATAATATATTATATGTAAATGCATAATGCATATTTCTGTGAATATCTTATCTATCTATCTATCTATCTATCTGTCTGTCTGTCTGTCTGTCTGTCTGTCTGTCTGTCTATCTATCTATCTATCTATCTTTCATGTGTCTATCTTTCTTTACCAATGTGTTTATCTTTCTTTACCAATGCAGGTCATAAGCTTATCTACAACTTAATTGGGACAGTGGATAGAACTGGACTTGAAATCAAGAAAACCTGATTTCAAATCCAGTACCAGACACTTACTAGTTGTGTGACCCTGTGCAAGCCACTTAAACTCTGTTTGCTTCAGTTTCCGTAATAGCACTTATGTTATAGGGTTGTAGTGAGGATAAAATGAAATGTTTGTAAAGTGCTTTGCAACCTTAAAGTGCTATTATAGTCTTAGAGAGTTGATTGGGGCTAAGTGACTTACCCAGAGTGATAACGCTAGAATGAAAGCCAGGTATTCCCCATCCCAGTCACAGGGTGACATCCAGTTGATGTTTATCTCTCACCTTAATTATCACTTTGAATATCGCATGTTTCCCTCCTCTATCCCAGCTTGTCTGCCTCTAGTCTCAGTCTCTGTGGTGCATTTCACATCAAAGATTTATAAGAGTGAGATTCTATTGAGTAAATTAATCAAACCCTTCCCACTCCATTTAAAACAAGAGAAATCTTAATAGCTCAGAATATGCCTCAATCAATTAATCAAAGACTTTAGATTAAGTGGGTAAAGTCCTTGACCAACTGCAGAGACTGCTGCAAAGGAAGCATGTTTAGAATGGTTCTGGAAGCTTGGTTGTGCCCTAGAGGTTGTCTATAAAACATGAAGCTAATTCATGTCAGAAGAATGTGAGAGAGATCGAAAAGAATACAAGCCTGGGGAGAGCATTCTAGCAAAACCTGAGAGGAAGAACTATAGTGTTTACAGGGGCAACTTAAATTAGAAATTTAACTAGAAGTCTTTTTCTCTCCTTTGTAAGACACTCTTGAATTTCACCTTAGTTAAGGTGTCAGTTTTCTACTCAGCTCCTTACAGAGTCATCAGTCTGCCCTCCCATCACATTCAGTCTGTTCTCAGCTCCTGATGCAAATGATATTGCCAACCACTATTTTTTCTGGGAATCATACTGGCTCACCAATGAGAAGGATGAAATCTAAAATCCTCTGGAATCTTTAAAGATCATAGACTCTTTCTCCTGCTAAAGAAGATGGGAAGAGACCTAAGCTATAGCCCACACTTAGGTATTCTGCTTCCACCAAATTCAAATAGCTTGATCTCACTTTTCCCTGGATTCCACATGTATTAGTTTCCTTCCTTCCTTCCTTCCTTCCTTCCTTCCTTCCTTCCTTCCTTCCTTCCTTCCTTCCTTCCTTCCTTCCTTCCTTCCTTCCTTCCTTCCTTCCTTCCTTCCTTCCTTCCTGCTTTCCTATAGGTTCCTGCCCAAGCTCCACTTAATGGCAGTATTTTGGGCCCTCCTGGTTTCCCTGAGGGTCTTTCCCTCGCAGCTTGATTTTTTTCTTTTTTCTTTCTAATGAAAGGGGTCATCCCTTGACTCATTTTTTTAAAGAACCCTATTCACCTCACTCAGAGTGACAACCTAAAAAGACCTTAACCTAAAGGGACCAGAATCTCCCATTGCATTCTGGGCCAACTGTACACCTCCTGATGAATATCTGGTCACTGGACCCCAACGGCTCTAGAGGAGAAAGTGAGGCTGGTGACCTTGCACAGCCCTCCCTCACCCAAATCAAAGTCAACAGCAAGTCAGGTCATGGTCATCTCTGAAAATGAAAGACAAACACAACATGAACTGGTGGGAGATTATGCCATAGATTTTTGGGGGGATGCATTGAAATAACTGTTCTTACCATTCCACCTTAGTAAATACCCCTTTATTAAAGCTAGGTGGCACAGTGAATAGAGTTCTTGGAGACTTGGAGTCTGGAAGACTTGAGTTCAAATTCTCTCAGACACTTATTAGCTGTGTGACCCTGGGCAAGCCATTTGATCTTTATCTCACTCAGTTTTCTCATCTATAAAATGGGAATAATAAACAATTATCTTCAAAGTTTGTTAATGAGAATAAAATCAGATATTATAAAATATTTTGCAAGCCTTAAAACTTTGTGGAAATGTTAGCTATTTAATTGGCTGGCTGACTAATTGATTTTTAACTCATTATCTTGGAGGGAAGCACATGAATGGGTGTTCATGAACTATAGCACTAAAAGAACCCTCCTTCTGCTCATTGGGACTACCTCTAGAACCCTAATCTTGTTCTGAAGGACCTGACTTCTCAGTTCAAATGGGAGTCAGGTAAGTGGTCTCAGAGCAAAAAATTTGTGCCATGTTGAAACTGAAAGGGACCCTAAAGATCATCTCTTCTCTTTTGACAGATGATGAAACCAAGATCAATGGAGGTTAAGTGACTTGCCCAAAGTCATAAAAGTAGTTAATCGAATGTTACCATTGAAATTGCCTTCCTTAAGTATAACTTTGCAACTCCGCATCACTCATTCATTGATTTAACAGGCTTTTATTAAATATATAATATGCCAGATGCTAAAAGAATTTTGTTTTCATTTTGGTTTGTTTGTAGTTACTGTGAAGAGAATTCCCAGGATGGAAACTGTTCACCTACTGGCATCTATAACTTATGATCTCAGTGTCTTGGGATACCAAGAAGTTAAAATTACTGGTTTATGTTCTGATAATCATTTAATACCATTTTTGCACTTTAATTAAGGGTCAGAGCCTGAATCAACCAGAAGAAGAGCCTGAACCTAACAGCCTCTTTGTTCTCAGAAGACACCTCTTCCTATGTTAACAAGGCCAGATAGGGCTGACTTAACATTCTTTATGAGACCCTTAACCTGAGACATTATCTTGAATAATGGGACTTTTTCTGTATCTTAATATTTTGTGGACATATAATATGTTATGGCATGCTAATGGCAAAGAAAACACAGATATTCTGGGTCATAATTTCAATTGACTCTTTGTCAACTCTCTTATCTTATTGTATTTACAACTTACTCAATTAAGAAAATTCCTTTCTCATGGTATAGTTAAACACACATGGAGACCACAAATCTGACACAGACATCCTTGGATTGTCCTAAAACAGATTTAAACATGGTCATTCTTGTATCAGATAGTCAGAAGTTTCCTTCTGGATCATATATCTGCTAGCTTTAAGGGAATAAGCAATATGAATTTAGCCTGTTTGCCTCTTTTAACCAAATTTTCAGGTTCACAATTCACATTGCTATGTATCAGGGGTAGGACTTGAACCCAGGCCTCCTTGGTTCTATGGTTGACTTGTAATCTAGTACACTACACTGTATATGAGATGTAACAGTCCCTGCCCTGAAGGAGCTCAGGGTGTGGGAAAGTGATTCAATATGAATAGATAACACAAATATAATACAAGGTAAGAAGTGGTAGGAGGTAAAGAGAAATCTAGACAAAGTACTCTAGGACAAGTTGAGTAGGAACAGATCGCATTCAACAGGGAAAATCCAGGTGGGTTATATATGAGAGGGTCATAGATTTAAAGATGGGGAACCAAGGAGATTAGATGACTTTCTATTTTTTTTATTTATTTTTTAGTCAGTGAGTCAGTAAACATTTATTTTTTTTATTTATTTTTTTATTTACCTTTTAACATTCATTTTCACAACATTTTGGGTTCCAAATTTTCTCCCCTTTTGTCCCCTCCCCCCACCCCAAAACACTGAGCATTCTAATTGCCCTTATCACCAATCTGCTCTCTCTTCTATCATCCCTCTCTGCCCTTGTCTCCATCTTCTCTTTTGTCCTGTAGGGCCAAATAACTTTCTATACCCCTTTACCTATATTTCTTCTTTCCTAGTAGCAAGAACAGTACTCAACAGTTGTTCCTAAAACTTTGAGTTGCAACTTCTTTTCCTCCCTCCCTCTCCTCCCCCTCCCTTTGGAAGGCAAGCAATTCAATATAGGCCATATCTGTGTAGTTTTGCAAATGACTTCCATAATAGTGGTGTTGTGTAAGACTAACTATATTTCCCTCCATCCTATCCTGTCCCCCATTACTTCTATTCTCTCTTTTGATCCTGAGATTAGATAACTTTCTAAAGTCAAACATATGCATTAGGTGTGAGATTTGAATCCAAGTGGTTTGACTTCCTACTCAGCCCTCTTCCCACTATACCAAGATGCCTCTTTTAAAAGATGTATTATTGTTAACATTCATTTATTATTTTTAAATTTTGAGTTCTAAATTCTCCTCCACCATACCTCCCTCACCCATTGAGAAGGCAAACAATATGATATTATTTATACATGTGAAGTCATGCAAGCCATATTAGCAAGGTGGCGAAAAAGCAAGAAAAATTAAAAAATAAACAAGGTGAAAAAAAAGTATGTTTTGGTTGGCACTGAGAGTTCATCATTTCTCTCTCTGGAGGTGGATAGCATCCAAGATATCTCTTGAGGTGAGTCTTAAAGGATGGTAAAAGGTAGAAATAAAGAAGGAGTAGATGCCAGTCATGTGCTCCCCTTACAGAACGAGGGGAGGCAGGATCCATTCTGTATCGGATAGATCATGGAACGTGGTCATGATAAATAACTAATCTGATGTGAGAGATTATTCTGTAAAGCAGACCCAGTTGAGAATTGCCTGACCCTTTGGAAACCATTTAAGTAAAAAAACATCTGAAACTTTCAGGACCTCCTAAACAATAGATTTGCAGCATGTCACTAGGAAGGGGTAGAATCTTGCAACAGCCCTTTCTCCTTACTCTTCCACTTCCTGTCACCTACCTACTCACTGCTTTGGACAGAGGTAGCCAAGGGTAAAACCTCCTCACCCATCTTAAAAGGCACCAGCAGCAGATAGGACTGCCTGACATTACTCTTGTTTATTCCTACATAAGCAAGAGACAGTTCTCTTTCTACCATCTCCCCTCCCTTCTTTGCTGGAGATGCCCCCATATTCTAGGAAGAGGGCCAAATCAGAGTCTGAGTATTCCAGCAAGAAACATCTGGTGGGTCAAAGGCACTCAACAAGCTTTGTTTCTGCAATTACCTGTTTTTTTCTCCTCCCCCTTGGATTACACATAAGGCAAACTGGTGTTTCTTTGAAAACAGCTGAGAACACCAGATGGAGGGGGTGGTGGAGGCACAGTGGAAGGCAGGAAAGGGACAGGCAGGGGCTGTGGAGAAGGGAGGAAACTGTACCCACAGCATATGATATAGGGCAAATGCCAGTGGTGTCATTGGAGACAAAAAGGGAAAATGAGATGATTAAAAAAAAAAACCTAAAAGAACCCCAACCTAAGCACCATATGTGTGCATGCACATACATGGAGTCTTCAACATACCATTAAAATAGAGAAACCAACGTTTTGGTTTCCATGGCAACAAGGCCTATTGCTGCCTCAGCCTTAGAAACCTAACAGAGAAAAAAGGCATTTGCCTGTTAAGGAGACTGATGAATTGGGAGATAATTATACAGCATTCCGCCACCACCAAACAGACACAAATACACTCCCCAAAAATATTTTAAAGAGCACTGGTTGTCAGAAATCTTACAAAGCTGTGGGGTGGGAGGGAGAGACAGCAGGCAAGGAAAGAAGGTAACTGGGATGATTTCTGGGTGTACAGAAAGGGAATGGTGCATATGCTTGTGAGCCAGTGTTTGTAAGGAGAAAGGAGCAGGAGGCCAAGCTGAGCCAATCTGCAAGTCTTGACCATCAAAGTCCCAAGCCTGATGACCATCACTGGGAAAAGAACTCAATCCATTTGTGTCTGTATCTTAAGCGGAATGGGAATTTATGCGCATGGAAAGTCAGATTTAGGCAAGAAGTCAAGAGTATTCCTTTCCACTCAGAAAAGCAGATGGAACTTCAATAAGCCTGGCACCTCTAACGGAAGAGAAGTTAGTAGGGAGAAACCATTGCAGATGGAAAGTTACCTCCTTGAGCCACACCATCTAGCCTTCCTCTAAAAATTATATCCAGCCACTGGCTAAAACAGATTCAGAATAGCACTTGGGAAGGGTTGTTAGGGAAAATAAAGGCTTTTCTTTGCACTCTAACAAGGGGAGGCAGAGTCTTACTATGGGAAGAGGATAAATGATAAATAGAGTTTTGGACTTGGAATCAGTAAGACCTGGGTTAAAATTTGGACTCAGACACTATCTAGCTGTGTGACCCTAGCCAAGTTACTTAACTACTGTCTGCCTCTGTTTGTAAAATGGGGATAGTAATAGCACACACCTCACAGGCTCGTCATGAGGATAAAATGTGATAATATTTGTAAAGTGTTTTATAAATCTTAAAATGATATATACGTGTTATTATATGTACTCATTATATGTCATATAATTATTACTATTACATACATTTCTTTTGTTGTATCCTCCACAGCGTCCAGCTGGGTATGTGACAGTCACTTGGTAGATGCTTGAATGAATGATTGGGGGGTCATAAATTACCACGTACCCTTGTTCCCGCCTGTTACTGTTCTCAGGCACCTCTGTTGTTCATGAAATATGAATGTCCACCCAAAGGGCAACTTTGTTCACCAGTGGGTGGGCACTAAGGAGTGAAAGAAGCCCTTTGAAGCCTCAGTTCAGTAAAACATGACCATCACACTGTGATTTAGCCTAGGAAGATGGGCATTTTTATTAACCTTTAAAAACTTTTTTTTCCTTTTGTGAATACTCACCAAGAACTTTCTGCAAATCTGGTTAGAACAGATGAGCTGTCCAATGCAAGTACAGTATTTCAGGCATCCGTCATTTATAAAAAGCAATACTCACAAAATCTGAGTAAAGAAGACTTTTTCAATTGGAAAAGAAAGACTCAGATTTGAACCAAATTATGTCACCAGGGTACTCAGGCCATAAGAGAGTCACAAATCAAAAGACAGTGGCATATTAAGAGAGACCTTTCTCTCAACCAAAGAGTGAATGCCCTCAGGATGGACACTTTAAGACTTCTGTGGGGACACTTGTTCTTTATTTTATCCTGTTCCTTTGACACTATATTTTAGGGATTGGAAAAGGCTGTTGAACAAGGCCCCCACTGCTAAATGGAGCATAAATGATCTATCACCAGGTCATGTGCTGTCTAAAGGGAATGAGACCACGTGGGATTAGATGAAAAATGAGATTTGCTTCAAAGTAAGTTCTACCCAAAGGGAAGTTTTTTTTTCTTTCAAAGCTCTCAGATATAGCATTGTGGAAAGAGCACTGAATTTTCAGTTAGAAAAACTAAATCCTGGCTCTGCTACTACTTATGTGACACTGGACATGTTACTAAGACTCTCTTGGCCTCAGTTTCTTTATCTGTAAAATGAGAGGGTGGAACTAAGTGATCTCTGATGCTCCTTCTACCTCTAGTTTCTATGATTATAGGGTTGATGGGGATGGGGGTGGGGAGGCCATCTGACTGACTTTGCCAAGCTGTAGGTACCAGGGAAAAAATTTGCATTTAAATTTGCAAACAAAAATGTAATGGAAGTTATTTGCATGCAAAAACTTGCCTAAATCCAATCAATAGTTTAACCACTCTTCTGACATTCAGAATTAAGGTCATAAGGATCGTTTCTGACTCCCAATGTCATAAGGTACTATGAGAGAGTGAAACTATATGCTCTCACCTGCCATTCTTGACTTTAGCAGTCTAGGAGTGCAGTGAGACATTCAAGCGATGGCTAAAGAAAGGTATACAGAGGCTTCTGATAGCACCCAGAAAGAGTAGGCCAGAACACAAATGGGAAAAGTGGAGACACATATGTCAGTCTGACAGTCAACATGCATTTATTGTGTGCTTACTATGTGGCAGGCACTAAGCAATCAAAACACAAAGATAGCTCCTGCCTTCAAGGATCTCACATTCTGATGGGAGAACACAACATGGAGTTGCCATGGAGCCTTTTCTTTCTTTCTTTAATATTTTATAAGCTCATTAGTAACAATGAAATAATCATTTCCTAATAATCTGGCTCTTAATAGTTCACTATTTTCCGAATGAGAGGGGTATGTTCCGTTATAAGCCATCTGAAACCATGGTTAATTATTGTCCCTGAGCTGAATTTTGTTGTCTTACAGTGCTATCTTCTATCATGTCATTGTAGTCATTGTGCATATTACTCTCTTGGTTCTACTTTGCAACAGTTCATAAAACATTTCTTTGACTTCTTCATATTCATCATTCTTTATGAATAAGTTATTACGTTCATAGGATATAATTTGTTTAATCATTCCCCAGTCAATGGCCATGGACCTTGCTTCCAGTTTTTTGTTACCTCAAAAATGATGCTATTAGATTTTGGCATATGTGGAATCTTTGTTTCTTCTATTGACCTCTTTAGGGTCTATGTTCTGTAGTATTATTGCTGGTTCAAAGAGTATGAACAGTTTAACTTTTCCTGTTTAATTTCATATTGGTTTCTAGAATGGTTGGGTCAATCACAATATATCAATGCCCTTGTCTTTCCTTCTCCCTCCAGTATTGATTTACTGTCCTATCATATTTGCCAATTTGGTGGTTGTGACAGGATTTAAAATTTGTATTTCTCTTATTTTGCAGCATTTTTCATATGGTTGTAAATTTACTAAGTTGTCAACACTTCTAATAAGAGGTCCCTTCTTGGCTGGTAAGCCAGAAAAGTTGATTTACAAAAGGAGCTACCATTCTCGTTGTCCCTTTTCCCCTTTCAGTCTGTGAAGCATGTAGACTGTTTCCAGCTACATCTTGAGTGTTCGGTAGGGGTGCCCTTATTCCCATAGTCTCCATGAGATTGGGAACACACCAGACTCATTTGTATATGATTCTCTTGTGCCTCTGGGTCACATCTGCTTGGTTTGTATTGGTTCCTGGTAATATCTGTGGTGCCTGTATCCAGGACTGGAGATATACTTGTGAGTTCTGAAAGGTCTGAAGGTCTCAATAGGCCTGCAAGTGTAGCCATATAACCATAATGGCAGTGACTGATGTCAGGCAAAGCTTCTGCATTAAAATGACTGGGCACTGACATGAAGAAGATTAGCCTAAGCCCAGTCATTTTACAAGGGGACTATTTGGACTTTGTAACTGCAAGTAAAGTTACTGAATCCTGTCCATCCTGTAAATTCTGATAATATACTCGAACTCTTTAATGTTTGGTATTTCCTTCTGAGTAGGAACAAACTACTTGTCCTATGCCCAAATCCTATTGTACAATACTTATTTTTTCTTTCTTCATTTTTGAGAAAACCACAGACTTGTGAACCATTAGCAAAGTTATGCCTAGGATGGGGAGAAATAACACACCAATATAGGTGAGAAATTAGAATTCCCTCTCTCTGGAGGAAGTTGTCATTGTTCATCCTTGGCCAATGGCTTCATGAAGGTGATGTCTTGCCTTGTGCGTGAATTGGATTTAAGTGAGGCAGAGATGATGAAGTATACCCAGAACTGAAACTGGGCCACAAACCAAAAATGTCTGAGTCAATTGTGTGTGCTCCAGCCCCTATAGCTTAGTTGAGTGATCTCTCAATTTCTCAAGGCTAATTTTTGAAGAAGAATTTGTTCATATCCTTTGACTTCTTGTGTTTTGAAGAATATCACTTAGTAATGCAAATTTGAGTCAATTCTCTGTAGATTTTGGATGTCAGATTTTTATCAAAGCTGTTCAATAAAAAATTTTGTTTTCAATTGATAATCCCGCTTCTTATTGCTGAGTTATTCCAGTCCTGTCTGGCTCTTCCTGACCCCTATTTGGGGTTTTCTTGGCAAAGATACTGGAGTGATTTGTCATTCCTTCTCCAGCTCATTTTACAGAAAAGAAACTGAGGCAAACAGAGCTAAGTGACTTGCCCAGGGTCACACAGCTGGTCTGAGACGAAATTTGAATTCATGAAGATTAGGCTTCCTGATTCCAAGTTGGCCACTCTATCCACTGCTGCTCCCTTGTCTATTAAATCTGGCTCTTCAAAAACTTTTAAATTACCCATAAATTATATTATCCATTTATATTTTGTAATTCCTCTATTCTTTATGTAGATATTAACTCTCCTCATAAATATTGTGAAAGTTAGCGCTCTTCATTTTTCTATATGTTTTATGATTGGATTAAAAAGTATTTAAGTACTTAAGGTACTTATTTTTATTTTGTTTAAGATGCTGATCAAAACCCATTTTCCACCGAACTTCTTTTCAGTTTTCTCTAACAATTGTTAAACAGGGAATCCTTTCTCCTTGAGATTGTTTTCTTAAGGTTATATGGAGCACTAGACTAAGTTTGTGTCTCTCTTTGTGTGTGTGTGGCATTTACACCTTCCTTTTCTAGAACATTAGGTTGATCTAGTTTTCTATTTTTTAACCAATACCAAAGTTTTGATATTATTGCTTTATTTTTTTAATTTCACTTTGAACTTCAACACAGTGAAGCGAATGTCTCTGTATATATGATTGATTACCAAAAAGGATTGTTTATGAAGATGTAACCTTTTTTTGATACCAGTTGTTTTTTTAAAGTATATAATAAATTCCACCTGTTATTTTCAAAACTGTCCTGCTTGACTTAATTTCCTTTTGAACTTCATTGTGTTCTTTCTTTATATTTAAAAAATGTTTCAATGCTTCCCTTGGCATCTGTAACGCTAAAGCCCCCCTCTCAAACCCTCTCCAACTGAAACATGAAAATCAAAAAAGAAAGTCTTTTTACAAATAAACACAGTCAAACAAAGCTAAATCACATAGTATCCATGTACAAACATACATGTTTCTTTTTGCATCTTGAGATCATCATTCCTCTGTTAGGAGCTCATGGGTCCTCTGGAGACATAGTTGACCATTGTATTGATTAAGTTCCTAAGTCTTTCTAAGTTGTATTTTTGTTTGCAATGTTGCTGGCTTTGTATAAATCGGGATTTTCATTCTAGTCAAGTCACTCTGATTCAATTTTTATACTACCTAGTTTTCTTTGCAATCATCTCTTTCGTCATTTCACACAGTCCAATAATATTCCATTATATTTACATATTCTGTTATATTCATATAACACAGTTTGTACAGTCATTCTCCCAACAGATGGCCATTCCTGTAGATTCTAGTTCTTTCCTTTTTCTATTTAATCCCCCTTCAAGGTCAAAATACTTGTCTTTCTTGTGAGTAGCCTTTTCTCAAGATCATTTTCTTTCTGTCTTTCCTCTGCCCCCAAACTCACTTGTTTCCTTGTTGATTTTGATGTTTTCTTAAAATATAATATTTTTTAATTAAATTTTTTCCTTTCCCTCCCACCTCCTCTTACCATTAAAAAAGAAAACCTATATGACATATGTTTGTTAGTGTGTTTGTATGTGTGTATGTGCGTAATAAAGACAGCATTCTGATGAATGCAGTGATCAACCATGAGGATCAATGATGAATCATAATTGTTACCTCCTAACAGAGAGATGACAGACTCAGGGGGCAACATAAGACAAATTTGGGGGATGTAGCTAAATTGGGAATTTGATTTGCTTGAATTTATTCAAGTATTTTAAACAAGTTCCCACTTTAGCTACATCCCCAAAATATGTCTTATTTTGCCCCCTGTCTATCACCTGTTGAATCATGGTTGGTCATTGCATTGATTAGAGTTCTTAAGGGCTTTCAAAATATGTAATTTGTTCTCTTTCATCTGCTCATTTCCCTATGCATCCGGGCAGCTAGGTGGTGCAGTGGATAGAGCACCAGTGAATGAGTCAGGAGGACCTGAGTGCAAATCTCACTTCAGACACTTGATACTCACTATCTGTGTGACCTTGGGCAAGTCACTTAACCCCAATTGCCTCACCCTGGGTCATCTCTAGTCATACTGATGAATATCTGGTCATTGGATTCAGATGGCTCTGGAGGAAAAGTGAGGCTGGTGACCTGCACAGCCCTCCCTCACTCAAAATAAAGTGAAGTTCAAGTCATGTCATTATTTCTCTGATGGCATGGTCTTCTTTGGCAATGAAGGACGAACACACACACAGACACTCTGCATCAGTTTATAGAAGTGTTTTCAGGTTTCTATGAAATTTTTCTTTTCATAATTTCTTGTAGTACAATAGTATTCCATAGTATTTATGGAATATCAATAATATAATCAGCTATTTTCCAGTTTATGGGTACCCCTTTGGCTTTCAGTCCCCCCTTTTTAACCATTTAACAGCCACAATTAATATTCTTGTACATATGGGTACTTTTCCTCTTTTTTGGGATCCCTTTGGAGTATAAAGAGATCTGTAATTGCTGGATTGAAGGGTATGTTCACTTTAGTAAACTTTTGGGCATAATTTCAAATTGCTTTCCAGGATGATTGGAGCAATTCATAGCTCTACTGATAATACTCTGCTTGTTTTCACATAGTTGTTCCAGTATTTGTCATTTTATTTGCCAATCTGATAGATATGAGGTGGAATCCCAGAGTTGCTTTGCTTTTCATTTCTCTAATTATTAGTGATTTGGAATGAATTTTCTTTCATATGGATGTTGATAATTTAGGTTTCTTCCGTTGGACACTGCTTTTTCATATTCTTGTACATAGATCTTAAAAAATTGAATCAGTTCCTTATCAGTCTTGGAAGAGAGATGCCTGTCTGAAAGATTTCAAAAAAAATTCCCACAGTATCTGCTTCTCTTCTAATTTTGGCTGCACTGATTTTGTTTGTGAAAAATGTTTTTTAATTGTATGTAACCATGGTTGTATATTTTACCTTCTATGATCATTTCCATAGATCAGAAAGGAAATTTTTTACTTGCTCCTCTACTTTGTTGATGATGTCAACCTTTATGTTTAAGTTATGTATTCATTTGGGTATCTTCCTATATGGTGTGAAGGACTTATTATTAATCTGTTGATGTATCTTATCCCCTGCTCCCAGAGTGTATGTTTCTAGGGTCAGGGACCATTTCAATTGTGCCTTTGTATCCTTGGCCCTAATACAATCCTCTATACTGCTTTTGATTGATGGGTGTATATCAATACCCTCTCTCATTTCTCTTTAAAATATCATTTGAAGAATTCCCTGGGCCCCAGACATTAAGTGATTTGTCCATGGTCTCACACAACTGGTGAGCATCAGATGTAGAACCTAACCAACATTGGCCTTCTGGCCACTTTTCTACACTGCCTCTTAAATACAGCTAGTCCTGATGAGTATGAAGTATGAAGCCTGTGAACTAGTAGCATTATTTGAATTTACAAATTCACACTAATTGAAGTTATAATTATATATAAAATATGCTAATTGGCTTTAGTCCTATGGAAATATGCAATGAAAATTTGAATCATGTGACCACTGTGCAGGATTAATTACTTGCACTAATCAGGACCTACTAGAAATTACACAAGTGAAATAGTGTAACATATCATGGAATCATAGATTTTAAAATTGGAAAGAGCCTCATAGTCCATATAGTCCAAGATCTAACAAGTGATCATTTACCTTTGTTTGAATACCTGCAAGAAAAAAAGCACTTGAGGCAGATCAATCCACATTGGGAGTGCCCTAGTTTTGGGGAAATCTCTCATGACTCCAGCCTAAATTTACCTCTTTGCAGCTTTTACCCTCTAGCTTCTTGTTCTGACCTCTTGAACTGAACAGAATTAGTGTAAACTCTTCTTTCTACAGTTCATCAGAAACTGGTGCATAGATATGTTCTTCCCAAATTTTCTCCCACTTACTTCAACTAATTGATATATATGTTGTTTTTCTGTTGTTTCAGTCATGTCCAACTCTTTGTGACTTCTTTTGGGGGTTTTCTTGGAAAACATGCTGGAGTTGAGTGGGATAGGTTTAGTGAAGACTTCTCAGATTGTAATTCTTCTCCCAGGGGTGAGGTAAGACCTAGAGGCTCAAGGTTACAATATTTTTAGAATAGAATAGTTCCATATAAGGATATAAAACTGTGTAGTGTATTAGGGTCTCAATGATTGGATAAAACTTACATAATTCCTCCATGTCTTCATTTCAAAAGGGATTGGTTAGATTTAGTGTCTAGAATGTAAGATCATATTCTCAGCTAATGAGGATAATGGTCAGCAGGGGAGGAGGGACTTGCGTTAGGGTCTATATAAATCACTGCCTTTTCTTTGTCTTTGTCTTTCCTACTCCAGATGAACTGGTGTAGGATTGTCCCGATTCTTGAGAATCTAGTAAATAAACTTTCTGTCATCACTTTGAGAGTCCTCTGAGTAATTGATTTAAGTAGGGACCTGAGCCATCCCACACAGAGTGATTTTCCATTTCCTTGTTCATTTTACAAATGAGGAAACTGAAGCAAACAGGATTAAGCGACTTGCCCAGAGTCACACAGCTAGTGTCTGAGGCTGGATTTGAACCTTCTTGACTCCAGGTCTGATGGAGTACAAGCCCAAGCCAAGACTTTTTTCCCTTGGATCTGGAGGGCTTTTGTCCCATTTGTCTGAAGGTCCCCAGAAAGTCTGGACTTGGTGGGGGGGAAGATTCCTTGGATTCCCCTTTCATTTCTCCCAGCCCTGATACTCCCCATCTTATCAAAATCCTTCTTCCCTCAGCCTTTTTCTGTATTTAAGTTCCATCTCGCCTCCATGAAGGGGCTCAGATTCAATCCAGCTCAGACTCTGTCTAGCTGAGATTCTATTTGGCCGGCTTAGGAATAAAGCATTACAAATGCTTAGCCTCCCTAACAGTCAACCCAGTATGGTGAATCTTTAATAAACTTTATTTTTCTTTGGCTTTAAGAAGGCTTGAGTTGAATTCATCAAAGCAAGCCCTGGTGTGTCTGTATTTTAGGGTCCCCAGCACCACCCCAAACCTCAACAGGTCCAGTGCTCTGTCCGTGGTGCTCCCTAGCTGTCCCATATATGGCATGGTGTCATCCACACCATTTCCCTCTACACCCTCTCCAGATTATTCATCTTACTCCTGGACTCGTGTGCCCATAAGTAACATGTGCTCCAGGTGTGATCTGATTTTTGAGAAGATTATGACTTTCTTAGTCATAGAAGGTTTGCTTCTTCTATTTCAGTCTCCAAATCACATTAGGTTTTTTTTTTCTTTTTTCTTTCTTTTTTTTTCCTGGCTGCCACATCACACTGGTGACTCATATTGAGTTTGAAGTTCATTAAAACCTCAGGACTTAGGTCTTTTCTGACGAACCACTGTCTAACCCTGCCTCCCCATCCTGTACTTGCCAAGTTGATTTTTTCCTCTTAACCATAAAGCTGTACTTTTATCCCTCTGGAATTTCATCTTATTAAATTCAGCCCAGTATTGCATTCTGGGCTAGGATTTTTTTTTTTAAATTCCAACTCTACCATCCAGTGTGTTAGCTTTTCTTCCCAGCTTTGTGTTGCCTGCAAATCTGATAGATATGCTATTTATGCCTTTACCTAAAGCACTGAAAAATGTTTTTAAACATTTTTGCAGAGAAATACATGACTGCAATTGGTGAACTGACCAGTTAGGACCGAGCTCGTAGATTTGTTCAGATTTGCCCTTCCTGGTGGGTTATACAAAGCATGTGCTTGTAGGTGAACCTACTTCTGGCCATGATTGACTCAGGGTTTGGTCCAGGGTATGCGATGATTAAGAATTTTCTGATTGGGTAAGAAGCCAGATGGATTGGTGACTTCTGAGCTGCTGAGCCAGGGCTGATCGTCTCTTCAGAAGGAGTGATTACACCTTTGTCAGTTTTTTGATTTTTTCTCCTTCTTGGCCATGGCAGAAGCACTTTGAGCTGCCAAGCGTGGGAGGAGGGGCAGCTACTCTGCTTCCCATCCAATGGTTAGAGGAAGCTACTTGCATGGTGGACAGAGTACTGGGCCAGGAGTCAAGAAGGCTTGACTTAAATTCGACCTGGGAAGTTACTGACTTTGGGCACATTTTTTAAATCTCTATTTATAGTTTCTTCAGCTATAAAATGGGGATAATAATAGCCAGTCCCCAGGGCTGCTGAAGCACTTAGCACAGTGTCTGGCATACAATAGGTACTTAAGGCTTGTTTGCTTTTGTTGTATCTGTATGCAGTGACACCTGTCTCTTTTGTGTTCATTCCTTTCTGATGTTAAGTGAATGAGTTTTCCCAGAGAGGAGTTCCCAGGTGAGATCCTTCAGCAATCAGACGTTCCATCTGCAACCACATTTAGTAGCAAATTCCACCAAATTGCTATGTCCATAGATGCATATGGACAGATAGTTCCCCAAAGATGATAAAACTTCTGGGATTGTGAAATCTTACAACAGAGAGAAATGTTTGTTACAGACACCAGCAAGGTAGAAAGTGCCCAGAAAGAGTCCAGCAGATAGCTACATCAAAAGGGAACTCATATGACGTACATAAATAGAGAAGAGGACTTTCTGGGCCAGGGCTCTGGGCCTTATTCATGACCTTTGTTCATTAAGATTGAACCTGCTCTGTCCAGGGATTTGTGTATATAAGGGGAGTGTTCCCCTGGGTTGTGGGAAATGTTTCTGTATCTGCTGTTCTTGCTCTATCTTTGGAGTAAAAAAAAAAAACTCTTCTCTAAAAGTTAAGACTTCTATTGATTGGTTGATAATGGGAGGCACACAGGGCTCCTAACCAACAGGCCCTGGAACCCTAGCCCCTCAGAGAGCTGCTCATAGAACTGTGTCAGTCCCAAACTGCCAGCTGGAGTTGAAGAGGTTGAGGGGTGATAGGGGACCCCAAAACACCGATGGTCCGGGTCACGCTCGAATGAATTCAACTCAAGCCTTTAACGCCAAAGAAAACAAAGTTTATTAAGGATTCGCCTAATTGGGTTGCCTCTTAAGGAGCCTAAGCATCTGTAACGCTTGTATTCACAAGCGGGCCAGACACAGTCCCAGGTAGACAGTCTGAGCTGGATTACATCTGAGCGCCTTCATGGAGGCAAGGTGGGACTTAAATACAGAAAAGAGTATAGGAGGGATCTGGGGGGGGGGGGGTGGTGGTCTGGTAGTCCAGGGTTATGGGAGGAGGGGTTTAGGAAGGGTCTTGAGGAGAAGTCCAAGGAGGGTCAAAGACTGGAAACACCTGGAGGCTATCAGGAGATAGACAATGGAGGGTTTGGGTGGGAAGCAGGTAGGGCAATCAAGGGATAACAGACAATGATCACAGATTTGTGTATGAAAGGTCAGATTCTGTGAGGAGATACAGGAAGAGATCAATTTGAGTATGAAAAGTCAGATTCTGTGAAGAAATTCCAGGGGAGCTCAAGGAAGTTCCCAGAGTCTGAACCCCATCAGAGTGAGAGTTTGGAGACTGAACCAGAGGAGGGCCTATAACCTGAATAGGTGAGCCAGTCATGGGAGAGTATGTGGTTGTGGAAAGCATTATACTTAGATTCATTTAACATGAAGGGACCTTGAAGAAGGCTCCCAGCACGTTGTGTGGACCCTTTGTGACTGATTTTTTGGAAAGGCATGGCCAAGTGTTGTGCAGGATGAGAAAACAAAAAGTGTGCTATCTGTATTGCTGGAGAGAATACCTGTGGAGCAGGAATCAGTCATTAGAAACCCAATCAGCAATCAAATTCTGTAGCAGTCTGCCAAATGGATAGTGGCCAGTGGCAGATGAACTGTTGTTCAACCATTTTTCCCCCATAAATGTTTGCAATTCTTTCCTCTTCCATATAGCTTAAAAATGGATTTCTCAGAACAAAAGGTCAGGAACTTCAAAGTAACCAGGGAAAAAAGGATGTAGAGGAAGCAGATTCTGTAGTATCAGACCTCTGAGAGCAGTTTTGAAGTGGAAAAAAAAAGATAATTTTGATTATTTTAAATTAAAAATTTCTTGTATAAATATGTATTTATACATAATTAGTATATGTATTTATACATATTTATGTATATACATAAAAATTTATATGAATACATATACATAAATAAATGCAGAAAATTGGGGAAAAAAACCTTCATAGACAATCTCTCAGATAGGATATAATTGGGCTGTGATGTAGGAAATGATGAGTTGGTTGATTTAGAAAAACATGGAAAGACTTAGACTTATGAAGGAAGATGCTATCTACCTTCAGAGAAATAGGAAATAAGCACTGTGTGGTCTTACATATATGTATATAAATGTTTATAGAGATCTGTGTATATGTGTATATACATGTGTGTATATATGTATGCGTACACACACACATATATGTATATATATGTACTAGCCTTCTTTAGTATGGGAGGGAGGAAGGGGAAAAAATAAAGTAAAAAGGCACAGCAGAGAAAAAAAAAATCCTACAAGGAAACAAAGAAAAGGTAGATAGCTTTGAAAACAGTGTAGAAGCTGTAATACAGGTTTTCTTGAAATGGAAATTTATTATTTTACTTGGAATCCTCTCTTATGTTCTGCAGTGTACATGGCAATTTTAAAAATCTTTTCTCATTTTGTATTTAAGTTTAAGAGAAAAAAGACAACAAAATGTGCAGGTTTTTCCTCAAGTTTGATGTGTTTTTATACCAAATCGTGTGTGTGTTCGAGCCTCCTGTGTTTGTTGTAAACATTTCCCGGACTAGTTATGGGTGATTGGTGGTCTGTATCCCTGTCTCCTGCCCCACTATCTTGGCAGGTCTTGTTTCAAGTCTGATGCGTTTCTACACCAAAGTGCATGTGTTCAGCCTTCATTTCAGAGAAGAATGAGGTTCACCTGATGCCTATTTTCCCCACCCTTTCCTCCTACTTTCTAAGATTCTTCTACAACCCAGTTGTGAGAAATAGCAGGTTTAACTCTGTTCCTTTTTACTTGAATCTATTTCTTTTTTTATCCCTACTCTCTTGTCTTTATTCTATGAAAACTCTCAAAACAGATCAAATGTGCCCCCAGGTCCTCTATTGGTTTTAACTCCCTCAATGCGCTTTTAAAACACTACATTTCTTAAGGAACTTTGATTCCCCTACCACTCAATTAGAATTTTAGCATTTTACGGTCATTGTAACACCTTCCAATTGCTCAAATAAATTTACCTTTTTACATTTCTTTTGACTCTACTGTTTAAGGTAGAAACTTCCAGATTTTATTTGATCCTGACTATGAACCCTTGATATTTGAACTTCTTTATTTATGGATGGAACATCTTTTTTTCTTTGATATAGGGGTTTCAGATTTTTTTCTCTGACATTTTGGAAAATTTTCCTTTTGAGATTCTTTTCCTGAGGTTATGAGTGGATTTTCCTTACTTCAGTTTGCCCTCTGGTTCTAATAGATCTGTCCAGTTTTCATTTATGAATGCTTGAAATATAAACCAGTCCTTTTTTTTTGTCATGGTTTTCATGGAGTTCAGATTTCTGTCAGTTTTTTCAAAACAACAGATATCTTACCTTTTCTTCTCAATTTTTCATCCACTTGCTTTAGTTTCAGCATTTCTTGTCTCATAGAATCATTGATTTCTGTTTGGTGTGTTCTAAGTTTCAGAGATTCCATTTCTTGAATTAGATTGACCACTTTTTCATCCACGCTATTTATTCTCTCAATTTTTTCCTCCAGAGCTTTTATATATATATGTATAAATTCTTGCTTCATTTATTTTAGGTTTGTTGTTGCTGGTCTGTGCTTTCTTTGATTTACTAATTTATTCAGTTTTAGTTTGTGAATTGGAACTTTATGCCAGGGCCATGCTTTGGATCCTGCTGCACTTCTAGATTCTGTGATCGGCCCTGTTTGGTCTTGCCTCGAGTTTCTGGCAGGACCAGGTGTGGACAGTTAAAAAGTTCCCCTTTTCTAATCTCAAACTTATATACCACTTCATGTATCATCTGGTACTCTCTTGCATTCTTTTATTGGAGAATTATGTAAACAGAATAGGAAGGGAAAATAAATGAAGCAGGATAGGAAGGTGAAAAATGGAAGAAATAGTAACAACAGCTGAAAAACCAGATGGAAACATAGCACACTTGAGTTATGTACCCTGATAGGGCACGGGATGTAGACCATCCCCTCCCCAACTCTCACATGAATTTCAGGAACCCAGTCCCTGAACCCCGATCCCTGGCATTCGCCTGTGGCATCCAGCTCATCCCAGATTACCTCTGACCTGGTCCATGAATTTTCCCATACATTTCTGTCCCCAGGGTGTCTGCCCAAGGCATCTTGCCCACCCCAGCCCACTTTGATTATTTAATTAGTTTTCTTAACACTCCTTAATCCCACCCAAATTTTCCTGATCTTTTCCCCTATAAAAACATCAGTCTTGTCCTTCAGAATCGCTAGGAATCTTACCCTTTTGGTGTTGCCATCAGAACTTGTGGACCGGCACACTTGAGTTTTGGGTCTCACAGGATTCCTAGACCGCCCATGACTCCTGAAGACTGAGGGACTATCTATCTATCTGAGGGACTATTTATGAATCTGAGGGACTATTCCTTCTCACGGGTATCTTTTTTCTTAACTAATAGGTGTCAGTCCTCGACATGTAGCAATTCTGGGGAGGGAAGCTGGGAAGCAGGATACGCTGTCAGGATACATGGAATAAGAAGGCTTTAGTGCTCATTTGGAAACTTGCTACCTAATTGTGACTCATAGGCTAAACAAAACCTAAATACCATATAGAGTACGACTATGTGTGACCTGCCGGGATGGGAGTTTCCTGAGAATGGGGCTAGAGCAAGAGTCAATGATACAGAGAAAAGAATTCTAGACTGGGGTCCAGAGCATCCCAGTTCTGCTATTTACGACCTTTGTAACCTTGAATAAGTTATTTAACCTCTTGGCCTCAGTTTCAGCACCTATAAAACGAGAGGGTTGATCTGAATGACCTTCGAGGTTCCTTAAAACTGTAAATCTATGATGGTGCGTGGGAGGTGGTAAATCAGTTTTATTGTTGGTTGGGACCATAAGAGGGAAGCAGAGTTCAGAGGAAAGGTACTATATAGGCTTCATTTGTTTTGTATAATCATCATATTAACTTAGTGCCCTTCTGCTTATGAATATGTTTTTTTAATTTCAAAGACAACAGATTTGTATAGCCTTTCTCCACTCCTTTACACTTCATTCATACCCATAAGTCTCTTCCCATCTTTATTATGGCATATGGATCAGGACTAGAAAGTTGACTGGACCTGTGACTTAATTGATGTAGAAGAGGAAACTTCTTTCCTGATTCAGGTCCGTAACTTTCTCTGTAACTAGATCATTGACAAGGACACTGGGGGAACTCTAGGGATTTATAGTATCTGTCAGAGGTGAGACTTGAACCCCAGGTCTTTCTAATTCTGAAGCTAGCTCACTATCCACTATGCCATGTCTCCTTTATGCCTACTTGTCTGAAACAATTGTGAGCATAAGACTTCCTTTGTTCAATAGCATATACTCTCAGAGAGGTATTCGTGTTCCTATCCAAGGGTTCTCATGTTGCTTTACCTACGGCCACCAGGAGTCGCCATTGAGCAGCCAAAGCTTCCCTTCACTAGGGAGCGTAGTAAGAATTGGTTTCTGAGCCACAAGTTGACATCTCCTGTATATATCAGCACAGTGCCTTAATTACAGAGGCAGCCTCTGCAGTGTAGCATGAGGACTGAAAGGGGTAGAAGCTGTTAGTCATCTCAGCTTTCCTGGCCTTCGTAATTATGTCAACCAACAGAGTGGACATGGCTCACTCAGGCTAGGGTTCCAATTGTCATTTGGAGTTCTTAAAGGAGGACAGTGTTGTAGTCACACTACATACTCTTTCACAAGGGGCCTTAGGTACCACGAAGGAATCGGAGAACTGGGCAGGAGGAAAGGGAGGATTGTGTGTGTGACTTATCTGTGGTTCAAGCTAAAGTCATCTTGGGCTGCCTTAAAGGAGACGTAGTGTTCAGAAGAAGGGGCTAGTTTAGCTCCTTTCTGTCCTGGGTAAATTGTACCTGGTGTAATGTGTTTAGACACAATGGGCTAACAATTTTAGAAGGTTATTGATAAGCTAGGAGACTTTCTGAGGAGGGGGCAAGGTGACAAAGGAACGGGACACCATGCATATGAATTGAATAAGTGGGGCCAGGAGAAGAAAAGGATGGGGAAGGAGGGGACATATATTAGGGCTATCCTCAAGTATTTGAAAAGCTGTTATATGAAAGAGGGATTGGACTTAATTCTGATCGATCCCAGATCCCCAAACTAAAAACAATGAGTATAATAACTCTACTAAAAAAAAGCTGCCCCACAAGGAATAAAATAATTTGTTTTGTGATTTTTAGTTTTATTTTTAAGGATAATTTTTTTAACCCTAAGAATCCTGTGCCTTGCTGAGAACTGCCATTCTACAAATAGTAAACTAAACTCTGATCCTAAGCCTTTTGAGAAATGTCAGTGTGTAAATTCCCTAGTAGTTGGGAAATTCAAATATATTGACTTATTGACAGATAAACTAAGCAAATACAGTTTAAGAAACTAATTACATTTTTGGGCTAAGATTATAAACATGACCCTAACTAATGAATATACTAATTATTGTTTGGAAGCATTAAACGAATTTTGACTTGTTATGTATTCATTAATTCAATAAATGTTAAGTATACCAAATAGAAAAGACTTTAGGTACTTCTAAACATTTAAGCCACCAATTCCAAAATATGTGTGTATATACAGATATATGTATATATGAATACTAAAAGTAACATCAATCATAGGCTGCACTCAGATTTTTTTATAAATCAAATTGTGGTGGGAATTGTGGCCCATATTCAGGCTAGTAGAGCATGAGTAAGACTGTTAGCCTCTGGGGAAGGTTCAGAGATAAATAAGACAGGATCTTTTCCTTCCAGGTAGTAGATAAGATATGCACACATATTATAAATTAGAATGTAGTAAGTACATAACAAGACTATAAATCATGCAAGGCTTTAAAGAGGAGGTAACATTTAAGATGGAACTTTAAGTAATTGGAAGATAGCATGAGAATAAACAGAATGACTGAGAGAATAAATGAATTAAAATACTTTGAAAGTCAGGAGTTGAAACACAAGATGAAACATGTAAGAATACTGCAAAAGAATAGACTTGGAGGATTGTATAATATATGGTAACATCAGGCTAAGTGAGGGTTATCTAGGGAATCACCTGACCAGTTTTATTATTCAATGGTTTCTGAAGGTGAAATAGAGCTCTTGTGTATCAGTGAGTGTTTCTCCCCCACCACCTTAGCAGGCATGCAGCTGAGACATAGCTTCATTTTCTCCCTCACAGTCTTGAATCCAGTGACACTAGCCTCTTTGACTATTTCTCCAGTCAAACCCTCCATGGGTCTGACTGTTCCTGATGCATGGGATATTCTTGTTCCCTTAGCTCCTTTCAAGCCCCAACTAAAATTCTGCCTTTTACAGAAAGTATCTCCTTATTCCTCCTAATTATAATGCCCCTTCACTTTTGGATGCTTTCCAGGAAATAAGTTTGTTTGAGACAGCTGTTTGCATGTTGTCACTTCCATCAGATTTCTTTGTATCCCCAGTATTTAGCACAATCCCTGGCACATAATAGATGCTCATAACAGATTGTCTGACTGTCTGACTTTTTTCTAAAGGGATCAAAACTTCTTTTCAAATCCCTATTGTTACAATTCATCACATCTGACAAAATATTTGGTTGCTACCAGATTTTATTGGAACTATAACTCAACACAGGACTGACTTCTCTCTCCCCTCCAACCTAAAATATTTTCTAATTATGCCTTCCCTCCTGGTTACTTCTTGGGGTTGGCAGTACAGTGGCCCCGATCCAGTCAAAAAATCTTATTTCATGTCCTAGTTTTGCCATTTCACAGTTGTGTAATCCCATGCCAGCTAAAACCTGTGCCATCTGTACCTCATGAGGTTGAAACAATAGACAGGAAAGCATCCTCTAAATTGGATGTTACTATACAAAAGGAAGGCATTATTACTACTACTCAAGAGCCTGCCCTGCTTTTCAGTTGAAGAGAAAGGTGTAGTAGCCCTGATCACCACCTTAATTTATTCCCATATGATGGAGAGGTATCAGCAATATAAATGCTGAGAAAATATTTCAGTAAAGCTTTGTGACTTCTGGCATCATTTCTGAAAGGGGTGTGTGTGTGTGTGTGTGTGTGTGTGTGTGTGTGTGTGTGTGTGTGTGTGTGTGTGTGTGTGTGTGTGTGGCGAGTGTGAAGGGGGGTTTGGGTGTGTGTCTGTGTCAACCATGACTGTTTCTTATTTTCTAAAAACTTCTTTAGCTCTGTATTCAAGGCTTCCTGTAACAGCTGCTATCTTAACCACTCTGGCATTTCACATTTCATCTTTCTAATTGAATTATTCTTCACAGTATCCTGGGAAGGTGAGGAAACCCCTTGGCCTAAAAAAGAGAACTGAGACCCACAGGGGTTTTAATAGCTTACCCCCAAGATCACTGAAAGGAGTAGCCTGCAGACTGAAAGGAAGGTGACAAGTACGGCTGACTGCAATGGAGGTCTCAGGGCCATGCTAAAAATATCTGGTAAGCTCAGGCGAACTTACCAGGAAATAGTACATATGACAGTTACTGAGATTAAAATTCAGATTAGACTCTAATAAGAAGCAAAACCAACAATATAGGAGTGAAGTATTCCATATAAATGTTAGCCTCTTTCAATATCTTCATTATTAGTTTTTCTAAATTGTTTTATGAATTGGCCTTCTTACTCTTGAAGGAACTCCCCTCTCTTCCTTCCCATTGAGTTCCTTCTGGAATCTTCCTAAATAGCCAAGCTCACTCCTTTACTTCTCTCCCAGTCTGCTCCTGACTCTTTGGATTTCTCCATCATGCCTCTATGTACCCTTTTCCCCACATGATCCTCAGCCAACTTTCATGTGTTATTTTCCCCTGTTAAAACAAGTTTTTTTTTTTGCCTTGAAGGCAAAATCTGTCTTCTGTATTTATTTCCCTAGTCCTTAGCATAGTACCTGACACTTAAAACAAAGTAGGGTTCCTGACAATTGTTTATTGACTTCACTTTGTAATAGGGATGGGCAGAGAAGATGTCAGTCAAGTCAAGCGTTTATGAGCACCTACTATGTGCTAGTCTCTATGCTGAATGCTGGAGATAAAAAACAAAAAAAACCCGCATCAGTCCCAACCCTTGAACTCAGTATAATGGGGCATACAACATGCACATAAGTGTAAAACTTTACCCTCCTCAAGAGTTATGCTTTTGACCACCACCTCCCTCAATATTCCCTCCCTTCTATGAACCCCCTCTCCCTTTTCTTTCTCATTTACCCTCCTACTGCCTTTAGGGCAAGTTAGATTTCTATACTTAACTCAGTATTCCCTGTTTGAACCAAATTCATCCTCCATTCTTTCCCTCCACTATGTTTTGTGCTTCTCCATGTGAAGTAATTTATTTAATCTTTTCTGCTTCCTTTCCTCTTCTCCCATTACAATTCTTTTGAGCCCATTAATTAGGTTTTTTTATCTTCACAGTTAATTAATGCCCATAACCCCTCCCTGTCTATATATATATCTATATATCTATATATATATATAGATGTCCCTTTTAAACATAATATACAATTCTTAAGATTTTCAAGTATCATTTCTCCCATGTAGGGATGTAAACAGTTTGCTCTTATTGGAAGAACAGGCTTTTTTCCCCCGTTTGCCTTTTTATGCCTCTCTTGAGTCTTGTATTTGAAGGTCAAATTTTCCAAACTCTGGCCTTTTTATCAGGAAGGTCTGGAAGTCCCTTATTTCCTTGAATTTCCCTCTCCTTGGCTGAAAGATTATGCTCAATTTTGATGGGTAGTTGGATCTTTGGTTGTAATCCAAGCTTTGCCTCATGGGGTATCATATTCCAATCCCTGAAGTGTCTTGAGTGTAGCAAGTGGGAATAGGGACATGAAGGAGGCTGCTAGCTCTTCTCATGTCAACTTCTTTCCAGAGTGTTACTCCCCTTTTATCAACCTGAAGTGAGGTTAGAATTGTCCATCTCTAGGAGCTGGAAACCAGAAGTGCCCAAAGATACTGCAGAGACCAAAGAAATTCAAAGACCTGAAGAGACAAGAGCTCTCTCCAGCCCACTCCAATCCCCTCCATTTAGACACAGAGGGTTGATCCACAAATTACATTGCTCTCTTGGGCTGAAACTCTTTGCATTCCCTTGCAAACATCATCTGAGGCATATCTAAAACCTGTAACTATACAGTAGAAACCCAAGCATCAGTGCTTTAAAAGAAGGGTGATTTTCTTGGTATCCCTGGCAACCAACCTTCTGTATCATTAAAACTGAAATTAAACAAATATACATTAACAGTGGATTCAATAGGATTGGAAGTATATAAAACATCACCTGAGAGGAGAGATAGTGCAATGACAATGTGTCTAATTACATCGAAGATATAATAATGCACATTTAAAAAGGGCATAAATATCCATAGTTTAAACTAATCAATCAAAAGCAGTAAGCATGATTAACCAAAAAAGAAAGCTAGTTACCTGGAACACTACCACTTTGCCTATATATCAATTGAGACTTGGGTTACATATAAAAGCTAATTAAATCAGCTAACTATTAATGGGAAATATACCAGTGGGTGCTCATAAACCAGCAGTACATGAAAGTACATTAAGGTTATTCTTATTATCTTGAGGAGAGTCATAGTCAGGTACTCAGAATGCCTGGCCTGCCAACACAAGTGGGAGTTGAAGCAGTCCTATATGGGATATGTATGGCTGCGTCTCAACATTTCTTTCTCATAAAATGGGTCAGATCAAGCGCCACCATGTATGCTAGAGTTTTCACTCTCATTTGTCTCCTCACGTTCTCCCTGTCTGCATGTCCATTGTTCATTGGTCTTAGATATCATAGCACAACACATTGCACTGCTGTTTGTAATTGCTTCTATAGTTTTTAGTTTGGCCCTGGAACTTCTTGACATTTAATCATCCATGTGATCACTCTCCCCAGTCAGCTCCTCCTGTTCTATGTGGCTGCCTGACCCAGAGGTAGCATATTCTTTTCAATTCTGCCTCTCATGTATCTTCTGTCCCAAGATATGAGAGAAGGGAAAAAGATACTTGAATCCTTTTGGAATGAGTCTTCATGGTGCAGTTCATGGTGCAGGCACACTGAAGCAGGAGGCAAGAGTTATAGGTATCTTTAGGAATAAATTAGGGTTTGATTTCAGTGATGTCATGGCAGTAGTGTCCCTGGGGGTTGACTGAACTCAAAATTGTCTCCAGTTCCTTTGCTTCATTCCAAAGCGTGGGAGAATGAACACTGAGAAGATATCCTACTCCAAGAGATTGTGACTCAGGTCTGGTCCTGAATGGGCTGCTAGCATTGAGAAGCCTTGTGTCTAGATTCTCATCAGCTGCAGAGGATTGAAACATTGCTGTGTATTTCAGATGACTTGTTAAGAGTATCACAAAACTCTAGGTAGTGACTCCTTACATGGCAGCCAGTTCCTAGGTATGAGAAGATCTTTGAATCTAGTCTGAGGGGGCTTAGGATTAGAGATCCACTGTCCAGTTGTTGGGAAAGGAAGAGTTGGTTATAGAATAAAGGACTTGCAAGTGTAAGAAGCAGAGCCCACCTCCCAGGGCAGTCAGTGACTACCTATTTGGGAACTTGTCTTTATGGAAGAATGAGGTGCTATTGCGCTCTCAAACTGTCATAATGATTGCAAACACATTAGGTTCTGCCTTCATACATAACAGTCTACTGTCACCCACCTGACCCCCATCTCCCTGGGTAATAGGGGGAGGGAATAGCTGAGGTCTGAGATGATTTGTTTCTTCAGGTGGATTTGGTAAGAGAGGGCAGTCACCGTAGGTAGTACCTTTACATGTGAATGTACCTCATGGAGTGAGGATGCCTCTCACTTTTTACTTCCAGAAGTGAACCTGAGTAGGATCTCACCCTCCTGAGTCAAGAGATTCTGCAGGTAGGAATCTTGGCTGTTGATGGAAATGTAGATGTGTTTTCTCATGGAGTCAGTGGCAGAGGGAGAAATAGATAGTACCTAGAAGGCAAGATAAACACCTGTACATGGTGTTTTGAATGAACATTGAAGGTACTCCCCTTTATCCCCCCCAAAAGAAAAAACTACATCTTTTCTATCATCCTGCTATAGAAGAGCCTCCTTCCATAAATTCAGTAGGAAAAAAAAAACGAAGCAAACACACAAACCACATCACATTTGAAATCGGGTGACTTAGAATCCTGGATCTGCCACCTGTCTGAACTTCAGTTCCCATCATCTGTTAAAGGAAGCTAATAATACTCATACTAAGCACCTGGTATTATGGGGACTAAATAAGGAGTGTAAAACCACGTGGAAAGAACTTTATAAGCGTAAATGTCAGTTCGTACTCTGACATTTGAAGTGTCCTTAAAATGCTGCTGGTGATTATAACCCTTTTTACATCCTAATCTAGTTAAGTTGCTATAGTAAAATAAACTTTAAGTTACATGATAACTTTATTACATTAATAATTTTAAAAGAATGGCAAGTTGTACATAATGTGAGTTACAGTTTCAAGTACAATAAATTTTTTTCCTATTCTCTGTTATGGACATGCTTATTTTATTTCTTAAATTCAGAATAAAATTTAAGAAACAAATCATAATCTTGCATCCAACCTGGTGGATTTATCTAGATTGTTCCTCAGGTGAGGACACCGTTTATTTTTATTAATATCCCAAGTTGTTATAGCCACAAAAGTGCATTATGCTGCATCTAATTTAGCTAAATCAGATCTCGGGATAAAAGCTATACCATCCATCAGAGGACATCTTCAGTTTTGTAGGATCTGACAGCTTGTGTTAGATTGCTGTAGCCTTTGAGAAGTCAGGCTTATATCCACATTACCATTTGATTGGGGCTGTATTGGAAGCTAAAATTTTACCAGATCAGTTTGGGGAAAAGCACAGAAAACGGGGACAAAGAGGGCAGCATTAGGTCTCCAGGCTAGGCAGGGAAAGATCTTTATGTAGAAAGATGATTACTTCAGAATCTTGCTTAGGACTACTTTAATGAGAACCCTGAGCCTGCTACCCTTATGAAGGTGCCATATTTTACACTCTGAACCCCCCTTTTATATAGTGAATTTTTTTTAGATCTTTTTTGGTGATATCCCATTTTGCGTCAGCAGAGAGCTTACAATAGACTTGTTTTTCTACTTCAAATCCAGGACTGTTGGTCTCATGGGATTTTTTGGGGGGAGAGTAAATCATTGAATATTCACAGAATTCAGTAATCTTAGAATTCCATGCTTAGGGAAGAAATAATTTCCATTTCCTAGTCATCTATCAGGGAATGGGGATTTTATACACCCCTTCCCCAAACCTCCTTTTAGTCCGGGGGTAGTGAACTTGTGGCCTCAAGGCCACATGTGGTCCTCTAGGTCCTCAAGTGAGTTCCTTTCACCAAAACTAGTCAACACAGAGTTTGGATTCAGTTAAAGGTCCACAACTGAGGACCTAGAGGACCACATGTGGCCTTGGGGGCCTCAGGTTCCCCATCCCATGTCCTAGCCATTTCATTTCTCCTATTCTTCCATAGCAAACTCATTTAGATGCAATGAAAGTCAGCTTACTATCTGTAGAATAAACTCATTATAAAGGTACAAAATAACAAAGTTTAAAAAAAGTAGGAGACTTGAAGGATTCATTTTTGGCAGGAGTGAGAAAAGAAACGGGATGGTAGATGAATGCAGCAGGTCTCAGCAGCACCTCCATGTGGGCCTGGTCAGATAAGCAGTAAATTCTGTTCAGGCAGATCATTCTTTAAGGGAATGAGTGAGACAGGGAAGGTTCCAACTCCACAAATACTGTCAGTCTCAGAGAATGGCATCCTTGCAATCAGCTCCCTTGCCTCTCTGCTGAATACCAGAGCTCCCGGAATTCTCTTCTCCCTCATGGCTTCCTCCTCATTCTGTTCCTTCTAGTCTCTTTCAGCTGAGAAAAATTACATTTGCCAGTAGGTCCCATGGAAGATAGAAAGCTACACTGGCATGATGTCCACATTAATCTTTCCATTCTGTAAATGCTTCATTTTGGACCTTTAATTCCTCTTTTATTTCTGTACCTTACATCTGAAAAAAAGTATCTTCATGAAAATGTACATTAATCAGGGGAATAACCAATTTTATGACTATCTCAATCAGCTTGATGACATTAAAGGCATATAGGGGAATCTCTCCAGAAAGAGTGTAGGTGTCTCTGCTATTCCTTTGCTGAAAAGCCACGGAGAATTCCAAGTGCCTAAAAGGATAATTGCGAGAGTGGGAACTGGGAGACAAGACTTGTTAAAGAAGTTGCCCCTTTCCATGGTCTCTAAACAACCTCAAACTACATGAAGCAGCAATCATCAAAAACCTATTTGATATTGGTTAAAAACAGAACGAAGATAAATGGAACAGACTAAGTAAGGAAGAATCAGAAATAATTTGACTCTAATCCAGAATTTGATAAACTCCAAAACATAAATTACCTAGGGAAAAAAATTCCAATTTGATGGCTTAAAAAACTGGAGTATAGCCTGGTAAAAATTGGGTTTAGATCAATACATTGCACCATAATCTGTAATAAAAGAACAATGAGACATGTGACTGGTCTGCATATTAATACCATTTAATTGAGAAAAAAACTTACCATGTTTTATTGCTGAGGGCCTCATTCTAACCTGTCAACAGCTATATGAAAATCTTCAAATAACTAGTAATTAGAGAAAACATGTAAGTTAAAGCATCTTTGAGATTCTGTCTCCTTCCCATAAAATTGACAATAATTACACAAACAAAATTAGTGTATATAAGGTAAGAAGAGGCATCAACTGGGAAAAAGTGTGTCTCATTTCTGATTAGAGTTAGATATCAAAGATACACATACTAACAGAAATATATGAAATAAGAAAAATGGTCAAAGGATGCGAGGGAATATTTATCAAAAGAAGATTGCACGTAGTTAAATTAACAATCAAGACATGCTACAAATCATTAATTAGAGAAATGTAAATCAAAGCAAACCAAAACAAATTATCCACCATTTTCATTCACCCAATACATTGTCTAAGGTAACAAAAGATGGATGTTGGAGGGATTGTAGATAGTTACAGTAACCTGGAGTGGTCCAAATGTCCCAGAAAGCAATCTGGGATTATTATAAGAAAATACCTTTTAGTAAGAGATTCTAAGGAAAGATTCCAAAACACCAAATTATTTATATACTTAGAAAAATATGTTTATAATATTTGTGTAATACAGCTGAGTTAGCAAAGAACTAGAAATAGTAAATTCCTATCAATGTCCACATAAATTGTGGTACATGTGTAAAATGGTATACAATGAACATGATGAGTACAGAGAAACATGGGAGGACTTATATAAACTTACGAAAACTGAAGTACACAGAACCAGACAAATAATATGGCTGCAGCAATAGGAAATGAAAGCACCACTAGCACAAAACAAATGAAAGCTCACTACTGTGGAGTCAGACAGAGCTTATGAGAAGATAACACTCCATGCTTATTTACAGAGGTTTAGAAAATTGCATATAGTTTCAGATTTTTTCAGTGTGTGAATTGGTTTGGCTAAATTTCTTCTTGTTCATGATTTGTGGTAAGGGATAATTCTTAGGAAGGCATAAAGCAATGCAGACGGAAATCTATGTGATGTAAAATATCAAATCTGTTAACAAAATGATCTAACTCACCAGTTCACGCCTTGGAAAGCAGGATATTACTGACCCTGGGGAGAGGGAAGGCTTTGCCAGTGCTATCTGCGTCTCTTCGGTAATTGGAAATATCTGCCCCAGATCAGACGTTTATAGGAGTTTGCATGTGTAAGCATGCAACCTGAAAGTCAACTTTGTCAGTTCAAGAGATGATCACAGCTGGAACACAGATCAGTTTCCTGATGAGCAGAAGAATTCTTGCTCACTTCTGTGTCGTTAGAAGTTGGTTTACAGATAATGTTTATGAAATGAAACTTTTGGTGAGGAGAGGAATTTTGAGTTCCTAGGCAGTGTGGTACCAGAATCTAGCTTTGTAGCTAGAAAGTGGAAATTTCCTAAGCAGCGCCAGCCTTGGGTTTTGACATTTTTTTGTGGTAAGATTTGAGTGTTTCCAAGTTCAAAATTTTCTTCTACAGATAGTTTCCTGACATGGCAAACTTCTTGGGGAGGCGGGGCATTTGTCTACACTCTTTCCCATCCCTCAGCTTGAGTAGCAAAAAAGGGCACCTGTGTTTTTGGGAAGCAAAAGATCTGAACTTTGTTTTCACTAACTAGTTTATTTCTCTATGTGGTTTAAATAATGATTGGCCCAAAGCTGATATCCATATTGTTACCTAAAGCAGTTTTATGGAGCTTAACATCCTGTTGTTTACCTTTGGGGAACCCTAGAGATGAGTTATATCTAAGTTTTAATTTGAACATTTCTTGGAATAACTTCTGGTAGGGGCAATGATCCAAAATGAGATTAACAAGTCTTTGAAGGTTCAGTTCCAAGGACCAAACCAGGCCCATATCATATCAAGAGCTACATTTACGATGCTTTCATTAGTAAAATATGATTTTACTAATTCATTTATTCAGGAAAGCAGGACTTAAAATTTAACTGCTCAAAACCCTTTTTCCCCAAGAAATTTTAACATGACTCTAAGTATTAAGGTATGTAAAATAGGTATGTAAATCCAACATACTAATCATAATGAAAGTTTATTAATATAATTCATATATCATATGTATATATGTATTACCATTTATTAAAGATGAAAGTAAATTTACATACTAATGAGATGGATATGCCTGTTTATGTTTACATAAATAATTTTAAATCATGGCAGAATATTTGATACTGCAACTTGATACTGCAGGATGTAGAACCTCTTAAAAGTTTTTCGGAGTTTATTGATATTTTGATTCTATAGTCAGTGCTACGAATGCTGCTTGGCATTAACAGTCCAAAATGGCAGAAATAGATTTAGGCCATTTCATAGGTTGTTGGGAATTCTGCTATAATCCCAAGCCAAAATTCATTTAACAACTTTGTCTGTACAGTAAAAACACTGCAATTAAGAACATAAAGTGGTCTTGAATCTGAGCTGAGGGGTTTCTGATAGTGTTCCTTGGTGTTGTGTGGCATGATGGCACACACAGAGCAAAGTGCACATGTTGTGTGTGTTCAGAAACAAGGCTGCTGTGGTTGAGTGATACAACACAGGCAAGCATTGACAGAAACATCCTAGGATTCATTATGCATATGACTACGAATTAAGTTTTGTTACACGTCAGAAACCTTTTATTGCTTCCAAATTTTTTGTGACCCCCCCCATCTTTAGTTGTATGACCCCATATGGGGTTGCAAGGAACACATCGATAGATAAAGGTGCTAAAAGTGGAATCAGGAAGTCTTGAATTCAAAACCGGACTCAGACACCTGTGTGACTCTGGGCAAGTCATTTCATCTCTGTCTGCCTCAGTTCCTTCATCTGTAAAAGAGAAGAGAAAGCAACAAAGAAACAAATATTTATTTATTTGTAGAAGTTTATTTACAAATTTCAACAATCACTTCTGTAAGTTTTGAATTTTCTCCCCTTCCCTCCCCAAGACAGGATACAAGCTTATATGGGCTCCACACGTACACTCTTATTAATCACATTTTCATATTCATCATGTTGCATAGAAGAATGATAACAAACGGGAGAAAGCATGAAACAAGCATTTATTAAACACCTACCATTTGCTAGGCATTACTCTAAGTTTACAAATATCTCATTTAATCATCCTCTAGAAAATGTGGTGCTAAGAATAACATCTCCCTCCCAGGGTTGCTGTGAGAATTAAATGAAATAATATTTGAAAAGCACTTTGCAAACCTTAAGATGCTACTATATAAATACAAGTTATTATCATCATTATTAAAGATTAGCTCTATGCCAGTCATACAAAGCCTACAAAGACGGAAAGAGAAAAAGAGAGGGAAGGGGCAAGTAGGGAGGAGATAGAGACAGAATTCCTGCTCTCAAAGGACTTGCAACCCAGTCAGGGTAATACATCATGCACATCTATTAACAGAATGTAAATTAGAATATGATAAGCAGAATGTGGTATGTTCATAAGAGAGGAAGTATTATCAAAGGAGCGGAGTTATCACTTTCAGACTGAGAAATCATGGAAATCTTTTCATAGAAGGGCTATTTATTTAACCTGACCCTTGGAAGAAAAGTGTGTCAAAGGTAGGAGAGGGGCCAACAGAAAGGGACCCAAAAATATAATATTGGGCTAAGTTTGGTCTCTATCCATGATGTATGCACACTTCAGAGAGGATACTTTTTGACACCATTCATGGTTTTGGCATTTATGTCTTCTATTTTTTTCTGAAGCTAGACTTGTATCTCCTTAAGAACATCTCTAAAACTTTCTTGATTTTTGCCTCCAATGTTTGATTGCTTTAGAAGCTGGTCTCTGAGCCTATGACATCTATGCCCTTTGTCAGCAGCTACTTTGAAAGTGGTACCATTGATCTCAATATTCAGAAGCAAATAAGCAGTCAGTATTGTTTTGACCCCATTCAATGACTGTTTTTCTGTCTCATCCTCTTGTCTGGTATCAAAACAGAAATCTTTTGTACAGAAAAGCATTACAGACTAAACTTTCTATTGTCACAGAAAATGAGTAAGATAGCTCTCTAAAACACCCAAACACATTTCTCAAAGCTACTGCTTTGCAAAACTGCCTTATTTCTCTGAAGATAACGTGCAATGGGATTCACCCCAAACAGCTATTCTTGTATGTGAGTTGGAAGCATACTTTGATAGGTTAATGGATTTGTGAGTTCACGTATGTATTCCCTCTAGTCATACATGTGATGACCCATATAAGTTTACTTCTGTGAAACTGGTGTTCACATGTTCCTGTCATTCTTTCACAAGGGGCCCAACCAAATGCTTTGAGGTCTTTTTCACATTTAATTGACATCATGGAGACAGGACATGTGAGCTACTTATAATTTCATAGGATTATGGTCAAAAAGTTGTAAGAGACATCATGGGTTACATAGCACAACCTCATCCTGTTTAAAAATGGTAAAACTAAAACTTTAGAGATACTCTGACTTTCCACAAGGTCCTTTAATTTCCAGTTTACTGTTGGCCACTTAGCTATGTAGCCAAGTATTGCTTACTACACCCACTCTCACTAGATGACTGGTCTCCCCTCTTTTTTCTATTCACCCATTTCTTAGGTAATATTTTTTACTTGCTTTTACTTTTATGATCTTTGATAATATGTAATACATATAAATATATAACATAATCATTGTAATAAGTTTTATTAGCAATAAGCTGCCACCTATTCATAGCCACCATGTCTCCTCTTTGCCCTTTAGATGATAAACAATTTTGATTCTGCAGAGACTGAGGTATCCCAGATTTTTTTAAAACCTTGAAAGAATGTTGGTATTTTTAAAATGGGCGCTCTTTTTTCAGAGAAAAAAAACTTGACCATGAAAAAACCATGACTTGGACATTTCCCATATGCCATCTAACTTACTAAGAAATTTGGGGTCTAATTCATATTTTGCCTGTGTTTGTCCTTTGTTGCCAAAGAAGACCATGCCATCAGAAAAATAATGACATGACTTGTACTTGACTTTGTTTTGAGTGAGGGAGGGCTGAATTCATATTTTATCTGTAGTGTTTATAACCAATATATGTACTCGTGGAGTAACTGTGGGTCATCAATCCAAATGGACAAATTCCATGAGTAGAATTAGTTCAAACCCTTTTGAAGTATTATAGACTAATCTCAAACTGAATTTTTTTCAATTTCTTTATAATTAGTTTTCAATGTTTCCATAAGCTTTTGAGTTTTAAATTTTCTCTGCCTCCCTTCCCTCTCTCTGCCTCCCTAAGATGGCGTGCTATCTGATAAAGGCTCTACATATACATTTTTATTAAACATATTTTCACATTACTCATGTTGTAATGAATAGCACGAATGGGAGAAGCCATGAGAAAGAAAACAAAACATAAGAGCAAATAGTGTGCTTCAATCTGCATTCAGACTCTAGGTCTTTCTCTGGATGTAGATGGGGCAACAAACCCTCTAAGAACTGGTCCATAGGCTTCCTCAGGTGGCCAAAGGGGGATCCATGACACCACAAAAGTTAAGAAGCAATAGGTTTGAGAGGTTTCATTGATAATGGCAAACACCTTTGGGACATACATATCCCTTTTATATACCATAATATTTATAATCAAAAGATAATGAAACAAGTATAACTGTCATTGGATCTTTCAAAGAATTGGCTCTGAATCTGATATATGCATGGAAGACACCTTGGAGGAGGAGAGTCTTTAAGTTAACATTTTGCTCTACTGAATCAAATGCTTTTTTATGATCAAACACAAAGCCTGGAAAAAAAATCTGTTTTTCTCTGTCCATTTCAGTTAATTGTCTGAGAGTAGGGATGGCATTCTGTAGAATATCTTTGGTGAAAGTTGATATAAAAGTACCTTCATCAATTCATTTTTGAAATATATGCAAATTATGTGTACGATGCATAGTGCTACGCCTAGCACATTTCAGGTCCTTAATAAATGATTGTTGATGACTTGTTTTCTTAACATTATATTTGAAAGATGCAAGTGCTCCTAGTTAGGGATGTGTTTCGATTGTTTTTTAGTACCAGCAATGGCTGTAGCAGCAGCAGCAATGTCACTGTTAGCTAGTTCAGGTCTGAGAAACAGATGGCCTGCGGGACACTTGTGACCTGTCAAAGGATTTCAGGTGGCCCAGGAAAAATGCAGAAGATGTAGAAGATGTAAAGGTGTGGCAAGTGCCTTGTTTGTTCCCTCTTAACCTGCCTTCCACTGGCCACTATTGTGCCCATCATATTTGGCACACTCTCTTGTTTGTCATGGCCCACAGCAACAAAACCTCAGTAAGTTTCTAGTCTGAGGAGCAAGAGTCCTATCTCTTCACTGTTTCTGTTGCTACTGGTGTTGAATAGGGACAAAGTGAATCCAGCCACGTGCTCATGCAGCTGATGCCCTCTACTGGAATGAGCTGCAACAATGGGAGGACTTTCTCCCCTTCCTCATTGGGCGGCTGCCCTCAAGTTACATGAGTGTCTGGCACTCTTTCCAAAGTCAAATACTCAATTCAATATTTCTTTTTTATGTGAGCAGTTGTGAAGATTTTTTTGGTTATAACATTAAAGTTTTTGGGGTGACTTTGTAAAATGAGTGATAAAAAGAAATAGAAGATCAAATCAGTACATACAGTATTTAATCTGGACTGGACAAATAGCTGCTTGTTTACTTATGTGAGAGACAAAATATTATGCCATGTTTGCCAAGAAGTAACAGCCGTTCTGAAGGAACATAATCTTTGTCACCATTTAGTCAAAACATCCTGACTTAAGCGAAGGACACCAATGAAAAACAAATGAAGCTGTCCAAATTGTTGAAAAATCTCAGTAGGGAGTAACAGTGTTTCCAGAAAGTAAACTCAGAAAACGAGACATCTACTAAGGTTAGTTTTCAAATTTCTAAAGAAATTGATTTCAAACATGATTCCAGAGTGCGACAAACTGATTGTCAAGCAGTGTGTCATATGTCCCATTAGCTAAATGTAACAGTAAGGAAACTTTAAAAATTTATTAAAACTTGGTACCACTTAGCAAGGTAATTTTTTTAAAACATTAATGTGATTTCATGATAAATAAAAATCTTAAGTAATAAGTGTAATTACATCTTTGCTTGGAAAGTGAACTGCTAATAACTGTGGTTCAAAGAAGTTTATCCTATTTTAATTTTGGCCCATTGCCAAGTTGTGCCCATCTGGTCTAGACTATGATATGCACTTAGCAGTGATGTTTTGCTACTAGGCTGTGCAGGTAAGCAGGTTTGTCAGTGTTGTTACCCACATTCATTTTGACCCATGTGAAGGCTCAGATACATCTCTCCATCCATTTCCTTCACTTAGCCTATCTAGAGTGGTGGTTTTCAAAGTGCAGGTTTCCTGGGAGAGGCTGTGGCCTGACCTAAAGGGGTCTGCAATTAACTAATTGCAGGGTGTGAAGATAGAGCACATCTGTTGATAAGTGTTTAGCAACAACTGGTTTTCTGGGAAAATATATTAATAGTTTCTCCACCTTTTAAAGTCTAGATAATCAACAAAATATTGTCAAGCCCTGATTTGTAGCATTTACTCTTCTTTGAGGTGTAAACGCTTATGCAGGGTTCTCTGGACCCTGCGGGAGCTGGCCCTGGTGCATATCTACCTCATACTTGGGGGCTTGTCTCTAGTATAATCCCACTCATTTCGTAAAACTTACCTCTGCTCTATCTTTTCCTTGCAAAATACCAGCCCTCCAGTTCCCTTTTGGGCCTAAGGATTGGTCTTCATGGAAGCTGTAACAATCATTCCCCAGAAGCCAAAGCAAAAGCTAAGTTAGTAGCTTTTGGGAATATCCACTAGGAATTCCTCAGCCATTATCCACAGCATATCTAGCCTCTGTTCCCCATCCCCCAATCATCTCAGGGCAGGACCTAGTGAAAAGTCCATGCTTTCTCCTTGTATTTTTTTTGGGTGGGACAGAGTATGTCAAATAATCTGGAAAGATTGAAGGATTGTAATTGGTAGAGATGATTATACCCAACAATGTCTCCCAACCTTCCTTAGCTCCTCTCAATCAACCCATATATCTACGTTGCAAAATCTTGCTTCTACCTCCTTTTTGTTTCTCCACCTATATATTGCCTGTTTGTTCCCTCTATATATTGTCTTGTCTGAATCCACTAGCAACTACTGCCACTCCACAAAATTATCTTTTATTTTGTATAGCTTTATACTGATAATCATTTAATATAAATTTTGGACTTTAATAAGGACCAGAGCTTGAATTAAGAAGAGCCTGGAAATAACAGTCTCTCAGTTCTCCGAATTAAACTCAGAGAATTCCTCCTCCTATGTCAACAAAGCCAGATGGGGCTAACTTAGCATTCTTTATGAGACGCTTAACCCTAGACACTATCTTAAATAATGAAACTTTCCTTTTCGTCTTGTGGACATATACTATGTTATGAAGTTTATGTTATAAAGAAAATACAGATGTTCTGAGTTGTAATTTCAATCAAATCTTGTTCACTCTCTTATTGTACTTACAACCTATCCAATTAAGAAATTCCTTTCCTGTGTTAATAGTTAATCACTCATCAAGACCATCAATCTGAAGGACAGACATTGGATTTAAGTCTGGTCATTTCTGTAGGAGGTGGGCAGAAGTTTTTCTGGTCCCATGATCATGTGACCGCTGACTTTAAGGGAATTAAAACTGTATACATTTGGACTGTTGCCTTTTCTTAACTAAGCTTTCAGGTCCACAGTTACGGTGCCATGACATGCGTAGTGGAACTGATGGAGTGGAAAGGACAGCTCCTCATCTTCATAACGCCAACACTCAGGTGCCTCAGGATGTGTTTTTCCTGGAGTGTTTGACCTTTATGGGGTCGGCATAAGTCCTTCTATTCCCAGCTTCCAAAGGACTCCCACAAGTTTGGTTGAAGTTGGAAAGTTCCCTTTAAGTTAGCTCTGGGGGCAGAGACCAATTTGCGTTAAATTGGTCTGTACTAATTAGGTCTCCTGAGGATCTATCTAAGAAAATTAGCTAGCTATGGGTCAATCAAAAACTAAAATTAGATATCCAACTGACAAGACCCCTGCTTCTTATATGTCAAGCCTTTACCAACCTGGTGATCACAGATGTTGCCAGTGCTGGTATCAGTTAACTAAAGATAGCCTTAAATTATGTTTGCCACAATGGGGCTCTTTTTTTGATGGATCAAAGTTACTTTATCTTAAAACCAAATTAAGTTTAAAGGTCAACAAAACATCTAACCAGAAGTGGGAATGCTTTCATCAATTGTTTGCTGAAATATTGAGTGAGGAAGAAAGGCAGGGGCCTCTTCCTTTAAGGCCTGCAAAACTGTTCCAGTGCCACCCCCTCCCTTCCTCAATACCCTTTAATTCCCTCTATCCTACCCTACCCTACCCTCTTGCCTGACAGCCCCAGCTGTCCCTCCTCTCCCTCTGTTGCTCTTCCTTCCCTCTCTCCACCTTATTCCTCCCCTTCTTTTTCCCCTCCTTCCCTTGAAGGCTCTGATCCTGGGGAGGATAACTGCGCTTTGTGGTTACCCCCTCCCTCCTTGCCTTCCCTTGCCTCCTCTAATCCTGAGGAGGGTAACACTGTTCCGCCATTGTTGCCTCCTCCCCCTTCCCTTCCCCTTAAAGACTTGGGTCCTGAGGTGTAGAATTGCTCTCCATCTACAGACCAGAGATAGAATTCCATTGGAGCCTATTGTTTTAAGGTAATCAATAAGCAGAGCCCCCAGACTGTACCTATTGTGGACAAGGAGGGCCAAGTCAAATCAATATCACACTCGTTTCCACCACTTAGTACAATTTCAAGCTTTAGGAATGGGGAAAATTGCAGACCATAAAAAAGGACTTCCCTGATACTCACCAGGACCCTATAGGTTTTACTGATCAATTCAGGGTCAACCTCCAGTTTTATAACCCAGGGATCCCTGACATTTGCCTCTTGGTAGTGATCCTGGTTGGGAAAGATGAAGCCAGGAATTGGTGGAAAAAGGCAGACTTCAAAGCCACAATTGAGGAAATGCAAAAAACAGATTGGGTTGCTTGTAAGAATCTGGGAGAGCATTATCAGGAGGCTAAAGCCCTAGGTGAAGCTATCCCAGCAGCCTTTCCCCGACTTGTAGACTTTTCTAAAGTGAAGTGTGTCACCCAAAGATCTGATGAGACTGTTTCAATTTTATAATCACCTAGCTGAAGTTTTTGGTCCTAACTCTGGCTTAGTCCATGATCAGGAAGGTGGGGGACAAACTGAGTTTCTCTCCTACTTTGTTAATAACTTCCAACCTTCCCTATCACGAAATATCAAAATTACCCAGCCGGAGTGGCAATCTAAACATCCACAGTTTACAGCGGAACTTGCCTCCCAGCTTGCCCAGACCCTAGCAACACAGGCTGAGGAGGATTTAGAAGCAAAAAGGGAACTTCGAACTTAAAAGGATCAGCTTTATACTATGTAGCTTCAGCAACTGACAGCTCGTATCCCAGCTTCACGCTCCACTTCCATTGTGGCACAGAACCACAAGTCCGGCACTTGCCACTATTGTAAGAGACTGAATTGGAAATCTGAATGTAGAACCTGCCTCAGGGTCATAGAAATTTAAAAAAATGCAGGGGTGGCCAAGACCCCTCCCCACAACAACCATAGGGGTGCTCCCTGCAAGGGTTGCAGGATCTGATTTCTATCTACCCCTCTCTCTCTCAACTAGAGGAACTGTCCGGTAGTACAAGGCCACCCCATTCTAGCCCTGGTTGACACCAATGCTACCCTGTCAGTTTTGGATCCCTGCAAATTTCCTACCCCCTTTCCTCAGAGTAGTGATAGTCTGTTAGTGGTGGGGGCTTCTAATAAGCCTCTCCGGGCTTTGCGAACTAGTCCTCTCTCAGTCATTCTTGGCCAGGACCATTTTCAACACACCTTCCTCCTTGACTCTGGGTCCCCTTGTCATCTCCTTGGTTGAGACAGCCTCTTTCCTTTCTGCTATGTTAAGCTTTACCCCAACTGGTTTTCAGCTAGAATACCATTCTCCTTCCCTAGCGCCTGTAACAGCCCTGTGTCTCCTGTCTCAATCTGAGATACTTGGCACCCCTGACGAAGAACTATCCCTGGCCAAGTTTCCACCCCAGTTATGGGCCATGGACCATACAGATATTAGGTGCATTTCCACAGCCGCCTCCATAGAGGTCCAGATTGACCCTTCCCTTCCTCTTCCATGACTCCATCGGTATCCCCTTCCTTGTGCTGCTCTTGAAGGTGCTAGGCCTCTCTTCCAGATGTTCCTTTCCAAGGGATTGTTCATCCCCTGTACCTCTCCTTGGAACACTCCTATTTTCCCTATTAAGAAGCCTGGTAACTGAGGCACCTCATGCAGGACCTTCCTGCTGTTAGGGCCATTGTTCTCCCTAGCTCCCTGGTGGTCCCTGATCCTCACACTCTGTTATCCCTTATTCCCCCATTTGCCACTGTTCACTGCTATTGATCTCTGTAGCGTCTTCTTTTCTATACCCGTGCTCCCCTCCAGCCAATACCTTTTTGTTTTTCCTTGGGAGGGATAGCAGTATACTCGGACTGTCTTGCCTCAGGGTTTCACTGAAACTCCCCCCTACTTCTGTCAAGTCCTGCATGACAGTCTCACCTCTCTTATCCTTCCCCAGTGCTCTGCACTCTTCTAGTATGTGGATGATGTTACTCTGTTCCCCTGACCTGGCCGCAGGGAGGGGTGATGTGGTAGCATTTCTAGCTTTAAATGTCCACAAGGCTTCCTGACATAAACTTCAGTTTTGCTGTTCCTCTGTAAAATTCCTTGGACAATTCATTTCTCAGGGTAGTGTTTCCCTGGATTTTTCACAAATTCAGGCTATCTGCGATTTCCCTTCCCAACCTCCAAAAGACAATTTTGGGCCTTTTTGGGACTGACTGGGTACTGTCAATTTTGAATTCCTGAATTCTCTGTCCTCACCCACCCTTTGTATGAAGCCCTGCGACACCAAAATCCTGACCCCTTTTGCTTATCTAAAAAGCAGCACCTGACTATAGAATCCATAAAGACTTAGCTTTCTGAACTCCCAGCCTTCAGTCTTCCTAACTATTGCCTGCTTTTTGTGCTTTTGGCTATGGAAAAAAGAGGGAATGCAGTAGGAGTTTTAGCACAGAAACACAGGGAGTATTACAGACCAGTAGGATATAATAGCAAACAACTGGGTGCAGTAGCCAGGGCCCTACTACCCTACCTGAGAAGTGTTATCGCTATAACTGAGATTTTTAAACAAAGTGAGGACATTATAATTGATTCAGCAGTGACCCTTTTTGTACCCCAAGTGGTTGAGGCCCTCCTAAATTCACATCACACCCAACACTTATCAAGCAGTCGCCTGGCAAAAATTGAATCCCAGCTAATGACATGGCCCCAGGTCACCATCAAAAGACTAAATGTGCTAAATCCCGCTGAGTTTCTAGAGGCTATTCCCAGTTTTGAGACAGTATGGTTTGGGAATGATCATTAGTCTAAGCCCTCCAATCATGACTGCATTACAATCCTGAATCCCCTGCTGACCCCAAGAATCGACCTCCAGGAGACCCATCCCAGATGCCAACCTCACAGTCTTCACAGATGGCTCCTGTTTGAGGAACTCCAATGGACAAGCAGTAGCAGGTTATGGCATCACCATGGTAACTGAGGTATCAGAGTTGGGCCCCTCCCCCATGCTAACTGCACAGTAGGCAGAGGTAGAAGCTGTGTTAAGGGCTCGTGAGTTGGGGAGGGGGCTGAAGATCTATACAGACAGCAGATATGCTTTTTGGGTAGCTCATGATTTTGGAATGTTAAGGAAACAAAGGGGATTTTTAACTTCCACGGGATAGCCCATAAAGAACAGTAAACAGTCTCTAGGTTATTAGAATGTCTACTACTCCCCAGGGCAGTGGCTATTATCAAAACTACCGGCCAATCTCAGGAATCCACTCCTGAGGCTGTAGGGGATCAGCTAGCTGATCAAGCAGCCAGGGAAGCAGCCCTCTCACCCCCGGTTCCTGTAATGACTTCCTGTACCTCCTCGCTTGCTCCCCTGCCTATTGATCTGGTAGCTTTAACTGAGGCTCAAGCCCTTGTCTCTCCTGAAACAGTATGTCAGTGGGAACTACAGCAGTGTGCTTGGGACTCTGAAACAGGACTTTGGAAACATGGACAGCAGGTTGTTCTCCCTCATCAACTGCATCAACCATTACTCAGTCATCTACACCATATGTCATTGGGGACCAGACAAACTTTATGAGTTTGCTTCTCAGCACTGGTGGGGAATATCAAAAAAGGTGACTGAAGAGGTGGTGTCTAGATGCCAATTTTGTCCTCTATACAATCCCTCCAAGTCCCTTAGGCCTTCCCAGCATTCCTTTCTTCTCCCTCTCTCACCCTTTGAGATCTGGCAAATTGGCTTCATTCAGTTGCCTTCTTGCTGGGGATATAAGTTTGCCCTTGTTATGGTCTGTATGTTTTCCAGATGTGTAGAGGTTTTCCCATGTCAGGCAGCCACTTTCTATGGTAGAAAAATCCCTATCCAAACAGATCATCCCTTATTGGGGGGTGCCATGTGAAGTTCATAGTGATTGGGGAACTCATTTTACAGGCCAGGGACTCAGAAGTATCCTGAATGCTTGGGGAATCCACCAGCACTTACATGCTTATGACCCACGGTAGAAAGAGCTAATGGAGTATTGAAAGGACTACTAGGAAAATTAACCCCAGATTTCTAGGCACCATGGAGCAAGATGCTACCCATTGCCCTTCTTAGCCTCCAATCTTGACCTGTGGGCAAAACCAATCTTTCCCCCTAAGAGATTGTCACTGGGAGACCAATGCCTCTCACCTCAGTGGATCTCTCCCCACTCGATTCTCATTGTCTTCAAGAATATTGTGTTAAACTTAGTCAGCAAATTCATCAGGTTTAAGACCTTGTCTCTCTGTCTTGTTCCTTAGGTCCACCACCTAAGACCAGTTCCCTCATTTCTCCTCAAGACTAGTTATATTGGAAGTGCTACCTGCAGAAACTCTCTAGAACCACAGTGGAAGGGACCCTTCCAGGTACTGCTCACCACTTCTACTGCTGCCAAACTCCAAGGAATAGACTCCTGGATCCATCTGTCACATCTGAAGACGGCCTCTGCTCCAGAGTGGACATCTGAGCCTATAGGAGACCTTGCCCAAGAAAGATGACATCAGGTGTAAACAGCTTTCCCAAGACTCCAGACCAGGCCTGCGCAGAGAGCAGCTCGTTCCTCATCTGAACCCTTTAGTCACTCTATACTTCCAATATGTTCCCCCCACTGCCCACCTTGGTTCCCTTTACAACTTACTTCTTCTGCTCAATTGCTATTGCCTTGCAATGGCTGCCCATCTCTGACAATGACCAACTACAGGGAAAAAGCGACTTCTCACATTTCCCCACTCACCCCATGTGGAAGCTGGGCCAGGAGGCAGTCAGACTATTTAACCTGTCCAACTGCTGGTTGTGCCTTGACCCTCTAGGATGGGTTTCAGTACAACCTATCTCTGCTTCTGACTGGGGGTCTGTTGAATTAACGGCCCAGGCTCACCCCACTGAGGGCCTCAGATTTTCTGAAAAAGGAACTCCTGAAAGGCCAATTGTAATTCAAAAGGTGGACCAGGCACAGTCTAGTCGAGAATTGAACCTTCTCCTCAGTGCCCCATACTTCACCCGAATCCATCTGGATTTAGATAGCCCTCAGGGTCCTGTCTTTTCAAAGGCAGCTTGGGCTTCTACAGCGCCCCCTGATATTTTTTGCTACCTATCTAATCACTCTTCTGGAATCCCTGTAGGCAACCTGGACCTTGCCCGGTGCAATTACTTGATCTGGATGCATCTTGGTAGACTCAACTCTAAGAGAGGAATCAGATTCTCTCTTTGTGTCCTTGCCCTCTCCTTGGATTCTGGGAACCAATAAAACTCAAGGTAACTCTGATTCCTCCTACTGTGCAGGGCGACCTGATGAATGTGGCTGTGGTAGTGATTGGTTTCTCATCAATGCCACTTTCTCTCCTGGGACCTACCTAGAGCTATGGCCTGATAAGATGGGAAATGAGACAATTTATTGGGATCACTATCGGGGATACTTATGGGCAGAAAAAAGGGTAGGGTCCTGTCTCTAATAGGATGACCAACAACCCCTGCCTAAATCCTTCTATGGGTCTACTCCTTTCTCAGTCACAGCTTCTATATAACAGTACTTCCCCAAACCAGAGCAAGGGTTACTATGTTTATAACGGAGCCAGGGTTAATGTTCACAGTTCCTGGGTTCCCTCGCATTTTCCCTTACTCTACCATCCCCCTTGGGAATGTTCTTTCTGTGTGGCATGTCCCTTTATCAGACCCTTCCTCCTCGATGGATAGGACTATGTACCATTGTCCGAACAGTGCCTGACCTCCGATACATCCCAGACACGACTCCAATACCCATGGCACTTCAAGACCTGATTATTGCTAAACCCAGCTCTCTTGCCAAGTCCCTCTGCTCCCTGCATGCCATCCAGGTCCTGCCCCTCATCATAGGGGGCAGTATCCTGGCTACTACAGGAGTGGGATCAGCAGGACTTATCATTGCAAATGATGTTTACAAAGATCTGTCCCGAAAGATTGCAAACATGAATGACAGGGTAGCCAAAGTGGTGGGAGACCTGCAGAGCGAACCTGGCTCCCCGGCCAAAGTGGTCTTGCAAAATCAGAGAGCACTTGATGCCCTTCTTGCAGCCCAGGAGGGTGTCTGTGTTTTCCTTGAAGAGGAACGTTGTTTTTATGTTAACAAATCCCAACAGATACAGGATAGTATAAATACATTTCACTCTCATGCCACTCAGTTAAGGGAAAAGGCTGAAGCAACTATGACATGTTTAGTTCCCTTTCCCCCAGGGTGGGCAGCTTACTCAGACCCCTCCTCCTTTCTGTTGCCAGGATATTTACTATTCTTGTTCTCACCTTGCTAGGTGTCTGATTAGGATTAACTTTGGCCCACAAATGTTCCACCACCTTGGTAAACAAGCCCACTCCAAATGCAGAGAATAGTGCATCTCCCTTGTCCATAAAGGAAGGATTTTTAGAACTCCCTTTCCCATTTTCTGAGGAAATGTGAAGTTTTTCTTTTTGTATCTTGGTCTACAGGTGAAGCCTTCAGCTTACCTTTGACTAAAAGGAGGGAATGATAATTATTTAATATAAGTTTTGGACTTTAATAAGGACCAGAGCTTGAATTAAGAAGAGGTTGGAAATACGTCTCTCTCTGTTCTCTGAAGTAAACTCAGAGAATACTTCCTCCTATGTCAACAAAGCCAGATGGGGCTAATTTAACATTCCTTACGAGACCCTTAACCCTAGACACTATCTTAAATAATGAAACTTTCCTTTTCATCTTGTGGACATATACTATGTTATGAAGTTTATGTTATAAAGAAAGCACAGATGTTCTGAGTTGTAATTTCAACCAACACCTTGCTCACTCTCTATCTTATTGTACTTACAACCTATCCAATTAAGAAATTCCTTTCTTGTGTTATAGTTAATCACTCATCAAGACCATAAATCTGAAGTACACAAACAACCTTGGATTGTGCTAAACACATTTAAGCCTGGTCATTTCTGTATGAGGTGGTCAGAAGTTTTTCTGACCCCATGATCATGTGACTTCTGACTTTAAGGGAATTAAAACTGTACACATTTGGACTGTTGCCTTTTCTTAACCAAACTTTTAGGTTCATAATACATACATAGGAACATGTTAACCTATTCCCCCCAGATTGTATACTTCCTGGTGTCAGAGACTATTTCAATTGTGTCTTTGTATCCCTTGTCCTAACACAACATTTTGTTTTTGATTGATGGATATATATATATATATATATCAATAACCCCTCTAATTTTTTTAAGCAACATAGTTTAGAGAGTGTCCGGGGCCCCAGACATTGAATGTTCATAGCTCAATGATGCACACAAACTAACAAAACAATGGGCTGTGTCTATCATAACAGGTTTAAAACACAAGTAAACCAAAGGATGAGTAAACTCTCAAGAAAAGGAGATAAATATTTGGAAAAGGGTATATGTTTTCAGGTAGAAGGAAAAAAAGGGAAAGAAAACTGAGGAATTACCCTTTGTGGGCCTGTAGTTGAGATGAGTTTTCAGTGGTACAATCCATATCAGCACCGCTCAATTAATATTATTCACAAATGACTCCAATCTTGGAATCTAACCCTGAGGGTGTCACATTGGTGCAATTTGCTCCTTGGCTGGCTCTGTCTTAGTCCATAATATGACTTTCAGTTACAGGAGCTCCCAGGGTGCTCTCTTCTCTTGGTCCTCCTGCCTTCCTGTTCTTGTGCAAATTTTGCCCCCTGAATAATGCCTTAGTTTATCAGTGAAAACCCAGTTCCTATCAGCTGCAGAGTTAAGAAAACTTCCCAGATATCAAGAAGAGAAAAACTACATGGTTTTTACCTTGACTGGCAACGGGTCCGATGTTACATGGTAAGGCCAAAGGATAGAACATGCAATTGAACGTACAACCCCAATGATCATCAGGACATAAAACTGCAAAGATAAAGTGCACTTAGACAATGCAGGAGCAAGAAACTTGCTGGATCCCTTTGGGAAACTGTGAAAGACTTTTAATTACCCCAAACAAAAGTTCCATGTTCCTAAAGTATTTGTCCATTAATGCTGTATTTGGAAATTCCTTCCTCTAATGCCTTTTCATGTCATTCCTTTACTTAAATCTTTTCTTCAACGAGGATAACTCTAAATGTATCCTTGATCCAATTCTCTGCTATCTGCTCAGACAGATCTCCCTCGTAATTACTCTCCTACTCTGTCCAATCTCAAATCTCTTTCAATCTATTGATTCTTTCTCTGCTTACCAACATGTCCAAATCTCCCTTGACCCTGTAAAAGCTGTCATTTGTTGTTGAGTTGTGTCTGAGTCTTTGCGGCACTATTTGGGATTTTCTTGACAAAGACACTGGTGTGGTTTACCTTTTCCTTCTTCAGTTCTTTTTACACATGAGGAAATGCAGTCAAACAAGGTTAAGTGATTTGCCTAGGGTCTCTTAGCTAGTAAAGGTCTGAGGCTGAATTTGAACTCGGTCCTGGTCTCCTATCCACTGACACACCTAGTTTCCCTAAAAAGTGTTACTAGATGCCACTAATCCTGACTTCTCATAGATGGCTCACAAAAACTGTTGGGTGACAGAGAAGTGGCTGAGGAAAACAAAGATTTGATCTTCCAAGAATGTTGGTTTATTAAGCAATGCATGACAATTGCCCAATAAGCTAGGACCAGACCTTCTCTGTTTAGGCCTGGACTCTGTATACAGGGTGAGAAATCTTTATGTTTTGAAAGCAATCAAATAAGGGCAAATAATTAAAAGGAAACAATACAACATTAAATAACCTGATTTTTAATTGAAGGGAAGAATCCACGGGTCGAGTAGATAGGTACAACTCCCTGAATTCAGAAAAAAATGTAGGAACATGAAAACAATAACTGATGGGTCAGTACAAGGGCCAGTTTCCAGATAAGACATAGAAATTGCTTAAGATGTACAGCTGCGAGAACTCTTTGCATCAATCTTTGAATCTGTTTTCTAGTCAGCGTAACTTAGGTCCTTAGATAAGGGTTTCTAAGCCTCAGGGAGAGGTGGTCCAGTTTCCCAGTCACAGAAGGCTAGGTTCAAACAATCAAATAAAGTTGTCTCCCAGTTCCCACAATTGAATATAAAGTTTTCTCACAAGACACAAATTGGGGCTAGACCCATAGAAAGGGAACTGAGGCAACTCTAGAATTGAGTCAAAGAATGGATTCAGTGTGGTTCTGCTCAATTCCCACAATTAGCCACTTGCTGTCCTAATTTTCTCAGGGGACTGGATCTCAAGGCATCTCAGCCTCCTCCCACATCAGGTAATTCATGGTTCACCAATCTCAGTTTATACCCAACTGACCTTTGGGTTGTCACAATGTGCCCCAGCCGGATGCATAGTGTCCCATCCTCTACGCCCTCTGTTATTTAGTTCTCTGTCCTGCACTGGCAGTTCAGAGATGCTGTCAGTTTAGAGCTTTGCAGTATTGGTGCTCTAAGCTGCAGCCCCTGGTAGTATATTTTTTTCCTGAAGGATTGTGACCAAGTTGGCTGTCAAGGCTCCAGTATACTTCCACATCCTGGAGCCGAGAACACTATGGCACTGGAAAAAGAGAGGGAATAAAACCTGCTGGACTGGATTTTGTTGTAAGACTCATGTCCTTGAGTCTGCTAATATGTGTTCAGTGACCATCAGTTTCTGGGCTTTTTTAAAAAACCTTGGATTCTAGGTGTACTAGACCATGTAAACAGCTGAAGTTGCTTCATTTTTGGTGCATAATTTCTATTCTAGAAAGGTTTGAGAGGTTCTGACAATCAGAGAAAATACGTCTGCCATCTTGTTCACATGACCCAGAAGTTCATGTTTAACTTTTAAAGCCCTTCACAACTTGGCCCAATTTACCCTTCAGATACTATTAGTAGACATTACTCCTCTTACAACACCATTGTCCAGCTGAACTGGTCTTCTTGCTGTTCCCTACATGACACTCCATCTTCCGTTTCCACACCTTCTCATTTGCTGGCCCCATAGCTGGAATGTTAATCTCTCCCTTCTATCTCTTAGATCCCCTTGTTTCTTTCAAAACTGCCTAAATGATACCCTTTATACGTTACCTTGTCTGACTCTACTAGGTACTAGTGCCACTCAAAATTCTATATATTTTTACTTTTTAACAATTTGTTGGTTAGGGTTTAGGGTTAGAGTTAGAGTCAGAGGCATGTAGGGTTAGGGTTAATTTTTAGTTTAGGACATTCAGTTCCACAAACTTAAGTTTTAAATTTTCTCTTCCTTCCTCTACCTCCTTTCCAAGACAGCCTGCAGTCTGATATAGGCTCATCTCATCAGTCATGTTGTAAAGAAGAATTGTAACCAATAGAATGAATCCTGAGAAAGAAGAAACAAAACAAGACAAAACAAAGGAGAAAGAGCAAATAGTATACTTCTATCTGCATTCAGACTCCATAATCCTATCTCTGGATGTGGATGGCATTTTGTATCATGAATCCTTTGAAAATATTTTTGATGAGGGGCCAGCAAAAATAATCCATGCACACTTTGGCTGTTACCGTGTGTAATATTCTCATGTTTCTACTTAGTTCCCTCAGCATCAGTTCTTAGAAGTCTTCCTAGGTTTCTCTGAAGTCTGCCTGCTCATCATTTCTTACAGCACAATAGTATTCCATTACATTCATATACCATAATTTGTTCAGCTATTCCCTAATTTATGGGCACGCCCTCAATTTCCAGTTCTTGGCCACCACAAAAAGAGCTGCTATAAATATTTTTGTACATTGGGTCCTTTTCCCATGTGTATGATCTCTTTGGGATACAGCCCTAGAAGTGGTATTGCTGGGTCAAAGGGTATACACATTTTTACATCCCTCTGAGTATAGCTCCAAATTGCTCTCAAATGGTTGGATAAGTTTACAACTCCACCAATAACGCATTAGTGTTTCAATTTTCCCACATCTTAATCCAATTTTCCTGTTTTGTCATGTTAGACCTGACAGGTGTGATGTGGTACCAACAGTTATTTGATTTACATTTCTCTAATCAATAGTGATTTGGAACATTTTTTCATATATGTATATCTTTAATTATTTCTGATAACTGCCTGTTCATACCTATTGACCATTTATCATTTGGGGAATGACTTGTATTCTTACAAACTTGAGTCAGTTTGCTATGTATTTTATTTTAGAAATGAGGCTTTTATCAAAGACACTGGTTGTAAAAATTCTTTCCGTTTTCTAATTCCCTCCTAATCTTGGTTGCATTGGCTTTGTTTGTGCAAAAGCTTTTCAATTTTATGTAATCAAAATTAACCATTTTGAATTTCATAATGTTCTCTATCTTGTTTTTAGTCTTCAGAACATGAATTCTTCTGTTTTCCATAAATCTTTTATACGTATTTATTGTGTAATTTTATACGTATTTATTTATGAACATGTTGACCTATTCCCCCCAGAACATACACTTCTTGGAGTCAGGGACTATCTTAATTGTCCTTTTATCCCTGGTTGTAATACAATGCTTTATATTTGATTTTGATTGATGGTTGCATATCAACACTCCCTCTAAAAGTATAATTGAGAGTTTCCAGGGCCCCAGACATTGAATGATTTGTCTATGGTTAAACACAATCATTGTGCACTAGGTGTAGCATATTAACCAACATTGGTCTTCTGGTCTCTTTTCTACTATTCCTCTTAAATATAGCTAGTCCTGATGAGTCTGAGAAATGAAACCTGTCAACTGGTCTCATTACTTGAATTTGCAGATTCGTACTATTTGAAGTTATACTAAATGTAAAATATTAAATATGCTAACTGGTTTTAGCCCAATGGAAATATGTAATGAAAATTTGTGACCACTGTGCAGGATTCATTACTTCCACTAATCAGGACCTACCAGATATTACACAATTGAAATAGTGTTATAAATTGTCATGGAATGAAGATTTTAAAGTTGGAAAGAGCCATATAATCCTTGTAGTCCAAGATCTGACAAGTGATCATTACCTTTGTTTGAATACAGGAAGGGTGGTAGGAAAGGGTGCTCATCACTTTCTGAGGCAGATCATTCCACATTGAGAGATCTCTAATTTTAAGGTAATCTGTTGTGACTTCAAGCCTAAATTCACCTTTTTGCAGCTTCCACTCTCTAACTCCTCATTCTGTCCCCTTGCACCAAATGGAGTTAGTGTAACCCCTCCTTTCTACAATTCATCAGAAACTAGTGCAGAGCTATGCTCTTCCCAAATCTTCCCTCATCCAAGCTAAGCATTCGAGTTACTTCAACTAATTCATATATCATGTTATTCAGTTGTTTAAGTCATGTCCAAATATACGTAACTTTTTTGGGGGCATTTGTTGGCAAATATGCTGGAGTGGGTTTCCATTTCCTTCTCCAGTTCATTTTACAGATGAGGAAAACTGAGGCAAACTGGGTTAAGTGACTTGACCAGAGTCACACAGCTAGTGTCTGAGGCTGGTTTTGTCTTCCTCACTTTAGGCCAAGTGTTGTATCCATGGTGCCAACTAGCCATCACATACATGGCATGGATAGTGTCATCCATACCATTCTGAGTGTTTTCCTCTATACTCTAGATTATTCATCTTACTCCTAGACTATTGTGCCCATAAGTGACATGTCCTTCAGGTATGATCTGGTTTTTGAGAGGATTATGACTTCCTTAGTCATAGAAGGTTTGCTTCTATTTCAACCCCAAAAATCGCATTAGGTTTTTTTCTTTCTTTTTTTCTGGCTGCCACATCAGACTGCTGACTCATTGAGTTTGAGGTTCCTTAAAAACCTTAGGATACTTCTTTTCTGACAAACTACTGTCTAACCATGCCTCCCCATCCTGTGTTTGCCATGTTGATTGTAAAAAACAACCAAACAAATTCTAGAGCAGCAGAACCCACAAAATGGCAGAGGAAAACATTTCCAGCCCAAGACAACCTGGAATGTAGACAGGAAAGGTCTGTTGGACCTGGGTGAGAGAAGAGCAGGATCTGGCCCAGCCCCAGGGCACTGAATGTTTCTGGAGTTCTCAAACCACAGACTGTGGGGGATTAAACAGCTGATCAGAGGTGGATTGCAGGGATCTCTTTGCTATACCTGAGCTCATTCTCTTGCTTTTACTGTTCGTTTATTTGGGTCATTCTTCCATCTGGGTTGTAGTCCTGGAGCAAGGAGGAATGCTGGTGGGATGGAGCTTGTGGCACTGGTGGAGAAAGGAATCCTCCTCACAGAAAAGAAAGAGTGCTTGTAGTCACTCACAGGTCAGAGCACAGAGCAGAAGAGGAATAAACATCTCTCCTTTCATAATACAAACTTGAAAGAACTGAAAATTTATAGGTTCCCAGAAATATTCCTGAAAAGAAGCTTGGGACAGTACACCCTCCACACTGGAAGCAAAGTTCTATCTTAGCAAAGAGCAAAAGAATCAAATAATTAGCTGGGGAAGTTATCAAACAGCAGAAAAAGTGAGACTATAGAATCTTTATTGACAAGGAATATCAAAACATACAAATTCTCCATTCAAAACCTCCAAGAAAAATTTGAATTTTGTAGCAGACCATGGAAGAGCTCAAAAAGTATTTTGAAAATCAACTAAGAGAAGTAGAGGAAAAACTGGAAGAGAAATGAGAGTGATGAAAGAAAATTATGAAAAATGAGTCAACAGCTTGCTAAAGGAGGCCCAAGAAGTGCTGAAGAAAATAATAACACCTTAAAAAATAGACTAACCCAAATGGCAAAAGACGTCCAAAAAGCCAATGAGAAGAATGAATTAAAAAGCAAAATGGGCCAAATAGAAGAAGACCCAAAAGCTCACTGAAAAAAACAATTCATTAAAAATGAGAATGGAGCAAATGGAAGCTACTGACTATGAGGAATCAAGAAATTATAAAATCCAAAAGAATGAAAAAATGAAAGACAATGTGAAATACCTCATTGGAAAAGCAACTGGCCTGGAAAATAGATCCAGGAGAGATAATTTAAAAATTGTTAGACTACCTGAAAGCCATAGTCAAAAAAAGAGCCTTAGAATAATCTTTCAAGAAATATTGCAAGTAGTCAGAAAAAAAACAGTTCAACTATTGTGGAAACACAATCAGGATAACACAAGATTTAACAGCTGCTACATTAAGGGATCAGAGGACTTGGAATATGTTATCACAGACATCAGAGGAGCTAGGATTAAAACCAAGAATTACCTACCTAGCAAAACTGAATATAATCCTTCAGGGATAAAAGAAGATATTCAATGAAATAGAGACCTTTTAAGCATTCTTGTTAAAGACCAGAGATGAATAGAAAATTTGAGTTCCAAATACAAGACTCAAGAGAAGCTTGAAAAGGTCAAACAAGAAAGAGAAATCATAAGGGACTTAAAGTTGAACTGTTTAAATTCCTATATGGAAAGATATTTGTATCTCTTAAGGTCTTTCTTAGTATTAGGTAGTTGGAGGGAATGAATATATATTTACACACATACAACATATATGTGTGTGTGTGTGTGTGACAGAGAGAGAGAAAGAGAGAGAGAGAGAGAGAGAGAGAGAGAGAGAGAGAGAGAGAGAGAGAGAGAGAGAGAAGAGAAGGAGGGGAGAAAGAGAGAGAAAGAGGGGACAGAGAAGGGAGAGGAAACTTTCATCAGATTTGTCTTAAGGAGAGAGTAATATATATACTCAATTGGGTATGAAAATCTATTTTACCAAATAGGAAAGTAGGGAGGGGAGGGGATAATGGAGGAGGGGTTGATAGAAGGGAGAGCAAATGGAGGGAGGGGGCAATCTGAAGCAAACACCTTAAAAGAGGGACAGAGTCAAAGAAAAGAATAAAATTAATGGAGGGGGTGGGATAAAATATAGTTAGTCTTTCACAACTGCTATGCAAGTGTTTTGTATGACCACACATGTATAACCTATATTGAAGCTTGCCTTCTCAATGAGGGTGGGTGGGGAGGGAAGGAGAGAGGGAGGGGGAGAATGTGGAACCCAAAATTTGAAATATGCGTGTTTAAAATCATTTTTACATGTAACTGAGAAATAAAATACATCTATATATGGTCTATCTATATTTATTTATATGGTGTATATAATCTCCTAACTTCTTCATATATGCCTCACTGTTCACTAGAACAGCAGGCATGTCCATGTGATGGGATCCCAGTCACTGCCTCTAGCTACCTTCTATCCCCAGACCCATTCCTCATATTTCCCACAGAAATAGCAGGTGTGTCCATGCACTCGACCACAATCACATCCACCTAGTCCTAGACAGGACCACAATACTCCGCCAATCAGAAAGCAGCCTCACTAGGATGCCTGAGCAGGATGTAGACTCCAAAACAAGAGAAGGCACTTTCCTTACATAGTACCTGTGCAGTAATAGCAAAAGCTGTCCTTTAGGTGAACTTGTGACATAGAGAGGCCCATTATAATATCACTATCATACATATGGTACATACAACCCCCTGTCCCAATAAATGGGTTTTTCCTGTATGTGTTTTATTAATTGCACGTGTAGTTCCACTGGGACTGGGACACCTCCCCCTTACCTAATTACTTAACAAATCCCTCCTGCCTTTTAAAATATTCTTAATTCCTACTTTGTATTTGCATCTTTACCCCCAAAAAAATCCACCTTGCTGATTCCTCTTGCAGCTAAGCCTGTTTCATGAGGGGCATCAATCTCAATTAATGCCCATACTTGGCTTAAAGGTGGTCTGATTCAAAGAATTCAGAGACAGGTCCACCACAACACATCATGAAACAGAAACACTATTCCATTGTATCTGTGAGTCTCCTTTGTGTTTATTTCTTTCTGGTGTTAGGTGAATGAGTCTAACAAGGGAAGAGTTCCCAGATGAGATCCCTCACAGCAATCAGGTTTCATCAGCAATCACATTCAGTATCCAAGTTCATTGAATTGCTATGTCCATAGATACATATGGACAGACAGTCCCCTAAATATGATAGCAGTTTCAGGGATTATGAACTCATTTATAACGGAGAGAAATGTTTGTTATGGACACCAGAAAGGTAGAAAGTACCCAGAAAGAGTCCAGCAGACAGTTACATGAAAAGGGAACTCATATAAAGTACATAAACAGAGAAAATTACTTTCTGGGCCAGGGTTCAGGAAGTATTTATTAATTATGACCTTTGTACATTAAGATTGAACTTGCTCTGTCCAGGGATCTATGTATATAAGAGGAATGTTCCCCTGGGATGTGGGAATGTTTCTGTACGGGCTATTCCTTTCTTTGAAGTAAAAAAAAAACAAAAACCTTTTCTAAAAGCTAAGACTTCTATTGATTGGTTGATAATGGAAAGCAAACAGGATGAGGGCTCCTAATCAACATAGAATTGTGTCAGTCCTAAGCTGCCAGCTGGAGTGAGAGTTTGGAGACTGAACCAGAGGAGGGGCTACAACTTGAATAGGTGAGCCAATCATGGGAGAGTATGTGGTTGTGGAAAGTATGATACTCAGATTCATTTAACATCAAGGGACCTTGAAGAAGTCTCCCAGCACATTGTGTGGACCCCTTGGGACTGTTTTTGGGAAAGGCATGGCAAAGTGTTGCGTAGAATGAGAAAGCAAGAAAAGGGCTATCTGTGTTGCTGGAGGGAGTACCTATGGAGCAGGAGAGATCCATCAAAGCCATCAGAGACCCAATCAGCAATCAGATTCTGTAGCAGTCTGCCAAATGGATCTGCCAGTGGCAGAGGAAGTTCCTACAGAAAGCTACGGAAAGACAATGAACTGTTGTTCAACCATTTTCCCCCGTAAATGTTTGTAATCCTTTCCTCTTCCATATGGCTTGGAAATGGATTTCTTAACACCTTCAAAATATGTGCTGCCAGCACAGAACTCCTCTGTATTCCCTTGATCTTGTCCTTATGTTAGCTTTCTTTCTTGTTTCTAGTTTTTGCAAACAAGTTATGGAAGACTTTGATGTTAAAATCCACATGTGGTGGCTGTACTGCCATCAATGGAGAGAATCGCTTGTTATGATAATCTTAAGAGATTTTTCCCCCAGTTTTTGACTCTTAGTTGTCTTTCTTCCAGTTTCATCTTTTAATGTTCTCTGATGATCTGGCTTAATTGGGTCTCTCCCTAAGCTTTCTATAAACTCATTTTCCCCTCCACTACCTCTCGCTGTTTTATGAAGTAATACTGTTAATAATCTTCCACAGTTTCCTTCCATTCAAATCTTAACTGAGGTTGCCCCTGCTAGCTTACTTCTTTATTAGGCCAGGAATTTCATATTTGCTGATGTAGGCAGTTTGGAGGTTCTTTTGGTCTTTTTATGGTGGAGATTGATTTATATTGTTTAAAATGCTTTAGGAAATGGTGACAATCAGTTTCAAAGCCTTCTTCTCTTAAACCTATTCTGCATTTTTCAACATCAGTAGTTTGTTTAAATAGGTCAGGTTCGGGTTTTAATTACATGCCATTTCTTCTCATTTTAATTCTAATTTAGTATTGATTTTAATCTTTGCTCTAGCAAGTTTATAGTTGGATTGTAGTTAGCTGATTTGGAAATGACTCCTATGCAGAGAGCCACTCATTTACTATCAAGATATAATAACTTTCATTTTTTGGTGATATTATACAAACACAACTAAATATTTAAGAGGTTGACTCCCTACACCTCAACCCAACTAAATCAACCAAAAAAACCCCCCAAACCTTTCATTAGACTTAGGGCTTCTAGAAGTACTTTTATGTCAGGTACATTATTTTAAAGCATCTATTCCCTCTATCTTTGCCATGAGGAAATGGAATTTGAGAGAAATGACTTATACTAGATTATGCAGTGAGTTAGTGACAGAATTAAAATTAGAATTGAATTTCCCTTCCTCCCAGTCTGGCATTTTTTTCCGTTATGCTGCAATTTTGATCTTTGTTAGCAATAGCGGATTAGGGTCACCTCATTCTACCCTCATGGTTATTTCTCTGAGTCACTGTTTAGGACCAGAAACAGTACAAGACTAGACCTGATTTATCACACTTAGAGACAGCACCTATACTTGGGACTGCATTTTCGAATTCGTGTTGTGACACTGGGCATTTTGGTTTATTTTAAGTTGGACTTTTCCTGAGGTTCCCTCACTCTTTGTAGATATCTGTGTTGAATAACTTCTCCCACCCCCATCCTTGTAGCACTGTCTTCCTCCAAAATTATAACCCAGGAAGAATTAGAAATGATAGTTTTGTAACTGCTGCTGAAAGAGGTATATATTGGATAGATAACCGATTTTGGAATCAGTTCAAAACAGCTCTTCAGCTTCCCTATATAACCTTAGGCAAATCATTTAACTTCTCTGAGTCTCTTTTTTCTTCATCTATAAAATAAAGTGGTAAGAATTTAGTATCTTTTAAAGGCCTTTCAGCTCTGTTTTATGTTGATCTGGACTGTAGTGACCTTCCTTTCCTTTTAATCTGGGTTTTCATTGTTGTTGGGCTCTGGGGCATGTGAGCTCTTCTCTAGATTTATTATGAAAAAATATTAAAGAATGTTATGTATAAGTGTTCTGATACCCCACTACCTGTTATATCTAATTTAGAAATTAACAAGGGCTTCTGTGAAGGAAAATAGTTTTTCTAGGTCACAGAACCATAGGCCATTTTGTTAGGAAGTTTAGCATTTTTAAAGGCTTTTGAAGAAGGAAGTCCACCGGGAAGGAGAATTTTCTGGTTCCAGTTGGAAGTTTGAAGGCCTCCCTGTTCATTTATCAGTTGTATTAAATGGGCCAAACCTCTGCCAATTAGGAAACTTCCTGTTGTCTAGTAGGTTTTTAGGTGTTACCACCATACGGTAGTTAGTTATCATCCTTTTCACAGTAGTCTGGGGAGGGAAAGAAGGAAACTTCATATGAAATACTACTAAAAACTTATCAACTAGAAAGCAAAAATTGATCCTTTTCTTATCTACTAGGAAGAAGAAAAATATGTCCTTAAAATTCATTTCACCCCTAACTCTTCCAAAACCAAAAATGAACAATACTGTATTAAAAAAAAGTTGAGGAGAAGGAGTTGAGATTTTGAGAGAGGAATCAGGAAGATATTTCCTCCATCACTTGGTTATGCCATTATGCCATCAACAGTAATTCTAAGAGTTCACATTTATATAATGCCTATAATTTACAAAGACAACTTTCCTTATGACGCTCCTGAGAGGTAGAGAGTGTAAACATTTTTACCTCCATTTTAGAGATGTTGAAACTGAGTCTCACTTCTTCCTTATTCATCCACACTGGGCCAACCACTAGTTTTGTTCTGCCCTGCTTTTTATGTGCACCAGCATTCTGCTTCATGTTTTCATCTATGGCATCTCCACATGTTAAAATACTGTCACCTATCCTACTACAACACCATATAAAACCAACAGTGACCCTATGCACATTTTGTTCCAGGGTTTGGTACAGAGTACCAAACGGGCAGGATAAAGGGTGATGTGCCATTAAGGAGAACCATTGGTGAGTTAACACATCCTAGAGGAGTGGCAAGGCTTTAAGAAGGAACAGAGTCACTGATGACTATTGCTACCATTTATCTACTTAAGGTAGACCCCGGGGTAGGTGTGCCTAAATGACCTTCCCAGAGAAAACTCAAATGGTAGGCCTGCAAGGGACTGTAGAAAAAAATCTAATTCAACCACTTGATTTTACAGGTAGAGGAACTGATGCCAAAAGGTTGAATGATTTCCTCCAGTTCATATAGCTACTTAGTGGCAAAGCCAGGGCTAGAACCGAGGTCTCCTCACTTACAATCTGGTCCTCTTTCTAAAATAGCATGCTGCTTCCTGGTTTGACTTCTGACATCAAGAAAAAGTGGTTTTATAAATCTTCTGTTGCATTCCAGTGTAGAATGATTCTTTTAGGGAATTAAGAAAAATCTAAAGCAAATTCAGGGATTTTAGAGTGATGTCATTATATTTTAGTCCACTTGTAGAGAAGAGCTTGGTGAATTTGGGGACTAAAAAGATTTATCATTTGATGCTGCAAGAGATTAAAATAATCAAAAAGGGAGGTGGAAGCAAGTATGCTTCAGGATTTCGTCACAGTCTTGGAAAGATATTAGAAGTTATTATGAAAGTGCCTAATACTATTATAATAATCTCCAAAGTGGTCTTGGGTTTAGCTTATCTCTTCTCCAATTTACTCTTCACTCTGCTGCTCTAATAATCTTCTCAATGCATCGTTCTAAAAATCCTTCCATTCAACTATGTACATCATTTTACAGAGAGGGAAATTAAGCCCCCCAAAAGACTTTTGAGTAAAAGCATGTGATCAAAGCATCATCCAGGCTAAATGTTAGAACTTGGATGCAACTCCAATCAAATGGATTATTCCCCATCTTCCACTCTCATCCTGAAATCTCTCATTTCTGTCCTTTTGCACACAGTTTCCCTTGCTTTGAATGGAATTTTGCCTTCCTCCCCACCCACCATTCCTGTTTGCTACCTGTTTAATTCCTTTTAATGTTCAACTACTGTATCACTTTCTCTCTGAAGTCTTCGCTGACCTTCCTTTCCCAATATCAAAATAATTTCTCCCTCAAGTTTTTTGTAGGAAAGTGTCTGACTTTTTTTTCCTTTGCTAATTTATCCCACACATCATTGAATCCAGATTATACGTCTTCAACTCTCTAGTCCATTGTGATTGTAAACTCTTTGTGGGTAGGATCTGTGGAGACTTATTTCCTACTTATCTTTGTTTCCCAAGTATTTATCACCATGCTTTGTGCCTAACAAGTGCTTAAAAAATTTATCAATTAAATGAGCAAGTCATCATTGACTTTCTTGTAAAGCAAATATAGGAAATAGCTAACAGAGTTTCTTCTAAGAGCATCTTTTAGGTATCTGCACAATTCTCCTACCTCTGCAAGATACAACCATGTGGCCTGAGCTTCAGAGGGGAGAAGACCTTGTCTCATGCTACATTCTGGGGAGCATGTATTCTCCTAATGCAGTATTAGCCCATCACAAATTCTTGAAACAATTTGAGCTCTGACCTTTGATCCATAAATATGATGATGCTAGTATTTATCTGTAAAGGCAAAGCCAATTTATTACTCAGTACACTTTTTCTCTAATTTTTGTGTCATTATGACTATAGCTGAATTGAACAGGACTGGAAGATTCAAGTGGCCTGATTCACTCCAGTTGGTAGGACCAATTCAATATTTCTGAGTATATGGAGTTCTACAGTTAATTGGACCAACCATATATTGCAATCACATTTATTTCCTGTGGATTCATGGAAATGTAATCTTAGGCTGTCGATAAATAAAAAAAGTTAGTCATTATGTTTCATAAAAGTCAATTATTATATACAATAAGTATTGTATGTTGTGTATATAATATATTGTATATATTTTATGCTTTTCTCCTACCTCACATCCACATATCCTTTCATATTTTCTCTTTCCTTTCCTTTCAATAGAGACGTTCTTTCTTCTTTATCTTTCTTTCTTGCGTTTTCTTCTCTCACATCCTAAGTTACTATATGGTCTTCCAGGGCTAATCTCTCCTATTGTACTTTAAGGCAAGTTGGGAAGTTTAAGTTCCCTCCCTAAAACTCAAAGTTATGATGGATTCAAGGGGTCCTCTAGGTTTCCAATCTTCTATTTAATTTCTTCAGTAAACAAAATGATGTAGTGAGTCACTGAAAGCCAAGACACCAAAGCACACTTAATCCAAAGAGATGCTGAGGGGAGTGGTTTCGATTTGGACTCACCTATATCGCTTATAAAGCCAAGCCAATTGAAATCCTAGCTCTTTTTTATATCTCCAGACTTAAGATGCTTTCAGTCATGTAGGCAAGATACCAGAGTTGAGAGCATAAAAACTTTTTTTCTGAGCAATGTTTTAAAAAAACCTAAAGAGGCTTCCTTATATATTGTACTGTTATATAATAATATTACATTATAAAATATACTACCTATAAGATATTACAGCTCTTAACAGACCTACAATACGAACATGCCAGAAATGAAGGAAGAGAAACTATCTTTGGCAGCTAGATGCTTTTTAAAAATAGATTTAAAATGTTTTATTGATGCTTTCTTTTTTATCACTCCTGTCACTGTCCAATAACTCCCTTCCTCACTGTCTTGAAACAACTGGTTTTGAATATCAGCTTCCTGTTAGTCATATTTTTTGTTCTATTTTCTTGGCAGAGAAAACAAGTGCAAAATAAAATGGGCAGTTCTATCTTATCTTCATCATTAGATGACCATCAATCTGGGTCCCTTACCCGTGGTCCTAACCTACGTCTTGCCACGGGACTCTGATGACTCTGGAGGAGAGAGTGAGACTGATTTTGTGCAGTCCTGCCTCAATTCAATTCAATTTGCTTGCAAGTCAAGACATCACCCTCCTGATGTTATTGCTCTCCTATGAGAATGAAGTACAAATGCTAACAATATCTACCTTGGACAGCAGTGCCATCCCTTCTTTGATGCTTCCATTTTGCTATTAAATCCTGAAAGAATTCTTTTTTTGTTTATACTTCTGTTATTGATGATGACCTTAGCTTTCTTTGCTCTTCTCATCTCCTTTAGAGCCTTAGTATTTTCCCAGTATTCCCCACTACTTCTACTTCACAAGATACTTCTTCCTAAGAATGAGATCTACTTTTTGGTGAAGAGACTACTCCAAAAAATGTTTGAGTAGCTGAAGTCCTCTATAACTACAACATCATTCCTCAATACCTTACTGGTGATCTGTTACCTCTTTCTCTCCAGGTGATTTATACTTTATATTGCTTCTGTCTCTATTCAGAAGCCTTCCACTACACTTCCACACTCTTGATTCTTGGATTTCTTTATAGAAGTATATATATACTTCAAATATTGTTCTTACTCTCCCCCAATGTCTATCCCCTCCGCTTCTAGAACTTCTGATTATGGACCTCTTCCAACTAATTCTACATTATAACTACTAGGTCAAATGAACCTCATTACATTAAGATCTTCATTTCACCTTTACCCATGACTTCATGTATTTGTATATGTAGTGAACACCATCCAATCACAGAGAAAGTTTTGATTATGAGACAACCTGTCTGTTCCTTGCTGTCACTTACTATCTCACTATCCCTTAATTCTGCCTCTGTATCTCTCATTCATTTAGGGTTTTTGCATCTTCCCCAACTACCTTACTCATACATTTGCTTCCCCCTAGTTGTCCCTCATTTTCTTAACTGTGCTACCAACATTATTTTATAAAAACATTTAATAAAAGTCCTAATATAAATATTAATATGAAATTCCAATTCATTGTAGGTATGCTGTACCCCAACCCCCTCATTTAATCTTTTTCTAACCTCCCCAAACATGAGGAAGGTGAAAAACCCCAAAGCTGAACTCTCAGTTTTTATGTCAGCTGAGATTTTACTTACAAACTAGTTAAGCTCAGGGATCATGCTGATGAATGTGGAAACTTCAGAATACCCTGTCTCTCTCTACTGAACTTTGAACATGCTGATGTGAGCTTTCTTCCCATTCCCTCTAGGTCCTTCACTTGTTGTATCCCTTGTATGAGACAGGTGGGACATAAATCTCTATCTTCATACCCAGCTCAGCTCACTCTTTCTCTACCTCCACACAAGCTGTCTCTACTTTCCTTCATTTTGTTTTTCGTTATTAGAAAGTGAGCTCCTTGAGGACAGGACAAGGTGTTTGCTGCCCACCCCTGTCCTTTTTGTGTCCCTAGTGCTTAGTACACTTCTTGCCACATAGGAAACACTTCATAAATGCTTTATCTATCCACCCCCTCTGCCTTTGTTTCTGTATTTCTTTGCCTCTCTCTGTTTCTTTCTATCTCTCTGTCTTGGTGTCTCTCTCTCTCTCTGCCTTCAATACTGGAAAAGTGTCTTTTGAGCTTCTTCACAGGGAGTTAGTAGTGTTTCCTCATTACCAGTGTCTCTAATGGCAAGAGGACTGGATCTTACCTAACTATGACTATTTCTCCCTAATTTCCTGGAAAAGCCTGTGCACCAGGTATGTGTCCATCATATTCCTATCATGCTTCATATCTGTCAGCTGAGGAAGTATGACCATATTCTCAGCTGCATGCATAGACATTTAAGGCCATGAGTTTTTAAAATGAATTTTTAGTTTCCAACATTTACTTCCACAGGATTTTGAGTTCTAAATTTTCTCCCCATCTCTACCCTGTGCCTCCCCCACATAGAGATCATGCATTCTGTTTACCCTTTCCCCCAAACTGCCCTCTCTTCTATCACACCCCTCCCTTCTCATCCCCTTCTCCTCAAATTTCTTGTTAGGGCAAGATAGATTTCTATATCCCATTGAGGCCATGAGTTACTGACATCTGAGTTATGAGTTTTACTGTTGTAGACTTCTTTCATGGATTTTGGTCTGACTTGGATTTCTGGGTATCTTTATTATTGCCTTTAAAAATTGTTTATTAGTTTTCAGTTTTCAACATTTACTTCTATAAGATTTTGAGCAAGCAATCTGAGGTAGGCTATACATGTACAATCATGAACATATTTTGCCATTAATCATGTTGTAAAGAAGAGTTAGAACCAGAGGCATAAAGCGTGATAAGAAGAAACAAACAACACCACAAAAGAGAAAATAGTATGCCTCGATCTTTAGTCAGAATTCACAGTTCTTTGTCTGGATGTGGATAGCATTTTCCATCATGAGTCTTTTGGAAATGTCTTGGATCATTGGATTTCTGAGAAGATCTAAGTCTACCAAAGTCATAATATGATGTTGCTGTTCCTGAGTTAATGTTTTCCCAATTCTGCTTACTTCACTCAGCATCACCTTTATTGCCTTTGAAGAATGTCTGCCACATAGGCTATTAAAACTGAGAGGTTTAATAGACTCAAGGAATTATGCCTTCCTCTAGTCCATTGACATAGCTTCCTGGTGGCCCAAGAACAAAAGCTAGCCCACAAGAAGTCAGAGGTTGCTCCTCCCCTGGCTTCTAAGGTGGACCAGCATGACCAACATAGAAAGAAAAGAAGCTATGCCCAACCAGCTGGATCCTTAGTAAATATCCTTTTTCTGCTAAGGCCAAGTAAACTTCCATTTCTAAAGTCATCTACAAGTGACTCATATCATTCCAGTTCCAACCAGAAGCCTTGAAATGGCCTGAATTGGGCCTGGCTGTTTATTGCATTTGGCAGAATTGGATCAGAATGACCTCAGTGAAGAGGAGAAAGGGAAGCAAAGAAGGTGAGGCTCAAGAGGCTTCATTCTTCCAGTGCTGCTGCCAGAACTGCTGGCAGAATACCACGAGTCAACTTCTGCCCCTCTTTATTGCCTCAGACTAGAGAATAAACTGTGAGCATTCAGCAAACAGATAGGAATATACTCTGCAAAAGGGTGCTTAGAACACTCATCTTGGTTTAGGTGGTGGGGGTGGGGAGGGGTAGCTCTCAGTTTGCACAGTGGGCATTGTTCAGACCCTAGTAAAGAGAAACAGTTCTTAGCTCTGGTCTCAATGGTCCAATAGGCCACACCTCCTACACCCTTCCCTCTTCTGCAGTTTGGGCTAATTATTTGCTAAAAACCAAGAGGTTATCTCTAAGACTTGGTTGGAAGAGAGCTAAAGCTCAAGCTGTCTTAACTGTTGACATGACTTCTTGGTAGTTGCAGGTCATATTGATATACCTTCCTTTTCACCCAAGGTTCTCAAAGTGTGGTCTGTAGAACCCTGACCTTTTGATGTCTTAGTACTTAGACTGATGAGCCAAAAGAAGTGAGGACAACTTTAATTTACATCCCACTTCAGACATAGTATGACTTTGGGCAATCACTTAACTGTTGTCTACCTCAGTTACTTCAAAGGTGAGATGAGGATTACAATAGCACCTAGCTCACAGAGTTCTTATGAGGATTAAATCAGAGTGCATTTGTAAAGTACACAGTGAATGACACATAATATGCATTTAATAGATAATTATTTCCTTTCTCTTCCCTTCTTTGAATCCCTTCAGGGGTCTACATAGTTAGAAATATTTTAATAATAATACTGGTATTTTAATGTCTAACATGCTAAATATTTATAGATGTGTCACATAAACAACATCTTTATTAGGTCCTCAGTGTAAAGGGGTCCTGAACCAAAACATTTGATAATGACTGACTAAAGGCACAAGTCCTGCTCATGTGGAGTTAAGGATATTTAGACAGCTAAGAGATGCATGCTCAGAGTCAGCAAACTCCTCTTCCTGAGTTCAAATCTTGCTTCAAGACACTAACTAGCTGTGTGACTCTGGGCAAGTCACTTAACCCTGTTTGCCTCAGTTTCCTCCTGTATAAAATGAGCTGGATGAGGAAATGGTAAACTGCTCCAGTATCTTTGCCAAGAAACCACAAATGGGGTCATGGTCAAACCTGACTGAAAATGACTGAACTGAGATTTGGCTTCACAAATCACTCACTGTTCTGCAGAGAAGGTGTATTTCTGTGTTGAAGAGGCCAAGTCTATTGAAGCCAAATGGTCTATCTTTGCTAAGTGTACTTTCCACACCATAGCTAAGTAAACCATTTGTTAATAGCTGAATTACTTACAATTATCTCATTTTGCTCTATTATCAGATCTAAGATACCAGGGAACCAACATGAATCACTCCTGCACAGCCAGGGGAGGAGGAGATGGTGATTGGGGATCATTTAGCTTGGCAGGGTGACAAGGATTTTTTTTTTAATTTCCCCAAGGAGCTGGCTTGGTGGTGGCATTACTGGGTATGACACAGGTGTTCAGGTATTGTCAGTTGTTCTACCACATTGTTGGGGCAGTACTCACAACAATGCTTTCCCTGGCATAGGAAAAGAGTGCTCAGCTCTGGCATGGAGGAGAGGAACAGTCGGTAATTTTTGACCTTGGCACAGGTGAGCACTGCTGTGAGAGAGAAGAGTAACCACTTTGCTTCAGTCAGTGTGTAGTGGGAAGCATTTGACCCTAGAGGACTGCACCAATATAGGTATACTGGTGTCTTTTATCATCATCTGAAATTGATAGATCCCTCCGTATTGCTTCCAATATAGTGCTCAATGGCTATTGTACAACTCCTTCCCCAAGAGGACTTGAAAGACAAAGGTATTTACAAAATAAGTATTTCTTAGGAGGTAGCTTGCTTTCTGGCCACAGTAGGAAAGCAAATCTACCTGCTTAGTTTGCCTGAGGAGTCCCCCAGCTTAACTCTAAATGGGCAAAGTGTATGGGGTGACTGGCAGGGTGAAACTAGCACTTCTGATGTGAGGACATGATGCATTCTTTTCAGGACTGCTAATCTATCTTTGGTGGCCACCTGGCACAACTCTCACCTGTGGTTCTCAAGAAGGGGTAACAGGTACAATGGCCACACCCTGGTAAACCATCTCAGTAGTTGGGCTAAACTAGGTTGAGGGTAACTGACAGACCTCAAACCTGGTGGTGAGTTAGGAGTTTGTCTACCCCAAGCACATGAAGATTTCCCCTGGTAGAACATTTTGCTCCAATTGAGAACATTTTGAGAACATCAATGGCCATGAAGGCAACTGAAGCAAGAGTTGTGGAATACTTGGGCATCTGCATCCTGGGCCATTGTCAGTTTCTTGCCTTTTGTTTTGCTATTGGATTTGTATAACTTTGGAATAGAGTGGGGGCTAATCACTGTGACAACTCTACCTCGCTTAAATCCAATACACACTCAAATAAAGATATCGCCTCATCATGTTATTGGTCCTCTTGAAGAATGAAGTGCTATCAACAACAAATGGACAGAGATATGCTATTTTTTCTAATAGGAAGGGACTATTAGGCTGGGGAGCACAGGATGATTCTCAATATTAACTTTGGCACTATGGCAGGCTGCGTATAAGATGGTAATAACCTCTTAGCTGTACTATAAATGACCCTGTTCTATGATGGAGCTCAGTGATTGTGCTGTATCAGCCTTTGATACTATATCCCTAATATTCTTGGTGCTATTTCTGCTTTTCATCATCACTTGTCCCTGGGACACATTAGGAACTCTGAAGATTAGGCATCACTTAATACATGAACCAGATCAGGAGAGATGATGTTTGGGATTTCTGGTCTTCATTCTCCTCCATATTTTACTTTTAAAAAAAGGTCATTATGATACTTGTTTTGCTTTTTGTTTTAGTTTTCCTTTTCCAATGCCTCCTATTTCTAGCTATTTTAGCCTCCAAAATTAGGGTTGTTAAAAAACAGCCCTAAATCCATTTAAGTGATAGAAAGTCTTAGGACTTCAGAAAAATCTTTTAGGATTCTGTATCTGAGGGGTGGAGTAATATAAAAGCAATATCTGCCACAGAGGTAAGCTATTTTTTTCCTTACATAGCCCTCTCTGGGAATGTGTTCTACTCTCTAACTGACATAGGTACACTGGGTCCCAATGGGGCAATTATTTTCTAATTAATTAATTCTTAGTTTTCAACATTCACTTTTGTAAGACTTTGAGTTCTAAATTTTCCCCCCTCCTTCTATTCCCCCTACCCCAAGATGGCATGCAATCTGATAGGCAATACATATATGATCATATTAAATGTATTTCCTCATTAGTCATGAAAGAAGAATCAGAAGAGACAAGCCATGAGAAAGAAAGAAATAAACAACAAAAGAAAGAGAAAATAGTATGCTTCTATCTGCATTCAGGCTCCATAGTTCTTTCTCTGAATGTGGATAGCATTTTCTATCATGAGTCATTGGGAACTGTCTTAGATCATTGCATTACTCAGAAGAACTAAGTCTAACAAAGTTAGTCACAGCACAATGTTGTTGTTATTGTGTACAATATTCTCCTGGTTCTGCTCACTTCACTCAGCATCAGTTCATATAATTGTTTCCAGGTTTTTCTGCAGTCTGCGTGCTCACCACTTCTTATTGCACAATAGTACACCACTACATTCAGATACCAAAAATTGTTCAACCATTCCCTGATTGATGGGCATTGCCTCAATTTCCAATCCTTCGCCACTACAAAAAGAGTTGCTATATTTTTGTACATGTGGGTCCTTTTCTCTTTTTTGTGTTATCTTTGGGATACAGATCCAGTATTCATCTTGCTGGATCAAAGGGTATGCACAGCTTTATAGCCCTTTGGGCATAATTGTTCTCCAGAACAATGCATTAGAATTTCAGTTTCCTACATCTTCTCCAACACGTATCATTATCCTACTTTTTTTTATGTCAGCCAATCTGAAAGAGGTGATGTGTATTACATCATATCTAGCATTGTTTTAATTTGCACTTCTCTAATCAATAGTGATTTACAGCATTTTTTCATATGTCTATAGAGAGCTTTAATTTCTTCATCTGAAAGCTGCCTATTCACATCCTTTGATCACCTATCAGTTAAGGAATGACTTGTATTCTTTGAGATTTGACTCAGTTCTTAACATATTTTAGAAATAAGGACTTTATCAGAGACACTGGCTGTAGAATATTTCCCCCCAGCTTTCTGCTTCCTTTCAAACCTTGGTTAAACTGGTTTTGTTAGTGCAAAAAATTGTTGGTCTACGCCTAGTTTCTGCCATACTGTTCTCCAATTTTTCCCAGCAGTTTTTGTCAAATAGTGAGTTCTTATCCCAGAAACTGGAGCCTTTGGATTTATTAAACAGTACATTACTGTAGTTATTGACTACTGTGCCTTGTGTACCTAAGCTATTCCACAGATCCACCACTCTGTTCCTCAGCCAGTACATGATTGTTGCTTTATAATATAGTTTTACACACAGTACAGCTAGGCCACCTTCTTTTAATTAATTCCCCAATGGGGGCAATAATTAGTCTAAACTCAGAAAATTAGGGGTAACCCTAAGAATTATTGGGATTTATAGTGCTACTGCTCCCATGGATCTCCTTTCCTGTTGATTATCATCCAAACTAATTAGCTTTTAGAAAACATTTATTAGGCAAGTATAGCAAAGAACATGGTTACAGAAATAATTTCCCCCAAATTTGGTATACAATTACCCCTTGTATAGATGAAATCCCATGAGAGAGTATGTTTATACCTTGGTGACCAAGAGGTGATTCAGTACCAATATAATGGATGTTTCCCTTAAGTGCAGCTTTCTTTGGGGCTCTAAAGATTGGCACCCTTATACAATCCTGAAAATACCTTTTCTCAGTGTGTCTCTGGGTTCTGATGTGGGTACCTTTTCTCAGTGTGTCTCTTGGTTCTGATGTGGGTGCCGCTGTTCTAGGGATAATGATGCAGGTTGCTACGGATGCTAGTATTAATGCTGATGGAGCCTCCATGTCTTCTGATCTTTTCTAAGTTCACAAGATCATAACTAGATCAATTCCATCTCTATACTGTATATTCAGTTGTCTCTTTGAAGGCCTTCTGTGGGTAATCTCTCTCTCTTTTTTTCCCCTAATTGAACAGTAGTATTCCATTCATACACTATAACGTTGTTCAGCCTCTCCCCTCCCTAGCAAATGTCTACTACTAGTCCAGTCTTTCTGGCAACTTGTTGGTGGAGGAAAGAGGGAGAACTGGAACCTCAAATCTGGAGTAATTTCCCACATCACTAAACTGGTTCTGAACTGGCTCTGAATCAGCTGCTCAGAATAGGACTTGGTCTTCTTCAACCAATCAAAAGATTTTTTTTTCTGTGGCATTGTCTGTCTTTATCTAATGCCCTAAAGCCTCTATGATCCTTTTAAATGATTAAAGGTTTATTCAGATCTATTTTATTGCCTCACTTGATAAATCTGAGCTTTCTGATTAATTTGGATGGGGATGTACCCCCACTGTTATGCATTGAAATTGTTCTAAGGAATTAATTGGTTTGGATAACTAAAGCTTGTGCCACTGATGTAAGTGATGACCTAAGTACAAAAACCAGCCCACAAGGAGGCAAGAGTTGCCCTCAGAGATTTCTGTTCAGTGCCTCAGTATGGCCAACACCAAGGCAAAAAAAACTGTGCCCAGCTGAATCAATGTTATGTCCTTGCTATATATTCTCTTCTTGTTTTGACTCAGTAAACTTTTTATTAACTATAAAGTGTCTCATGTCATTCCATTTCCAAAAGTAAATCAACATCCTGGTCCAAATTGGACTCAGCCCACACTAGCCCTTTTACCAAAATTGTGGCTACTTTTTATGTTATCTGTCATGGTGGATACATGTAGGTCTTTGTCACAGGCAAAAACACTTTCACAACAGCTGTTCTTTCATTTCTGTTCTTGGCAGGCTCATGTGATCCTGAAGTTTTGTCTCTTGCCAGATCAAGAGTGCTTGCAGCTGGTAAACATTAGCCTTTCCCCTCACATAATATCTCTCTTTTCCTGACACTGATGAACCATTTATTGCTTTCATATGTTGAGATAGGCTTCCATCCTTCCTTCCTCAGTACCATATACTATCCTTACACCTATCATCCTGGAAACTTGAGGCAACAGGGAAACATTTAGAAACAAACAAATTGGCAGAAAAACCCTGAAAGAAATAGCAGTAAGGCACACACATAAATGTGTATGTGTACGTGTACATGTATATGTGTAGATATTTACACGTATGGATATATGTTACCTATAAAAATGAGAGTGTGGGCTAGGCCATTTTTAGCTATGTAACATTCTTTTTAATTTCCTGCTTTAAAATGTATGGTCTTAGAATGAGGAAGAGATAGACACAGAATGCAATATAAAAATTTTGAGGGAATCAGAGACCCACAGGAAAAGATTGGAGGGAAAAATATCTCTTCAGATTTCACTGGCTCTTAACTCCTTTGTCATATGCTAATCTAACTTTACCAGACTACCTTGTGCCTGGAGTTATTGATAAGAATCTTTGAAATTGATCACTGAGCTCCAGGCAGACAGCAGATGTCATTACTGTGGAGCTGGGGCAACCTGAAAATTCTAGGATTTCTACAGATCATCAAATCTCTGAAGTGAAGGGAAATGGCTCTCATTAAACAAGCTTTAATTTCTACATGTTCTTTTCCCTGTACCTCAAAATAAATGTATTCCTTATGATCTAAAGTACAAACTTCTCTTCTAATTGGGATGAAGTAAAAATGTCAATCAGTACCTTCTCTGGGGAGTGTACTACCTTCTGTCATTAAGGGATAAGGTAATGAGAGAGGAAGAGATTAACTATTCAGTGTGGGAAACTAGACAGAACAGAATTGGCACCTCAAGACCTAATCCTGAAAGTTTCTCTGGCACAGACCATCATCAGTAGGTTTGGCACCAAACGGAGGGATGGGATGAGGAGTACCAAAATAGTACTGCTAGAATAACTAACCAAATGATTGCGATAAATATGTAATGTCATATAATTTTAATGACAATAACTAAATTTTCTGTCTTATTTAGTCATAGATGATATTTATTAAAAATACACTCAATGTTCAGAATCTCTGGATACATGGGCACAAATACAGAAACCCTAGTTAAACTGGTGTAATCAAAGAACCCTGACTCAAGAAGGAGAGGACCTGGGTTCGAATCTCACCACTGAAAAGACCCCCCTGACATGTATACACACACATGCAACACATGATGTATATATGCATATAAGGACACATAATGCACATATAGGTATATGCATATTTATGTACACATGCTTACACATTAATACATACCTGTATACACACACACACGCATACACACACATATTTAAATGATCTTAGGTAAGTCAACCTTAGTGGGCTGTGGCTTTCTCATTTGTAAAATGAAGAGGTTAGACTAGATAACTTCTGAAATCTGATCTACCTCTAAATCTAAGACCCTGTGAATTCAAGCCCAGCTAGAATTCCCCCAGAAAGGCACAGTTGTGATCCAGCAGCCTTTGAAATGGTAATCATGATGACAGTCACAATGGCCTCTCTAGACTGTAATTGTCATATGGGTCTTTCAAGGATTTATTTATCTCCCTTACCATTTCTTGTGTCTCCTACTTAATTAAATGTCAACTTCTTACAACCCGTTAACAAATAATTGGTCAGAATAGATCCAAATATCAAGGGTGAAACTTGTACACATGGGAACATGAGTAGATGATGATCCTTAAATCTTGTCCTGAAGTAACCAAAGGACAAATGTTCTGTAATATGTCATCTTTCTTCATGCCTTGACTAACCAACTTCATTGAACTGTTATTTATTCATTAAAAAACACATTCATATGGGCAGTTTATCATTTATAGAATACTCACTTTCCTTGGGAGGTAGGGAGTGCAAGTATAAGTATAACTATTATGAAGGCAAAGAAAATAAGGCCTGAAGCAGTTAAGTCATAGTAGTGCAAATAGTATCAGACATAGAGTTAAGACCCAAGTCTTCGGATGGCAAATTCAGCATTTTTTTCTCCAACAAACCCATTTTTATTTATATAAAACTTACTTATATAAGGTTTACTGAACATCTTCCTCACAAAAATATTAGCCTCATTTTGTAAAAGGAACTGAATTTAAGTGACATTAGGAACATGCCGGCTTAGTCATCCTAGGCAATCTAGTAATTATCAATTATCAATTGACATCCTTTGAGATGTGTAAATGGGAGTATAATGATGCATTTGCCTACTACTTGAATCTCATTGGAACAATAGTTCCCTGAGGGTCAGGCAAAAGAGTGGCAATGGGTCTTGTGATCAGCTGAAGCACAAACCTTCTGTTTTGTTAAATTTTAACATTTTAAGGTGCATTATCCATGTAGGTTACACATTTTCACACTGTTTACCTAAGTAATGCTTCTCTGAAGGAGACAAGGATAGATCTTTCTGGCATTTTGACAGCTCTTCTCCAAGGTAGACTATGATTCCTGCCTTGAGGGCAGCAAGACAAGAGACCATGAAAGACCACATTGTTACACTATTCTCTCAAAAAGGAGGATTAGCCTCTAATTATCTTTCTGCCCCACTAAATGCATTTGGTAAAGGGTACAATAAGATAAAAAAATCTGCTTTTCTGAACTATACCTTGGGAGGGGGGTGGGAGAGAGACAGATACCCAAAGTTTATACCTGTAAGCTAGAGTCCTTCCCATGAAATGCTAATTACACAATAGACATTACAAACAGTGAACAGGAAGATCTCATCCGTGAGTAAATTCCCTGAAGTCTCTAGTGAAGCAAGCTGGAAATCAAAGACATGTTAAGTCACTGCAGGTTCCAATATTGTTTTCTTGTAATCAGTAACAAAGAAATTCTGAAACCATGCATGGCCCCTCTTGAAGGAGTAGGAGAGAATGTCAGAGTCCTCTGAAGCTCTTACACATACCTATTCTGTCTCTCCTTCAGGAATCCTGTTATCACCATTTCTTGTCACCAAACCAGAAAACCTTGTAAAAAAAGACCAGGCTTGAAACCTAGGTTACATTTTGGTTTTTTTTTTATAGCTACTTCATTTCCAAATATATTCCTCCCCCTCTCTTACTCATAGGGTCATCTCTTATCAAAGTATTTTTATTTTTAGAAAAGGAAGGAAAAGATAGTTCAGCACAATAAACCAACATATCAGCTGAGTTTGACAAGCATAAGATCCCTATTTCTACAAAGAAAGGAGATAGGTGCATTTTTTTTCATCTCTTCTTTGATTTCTAGCTTGGTCATTCTCATCAAAGAGTTTATTTTTGTTCATTAGGATCATAGATTTGGAGTTGCAAGGGATTTCAGTGTCTACCTCCTTCATTACACATGAGGAAACTGAGGTAAAATTACTTACCCAAGATCATGTAGGTAGCAAGTATTTGAGGCAGAATTTGAAATGAAATATGACATCTCTAGATGGTGCTCAGTTCACTGTATCACGGTGTTTTCCTAATTTGTTTCTCTTAATTCCATTTACATTGTTGTGCGTTGTACTTGCTGTGCTTAATATTTTCCCAGTTTTGTTTACTTCACTTTGAATCAATTCATATTTCAATCTTCACATATCAAGTTATATCACCAAGCATTTATTAAGTGCTTACTATGGGCCTGGAAGGTCAGCTAGGGGTGCAGTGGATAGAGTGCCAGGCCTGGAATCCAGAAGACTCATCTTCACAAAATCTGGCCTTAGACACTTACTCCTGGGTGACTATGGGCAAGTCACTTAACCTGTTTGCCTCAGTTTTGTCATCTGTAAAATAAGCAGAAGAAGGAAATGTCAGATAGTTGAACTCGGATGAAAAAATTGAACAACAACCAAAAATTGTTCAGTTATTATCCAGTTAATGGTCTTCTATGCCTACTTCAAAAAGAAATAGTGCCTTTTATTCTCAACAAGGTTGAACCTGTTGGTTCAAAAGCACGTGTTTCTTAAAGTACAACAGGCTTCACTTTCATTCTTGAGAGTAGGAGGAGAAGTACTCCTGATAGAAAATCTATTGAGAAAGACCATAGATTCTAGCCATCGAGATTGCAGCACTTTCCTGACTAGGATAAAATTAGTATGGAAGATCTTGGGACCCTAGAGATTTCTGCTCTCCATTTCTGATCTTCTCTGGCCCTATTCAAGGAAACTTATTCTACTTCTCTTCTGAAATGGGTGGATGAACAAATGTCTCTTTGAAGTACCAGGGAGCTTAGGGTTGAGCTATATCCAAGGGGGCTTAGTATAAGTATAGAATATTCATTCCATCCAATTTGTATGAATGCCTATATTCCTGTACTTGTTAAGATTATTGTTAAGAATTATTATTGTTCAGTAATGTCTAATTCTTTCTGACCCCATTTGTGGTTTTCTTGCCAAAGATACTGGAGTGATTTGCCATTTCTTGTCTAGTTCATTTTAAAGATGAGAAAGTTGAGACAAACAGGGTGAAGTGACTTGCCCAGGGTCACACAGATATACCTGTAAGTGTCTGTTTTGGACTCATGAAGATCAGCTTTCTTGACTCCAGGCCCAACACTGGACTCACTGAGTCACCTTGCTGGCTGTAATGTTAAAAATCATATAGTTTAGTTACCAGTTTAATGAGAGGTTACCAAATTTGTTGACCGCAGATATGTAACAAATGTTTACCAGATACCTTGGAAAATTATGAAACAATTTAAGGAAGGAAGATAGTACTGCAACTGAACAGGCCAGAGGAATTTTAAATGATAGAATGTTGTACTCTTATTAAAAACTATAGGGTCTATTAGCAATATACTTCATTTCTCTGAAGACAAAAAATGCCATAAATTATCGAATGTCAGACTTATGACTGAGGTGCATTTACCTCCATCATCATTTTAAGTTTCTTTTACTTAATTAAATGTCAACATTTTATAGCCAGAAAGCATATTATCTCTAAAAGTAGCATGGTCATCAATTCAAGTCTTAAGCAGAGGGTAGATGAGCTACTTTAAGGCACCCAAGCTCTGGCTTATAGCCACTTGGCTTTCCTGTGAGATCTCTCACTAAACAGCTGACAGGGTGATAAAATACTAGATGTCGTCCCTTTGTTGCTAGAGACTTTTTCTCAGGCCTCATCTTCTTGACCAGAGTTTCTGTAGCTTTTGACCTTTAGCATCCCATTGTCCTGGATGCTCTATTTTTTCTTGTTTTCTGTGACTTTCTTGTCTCTTGGTTCTCTGACCAGTCCTTTGTGGTCTCTTTCACTAGTTCCAAACTCTTGTCTTTCTCCCTAAGAATTATTTCCCCGGACCTTCTCTTCTCTCTACCTTCTCTCCACTTAATGGCCTCATTTGATCCTATAATATTGATTTTTAACTCTATACAAATTATTCCCAAATCTGTCCACCTAGATCTATTTTCACTCCCAAATTTCAGCTCATCTTTATAAGTGCCTTCTACATATCTATCTAAAAGTCCAATTCAACATGTCCAAACTAGTACTTATCACTTTCTTCTCTTCCTTTAAAACTTTGAAGTCTGCTAACTCCAAATCTCATACCCTTTTGACAACCATCCATAGTCACCACTGTATAGTAGTCCACTGTACATTCAGTGAATATTTAATTCTAGTTAATAGAATGCTGGGTAATGGAAAGTGTACTGCATGTGGTCATTGGTAGAGAGACAGGAAACCCCATTTTTCAATTCCCACTTATATTTTACTATCCCACTAACTTGTAACCTTAAGCAAAGCCATGGAATTCCTGGAAATTTTGGAAGAGACCTGGGGGCAAGTAGATTTCCTTGTCTATTTTGGGGGCTTTTATTCTGCACACACCTATAAGCGCCTACTAAGGAATGGAGGAAAGGAAAATAAAAAAAAAAAACTACAAAAAGATGAGATATATGGATGTAATTCTCAGGCCATCAGAGGTCATATCTCTAATTTGTGTTTTCCACAGTTCATGGGCAGAATAAAGAAAAAAAACATACAGTTTAATCAGGTACTTGATGACTCCATGATTTGTGCTTGGAATATCTTAATTAGGGGAGTCCCAGCTAGCTAAGACGCAAGAGCACTGGGACTGTGGTCAAGAAGACTCATCATCCTTGAGTTCGAATTTTACCTCAGACACTTAGCTAGCTGTGTGACCCTGGGCATGTCACATGATTCTGATTGCCTCAGTTTCCTCATTTGTAAAATGAGCTGGAGAAGGAAATGACAAACCACGCCAGTATCTTTGTCAAGAAAACCCAAATGAGGTCACAAATAGCTGGATATGATTCAAATGATTGAGCAACAAAGATATGTATTATAATCATTTGTGTTTATATCTTATGACTACTTTAAATTATGAGTTCTTTGAGGAGATGAACTATGTTTTATTTAAAATCTGAACATCTTTTAGTGTCTAGTACAGTGTTCTGTATATAGTGGACTTTTAATAAATGTTGAACAAATAGCTGACTAGATCTCTCAAGATAGCTGGTTGTTAAAGACACAGACTTGCTGCATAACTTAGGACTAGTGACTTCACCTCTTTGACCCGAGTTTTTGTCATCAGTTATAAAGATAACAACATCTCTCCTATCTTACTCACAGTGAAGTTGGAGGAAGCAATACGCCTTGACTCTCCCTCATGAGTACTCCATAAAGACTCAGAAAACATGCCAGATTAAGTCTTGATAAGGAGATCCAAGGAAAAACATAAATCATTTTCCAGACAAATTTCCAGACACCAAGGACAGGGTTCAACCAGTATTCAGGGTCCAACTCCTTATGGGGAGTCTTCCAGCCCAGAGACTGGGCTAGGGCCTGAGACTGTGCATTAAGGGAAGAAGAGGTCCCACGTTCAGTAGTCTTGAGTCTGAGGTGCTATGTACTGGAAAAAGAACAGGAACAGAAGTAAACTATTGCTGAGTGACACTAAGCTTTGGACTAATAAGCTGTAAGATACAGCCCCTAGCCACATATGAAGCCTAGGGCATAAAAACCATGGGAGGCAGCTCAGAGCAGGGTAGAGTCTGTAGCTCTGTTACTTTGTACCCAAGGAACCCTCTAGCTAGCTGACAATGATTTGGTACAGTAGCGTATTGGAGCTTCGATTAGGGGCAAGGCCACAGTAATGCTGCCCATTCCTAAATCTAGGTCAGGAACTTACAAAGTAGTGATGAGACTTTGCCCTTGATAAGGCAGCTTTGCATGTACTGAAAGCTTACAAGTTGTGCGCCATGCTTGAAGAACACAGCAATGAACTCCTAGAGAAAATAAAACAAATGTAGGATTCAGGAGAATTCAGAATAGGACCAAGAAAAGACCAGGCATTTCTTAGAGTAGATGCAGAGTCTGGCCCTAAAACGAAATCTGAGTTAGAGAAATAAGGCTGGTAGAACGAATAAATAAAAATCCATAAGAAAGAGTTGGTACTGTTGTTGTTTTTATCATGACAAGCTGCCCAAGACACAAATCTAAAACAGAATGATTCCAAATCTCAAGCAAAGCCTCAAAGAAAAACATAGCTTAATCATGAGTTCAATTAGAAGAAATGATGCAAGGGTTTTTTTTTTTAAAGTTCAAAAATATTTTATAAATGAAACAAGAGTGCTAGTGGAAATATTTAGAAAACAATTGAGAATTATGGAAGAAAGTCTTTGAAAGAGAATTAACAGGAACACAATTTTACATAAGCAAGACTTCTTTAAAATTAGAATTGACCACAAAAAGAAGTTAGTGACTCTCTATGTGATAAGTAATATTAAAACAAAATCAAAAGACTTAGAAAAAGAGGAAAATAGAAGGAATCAAATATCTAAAAGAGCTAACCTGGAAAATAAATCAAAGAAATTAAGGATAAAATTACATAAAAAAAGATCACATTTCAACAAATCATTAAAGAAAACTGCCAAGTATCTCAGAACCAGAGAGCAAAATGCAAATGGATAGCATTTACTGGTCATTTCCTGTAAGAAACCCCCACACAATTATGATAAAACATCATAGAAAAAAATCCAGAGCTTAAAGGTCAAAGAAAAATAAATAAGCATCTAGAATGAAAGACTTCAATACCAAAGACTCACAGTTGGAATCACAAAAAGTTTAGTAGCTACTACCATAAAGAGAATTCAGAATGCAATATTATCCAAAGTAAAACAGACAAACTTGTAACTAAGAATAATTGACCTAGTGAAAATGAATATAAAGACACAGGGAAAAATAAATTAACAAAATAGAGGACATTCAAGCATTCCTGATGAAAAGACCAGTGTTGATTAGGTACTCAACATATAATCACAGGAGGCAAGAGCTACACAAAAAAGGTAAACACAAGAAATGTTAAGTCAATAAAAGAAATCCATTCTGATAGGGAAGATGACACAATTATCCCTTATGAATCCTAATATCACTGGGGAATATAAACAATGAGGAAACAGTAAGGGAAATGGATGACATGAACTTAATTTTCATCTGAATTTGAAGGATGGAAGAATCCACAGATGTGTAGTTAGGTGCAGAAATATATTTCACTTAATGGGGAAACAGTGGGGTAAAGAGAAGATAGAATCAGCCAAAGGCTAGATTCAGGGAGGGATGAGTCATAAGCAGAATTCTAACCATGGAGTGTGGATCATGAAATGAGGTTTAAAAGCAAAGAAAAAAAAGAAAATGAACCTGTTTTGGGGCTCTGAGCATGGAAGAAGAAGAGGTAGTTGATAGTATCAAATTAAAAAGATTTGTACAAACAAAACCAGTGTAACTCAAAATGAGAAGGGAAACAGGTAATTAGGGAAATTTTCACATTAAGTTCCTTTGATAATGTTTTCATTATCCATCATATATCCAATATACATGTATTTACATTTATATAACGTGTGTATATGTATATACAGACACTTAATACATAAATGTGTATATTATACATGCAACATCAACTCACAAGGCTTGAGAAACTGAGTTTTTATTTACAAATTAACAAAAAATATATAAACCTCACCTCTGAGCCTATATAAAATAATTATACCCACTATAGGAATCCCTCTCCTTGAGATTTCTGCAAGCTTTCTAGCTTTCAGCACTTACCTGAGTGGAGCCCCAGCTGGAGGTGATTAGGATTGACTGGAATGGAGGGAAGAGGGAGATGGCAGAGGTCATTCTTTTTTTTTCTATACTGTTGTCCATTTTTGCTCCCTCCTCCAATGCTTCTGCAGGCAGGATATATTCATCCTCTTGGTGACACAATGCTTAATTCATTATTATTATTATTATCAATTTATTTGTTTTCAGTTCTCTACAATCACTTCCATAAGTCTTAGATTTTCTCTACTCCCTCCCCAAGACAGCATGCAGTCTTACATGGGTTTTACATACACATTCTTATTAAATACATTTTCACTTTAATCATGCCGCATAGACAAATTAAAAAGAATGAGAGAAACCATGAGAAAAACCAAAACAAAATACAACACGAGGGTAAATGTTCTACTTCATTTTGCCATCCAATTCCGTAGTTTTTTCTCTGGATGTGGATGGCATTTTGCCTCAAGAGTCCATTGGGAATGTTTTAGGTCCTTGCATTGCTCTGAAGGGGTAAGTCTACCAGAAAAATTCCTCACACACTGTGGTTGTTACTATGTACAAAGTTCCTTTCACTCAGCATCAGTTCATATAGGTCCTTCCAGACCTCTTTTAAGTCTTCCTGTTCATCATTTCTTTCTTTCTTTATTTTATTTTACTAATTTTGTTATCAGTATTCTACAATCACTTTCATATAACTTAGGTTTTTTTTCCCCTCCTTCCTTCCTCCCTCCCTGAGATGGCATACAATTTTATATAGGTGCTACGCATACATTCCTATTAAATACATTTTCACCTTAGTCATGTTGCATAGAAGAATTAAAATGAGTGGGAAAAATCATAAAACAAACCAAAATGTAATACAAAAGAAAATGATCTGCTACATTCTGCGATCGAATTCCATAGTTCTTTCTCTGGATGTGGAAGGCATTTTGCCTTAAGAGACCATAGGAAATTTTTGAAATCCTTGCATTGCAATGAAGTTCTAAGTCTACCAGAAAAATCCTTGTACACTGTGGTTACTGTTCATCATTTCTTATAGCACAATAGTATTCCATTACATTCACATACCACAGCTTGTTCACTCATTCCCCAATTGATGGTATCCCCTTGATTTCCAGATTTTGGTTACCACAAAGAGAGCTGCTATAAATATTTTTGTACATGTGGGACCCTTTGCTATTTCTATGATCTCTTTGGGATAGTCCTAGAAGCGATATTGCTAGATCAAAAGGTATGCACATTTTTGTAGCCCTTTGGGCATAGTTCCAAATTGCTCTCCAGAATGGTTGAATCAGCTCACAGCTCCACCAACAATGAATTAATGTTCCAACTCTCCCACATTTTCTCCAGCATTTATCATCTTCCTGTTTTGTTAGTCAATCTGATAGGTGCGATGTGGTGCCTCAGAGTTGTTTTGATTTGCAGCTATGCTTAATTCTTGCCCTTGTGCTCCTAGAAGTTTTGTTTTTTTCAGAGAGGTCAGACATTCTCTCATGGGTCCACATCACCAATCAACTTCTCTTGAGATTTTTTCCCCCAAGAGTGCTTGGTAAAACTCAAAATAGAACAGTTTTCCTTGACTTTTGTCCACATTCCCAACAGCCCTAAAGTTTCAGACAACAGGCTTACTGATGAGTACTCTTCTTTCTTGAATTCTTGAACTGTTCAAATCCTTCTCTTCCTTTAGTTCTTAGCAGACTCATAGTGATTCCGTATACAACTTTCTCTTTGCCTCAGCACCAAGGTTTTTGTTTCCATCATCTAACAACAACAACAATTTCTGGATTCTCTTTCCCCTGCCTTCCTTAGTCATTTGTAGGTGAGACTCCAGGCCAAGGTTGTTTCATGAAAGATTGCTAAAAGGGTAGAGGGCCAGGCATGGAGTCAACTAGTCCTCTATCTGAGATACACCTATGCTGCAGACATTTGTACCATTGTTGTTTAGTCATGTCTAACTCTTTGTGACCCTCTTTTGGGATTTTCTTGGCAAAGATACTGGAGCGATTTGTCATCTTCTCCAGTTCATTGTATAGATGAGGAAACTGAGACAAACAGCATCACAGACCTATGTGTATATGTATACATGGGCACATCTAACAAAACCTGTAGTGAGACCAGCTGACTCACAAAATGTTTCCCTATGGTAACAACCAGGTTACCTAGGAATTACTATTGGTAATTTTCCTCTCTTTGCACAAAGAAGCCTTTGGTTGCTCATTAATTAGCATACAAGACAAAGTGTATCACTTTTATGTAAATTTTATCTAAATTACAATCAACTCTTCTGTTGCAGTGATGAGTTATTTATACCACAGCATGAGCGCTCTGTTGGTCATGGATCTACCCTTGGGACACAAGACAAAACTACTTAGTTTAGAAAAAAATATCAGTAATGCGATTTTTCAAAATTGCCCAAATGTATTTTAATCTCTTTCTAATACTCACAAACTCCTGCCTAATGTGATTTATATATGGAGAAAAGCAGGAATCCAACTGAGGGTTGCTCAAAAATCCTTTTTCCCCCTAGTCTCTCTCAGTAGCTCAACTTTGTGCTTGAAATCCCATATGGCTTCTTCCTTTGCACTAGAACAGAAAAAAGCATCTAAATCTAGGCAAAATTAACATGTTAAACCCAGAGAAGTACAAAATATTATCTTTCCTTATTAACACTTTAGCTTGAACTAGTTAATTGGAAGAGCTCATAAACCGACAGAGTTCTGAGAATGCAGAGCAGGTAAATTTTGAAGAAGAAAAATCCAGAAAGGTCCAGAACATAGAGTATTTTTCATCATGGGAGTCAATGGCAGGAAGCTTGGGCTATCAACAGGGGATTAAAAGCATTAAACTCCCCCATACTGTAGGATGTGGCAAGACCAGGTTAGATGAAAATTATGATGGAAATACATGTGTCTTTAGTGATGTGACCCTTTTTCCTATAACAAGCATCTCCCCTGTTCCAACCTGCAAACCTATCCCAGCTGTCCCAACCTTGTGTTCCAGTCTCCTAAGTCTATGACACTCATGAAACATCTGAGTTTTACATAGTTGTTCTTCCTAGTCTCCCAAAGTGGTTATTAAAAATGGCTTTCTGTTATCACATCCCAGTTGTTTTCACTTGTGTTTTATATTTGAATCTTACAAGCCTTCAATTCCCAAAGTAAAGATTTGATAATTGTGGGCTATAAGCAAGAATGAGAGTGGCTTGGAGATACTTTTGAGCAAGGGTCTTTACATAAGGGATTTTCAGAAAACCTAAGGGAGGTGGCACCTCCCTACTATCTTGTTCATAAAGCAGGTCCTAGTAGTGAGATGATAATATGCAGGAGAGATGTGAAGGATGGATGAAGGGTACAGAAGGCAAATTTTGCCTATATAATTATGTGTAGAGTGTTTACTTTTCTGCTATTTTCCCTTACAAGCAACCCAATGTTCCCTGTCCTCTATATCTTCTCCCTATGTAAGGAAAGCAAGTAGTTTAAAGTAGTAAGAAGCATCAAGGACTGGGGGTCAGGAGACTCAGCCATTGTACTGCCTCTGCCATTTACTCTCTTGACATTTAATATCTCTAGGCCTCATTTTTCTCATCTGTTAAATGAGGAGGTTGGATTATATGATATCTAAGGCCCCTTGTAGTGCTAAAGCTATGATCATATGACTAGGAGGTCAACTATTCAGAGTACTATGATTCCAAGATTTTAAGTTATGGTTAAAAATATTTATTTTACTTTGTACTGGGAAAATAAATAGTACATCCTTCAGCCTCCAAAGCAGGGATAGTAAGTGTCAGATCTCCTTGCACAGATTGGATGTAAGGGACACAAATTATATTACAACGGACAATTAGGAACACCATATATACTAGTGGAGTAAATAAGAATGGGAGGAAGGATGCAGTATAGAAGGAGGCATAACATAACATAGAAGGAGGCATAACATAACATAGAAGGAGACAAGAGAGAATCAGACAACATGTCCCTCTGGGGAATATCTTGGGTAGTTATACTACGCTTGTGCAATTCCTAAACACTGACCTCCTGAATTACAAGAATAGGAAGAAAAGTATCCAGAACAAGATTTCTGGGGAAATCTATTTGTATATCAAGGTAATGGGGAAGAGGTGGCAAAGTATCTCTTCTCTGAGCCCCAAGGAAAACCCCCAAACAATTCATATATCCCTTTATGCAACATTTTCATCAGAAAAATCCCCCACATTCCTAGTGGAAAGATATTTGCAACACAGCTAAGAAATATAATCCAAACTTTGCACAATGTATGTCTTACACTGTCCTCTATCCTGAAATTTGCACTAATTTGATAAGATGCAACAAAAGGCAGGGAGTACATGGTAGCAATTTATTCATTCAATAAATATTTATTAAGCATCTGGTATGTGCAAAGCACTATGCTAAGCAAATGTTCTGAAGTTTCTATTAAAAGATTTCTTAACCTTTTTTGTTTAATGAATCCCCTTTGGTAATCTCATATAGTTCATGAACCCCTTCTCAGAATTGTGTTTTTAAGTGTATAAAATAAAATATATAGTGTTATTAAGGAAATCGGTTATTTTCAAGTACAGTTACCAAAATTAAGAATTCCTATGCATTTTGATAATCAAGTACTTTGAAGGGAATGATGAGATGGCTATGGGATTGGAGAGCTGGAATACATCTGTGTATCCTAGGTAAGTTCTGGAAATTTCACTTTCTTGTGTTCATGTCTATCAAAATTTAAGCCTTCACTTGAGTCTATATAATGTGACAAAACAGAAGAAATATCTTCAGGTTATAAAAATATGTGCATTTATAAGAGAAGTGTCTGCTCTCTGAAGACCAGCCTAGCTAGCTGTACACCTCTAGAGGTTAGTCACTAGATGATCAGGCAATTCTTTGAGTTTGGAGACCCATAAATCTGATTGGAATATCAAAAACACCTCAGTCCTGTGTGGGCTGCTTCTATTTTCACAGTGATGGATGTAGAATGGCAGAAAATGGGGCAGAGGATAATGGTAAGAGTCACACAGCTTTTAGACAGACTATAAATGAGAATTTAATGGTGAGTTAGATCAAATGTGAGATTTTTGTAGAATGACCAATGAATTAACACACTGCTAGGAGACCTGGATCACATCCATGCTGTTGTTATTGCTAGGAATAAAACAAGAAGATATAAAGAATTTGTAACTGAATGGAAGAAAGCCTTGCTTCTTATTCCCCTCAAAGACCAAACAATGAAATTGACTAAGTTGATGTCATTATATCCCCAAGGGCAACAGAAAATATCTTTTCATGGAACATTTAGTCATCTTACCTAGTGGTGCTCATGAACCAGTATGAAGGGAAACACCATGAACAGACTGGTAGCATACGTGCTAATATTTGCAGTAGATGAAAAAAATAGAGAAATTCTACAAATAGCCTGATAAGATATCAAACAAGTTCACATATAACTTGATTGATGGTGATGTCAAAAAATGTTGGAAAAAAGGAAGTCTGCAAAATATGGTAGAAAATATGATGAAAAATTAAGAAATGAAATTGGCCAAAGGATTATAGATTTCACAGAAAAATCTCACCCATATATCAGGAATATTTTCTTCAAGGAGACCAGATAGGATGCTGAAGTATTAGAAAAGTGAAATTGACTATTAACACAGCAATAACGTGGTAATGATGTGAGAATCATTTCAGGATCAGGTATTTCTGTGGGGTCAATTATTGCTAGGGCAAAGGTTTACATTTAACATCAAGTGAGAAAACTTTAAGGCAACTCTAACAAACATCTTACTTTGAATAATGGGAAATGAATAAAAGTAAAGACCGCTGGTGATTAGTGCCATTTCTTATAGCAGGCTAATATAAATTGTCACTTAGAGAAGATAAAAAATTTGAGAAACCAACTCAGTCAACAAATACTTTGTTTCTTTGCCCAGTAGAAAGAAGACAGAGCATAGAAGGACAATGTTAGTTTAGAATACAAGTTAAGGAAGACAAGGAAGAGTATGTATGAGTGATAATGATTCATAAAACAGTGAAAAGTAGTTGAAGGAAAAAATGAGGAAAGAGAAAGCTTGATGTGAAACCTAAGTCAGCAACCCAAAAGCAATGATAGAGGAAACTAGAAGCAGGACATGAAATAAAACAGATCTGTCCACATTTCTATAATTCTAAACATTGATGACAGTAGAGCTACCATAAGTTTTTTAGTTTAAAAAGGAATTTTGTTGTAGGGAAAATATAGTCCTTGGTTCTTGTTTCTGTCCTTAGGGATTATCTACATTTAATTCTCTCTACTTACACCAGTCTGCCTAGATTGCCTGGGTTCTTCTGTTCCAGTGAAGTGAGGGGTTAATATAGACCGTCAGACCAAGCAGCTCCACAATCTGCTGACCATATCAGAAAGTAAACTTTGTTTTAATAAGAAAACCTGAAACAAACAAGATTCTTCAGCCCATCATATCTTATGTCCTTTGTGCACTTGGACACTAGATTCTAATTCCATGGAAAGTCAACCCAGCCAGCAGCTCCAACTTCAAAATCAAAAGTACTTGGAGGATGATGAAGACTTCCTCTTTGAGAGTCATCTCTTGAACCCTCATGCTTTACAGAATACTGGCTCCAAGAGTGCAAATCCAATAGACCTGATGAAAAATTGTCCAGTTGTTCTATACTGAGCTGTCTTCAGTGCTTTACTTTAATCTCAGTCTTTCTCAGGAATTTCTAGTCTTAGATGTGACAAAGAACGCAAGAAGAACTTGGGGAGTTAAGTTAAAACAAGTTAAGTTCCTGACTCTCAGAACCCAGAGAAGGGAGGATCAGCTGCTGGCCATGCAGATGGAGAGGACGTAACAGGTCTTTGCCTTCTCCAGACCCAGTTTCTTCAGGATGCCAGCAGATAGTTTCTGGGGTGCCAATTTGTTCCAGTCAGAATAGTTGTGATCCCCCAAAACTGGACATCCCAATTCAAAGGCTAGGTGGACTCAAAGTTGATGCTTCAAGCCTGTGATGGGCTGCAGCTCTAAGAGGGCACAGGATAAAGTGCTGCTTAGAATCCAATACTGAATCACAGCAACATGAGTATGCCTATCTGGATGGACCTTCATGGTTTTCCCATTCTCCATGCGGTAGTTTGGTGCCAATGTCATCTTATGGTGTTGTCGCTGGCCTTGTACCTCCTTCTCAGTTGTAGAATTTCTGCTGAATGAATGGGGACCCCCACACAGATGGCCCAGTACTTTTTTACCACCTGTTGAGTTTTAACAAGTCTTGGACTCGGTAAGCCATCTCCTTGTTCTGTGCCAACACCATCACCCCTGTTGTCTTCTTGTCCAGGCGATGGCAAAGGTGCAATGGCTCTGTTTTGTTGCCATATAACATCTTAGCCAAAATAGGCAAGGTGTTGGTGATACAGCTCTTGATCCCTGGGCCACCATGCACAAGTAGACCCTATGGCTTGCTAATGACAACAAAGTTGTTGTCTTTATATAGGATCTCTCTCTTCAATGCCTTAGATAGCACATTGGGGTGGACATTCTGTACCTGCTGTGTGTACTGTTTCAGCTCCTACACTCTCCTCTGAACAGGGTCTCGAGGCACCTCCTTCTCCTTCACTTTCTGTTCTTATTTCTGGGTTCACAGCTTCTCTGCTAGCTGCTGAGCACCCGAAGGCCAGTAGAGGAAAACAAGCACTTGGCCTCCAGGACCAAGTGCCACCCCCAAATGTGGCTGGTATTCCAGGTTAAGAGACTCAGCACACTCCTCGTGGACACTGCCCTTTTCCCATCAGAGCTACCATGTTGGACCATAAAATGTCAGTGCCTCATGTGCCATAAGAGGAAATGGAAATGCATTCACAATAACAAAGTTGGCAAGGAAGGTCTTCTGCAACTGTTCAAATATACAGAGAAAATCCATGATGGGAGTGACAGTTTTAAATGCATTTCAAGATTTTGTTTTCAAGATATTTTAGAGAAGGAAAATTCCAGAATGGAAAAGATGACAGATAGCAATATTACAAGAAAGAAAGAAGGTCTCAGCAACTACTAACCTTTGTATAATGTTTATGAGAATGGTATGTGCATGCATGGAAATTTATCCTTTATGAAAATATGAGAACAAGTATTATTTATAGATAATCTCTATACCAGCCTATATCTTTGTGGTTTCACAAATGAATGAAAAGTATAGAGAGTAGAAGATCTTCTTGCTTAAGTTTGTTACAGAAAAACCATGTGACAGTAGAGCAGAATGTTGTCTTCTAAATCTCCAATTTGAAGGAAAGGGCAGAGAATGACATACCAGGACTCAGATTATACAAGATTCATTAGTAGATACCACCATAACCATAACTAATACAACCCTTGTGACAAAAGGGCTCACAAGACCTATGTGTCCAGGCTTAGTTTGGGGACAGTTCTTACTTTCCTGGCTCATACCTCCGCCACATGCCACATCTGAACTAAATGTATGGGTCAGTCAGTATTTGACCCCAGCCACTATGCTATTATCAATTCCCAAGGTAAGTAATAAGTTAGTCAACAAGCATTTATTAAATGCTTACTATGTGTTCGGCATGATGCTAAGCATTGAAATAAAGAGAAAGGCATAAATATGGCCCTGCCCTCATGAGCTCCCATTTAAATGAGGATATTTAAATATTTAAACAGCTATCTAAACAGAAGATATATACATTGGATATGGGAGATAATATTACAATGAAGGGACTGGGGGAAGGAGAGAAGGTTCTCAAAAGACATTGAACAGTCAAAGAAATTAACAGAGCTCTTATGAAGTAATGACATTTTCCTATGAACATCTTCCACATATGGGCTTGAAGTCGCAGCCATTCAAGGTCAGGTCTTGGTTGGCCCTGATTCATGAAGTTCCTCAGGGCTTCTATCCCTGAAAGATGTTGATCCCCCACTGTGGTCGGTCCCAGTGTTCTGTGAAGCTCCCAGAAGCCAGCAACAGGAATTGCTCTCAGGCACAAGCAAGTCCTGTGCCAGAGCAAATCTTTCTCTGTTGCTGGACATGATTCCCACCCACTGCAGAGATGGAAAGTTTTTAGCATGTTCCCTATCTGTCAAGAAAGACAGTTCTTCTTGCATTCTGTTATAGCTCAAATGGTGCAGGACTGTGATGGAAGTGCTAGATTCATCTTCCTGAGTTCAAATCTGGCCTCAGACACTTACTAGCTGTGTGATCCCTGGGCAAGTTGCTTTACCTTGTTTGCCTCAGTTTCTTATCTTCAAAATGACCCAGAGAAGGAAATGGTAAATCACTTCAGTATCTTTGCCAAGAAAATCTCAAATAAAAAGTAACACAAGGGTATCTTTTGTACCTGACACCCCTTTGTTGTTAAGTGATTTGTCCAGGGTCACACAACTAGTCAAACTGAATTTGAAGTCGGATCTTCTGACTCCAAGCCTGGCACTCTATTCACTGCTCTATCTAGTTTTCCCCCATTCCCCTTTGTACTCTACCCTTGCTCACACAGGATATTTTTCAGGGAATTCAACCTTTACCTACTCTCTGTGAGATTCCCAGTCAATAAATTCAGCTAAAGATATGGTGAATAAAAATTATGGTGACTACTATGCTTTGCACATAAATAAAAAATTTTTCCCAATGTGTCTTCTCCCTTCTTCACTCTGGAGGCTTGCCTCCCACCCAAACAAACACTCCTTACTCATTGAGAAGCTGACGAAAGTGTCACAATTTTCCACTAATATCTCCTAAATTCCAAGGAATTGAAGGCAGCCAATAAGCATTCAAGTCTTACTGGCTTTTACCAGTCACACTAAGGAAGCACCTTTCTGTTTTCATTTTACCAAGGAACATGCCCCCTTGTGAAGAGATTGGAAGTGGTAGTGGAGGAATTATGGCTTTAATAGCTACATGTTATACAACAATTCTCTACTTGTTAATATTAGCCAAGAAATAAAACACAGACATGTGTGCACATCAATAGTTAGGAATTTGTTATGGATAAAGTCCAAATGAAAGAGGAATTTCTCATGGGAAGATTCTCTTTGTTTTTTTGGTTGTGGATGGCATTCTACTGATTTTTCTGAGCCCTAGAACACAATGAACCTCCTTAATAAGATTTATGATTATTTGAAAGATATACATTAAGCAATCCATAAAGGAACAAAAAGTAGATAAAGAATAACAATTGTCTATTTTGGCCATGCAGTTGGATTGGCAACCCACTGAATTAAGTCAACAAGCGTTTATTCAGTACCTACTGTGTTATCCAAACCCAGTCATGGCCCTAGTGATTATTTTCCTGGGGTGAGCAGAATCTGTGAGTTAAGGAATTAGAATTTTGAACCAGAAATATATCTTAAGGATAATCTGATCAAAATATTCATTTACAGATGATGTTACTGAGGTTCATAGCCATGAAATGACTTACTCAAAGTCGCATAGTTAGCCTAGGGCAGAGCCACGACTGAACCCCCTCCTCTCCTCCTGGTCCAGTGTTCTTTACACTATAGGGTTCTGGCTACTACTACTCCATTCAGAACACCCTTTCATTTGGCAAAACCTCAAGTGCGTCTGCCTTTCTTTTTTTTAAAGTTGCATTTATTTATTTATTTTTAGATTTCAACATTCATTTCCACAAAATTTTGAGTTCCAATTTTTCTCTCCATCTCTCCCCTCCCCCACCCCCTAATATCTTGCATGCTGATTACCCCTTCCCTCAACGCATCCTCCCTTCTATCATACCCCGCCCTTCCCTTATCTCCATCTTCTCTCTTTTCTTGTAGGGCAAGATAAATTTCTATGCCCCTTTACTTGCGTTTCTTACTTCTCAGTTACATGCAATAATAATTCTCAGCATTCGTTTCTAATACTTTGAACTCCAACTTCTCTCCCTCCCTACCTCCCTACCCATCCCTACTGAGAAGGCAAGCAATTTAATACAGGTTATATATGTTTTGTTTTGCAAAAACTTCCAAAATAATCATGTTTTGTAATACTAACTATATTGCCCTCTATCGTACCCTGTCCTCCCCCTTGTTTTATTCTCTCATTTGACCTTGTCCCTTCCCAAAAGTGTTTGCTTCTAGTTTCTCTCTTCTCCCATTTGCCCTCCCTTCTATCATCCCCCTCACCCTACTTGTCTCCTCCTCCCCTACTTTCCTGCTGTGTAAGATAGATTTTCATACCAAATTTAGTGAGCATGTTATTCCCTCCTTAAGCTATATGTGAAGAGGGTAAACTTCACTTTTCCCCTTTTACTTTCTCCCTTTTCTCCACCATTGAACAAGATTTTTCTTAGCTCTTTTATGAGTTATAGCCTGCCCCATTCCATTTCTCCATTTCTCCCTTTCTCCTCTCAGTATTTTCCTCCCTCACCCCTTAATTTTTATTTTATTATTTTTTATTGATATCATCTCTTCTGATTCAACTCAACCTGTATTCTCTGTCTATATATGTGTGTGTGTGTATGCGTGTGTGTGTGTGTGTGTGTGTGTGTGTCTGTGTGTGTGTAATCCTTCCACCTACCCAAATACTGAGAAAAGTCTCAAGAGTTACAAATATTATCTTTCCATGTAGGAATGTAAACAGTTCAGCTTTAGAAAGTCTTTTATGGTTTCTCTTTCTTGTTTACCTTTTTATGCTTCTCTTGATTCTTGTGTTTGAAAGTCAAATTTTCTCTTCAGTTCTGGTCTTTTCATCATGAATGCTTGAAAGTCCTCTATACCATTGAATGACCATTTATTCCCTTGAAGTATTGTACTCAGTTTTGCTGGGTAGGTGATTCTTGGTTTTAATCCCAGTTCCTTTGACTTCTGGAATATCCTATTCCAAGTGCTTTGATCCCTTAATGTAGAAGCTGCCAGATCCTGTGTTATCCTGTTTGTATTTTCACAATACTCGAATTGTTTCTTTCTAGTTGCTTGCAATATTTTCTCCTTGACCTGGGAACTCTGGAATTTGACCACAATATTCCTAGGAGTTTCTCTTTTCTGGTCTCTTTCAGGAGGTGATTGGTATATTCTTTCAATATTTATTTTGCCCTCTGGTTCTAGAATACCAGGGCAGTTTTCCTTGACAATTCATGGAAGATAATATCCAGGCTCTTTTTTTGCTCATGGCTTTCAAGTAGTCCCATAATTTTAAAATTGTCTCTCCTGGATCTATTTTCCAGCTCAGTTGTTTTTTCAATGGGATGTTTCACATTATCTTCTATTTTTTCAAACTTGTGGTTTTGTTTCCAACTTCTTGGTCATCTCATAGTCATTAGCTTCCCTGAACTCAATTCTCTCTTTTAAAGAACTATGTTGTTCAGTTAGCTTTTGAACCTTCTCTTCCATTTGGCTAATTCTGCTTTCTAAAACCTCCTTCTCCTCATTGGCTTTTTGGACCTCTTTTTCCAATTGAATTAGCCTATTTTTAAAAGTGTTATTTTCCTCAGCATTCTTTTGGTTCTCCTTTAGCAAGCTGATGACTTACTTTCCAACTTCTTCTAGGGCTTGAACCCATTTCATATTCATTTTAGACATACTGGAGGTAGAGGTCTTGGCTTCCTCTGACAGTATGCCTTATTTTTCCTCATCTGAAAGGATGAAAGGAGACACCTGTTCACCAAGAAAGTAACCTTCTATGGTCTTATTTTTTCCTCCTTTTGGGGGCATTTTCCCAGCCAGTTACTTGACTTCTGAATCCTTTGTCAAAAGTAGGGTCCTAGTGCTCCTCCTCTCCTCAGTACCTTGCTCAAAGCTGAGATTCAGATCAGCTGCTCAATTCCCCCAGGGCTTTTGGGTAGGGGCAGGGCTGCCACTGAGGGCTGAGGTTCAGATCAGCTGCTTAATTCCTCCTGAGGCTTTAAGCTGAGCTGCTGGACAATGGATCCAGGCTGCTTCCTTGGCCACTGTAGCTGCCCCTCTTACTGCTGCTGATGCTGCCTGGGGCTAGTGCTGGGGGAACCCCATTCCCCTCTTGCCCAGCTGGGAAAACCCTCCCACACTGACCTTTGGAGCTTTCTTTGGCACTTGTGAGTTGAGGGATCTGAGACCCTCCCTGCTGGGAATTCTGCCCCTGTGGTCTGTTCAGGTCCTGTTCCTTGTGGTGCAGCATGGCCAGGGCTGGGCTCTGCTCTGCTCAGCATCCCAGCATCCAGTGAGATAGACCTTTCCTGTCAGCCTTCCAGGTTACTTTTGGCTGGAAACTTCTTTCACTCTGTCATTCTGTGGCTTCTGCTGCTCTAGAATTTGTTGAGAGTCATTTTTTACAGGTATTATGTGGACAGTTGGGGAAGTGCTAGAGTGTGTGCATCTTTCTATTATGCCATCTTCAAGTCTTGTTTCTTCTTTTTTTAAGGAAAAAAAGGAAAGAAAATATTTCACTAAATAAGAATTCTAAACCATGTGATGTTTTCCTACAGTATAAAATTAAATCCTAGAAGACTAGAGCATCACCTTTTCTCTCTCTTTTAGTTCTCAGGTAATCCTTTATCTTGAGAGGGGGGTAGGGAGGAAAAAGCAGAGATATAATTGTATTCTGAGCCTTGTTGGTGATTATTGAGAGTTTAAAAACTGGTCTAACCTTAATCTATAATGCTACTTATAAATGTTAATGAAGAGGACTTCTGTATTTTTGGAAAGCAGCCACACACTCAATGTCACACAGTATCAAAAAAATAGCACTAGTCTGGGCATCAAAGGACATCGGTTATCTTTTCTCAAGAACAATGTTTAAACCAGAGTAGCCAAATATAAAGAGACCAGAGTTTTAGCTTCACTTGAATAGACACACTTTGATAGATCCTTCAGAAATTTTTTCACCCCAAAGAACAAATGCTTATTCCAAGTTTCCATGCCTAAAGCAAATGCTAGCAATTCAAATAATGCAGCTGCCTTTATAAGACAGCTAAATAATTTTATGACTGCTAGAGTATTTGTACAGTTGCTGAGGAAGATCAGATAGCAAAAACAGGTAATAAACATCACAATCTGTTCAACTGCATGTAGAATGTTGTCATTCATGTGCAAAAGTGTCATTATCTAAGCTGCCCATACTCTATTAACCACCAGTCCCATTATTGAACATGGAAACAAAGGTCATTGTATATAGACACAATTCATAGGTGTACTTTTTGTGGTACTGGAGAAACCAGAAACAAATTATGTGCCCATTGGTAGACATATGGGTGAATGAGCTGTGGTTCATTTAGGATCAATTACAGTAGCAAATAATGAACATGATGAGTGAATGTAAGAGGGAGATTTTATATGAAATGGAGCAAAATAAGCAAAATCAAGAAAAAATATGCACAATGGCTGCAACAGCATGAAAAAGAAAAGAGTCACTAAGGCAAAGTCACTGAGTAACTGAAGTAGAGAAGGTCTTGTAAAGCATAGCTGAACATAATGCTGATAATCATATTACGGTAATAAAAAATCAGAATGTGCATAATTAGAGATACCTATACAACCTGCACTGTGGGGCAATTTTGCTCATTTGGGATCCCCTATTTATGTCTGCTGGGTTCAATATTTTTTCTGAAGTTTACTCCTGTCTCTAGGATACAGAATGAGGGCAATTGCCCCATGATTGGCTACTGAGCTAGAGCTTTGTGGACATATTAAAGAGATAACTGATACCTAAGTCACTTTTCTCCTTGCTTTGAAATGAGAGGTCTTTGAGCTGTCTAGTGGGTTGGGTGTATTCTTTCTCTGGACCTTGTGGTAACAGTCTTGTGGCCACTGAGGTGACCACTCTGGAGAGGGGTGGGTGAATCCTTTCTTCCACTCTTGTTGTGGCTTAGGGTCTCTCCCCTGGCAGTGGTTTTCACAAGGTCCGTTTTCAAAAGAAAGAAGACACAAAAGGGAAGAGAAATAATCCTAGGCATAGGCTTGCCTAGTCAGGATCATGTATTCATAGCTTGTGGCACTTTTTCCTTCTTGTTTTGAAGTGAGAGGACTTTGAGCTGTCTAGAGGGTTGGGTGTGTTCTTTCTCTGTTATAGGGCCTTGTGTTAACTTTGTGGTCACTGAAGTAGCATCTTCCACTTTGGAAGTGGGAGCTAGGTCTTTTCTCTCACTTTTGCTCTAGTGTAGACACTCTCCCCTGGAAGTACTTTTCAGAACATCCATTACCAAAAATAGACAGGAAAGGGAAAAGATATCATATCTACAGAGTTCTAGATCAGTAGCTAATCATGAGGACTTAGTCTATCAATGAGTGACCAAAACCTTTCCTCTATCTCCTCCCCAACCTTCCACTGGTCTCTAAAAATTTTAACTGAACATGCTCCAAAAAGGATGAGAGTGATCCCAAAGGGCAGCTAATGCACCTTTAATTAACCCATAAGCACCACTATACAACCACAAATATGTAAGTACAATAATGCTCCTTACTTACCTAAAGGCTTTCAATGGATCCCCAGTGGCCATTCTATAAAATTCAAACTCTTTAGCTTGGCATTTAAGATCTTCACAGTCTGGCTCCAGCCTTATTTCAAACTATTTCCCTTCACCCACTCTGGCTTCCATCTGTTGCTGATTTCATCCTGTCCTCTCAGGCCCCCATGTATTTTCTTAGAGGCATCCCCCACACTCTACCAGTCACATTACTTCCATATACCCTTACTGAATTCCTTTGCCAGTCTCTACTGTCTCCAAGAAGCTCCCCCAATTCCCTAATTTCACCTTGTATGCCTTATAGCAATTTATCTTTACTCATCTTTTGCACCAATCACATATTCCCTTTGTTTTATACTTAGGTATGTGTCTTAGGCTGTCTCAATTGGCTCAAAGGGAACCCTGAATAGATACATTTCTAGTATTTCCTCCTCCCACCCTTTTCCAAGGGATACTTCAATTCCTGTCAGGTGGGAAAGCAGAAGATTGGGGGCCAAAAGCTGGCCCCTCTGCTCTTCTCAGAGAAAGGGGGTAACAGATTAGAATTATATCTATCTTCTCTCAAGTAAAGTTAGTCTAGGGATGTAGCTTTGAGGTTCAAGCTAAACTTATCATAATTTCTAAATAGGAAAGGAGGACTCCAAGATCATACCTAAGGCTTGATTTCCTTCCTATCAAATACCAATAAACACATAGATAGCAAATAGTAAGCAAACACATTTATCTAAATCAATAGCAAAATAGAAATCAGAAATTATTCATATGAAAATGTGATCCAGACAATATAGAGAGAAGGGATTTAACCCAGGGAGTCCTAGATCACATCTAAGCAGAAAATTCCCTGAAGTCTCTAGTGTAGCAAACTGAAGATAGTGACATGATGGAGACTGTCTGCTCCTCTTATGTTGGCTTTGTCCAGTCTTTTTCTGCTGGTAGCAACCTGAAGTGGGGTTGGTATCCTCTATCTTCTCTCTTGAGGCTGGAAGCCAGATTCCCTGAGAGACTGAAAAGCCTAAAGAGACTCTCCTCTATCTTGCCAACTTTATTTCACCCCTCACACAGGCATAGGGCATTGATTTTTACCAATGGGGAGACAATCCCATACACATGGACTTAGAATTAAGACTGTTTGTGGAACTAATCTCTATTGACTATTCCAATTAGATTATTAACTCATTGAGAGCAGGGAGTGTGTGGCTTTTTATTACCACTTTTATAGTCACATCACCTTCGCTTGTTGCCTTGCATGTATTAATGATTCATAAATGTCTGTTGAATTGAATTAAATTAAGTTCTTAGCATCCCCGGGGCAGCCTTCATTCTTCCATGTATTGTCCCCTATGGGTTGAATTGAACCCCCATTTCACTTTAACATTAGCTTCACTTATATAAATGTGTAAGTACACAATTTTGTGAAATTAAGAAATGCAGAATAGACACTTGAAGAAAATCATTATGCCATTATACCCAGGTGTTTGGGAGTCTTAGAAATATAATCATCGGGCAAAATGTGAAATACTGGAATTATTTATTTCTTACCAATAGTATCTGGGTACTCAAATTCACATGCTTTGATCTGTCCTGAATCCCCTGTTCCCTAGCAGGCAAAGGTTTTTCTGTCTTTGGCAGGAATCCAGGTATTTATTATTGTAGTGTTAATAGCGTTTAATAATAGTACTAATTAATAAAGCAAATTGATTAACTGTATTTTCAGTACCACCTGCAATCATTTACATGATGGCAGACAGATGTTGCCCACATGTTTCTGAGAGTGATTTGGTGAGTTTCGTCTTAGGCAAGTCAGGCTGAAAGGCTACTAGCAAGATGTCTGGCTGGCACTTAGAATCTGTACCTAGTGGAGGAACTGGACATTTTTGAGCGTGCATAGGGATGAAACATTCAAAGAAAATACTTTTTTTAAAAGGAAAATAAAGAAAATAGAGTAAGCCAGGTCTGTTGTTATTTAACTTTGTGTTTTAGGAATGTGCTGTTTAGGCTCTGGCAACCAGATTATGGGTTCCATCTGTGACTGTGTCTAGGAAGGGAAGTATAAGTTTAAAGAAGGAACTAACTTTCTCTTCTTCTTACCCCATACATTAACATGAATGGATAATGCATGTATATATGTTTCCTCTAAGTCAGCAAAAACCACTGTATATATTCTCATTTCAGCAACAACTCTTTGACATAGGTACAACAGGCATCCTTATACCATTTCACAGAAAAAGGGAGGCATAGTGAGAATAAGTGATTTGCCTAGGGTCATGTGAGTAGTTAAATCTCTAAAACAAGATTTGGACCTAGTCCAAGTCCAGGATGCTATATGTTATATCTCACTGACTGTTCTTATTATGAAAAATAAAAAATTCTCATCCATGTGATCCTGACTTCAGTTACAATTATGTTCTAGTTCTCCAGTCTTCTGGAAAGTGAAATTTGTGATTCTCTGGACAAGATAAATCTTCAGCTTTAATATCTGGACCCAGAATTGACTTCCAGCATGCCAAAATTGCTAGATTCTCACATAACAGAATTGGCTAAGTGGGTGACAACCAATCACTAAACTTATTAATAAAAGATGGAGGTACTTGTTACATCAAAAATGCAGACACCTGGCCCCACACAGAGTCCTAGGACCTTTTTTGATGCGTTTCTGAGTATCAGACATGGTACCAAGAGGCCCTTAACCAAGAGCAACTAAATCTAGTAGCTACTATACATTGAAGATTGTCACTCCTTCCTTAGTTGAACTTGGCCTGGGAGTCATCACAGGAGGAGGCAACAGAGAGAGAAGATCTATGGTCAAACTCCCTACAACAGAGGCAAGGGCCAAATCTGAGCTTGGGACATAGTCAAGTAGTGTATGCAAGTCTCCCAAGACATGCAGCTCAGCAACCAGAGCTCAGAGATGCATTTGTCTAAGGTTGGCACTGTCAGGAGCAGATGGAGAGTGGGAGCAAACAAACGGTTTTTGCATTCAGAGAGTGAGTATATAAGCTAGATGGTAGGATTCTTTTCAGATTTCATCCACCACCTCCCCTCCTCCCTCCAACACTACTATTACAGAATCCAAGTTTATCATAATCTTTTGAAAAGCCCCAGAATTAGCATATGGATTTTATATTCTTAAGAAATAAGGGAGAGCATGGGCCTGGGAAAGGGATGGGTGTTTGGTTTAATTGAATTACCAAAGACTTGAGAAATCTAAAAACAAAAATCCCTTTGCCCAAATCAGAATTGGATTTGGTTCATCTTTCTGCTGAGTCTTTTCATTTCTGATTGACTCATCTCTGATTGACTTCCTATCAAACTCCCCACAACAGCTGTTCCAATACTTTTCTTCCTTTAAGTTCCCAACTTTACTTACATCTCTCTTGTTAAGTGACTACTACATATGTAGGTATTCCATTCCATTCATTTACCACAATTTGTTGAGCCACTCAATGGTTGATGGGCATCTACATTTATTTCCAATTCTTAGAAATTATAAAAAGTGCTCCTATAGATATTTTGGGTATAGGCAGGAACATATGGGGATTTTCTTCTTTTCAATGACTTCCTTGGGATATAAGCCCAGTAATGGAGTCTCTGGTTTACAGGGTATAGACATTTTGGTCACTTTATTTGCATAATTCAAATTGCTTTCAAAAATGTTTGTGCTATTTTAAAACTCTACAGTGTATTTAGTATGCCTCTCATTCTGCAACCCATCCTGCACCGACTTGTTATTTCTTTTGTTATTTTTGCCAGTTTGCAGGATGAAAGGGAAAACCTTAGGATTCTTTTGATTTGCATTTTCTCTTATTATTAGTGATTTAGAGTATTCTTTCATGTGGTTATGAATGCTTTGCAATTTTTCTTTTGAGACCTCTTTGTTTCTAACTTGTGACCACTTATCTATGGGGGACATGTGTAGATTTTATCCCATGACACTGTTATGTAGGTACTTATTTGTTTCTTTTTCCTGATTTCATAGATAGATATGTGTGTATATCTATGTATAAAATGTATATATACATGTATATATGTATTATTCTCTACCTTGGAGAGTAGCAGGACTGCCATACCTATCAGAGGAGGATCAAACAGAATTCAGCCTAGTTGAGGCAGGGAGAGCACTCTTGTGTTCTCCTATTGCACTTTAATTAGAATCTACCCACCTCACTATAAATATTTGTAGTCTAGGAGTACAATACTCTTTCTTTCCTGGGTTCAGAATAGAAGATGCTTTCCCTGCTAACTCTTCAGGGAAAGGTAACACAGCTTTGTAGCCCCAGCTTAGCTCCTTCTCCTCTCACCAAATGCTGATTATTCAATCATGAAAAGCTAAGACAAGTCACTATCAAAGTAAGCAAGAAGTCAGAGAAATTGTACAGATTAGAATTAGATGAATGAATACACATGAATTATTGAGATCTTTGGGAATGACAGTCTTAGCTCCAAAACAGAAAGAAGGATTGATCATCAGGGGAGTCTCATTTTTAAGGTCTGGGGTTACAGGTGCTAGAAACAAGGATGTGCTGCAGGTAGATGTCTTAAGATTTGGTTCTTCAAATATATACATCCATATGTGTGTATATATATATATATATTTATATATATATGCATGTATATACATTCATATACATATATATGTATATGATGTCAGTATATGTCTGTGACATACTTTTAAGTTTAATTTGCATTATTAAGAGTTTCTTCTCAATATGGACAATCAACAAACCAATAAATTAAGTCCTGGGCTACAGTGATGTCAGAAAAGAGAATGGTTTGTAAATGAGAGATGTTGCAAAAGTGAAATCAATAGGCTTTCCTTAGCAACAGATTGTATATGGGGGTGAGATATAGTGAGGACTTGAGGCTGTTGATACCTATGTTGTAAACCTGTGGGACTGGGAGGATGATGTTGCCTGTGGTAGTAATAGGGAAGTTGCTGCTAAGCAGTGGGGTTATGAAAAAAAGAGAAAGCCTTCAAGGGATTTATTTTCTAATGGGAGAAACTATACTATATACATATACACACATAGATGTGTATATATATATGCACATACCCATACATATATACATATACATATACACACATATATGTGTATATATACATATATATATATATCTAGCTTCTACACGAGATCTCTATACAGATAGAAGGACTTTCAGAGCAGGAATTGTAAGTTAAACTTTGTCACATATACTTCTTACACGTGAGCCTCATTACTATTAAGCTCATTTCTTCAATTGATGCCATGAGTATGTATCAGAAGGAATGAGCCAGAAGTTTGAGGACTGATGCTATTTCTTCTCCTCATCCTACTTTTTCTTCCCTTGCCACATGTGGTCCCTCGATTCATTTGGGGGACCATATCCTTACATGTGAATGCTCTGCTTCTAGGGCCATCTCCAGTTGTCCTGATCTATATCTCGCCATTGGATCCAGATGGCTCCAGAGAAGAGTGTGAGGCTACTGACTTGCACAGCCCTCACTCATTTAAATCCATGTCACTTACATGTCATGACATCACCTCCTTGGTGTCATGGTCCTCTTTGAGAATGAAGGGCAAAAAACAACTCCCACCACAACAACCTGTCTGTAGGAATATAATTTTTGATTGCTTAAATTTTGGGGTTTGTGGGCTAGATTTTTTAAATTTAAATTTTAAACTATATTTATTTTTAAAAGGTTTAAAAATATAGCTCTGAAAAAACAGGCTTTAAAAAAGGCTATTGTGATTTAAATGGAGCTAGTTGATTATATCTTTAAACTCAAATCATTTTGGCTTTGAATGGCCAATAGTAGCCTCTATCCCAAGCCTCTGTAGTTCATCGTTTAGCTTTTGATGGCTTACAATAAGTGTAAGTAGCAATTTTTTTCTGTTCTGGCCAACAACTCTAAGGATCTTCCTTTTCCAGATTAATACTTTGTTATGGCAAACTAGCCCATCGTTTGTCTTAATTCTCACCTAACCTTTAGTCATTGAAAGGATGTTGCCTCAGACAAACTGAGATCTGAATTTAGAAAGGCCAAGGTCACCCACTGTATCCTGGGCCATTGTCAGACATCTTGACTTTTGTCTTGACATTAGACTTCAATGACTGATGGAGAAAATGAGGCTGACTTTGCATAGCCCTGCCTCACTTAAATCCAATTCACTTGCAAGTCAAGACATTACCCTTGTGATGGGTGATGTTAGAAGAGGAGGTTAGAAGAAGGGTAGGGTCTAGGGGAAAGATAATGAGTTCAATTTTGGATATATTCAGTTTAAGATGTCTAAGGGACATCCAGTTTGAGATGTCTGAAAGGCAGTTGCTGATGTGAATTAGAGGTTAGTAGAGAGATTGAAACAAGATAGATAGATCTGAGAATCATCAGTATAATGATGGAAATTAAATCCATGGGAAAAGAGAAGAGGCCCCAAGACAGAACCCTAGGAGACATATGGTTAGAGATTGTGACCTGGATGAGAATCTAGCAGAGGAGATTAAGAAAGAGAGGTTTGAGGAGGAAGAAATTCAGAAGAGAGTGTTCTGAAAACCTAGATAGGAAAGAGTATCAAACTGAAGAGGATGCTCATCTTGACTGATAGGACTATACCATTTGGAGATGGAAGGAACCCTTAAGAGCTTATCTAGACCAACTCCCTTATTTTACAGATAGAGAGAACCTTAGAGCTGGAAGTCCTTCCTTCATTCAAGACTTTTTGCTTTTATTTCAGAGAGAGACAATCAACCTCCCACACATAAAATGAATACAATTTAAAACACTTTATCAGCATAGAATTTAAAGAAAGAAGTGAATTTATTTATGAAGTTCTTCAACATACTGCTTTGGATTCCACTACACAGAACTTAATGGAACATCACATTCTCACTACTGCTTTCTGTTCCTTACAGGAAGAATGCCAGATGTGACTTCAGAGACTCTACTCAGACAGGAATGAGTTAAGAGCTTCAGGCTTCTCCTGAGACAAGCCTCCTGAACCAGCTGATATCCTTGTTTCCCTTTACCCTGAGGCGAACTAACTCAGCCAATTCCTTGAACTTATTTGAGCTGGAGATAAATTACAAAAAAAACCCCAAAAATCAACTAAGGAGGCATCATAAGCACTAGTCCTAGGTTATAGTACTCTAAAAATCCTGTATCTATTTCCATTCCAATATTGTGCCATTCAGGAACGATGACAAATCCATCATGTTTTGCGCAGCACAGACGCCAAGCATTTTGCAGTCTCTCAGAGCTAGGTTCTTCCCTAGCTCTCTTGTCCTAATGAAGATTTCTTTGCCTGCTCACCTGTACATAATTGTGATAGGCGGAAAAGCCAGAACAACTAGATGTGACCTTCAGGGCACTGGAAACAATTATGTCCTCTATGAATTACATGATGAGTGATGATGCAAATAAGAGCTCACGATTATTATTCAGAATGAAATCTAAGACCTTGAACTATCTTACAAGTGTCATATTATCATTTTAAAAATATACAATGAAAATCTCCATTCTTAATCATTAACCTTGGCTCCTTATAATGAAATCACTCATTCTTCACCCAATACCCACTTTCATATTACTATGTACTCATGTGCTGTGTATATATGGTAAATGGTTTTAACTTTATTATTGGATTATGTCTATATCTCACTGTGTGACCTTCCTAACAATTAGAGCTATCTAAAAATAGATAGGGTTGTCTAGTATGTAGTCACTGAACATCTTCGAGGAAAGCTTGGATTGCCACTTGTCAGCAACGTAAAAGGGATTTATGCTGCAAGTAAGAGTTGGATTAGTAGGCCCCTGAGGTCTCTTCCCACTGTAGTGATGTAAGAATCTGTCTCTCTGTCTCTTTCCAAATATATGTATGGATATGTGTATATACACATAAACATATATAAAACATACATATGCTCACATGTATGTTTCAGGGTAGGGCTCCATTGATTATTCCAGTGCATCACTTGAAGGTAATTACTTCTTCAATCAGAACTGTAAATGGGACCTTTGAATCAAAGCTGCTATTATATTTTGCCATGCTCTAAGAAATTTGCATAAAAAGGAGAAGCTATTTCAGAATCAGTTAGAGATTCTGAGGGTCCAGAAGTACAGAGCAAGGAGTGTGTGAAACAGCTGAGCCAGAACAAATTGGCAGCTCAGGGGCAACCAGAGAAAGGACAAAGAAAAGGTCAGACCAAGCTCTGAGAAGGGAAATATTTGAGAAGGGCCATCAGCCCTATAGGTATCTCAGAGCAGAAGACAAAAGGCTGAGGCCTTCTAGATTGTAGACTGAGAAGTTCTAAGAAAAAGGTCTCTTCCTCCATTTTCCCTTCTTTGCCGATTTATCCACATCCATTGTAATATAATCTGCTGTTTTGTTTCCCAAACGTTTCTGGTAACTGGAACATGAACCACAAAGAGACCACGGGTTAAGTAGAGAAAGTTATAAATGCAAATTAAGATAATGCAAACCTCTGCCTAAATGTTATGAATTTTCCTAACTATTAATTCAGAGCAATTGTGACTATATTCATAACTTTTTTTTATAAAACAAATTCCCTAAAATCTTAGAGAAGAAAACCAGGTGTACCTAAGTGTTATTTTATTGCCCTTTGGCTTAAAATGAGCTAGTTATTATAAAAGGTTACTGTATATACATGTATGTATGTATGTATATGTATAAGTGCAGTAAAATCAGAGGACTGGACTAGATGAATCTGCAACTTTATCACTTGCCACCTCTCTAACTTTGGACAAGTTACCACCTCTCTTGGTCTCAGTTACCTTGTCTTCAAAATTGTGGGAGTAAATAGGTTAGTTGGACTCAGATTTCTTCAACTACTATATACTACTCTTCTAAATAAAAGATACTTTTATTATGACTTTAAGAGAAGCAAATTTGCTTAAAGTTCAAGCAAATGGTAAGTCAAACATAAACCTAGGTGTTCAGGTCTAGGAGGTAGAAGACACATTATTGGGGTAGACCATACTCTATGGAACATGTATCATCATAATCTGAGGTTCCTTGGCTACTTGCTTTGACTGCTGGATAACACATTTCAATAGCTTGAATTCGGTGACATAATCAGAGAGAGGGGAGATACTTTGAAAAGAACTGGCCATGAAGCCAGGGAGATCTTGGCCTGGCTGAGCCTTTCAGTGGAGATGAGATTATCTTATATCTTTGTAAAATGTCATTTGTTAATGGAATTTGTATGACTTTGTTTGGGCATGATTATAATCTCCAGACTCATCAATTGCGGTAGTCCTGGAACCCCATGGAAGACTATTAATTGCTGATTTGTATAAGAGCTGTACTAAATACAGTTAAATACTGGGTCTGTCCGGGGCATTAAAGACTTGTAACATGTGCATCTTGTTGTGATTCTTCAGTCCAAATCATTGGAGGGAGGTCCTTGTGTGAATAATTTTTGAGCTCCCAAGCTCCCCAGAGAGCTTTCCAAAATTAGAGATATAGACAAATGTGTCAACTGTGACCCACTTGATTTGCTGAGGACAGCAACCTCTTAACTAGGATGAAGTAGAGCACACCCCATGGAGCATGTATGATCTTATTTGACTCCCATTGGCCACTTGCAGGAACATGTGCTCAGTGATGAAAGAATATTGGATTATGAAACAGTCCTTTGGTTTCTTTATTGGCTGCAGGGGCAGGGGGCTACATCAAAGAAGAGTGGTCAATGAGCCAGAAAGAAGTGCTCACTTAATAGACTTTCAAGTAGACTTTCAAAGGAGAAACACTTCTATTCTTGATCTCTTCTTTTTCTGTCCCCAACATGATGTAACAAGGATTGGCACATATATAGACAGCATTGGTGAGCTCAGCTTATACAGATTCTCTAGGTGGGTGATGTTGGAGAGCTATTTTTGGAAAGAGTTATGATGATGTGCAATGAAGGTGCTTTGGAATGACCGTGGAAAATGAGTAGATATTCTATAACAGTTAAGTTCTACTAATCATGTAGTTAGGAGAAGATTTTTTGATTGGTTGTGTTTCTGGGAATGAGAGTGTTGTAAGGGAAACTGGAAAAATTCTCCCTAGACTCTTGCATGACTGCCACATGACCTGACATAAGGAAAGTAACAAAGTCTATATTCATGACTGGGAGTACATAAATACTGGGAGAAACAGTACATAAATAACAAATGAACCATATAGCTAGGCATGTAGTGAGGGCAAAACTACCTGTATCCTAAGGGTCATAAAACTTCTTCATGAAAAATATGTACATGCTTAAGGATCTGACCCATCCTTGAGCACATACATCAAAATAGATATCTGGATATTTGGCTAAGTTCTATCTTTGTTCTATGGTTGTTTTTCCTTAGAGCTACATGTATAAAAGGACTGTGTGGGAGAGGGATCTTTGTAGGTCTTTTGCTTCAGAAGTGGGGATGCCCACTCTGTTGACTCTCCCAACCAGGACTCTGATGACTATTCCTTGAAGTCTGCAAGGTCATGTAAGGTGTTTGAACTTGCCTGGTTGGTGATGCATTTCTTCTTTCTCTACTCTGTCTTAACTGCTATGTATCTTCTATCAATCTATCAAACTATCTATCTATCTATCTATCTATCTATCTATCTATCTATCTATCTATCTATCTATCATCTATCAACTCTCAGTATTTGTAGTACTGTTGAATAAACTTAAATACTTATTAAGCTTGTTTGAGTGCATGCCACTGTATCTTAAGATCAAACCCAAAGTGAATGTACTGTGCAGTCCATAATCCCTTTTGATTTACAGGTGTTATCAAAAAGGCCTTAGTAAGTCCTGTCAATTTCTCTTTCTATTTGTACTTGATCTTGGTGGATCTCTTTAACTTCTTCACTTGTAGTATCTGTTGAGAGGCAATACTTTAAGAGGCCTTGTGGTCTTATGAATACAAGCCTAGGTTCTTTGTTGGTGTTTTTTCTTTTATTTTTTTGTTTTGTGAGGAGAGAATAATACCCCAATGTTTTGGCATCCAGATTTTGCATTCAGTTTATTATGAGTGCTACAAAGGGGAAGGAATAATCTTCAAGAGTACCTTTTAGAATTCAGTCCAGTAGTAGGTGAGAAATGATATCAGTGCTACTTTGGGTGTAAATTTTGTGGGACCAGTGAGCTGTAGGAATTCTCAGATACTAGGGAGAAAGAGGGGGGTGTGTCTTCTCCACGTGTTGGGTTGAAAGGTTTGTGTTTTTATTTCTTTTTTTTCAAATTAATTATTTCCTTATAAAAACTAATTGGTAGTAAGTGGTTAAATGAAACTGTTATGCTAGTGATTAGCACCTAACAGTGGGGGAAAACAACTGGTCAAGGCTCAATCCGATAGTGTTAAAGAGAGAAAAATCCTCCCAAATCCTTAGACTTTAGAACCCTGAAGGCCACATATAACTACCCTGACTCTGGGACAGTTAGCTAGAGAATGCTTGTTACGGTATGGTGTAGACCTCGGGTAATTCCCACAAGAAGAGGAGAGGGGTTCCTCAATGCCTGACAGTAACTACTCATATATGTCATTGATCACAGGTGCTACCTAGATTAGCCTGAGCCTAGAGTTTGAGGATTTGTACCACAAATGTTGAAGCACTCTTCTTGTCTTCCTTTTGCCTGGATCGCAATCACAGATTCTTCTCCTTTATTTGGTTCCTTTTCAGGGCTTCTTCATGATACTCTTGGTATAGGATTGTTTTGGTTATGGCGATCCCTCCCTGAATGTGCCTTCTCTTTCATTCCTCTTCCCCCCACCTTTCCTTGTCTAGTTGAATATATTTTTAAACCAAATTCTGAGTGTATTTATGCGTGTGTGTGTGTGTGTGTGTGTGTGTGCGTGTGTATGTATTTAACCTTCATTTGGTCAGTTTCGATAAAAATAGGATTCAAGTGATTTCTGACTCCTTGTAATCTTTCCTCCTTGCTTGCGTACTTATGTATCTCAATACATAAGTAAGGGTAAGGGTCCTCCACTTTTCCTCCCCTAATGTATTGTTTCTCTATCTCCTTTTCCTTTCTTCTTTAAAGATCATTTCTTTAATATAAATATAATATATATTTAATATAATATATATATATAATATATTTATAATATAAATATAATAAAAGCATTCTCAGGACCTTCAGCTTATGTAACTCCCTCTGTGGCCCATGATGAAGTTTCTTCAGGTTTTCTTCCCTACTAGGATGTAAATTCATCATCCTCAGTATTGTTCCCCACTCATATTTACTTTCTTATGTTTGTTTTGACTCCTTTGTTTGCATTTCAAAGTTTCCCTTCAGCACTGATCTTTTCACAAAGACTTTTCAGAAGAACTTTTCATTAAAGAGTGTCATTAAAGACCGATTTTCTCCTGTCAAAGTAGAATCATATTTTCTAAGTTATTTACAATTGCAAGCTTACATATTTTTTCCCGTATGGAGTATCATATCCCAATATCTCTGTTTCTTGATATTAATTTACTAAATTTTATATGGTCCTGACTGACTCCTTGGTAGTTGACCTCTTTCATTTTAGCTACTTGCTGTATTTTTACTTTGATCTGGAAGTTCTGAATGCATTCTTGGGGATTTTCATTTTCAGATTTATTTCAGGAGGTGATTGATGGGTTCTTTCTATCTTCATTTCCCCCCTGTTTTTGGGTAGTTAACTTTTTTGTTATGGTTTTCAGGTAGACCAATGAGTATCTTTCCTTGATTTGTTATTAAGGGTGTTATTTTCATAAGCTATTCTTTAAATTTTCTTCTTTTTATAAATCTTTTGATTTTTCTTTAACACTTCTTCATTTCTCCTGGAATCACTAACTTCTTTTCAATCCATTTTAGTTTTCAAAAAGTTTGTTATTTGGGTAAAATGTTGTACCTTTTGAACTAAGCTGATAATATTTCTTCCAAATCTTTTCTCCAAATCTCTCGTTTCTTTCCCAATTTTTACTCTGGAACTCTAATTGCATTTATAATATCATTTCAAAATATCTTTTTAAAAATTTGCATTTCCATTTTTTGGGGAATTCTAGTTGATCTTGAAGCCAAGCTATTTTTCTTTGTGCCTTTGCTTGTAGAGGTTATGAATATATATATATATATATATATACACACATATATATATATATATATATATATATATATATATATATATATATATATATTTGTGTGTGTGCGTGTGCGTGTGTGTTTATCTTGGGCATTTGTGGTACCATAAGAGCTTTCTTCAAACTTTGCTTCCTGAGTTGATAATTGACTTTGAGCCAAGTATTGCATCATTCTGGAGGGAAATTGGGGCCTTTTATGGTCTTGATTTGTATTCCTATTCCTATTGGTACTATTGCTGCTTTCTTAAGGCATTAAGTGTCATGTTCTTCAGAACTCTGAATCAGCAAACTTTACATGTGCCGAAGGTGGTCTGATCTAGAGTGAAGTATGCTTGCTGCCCTCCTCAACTAGGCTTTATAAGCTCATGAGCCCAATTTGGGGTCTGCCCAAGATACCTAAAAGTTTATTCCTGGTTGAAATACCAGTAGTCTTCTTCTGGTGGCCAGGCCTCAGGTAGCTAGAACCATCTGTAGGTGGGGAGAGAGAGAGAGAGAGAGAGAGAGAGAGAGAGAGAGAGAGAGAGAGAGAGAGAGAGAGAGAGAGAGAGACTCTGCTTCTGAGTTCCCTACTCTGGTCAAGCTGTGGGCTGAATCCACAACTCCTCTCTCAGGGAACTACCACAAAGCTGCTGCTTACTTCTATTCTTGCTGCTTGCCTAATATACCATGTCCAGTCGGTCTGAGTGGCATCTGAGACCACTTCTTGGTGTAAAGCTTCAGGGTGGCCTCTCTCCCCTATAAGTCTTCAACTGAGTCCATGACTAGATCTTCATCCCATCTGTATGGTCACGGTGATGCAACTGTCAGTTGATTTCCTGTTTTTGTTGTGTGAACAGCACAGGGCATCAAACCATGTTACTTCTGGGTGTTTCACCACTTCTTTCCATGGTACACAGCTCAAGTTCCCAGTTCCGTCTCTTATGTTGAAAGGCTCCGTACAAAGACTTCCTACTTGGGCTCACTCCTTAGTGCACATAGACATCTGGTTATCTTCCTATGCTACTTCAGTCTGGAAAAATGACTCCCTCTGAATTTTTCTTGGATTTCTCAGTGGCCACTCAGTTTGGTGCTCTTGCTAATCTTTATTGTAATAGGTGTGGGAGAGAGTTGACTGTACTGCTTTTATCAAATACAACATTTTCTTATATCCCCAGACTACAAGTTGAATTATGTTTCACACTATTTGCCCTCTTGATGTTGGTACTTTTCAAGCCAACATAGCCAAACAATGACCCAATCAACAGAAATTTGTTCTAACAACAGTTCCTTCCTAGTCTGGGAGAAATTTTCTTGGAATATATCCCATGTCTAATGGGGAGAAATGAATGACAATCATGAGAAGAAAAAGGATCTTGTAGTTTCACAGCATCAGACATATGGTGCCTTACCCTTAGGTGTTCCTTTCTACTAACATACTCCATCTATGTGCCCCCTCTTCCAATTGATGTTGTGTGTTTTGGTAGGAGAATACATCTCTGATTTAAGAGGAGAGTGTCTTATAACTACTACTCTTCTTATGTTCTTTCAGTGAATGTTTTTGCTGTGAGCTAATTGTGTTAATGGTCTACCCACTGAAGGCAAATACATTGGATGGGGTTGGTGGATTCATGTGCTATAATTTTAGGAATGTTGTCTAAGAGGGTGCTTTAAACTTGGTGTGGTTGACCCCTTGAGAATGCAGCTTATAATAATAAGTTGAGAGTAACACAGAAGAGTATACTTCACTGATTTTATTTAATCTTGAATAAGAGAAGTAAGGTGACTCAGTACACTATGCCACAAGTTCAGAATTCCCTGGACTGTCTGCCAAGAAGTAAGTGGTTCTCAGAGGTGGAGATAGACCTTTGCCATAAAGTAACAATGCCAACCTTTGATCCTTCAAATCCTTCCTGGGGAGGACATACAGTGTTGAATGGGTGCTGTAGGGGCAACAGTGTGGGAAGGCTGATCAATTTTACATTACAGTAAGCAATGAGTTATAGTAGACCTGTCTTTTGCCAGTGCCCTTGCTCCTGCTTTGGCCACCTGGGAACCTATCTGCTGTCCACTGCCACTGGGGTATAGACATCTAGCCATTGCTCACACTGCTGCTTGGGCCCCAAGTATCTTCCCAAGTATCTATCCAATGCTATACTGTCACTGGAGCCCAAAATGTCCTACTGGAAATCATGTTTCTTCCTACTGGTGGGGCCCAACTTTACCTTCCTATGATGGGTGAAAGACGGAATAAAAGCATGAAAAGCAACAAAGTTAGACTCTCTTTTAGACCAGTATACAGACTTTACTTCCCATGTGCATGAATAGTCATTTCTGCTAGAGTTAGCATAATACTCCTGGGTCCTGACTTCTGTCCTCTTTAGGGCCCCCTCACTGAAAGTGTGTATATGTATGTATGTATGTATGTGTTATGTGTGTAAGAGAGACAGATTCAAGAGACAGAGACAGAGAGAGAGGAGAAACTTTTAAAAGAGATTCAATACTTCTCTTGGACCTCAGCTAATTAATTGAGGTATTTTTGTCCCTATCCCCAATTTCAAAAATGACTCTGAGATCTTGGGAAGAATTTAGTATTGCCCTTTGGAATGCCTCTCCCAATGGCTTGCACCAAAAAACTACAGCAAAACCTGTGTGGGAAAGTTGTGGTTGGTTTTTCAAATTTAAAATTACAAAGAAATTCAAGTGGATTTTTCATCACATTTGCTAGACAATTGTCTACAAATCCAGAGATTCATTTATTTGTATTTTCTCATTTTTGGGTCCCTCTTGTTATCCTTCAATGGCTGGCTATGTTTATATACGAGTATAAAATTTACAATTACTATTTCAGTTCCAGTGTCATTTCCAGAAGGTCATTTAAAAGAAATGAACAAAATTACATGAATATATCTTAAAGCTGTGATGAAGCTTTTTCCAGGAACTCTCCTTCAAATGAATGGGGCGATGATAATTATTAGAAACTCAAAGGTATTGAATTTCACTAAAGGTGGAACTTTACTAGTCCTACTGATTTTGTACTTTTCTAAAAAGAGGAGAAAACCTCTTCTCCAACCCAAACGATTCAATCCCTCCAGATTTCTTTGAATGTAAACTAAGTTCTGAAAAGATCTAGTTAAAATTAGAGGACACTTAAATTACCAGAATGGAAGGCTCAACAAAACTTCAGGGCCCAAAACATAGTTTACTGTAACTATCTTTAAGGCATAGTTTTTAAGAATACAGGACATACTGAAACTGTTCTCGTCTTTTTAGATATCCACAGTCTAATCTTCCAGGAGAGGAGGGTACCTCTCATGGAATTATATGTATATATATATATGTGTGTGTGTGTGTGTGTGTGTGTGTGTGTGTGTGTGTCTGTGTGTCTGTGTGTCTCTGTGTGTCTGTGTATCTGTGTGTGTATGTATGTACATATATATGTACATACATATATAGAGGCATCACTAAATTCACTACACAGAAGCATAAAGGCCAATATGAATTCTCTTCCCTCTGCACTACCCATCCCCTATTTCAAAGGTCCCTTGAGGATGGTTAGTCTCCTGAGCCAACCAAGTCTTCTAGACTATCTCAATATTTTTCTAGGAAAAAGTAGCCTAGCCTGATTGTAGGGAAGAAGGAGGGTTAGAAATTCGCTCCTATCAATATCTTTCTGGTACAGAAGTGAGTGGTAGAGAAGATAGTGTAGGGTCCTAAGGCTCACAGAACATCAGACTATCTATAAACATTAACTAGACTGTTGTACTCTAAGGATGAGATGGTGGTCCAACTACCAATGAGTAGACATACTCCTAGGGAAGTTAGGTTGTGTAGTGGTTAAAGCACCAGGCCTGGAATCAGAATGATCTGAGACTAAGTCTGGCCTCATTGGCTCACTAGCTATGTGATCCTGGGCAATTCACTTAATCCCTATTTTCCTTAGTTCCTCATCTTTAAAATGGGGACACACTAGAGCAAAAAATGGGAAATCACTCCAGTGTCTTTGCCAAGAAAACTCATGAACAAAGCACATGGAGTCTTGTAGAATTGGACATGACTGAACAATACAACAAGCACATTATTCTAGAGAAAATGAATAATATCAGATGACATTCTTAGCATGAAAGAACCTGAAAGAAGGAAAGAACTTTGAGCTGAATAGAAAGACGACTCACAGGTTTTCTCGCAGACTTGAATAGAAGAATTGAAAGAGGTTTTATTGTTTATCCAAAAGCAACTCTAAACATTATTTCATGGGATGCATTGTTTTTGTATTTCAGAGCTAATAGTGAGCATTTGTAAAAAAAAAAAAAAACAACAACAAAAAAAACCTAACGAGTATTTTTGCAGTTTGTGAACGAGAGGAGTAGGTAGCTTAATCCCATGGAAAATTTGACAAGACCCTCCAAATTAAACCAACATTTACTTTAATACTTAATGACTCTTTCAAAGTTCCTGATGATCACTGAAGAGAGGAGAGTTAAAAATATATTTAAAAAATTGGTTCAACAGCAAGAAACCTAAAAGGCCTCTCTATTATAGCCAATAAAGAAGTCTCAGATCTGGATATCAGGAATTATTGCTTAACGAAATGAATGAAAAATGTTAGACGTGACAAACTCAGAAAAAAGTTACAAAGAATGAAATTGATTATATTTCAACAGACAAAAAAAAGAACGACATCAATGTGGGAGCCATTTCCAAATCAGCTGTCTCAGTACAGTTAAACCATTAAGCTATTAAATCAAAGTTCAAGATCAATATTAAACTAAAAGAAAGAAAAAAAATGAAAAAGTTTAGTTTGCAGAGGCAAGTCCCATCTGACCTATTTAAATAAGCTGCATATGCTGAAAAATGATAAGTAAAGAAGTATTATTTTCTAAAGAAGTTTAACTGATGAAAATCAATCACAGTCCCTGGTGACCTCTATGAAAAAGCAGAAATAAGACTAAAGAAAAGGAAGACATGAAGACCAAGTATACACTGAGGAGAGGTGTTTTGGAGGTATGCTCTTATGAGGTCAACAAGGGAGCAATTCTCAAGATATCTTAGTGTCACATGGAATGCTGTAGTCTCTAAAAAATAAAACTTTCAGGCCTCCCCAACACCAATGGAGAGGTTCATGGACAGTATAACATACTTGCATGTAAAGAAGTACTCAGAAGGGACCAAAGGAGATCTGAGATGTCTATTACTGGAGGAGTCTTTCAAGGAAATCAAAGGAAAATCCATTTTGACAACTGGTATCCTTGCATTGTCCAAAGATGCAGAGTAAAATTTCCACCATGTTGATTAGACCCCCAGTTGAGGATATGTAAGAGGACATAGATAAGATTTGAACATGATGCTAGCTATGAGAAGGGGTGAATGGGTTTTGATCTGTATCAGTAGAGGGAGTTTTTATATCCATGAGATCACAGATCTATGGAAATCTGCACATATATGCATGTGTGTATACCCACACATACACAGAGACACATGTATATGTAAACATATAATTCTGTATACATACACATGTGCATATATCCATACAATATGTAAACATACCATTTCTATCTATCTATCTATCTATCTATCTATCTATCTGTCTGTCTGTCTGTGTCTGTCAGTCTGTCTGTCTATCTGTCTATCTTTCAATGTGTATCTAGAAAAGGTATTATGACTCTCCCTCTTACTGAAGACACAAGTACTATTTTTCTTCCTATAGAAAGCCCACAATGTTCTTGCTGTGAAGAAGTTGGACAAGGTTATCAATCTTTTGGGTCTCTTCTACTTACCTGTTTCTGTAATTTTCACAGATCATTGAGAGTGATGATGGCAAGCTGAGAAGAGGTTCCTGACCATAGTTTTACCTAACTCCTTTGTTGTTTTGCTAAGTAGAGTCACCCAAAATTATTTTTGCAGGAGTAAGAGTTGTTAGAAATTAAAAGACATTTTTGGACCTTAACTCAGATAAGAATTAGCCTTGAATGACATAAAAGGGGCAAAGTATTAAAATAACAGATTTTAAACATTCCAGAGGTCAAGCTAACTGAGTGTGGCCGGATGGATCTACATCATAAATGAACTGAAGATAACCCCTGGAACAAAAGCTAAGAAGTAGAAAGAGTCTTTTCTCTGTAGATAGAAGTCACCAAGATTCTATTCCATTCCATTCAACAAAATTTTATCAAATGCCTATTAATAACATACAAGGCATTTTGTGCTAAGTGCTAGAGATGCAAAGAGAAAAAACCAAACAAACAATCCTTGTTCTCGAGGACTAACATTTTGCTTTTGGTATCTCTTATTTCTCTATGGATAATCACCAATTCTCTTTATAACTTAATAGTCTCACAAGGCTCAAAGTATAAAGAAGTTCAGTTGTAAGATAATGGAAAAAGGGAAGAATTATTTAAAAGTCTAAAAAGAAGCAATGATACTTATCAGTGTGTAACTCTTCCTCCTGAGACCTGCATAGTCCTTGTGACTTACAGTATGGCCTTGGATAGAGCTCCAGCAAAGGGCATTTGGTGTTTGAATCTCCACATTTTCATTTCACTTTACAATCCTGCTGTCTGGTTGTAATATATTGCTGGTTTCCAGCAGTCCTTGCAGGCCCCTCCAACGCCCCTCCCCTTTCAACAATCCTCATTTTTCCCCCTGTCTTCCATAGCTCTCCTTCCTAAAGATCTCTTTGACTCCCAGCATTGTAGCTAGCCCTTTTGGATATGTTCTGTTCTGTCATTTGCCTCAGATTCCAAAAGATGGTGCTAACTTCTTTCCCCAAGAGAATGAATCTTCCAATAACTGGTCTAAAAGGGAAAGAATGTTCTGAGTATATTTTAAGCTCAAAAACACATCACCAGTATCTGTAAGCTCTTCTTTGCCCACAGTCCCCACAGCACCAGTTTTCACATGCAAGGACTGTCTTCCAGCTATAGGAACACTATTCCATTGTATTTCATAATTAGTACTCTGTCTCCAGTCATAAGTAGGTTCATACAGACTCATTACTGTTTGTCTGTTCTCTCTTTCAGCACTGTATCTCCTCATACTGGCTCTAGCTGGGTCCAGAGGTTCAGAGAGAGCATCCTACTTCCTCCCTGATTGACTTTCCTCTGTGTAATTAGCAGGGCTATCCAAATTAGAACAGCTATCCAGGATCTTTAAAAAAATGACCATATTTCAGACTGCCCAATATATTGTACAGCCAATGAACTGAAGAAATCTTTTATCCAAGGTCCAGGGTATAGAGTCTTGGAAAGACAGGTAGAAATCAGGAGGGGATTGTATAGTCAATGGAATAAGCATCACTCATGATAAGAATTCATAGAATCAACCATGAAAAGTCACAGACTCATAGGAATCTTCTTGCTTGATCTGACTGGGCTTTTCTCCAGAAGAAGATCGGAACAAGAGGAGCAAACATTGTCCAAACATTAGGTTCCCAGTTGGGTGAAACTTGACCATTTGAAGGAGGAGCTGGACCAGGAGATGTTTTCTTTTTACTCTCACTAATTACCATACTTGGCTCTCTTTATAACTGGAGTTGTAGTCAAAGTTCAACCTCTAATTAGTGTAATCTTAGACAAAATGTCACTTTGACTCTTGGAGTCTCAATTAATCCGTAAAATGAGCATGGACAACATGACTCATGAGGTTCCTTTAAACATTTATATAAGCTGAGCCTGATATTGTATGGTACCTTTGACATACTGGCTATATAGGTTGCTGACCGATTCATACAATTCAACAAGTCTTTGTTGAGGGTACACTGTGTGCACAGCACTATTTTAGGATGCAACTTTGCATAGCTAAGCAGTGACTCACTGGCAGGGGAGAGTGGCAGGAGAGCTGGATTTATACTCATATTTACAGTTAGCTTTGTGAAATCCATCTCAATCTCCTGGGGCTTCTTAGTACACTGGAAACATGGATCATATAAAGTAGGTTCACTGTAACCTTTTGTCAACTTCTCAACAAAAGCTCCCTAGATAGAGGAAAAAAAGCCTAGTTTGGCTATCTTTAATATTCTCAGTTGTGTACTATGCCAAGATGGAAACTTAGGGTGGGAATGATATGTGCCAGGATGTTGGCAGTAGAGGAATGGGCACTCAGTTCACAGATAGCAACCCTTTTCCCTAGCCTACTACTCCTGCCGAAGCATCAGGAAGGGAAGGGGAGAAAGGACCTGGACTCCTGAAGATGACAGCATAGGCAGTAGTTAGAAGCTTGCCTGAAATGCTAGCCTTTGCACCATTTGCTCTTGAGAGTGGTTTTTACCAATAACAGGTGTGACAGACATCTAGAGCATTAGGATGTTGATTAGATACAATTACAAAATGTTGGAGCAGAAAGAACAGTAGAGACCAACTGATCTAAGGGCAGCTAGGTTGCACAGTGGATGGAATGCTGGTTTTGGAGTCAGGAAGACCTGAATTCAAATCCTGCTTCAGATACTTATTAGATGTGTGACCCCAGGCAAGTGACTTAACTTTGTTTGCCTCAGTTTCCTCATCTTTAAAATGACCTGGAGTAAGAAATGGTAAACCACTCCAGTATCTTTGGCAAGAAAACCCTAAATTGGGTAACGGAGTGGACACAATTGAGAACAATCTAATGCTTTAATTTTATAGATCAGCCAAGTCCCAGAAAGTTTGAGGACACACAGCTGGGTGGAGAAGTAAGGGGTTGCAGTGGATATAGAATTTAGAAAGTTGTGAATTCAAATCTGGCCTCAGATACTAACTTTATGACTCTGGGCAAGTCAATCAATCTCTGTTTACCTCAATTTCCTTATCTGTAAAATGAGGATAATTATAGAACCTACCTTACAGGGTTGTCATAAAGATCAAATGAGCTTATATTTGTAAAATGATATATTAAAACTATCATCATCATCCTCAGCTAAATAATTGCACATAAATAGCGACACAGCCAGGACCAGATGCTCAGTCTTCTGAAATGTAATCCAGTATTTCTACACTGCTCCCTGAATTCTTTTGTGCATACATGTGTGTATAAATGGTGAGTATGTCTAACTCCTCTAATCTGCTAGCTGATTTTAGGCATTTTTGATCAGCCTACTTAATGGCTTGCCTTGTGAGTGAAGGAGAGGTGTATCAGCTAGCTTCCCTGGAGATTAGGATTAATGTCACTTTGAAACGATGAAAATTATTATTATTGCTTTTAATTCACAAATATCAAACATAATGGTATAACAGATAGTGTATATATTTCAAGATCACACAAGCCGTCTGAGTAGTGGACTCTGGATTGGAGCCAGGAGTTTGCTGAATTCTGTCAGTGAAAGGCTATAAGTATTTCTCTGAAGAAGCCAGGAAAGGAAAAATCCCAAAGCAGCTGAGCTTTGATGTCCCAGAGGCTTGGGAGTCTGATTAGTATGATTATCATAATTATTATACTTTGCATCTTAGTATGGCTTTTATTCTTTTTTCAATGTATGATACTTTCATATCTACTATTATGAGATTCATAATGGGGAGGAAGAAGGAGGCCCCTCTCTGGCTTCATATCTTCTTGAAGTAGTATGCTATGGCAGGTAGAAGTTCTAGTCCTGATTGTACCACTAACTAGTTGTGACTTTGAGCGGGTCACTTAAGCTCTTTGGGACTCATTTTTTCTTATCTGTAAAATGAGAGAGTAGGAAAATAAGAGGACAGTAGGATACTTTGGAATACATAGCAGGCCCTGTTCTTCCAAAAAAGTTTGCAAATTCCAAATCTTTTAGAATAGTGCCAGGAAGCAAAGTGGTTGGATTTGCGTGTTGCAGGGTGATTGGGGGTGGCAGGAGAAAGGAGAAAGCCATGAGGTGGTGGGAAAGAGAGGTTCACAACACTAAAACATGTTTACCTTGCAAGAATTGGGAGAAAGGTAGGAGCTCCAGAGAAGGAATTAGTGAAAGACTTTTAGAAAAATGGGGTATACAAGAAAAGATACTTTTCACTTTTTTTCTTTGTAAATCCACTAGCATTTATTAAGAATCTACTAGGTGCCAGCACTGGACTAACTGCTGGGAGCACATGAAGAAAGGTTGTGAGTCTGATTGACTGAGATGGTAGTTGTATCTTTCACTGTAATAGGAAGTTAGAAAGAGAAGGATTATGTATGCATGTATGGGGGGAGGATAATGGATCTAATTTTGGACATTTTGAATTTAAATTGACTTCAGGATATTAAATTCAAGATATCCAATAGATAACTGGAGCTATGAAAGTAAAGTTTGGGTGAGAGGTGAGGGCTGGACAAGCAGATCTGAGAGTCATTTGGATAGAGATAATATTGAAACTATGACAATTGACAAAATCACCAAGTGGATTGGTATGGAGGTTGAAGAGAAAAGGACTTAGAACAGAGCCCTGGGGCATAGCTAGGATTAGTGGGCATGGCCTGGATGAAGATCTAGCAGAAGAGACAGGACCAATGTATAGGTGTATAGGTGGAGAGCCATGAGGTAACGGTGTCATGAAAACCAAGATCAGTGAGTATTAAGGAGAAAAGTGTGATCAATAGTGTTAAAGATTGCACAAAGATCAAGGGTAAGAACTGAAAAAGGGACATTTAAATTGTCAATTAAGTAATTATCTGTAATTTTAAAGAAAATAGTTCCTGTTGAATGATGGGATCAAAATTTATGTTGAATGATGAGGTCATACTGCAAAGAGCTAAGAGAGTGAGAGGAAAGAAAGTGGATATATAACCTGGAGATGGCTTTCTCAAGGAGTTTAGCTACAAGAGTAGCTGTTAAGATACTCAGTAATCTCAATATTAGGATGGTTCAGATGAATGTTTCTTCTCAGTGGGGCAGAGTCGTGAGCATATTTGCAAACAGAAAGAAAGCAGCCATAGACAAAGAACAATTCAAGATTAGTAAGAGAAGAGGGATGATAGAGGGAGCAACCTTTTAGAGAAGATGGAAAGAATGGGATCACCAATATATGTAGAAGAGTTTGCCACCTCTTCATGTAAGAAAGGTCACCTCATACCTATCAGATTGGCTAATATAACAAAAAAAGGAAAATGATAAATGTTGGAGAAGATGTGGGGAAATTGGAATGCTAATGCGTTATTGGTGTAGTTGTGAACTTATCCAACCATTCTGCAGAGCGATTTGGTACTATGTCCAAAGAGCACTAGTTCTATATCCCAAGCAGATCAAACAAAACAGAAAAGGACCCACATGTACAAAAAATATTTATAGCAGCTCTATTTGTGGTGCAAAGAATTAGAAATGAGGCCCATCCACTGGGGAATGGTTGAACAAATTCAGGTATATGAATGTAATGGAATACTATTATTATTTAAGAAATGATGAGCTAGCAGACTTCTTGAAAAAACTGAAAAGATTAACCTGAACTGATGCTGAGTGAAGTGAGCAGAACCAGGAGAATATTGAACAGAGAAGTAGCAGCACTCTGTGATGACCAAGTTTGATAGACGTATCTCTTCTCAACAGTGCAACAAAGTAAGACAATTCCAAAAGATTCATAATGGAAAATGCTATCAATATCCAGAGAAAGAACCATAGAGTGTGAGTGCAGATTGAAGCATACTATTTTCTCTTTTTTTTCTTGTGGTTTTCCCTTTTTATTCTGATTGTTCTTTTACAACATGACTAATGTGGAAATATGTTTAGTATGATTATACATGCATAGCCCATACCGGATTGCTTGCTACCTTGGGGGGTAAAGGGGAGTGAGAAAAACTTTTGAAACTCAAAATCTTATAAATGTGAATGTTGAAAACTATCTTTACATGTAATTGGAAAAAATAAAATACTATTAAGTGGGGAAAAAAGAACCACCTCTTCATGCGAGACCAGGGTTAAGGAGAAGATATTTGTAGAATGTATTTTAGTGATGTGAGATAAAAAGGAGGGGCAAAGAGAAAACTCTCTGAGAATCACCTCCATTTTCTGGTGAAATATGATGCAAAGTTCTCAGCTGAGGGGGTGGGGAAAGGAAGCTATGGAAAGTTTGAGGAAAGGTGAAAAGATTTGTAAAAGCTAAGGTTGTGAATGGGATAGTCAATAACTTAGGGAATTTTAAAAAGATTGCCTTGACACAGTGAAGACACAGTTGAGATTATACAAAATAAATTTGTATTGCATCCAGGTTGGATTCAGTAAGCATAGTTTTGTGATTTTGCTACCTTTTTTCCAGCAGCACACGAGTAAGAGTGAAAGGAGTGAAGGGTGGGAATAATCCAAGGCTAGGGTTTGGAAAAGCAAGATCTTTGGTAGGATAAAGGAGCAAGGGAGTACAGAGAAGACAGTTTAGAAGAAGGAGAAGGAAGGAGAATATAACTAGTAAAGGGATGATGGCTTTGAACTAAGGGGTGGACAGGTTGGAAGTCATAAAGATGAAGAATAGACCTTGGAGAGGTAGAATGGTAATAGTTTATGACAAAATAAAGTAATTTCAGAGTTCATGAACATAGATATGGAACACTTGTTAATGATCGCAAGATCAGCCACATGAACATCTTTGTGTGTAGCTTTGTTGGGGTTGAGGATTAGTCATAAGAAATGGAAAAATTGCGGAATTGGAAGATTTAGATGTTTGAAAGATTACCAATATGTGTGTTGAAATCCCCTGTTGTATGAAGTATGAAGGCAAGTGTGGAGGAGAAAAAAAGAACTGAATCAGGCAGGTATGTAGGCAATAGTCACCAGCATATAGATTATGTGATAAATATAATTGAATAAACTTCATAAGAAGAGAGAGAACTGAGTCCTGGTCATAAAGGAAGAACTTAGAAATGCCATGGGGAGCAGAAAGAATTCCAATTCTCCTACTCTGATCAGTGAAGGGAGAGATATGAGGAAAAAGAACCCATACTGAAAGGGTAACCAAGAATCTGTATCATCATGAAGGACTCAGGTACCCACAAGTTCAAGAACATGAAAGCCAATTTGTTACCTAATGATCTGGCATTCCAAAAGAAAGTAGAAAGGCTGAGCAGCTTTAGAGAGAGACATTGGGAGAGTGGAGGGTGGGTTAAAAGGATGTGAAGAAGGGAGTGGTCAGTAGGGGATGGAGAATGGGGCTTGAACAATGGTGCCTGGAGGTGAGGTTCAGAATCACTGGTATAAGGTGACTATGATAGAATAGAAGTGTGTTGATCATAGAAGGTGTTCAAGTAGGTTGTCATTATCCATAGGGGTTTGACCTCAGCTCATCAGGCAGCTGCATGTGACTGGAAAGGGGGTAAATGGGAAGAGCTACAGCAGGCAAGAGAGAATGTGATGGAAGGGGTGCTTAGGGAGGCAGGTGCAGACAAGACAACTCTTACGGAGCTCTAGGTGACCAGAGGGAGCCTGGAGCTCAGTGGAAAGAAGAACTCAGCTCATTCTTCCAGTCTTCAGAAAGGACTGAATAAAGCGCAAAGCAGAGCTATATGTGAATGGAAGGATGGTCACTGTCACTACCAGGATGGATCAGATTCTTCCATGTCTTTATGCTACCTCTCAGAATCATCTGTAGGCATATGGGGAAGAACTGGGCATGGGGATCTAAGGGGAGGGTGGAGGATGAGGAATGACAGTATATATCTTTTATACTGTGAGATTCAAAGAACCTGGGCTTAAAGCTTGGCTCTGCTATTTACTACTTTTGTGACCTTAGAGAAGCCACTTTCTATACCTACGTTTCTTCAACCGTATAATGAAGAGGTTGAACTAGACAATCTCTAAAATCCTCTCCGGTTCTAAATCCTCCTATCCTGTGAATAGCAAGAGCTTCTATAGGCCTGGAAAAGCTCCTGTTTCCAGTATCTTGAATTTGAAATGCCAGAGAGGCATTGCTGATAATGACCATTAAAAAGCATAGGCCTCCAACCCTAAGCTTAGAGGTCTTAGTGATCCTGGGAGAAAACTACTTTAATCCTCTACTTTCTTGGCAGGAAGCCCAGCTAGGTCTACTTATTTCCCTCAGCAATTCAAAAGCAAGCCCCTGAGCGAGATTTCCAGAAGAGCTATTTAGTTCCATGGCATTCTTGCCAGGGAAAATGGGCAGGAAGCTCCTACCGACTGGCTCAGTAATCCCATCAGTCTCTCCCTCATGCCTTTGAACTCCTTCACTAACTGCAGTTTACAATGGGCCTATTAAAGTCCTAATTGGATAGTTAACGCACCAACCATTAGCAGTTGCTAATGAGGGAATCTAGGGGATTACTGTGTCAATTATCAAGTTTGATTTCCACGGTGAGTACAGCTAGCAGTGACTTCTTGGATAGAAGTTGCACAATGAGTGCCAAGTAGTAAACACATTCAATGCATCAACACACTACACATACATGAATATATATGTTTATGTAAAGTTATATACGTATGTGTGTGTGCATTTGTGTGTGCGCATGTGTGCGTGCATAAGAGCTCACATGCCTGTATAAAACCTACAGATACAAGGATAATGATGGAGTTATAAAAGCAAGCATTCCAATAACAACGATCTGTACGTTCCACCTGTCCTGCAGGTTAGATACAAGAAAAGACCTTGGAGATTGTCCTGGTCACCCCGCCCCCCCCCGACCTTTTTTTTTTTAATTTTAGTTTTGTTTTTTTGAATTAGTAAGTATTTATTTTGTGTCTTTCCCACCTTTTGCCATTGAACAATAACGAAAAGAAAACCCTTATAACAAATATGTATATTGAAGCAAGGCAAATTTTAGCTATAGCCATGTCTAAAAATCTGTGTGATTTTACATCTTGAATCCAGTGGGTAGCATGTTTCATCTTCTGTCTCCAGAATCTTCATTCTTCATCGCATTGATTTCATGTCTTTCAAAGTGTTCTTTATAATATTGCTTTTGTAAATAACACAAACTTTTTGTTTAACTTTTATAGCCCTATACCACCTGACCCCTACCTACTTTTCCAGCCTCGTTGTATATTCCTCCATTTCTTGAACTCTGAGATCCAGGGAACACATCTCTCCACTCTGTGATGTTGCAATGGCCATCACTTATGACTTGAATACACTACCCCCATACCTTGATCTCACAGAATCCCTCTCTTTAAGATGCAGCTGTAGCACCATTTTCTGGGTGAAGCCTCTTGTGATTCACGTCCTCCAACTGCTAATGCCCTTCCCCCAAATTACTGTGCACTAAAATATGTGTGTGTGTTTAATAGTATTTATTAATACTTCACATTTATATTCTATGCTCTATATATTTTTAAATGTATTTTCCCCTTATTTGAATGAAAGCTCATTGTGAGTAGGTATTATTTCATTCTTTTTAAATGTATCCCTGTCACCTAGCACCATGCCTGGTATATGGTAGAGATTAAATTACTTGTTGATTGATTGGTTGAGTGTACAAATTGCTCTCCTGGTACTGCTGACTTTATTCTGCATCATTTCATATAATTCTTTCCAGATTTCTCTAAAGCCATCTAATCAATCAATTTTTACAGCTTAATATTTTCATATACTCATATATAAATCATATCATACTACTCATAAGCTATTATTTGTTTAGTCATTCCTCAATAGATGGATACCCTCTAAATTTCCAGTTTTCAGCTATTTGAAAAAAAGTAACTGCTATAACTGTTTTTTCTACAGGTCCTTTCCTTTTTAACCAATCTTGACCAGTCACTCAACAAATATAGATTAACTGTCTACTGTGTACCAAGTACCAGGGATAGAATAAAAAAGCAAAAAAAAAAAATCTAGTCCTACCCTCAAAGTTTTTGGTCTATACACACACATATACACACATGCATGCATGTATGTATCTGTTTATGTATACAAACAGATACACACACATATACACACATGCATGTATGTATGTATCTGTTTATGTATACAAACAGATACACATACATATATCCGTACACACATGTAAGCATAAACAAGATATCCTGTATTTAGGATAAATTGCAGTTAATCTCAGGAAAGGAACATTAAGATTAAGGGGGACTGGGAAGCTTTGGATGAGAATGGAGAGTGTTTCAGACATGGAAGACAACAAATGAAAGTTCAGAATTTTGATATAAAATGTCTTTTTCAAGAAACAATAAGAAGGCCAGTATCATTGGGTCACAGATTATAGGGGGTATATGTCCATTTCATTAAAATCTTTCTCCATTTTCTCTTAAGTATATCACAATAGATCAAAACCACTCCTTGTAATTTCTTTTATGACCTTTGAAGACATTAGGGTTCCACTATGCCCCAAGGTCTACAAAAATGTGCATACCCTTTGACCCAGCAATATTGCTTCTAGGACTATATCTCAAAGAGATAATAAAAATGGGAAAGGGTCCCACATGTACAAAAATATTTATAGCAGCTATCTTTGTGGTGACCAAGAACTGGAAATCAAAGGGACGCCCATCAATTGGGGAATGACTTAGCAAGATGTGGTGCATGAATGTAATGGGATACTGTTGTGCTATAAGACACGATGAAGAGGAAGACTTCAGAGAGGCCTGGAAGCACTTACATGAACTGATGCTGAGTGAAAGGAGTAGAACCAGGAGAACTTTGTACACAACAGGAACCACAGTGTGTGCGGAATTTTTTCTGGTAGACTTGGTCCTTCACAGCAATGCAAGGACCTAAAAAATTTCCAATTGACTTTTGAAGCAAAATGCCTTCCACATCCAGAGAAAACACTATGGAATTGGATCACAGAATGAAGCAGACCATTTTCTTTTGTGTTATGTTTTGTTTTGTTTTATGGTTTCTCTCATTCATTTTAATTCTTCTATTCAACATGACCATGACAAAATTATATTTAATAAGAACATACATGTAGAACCTATATAAGATTGCAAACTGTCTCAGGGAGGGAGTGGGGAGGGAGGAGAGAAGGAGGGGAAAAAAATCTAAGATATACAGAAGCGATTGTAGAACACTGAAAGCAAATAAGATAATTATTTTAAAAAAGACATTAGGGTTCTAAGAAGACATTTATTTCTTCTCCTTCTATTAGCAAGTAAACATATATCCTCCTCATATAATTCCTTACAATTGATTAAATTTGTGTACCTCACTTTGCTTCTCTTGAAGCATGCATTTTCATGCCAAAGTATTTACCTAATGTTTAGCCTTTGCATCAGGAATGATTGAAAAACCTCCTTTTTTAAGGTTTATTTCCCTTTAATAAGATTACACTCAGTTTTGCCAGATGTTATTTTTAGTCATAAGCCTTTTGCTTCTTGGAATGTTCATATTCCAAGCTTTCCTATTCTATAAGGTGGCAGTTGACAAGTCTCGTGTAATTGTGACTGTGGCTTCTTGGTGCTTGAATTTTGGAGTGTACTAAGAACAATTATTCAGTTTTCACAGTTAGCTTTTACACTACAAAATCATCAAATACTACAAATGAGGACTTGGTTTATTTTTTTGTTACTTATCTAGATTTAAGAGGGTGTTAATGTTGATTAAGCTTAAAAATGATTTTGAATCTACATTTTTTTGAGAGATGGTTGTCAAACATTTATCAAAGTCATTCTTGTATTTCTTTTTTTTTTTTTTTTGATTACTGGACGTATTTTTTCTTTGACCTAGAAGTTCTGAATTTTGACAATTACATTCCTAGGAATTTTCATTTTGGAGTTTCTTTCAGAAGAATATTGTTATATTCTTTTTATTTTCACTTTACCCATTGGCTCTAAGAGATCTGGTTGATTTTCATTCTTGATATCTTAAAATATGATGTCCAAATGGTTTTTTAAAAGTCCATGTCAATTGTTTTTGGTATTATATTCTTTATGGTTTCTTCCATTGAATTTTTTTTTCATTTAAAAATATTTCTTGTCTCATTGAACCATTGTTTGCAGGTTGGTTCATTCAAGTTCAAGGCATTCATTTCTAGGGTAAGGCTTACTACTATCTATTTTAAGGTGTTCATTTTTCTTGATATTTCTTTCCTCCACAGTGAGGCTGTTTTGTTTTTCTGGTTTCATTATTCCAGATACCCTTATAGTTCTTATAGATGAGATTTGTGGATTTACTCTCCTGTCCTTGGTTTATTATTTGGTATTCTCTCAGTGCAAAGGTATGTCTTCCTTGAGTTTGTTTTTTTCTTGTTTATTCATTTCTCTAACCTCTTATTCAGAATTAGGTGGGGACTTTTTCTTCTGTCAAACTGCTCCTGGACAATGAGAGAAGGCCCTGCTTAGTCCTAAGTGTGATAGCTAAGACCAAGTTGCACTTTCTGCACAAATAGTTTGACTGTCTCTTGCTATTGATTCAACCAGGCTACTGAATTCTATCCTGTGTCTGGGTGCTGGATTGGGTTAGAGCTTCCTGGACACTGCTTTGTACCTGTCTCCTGCCAGGACTCCCAAGCTGCCTTCTGCTGGGTGGTACTCCAGGCCTCTTTCCTGAGGCACCCAGACTTTACGACTTCCTTATGCTAGTTGCTACTCTGGGTCTGCTGCCCAGCGGAGTTCTCAGACTTCCCTGTTCTGGACCTGTTGCATCAGGAAGTCCCAGGGCTTGTCTTCTTTTGGGACCCTGGGACTATCTCCAAGACTATTCCCTCCTGTGGGGACAGGTTGCTGCCTATTATACCTTCTATCTATGGTAAATGGTCTCTAGTCTATACCACCTTAGGATTCAGGCACTCTTCTTGTGTAGTTCTGTAATGACTATAGAGTTAATAACTGTTCCTCTAGGATTTTTTTTATTATTGTTCCTTTTGGGTTTTTTTTTTTGTTTTTAGCATTTTTCTGAAGTATTTGTAGGGGATCTGGGCTCTTCTGGCTTCTAACACACTACCATCTTTCCACAATGCTAAACTTTTCAATTTAAAGATATGAGAAAACTAAGTCCTAGAGGCAAAATGGATTGCCCAGTATTACATAGTTAGAAAGTTATAACACCTGAATTTGAACTTGTCTCCTCTTACTATTCAACTTCAATGTTTGTGTGTGTGCTTTTTCTACTGTATGCGCTTGCTCTCTTCCCTTCCAGGGCTCCCCATACTTTTTTAACCTGTACAGTTATACTCTGTTCCCCATTTCCTTGATATATTAATTACAATATAATATTTGCTTGATTACAAGTCAAGCAAAGTTAACAAGTGTTTCTTAGGCACTCATAATGTGCATGACATTTTGGTAAGTCCCATAGAAGAAAAAGAAAAGATTTCTATTCTGTGTTCAAGTAGTTTGCGATATAGTGAAGGAGATATAATGTATGCACGTAAAACTAAAGAATAATGCAGCCTGGTGAAAATGAAATCATAGATGATGAGTTCAAAAGCTGCATGTTCTATGGGCATTTCAGGGACTACACAAAACAATCCATGGCAGTACAGGAGAACATTAGGGAAAATATGCCAAGTAGAGGGGACAATAAGGAATAGAAGCAACCTTTAGCTTGTATGTGGAGAGGGGGGGAGAATTATTCAGTCACAAAATTGTAGGTCTGAAAGAGTCATAAAGGTCATTTAGTCCAAATTCCTCATTTTTCACTTGAGAGTCAGTATGTTTTAGTAGAAAGAATGCTAGACTCGGGGAGTCAGAGGTCCTAGGTTCCATCTTCATTACACTAATTATTGCCTGTATGGCATTAAGTAAATCATCTAACATCTTTGGCTCTTAGTTTCCACATCTGTAATGTTCTGGAAAAAATATCTCCTTCCTGAGTTTGTGTAATAGGTAGCTTGATGAAATTGACGTATCACATCCTAGAAATTATAGATGTAAGAAAAATGTTTTGTTGTTCACTCACTTAAGTAGTGCCTGACTCTTTGTGACCCCTTTGTTTTTGGCAAAGATACTGGAAAGGTTTATCATTTCCTTCTTTCGCTCATTTTATAGATGAGGAAACAGAGGCAAACAGGATTAAGTGACTTGCCCAGGATCACTCAGCTATTAAATGTCTGAAGCCAGATTTGAACCTGGGAAGATAAGTCTTCCTGATGCCAGGTCTGGCACTCTAACCACTTTGTCACCTAGCTGCCCAACAAAAAGCTAGGTTTTGTTATTATACTTAAGCACAGGTTCAGATCTCACACAAAAATAAATAAATCTGTACCTTTCTCAGGATTTAAACAAGGCAAAATTACATCAGAGTGACAGAGAAAAAAATTCTTTTACAAATTCAATCTTGTATATTTCTCTTAGGCCATAAAAGTTAAAGAAAAGACGAATCCAAAATCCCATGTTTCCTTCATAATAATGTATTTATAAAACTCATATAGTTCCCTATAGCAATGAAATAATAAGCCCAGTCCTTATCCCTATTCTAAAAGTTGAGCAAACTTAGTTAAACAGAGGCACAATCACGTACATAAGCAAACCTAGTTAAACATACTTTATAACTAAACTTAGTCAGGTTATAAATTAAGCTGCATTTAGAGGTTTCATAAACAGACTGATTGAAAGGGGGAATTTACAAATCACTAAGAAGTCAAGGACAGTTGAGAGTCTTCCTCTGGTTTCCTATCTAAGGAAAGCTTAAGGACTTAACCTGTCCCATGGGATGTGACAATTTACTTAAGTCCTTAACTGTCACATCCCATGGGACAGGTTTTGGTCAGGTGATATTAATATTAACAAAATACAATCTTTAAGCTTCCAAACATCACAGGAAAAATAATCCTAAGACCTGAATAATATAAAAGAAAATTAAAAATAAAAATTCCAGTTATAATGATATGGAGATAATACTTACATTATGAGAGGTGTTATTATTAAGAAGAAATTGAGGTCCAGAAAGACCAAATGAATTGCCAAAGGTTATGACCTTTGCTAGTAACAGAGCCAAGACTAGAACCTAGGTCTCCTGACTTCCACTTGCTTCTTCTGAACTCAAGCAAGTCAGTGTTATATAGATGTAGAAAAGGAGCTGGAGTTAGAGTCTAACTTAATAAATAATGAATAATCCCCTTAATAAAAGGAGTTGTTCTGTGAAGTTTGGGTTCAGTCAAAGGGTCGCACTTGAGGACCTAGTGGACCACATGTGGCCTCATGGCTACAGGTGCCTCACCCCTGAGTTAGTCAAAGTTCAAAGGGTGGATTTAATATGATAGATGATAAGAGAGTTCTTATAAATTTTGTTTGGAGGAGACCGACAACTAAAAAAATTATAAAGAGAAAATGTTTTCCTTACTGCACCATACCTCTTCAGCCCATGGCCTTTCTGACATGGCTGAATCAAAAGGAATCAAGTGAATGAAACCTTTAGCTATATCATTGCCTCAGTATGGGGCAGAGTAAGGACCATACAGCTTATAAAGCTGAACCTTGGAGAGGCAAGTGTTGTCAGAGTTAACTCATTGATCTTCCCTGTATCTGGGTCTCAATCTGGTAATGATCTTAAAATCAGAATCTTTGTGCTTCCAATCAGGGTCTTGCTCTGTCTCAGTCCCTAGTGGTTCAACATTCTAGAGGAGTGGTCTCCAAACATTTTTGATCATGGATCTCTATTTACAAAATACTTTATGAACATCTATCCCCAAATTTTACATGTTTACATTTATAGATACATAGTATGACATACTAGTACTAATATTGTGTTGTTCAGTAGCTCAGTTATGTCCAACTCTTTTGAGAGTATTGTCCATGGGCTTTTCTTGGCAACGATACTGAAGTGGTTTTCCATTTCCTTCTCCAGAGGCAAACAGGTTAAGTGACTTGCCCTGGTTCATACAGTTAGTAAGTTCTGAGGCTGGATTTGATCTCAGGTCTTGTTGACTCCAGGCCCAGCACTCCACTGAGCCATCTATCTAGCTTTCTTCCTGTTCTAATGTGTGTGTATATATGTATGTAATACATTTTATAACATAAATGCACACATGTACATACATCAACATACATTCATACACTCATATGTGTATATACATATGTATATATATTAATGTACATATGTGTGTATGTGTGTGTGTGTGTGTGTGTGTGTGTATATATCTCCAACGGCATGTGAGACTCATTTGATGAGAGATACAGGTTTCTTCAAGAAGTTCTAGGACAGCAAGAGAAATTGGATTGATTATGTGCTGAGAGAGAAAGAAAGCTCCAGTGGTAACTTCTCAATGTCAGGAGAAATTAGAATGGTTCCAGTACGGTGGGTGGAGTGTCACTTATGGCAATCTGATATGATATGGCCAAGAGTCACATGAGATGGACAGGCATGGAAAGATATCTGAATCATTTGAGGGAATTTCCAAATTGATAGGATCCTAGATCCATTTAGGGGATGTGGGCTGTGTGTACATGCACTCAAATTTCATACATACACACACACATATACACTTACACATATATGCACACATATATATGTATATACAAATATGTGTGTGTGTGTGTATATATATACACAAACATATTAGTATACTAATATGCTATGCAAATAATTTATAAAACTGGTAAGCTTTCCTAAAGCAATGAAATCATAGGTTCAGTTCTTATCCCTGTTATAATAAAACTTAAACAAAATAAAAGAATTGAAAAAGATTGAAAAAAGATCAAATAATATTTGGTCCTATAAAATCAATGGGAAGCTGCTGGTGTTTATGGAATAGGGAAATGAAATGGTCAGATCTGCCCTTTAGGAAAATTACCTTGGCAGCCAGTGGAGGATGCATTGGAGTGAGAGTGGGGTGAGACTGAAGGCAAGGAGATCAACTAGACTGATATTGGAATAGTCCAGATGAAAGATGAGGATGACATGAACTAGGGCAGTAATTGTGCAAGTAGAAAAAAGAAAATAGATTTGAGAGATTTTGTAGAGAAACAAATGACAAGATTTGGCAACTGATTCCATATGTGAGGTGAATGAAAGTGAAGAGTCAAGATTGTCTCAACAAACAGGTGACAGGGAGAATGATGATGCTCTACATAGTAATAGGGACGTTTTTCGAGGATTGTGTTCAGTAGAAGGAAAAATGTAATAAGACCATTGATACAGTTCACCAGCCATCTATGGTTTCTCATCCTGTGAAACTCACTCTGTCCCATCCAAAGCGAAAAAGCAGGGAAGTGGGGTTGTTATTATTTGTGCACCAAAGTGAAGGGCTTACCCCGTGGGAGGTGCCTGCTGCAACCATGGGATGATTTGAGAGGCAGGGAGTGGGTTTACAGAGGAGGGGAGAATTTCCACAACTGCATCTACACAGTTATTACTACTGTGGTTGTTAGGTTATATGGACAACTGTTATTCAAGGGGCAAATGAATGCTTTGTGGTAGTGGGAGGGAACATTGCATAGAGGAGAAAGCAGGAAAAGGGAGCAATCAGGATAAGTATGGTCGGGTCAGAGACAAGTCCCATGAATGGCTATAATGCAAACTGTGGAATTCCATTCATCTTCCTACCCTGCAACTGATTGATCACACATCTCTTGGGGTCAGGCTAAAAAACCCTTGGAATCAAAAAATGGCTCACCACTTTGGATAACACTTTTCTAGAAGTTAATCAAATATGAACTTCAATTTGCACTAGGAGGAGATACTCCTTGACCACTCAAATGTGAGAAAACATATTTCCTTTGTACACATTTTGTATTTAATTTTGTGTTTATCTGGACATATGTTCTCTACTCCCAATCCCATTTCATAGTAAAGTGGTGGGGCTGGGGGGAGTGGCAGAGTGTACAGAAACTTTCATTTTTTTATTTTGTAATCTGAGCACCCAGTACAGTGCTGTATACCTAGTAGGGGTTTAATAAATACTGTTTGAATTGAATTGATCTAACCACCATTACCTGTCCTGGGAGGATGAAGAAGCAATACAAGGTCACATTGTAATCTTCCCCTCCATCATTTCTATAATCTCTGGAAATTTTCGGGCATTTACAGGAAGTTTTCAGTGCTCAATGTAGTTACAAGATTCATTTCAGTCAGCCAAGAAACATTTATTGAGCACCTATTATGTGCCAGGCACAAGATACTCAGTTGTGAGAAAGTCAGTCCCTGTTCTCCAGGAGTTTACAATTTAATGAGAGAAGACATGGCACAACAATATAACTGAAAGTGTGTGTGTGTGGTGGGGGGATGGGAAGGTGGCAGGGAGTTTTCTTAGTGTCAGGAAGGCATGACAGAGTCCAGTAGAAAGGAGTGCAACTGAGTGTGAAATGAAGAGATGGCTGGCCGGGGAGCCCTCTCCAGAGAGGGGTTCTTTGCTCTGGCTGGACTCCAGCCCTCCTGTAAGAGAGGCAGAGGGTACTGATGAGGTATGAGTACAAAGGCTGAGGCAATCTCTCAGGGTGATGAGTTTGCTGATGATGAGGTTTCTGAGGGCATAATGGAATCCAGTCCAAAGAGTGCTGTTGAATGAATGAATATTCTCAATATTCTCTTAAGTATCCGCATTAGAAAGAACCCTGAGAATCATATTAAGGGAGTCTGATATATTCCTAATACCTATCTATGTCATTACCTGTAGTCACTTAGGAGACTCCATTCACTGATACCTTTTATTTGACCATTCCACCCCCCCAAAAGAGACATACCTAACAAAATATGATTTCAGGGGTGCTACCTTTTCCATCATGATTTCCCAATGGCAAAATTTCCTTTAACTCAAGTCAGATTAGATTTAACCCTTTTAAAAATTCACATATCCTACAAGGAGTAGCTTTACATCATTCATTACCAAGTTGTTGTTGTATTTGTCCTTTGTTTTCAAAGAAGACCATGACATCAGAGAAAGAATGACATGATTTGCACTTGACTTTGTTTTGAGTGAGGGAGGGCTGTGCAGGTCACCAGCCTCACTTCTCCAGAGTCATCTGAATCCAGTGACCAGATATTCATCAGGATGACTGGAGATGGCCCAGGATGCACTGGGAAACTTTCCATTACCAAGTAATAGTTTATCAAATCACATAATCTCTGAGTTGGGTGGAGGTGGTGCACATCCCACTCCCTCCTGAAACAGCTCATTCTAATATTGAATAGTTATAATTATTAGGAAAATTCTTACATTAGGCTGAAATCTGCATCTCTGTAGTGCTCCCGTTGCTCCCATTTCTACTTTTGGGGTCCAGCAGAACAAACAGAATCCCTTTTACACATGTAAATCTTTCAAATACTTGAAGACAGTTATCATATCTCCATGTATACCTCTTCTAAGGGCTAACCATTCGGTTCTTGTAACTAATTCTCATATGACGCAGAATCTAATTGGTCTCCTTTGGACATGTTTCAATGACTTTCCTGAAGTGTCATGTCCAGAGTTGATCATGGCCATCCAAGTGACCAAGGCAGAGTTCAATAAAGTTATTACCTCCTTTGTTCTGGACAATACATTGCTTAATTTAGCCTAAATTTGTATTGACCTTTTGGCCTTGAAATGCTACTGTTGAACCAGGGTTACTAAGCAAATAGGCACAGTATACCTGGGTTTTTAGAAAAGCATTTGACCAAGTCTTTCATGTTCCCTTTGTGGAAAAGAGGCTGAAATATGCACACTAGATACATTGAAATGGATTTGAGTTTGCCTTAATAGAGCCTGTAACCTACTAAAAGTAAAATTAATATAAACTAGAGATGAATACTTCTTATCATTCTACTAAGGTAAAAACCTGGGCAACTAGGCAACAAAAGGGATAGAACACCTAGCCTGAAGACACTAAGACCTGAATTCAAATCCTCCTTCAGACGCTTACTAACCATGTGACCCTGGGCAAGTCACTTTTTGCTTCAGTTATCTCATCTGTAAAATGAACTGGAAAAGGAAATGGCAAACCACTACACTATCTTTGCCAAGAAAACCTCATACAAGGTCATGAAGACTTGTACATGACTGAAACAACAACAAAACAAAAACAAAACAATTGAAGAATCACAAAAAGGAAAAAGATTTTAATTTGAGAAGCAAATTGAGTAGTTACCCTACATAGATTTGTTGCATAAATCATCTTGCTTTTCTCCTGTTAGTTTTGCCATGATAGACATCAATTATATTTGTATTTGGTTGGATTTTATGCTTGTGTTCTTACATCTTATTACTACAAGCTATGTACTTGTTTGGAAAGAAAACTCCCCCCATCCCCCCTCTGCCAAAAAGCATGTGGTTATCCTGGTATGATCTGTTTTTTTATGAAGCTCATAGTCTCATGAAGCAAATTCCTCTCAGCATTTACTTTTTAGCTTCCTGAATGCTCATACAATCATCTGTTTAACAAGGTATTATGAAATTTTGCCAGAAATCAAAGACTCTCTGGCCTTTAGTCTAAAGCATCTACCTCTTGCCTCTTCATTGTAGGGCCCCCACTGGTGCCATTCCACCCCCACATCACCACTAACTCACTCTAGTAGGTTGTGTCCTCTAGAGTAGTGGTTTCAAATTCAGATAGTGGCAGTGATACTACATACAAAGATCACTAAGGGCCACATATTAATTGAGAAAACCACAAATGACCATTGCCTATGTCTTACTGTATTTTTATTTGTTTTGTTAAACATTTCCTAATTATTTTTTAATTTATTTCAGGCTGCCCTTGGAAGATCCTTGAGTTTGACACCTCTATCCTAGAGAATGTCCCAGGTTAGAAGATATTCTATGGTCCCCCAGTTGTGAAACTATAACTCATTAGTCCTCATCAATGAAATTATCTTTACGGTAGACTTCCAATGGCCACAAATGCTCAAATCAAAAACAATTACCAAAATGGCAGAGTGTTTCTATGGAGGAGTTCCTTCAGTTGTACTCCCCATCTTTAGTTCAATGTCAAATTGCTGGTATAAATCTCTACTTCTGTGTGTCTCTGTCTTTCTGTCTATCTATCTCCTTTCCCTCTCCTCTTGTTCAAACTGAACTCTCTGGACCTGTTCTCTGCTGGCTAAGATATCTCTTCCTGGGTAAGTTGCTCACCATTGCTAAGGGGAGGAAGGGAGAAAAAGGAAAAATCTGAACTCTGGAAAAGACACAAAGGAAAAAAAAAGATGAGGAGTGAGTATCTCTCCATAACGGGTTCTTTCTCCATAGGTGGCTTTCTTCTTCCCTGTCTGACTGCCAAAGATCCCCTTCATTTACAGATGGTGTCAAATACAGAGGTGGCTATTTTTTAAAGGATATCAGAGTAGCTGATCTTTTAGTCAGTCCTATAATCCCATCAAATTTGTTTAATTTCTCCACACTGCTAAAAAGATGCAAACCTTTTTTTTTTTAAACATTGGCTTTATAAGGAGTACATTGTTGCCAGTTTGGTATACTTTATTATTTTCAAACAAGTCATTTATGGTGTGAATTCCTTGAAGTTTCATGGGATTCATGAATTTCATCAACTGAGTTAGGGATCAAATTGATCAAGTGTTCCTTAAACAACACAACTCTCCCCACACACAATGTCTTAGAAAGTAGGGGACTTACTCTCTTAATCTTTCTACCTTTCTCACATTCTTCATGATTTTTTTTTCCTTTTTAAAAATTTTATTTTTAATTTGTGGGAAAAACAAGCATTTCCATAACACAGTATAATAAAAAAGATTGCACATAAAACTGCAAATCTATTATATTCAATTTGCTATTAAATTTGAATACATAATAAAGTCATCAAGCAAATTTCTTTTCCCCCCTTTTTCCTTTCCTCTTCTACCCTATCATTAGAAACATATATCATATATATATGTATATATATATGTATTTAGTGTGTGTGTGTGCGTGTATGTGTGTATACATACTTCTATTTATCAGTTCTTTCTCTGGATGCAGATATCATCTTCCTTCACACATCTTTTACACTTAATTTGGGTATTTATAATAGTCAAAATAACTAATTTGCTGAAAGTTAGTATGCAATATTGCTGTTGTTATACAATGTTGTCTTGGTCCTGCTCATTTTGTTCTTCACTATTTTGTGCATGTCTTTCCATGTTTTCCTAAGATCGTTGAATCCATCATGTATCACTGACAGTACGGCTATCACAAACACCTGTTTTCCATTCCAGTAGCTAATCTACACCACTTTCTTGATCATCTTGGGTTCTTACTTCTAGTGAAACATTTCTATCCTGTACTTCCTGATCTCAAAATTATTCTACTTTGGCAGAGGAAACAGGAACAAATAAGAATTGAATACTTTCATTTTCTCTCCATTTTCTGTGGATAAAGAAGAAAATCAAGAAAATATGTGATGGCAAAAAGTTGCTGTAAATTCAGTAACAAATTCATTTGCATTTTCTTAATTACAATACCTGTCTACATTTGAAAAATAATCATTTGTTGTTCAGTCATGTCCAACTCTTTGTGACGCCATTTGGGGTTTTCTTGGCAAAGATATTGGAGTAGTTTGTCATTCTTTTTTTCAGCTCATTTTACAGATAGGGAAACTGAGGCAAAGAGGATTAGATGACTTGCCTCATGAAATACAGTTAATAAGTGTTTCAAGCCAGATTTGAACTCTGGAAGATGAATCTGCTTGATAATATACCTGGTACTCTATCCACTTACAACCTAGCTGCCCCCTAAACAATCATACCTAACTTTCTAAAAAGATTAATTTTGTTGCCCACAGTATTTATCATCACCCTCAACTCACTTTGAGCTTTAGGGCTAGTGACATTATTCATATAGGACCTGATACTCATTATTCATTCACATTATCTGCCCTCATTCCCATCTGATGTGCTTATCATTTAAATACCATTGATGAACACATGAATCCTAAGCACACACATATCCATCATTAAATTTCAAATTAATTAATTAATTAAATCTAGACATTATTATATAAATATTTATATAATTATATAAATTTATAGACTATATGTAACATATTATTTATATATCATCATGTATCATATATTATTATATTATATAATATTAAATATATAAGTTTAAATATTTATATAATCATATAAATAAAATTATATAAATAATTAATAAATTTAATTTAATTAAATATTATTACTATTAAATGCCATTGATGAACACATGAACCCTAAGCACACATATAGCATTTTTTAAGCTGCTTTTTCCTTTTTTTCTTAATCAAAATTATTGATGTTCATCTTTAGAATTTCATTCTCAGGTTTTCCATCCCCAGGAGTCCCGAAGTAGAGAAATCTGGTTGATTTTTAAAGCCATCATATCCTTTATGTGAACCTTTTGAGTTGTACCTTTGTTTGTACTCAGAGGTACCTTTGAAATAAACTCTTCCAGAATCTCAGTCTGTGTCAGACTATACCAGACTTTTCCTCTCTTACTGCATAAAAGACTCAAATGAAATGTACTCTTCTTTGCAAGGTTTACATTGTGTATGCGTGTCAGAAACCAAATCTCTCTTTACTGGTCAGAATTAGAGCCAGGATAGCAGCAGCCCTTGGTACTGCCTCCATCTATGAAGAATGAAATAATTATTAAGTCAAGGCAGGAATTCGTCAGCTGCTGTTTTTGGTTGTGTGCAAGCTACATCTAAGTACCCCAGTTCCTTTCCTGAGAGCAGATAGATATAAACAGAGAGTAGCCTAACTGTTTCAAAATGTCCTTCTCATTCCCATTTCAATGTGGTTTAAAAATGTTTTAAAGGAAAAAGAGGCATACTCCCTTTTCAGCAGTCATGTTGTACAGGCTGAAGTTGGATAAGAGCTCTGGACACGGAGTCAGTAAGACTAGAGTTCAAATATGGCTTCAGATGTCCACTAGGAATGTGACCCTAAGGAATGGACCATGAATAATAGTAGCACTTCTCAGTTTTGTCGTAAAGATAAAGTGAGAAAATATTTGTAAAGTACTTTGCAAATGTTAAAGCACTATATAAGTGCCAGCTATCATCATCATCTTCATCACTACACCATCGTCATCATCGTCATCATTATTTTTAGCTGAGCTTAGCAAACAAACTCCTCAAAACGCAAATTAATTGATCAGGAACTAGGGAGACTTGAGAAGTTCTTTGGAGCGAGTAAGGCCCATCACCAGTTAGGAAAGCTCATGTTGTGTTCCTGGTACTTGTTACTTTGCTACACATTACTTCCCATAAATGCTCTTCATATCATGAGGGTTTTTGGAAACCAAATGGAATTCACTCATGAAACTTGGTTTCCACCAATCATTTTCTATTTTTGATGTGGAAGGAAAAAGCTGCGTAGACCATGGTTGAAAGAAATAATTTCAATGCTTTCCTTGAGATTAAGGAAAGCAGTCCTCTTTTGTAGTGAAGAGGGGGATTGGTGGGTGAGACCTGATGACAGATTACTAACAAGAAAGAGCTACGCCATCAAGACTCAATTACAGACAGCAGCAGCTAAATGGTACCCTGAGGATTCTCAGCACTCGAAGCAGTCAGTGACAGAATGAATATGCTAGCTGGGACTGAAAAATTTGTAACACTAAAGCTTCTATGAAGTCCCAAAGCTAGAGCTTCTAGCCAAGAGCAGTGTATATCCTTGGAAGGTTCCTGACTATCATTCAAGGTGAGTTTACGATTTAGCCCCAGGAGAGAGAATAGAGGTTACATCAATCAACGAGAAAAACAATCACTGTTAAGTCAAAAAGGCACTCACTAAGATATTATTTCTTTAAATGTTGCTCCCTTCTTTCCCATTCTTTATATACCTTCTTCTCTTTGTTTTCCTCCTCTCACTTTTTCTCCTTCCCTTTTTTTCTTTTCCTTTTCCTCCTATTCCTTCAATACCTCAAGGGATCTAATCAGTGGAAGGTCTTCCTCTATATATTGTGCTGATCACAATACATACATTTCTTCTTAACCCCTGAATCTTATCCCTCCATACACTGAAGACCTTCTTCCAAGTCTATTGACATTTTATGAGAAAGAACTTGGTGTGGTGGATGGAGTTCTGGGCCTGGTATCCGGCCTGGGATGGTTGTTCAGTCCTTTCAGTCACGTGAAGCTCTTCATGACCCCATTTCTTTATTCTAGTTTTCAACATTCATTTTTATAAGATTTTTGAGTTCCGAATGTTTCTCCCTCCCTCCATCATCTCCCCTTCCCAGGACAGCAAGCATTCTGATATAGGTTATACATATACAGTCTTGTTAAACATATTTCCACATTAATGATGTTGTGAAAGAAAAATCAGAACAAAAGGGGAAAACTAAGAGAAAGAAAAAAAACATAAAACAAAAGAAAAGTGAAAATAGCATAATTTGATCTACATTCAGACTCCATAGTTCTTTCTGTGGAAGCAGACAGCATTTTCCATCATGAATCTTTTGGATTTGTCTTGGACCATTGTATTGCTGAGAAGAGCTAAGTCATTTATAGTGGATCGTTGCACAATCATGCTGTTACTGTGTACAGTGTTCTCCTACTTTACTCATTTCACTCACCCTTGGTTTATATATGTCCCAGTTTTACTGAAATCTGCCTGCTCATCATTTTTTATAGCGCAATAGCAATTCCATTAATTCATATACCACAATTTGTTCAGCCATTCCCCAATTGATGGGTATCCCCTCAATTTCCTATTCTTTGCCACCACAGAAAGAGCTGCTATAAATATTTTTTATACATATGAGTACTTTCCCCTTTTGTATGATCTGTTTTGTTTATTGACTTAGTAATGGTATTACTGGGTCAAAGGGTATGCACAGTTTTATAGACCTTTGGGCGTAGTTCCAAATTGCTTTCCAGAATGGTTGGATCAGTTCACAACTCCACCAACAACACATTAGTGTTTTAATTTCCCCACATCTTCTCCAAAATTTATCATTTTTCTTTTCTATCATATTAACCAATATGATAGGTGGGAGGTGGTACCTCAGTTGTTTAAATTTGCACTTAATTTGCATGCATCAATAGTGATTTAGAGCATTTTTTCATAGCATTATATGAAATTATATATTTAGTTTCTTTATTTGAAAACTGCCTGTTCATATCCTTTATAAATTTAGGAATGATTTATATTCTTATAAATTTGTTGCAGTACTCTTTATCTTTGAGAAATAAGACCTTTGTCAGAAATATTAATTGTAAAAATTGTTCCCAGGTTTCTGATTTCCTTCTAATCTTGGTTGCAGTGATTTTCTTTGCACAAAAACTTTTTAATAATTTTAATGCTTTAAAGTTCCATAGTATTTTATTTTTTCTCCAGTTACATGTCAAGAAAACTTTTAGCCTTCATTTTTACAAGATTTTTGAATTCCAAGTTTTTCTCCTTCCCTACCTCCTTCTGTCCCCCTCTTCTGAAAATGGTACATAGTATTTTCCCAGGTAGAGATGTAAACATTTAACTTTATTGAATAACAGTTTTTTCCCCTTTTCTTTTTATCTTTTTATGCCTCTCTTGAGTATTTGAAGATTTCATTTTTTGTTCAGCTCTGGTCTTTTCATCAGAAAAGTTTGAAAGTCCTCTATTTTCTTGAAGGTCCATCTTTTCCCTTTAAATATTATGCTTAATTTTGCCTGATAGTTGATTCTTGGTTTTAATTCAAGCTCCTTTACCTTCCAGAATGTCATATATTGAGCCCTCCTATCTTTTAAAGTAGTAGCTGTGAAGTCCTATGTAATCCTTATTGTGATTTCTTGGTGTTTGAATTGTTTCTTTCTATTTGCAGTATTTTCTCCTTTGTCTGATAATTCTGGAATTTGACTACAATATTTCTTGGAGTTTTCACTTTGGGATCTCATTCAGGAGGTATCAGTGGATTCTTTCAATTTCTATGTTACCCTCTGTGTCTAGGATGTCATAGCAGTTTTCCTTCATAAGTTCTTGAAAGATGGTGTCCAGGCTCTTTTTTTTTTCATTATGGCTGTCAGGTCATTCAGTAATTCTTAAATTATTTCTCCTGGATCTATTTTTAAGTTCAGTTGTTTTCCCAGTGAGGTATTTTACATTTTCTTCTTCTTTTTTCATTCTTTTAATTTTGTTTGACTGATTCTTGATGTGTCATAGAGTCATTAGCTTCCACTTGCCCAATTCTAATTTTTAAGGAATTATTTTTTTAGTTGGTTTTTGTACCTTCCTTTCCATTTGACTAATTCTTCTTTTTAAAGAATTGTTTTCTTCAGTCCATTTTTGTCCTTCCTCTTTCATGCTGTTGCCTATCTCTTCAGTAACTCATTTCTTTGCTTATTTTTTTTCCTCTATGTCTCCTGTTTTGTTTTTAAGATCCTTTTTGAACTCTTTCAAGAAAACTTTTTGGGCTTGAACACTTCATCTTCCTCTTTGAGGCTTTACGTATAGGCATTCTGATGTTGTTCTCTTCTGAGCTTGTGCTGTGGCCACAGTATCTTTCTATGATTAGGGCTCTTTTGGGGTTTTTTGCTCATTTTTCAGCCTATTCCATGACTTTTAAAGTTGAGTTTTCCTCCTGAGGCACAGGGTGAACTGTCTCAAATTTTTTGCACTGGGGACCTGTGTCCTGGTCACTAGATTTTCATGCTGGTGGCTTGCCCCCGGTGCTGGTGGCCCCGTCTCAGTGTGCCTGTTTTGCTGGGATTACTGAGTTGAAAGTTTGGCATCTGTATTGCGACTGGTGGCCTCACAGTTGGCTTGCTGTGCCACTAGCCTGCTGAACCAAGACTGAGGGCCTTGGTTGTTGATTTGTGTGTGGCTAAGAGCCTCCCACTCTCTTGCCTGGACACTGACTGTGTTGGGTGGTACCCCCCTTTTATCTAATTGAGACAGACCATTCCTAAAATCCTTTAAGTTGTCTTAAGCTGGGAAATTGTTTCACTCCATCTTTTTGTGGGGTCTGTCACTCCAGAATCCATTTAGAGGCTTGATTTAATGTTATTTCTGAGGAAACTGGGTAGAACTCAGAAAATTTCAGGACTTTTCTCTGCAATCTTGGCTCTGCCCCATTTGGGGTTTATTCAGCAAAGATAATGGAGTGGTTTGTCATTTTGTTCTCCAGTTTATTTTACAGATGAAGCAACTGAGGCAAGCAGCATTAAGTGACTTGTCTGGGGTCAAACTGCTAGTAAATATCTGAGTTCAGATTTGGACTCAGAAAAATGAGTCTTCCTGACCAGCACTGGGAATGAGGAAGACCTGGGCTCAATATCAAACATATACTTATTGTGTGACCCTGGGCAAGTCATTTCTCTTCTTTTTTAGTTTCAGGTCCCTCACCTATAAAATGGAGATAATAATAGCACAAATATATAAAATGTTTTGCAAATCTTAATGTACTAAAATAAATATTAGCAATTTTTTTGTGTGGCCCTATACCATTACCATAGACTACTAGTGGTTTTTTTTAAATGATTTTTTTTAATCTGGGGAGAGACTCTAAAAATTCTGCAGAATTCCCTGGTGCAGTTCAGGGGATTATGGAAGTTATGCCAAAGTGCAGGAAGAACAGTCAGTGAAAATTAACAGATTCTGAAGATGGAGTGTCTGGTTCAAGAAACAGTGACGAGGCCACTAGATCACAAAGTGATCTAGTTAGGATTCTTTAGCAGTGTCTTCAGAGCTTCTAGGCTCTTTCAGGCAGCCTCTTGGTTGGGGCATTGCTTCTTGGGGTAGGTGATGATGACTGAGAGGTGCATCTTGAAAACTGTAACCTGGCTGGCCAGAAAACTGGGACCTTGAGTGCTCTTGCTTAGAAACTGCAACATTAAATGAAGGTAAAATTTCAGTGATCTCATAACTCTCCCAGGAGTATTTCCTACCTTTAATCAGATTTTAATAGGCATAATGAGTCACTGCTTCATGTTTAAAATATTTTTCAATGCATCTTTCTGTGTCTTGTTTTTCTAAGCATTTCTTTATTGGTGGAAAAAAATAGCTGTCTTATAACTGATATCTATTAATTTGTAAATTGTACTTTATCTAGAAGAGACCATTCATCTCTAGGGAATACCCAAGTTGTAAGCTATACTTAAATTTTATATGAATCCTTTCCTACTCCCACCCCCTGAACTGCAAGGTGGAAAATATAATGAACAGAACATGCAAAAAGGAATCTTAATTTTTCTCTCTTATGGTTCATCCTCCTTTAGAATTATACCCAGGCTCTGTGAGTTTAGAACTTGTGGGTGGATGGATACCTTCTTATCTGCATATAAAATATACGTATGTATACATGCATGAATATATATATACACATGCACGGACATGTGATATGTACATATAAATCTAGATACATAAATATGTACATATGTTTGCTTGATTATATGTACATGCTAAAGTAAATACTAAATATTCATAGAAAATGTATTAACCAAGAATTACTTCCAACCCTAATGAAATCATTTTGTTCTCACTGTTCTCTGTCTTCATTTTCACTGTCATCCTTTTCTTCTCAATCTCCCTACAATATGTCATCTTCACTATTGTACATTGAATTTGAAAGATATGACTTTCTTTTTAAAATCACAGATTTAGAATATATTCTTTCTCATGAAAGTAGGAAAACTCCTTAAGTCTGTTAAAGTTCTGTGTGATTCCTGGTGGTCTTCTCTTAAAATATAACTTCTTTTTCTTTGGTAATAAAATCACTTGTATAAGCTATACTCAGATTTTTTATAAGCCAGATATGGGGAAATGGAGTGAGGTAGGGGCATTTAGTGTATATTTTTCCACAAAATCTATAGAGGCGTAGAACAGACTACTTTACTCAGCAGGCAGTAAACTTACAGAACTCATTGGCCCCAAGAGGTCATGCAGGCTGAAAATATAAATAGGACAACAAAGGACTGAGATAAAGTCATGATAGGTTTGAAATGGATTATTAAAGGACTCTTGCTAGGGTTGTTTGAAAAATATCTATGTCTTTTAGACCATGGACCCTTCATGCCCCTGTCAGAGAGAGAATAGTGAGCTGGATGGATCATGAATTGTGGATAATGGGTTGGACTCAGCATGGTTTTTCTCATGTTTCTCTTTTCTCATGTGTAGGAAGAGAATTTTAAAACTACCATCCTACCATCACCAGGATAAGCTTGCAAAGTTCAACATGCTTCTGTGAGATCCATAATCCAGAAAAAACTCTTCTACTCCTGCTCTTAGACTAATGATCTGACTAGTTGAAATTACACTAAACAGTACAACATATATTTTATGTATGCAATTCATTGTTAAGGAATGCATGCATAAAAGATGACTGGTTGAGATAAATAAATATCCTCAGGGAATTTCCAGTCCTTGGGGAAATAAGTGATGTGCAAAGATGGAATGCTTTCTTGTTCTGTAACCCTTTCCTCTTTGAGCCCCTCCTGGGTCTTGACTCTTGAGCTAAAGGATAGAAATGAGACAACTGGCATGTCCAAAGGAAGTGAGATAAGATGTGACTTTTTCATAGCTAGGAAGGTGGAATCATCAAGAAGACATGATGAACATCAGGAGGATGTTGGTTAACCCTTTTGGCTAGCTTTCTCATGATCAAGCTTTGATAGGGAAAGCTGTCCCCTAATGCTACATATAAAGCAACTAGGTGGAGTAGCAGATTGAGGTCCAGACCTGCAATCAGGAAGACCTGAGTTCAAATGTGACCTCAGATACTTACTAGCTGTGTGACCCTGGGCAAGTCACTTAGTCTTATCTCAGTTTCTTCATCTGTAAAATGAATTGGAGAAGGGCATGGCAAGCCACTCCAGTATCTTTGCCAATAAAAGTCTAACTGAGGTCCCAAAATCCCACATGACTGAAATGACTGAACAAAGGTAGACATAGGTTCATAAAGTATACAGCAACTAGAGTTTTGGGATATAGTCAGAACAGAGTTGTAGGCAGTGAGCAGAGATATCTTTGCCCAAGTTTGAGAAGGAGAAGCTAAGTGGGAGTGTGTAGAATAAGCATTTATATAGTGCCTACTGTGTACCAGGCACTGTGCTAAATGCTTTGCAAATTCTATCTCATTTAATTCCCCAAACAATCCTGTGAGCTTGCTGCTGTAATCTCCATTTTACAGTTGAGGAAATTGAAACAATAGAGTTTAAATGCTTTGCCCAGGGTCATATAAGTGTGCTTCAGGCAGTATTTGAGCTAAGGTCTTCCTGACTCCACTGTACCACCTAGCTGCCTGAAGTCAGTGTCTGATGAAGTGGAGGGAGCAACCCAAATCTCAGTCAACAAATAGTTATTAAGCACTTACTGTGTGCCAGGCATTGTGCTAAGTGATGGATACGGAAAGAGGCAAAAGATAGTTCTTCCTCTTAAGTAGCTTACATTCTATGTTGGAGACAGCATGCAAATAACATGTACAAATGAAATATATGCAGGAAAAACTGGAAAAAATCAACAGAGGGAAGACACTAGCATTAAAAGAGAAGTGGTTGGATTAAGATAATTTTCTTGCAGAAAGTAGGATTTTAGCTGAGACCTGCAGGAAGCCAGAGGAGCCAGGAGGCAGAAATGAGGAGGGAGAGAATTCTAGGCATAAGAAACAGTCAATGAAAATGAACAGATTCTGAAGATGGAGTGTCTAGTTCAAGGAACAGTAAGGAGGCCACAGAGTAAATGGGCAGGCGGGAAGGACTAAGGTGTACAAAGATCGAAACGACTGATAGAAAGGAGTCAGGTTATGGAGGGTTGCACAAGCCAAACAGGATCTTATATCTGATCCTGTAGAAATTAGAGAGGGATTGGGGGAAGCAGATGATATGGTGAAATCTGTAATTTAGGAAGATCAAATTAAGTGGACTAGAATGGTGAAAAACTTGAGGGAGGGAGACCAACCAGTAGGCTAGTGCTAGATGTGAAGTGATGAGGGTGTCCTCCAGAGAAGTGGCAGTGTCAGAGGAAAGAAGGGGGAAAATAAGCATGATATTATAATGGTAGAAATGGCAGGACTTGGTGACTAATTGGATCTGTTCTCTAGGGGAATTTAATCTAAGTATATAAACCAGGTTCTTGAAACTTCAGGATTTTCTTCTGACATTTGATACAGACAATAGGGAGGTTTGAAACTAAGCAGCCAAACTGTGTCCCTTTAAAGTTTTTGATTGACTTGCCTGAAGACCAAAAGGGCCTTTGCTGCTAGTTCTAAAAATACATGATCTTAATCTATTTGTTTTTATTGTTTTTGTTTCTATTGGTCTGGGTAAAGGACCACATATATCTTTCCCATGCTTATGGGATTCCATGATGCTCTTCTTGTATGTGATTGAATTTCATTTAATGGAGTTATGAAGGAAACAAGGTAGGACTGAGGCTTTTTGTGGTTTTGTTGGTTTTATTTTCACCAATGGGTGAAAGCGCAAGCTCCAAGAAATAAAAATCTAATTGAATAATCTGCAAACACTATACCCTTCATGTAAAAATTGCAATACACTAAATGGGTGGAAACTTGGTGATAGAGAAAGCTATCTCTGGAGTTTGATGGAGACACCCAAGCAGCAGTAGTTCATGGTGGTAACAGAAATATTATTTTGGGAACAAATGCACATACACATAAAGGACATGGAAAGTTTTGCATTAATTCCATGCGGAAGACATTATTTGCTGACTGGGATGAAAAATCACAAAAGTTTTCATGGAAGAGATCTCATCTGAGCTGAGTTTGCCAGGATAAATAGGAATCCAACAGGTGAAGAAGAAAGACTACGTTTTGGATGTCTGCATCTGTGAACAAAAGATCAGAAATGAGAAAATATAGAGCTTGACCAGAAACAAACTACTTCATGTTAGCTGGAGCACAATATCAAGTGTCATTAAATAGGGTTAGAAAAGAAGAGAGGTAGCAGATCATGTAAAGTATGGAATGTTAGTCTTTGAACTTCAGTCAAAAGGTTCTTGTCAAGGGCTGTGTCAGTCAAACCTGTGAATTAGGAAGATCAAACTGAGTAGACTTGAGTGGGGAAAAACTTGAGGGAGGAAGACCAACCAGCAGGCTATTGCTAGGTATGAAGTGATGAGGATCTCCACTAGGGTGGCGGTGTGTGTTCATCCTTCGTTGCCAAAGAAGACCATTCCATCAGAGAAATGATGACATGACTTGCACTGGACTTTGTTTTGAGTGAGGGAGGGCTGTGCAGGTCACCAGCTTCACTTCTCCTCCAGAGCCATCTGAATGCAGTGACCAGATATTCACCAAGATGACTGGAGATGACCCAGAATGAGGCAATTAGGGTTAAGTGACTTGCCCAAGGTCACATAGCTAGTGAGTGTCAAGTGTCTGAGGTGAAATTTGAACTCAGGTCCTCCTGACTCCTGCACTGGTGCTCTATCCACTGCACCACCTAGCTGCTCCACCGGGGTAGTGGTAGCATCAGAAAAAAGAAGGGGTGAAATGAGAGCAATGTCATTCAGATATAAATGGCAGGAGTTGGTAACTGATTGGATCTGTTCTCTAGGAGATTTTAATATACGTCAGTATGGCTGACACAACTCCCACAAAAAATTGAATAGTCTTGCAATTTTGTGCAAGGAAATGATATGGCAGGATCATGGAAGACTGGTCTGGCAGAGGAGTGAAGGATGCTTTGTAAAGGATGTGAAGGAGCCATTTAACTCTCTTGTTTGGATAGAGTTTCCGCTTTTTGGAGAAGGCTGTCTTTAGCAGATGTGCTATGATGAGTAGGGAAGGCTAGATGCATAAACATAACCGGTGCTGCTTAGTCATAGAAAGCTTCATCAAATAAATGGGCTGCGTAATGGAATTAGAATCACCTTTAAGCCCTTAAGACTGGGAAGGGACCTTTGATACCATGTAGTCCCACAGCCATTGCTTTGTTGTTTTTAACCAGTCAACAAACATTTATTTAGCACCTGCTAGGTATCAGTCACTGTGCTAGGCTCTAGGGATATGAAAACAAAATTAAAGCAGGACTTTTCTTCAAGCCTTTCATTTAATGTATTTTATATATGCTATATTTTATCAGAGTACCAGGTATAAATATACAATTATATAGAGAATGAATGGAAAGCAAACACAGGAGAGTTTTGGGAGGGAGGTTACTTTGTTCTCTACTGCCATATTCTTTTTGAATCTTCATTCTGTCATCCAGAGCATTAGTTCTCACAAAACTGGAGTCAGGATTGCAAATGTCATTTATATCATTGTTCAAAATGTGAGGATAGAATTCAGGAAAGATCCTTGAGATATTTTACTATAGATGTCCTTCAAGGCTAAGAGCAAATCATTTTTAAAGAAGTTCTGATTGCACCATTCTGTAGTCACAATGATTCAGGAGTGCCCTCCAGCGATGCAGATTGTAACCCAATCCATACTTGCCCATTTTTTGGTGATTCTTCTCTGTGTTGTCCACTACAGGGGATCCACCCAATGTTATCTTCTTGCTTACTCCCAAGAACCTCTCTGGCTGTCTACCTCTCCTTCCTCACTTTGCCTCATGTCCAGAACATGTTCTCTTCCTATAACGCAATGTCTTGATAATATATTTTTCTTCTGTTCTTAATTCTCAGTGGTTTTTGGTGGCAGCCTGTTCTGTCCTCTGTGGAATATGTATTTGAAATCTCTTGGAGGCAGTCTACCCCCTTGTTTTATAGACTGAAGTAACTATGGACCAGAGAATGAAATGATTTGCCAGCAAGTCATTGGCAGAGCCAGACTCTGATCTCAAAGCCAAGATTCTTTCCACTACATCCTGCTGCCTCAGCAGACTGCTGCACAACTGGCATAGAAACAGATGCACACATTTTATGTTATAAAATCAGCAACACTTGGGAGGGCAAGAGCATAGGAAAACAGGAGGTGGGTCAATGGAAAGATATGTAGGGAGAGGAGAGAAGAATTGTTCTGTCTCTGGAGCAAACAAAAGCCAGAGATTAGTACATATGTGCCTTTGTGTATAGGAGGCATAATTCTACAAATAATTAGTCCCATTTGTCTAGTGTAGGATTTTGTAAGCTTTTTTTGTGTCATGACTCCCTTGGGAAGTCTGGTGAAGTTGATGGATCACTTCTCAGAAAAAGACTTTGAAATGTACAAAATAAAATAGTTACAATTACAAAGGAAGCTAATTATATTGTAACACAGTTATCAAAATATTTTTAAAAAATAAGTTCACAGACAACAGGTTAAGAAACCCTTGTCAAGTCTTTTGAAACTTATGAAGCAAGTTCCTCATAACTCTGATGGTAGAAGAATATATATGCAAGAGTGCCAGCCTTGGAACCAGGGGATGTTCAGGTCCAAATGCCATCTCTAACACTTGTATGCTATGTGACAAAGGAAAAATCACTTCACTTTCCAATGCTTCAGTTTCTTTATCTGTCAGGTGGGGATAATTATCTCCATAGAACACTTCACAAGCGTGGGGTGCAGTTCAAATGAGATTGTGTATTCAAACACTTTGCCAGCCTTAAAGGGCTCCATAAGTATCAGCTATTTTCCTTTAAACTACCCCATTTTACAGATGAAGTAATTTAGACTCAGGAAACTTGAGTAATTTGCTGATTACTTTAAGATTAATGACTTTGGAACATGGAATGCTGACCATTTTTTTAAAAACAAAGACATATATTCATTAGATTGTAAGCTCCTTGAGGGCGTGGACAGTCTTTTGCTTCCTTTTGAATCCCTCGCACTTAGCACAGTTCCATCCCATAGTAGGCACCTAATGAATTTTTATTGACCTACTACTGACTCCAAATAAGTGCAGCCACCTACAGAGTTATCACCTTGTGTGTATCTGTGCTTATTTTTACAGTACTCACTGCTCAATGAATCATTGGAATTAACTTCTCATTAGAAATTGTCTTCATTAGAGGCATTTTTTGAATGACACAAGAAAATTAGTCTCATTTGTCCTATGGTCAAATTTCATTAAAAATATCTCAATTTTGATCACACATCTTATTTTTGGTTGTTTAGTTTTTTGATCTTGGGTCTCCTTATCTTACCGATGCAGGAAGTACAGTGAGTGGCCACTCTTAAACTTGATCCCAATCCTTATCAGTATAGAAGTTTTAATCTGCTCCCCTCCTCCCATTTCCACATTCCAGAAGCTCACCATATTGATGCCCAGTTTAGTGTAGATACATGATTGGTTTTAGACTTACTACAGCTCAGAACTTCTGAACTCAAGGAATCCACTAGCCTTAGCCTCCCCCTCTTGAGGAGGTGGTTACCATATCCAGCTGATCACCAGTTTTGTTAACCAGCTTTAGCTCCAAATGAATTCTGGTTGTTAAAAAAAAAGAAGTCAGTCCCAAGGATGCAGATTTGCTGCCAAAGGACTTTTAAAAAAACAAGTAAGCTACATAATCAGTTCCACAACATGAATTCCAACAATCAGGAGTGTCAAAATAAGTTTATAGCCTACCCGCTGACTACTTTTAAGGACACTATTCCTTTGAAGGAATACATTGAAGCATTTAAAAAAAAAGTCAGTGTCTTAGTGGAAGGAGGAGGTAAATGGAGAAAAAAAGCATTTTATTGGATTTGGGAATAACTACATGTAGTACTAAGTTTCTAGAGAGATCATAGGAAGATGAATTTCAAGCTGGGAGGGAGCCTTAGAGGTTGTTGAATCGGACATCATTGTTTTATAGATGAGCAAGTGTAGCTACAAGGAGATTAAGTGATTTGTCTATGATAGTATAATTATCATGTCTGAAACACAATTTGAATTCAGGTCATTTTCACCCTAAAATCTAGTGCGTTAGCCACTGAGACACTTAGCTATATCTTTCATAAAAGCAGATAGAACAAGGTCCCCCCAAAACAAAAATGTTTATAGCATGATATTTTATTGTAACAAAATATTGGAAATTAAGTAGAAGCCCCTCCATTCTAGAAGAGCTAAGTGAATTGTAAGTGCAGCTAGGTGGCACAGTGGATAGAGCACCAGGTCTGGAGTCAGGAAAGATCATCTTCCTTAGTTCAAAGCTGGCCTCAGATACTTTCTGTCTATGTGACCCTGGGCAAGTCACTTAACCCTGCTTGCCTCAGTTTCCTCATCTGTAAAATGAATTGGGAGAAAGAAATCACAAATCACTTCAGAATTTCTGCCTAGAAAACCCCAAATGCGGTCATGGAGAATTGGACACGACTGAGAAACAACAAACAAATCGTGGTACATGAATAAAATAGAATATTGCTTCTAAAAGAACTAATGACGTTGAAGGTTGTAGAGAAGCATGAGAACACAATGAACTGATGCAAAATTGACAGTACAGAACCAAGAATACAATATATTTGACTACAACCATGTAAATGAAAATTAAAATGACAAAATGAATGTGTAATAGTAATTTGTAATGTGCAATTGTAATGAGCAAGCTTGGCTCAAAAGAAAGGAGAGGAAAATGTACCTTCCCCACTTTTTTTTCCGGAGGTGGCAGACAATGGCTATGGAATATTGCCTATACTATCAGATTCTATTCATATGTTGGTTAGTTTTCCTGAGCTACTTTCTGGCACACTCATTTTTTTCTTATTTTTTATTTTAATCATTAGACTTTTTTTTATTCTCCCTATCATTGCTCCCACACTGAGGGCAGAGGAGGGAAAAAAAACCTCTTGTAAAATATAAGCATAGCCAAGCAAAACAAATTCTCATCATGGACATGTCCAAAAATATATTTCTCCTTCTCCCTATTAGTCCTTCACTTCTTTTTTGTGAAGTGGACTCTGTTCATCATCACCATCAGTCCTTTAGAATCATGGTTGATCATTGCTTTCAACGTTGTTTTCACAAGATCGGTGCTAAATCCTGGCTCTTCTCACTTTGTTACAAGAGATGACTTTTTAGGGAGAAAGAGAGAAGGATATACTTACAAATGAAGGTCATGTAAAAAGAAAAGTTATTAGTGACTTTTTAAGCACGTAGGACTGAGAGAAGGATTAGAATTAGAAGTTAGTGGGGAAACAGGATGACCACAGGTTATCCCGTGAGGGCTTCTTAAATGGTTTTCCACTTGCCACAACTTTTTTGCTTTTAGGCGGTGTTAGCTGGCAATGCATGAGGTGAAGGCATGTGCAATGCAAAATGCATATGCTTTGTGTTCAGAACCAAGGCTGCAGTGAAGTTATAAGATGCAACAGTGGGAAGTGCTGCCAGAAGTACCTCGGATTCATTACGTCTTTGATTTTTAATCAATTTTTGGTCGTTGCATGTTCAGAAACCTTTTACTGTTGCCAAATTTTTCATGACCTCATGTGGGGTCGCTACCCACAGTTTAAGAAGCGCTGGCAATGAATAAGTTGTCAAAGGCAGTGTGAGTGAGAAGAGTCTTCATGCAAGAAATATGGAATAGAAAAAGAGTATTTGGTGAAGGAAGACCACCAAAAACCAAAGATGGTGCTGTTGTTCAGAGCCAGGAAAGTTTAGTATTGGAAGCAAAGCAACTTAAGAAGACAAGAGAGTCTTGGCCTGGTCCACTGGACTTCAACAGAAATCTTAAAAATCATCATGCTTTTTCAGTGAGGCATTCTGTCATGGGACCAAGTTGCCCACATCTCTAAGCCATAAGTTGCCTTTAGTAGCAATAGATTTTTTCTGTGTGTGCCTCCCTACCAACCAAGTTTTTTACTTCTCCTTGGCAATGTGCACTGTCAATTATGCTGAGTGTTAGTGCTCCCCTCTTCTGCCAGGAGATGCTCCTTCTTATTACTGGGAAATGCATCTGATCTCATCTCAGCCTTCTCTTTGAAATGGAAATTGCTTCATTTGTCAGTTTGTCAGCCTCCCTACTAATCTCTCTCTCTCTCACACACACACACACACACACACACACACACACACACACACACACACACACACACACACTCCACTCTCAAGCTCCTGAAAACCTCAGCTCACCCGTATTACATGCTAGCTCTATCTGTAAACTTGCAAGAATTCTTAACATTTTCTGTCATAGCCTCCTTTGGCAGTCTGGTGGAGCATATGGCCCCTTTCTCAGAAGAATGTTTTTAAATGTTTAAAATGAAACACATAGGATTGCAAAGGAAACCAATTATTTTGAAATAAAGATGTAATTGTTTTTCTATACAAATTAATAAACTCTCTGGAATCTCTCCATAGACCTCTTGGGAGTCTTTGAACCCCAGGTTAGGCACTGGCACCCTAGAGAGTTGTAGCACTGGGGTATACCATACTGTATTTCTCTGATCTCACTCTCAACATGTTTATACAGGTGAAATCAGGCTACAGTGAACACCAGAGACAACCTTGAAGGGGGGAAGTGGAAAAAGGAAAATGGCAGACACAGAAGTGGGGAAGGGGCAATTCTGTCTTCATTTGGGGTGGGAATTGTGGATGCTGTGCTTCTTATGTTTGATTGGCTCATCAGTGATGAGCTGATCTTATAGGATGAGAATAACTCACTGTAATACTATCCTTATAACAACCCCCATGAGGTAGATTTTACAGGCATTATTATCATCATTTTACACATAAGATAAATGAGGCCCAAAGAGGGTAAGTGATTTGTCTGTGTTCACAGAAATAATAATTGTGGAAGTGAGCTTTTGAACCCCAGTCTGCTCATTCCAGGCACAGGATTCTTTCTACTTTACTGTGCAAGAAGTTCAGATTTTTTTTTTTTTTTTTTTAGCAATAGCTAGGAAGCTACCTTTTTTCTCTCTACTTTTCTCCAAAATGTCTGCAAACCAATGGAATTCAAGAGCCATTTATTCCATGTATACACTATGCAAGACACTACTAGGAATTGATTTCACAAAGAAAAATAAAACCAGGTTCTGTCCTCAAGGAACTTATGTTCTATTGGTGGAATATAACATGCAGTAGCCAGATAAGTCTATATATGATAATTAGGGGAGCAAGTGAGATAGAGGACTGCCAACTAAGGGAATCAGGAATATTTACACAGGAATGTTGGAGCACTTGAGCTAAGGCTTTATAGGAAGCTTGGTGTTTCAAGGAATAGAAACAAGGAGGAGGGAGTGCATTCCAGACATGGGGACCTACCTGCACAAAAGCCCTGCAGTGGGAGATGGAATCCTAACTTTGGGGAATATCAAATAGGCCTGTTTGACTGAAAGGTATAATGCATGAAAAGGAGTGAAGTGCCTGGAATGAGCCTGGAAAGGTAGGAAGGACAGAGATTTGGGATATATCAATAAATCAAAATAAGGAATTATATTTAATTCAGAGGCAGCAAGGAGCCACCGAATGGTCTCAAGAGTCTGCTGCTTGATCTTTGAACAAGAATAGGGTAGCCTGTTACCCAAAATTCAGATAATTGCCTATATTTTCAGGACAGTGAATAACTAAAATGATCAGAAACCCATCAATGGTCCTAGCCATTTGCCTCGTCTTGAATTACAGCTGGGATTGATTGCTGTATTCCCCACACTTGAGACTCAAGCAGCCCATGTTGGAGTGAGAACAGTGTTAATTGAAGGAGACTTACCAGATGACCACCTCTGAAGGAAACATATGGTCTCTGGCTAGGCAGCGAGGTCCCCTCATCATGAATCTGGTATAAAGAAGCTCACTGGGATTTCTTCTACTCAGATTGGTGGTTTGTCCTCTGAGGAGTGTGTGTTTGCACTCTGATTAATCAAGTTTGTATGTATTGAAAACTTAGCATTAGCTAGAATATTGTTCAGTCATTTTTTCAGTTGTATCCAACATTTTGTGACCCCATTGAGGATTTTCTTGGCAAAGATATTGATGTAGTTTGCCATTTCCTTCTCTAGCTTATTTTACAGATGAGGAAGCAGACAAACAGGGTTAAGTGACTTGCTTAGGGTCACGCAGCTGTTAAGCATGTGAGGCCCAATTCGAATTCCAAAAGATGAAGCTTTCTGATGCCTGGTCTGGCACTCTATCCACTGCACCACCTAACTGCCCTTACTAGCTAGTATCCATGTCAGTATGTCATCTATAAGTGTGTGTCATGCATTACAACATTACACAGACACAAAAACACATTGTATACTTGGACCTTGCCCTGAGAAAATTTATATGATGGGCTGTTGCTATTCAGTTATCTCCTTCTCTTCGTGATCCCATGGACCATAGCACACCAATACTCTCCACAGGGTTTTCTTGGCAAAGATACAGGAGTGGTTTGCCATTTACTTCTCCAGATGGTAGGTAGTTGTGTCTTATACCTCTCACATATGTGTGTACACAGCCATGTGTGTATAATATGTATTATATACATGTTAATGTACTCACAAAAGGCATCTAGGTGGTGCAGTATATACAGCCTCAAAATTGCAGTTAAGAAGACCTGATTTCAAATCTGTTTCAGTCATGTGCTAGCTATGTGACCCTGGGCAAGTCACTCCTGTTTGCCTCAGTTTCCTCATCTGAAAAATGAGCTGGAGAAGTGGCAAACCACTCCAGTATCTTTGTCAAGAAAATCCTAAATGGGGTCACAAAAAGTTGAATATGACTGAAACAACTGGACAGCCACAAAAATGTATATACATGTGTACATACATACATACATAATACATAGTGCATATCCAACTGCATCACTGCCCTTCTTAATAAATTCCAGTGGTTCCCTACAACCTCTAAGATCAAATACAAACTCTTTTGTTTGGTATTGAAAGCTTTTCCCAACCTAGCCCTGATCTATCTTTTTACTTTTATTTATTTCCCTCACATACTTGATGTGGCCTGGCAAACTGGACTTCTTGCTGTTCCACATTTATAATGCTCAATTTGAATCTGCACCTCTTTGAATGGACTGTTCTTCACACTGGAGATGCAATTGCCTTTCAAAATTCTGCTCAAGTCCTATCCTCTATTAGTCTTTTTGAATCTCTCCATCTTATAGAGCCCTCCCTCCTAAAACTACCTGGTTTCATTTTGTATGTAATTCATAATTTTTATGTGTGTATAAGCTGCGTCTTGTTCTAATGTGAGCTACTTGCGGACATGAATTGTTTTATCTGTGTATTCTCCAGCACCTGGAACAAAGTAGGTGACTAATAAATGCTTGTTAATAACAGGGATAATAACTAGCTTTTGTATTGGTTTGCAAAGAACTTTTACAAATCTTATCCCATTTTATCCTCACAACAACCCTGGGAAGCAGGTGGCATTATTCTTCCCATTATACAGATGAGGAAATTGAGTCACTGAGCGGTTAAGTGATTTGCGTTTGGACACAAAGCTATTGTTTGAGGAAGCATTTGAGCTGAGATTTTCCTGAATTCATATCTAACCCTCTATCTACTGCAACTCAGATGACTGCTCTTAGATAAAGGCATGGTCTCATGATGTGGGTACTCTTTGTATCAACTTGGAACACAGAACTCTCATGTCTCCTCTTCCTGTAAAATACTCACCTGTGTTATTCTGTAGATTTTCCTTAGAGACATACTCATTGTCCCATTCGCTATGATTATTTTAATATGTCAATATTAAATGTGTGTTAATGTCTTATTCACTGTGATTATTTTTGCATGTCAATATTCAATGTCTATTAACATATCCTATTCGCTGTGATTATTTTACTATGTCAATATTAAGTGTCTGTTAATATGTCCTATTTACTGCGATTATTTTTATATGCCAAAATTAAATGTCTGTTTGCTCTCTTTTTGGTACATAATCCACCTAGTTTTTAATGTCTTTGGTGTCATTTCTGGAATTTCTGCGGAGCAAATCAGGTATACTGAAGGTACAGCGATAGAGGAGATGTGTGGTGGATAGAGGGTTAGCCTTGGAATTAGAAGACCTGGTTTCAAGTGCTGTCACAGATTAGCTTTGTGACTAAGTAACTCATTTAACCTTGGTGCCCTCAGGAACTCTCTATGACTATCATTGTAAAGGTGGAACAGATCTTAATTGGTAGATAGAACTTCCTCATTGGGAACTCCCTAGACCAATGAAATCAAAGGTCTGGTCCAAATAATATCAATAGATATTGATAGAAAACTAATTTTGCAAATAAGCTACCTAACATACTACTCACATTTTTTCCTTCCATTAGTCTGTTCTATTCCATGGAAGGGTGGGAATATTTACTATTAGAAAAATAAATGGAATTATTATCTATTTTTATTTGTCTGTTGTTACAAGTAGAGGGTGTGTGTGTGTGTGTGTGTGTGTGTGTGTGTGTGTGTACGCACATGGTCTCCTATCTAGTCTTCCTGTTATATCCCAAGAGTCCACTCAGGTTCAATATCCACTTGACTCAGAATCCACCCACTTGAAACTTATCCTACTTAAATCAAACCTCCTATCTTAATAAAGTAAGAGAACTTAACTAGATTAGAGAAAGATTGATAAATTTTGAGAAGCAACAACCATCATATAACTGAGAGCCACAACTTTCATTTTAATTCTAAAATTTCATCTCTCACTCTCAGGATTCTGGGATCTGATGCTTCTCCATTCCTCCTGCTGTCTGGGAGAGAAAGGTAAGTAGTTCTTGATAAATTCCTCTTTCTCCTAATATAATAAAAGGTGGTGAGCAGAGGGAAGAATAATTGTGTTGTACATATCAATGAGTCAGGAAGGGGCCAATAGCTCCTTTGGTGTACCAGTTTAGTCTGGCTCAGCATTCCTTGGAATGTTGGTTCTTCCTGACAGATCCTCTTTTGAGCTAGGGCAAGAAATTTCCCTGGGTTACACCATTTCTCGCCCTCTCAGGTATGGGAGATACAATTGCCTCTCTCCCTCTGACATCTTGGAGTTATCACTGCTTCCAGAAAGGTGAAATGGGAGAAGCCCTAGAGAGCTATTGTAAGAAGACTTAAATTTGAATCTTTGTGTATGACTTTGGCCAAGACATTTAACATCACTGTGACTTAACTTTCTGCTTTGTAAAATCAGGAGGTTGATCTAGTTGACTACTACAATCCTTTTCAGCTCTAAATTTTTAGTCCTTTGTTCTTCATATTTCTACAGTCATGTTACTCCTTCTATCCTTCATTTTCTTCTCCCTTTTTCTCATCACTTCTTTTATTCTCATGTGACCAATGTGGTCAACATTACTGTCTACCTCAAATAACCCAGAAATAAGAAGTTGAAGCCATACCAGAAGGGTACCACTCCTAGCAGTTGCTTGAAAATAGTATTTAGAGAAACCTGGAACCATATCTTTTTAGAAGGTACAAACATCACCTTAATAAAATAGTAGAATAGTGATCAGTAATTTCCAAAACTGATAAACAAAAGGGATTAATATTTGATGGTCATAAGTACTGCTGTACAGCTTTCATGTTTTCCTATCTACTACCCACAAGCTTAATACATGACTTTGTGAATGCTATCTGCCATAGCTCCCCTCTCACTCCAAAACACAGTAAGACTAGCTGTATATTTTTTCCCTGAAAAGTGACAAAGATATTCATAGGACTTGATTGGTCCAAGACCCAAGGTTTTTGATAGCTTCTGACTGAATTGTTACAATTTTTTTTTATCACCTGTGGGCATAAAAAGACCTATTCTTGTGGAGTCAAGATGCTGAAGACTTGGCAGATGTTTCAAGATGATATGAATCATCACACTAAGTCCTGTTGATTAGAAGTATTTCAATATGGAGATAAAAGAAATTTCCTCTAACCAAGCTAAATGCTAGAATAATAGCAGTAGGAGTATTCTTTTAAAATAAACTTCTATTGAATAACAGCTGTAATATCCTTATTGAATATCATGTGTATCTTTCTAACATCTTTTTGTTTTACAGTTGAATGTGCTTCATGTTGCTACATCAATAAAACTGAACCAACAAGAGTACTGGCCAGAGTCAAACTCATGCCTAACTGCCCTCCTTTGGATATTCTCTTATTTCATTTTTAAAATTAATTTGTTAATTTTCTTTATTCATCTATCTATCTATCTATCTATCTATCTATCTATCTATCTATCTATCTATCTATCTATCTATCTATCTTTAATATTTTCAACATTCACTTCCACAGAATATTGAATTTCAAATTTTCCCTCCAACCCCCTCCCCCCACCACAGGGCAGCATGTATTCTGATTACCCTTTCTTCCAATCTGCCCTCTCTTCTATCACCCCTCCTTTCCTCATCCACTCTATTTTTCTGTTGGGCAAGAGAGATTTCTGTACTCCATTGCCTATATATCTTATTTTCTAGTTGCAAGTAAAAACAATTTTTAATTCTAATTTTTAAAACTTTGAGTTCCATATTCTTTCTCTTCTCCCCTCCCCATCCGTCCTCATTGAGAAGGCAAGCAATTTGATGAAGGCTATATGTGTGTAGTCATGCAAAAACATTTCCTTGTGAAAGGCTAACTATATTTCCCTCAACCTTGAACTGCCCTTCATTTATTCTATTCCCTCTTTTGATCTGTCCTTTTACTACAGTGTTTGCTTCTGATTACTCCTTCCCTAATCTGCTGTCCCTTCTATTATACCCCCTCTCTTATCCCCTTCCTCCTTGTTTTCCAGTAGGGTAAGATAAACTTCCATACCAAATTAAGTGTGTAGGTTATTCCCTCCTGAAGCCAAATCCTATGAAAGTAAGGCTCACATATTCCTTCTCATCTTCCCCTTCTTTCCCTCCATTGTAAAAGCTCTTTCTTGCCTCTTTCATGTGAGATGATTTACTACATTCTACCTTTCCCTTTCTCTTTTTCCTAGCGCTTTCATCTCAACATAATTTTCTTTCTTAGATATTGTCACTTCATATTCAGCTCACCCTAGGCCCTCTCTCTCTGTTTCTCTCTCTCTCTCTCTCTATATATATATGTGTGTGTGTGTGTGTGTGTGTGTGTGTGTGTGTGTGTGTGTGTGTGTGTGTGTACATATATACACATACATATTCCTTTCAGTTATCCTAACACTGAGAAAGGTTTCAGGAGTTACAAATATCATCGTTCCATGTAGGGAGGTAAACAGTTTAACTTTAATAAGTTCCTTATGGTTTCTCTTTTCTGTTTACCTTTTCATGTTTCTCTTGATTCTTGTATTTAAAAGTCAGAATTTCTATTCAACTCTGATCTTTTCAACAAGAATGCTTGGAAGTCCTCTATTTCACTGAAGATTCATTTTTTCCCCTAAAGTATTATACTCAGTTTTGCTGGGTAGGTGATTCTTGATTTTAATTCTATCTCCTTTGACCTCTGGAATATCATATTCCAAGCCCTTCAACCCCTTAGTGTAGAAGCTGTTAAATCTTATGTTATCTTGATTATGTTTCCACAATACTTGAATTAATTCTTTCTGTTTGTAATATTTTCTCCTTGACCTAGGAATTCTGGAATTTGACTATAATATTCCTAGAAGTTTTCCTTTGGGGAATCTCTTTCAGGAGATGATTGGTGGATTCTTTCCATTTCTATTTTATCTTTCTGGTTCTAGAATATCAGGTCACTTCTCCTTGATAATTTCTTGAAAGATAACATCTAGGCTCATTTTCTGATTATGATTTTCAGGTTGTCTCTCCTGGATTTGTTTTCCAGGTCAGTTGTCTTTGCAGTGAGATACTTCACATTGTCTTCTATATTTTCATCCTTTTGGTATTGATTTATAATTTCTTGATTTCTCATAAAGTTTTTAGTTTCCTTTTGCTCCATTCTAATTTTTAAGGAATTATTTTCTTCAATGAGCTTTTGAATCTCTTTTTCCATTTGGCTCATTTTGCTTTTTAAGACATTCTACTGCTCATTGACTTTTTGGATCTCTTTTGCCATTTGATTTAGTCTAATTTTAATGCTGTTATTTTCTTCAGAAATTTTTAGGTCCCCTTTAGCAAGCAGTTGACTCATTTTTTTTCATGATTTTCTTGCATTGCTCTCATTTCTCTTCCCAATTTTTCCTTTACTTCTCTTACTTGATTTTCAAAATCCTTTTTGAGCTCTTCCGTGATCCAAGACCAATTCATATTTTTCTTAGAGGCTTTGGATGTAGGAGCTTTGATTTTGTTGTCTTCTTTTTGCATGATTTGATCTTCCTCATCACCAGTGATGTAAGAAAATACTTCTTCACCAAGAAATGATAATCTATAGTGTGTTTCTTCCCCCCCCCCCATTTGCTCATTTTCTCAGCCAATTACTTGGTTTTTGAGATTTTTTATGTGTGGGGCTCCAGAAGCAGCCTCTGCTTCAACAGTGGCTGCCACCTCCCTGGGGCTGTGGCTGGGACTGGGCTGTGGCTGTTGCTGGGGCCAGGGCAAGGGCCAGGGCTGGGGCTGGAGCTGAACCATGCATCCCTCTTAGCCAAGTGAGAGATCTTTTTCCCTGACCTTTGAAGCTATCTTTGTTGTTTGTGAATTGAAAAGTCTGGAAACCAAAGCAGCCACCAATTATTCAGCAACCCAAGGCCTGCTCCAGCTCCATCCATGCTGGTATGGCTCATGCTAAAGTGCACTCTACTCCCAGCCTGGTGTGATAGACCCTTCCTGTTGATCTTTCAGATTGTCTTGGACTGTAAATTTGCTCCACTCTGTCATCTTGTGCCTCTGCTGCTCTAGAATTTGTTTAGAGTCATTTTCTACAGGTTTTTGAAGGGTTTGGAGGGAGAGCTGTAGTAGGTCCCTGCTTTTACTGCACCATCTTGGCTCTGCCCCCCCCCCCCCAGCCCCCATTCTCTTATTTCTAACCATGGGCCATAATTATATTTGCTGTCTGGATTTGTATATGGACAGAGTTCCTACCAAACACTGCTTCACAGATTGACCCCCACTTAAGCAGTCCATAACATCCCTCCTAGTGGAGAAAGTAAGGTTTGGATATCTGACCTGCATACACATGCGATATTGTATGACCTGATCAGGATGTCCTTGATCCCCTTCACTCCCAGCCCAGTGGATGAAATCATAGAAGGGGCAAAAAATAGAGACCGTGAGGTATTAATGTGTTAAAGGGCAAAGACATATCTATGTTCTGTTACCTGTTATATATAGTATATGTATTATATATACTATATATAGAGAGAGTATACACTGATGGAATTGTAGGATAGTTTAAAATTGTCCACGCCCTTTTAAAAAGGAGGCCTTTTAAAAAATGTGGCCAAAAAGACCTACATTGTCAGATACAAAAATAAGTTGAAGTTAGAGAATATTGTGAAGGGTGACCTGTGGCAGTGTAGAGGAGAGCCAGCTATGGAGGGAGAATACAGTGAGGACTGTCCTTTGCTTTCCCCCTTTGCCTTTGTCAGAGGGCAGCAGGGAGGGAGGGGATTGGTCTCTCCTCTCACTGTATCAGTCATAATATCGTGCAGTAAGGTTGCTCACCCAGTAAGACACTATATCCAAATGGGAACTGGCCCCGGAAATCAAAGAGAAAATCAGTGGACAAGGTCCAAGGGATGTGAAGAAAAGAAAAGAAAAGAGCCAACTATGGATAAGAGATTCATTCCTGGTTGTCAGGAATCAATCTATGAAGAGGAACAGGCCAAGGAAACCCAAGTGAACAACCCACTCAGCAGAGTGACAACATTACCAGGAGAGAAAGAACATCAGGGATATATAGTATTTGAGGCAGGTGTTATCTTGGTCTTGTATGTTCCTTACTCCTGGTATAATCTGTTTGTTTCTACTTCTCCTGTGTGCATTTGTGGAAGAACACACCTCAGATTTTTAAGGAGAATGCTGTGTTGGCTCTGTTCTTAGAATGTTAGTAAGTGCCTTCACTTTGAGTTAATTTTACTGGATAACTAGTAAAGGTAAGTATACTCGTAGGGGCTCATGACCTATAGCTTTAGGACTAAGGACCCTGAAAGAAGTTTTTAACCTAGGACTTAGCTAGTCATTTGGGATCCAACCTGACCTTATGATTGCTAATTGGGGACGTAGTTTATAGAGGTTACTACATATACAAACAACCAGCTTCATTTGTCAGTTTGTAAGTCTCCCAGGTAATTACACATACACACACATACACACACACACAAAACCATCTTCTAATCCTCTCTCTTTAGCATGTTGGGAATTTGTCTTACATGATATAGAACATATTTTAAGAGCTACAGAGGCAGTGTTTGACTAAATAAAAATAATTTGGTGAAAAAGCACATATCACCTGTAATACCCCCATGGTACCTTCATGGTAGTTATAATAATAATTCCAATAATAATGATAGCTAGCATTTATTAGTGCTTTAAAGCTTACAAAGGGCCTTATTAATGTTACCTCATTTTGTCCTCACAAAACTCTGAGAGTTGGGTACTAGTTTTACTCCCATTTTACAAATGAGGAAACTGAGGAAGACAAAGGTTGAATGACTTGTCCAAGTTCATAAACATCTGAGGCCAGATTTTTTTCATCACACTCTGTGTTTTATTCTTCTTGACAGAGAAATTCTACATTTAGCAGTATTTTTTCTTCAGGCTGTTCTCTGCTAGGATAAAATGGCAGTAAATGCTGCCACCCTTCAGTTATCAGAAGCTGGATGGGCCACTTATTGTATTCACTAGCTCTGAAGCCTAGAAAATCTGATTTATTCCTGAGTTAATCTGTCACCCTCTGGCATCCTTTCAAGACAGCCTTGAGTATAATTGTAGGATTTGGAGAAAATGGGGAAGTCAAGTTCAATTTATTCCATTAAGATTTTAAAAACATTTAATTACGATAAAAACTGAAAAGCATTTAATGTGAACATGGCTGCTACTTTATCTTCTCCACTCATTCATTCAACCAATTGATCATTCCCTTGCTGTCTCCAGACAATTATAATTCTTTATATGCTTTCTGTATAGTGATACCACTGTTAGCAGACTGCTTGATGGTGTGCTCATGAAAGCCATATTAATGGTTCTGATGAGTACTTCTGACTATTGATTTGGTCCAGGGGGAGATAGTAGATTGTTGGGAAGGATTGGAGAAGTGGTCTAATATAGTGGTATAACATTCATAGAGGAGACCCAGAGCCAGAAGGGACCTCCTCTTTTGACTATTGAGGAAACTGAGGCCTGGGGAGTCTAAGAGATTTATCCAAAGTCACTCAGTGGACATCAAAAATGGGGTTTGAACTGGATTTTCGTTACTCTGGAGTCAAAGTTCTTTCTATTGAACCAAGATTGCTAAAATAGGTTGAATACTTTACTAATTTTTTTTTCTTGAAAGTAACAGAACTCTGCTTTCCTCAAAGCATTTGACTATAAACTTAAGTACTAGGTTTTTCAGACAACATAAAGGCCTATTACATGAAGTGACCACTCAGGAACCAAATATTTAAAAAAAAAACGACGAAAAGAAGCTAGTAACAGGTAAATGACACAAGGCAAGTCTGTAATTCTTGTACCATAACATGGCTGACAGAAAACAATCTGTAATCATTTCCTGTAATGGGCTGAACCTGACATGGGCCAGTACTCTGGTAGTTAAATTTCAATATTGGAACAAAATGAGACACTTGTAAACGATTTAACAATTAACAAAAGATTTACTTAACCATAGCAAGGATAGGATATTCACTGAATACATGGAGAGAAGACACCAGATTGATGCAGCTGAGCAAGGCTCCCTTGATTCTAAGTTGCCTATGGTTATTTTCTAGTCAAGCACCATGTTGGAGTTTCTCATGTCTGTTTCTATGCAGGCAGCCAGAAAGTGATGTCAGTGGTAAGAGCCTTTAGTTACAGCTGTCTTGAGTATGGTTTCAGTTCCCATTATAAAAAAGAACTCATACTTCACTGCTCTTGATAGACTTTTGAATGTTCTCTAATTCAGTTATTTAGCTTGAATTTTGTAGGGAAGAAAGACCTGTTTGCAAGGTCTTTGGAGAAGAAAATTAGAGAAGAAAAGCATATGACATGATGAACAACCCACACAGAGTTCTGTTGTGGGAAGGCAAGTATAACAATGTCTGTAAAATTTATAGTTTGTAATTTATGTATGTATGTATGTAAGTATACATAGGAATATATAGGTATGTATATATACATATACATGTTCACACACATATGTATGTGTGTATTGTTGTTATTGTTATTGTTGGGTCTGACTCTTCATGACCCCATGGACCATACTGTTTTGGGGGGTTTTCTTGGCAAAGATACTGGAGTGGTTTGCCCTTCCCTTCTCCACTGGGTTAAGGTAGAGCTTAAGTGACTTGTCCAGGGTCACACAGCCAATAAGTGTCTGAGGCCAAATTTGAGCTCAGATCTTCTTGACTCCAGACCCAGTGCTCTATCCACTGAGCCACCTCCTAGATGCCTCCTAGGCAAACAGAGGTAAAGTAACTTGCCCAGGATCATATAGCTAGTGTCTGAGGCTAGATTTGAGCTCAGGTCTTCCTGACCCCAGACCCAGAGCTCCATCCACTGAGCAATCTAGATATCTCATATGTATATGTACACGTCAATCTATATGTTTATCTATATCTATATAAGGGACAGCTAGGTAGCATATAGTGGATAAAGTGCCAGGCCTGTAGTCAGGAAGACTTGAGTTCAAATCTGGCCTCAGACACTTACCAGCTGTGTGATCCTGGGCAAGTCACTTAACTCTCATCTATAAAATGAATTGCAGAAGGAAATGGAAAACCACTCCATTATCTTTGCCAAGAAAATACCAAATGGGATTATGAAGAGCTGAACATGACTGAAATGACTGAACAACACCATCTATATCATCTGTCTGTGTATATCTACATCTGTCTGTCTATCTATCTATCTGTCTGTCTGTCTATCTATCTATCTATCTATCTATCTATCTATCTATCTATCTATCTATCTATCTATCTATCTATCTACCTACCTACGTACGTACGTACCTACCTACCTACCTACCTACCTACCTACCTACCTATGTGTTTCCTCTAAGATAAGAGCAGTTTTGTGGTAGAAAGATTGTGAACCAGGCACTGAATTCACTGAGGAAGGAAGGAGAATGTCTTAAGGGTCAATGGATAACGGCCACTAAGATCTGGACTGGGTGATAAATTTGGATAGCATAAACCACAAAGGAAAGGTATTGAGTGTAAACTGCTTTCTCATCACTCAAATGGAATGACTCTGATTTGTCAGAACAATTTCTGAATTGTAATATCTAATGACCTTTTTAAATCCTCTTCCTTTTTGACCTTCCTTTGTGCTGCAGTTGGCACAGTTGTCTATCTCTCCTCCTGGATACTCTCTGTTCTCTGAAATTTTGTGATCCTCTTCTCTCTTGGTATTTTTTTTCTTGCCTGACCAGTTCATCCTTCTCAGGTTTCTTTATTGATTCATTATCCATCAATATCATGACTATTGACCTGTGTCCTTCTGTTCTGAATTCTCTTCTTTTGTCTTTTTATACTCTCTTGCTTTGTAACTTCATCAGTTTCCATGGGTTCAAATGACCATCTACATGTGGATGATGCCCAGATTTATATATCTAGCACTAGTCTCTTTCCTGATGTCCATTCAATAATCCATCAACAATTTGCCTTTGAACACTTCCAACCAGATTTCTTGTAGGTATCTCCAACTTAGAACCAGTATTGTTCCAGTTACAAACCTGGGTAAGTGGAAGGATGCTAATCCCTGAAGTTGTCATAGAGAAGTTTTGGAAGCTGGGAGAATTTGGGCAGTAAATATAGTAAGTTCTGTTTGGGAATCCCAAGTTGCTTGACCAAAGAGAAAAGAAAAGAATGGGAGATAGAAGATCATTCACTTTTAAAGATCATAGAATTACTGACTTTTCCTGCTCAGTGGCCAGTAGGAGTGTTGCTTCATCATCTCAAAGTTCAACCCTTGACACATTGTCACTTGTGTCCCTGTGGTCCTCAGGAGTTTCCAAGGTACCTCCAGCACAAATTCACAATAGGGATAGACTCACACATTCTCAAACCCTGTTATATAAGTACAGGTGGAATATAGAAGATCACAATATAGTTTTGGAAATGAGAGCACAAGTAGTTGGGAGGATCAGGAAGGCACTATGTAGAAGCCGATACTTAAACTTAAAAAAGTGTTTAAAGAAACCAGATTCCAAGGGCAGCAGTGAATAGGGAGAACATTCAAAAGATGTAGATTAGCCAGCCTAAAGGCATGGAGAGAAGAAATGGAATATTGTGTCAGAGGAATAATAGGTAAACCGGTATAGCTAGATAAAAGAATAGATGGAGGGAAGCAATAGGTAAGAAGATTTGAAAGGTAGGAATGAATCAGGTCATAAAGATATTTAAATACCAGAGGAGTTTATGTTGGATCTTCAAGGTAAAAGACAACCATTGGAGTTCATTGAGTGGTACAATGAAATGACCTGTGCTTGAGGGAAATCAATTTAGCAGTTGTGTGGAAGATGGATTAGAGTGGGAACATACTTTAGAGCCTATTGCAAAAGTTCAGGGTAGAAGTGATAGGCGTTTGGGCTATGCTGGTGTGTGAGAGGAGAGGAGGATATAGAAGAGATGTTGTGGAAATAGAAACAAGACATGGTAACTAATTGATCTGTGAAGGTGATTGAGAGTGAGATGATGGAGCAAATCTCTTAGCAGTCACTGAGCAGAAAAAGCCAGTGATTCTATGATCTTTAAAAGGAAATGATCTTCCATGTCCCATTTGCTTCATTTTTCCTTTCATCAAGCATAGCAGGAGGCTGAAAGGTGGAGGAGGAAAGGAGTGAGATTTCCCTCAATACAACAGCAGGTGGCTGCAGGACCACATGGAACTTAGAACTGGGACTCAGCTCAAGGTGAGCTTGAGCCTTGATCTCTAGATGCCTTTTCTGTTTCATCGTTGGAGCACAGGTAACGAAACAGGGCTCCTGAGATGAACATCTACAGTGTTGGAAGTAATCTTGCAGTGCCAAGAGAATCAGAGATCCCAGGTTTGTAGACACTTAATTATATCCATAATCTGTTTTATGTGATTTTTCTGGAGCAATGGTATAACAGAGTACCCAAATATAAAATGATGCAAAAGAACTTGCTCCATGTCTTTGGAAATCAGGATCCCTCAGAACTGAATTCTGCCCCAGGAAGTGAGTCCGGGGGTGAGAGGGTCTCCTTAATAAAAGGGGAGAATAGAATGCCACAGGTTCATCTATGGACTCTGCAGCATTTTTTATTATTACACACACATACACACAGATGCATGCACATATGTGCACATGCACATACATACACATACATAGTATAGTATGCAATTCAGATAATGAGTGCTCAGATAATTCATCAAATACTCCCATAATGTAATACTAGAAAGCATGCTAAAGATAGGGGATAGTCACTACAGTTGGGCATAGTGAAAACTCACATCACCTACCAAGGTGCATCAAACACTCTACTTCTCTTTGGGTTGACTTGATTACTCCAGCTTACTCTTACAATACCAGGTCTAAGTTCTTGGAGATACAGCACCTCTACATGGCTACATTTAAATTCTCTCAGGGTCCTAGGTGGGATAACCCTTGTTCTAAAGTTCTTGAGCCCCCATCCAATGTATTTTTTAACTATCTAATAACCATTCAGAAGGTAAAGTATCCACCACAGTGTTTGATACTCATATAACCAGCCACTCATAAAAAAATTTCTAGATCTTGAGATTTGTATAATGATATTTTTAGATCTTAAACACAACTAGTTGCCTAATATTAAGGTAAAAAAAATGTTATAGATAACTTATAATATCTGTAATAATAAATACATAACTAAAATATATCAAGCATGTAATAAAAAAATCACAGTACACACACACACACACACACACACACACACACACACACACACATAAAACCAAGTCATTCTCTCTCCCAATAGTTATGTTAAGGAGTGAGCATATACTTATGGGAACCTGACAGTGCTACATGAGAGGTGAAAATGCATATACTTATGGTAACTCACAGCTTTGTATGGCAGGTTTTACTGTTATCAGCTTATTCAGGAACATCTGCCCTATACAAAACTGCTTCTCTGCTTACTGCTTGACTGTTGATCCTCATCATTCTTTGGCCAGGGAAACTTTTTTTTTCCTGCTTTGAATATAGCTCTTTAAATTAATCACCAACTTTAACGCTGTGTGTAGAAAATTTTAGCTGTTAATTGTTTCTCTTTAAGCTAGAAAACTGCAAAGTTCACCCAGTTAGCTAGCTCTGAATTGTACAGAGCTCATCAGTCAGTTTTTCAATCATCATTCTGTCCAAAGAGAATAGGGCTCACAGCGATACAAGTCCAATTTATCAGGATGCCAAAGCAGCTTGCAAGAGTACTCTGCTTTTGTTCTTAAACCAGAGGAGGCAGCAGGGAGCAACACACTCTCATTAAAAAGTTTCATCTTCTTCTAACTCTAGGTGGCACTGAAGAGCAACATCTATCCCTGGAGCTCTTGGCCAATGAAGTTAGTCCTCTCTCCAGCCAATCAGAAATCAGTCAGCTGAAACCTGCCAGCTGGACTGCTAACTGCTACAGTGTCATTGGAACAGTTTTTCAGCTCTTCTGCTGCTGTGTCATCATTTCTTCTCCCAGTTCCTTCTTCTGGTTCTTATGCTCTCCCTCTTTCTCTCCTGCTGTCTCCTGCTCGTAGTAGCCTGAATGAGAGCTCCAAGGCTCTGAGTAGCTCACTTTTTACTTAAAAAGTAAAACATCTCCAGATTTCCCTTATCAAATACCTGGAAGTCTCAGTCACCAAATGTTTATGATTGCTCACTAAAAAACAAAACCAAACAAAACCAAACCAAAATACTCTTTTTAGTTATTGATATGCATTTATATGCAAATTAACTAACATGACAGTATGCTTTGTAGTTCTAGAAACCCTGAAAAATTATAATCTATGTGTTGTCCTTGAAATGTTTCAAGCTCAAATTTCTTTAGTTTTCAATAATTAAGCAATGTTTCTCTGCCTCTTTAACATTAAACTAATCCTATAATGTGTCATCTTTGTACCTTGTTGACAAAGACATCCAAGCTGTTAACATCTATATGACAGATCATTTTCTCTCAAAAACTGTCTAGATCTAGGCTGAAAGCTCTTTCTTCATACACATACATTAGCAAGATATATTAAATAAAATTTTCTTTATATACTTAGATTAGGTATCACAATATTCATCTATAATAGTGGCAACGTCTTACGTCCTTTGACAATTATTAAAAATCTCTTCATTTACAAATATTTTTTTATCACTGTCTTCACTAAATTACTCCATTTATCTTAGAGAAATCATATCTCTTTAATATGTATGTTGTCTCTCTCATCAGAATATTAATTTCATGAGGACAAGAATATTTTCACTTTTGTCTTTTTGTATCCCACCACTTAGCATAGTGCCTGGCACATAGTAAAATCTTCATAAGTATTTGTTGATTGGTTAACTGCCTTTTCTCATTGCTATGTTCTTACTTGAAAATTTGGAAGGGATGACTTTTCTTTTCCTTCCTTCTGGCTTGGAGTGGAGATCAAAGCGAGCATCTTTTCTCCACCTCACACCAAAGGAATATTCATTTTTCTCATCAAGCTATCTCTTAATTTTTTTTGAGGGCAAGGAGCCTCAGAAACTTTTTCTTGCTCTGCTTGTCATCACCACACCACCCTAGAAAGATCCATTTTGCTCTGTACTGTCTTCTTGAAGTACTTTACAGCAAGTTTCAGCCTCTGCTCATATATTCTGTGTAGGGAATGTCTCTCTCTCGGTGAACCTTAACCTTTTCCATCCCCTATCTGTGCATGTCACTTCTCTCCATATCCATGGTGGTTGAGACCTACTATTAAAGCCAAGTTCCTCATTGAAATTAGTTATATGATCGAGTTAATTCTTGATTTCAGAAACAACAATTTGCATTGTGATGACAGTTCCATTGATTTTCCCACCCAGTTTAAGTTATTACCTTTATTAGGTAAGGACATTTTACATTTTTTGATTGAAATTATTTATCAAAATTGAGTATGAAGAGAGCCTGTACACCTCCCTGAATCAATCAGTGCCAGTGTACGAGAGAATTGATCACCCAATAAGAAACTTTTTACAAAAGGGAGTAGCTATCTCAGAACCATAGAGAGAGTTTAAGGCTTATAGCAGGGGGAACAGAGAAGGAAGAGTATTGTCATATAGAATTGAGCCAAGAACAAGTATCTGTGAGGATACCTTTAAAAGGAGAAAGAAAAGATAGGAGTGAGCTATGCCTGAAAATGAATATTTCAAGGAGGGTCGGATGACATCTAGAAGAAGGAAAACACAAGCTTACACCATCAGTATGTTGACCTACTCTTTGACTTAAAAAAGTCCTAAGAAAAGATTTATTTTTTCCCAACTTCCTCTGCTAGTGCCTGTGTAAACATATCATGTTGCTTACCCAAACATCTCCAGCAACTCTAGCTTTGGAGCAACTGAAAAAAAGGCTTATAGTTAAGTAGAATTTCATAAAAATATTAATTTAGGCAGAGAACCCCATCTTTGCCTAAATGTTAGGAATTTTCTTAATTAGGGACTTGGACTGATTATCATTGAAAACTTAACTTTTGTGTAAAATAAATTCCTTAAAAGACTCAGAAGAGAAAAATATATGGGCCTTAGAGGGTCATTATATTGACCTTAGGCTTAAAAGACATATATTTAATTTTATACAGTTAATAAATTTACTCTTCTTTTTTGCAAAGGAATATCTTCAAGTTGAGTTATTGAGTACAATCTGATAAAATTGCCATTATAAAAGTGTCTATGTAAAAGAACCACATGGCCATGAAAAGAATCTGGATAATATTATACATCTTCCTTATGGTCTCTTTGACATTCTTACTACAATCAATTTGGTTGGAACTACGGGAGGAAGATGAGGGAAGGATGTGGCATGTAAAGAAATATTAAACAAGGTACTTAATTTCTTTTTTTTTATTCTGTATTTATGATTATTTCCATAGACCTAGAAAAACAAAAAGTATACTTGAAAACATGTATTTCTATTACATGAAGTTTGCATAAGAATTTAATAAATTCTTTAAATATTGGTTACAAAGTTACCCTGCTCATCTATGTTTCCTTCTGAACCTCCTTATATTCTTTTCTATGCATCTTGAAATTGCTATAATAATCTTTTCCTTCCTTCCTTCCTTCCTTCCTTCCTTCCTTCCTTCCTTCCTTCCTTCCTTCCTTCCTTCCTTCCTTCCATAAGGGGCAAATCAATACACTTCCCGTATTATATTTCTCATAAACTTGGTGTGTTTGGTCAAGCGCCCACAGCAGTGTCGTGGCCTTGAAACATTTTTGGTAACTTTGTGGCTCTTCTTGTGGCCCAAGGCCATGGGGTATCGGATGGCCATGGCTGCAGTGCTACTGTAACCCCAATGGCAGCCGCAACAGAAGGGAGGAGGCAGAATCTTAGTTCTACAGCAAAGTGTAGCACTGAGCTGCTGAGGTTCATTCTTCCTTGGGTTTCATTCAAGCAGGGAAGCTGAGTTGGGATGCTCTACAGGGCTCCTTTGAGTATTGCCTCCTGTTCTTTCCTGTTGCTTCACCCACCCGCCTGCAGAAGCTTCTCCTCTTCCTGGAGCCAAACACTTACTGAAAAACCAACTGCAGCCCAGAAGGGGAGGGGATCCTGTACACTGCATGAAGGAACAGTCCGTATTCATCTCACATTGAAAACATAATTAAAGCTGCTCTGCCTCTCTTATCTGAGACATGGAAGAAAAATGAACAGACGGAAGAAAAATAGAGTGGAAAAAAGCTCTTATCTATCCTTTTAGAAGATGTTTTTATGTGTGGGAAAGGGTCACTATCGTATTATGGGCAAAGCAACAAAAGACATGAGCATACAAGGAGGGGGAAATTATTTTTAAAAAGGGGCAACCAACCCAGGGACGTGCCACAACTCAAGGTATCAAAGGAAAGCCAGACCCAACATCCTTCTGCTCTTTGTAAAGTGGAGGGAATGAAGCAGGGAGAATTGTGGAATATTTGTACCAATTCCATAACCTGGGCTCAGGCCCAGACCAATCTGTCCCATCACAGAACAGTGATTTGTACTCACATAACCAATAATCCCGCTCAACTGCCTGTCATGCTTGAGGCTTTTATATAGTTATAACTATTCCCTCAGCTTTCCTTCCCTGTCTTGCCAAGTTCTTAGGATTCTGGGATAGCCTAATCCTAATTACTGGCACTTGGAAATTTTAAACATTCTTGAACTTTTCCCTTCTCCATTCTTCTCTCCCTTTGATTCTCCTCCCCTTCTCTCTTGATTTGCTCTCTTCTCCTTCTTGTGTTCTTACCTCCTCTCCCCACCCCTCCTCCTCCTTTCTCTGTATCTCCCTTTCTTTTGTCACCCTCCCTCTCCCTTACATTGACGATTCCTGGATTGATTCATTCCATGCTGCCTGACTTAGACCATCACATTCACATTGTCCCCCTGGGTAACTTAGATTCCACACTGAGGCCCTCAGTTTTAATAGGCCAGTTTTTGTCTTGTTTTATTAGACCTTCTAACCTGTAATCCACTTTCCTGACAATTCCATGCCTCCTCCCTTCTCCAGCTCTCTTTTATATGTTGTATTTCCCCTGTATTTCCCCATTAAGTAAGTAAGAATTAAACTTCTTGAGACAAGCCATTGTCTTATTTATTTGTATTTAAATCCTCCTCTTTTAGGACAGACAAACATAGTAAGCAGGTAAGCTTTTACATAAAGCATTGACTTTTATCTGTCTGCATATTTTTTTCAGCTTGGTGCATATGATTACATTCACATTGGGAATTTCTGAAGACTGATCTCTTTCTATCAATGCAGAATAACATCTGTTCTGCAACCTATACAGTCATAGAAAGTTGCTAGGGGAAATGAAATGTTAAGTGATTTGACCTTGGTCTGCAAGCCAGTCAATGTCAGAGGTCAGACATGAATGCCAATATTGCTGATGCTGAGGCTGGCTCTGTAGCCCTCATGCCACTGCTTCATCTAGTCAATTCCCACTTTTATTTTGCTAGGATAGGAGGTAACTTTCTTGTTTGTCTCTTCTCTCTTAGCAGATAATGCAGCTTAGAATCTCAGAGGTATTAAATTAGAAACATACCTTTCCTTTGGCAGACTCCCTTTTATTGACTATGTTAAAGTGTTTTCAGGATTAAATAATTCAGATGCTGGACAATGAACATAGAATTTAAAGGAAAATAGCCTTACAGAGGCATTTCATGGTGATTTAATTGAAATACTAGGGCATAAAGTCAATAAAAGAGATAGGAAAAATTAAAAGATTGTGTCAAGGGAGAAGAGAAATGTTTGGCAGATTTGGAAGAGGAGTTGGTGAGGCAGAAATCTCAGGAAAGAAGCTGTACCAGGTGACAAGAGATATGAGTGTGCTTGTGAACCCACTAAAGAATGAGAAATGGGCTACATATGAGTTACATCATGATAACTGATTGAACTATAATGATTGATGGATCTATAATAATTGAAGGCATTATGCTTCCCAAAGGCCTTGACTAGCAGTAGCTTTTCTCCTCAAGGGCCCAACATCAGGGTTTATGTGCACTTTTTACCCAGAGTGCAAATGTCTCCAAATGTCAGCTCTTAGGGAACCATGGAATTTCATGCTAGTAGATGGATCTGAGAAGCATGTGGTCAATAGATGTGTCTCTCCAATGACGAAATCATAAGAATACAAAGAAGCCCTTTTCATTGTAGGGTAATGCTAATACGTAGTAGTTCTTTAAAGATTGCTGAAATCTGCCTTTGTGAACACATTGAGCCTATCTCTGTCATCTGGGACTTCACAGAAAGTGCTTTATATATGTGCGTAAGGTGAATTTTAATGTGGGTAAAGTAAATTTTTGTTGTTATTTCTCAGACTTCAGTTTTCCAGGATCCATAGCCATAACAATCAACTGTTCCCAAGTAATAGATACACGTTCCAACAGTTATGGTTCAAAACATCACCATGCTTATACAAAGTTATATAGTGATAAACATCATAAAACATCCACTGAGGCTACACAGTGAAATACAGGGATGAGGTGATCTAAACTTGTGAGGCTATTGCTGACAATATGCCTCCTTTGACTGATGGTCTATAAAGCAGGCTTTCACTAGGCAATGAAGGGGGAACCCTTAAGGGGTGAATGCACAAATGCTGTGTGTGCCTCAGATGGCCCCCATAGAGGCTTGGGGAGAACCTTAAGGTTGAGTGCACAAGCTGGAATGCTGTGTGTGTCTTAATTGGCCCCCATCAAGGCTTGGGGGATCTGTGTTTGCCTCAACTGACCCCCACTGAGGCTTGAGAAGATTTAGGGGAGTGCACAAACTGTACTTGCCTCACTAACCCCATTGAGATGTAGGGGTAGTTGCCCCCCCTTCTCCCCAGACCCTGTGAGAAGGGTGATTAGGGAATGCTATAGGAGCTTATGCTCCCGTTCTCAGCAATCCTCTTCTGAGAAAACTAAATTAGAATAAAGTAAGATTATTAACCCCTTCTTAGTGTCTTTCCTGTCTGACCAAATCAAGAGTGAACCTGTGCTAGCAGCCCTCAAGTGTGCTGTGTTTTATCTGTCTTACAATATAATATAGTATTTTACTGTGAGAGGGTCTGGCCACTTGAATGATCCTATTTCATAATAATGACCAGGCACTTGTAATTTCTTACTAACTCCAGTTTTTTATTATTTTTTTGTGCCAATCAGTACCAATAGCTCCCTGGTGCCATCTGGGGAAATGTCACCCTCTTTAAAATTCTCAGAGATATGCCTACCCCATTTTCTAATTCTGTCCATTTTATGGATATCAGAGCTCATATTCTTGGTAAATCAGTCTCTTACAGCCAGGACCCCACTCAGTTGGGATAAAACTCCACCCTCTTCCCTTCATGATGCATGCCAGTGGATTCTGATCATGAGCATGGCATGACGGAGCTGATCCACCAAGTGCAATTGACTTTATACAGCTCTTTACTCATTCATACCCATGGAAGTAAAGGGAATGGAATAAACCCTATTAAAACAACTACAATCATGTCTGTACTCCCACAGATTCTCACATATCCTGGCAGCTCCTCACCAGTACATCGGAACATCCAAGCCCAGCAATTTTAGGAACAGAATTCAGGTGCCTTGACTCAGACCTCTCTATCAGCTACACCTGCTCCCTACTTGCTTTTCCATTTGTTACCTTTTGTAGAGTCAGTATTGGGGCAGAATTGTTACTTGGAACCCAGGGTTTTTCACATGGTCTGTGTCTCCCCAGTCTCATGGTTAGCCACCTGCAACCAAAAGTAAGACAATAATTCACCTTCTAGTTGATCCCCTTTGGTGGTTACTCTTCCTAAATCGTGTTTCCAGATTCTTAGGTTCACCCAATCAGCATGTTTCAGCTCAGAGGCAGCCTTGTTATTACAGACCAAGAGAAAGATCATTCTATACTGATGTGCTCTAGCTTTTCTTGTGGCTTATTCTCTCTTGAAAAGCCCTGGTAGAGTTGGAGAAAGGGAAAAAGGAAGAAATGGAAATAAGAAAGAAGGAGAAAGAAGAAGAAAGAAGGCAAAAGGAAGAAGAAAGAGGAAGAGGAGGAGGAGGAATTAAAAATACTCAGAAGGGAAGACAAGGAAGTTCAGAAGGAAACGAGTCAGCAATGGTGCTGTCATGTTAAATTTAATATCTACTTTTTAAGTTGAGGCTGATTCTACCTATTCTTTCCCCAGTTGTTTGCTGACTTCCAAACTCTCATCTCCAACTACGTTTTATATGTATAGAATTGATTGTCTAAAATTTAAATCATTATATTTCCTCTCAAACTTTCTTTGCCTTCTACCCTACCTCTTGCTATATAGGACATCCCCCCAGTTCCTCTGGCTCACAATGTAGGAGTTATTTGGATTCCTCACTACCTCTCACCCCTCCTCTATCATATTTAATCTATTGCCTATTGAAATCTATTGATTTCATCCTTGCAGCATTTCTCATACACACTCCCTTCTCTCTTCGGACACTGCCACTGTCATGTAGTCCTTTATCATCTCTTACCTGAGCTATTGCAAAAGCCAGCTGGTGGATCTGCCTGTCTCAAGTCTCTCCCCACTTTAATCCATCCTCCATTCAGCCACCAAAGTGATTTTTCTAAAGAACAGGTCGGACTGTGTTATTCTACTACTCGATAAACTCCAGTGGTTCCCTATTACCTCCAGGAGCAAATACAATCTTTGGTGTTCAAAGACCTTCATAACCTAGCCCCCTCCCTCCTTTGCAGTCTTGTTACCCCTTTACTCCCCACCAGGTTCTCTTTGGTGATACTGACCTTCTTGCTGTTCATCTCACAAACAAGATATTCCCTTTGTCATGTCTGGGCATTTTCTCTACTTGTCCTCCCTCATTTCTGCCTACTGACTTCTCCTGCTTCTTTTATGTCCCAACCAAAATTCTACTTTCTAGAGGAAATCTTTCCCAACCAACATTTTAGTGCCTGTCTCTCTTGACCGTTTCCAGTTTAGCCTCTATACAGCTTGTTTGCATATATTTGTTTGTTCTTTCCCCAATTATGTTGGTTTTTATTACTTTATTTATTTTCAGTTTTCTACAGTCACTTCCACAAGTCTTAGAATTTCTCTCCCTCCTTTCCCCTCCCTCCCAAAGACAGTATGCAATCTTATTTGGGTTCTACATATACCTTTTTATTAAACACATTTTCACATTAGTCATGTTGCATGGAAAAGATAAAATGAATGAGACAGACCATTAGAAAAACCCAAACAACACATAACATAACACACGAGAAAATATTCTGCTTCCTTCTACGTTCCAGTTCCATAGTTCCTTCTCTGGGTGCGAATGGTATTTTGCTTCAAGAGTCCTTTGAGAATGTTTTAGGTCCTTGCATTACTGTGAAGGACTAAGTCTACAAGAAAAATTCCTTGCGCACTGTGGCTGTTACTGTGTATAATGTTCTCCTGGTTCTGCTCCTTTCACTCAGCATCAGTTCGTATAAGTCCTTCCAGGCCTCTCTGAAGTCTTCCTGTTCATCATTTCTCATAGCACAATAGTATTCTATTACATTCATATACTACAACTCGTTTAGCCCTTATATTGTGAGCTCCTTCAGTGCAGGGACTGTGTTTTTGTCTCTTTTTTGTTTGTACTATACTTAGCACAGTATCTGGTATATAATAGGTGCTTAATAAATGTTTACTGATTGATCGATTGAATTAACCTATAGAGTTTGTCCCAGGGAATGGGGACCCTGAGATCTTCTGGAAAGTTCTAGGAATTCCAGAGTCATGGTGACTCCAAACTGGGCCTTTGGGATTGACAAATGTCCTATCTGTTTCTGGCCATGTGGTGGTCCTGCACTTGTTGAAGTGTGATAACCTTGCTTCAGAATGACAATCCTGAATGGTTCCTTGGTCTTCCCTTCACCTTTTACAATGCAGAAAGGTGGGTTCTATATCAGGTAAAATAGAACATGGCTTCTGGATGGCCTTCTCTTCCTTTGATCCTACGGGTGGAATCATGTAACCTGAAGACTTTTAGTGAGGAGTTGGGTAAATGATGGCCCATATAACTCCAGCACAGCAACAGAATGGCAGCTGGAATGGACAACTCTAAAGAGGCCTTGCTACTGAGCCCTTGGCTACCTATTCTACCTTGTGTTTGTTCTTTTTTGACTTTAGCCAGACTAGGATCTATCTATGGATGAATGTGGACAGACCTGGAGGGTGCCTTGTGAGTTCATGAGATCCAAAGATCTTGTCTCTATGAGGTCAGAACTGTCTGGTGGCATGGGAGAACTCATCAACAACTCTAGTAATATTAGAGAAGATGACCATCAGAAAGAGGATGAACACAAGTCTGAGCCATTTTACAAGACAGAAACAGTGAATTGTTAGAATACTGAAGAGTTGAATGAAATGTTTAATATTTAATCAACAGTCTCTTTATGTTTTGATAAGGTTTAACTATCATCTGTCTGAGGTAGAGTTAAGATGGTAGAACACAGGCCAGGACCCTGCTGAACTCTCCCAACATTCCCCTCCAAACAGCTTTAAAGTTATGCTTCAAATCAACAAAAGATCAGAGGGAGACATTTTTCCAGCCTAAAACAGCTTAGGAGGTTTGAAAGAGAGATCTGTAGTACCATGATGGGTACAGGCCAGGGACATGGCAGGAGCACCAGTGGTGAGCCTTGAAGGCAACTGGAACAACAACAGAAGAAGCAGAAACTTTGGGAACTCTCTGCTCAGAGATGTTAAAGAAGTTGGGCAACTGGTCAGAAAGAGATTACAGGGAGACACTTGCTGGCCCTGGTTGTAGCAAGCCCTGGGTCACAGTTTCAGGGTGGAGAGAAGCACTTGTGATTAATCATGATGAGGCAGTGGACCTGCTGACTTATAGTTGCAGGGTACTAGGGGCCCTTTCTGGGTAAAGACCAGAGTGCAGGCCAGGAGAGTAGTGACCATACATTTCCTTGTGTTACACCACATTGGAAGCATCAAAAACTTGTAGACCCCCAGAACTAACTCTGAAAACAGTGGCGTGAAAAAGCCTGATGCTTGGCACAATGCCTTCTCACCCTAAGATGAGCAGAGCCCAATTTTAACAGAAAGAAATAGGAAGGAACATGAAGAAATAGACTGAGAAAATGAACAAACAACAAAAAGAAACTTGACCATAACAAGCTACACAAAGACAGGGGAAAGACCAAGACATAAACTTAGAAGAGAACAATACTGTGAACAAACAAGTGACCTAGAAAACAGATCAAGGAGAGCTAATTTAAGAATTGTTGGAGTACCTGAAAGCCATTATCCAAAAAAAGAGCCTAGATATAACATTTCAAAAACTAAGGAAAACTTCCCTTAGGTTAAGAATCCATTGATCAGCTCCTGAAAAAGATCCCAAAGTGAAAACTCCCAAGAATATTATAGCCAAATTCCAGGGCTTCCAGGTCAAGTAGAAAATATTGCAAGAAGCCAGAAAGAAATAATTCAAGTATTTTGGAGTTAGGATCACACAAGATTTAGCAACTTCCATGTTAAAGGAGAAGATGACTTAAAATATGATATTCTGGAGGTGAAAGGAACTAGGATTACAACCAAGAGCTACCTACCCAACAAAACTGAATATAATCTTTCAGGGTAAAAATGAACATTTTATGAGATAGAATGCTTTCAAGCATTCCTGATGAAAAAGTCAGAGCTGAGTAGAAAATCTGATATTCAAAAAGAAGAGTCAAGAGAAGTATACAAAGGTAAACATTAAAGAGTAGTCGTGATGGACTCAATGGAATTAAACTATTTACATTCCTATTGGGGAAGACGATAAATGTAGCTTCTAAAAACATAGTCATTATTAAGGTATTTAGAAGGAGTGTATAGACAGAGTTGATTATATTGATATGGTCTCAAAAACAGTAGGGATAAGAAAGAAGGATGCACTAAGAGAAGGGAGAGAGAGAAGTGGAATGGAGCAAATTTTCTGACATAAAGGAGGCACTCAAGGAAAAGTTTTTTTCATGGAGGAAAAAATGGGTGAGAGGCAATGCATGAACTTGGTTCAAAGAGGCAAGAATACATACATAAACACATATATGCACATGTATACATACAGTTGGGCCTAGAAATTCTATCTTACTCAACAGATAGAAGGGTTGGGGATAAAGTACATGGTGGGAATATAAGAAGGAGAGTGGGGTGGGGGAGGCAGTAGTGTGAAGCAAGATGGACTTTTAAGGAGGGACAGAATAAAAGAGAGAGAATAAACAGGAAAATGGGATAAAGGGAAACACAATTAGTGATCATAACTTTGAATGTAAATAGAGTGAGTTAACCCATAAAACAGAAGTGGAGAGCAGAATGGACTCAAAACCAGGATTCAACAATGTGATGTGTGCACAAGAGACACACTTGGGATAGAAGCACACAGAGAGTTGGAATGAAGGGCTAGAGTAGCATCTCTTATGCTTCAACTGAAGTAACGAGGGCAGGGGCAACAATCTTGATCTCAAATAGAGCAAAAGCAAAAAAAAAAATGGACCTAATTGAAAGATATAATCAGGGAAACTGCATTTTGTTAAAGAGTACCATAGACAATGAAGTAATATCAATAATTTAATGGCAAATTTAATTGAGAAAGGTCTCATTTCTCAAGTATATAGAGAACTAAGTCAAATTTTTAAAAATAAGAGTCATTGACAAATAGTCAAAGATTATGAAAAGGGAATTTCAAAAGAAGAAATCAAAACAATCTAGTCATATGAAAAAATTTCTGTAAATCATTATTGGTTAGAGAAAATCAAATTAAATAACTCTGAGGTACCATCTCACACTTATCAGAAATGACAAATGCTAGGGAGATTGAGGGATGATAGGTATACTAATAAACTGTTGGTGGAGTTTTGAACTAGTCCAGGGGTGGGAAACCAGTGGCCTTGAAGTCTTGGGTATGGCCTTTAGACTGAGACCAAGTTTTATAGAACAAATCCTTCATTAAGAGAATTTGCTCTATGAAGTTTAGATTCAGTGAAAGGGCTGCACTTGAGGACTTAGAGGGCCACATATGGCCTCAAGGCTGCAGGTTCCCCACACATGAACTAGTCCAATCATTCCAAAGAACAATTTGGAACTTTGCGCAAAGGGCAAAGCAATACCACTACTAGTTCTGTGCACCAAAGAGAACAAAGAAAAAGAAAAAAAAAACACACGTACAATAATATTTATAGGAGCTCTTTTTGTGGTGGTAAAGAACCGAAAATTGAGGGAATGTTCATTAATTGGGGAATGGTGGTGATGGAGTATTATTGTATGAGAAGAAATGACAAAGGGATGGGTAAAGAAAACATGGTAAGACCTGTCTGAACTGATGTAAAGCGAAACGAATAGAACAGATCATTGGGCATTGTAACAGTAAGGCTGTAATGATGATCAACTGTGAAAGACTTATTTTCTCTGATCAATACAGTGATCTAAGACAGTTCCAAAGGACTCGTGATGAAAAAATGCTATATACCTTCACCAGAGAACTGATGAACTTTGAGTGCAAGCTAAAGAATCATTTCTTTAGTTCTCCTGCTTTTTTTTGTGATATGGCTAATATGGAGATGAGTTTTGCTTGATTTTCACATGTATAATTAATATCTTAGTGCTTTTTTTCTCAGTGGGTGGTGCAGGGGTGGGAGGGAGGGAGAGAAGCTGGAATTCAAAATTCGAAAAGAATGTAAAAATAAATAAATAATGGATGTTTTATAAAAAGAATCATTTTATTAAAATAAGTAAATAAATATCATCCTCCTGAAAGAGCATAATAGTAGTTATATATAGATATAGATAGTAGGTACTGAATCCTGTTCTAAATTGTACACAGTGAATCTTTTGTGTTGGTTAACATTTCTTTTTATGTATAGGAAATAAAAATTTCTCTCATAGCTCATTTATACTGAGAACCTTCAGCCTCCCCTTTTGGTGAGACCTCGACATGACTTGAATCAAAGTTTAGGTAATATGTTCTCTGAGCACCAGAATGGGAGTTCAATGAGTTGAAGAGTTTGAGAGAATGAAGCCCCACTTTTCAGGGCCTAGATGGCACCATCGTGCACAGAGTGCTGGACCTGGAGTCAGGAAGATTCCTCTTCATGAGTTCAAATCTGTCCTGGGATTGTGTGACCCTGGACAAGTCACTCAACCCTGTTTGCCTCAGTTTCCTCATATGTAAAATGACCCGGAGATGGAAATGACAAACCACTCTAGTATCTTTGCCAGGAAAGCCTCAAATGGGGTCACAAAGAGTTGCACACAACTGAATAACGACAAAAGTCAACCCTCTCATCAGAGCCCGTACTCCTCAGAACTGAGCCTGTGTGAGTCAGGCCACTTAGTGGAGATTGAAGAGGGAAGGTAAGTGCAATGGTTATTCATTATTTCGATCTCAAAAACAAACAAAAAACATACATGATAGGGATTCACAGTTTCATATATCTTCCTCATTTTAGGTTCTTCATATGGGGATGTGTTCATGTTTGTTGTTTTTTGTGAAGTTCCTTATAACAAATATTTTAAAAAAAATAAAAGAACTAGAATCCCTATCCTGACCCAACCACATCCTACATAATTTCCACCCTGCTTGGCTCATGTATTCCCTCAGCAGCTGAAGCTTGGTGGTCACACCCACCTTCAGCTTTCTCTTCAGCTTGCTCATACCCTCCTCCTCAACCCTCCTTCTGTTTGCTGGCCCTGGGTGTGTTCCAACCCCATTAGTCATGTCAAAGAGGAGGTGGGTGAAAAGAAGGTAGGTCAAGGAAGTTTGCTAAAGTAGTGTCCCTTTTAGTGGCTGTCCTAAAGCATTTTGAAGGTTAAATAATAGAGATGGCAAATAGCTCTGCCTTTTGCTTTCAAGGGTTTTTTATCCTGACAATTAGTGTAGATTTAAAACTTTTCTCCTAGAGGCTTTTAACCTCTGTAGCCCCATCTGAGTTCATTGAGTTCCAAAGGCCTGCCAAATCTCAGTCAGGGTGCTAATGTTAGCAAAAATAAGCTGGTTCCTCTTCCCCATCTGGACAGCCAAGGGAGCATTTCTTAGTGTGGACTTGCTGGGACCAAACAAACCAGGTTCCACATTGGGTCCTAGCTCAGCAGCAGGAATAGAACTGAGCTGCTTAAGCTACTCATCATCAAATAGCACACATCAAGGTCTCAACTGAGCTGGGAAAATAGGGAACCATTGAGGCAGCCAGCAATAAATGGATAAAAACAGTTTTTATTCCAAGAAAAAAGGCAAGAGAGAACAACATGTTGACAGTAGAATGGAGAAAACAGCATTAAAAATCCCTTTCTAAACTCAGTATATAAATATGTTTTCCAATGCTTTGGTGACTGTTGTAGCTAAATCAAGCAGCTTACTAAGTGAGCCAAGAGAAGATGGACATCTTGTTCTAAGACATCAAACCAGCTTTGGCTGTGTTCCTGAGGTGTCTGAGACTAGGTGGTAAGGTCAGCTCTGGGTAAAATTATGGAATGGGAAGCATTTTTCTGGGGCACTCTATCATCTGCCCTTTTAGCCAAACTATTCTTTCTATGTGTTCTACCAGAGTCTGAAAGCCTGACTTGAGACAGTTTGTTAAGACCTAGGCCTCCCTTCTCCTGCCCTTCTAAACCAAACTGGGTTCCTTTTTGATGCCCTCTGCCAATCAGAAATAGGGCAACTATAACTTCATGATGTTAATACTGAGGGTATGACCAGATGTCAGTCTAGGCAACTTTGCAAATTGAAAGAATAAACCTTTTGTTGGATAATTTGGTCACATCCTTAAGTAGAAGGTATGGACTTATCCATCAACATTACATAGAGAGGAGGGATAAAATGTCCTTGTTGGTTAGGAAGAAACTTTGATCTACATATTTATTGGATCTCTCTCTCTCTCTCTCTCTCTCTCTCTCTCTCTCTCTCTCTCTCTCTCTCTCTCTCTCTCACACACACACACACACACACACACACCTCCTTGAGTGTTTAACAAGGATAATCAGCTATCTACTGAACTGGGATACCTCCCATGGAGCTGAACATGTGTGCTTTGGCTTCATGGAGAGAGACATGTGCTCGGGCTCAGTGCTGAAGGACTTAGGGTTTGGTATAATTCAGCAATCCTTTATTGGTCCCTCTGGATTTACATTTTTAGAAGCCAGCAAATATATTTGGCAATGGACTCATGCCCTGATCCCTTGTTATAGGACGTTCATGACCAGAGGCTCCAGATGGTTCTCTATGATCCCTCACCCAGGGGGGTAGAGGGAGTTTTGAGATGATTGACAACTGAGCAGAAAAGCTTTAAAAGAGAAACAGCTTCCACTGTCACTTCTTCTTTCTACTCTTGAATGTGTGATTTGGAACTCCCTTGGACTTTGTGGGGTAGGGGCAGAATTTTCTCTCTCTTCTTTCCTTCCCAGCAGCAGATATGGTGACTGGATGAATTCTGATTACCCCTTCCCTCAATATGCCCTTCTTTCTGTCACACCCCTCCCTTCCTTTATGCCCATCTTCTCTCTTTTCTTGTAGGGAAAGATTGATTTCTATATCCCATTACCTGTATTTCTTATTTCCCACTTGTATGCAAAAACAGTTCTCAACATTGGTTCCTAAAACTTTGAGTTCCAACTTATCTCCTTCCTCTCCCTCCCCACCCATCCCCACTGTGAAGGAAAGCAATTCAACAGAGGCTATACAGGTATAGTTTTGAAAGACTTCCATAATAGTCCTCCATCCTATCCTGCCCCCCCATTTATGCTACTCTCTTTGTTGACCTTGTCCCTCCCTAAAAGTGTTTACTTCTAATTATTCCCTCCTATCGTCACCCTCACCCCACTTGTCCCTTCCTCCCCTACTTTCCTGTAATGTAAGACAGATTTTCGTACCAAATTGAGTAAGTATGTTATTCCCTCCTTAAGCCAAATGTGAAGAGTGTAAGCTTCACTTTTTCCCTCTCACCTGCTTCCTTTTCTTCTTCATTGAAAAAGCTTTTTCTTGCCTCTTTTGTGAGAGATAATTTTCCCCATTCCATTTCTCCTCCCAGTATATTCTTCTATCACCCCTTAATTTTATTTTCTTTAGACATCATCCCTTCTTATTCACCTCACCCTGTGCTCTCTGTCTATATATGTGTGCATGCATGCATGCGTGTGTGCATGTGTGTGTGTGTATATGGAACTACTGAAATATTGAGAAACATTTCAAGAGTTACAAATATTGTCTTTCCATGTAGGAATGTAAACAGTTCAACTTTAGAAAGTCCCTTATGATTTCTCTTTCCTGTTTACCTTTTCATGCTTCTCTTGATTCTTGTATTTGAAAGTCAAATTTTCTATTCAGTTCTGATTTTTTTCATCAAGAATGCTTGAAAGTCCTCTATTTCATTGAATGATCATTTTTCCTCCTGAAGTATTATACTCAGTTTTGCTGGGTAGGTGATTCTTGGTTTTAATCCTAGTTCCTTTGACTTCTGGAATATCATATTTCAAGACGTTCCATCCTTTAAAGTAGTCCCATAATTTTTAAATTGTCTCTCTTGGATCTATTTTCCAGATCAGTTGTTTTTCCAATGAGATACTTCACATTATCTTCTATTGTTTCATTCTTTTGGTTTTGTTTTGTAATTTCTTGGTTTCTCATAAAGTTATTAGCTTCTATCTGCTCCATTCTAATTTTTAAAGAACTATTTTCGTCAGTGAGCTTTTGAACCTCTTTTTCTATTTGGCTAATCCTGCTTTTTAAAGCATTCTTCTCCTCATTGGCTTTTTGAACCTCTTTTGCCACTTGACTTAGCCTATTTTTAAAGGTGTTATTTTATTCAGCATTCTTTTTGGGTCTCCTTTAGCAAGCTGTTGACTCGCTTTTCCAGCTTTTTCATCTTCCTCCCCCCACCTTTTTGGGCATTTTCCCAGCCAGTTACTTGACTTTTAAAACCTTTGTCAAGAGGAGGGTATACTCTGGCGACCTGAAAGTTCTCAGTTCCTCCAAGGTAGCACAATCAAGGGAGAGGAGTTTACTCCCTGCCTTGGCTTGCCAACTTAGATTAAGATCAGCTGCTCAATTCTCCTAGGGGCATTATGCAGAGGACAGGACTGCCACTCAGGGCTTAGACCCAGATCAGTAGCTCAGTTCCCCCAGGGTCTTTAGGTTGCAGGCTCCACAAATGGACACTGCTACTGCCACCACCCCTGCTGCCATTGCCACCATGGCTGCTGCTACCACTGCTGCCACCTGGGGCCAGGTTTAGGGAAGGACCCTGCTTCCTTGCCACCAAGGTGTAAAAGCTTTTTCACTGACTTTGGTGCTTATGGACTGAGGGATCCTAGAACCACTGTTGCTGCTGGGGATTCCATCCCCGAGGCCTGCTTCAGCTCTGCTCCTCCCAGTGCCATGTGGCCAAGGCTGGGTTGCTCTTCACTCCATACCCCGTGCAAAAGACCTTTCCTGTTGGCCTTTCAGGCTGCCTTAGGCTGGACATCTCTTGCACTCTGTCATTCTGTGACTTCTGCTGCTCTAGAATTTGTTGAGAATCATTTTTTAAAGGTATTTTATGAGCTTTGAGGGAAGAGCTAGAGTATGTATGTCTTTATACTCTGCCATCTTGGCTCCACTCCCCCCCTTCTTGATTTTCAAAATCCTTTTTGAGCTCTTCCATGGCCTGATACCAATGCACATTTATTATGGAGGTTTTAGATGTAGAAGTCTTGACTTCCTCTGACAGTGGGCTTTGTTCTTCCTCATCCACAAGGATGGATGAAAATACCTGTTCACTAAAAAACTAACCTTCTATAGTCTTGTCTTTTTCCAAATTTTTGGGCATTTTCCCAGCCAGTTATTTGACTTTTGAGTCATTTGTCAAAAAGAGAATATACTCTGGGGACCTGTAAGTTTTCAGTTCCCCCAAGGTGGCACAATCAAGGGAGAGGAGTTTACTCCTCTCCTGGCCTGCACACTGGTCTGGGAGCAACCAAAAGCTTTTATGTTCAGAATCTGGGAGTAGAACTCCCTCTCCACAACCACCTCCAGCTCCACCAAGCCAGTGCTCTGGTTCTCCCCACCCCAGGGCCAGGCTCAGGGCTGAGATTCAGATCAATGACTCAATTCTCCCAGGGGTTTTAGGTGGAGGGCAGAGCAGCCACTCAGAGCTGAGATTCAGAGTAGTCACTCAATTCTTCCATGGGCTTTAGGTGGAGGGCTCCAAAAATGGATGCTGCTGCTACAGTGGCTGCTGCCCCCCATCCAGACCACGTTCCCCTCTCCTGGGTAAAGAAGCCCTCCCACTGACCTTTGAAGCTGTCTGTGGCATTTGTGGGTTGAACAATCTGGGAACCACAGTTGCTGCTGGTGGCTCCCTGAAGCCTGTTTGGGGTCCTGTCCTGCCACACCATGCAGCCCACACTGGACTACATTCTGCTCTGCGCCTGGTATGATAGACCTTTCCTGTTGGCCTTCCAGGCTGTCTTAGGCTGGGGGTTTTCTTAAATAGTATTCCCTCCCCCCAGTTAAATGTCAAGAAAATTTTTTGCATTCAGTTTTACAAGATTTTGCATTTCCAATTGTTCTCCCTCCCTCCCCTCTTCTGAAAATGGTAGGCAGTCAAATATAGTTTATGCATGTGCTATCATGTGAAAAATATTTCCATATTAGTCAGAGGTATGAGAGAAGAAACAGATGAAAAACACAAGAAAGAATAAAGTAAGTGAAAAAATATGCTTCAATTTGTATTCAGGGTCCATCAGTTCTTTATCTGGATATGGATAGCATTTTTCTTCTTGAGTACTCTTGTACTTGCCTTATAACATTGTGTTGCTGAGAAGGGCTGAGTCATTCATAGTTGATCATCAGAGTGTTGCTGATACTGTATACAACATTTTCTGGGTTCTGCTCATTTCACTTTGCATCAGTTTATACAAGTTTATATAGGAGTTTCTGAAATCAACCTGCTTGGGATTTCTTATTGCACTATATTAGTATATAATATATATGTTATATATTAGCATTATAATATAATATATATATTATATAATAGTATTCCATTATATTCTTATACCACAGTTTGTTCAGCCATTCCCCAACTGATGGGCATTCCCTCAATTTCCAATATTTTGCCATCATGAAATTGGCCGATTGTGTGTGTGTGTGTGTGTGTGTGTGTGTGTGTGTGTGTGTGTGTGTTTGTATGCAGGTCCTTTCTCCCCTTTTTTAATGATCTCTTTGGGATATAGACCTACTAGTGGTATTGTTGGATCAATGGGTATACACAATTTGGTTGCCATTTCGATATAATTCCAGTTCACAACTCCACCAACAGTGCATTGGTGTTCCAATTTTCCCACATCTTCGCTAACATTTATCATTTTTCTTTTTTACATATATTAGCCAATTTGATAGGTATGAGGTGGTGTCTCAGAGTTGTTTTAATTTACATTTCTCTGATTGAAAATGATTTAGAGCACTTCTTCATATTCCTATAGATTTGATTTCCTTTTTTTTTTTTTATTCTGGACTCAGAAATTTATTACCTGTGTGATCTTTTTTTTTTATTTTTTTATTTTTTAATGTTTAACAATCACTCCCATACAATTGTGATTTTATCCCCCCTACCTACCCCCCACTACCCCCCTCCCTCCCCACGACTGCATACAATTCTGTATAGATTCTACATATACTTTCCTATTGAGTATATTTTCACTATAGTCATGCTATGTAGTCAGACTAAGATGAATGAAATCGTATAACAAATCAGAACATGATACACAAACACATACACATACACAGACATGATCTGCTACATTACGTGAGTGACTTCCATATTTCTCTCTCTGAGTGTGGAAGGCATTTTGCCTTGAGAACCACCATTGGGATTTTTTTTTTTTTGTAAGAAGTTCTTGTGTTATTACAAAATTCTAAGTCTACCAGAAAAAACTCTCACACACTGTGGTCGTTGCTGTGCATAAAGTTCTCCTGGTTCTGCTCCTTTCACTCAGCATCAGGTCATATAAGTCCCTCCAGGCCTCTCTGAAGTCTTCTTATTCATCATTTCTTATGGCACAATAGTACTCCATTACATTCATATACCACAATTTATTCAGCCATTCCCCAATTGATGGACATCCCCTTGACTTCCAGTTTTTGGCAACTACATAGAGTGCTGCTATAAATATTTTTGTACATGTGGGACCCTTTCCCATTTTTATGATCTCTTGGGGATACACTTCTAGTAGCGATATTTCTGAGTCAAAGGGTATGCACATTTTTGTAGCCCTTTGGGCATAGTTCCAAATTGCTCTCCAGAATGGTTGGATGCGTTTGCAGCTCCACCAACAATGAATTAGTGTTCCAACTCTCCCACATCCTCTCCAGCATTTAATAGATTTGATTTCTTCATCTGAAAACTGCCTGTTCACATCCTTTGACCATTTATCAAATGGAGAATGGTTTATATTCTTATACATTAGACTCAGTTCTCTATATATTTGAGAAATAAAGCCTTTATAAGAGATATTCGCTGTAAAAGTTGTTTCCCAACTTTCTGTTTTCCTTCTAATCTTGGTTGCATTGGCTTTGTACAAAAGCTTTTTAAGTTAAAATAATCAAAATTATGTATTTTACATTGTGTAATGATTTCTATCTCTTGTTTGGTCATGAATATTTCCCTTCCCCATAAATCTTATAGGTAAAATACTCCTTGCTCTTTTAATTTTTCTTATAGTGTCACCTTTTATGTCTAAATCATGTACCCATTTTGACCTTAGCTTGGCATATAGTGGGAGATATTGGTCTATACCTAGTTTGTGTCTTGTTTTCCAATTTTCCCAGCAATTTTTGTTAAACAGTGAGTTTTTATCCCCAAAGCTGGAGTCTTTGGGTTTATCAAACCCTAGGTTACTATGGTACATTGTCTATTCCACTGATCTACCACTCTGTTTTTTAGCCAGGACCAGATCGTTTTAATGATTACCACTTTATAATATAGTTTGAAATCTGGTATTGCTGGGCCATCTTCCTTTGTATTTTTTTAATTAGTTCCTTTCACATTCTTGGCCTTTTGTTCTTCCAGATGAATTGTGTCTCTTTCTTTTTTGAGGGGGACATACACCCTTGGGGGTTAACCTGAATTTCCTAGTCTGTCATATTGGTTAGGGAGTCCCAGGATTCTCTCTGATTCCATTTAAAGGTATCATAGGTAATGAAAGAAAATCATAAATAATGAAACAATATCTTTCATTGACAGATATATTTTCTTACTCCTAGTCTAGAGTAATACTCTTGTTAAAGTACTCCACAATATCATCTGAGCTTTACTACTAATCTAATCACATTGGCCACTTTTCCCTTTCTGCTTCTCAAAAGTACAAAGAAAGAGTTTGATTAAATCCATTTCCCTACATCAAATTTTATTGTGAACTTTAAAAGATCTCAGTCCTCTAATGTGAACCGTTACATTTAGGCTTAAAGGAAGGACAAATTTCCTGATATAACTATTCAAAAGTGGTGTAGGGTACCTAAAGAAGCCATGGATTTACCCTCATTTGGGATCTCCAAGCAAAAATAATTTCTCTCTTATGTGCTACAGGGGCTTATTTTTTTAAAGGTATAATTGGCCTTATGTGACTACTGTGGCAAATTCTATTTCTAAAAATCTTTAATGCAATGATGTAGTAAAAAAAAAGCTAAACAAGAAAGAAATTAAATGTCTAAATAGAATGTTGGAAATGATGGACCTATGACCATTGTTGAATGTGAATCTTAAATATTATCCTTATTAACTTTGCACAGTACTTTTAAAAGTTTTTATTTCATAACATAGGTCTTAAATAACTAACAAATGCAGAAAGGTAAACATGTTAAACAAATATTTAATAGATTATGATACAATAAAATTGTTACCAACAAGAGAATACAAGTAAAAAATATAGAAATAATTAGACTAAACAAACATATACTAAGCGATAGAAACTCAAAGAACAAATCACAAAAATAGTAAGAATTTTATTAAGTAGCATAAAAATGAGGCAACATGCAAAAATATATGGAATGCAGATAAAGCAGTCTATAAAAGAAAATTCGTATCTCAGAACAATTATATCTTTAAAAAGAGAAGGGATTCATGAATTGAGAATATAGTAAAAAAACAAGAAAATCATTAAATTAACAATCCACAAACTAGCATAAAGTAGAAATGTTGAAAATCAAAGGATAAACTGGAATAAAAACAAATGGAGTGTGAACAAAATAATAGGCTGTCTTTAAAGATAACCATTCATTTAAAAATTATACTTTGATTTTTAAAAATATTGCCCAGATCAAAAATGAGGAGGAGGGTTTGTAAGGAATGGAGAAGAAATAAAGAAAATTATCAGAATCCACTACACTCACTTATATGCCTACAGAACTGAAAAAGAATGTGCAATAAATGGATGAATATCTACATGGAAATCCAATAAAAATAAAAAATAGAGAACCTAAATGATCCAGAGTAAGAAAAGGGAAGTGAATGAACCGCAAATAAACTCTCAAAGAAAATATCCTAGATCAAATATACTTGCAAGTGAATTTCATCAAACATTTAACAAATAAATAATTCTTGTGCTATATAAACAGTTCACAAAAATAGAAAAAAGATGTATCCTATCATTTTCTTTCCATCTAAGTTTGCTTTACTTAAGAAAATGCAATATATGAGGCCTTTGGGAAGAAGACATTCTAAATTACTTCTGCAAGAGCTATGCATTTGTCTAATCATTTTTGAAAACAATTTGTAATTATTCAATTCATCCAATTGTTTATATCTTCTGACCCAGAAAATTTCTACCATGATGAGGTTAATGACAATAAGACAAAGTCCATATTACAAAACCATTCATAGAAGTATTATCTGTAATAAAAAGAGTTAGAAACAAAAGAGTGACTGAAGAACGGCCATGAAAGGTTCTGTGGTATATGAAGATAAAAAGATATCATACCAGAAGAAATTATTACTATGAAGAATTCAGAGAGACATGAAAAGATATGTGAAGAAATGTGAAAAGAAAAAGGCAGGATAAAAGTCATTTTATACAATGACAACAATGTATTCAATAAAACTTTGAAAAAAAACCATATTAAATTTACAAACTTATTGTATGCTCTTGAGTCCTCAAAGACAGGGACTGGTTTATTTTTGTCTTTGTACTTGAAGAATGTGACACAGTGCCTGAAAAAGATGCTTGAGAAATGCTTGTAGATTAATTTAACGATAACAAAAATCAAGTTAGACAATGTTAGTACCAAAGCTATTGAAGTTAAATCATATGTTCTTCCCTTCTGTTAATAAATAGGAAACTACAAAAGGGGGAAAGTCAGATGTATTATCAGAATTCAGAAGTTTTCTTTAACTGTTTCAGGAATTGTACTTACTGAATTGGGAGGACAAGGGTTATTTTGATTGATGTTGACAAGTGCCTATTGTGTCAAAATAAAATGCATCAATTTTAAAAAATAAAAAGCAAATGTTTGCAGTGGGAATTCCTACCACTTCTCTCTAGGAAATTATAACTCCAACAGTTATTCTTTGAGCTGCAGTCCTGAATTTTCTACCTAAATTTCTTCCTATGACTTCTTCCTACAGCTTCCTACATACACTGAGCCAAACATATTTTATTCCCTTTGATTCTGATGTATTATATTATAAATGGAATTTATTGTTCCTCAATACATTTTAATCTTTAATTTCCAAGTTATATGCACCATTAGACTTCCCTTTAGAAACCAATTTTATCCCTCTCTTAATCTCTCTGCAACTCCCCCCCTTCCTAGGACTCCATTCTATTTATGTATTTCTAATTGAGTCCAAAACTTTCATGTTTAGTTTATTGGTGGTTGGGTGGTGTGGTGGAAAGACTGCTGGACCTGGAATCAGGAGAGCTGAATTTAAGTCCTATACTTATTGTGTGAACTTGGGGAAGTTACTGTAATTATCTTAACTTTACTTTATTTCCTTGTGATATATACCACCAAACTCAAAGAGTCCATCACATCACAAATTTAGAGCTGGGAGGGATATCAGAGATTATATATTCAAGCCTCCTATTTTGCAGATAAGGAAACTTAGGCTCAAAGAATGATTTGACCAAGCTCACACTGGTAATGTAGAGTCAATTTTTGAAACCAATTCCTGATTACAAATTCATTCTTTCCACTTATAGCATAAAAATAAAAATGTGATTCATTATTATTAAGATCCCATCACAGAAAAAACTGTCAACTTTTAAGCCAACTAGAGCTACTCTGGCAGCAGGGAAGCTGAAATCTTACCTACCTATAACATTTCTAATCTTGTGGTTTATATCAGAAAGCCACTGAGCATAATGATATTCCAGAAGAAAAGGACTGGAGTTTTAGAAGTGAAATGAGTCTTCATGATCACTCAGTAAAACATCCTCATTTTAGAGATAAACAAATGGATACCTGGAGAAGTTGAATGAATTCCCAAGATTGCATAATAAGTGAACTAATCTAAGATTTGAATAAAGATTGTCTGACTTCAAATTTAGCGCTCATTCTGCTATGACATTTGAAAATGTTAGCCACATGTCAATCTTTGAGTTCCTGGGTTCTGCTTCTAAACTTCCAATCCAAGCAGCTGACCAGAAATACAATCCCACCCAAAAAGCACAAGCAACATCAAATAAGTAAACTAGATCATGGACCATAGACGTTCCCTGGATTAGATTTACTAATAAATGAGAGTTTCCTAATATCTACTCTGATATTATACAGAGAAGGCTTTTTAACCTACCCATAATTTACCCTCATGAACAAAGGGATAAACCTATGAACAGAATTTGAGAAAATGACATGTAAAGGTGAAGGAGCTGAACACCAAAATACAATGGGTTAAAAACTATGACACCATTATTGAATCTTGTCAGTTAGAATTGCAGAGGGGAAGGTGTAGAAATAAGGAAAGGCCAGAAGGGGGTCAAGGGGATAATTAGTGATGCATGCTACCAAGTACATATACAAAAAAAATGGAATAGTAGTAATTCCTATAATATCTGAGAAAGAAGTGGGAGATAGGAAGTAGGAGAATGAGAGGGACAGGGGAAAGGAGAAATTGTGTTTGTATGACTGAAAAGGATTGGTATTCTCATACCAATGGGAAAAGGGAATCCCAATGAGAAGCACTCCTTGGAGGAATATGTATGCTCCAACAATGGAATATGTGGACCTTACAAACAGTTTTATTGGCAGGAATTAATACATTGGTAGGCTACATTGTCTGAGAAAATGTTGTGCCTCAAGGAAAAACTTGTTGGCCTAGGAGAATATATGAGATCTTAAGAGAAGCTACTAACATGAAGAGTTAGGGGGACACAGGTAAGATGTAATGGCCATTGGGAAGGAGAAGAATCAATATTTTACAATTTTGAACATCAATTTAGCAGTTAAACAGGTGATGGACTAGAAGGGGGGACAAATTTGAGACAAGGAGGACAATCAAAAGCTATTGGAATAGCTCAGATGTGAGATGATGAGGGCTTGTACCAGGTGATATCAGGGTCAGAGGAAAGAAAGATATATTGTGAGAAATATTATGAAAGTAGAAATAAGAGTACTTGAAAATTGATTGAATATGGAGGGGGTGTGAGAGAGAATGAGCAATCAAACATTGCACATCAGTTACAAGCTTCAATGATTGAGAGTTTGATGGTACCCCTGACAGTAACAGAAAGTTGGGGGCAGAGCCAAGGTGGCAGAGTAAAAACAGAGATTTCCTTGAACTTTCCCCCAACCCCTCCAAATACCTATAAAAAATGTCTCTAAACATTTCAGAGCAGCAGAACCCACAAAATGACAGAGTGAAATAAATTTCCAGCCCAAGATAAGAAAGGTTGACAGGAAAGGTATGTTGCACCAATCTGGGAGAAGAGAACAGTTCCATATAGACTGTGCTGATACAGACCAGTCCCTAACAAAACTGGAACAGGACTTAGGGTACTGAATCACTGGCAGCTATGGTGGGATATAGAATTTTCAACACACAAACACAAAAGACAACTTAGAAGTTCAGTAGGAAAGGTCTATAAGATCTGAATAAGAGAGGAGTTTGGTGTGGCCCTAGTTCCAGGGTGATGGTAGTGAAGGCAGTGGCTGTTTCTGAAGCTCTCAGCTCACAGACAGTGGGGATGTCAAGTCACTGATCAGAGAGGGATTTTAGGGATTCTCTTGCTTTGACAGTAACTGGATCTGGGTTATAGTCTTGAGTAGTGGTCCTGGGGTGAGGAGGAGCTGCAGAGCTTGTGGCAGTGGTGGAGAGGGAATCCTCACAGTTCCCAGGTAGAAAAGAGTGCTTATAGTTACTCACAGACCAAAGCATATCCCAGGGGAGGTATAAATACCTTTCTTTTGATCGCACTACCTTGAAAGAACTGAAAACTTACAAGACCCCAGAAATATCTCTGAAAATAGTTGCAAAAAACCCCTGAAGCTGGGAACAATACACCCTCCACATTGGAAGCAGAATTCTACTTTAACAAAGAGCTAAAAATTCAAGTAATTGGCTGGGGTAATGAGAAAACAGTGAGAAAAAAATCAGACTTATAGAATATTACTTTGGGGACAAGGAAGATCAAAGCATATAACAAGAAGAAGACAACAAAGTCAAAGCTCTTACATTCAAAGCCTCTAAGAAAAATATGAATTGGTATCAGGTCATGGAAGAGCCCAAAAAATATTTTGAAAATCAAGTAAGGGAAGTAGAGGAAAAATTGGGAAGAAAAATGAGAATGATGCAAGAAAATCATGAAAAATGAGGCAACAGCTTGCTATAGGAGACCTCAAAAAATACTGAGGAAGATGACACTTTAAATATGGACTAACTCAAACGGCAAAAGAGGTCCAAAAAACCAACGAAGAGAAGAATGGTATAAAAAGCAGAACTGGCCAAATTGAAAAGGAGGTCCAAAGGCTCACTGAAGAAAATAATTTCTTGAAAATTAGAATGTAGTAAAGACTCTATGAGAAATAAAAAAATTATGAAACATAATAAAAAAATGAAAGAAATGGAGGACAATGTGAAATATGCCATTGGTAAAACCACTGGAAAATAGATCCAAGAGAGATGATTTTAAAATTATTGTACTACCTGAAAGCCATGATCAAAAAAGAGCCTAGATATCATCTTTCAAGGAATTTTCCAGGAAAACTGCCCAAATATTCTAGAACTAGAAGGTAAAATAGAAATTAAAAGAATTCACCAATCATCTCCTGAAAGAATTCCCAAAAGGAAAATTCCTAAGAATATTGTAGGCAAATTCCAGAATTCACAGGCAAAGGAGAAAATATTGCAAGCAGCCAGAAAGAAGCAATTCAAGTATTTGGAAACACAATCAGGATAACACAAGATCCAGCAGTTTGCACATTAAGGTATCAGAGTCTGGAGGCCAAAGGAGGTAGAAATAAAACCAAGAATCACCTATCCAGCAAAAACTGAGTATGATACTTCAGAGGGAAAAATGGGTATTCAGTGAAAGAGAACTTTCAAGCATTCTTGATGAAAAGACCAGAGCTGAATAGAAAATTTAACTTTCACATACAAGATTCTTTTTTTGTTGTTATTGATTTTACCTCTCTCCCTACCCAAAGATATCATGAATTCTGATTATCTCTTTCCCCAATCTGTCCTCCCTTCTATTACTTGCCCCCTCACCTTATCCCCTTCCCCTTACTTTCTGTGTAGGGCAAGAGAGATTTCTATACCCCATTGCCTGTATAGTTTATTTCCCAATTGCATGTAAAAACCATTTTTAGCATTTGTATTTAATACTTTGAGTTCCAAATTCTCTCCCCATCTCTCCTCTCCCTCCACCCCATGATGGCATGCATTCTGGTTTCTCCTTCCTCTAGTCTGCCCTCCTTTCTATCACCCTCTCTTTTACTCCCTTCCCCTTACTTTCTTATAGAGCAAGAAAGATATCTGTACCCCATTGTCTGTATATCTTATTGTTGCATGTAAAAACAGTTTTTAACATTTGTTTTTAAAACTTTGCATCTCAAACTCTCTCCCGTCTTCTGTCCCCACCCACCCTCACTGAGAAGGCAAGCAATTCAACATAGGTTTTACATGTATAGTTATGCAAAACACTTCCAGAAAAGTCATATTGTGAATAACTTTATTTCCCTGTATCTTTTCTCACCCCTATTTATTCTATTTTCTTCTTTGACCCTGCCCCTTTTCCAAAGTCTTTGCTTTTGCCAACCTCCTCCCCCAATTTTCTCTCCCTTCTTTCATTCTCAGCCCCCTTATCTCTTTCCTGTAGGGTAAGATATCCAACTGAGTTATTCTCTCCTTAAACCAAATCCAATGAGAATAAGGTTTGCTCATTCTGTCTCACCTCCCTCTTTTTTCCCTTCACTGTGAAACTTTTTACTTGCCTCTCTTATGTGAGATAATTTACCCCATTCTCTCTCTCCCCTTCTCCTCCCAATATATTCCTCTCTCACACTTTAATTTTACTTTTTTAGATATCATCCCTTCATCGTCATCCTGTGCTATCTATCCATTCATCTATCTATCTATCCATCCATCCATCTATCATTTTCTCCAACTGCCCTAATACTGAGAAAGGTCTCACGAGTTACAAATATGACCTTTCCATGTAGGAACGCAAACAGTTCAACTTTAATAATTTCCTTATGATTTATCTTTCCTGTTTACCTTTTCATGCTTCTCTTAATTCTTGTATTTGAAAGCCAATTTTTCTATTCAGCTCCGGTCTTTTCATCAAGAATGTTTGCAAGTCTTCTATTTCATTGAATATCCATTTTTCCCCTGGATGATTGTACTCAGTTTTATTGGATAGGTGATTCTTGGTTTTAATCCTAGCTCCTCTGACTTCCAGAATACCATATTCCAAATCCTTTTATCCCTTAATGTAGAGGTTTGCTACATCTTGTGTTATCCTGTTTGCATTTCCACAATACTCTAAATTTTTTTTCTTTTTGGCTGCATGCAATATTTTCTCCTTGACCTGGGAACTGGAATTTGGCTACAATATTCCTACAAGTTTTGCTTTTAAGATTTCCTTCAAGAGGCAATTGGTGGTTTCTTTCAATTTCTATTTTACCTTTGGGCTGTAGAATATCAGGGAAATTTTCCTTGATAATTTCTTGAAAATGATGTCTAGTCTCTTTTTGTGATCATGGCTTTCAGATAGTCCAATAAGTTTAAAATTATCTCCCCTGGATCTATTTTCTAGGTAGGTGATTTTTCCAATGAGATATTTCACATTGTTTTCTATTTTTCATTCTTTTGTTTCTATTTTATAATTTCTTCTTTTCTCATAAAGTCATTAGCTTCCATTTGCTCCATTCTAACGTTTAAGGAATTATTTTCTTCAGTAAGCTTTTGGACCTCCTTTTCCATTTGGACAATTCTTCTTTTAAAGACATTCTTCTCCTCATTGCTTTTTGGACCTCTTTTGCCATTTGAGTTAGTTTATTTTTTAAGGTGTTATTTTCTTCAGTATTTTGGGGGTCGTCTTTAGCAAGCTGTTGGCTCATTTTTCATGACTTTCTTTCATCACTCTCATCTCTCTTCCCAATTTCCTCTACTTCTCTTACTTGATTTTCAAAATCCTTTTTGAGCTCTTCCATGGCCTGAGACAATTCATATTTTTCTTGGAAGCTTTGGATGTAGGAGGTTTGACTTATTTTCCTTGTACCCAAAGTAAGATTTTCTTTTTATGATTTTTGTTCACCTTCTCAGCCAAATACTTGACTTTTTAACTCTTTGTCAAGATAGGACTCTGCTTCCAATGGGCGTTGGTGTGGGGGTTGGTGTACTGTCTCAGGCTTCAAGGGTTTTGAATCAGCTGCTTGATCCTCCCCTTCCTCCTGTCTGTGGGTCTCAAGCTCTAGAAGAAGTCACTGATACTGTTGTTGAGTTCTATTTTGCCATACAGAAAAATAGAAAGGAAGAGGATGGGGTATGATAGAAGTGAGGACAGATTGGAGGAAGGGGTAATAAGAATGCAAGTTATCTTGAATTGGGGGGAGGGGAGAGATGAGGAAAAATTTGGAACTTGAAATCTTATGGAAGTGAATGTTGAAAACTAAAAATATTTTTTTCTTTTTAAAAAGAAAGAGTATGGGGAAAACTCAAAGGGTAGGGAGTGAAAATAATGAGTTTAGTTTTGGATATTGGTTAGAAAAAAGAACTCTAACCTAGTGCTTCAGAAAATTTATCCCTAAAATAAAATAATAGTGAATTAAAAAAATTAACCCAATGAGGAATACAGAGAGATCAAAATAGAAATGAATAAAGATATCGACAATGAATTAGAGAATGAAATTTCAAAATAGGTTGGAAAGGAAGAGAATTGATGAAGAATGTAAAGCAAAGAAGACTTCTTAGAAAAGGGTACTGCGAGATGAAAACTAATGCAACCACCTTAATTTGGAGAGCATAAATGGGGAAGATTATGACTGAACTATTTAACTGAGAAAAGTGAAGGGACAAAAGAAGGGAAATAAGCTGACCAATTAAATGGAAGGAAGTGAAAGAAACAAATAACTTAAGTAAAGTTCCCCCAGTAGGGAAAGTGTCAGTAAATGGAAGGATTAGACTGGAGGAGAAAAGACCTTGTAGAAAGAGAGATGCATCAAAGTAGTTTAAGCAAAACCAATTTCAAGGTTAAAGTGTCATCTTAAAAGAAGAAAGTGATAAAAGAAATTTGAAGCAAATTTAAAGAAACTTATCACGGAAAACACTTCTAACATAATTTTAAATGTGAATAGATGAGGCAATGCAATAAAATGAAGAGCTGTATAATAGATAAAACAAGATCACATAATCTTTTGCTCACAAGAAACACATCTAGCAAAGACACGTAGAGAATCAAAACAAGAGACTGCAACAAAAATTAGAATGCATCAAGTGAATCTAAAAATAGCCAGACTTTCAGTCATGCTATCAGATAAAGCAAAAATAAAAAATTGATAATATAAGTAAGGATAAACAGCATGGAAATTACATTGTGCTTAAAGAAAACATAGACAATGAACAAAGTTCAAAATTAAAGGTACATGAAACAAATAGTATAACATCTTAAGTTCACAAAGGAAAAATTAACTGAGTGGTGAAAAAGCATAACAAATCACATAGTAATAGCTGTTTACTTTAGAGTTCCTCTCTAAGATTTGGACAAGTCTAACAGTCAGTTACCAAGAATTTAATAGTACTTACCACAAGCTGGTACTGTGCTAAGTGATAGAGATAGTAAGATTTCTAGATTTCTTTCTATATCTTCTTTTGATCTCTTTCTGGATTGCTCTAGTTTTCTTTCTGGTTCTCTCTAGATCTCTCTCTAGACTTCTTTCTAGATCCCTTTCCAAATCTCTGTCTAGATTTCTTTCCAGATCTCCTTCTAGATCTCTCCCTCGCTCTCTTCCTATATTTCTAGTCTTCATTCTAGATTTCTTTCTATTCAGAGTTCTAGATTTTTCTAGAACTTTCTAGATGTGTTTCTAGAACTCTCCAGATCCTTTTCTACATCTCTCTCTAGATTTCTTTCTAGACCACTTCTTCTCTTCCAGTTTAGAAATCTAGAAAGAGGTAAAGAAAGAAGAGAGGAAATGAAGAAGGAAAGATGGAAAGAAGATATATGAGAGTTAGGGAAAGAGAGGATGGAGGGAGAGAGAACAGAGAGAGTGAGAAAGGGAATAGTGGAGAAGTAGTTATGCCTGTGATGGGGGAGGCCAAGAATTTGATCTATATTCATGATAGAAAGACAACTGTTTTTTCTTTTTTGAAATGTCCTTGCCTGGAATGCTGACACCTGGTGTCATTTTGATGGTTTACAGACACTTTCCTAAAGACCTCATCATTTAATCATGATCAGGATTTCCCTAGTATTTATTACTCAGATGATCAAGCTTTCCTTCCTGATAGAATCTGGATGGTTCCAGAAAAGACATGAGGGAATATAATCCACTTGAGCTTTCCAAGAGGTAAGAGGAGGCAGGTGGAGCTAATCCTAAATAGTAACAGTTTCTCTTTTACCCAGGAACCCAGAGGGTCTTCCCCTCTGAGTTTGATTTTTTTTTTTTGTTAAAGGGGCTATCCCTTGAGTAACTACTTAGTGAAGACTATTTATTGAATGGGTGTATCCCACTCAAGGTGAGAATGTGATAAAACCTTAGCCTGAAAGAGCCACGGTCTCACATTGCATTCTGAGCCATCTACAGTCATCCTGATGAATATCAAGCTACTGGACTCAGATGGCTCAAGAGAAGAAAGTGAGGCTGGTGACCTTGCACAGCCCTCCCTCACTAAAATCAAAGTCAACTTCAAGTCATGTCATCATCTTGATGTAATGGTCCTCTTTGAGAATGAAGGACAAACAACAACAAGAGATAGGAAAAAAGTAAAAAAACCATAAACCTTGCCTTCGAGAATCTCACATTCTTCTTTCTTTCTTTTTTTCTTACTTTTTTTTTTGTTGGATCTACCACTCCAGAATTTGTGGTAAGTATCTAGCATTCTAATGGTGGAGACAACATGAAAATAACTCTTCACTCATAAGCTATACATGGTATAATCTTAGAGACAACTCACAACTACTGGTACTGAGGGTCTGGGAAATTCTTTTTCTCTTTGTAGAGTCCTCATGCAACTTCCTTTGGGAGTAGCATCTCTAGTGAGTGAGTTACTCAACTGTTTTTTGTATCTGCTCCTTTCAGTAGCTACTCTCTTCTCTGCTGCCATAGGTCATATTCTCTAAAGTTACTTTTTCTCTCAAGTATTCCTGTTGAATGCAACATCTACCAGAAGAAATAGCCCCACTCCAAAGCAACATGGCCAATATGTGGGGAGGAGGGAGGAGAAAGTAACTTTTTTTTTCCTCCCTCACTGCACCCCTAACTCACACATATGCACAATAATTTTCTCCCAGGTACTGAATCTTCCCTCACTTCTGGTTCCCAACTTGAACCTGCTTAAAGAGTTTATACCCTTATAAGTATGGTTGGATTTCTGCTTAGCCGATTCAGTTACCTCTTCTGAGCCATTCAAAGTATTTGTGTGTACCTCACAAATGCATGGCCACAATACGGCACCGTGGTACCATAGTAAAACCTCATCATCTGTTACTAAATTCTGCAATTACATCAACCATATACTTTCTATTCTCTTTTATAAATTTTCTTCTAGGAAATATGGTGACCAATGAATAATTGCAAATATCACCAACCAACTATGTATCAAATTTTCTTGCTTCTTGTAGGGGAACATTGGAAAGAAGCACATTATCTCTCCTTACAGTTATGCTACATAAATTATTCTTAACAACTGAGAAGAAAAGCATCCTACCACACTCTTATTATAAGACAAATATGATTTCAATACCAAAACCAGTGAAAGATAAAGCAAGAAAAAAGAGAATCAAAAACAAATATCCTGGCAAAAGATTATAACAGTTTATCTTTAAAAATGTGTCATTATGATCATTAATGACTTTATACCAGTACAAATAAGCTTCAATATTAGAAAAACTGTTAAAATTATCTTTAAAAACAATGCATCTCCTTTTGAGTCTAAATGTCTTTGCTGGATTGTTTTTTTGTGAACAAAAGATTGTAGGATTTTGTTTTCTTAGCCATTATGCAATTTTTTTCATTTTTATCATATTGTTTCATCATTCACGTTTAAGATGTTTTTATACAAATAAAAGCTAAATAAAAAACAAACAAGTATTTTAAAATAATAAAACAGATATACCCAATGTCAGAAGGAAAGCAGAAAATGTTGGGGAAAATTTATAGATGGTTCACCAGATAAAAGTCTCATGTCTAAACTATATAAAGAACTTTGTCAAATCTATATAAGAATACCAGTCATCCCCCAAATGATAAATGTTCAAAGCATATGAACAGGCAGTTTTCCAATGAAGAAATTAAAACAATCTATAGTTATATAAAGATGCTCTAAAGCATTATTGATTAGAGAAAAGCAGATTAAAACATCTTTGAAAAACCATTTGCCACCTGATTGGCTAAAATGACAGAAGGGGAAAGTGAGAAATGTCGGGAGGATGCAGAAAAGTTCAGAAACTAATTTGTTGTTGATAGAGTTGTCAACTGATCCAACTATTTTGGAGAGCAATCTGGAATTATACCCAAAGAGTTATTAAACTACCTATACCCTTTGTCCCAGAAATATCTCTACTTGGTTTATTTCTAAAGATGATTAGGGAAAAAGGAAAAGAACTTAAAATGTAGCAGTTCTCCTTGTGATGGCAAAGAACTGGAAACTGCAGAGTGCTCATCAACTGGGGAGTGGCTGAACAAACTTTGGTGTATGATTGTGATGGTATCCTAATGTTCTATAAGAAATGATGAGCCCAGTGATTTTAGAAAAACGTGGAAAGACTTGCATGAAATAACAAAGAGTAAAATGAGCAGAACTCACACAACACTGTATACAGTAACAGCAATATTGCTTTGAGAATGACTTTGAGAGAAGATATTTTGTCTATTATAAATACTCAAATTAGCTATAAAGGAGGAATGAAGAAAGACACTATCTGTATCCAGAGAAAGAGTTGATGAATAAAAGTATGTGTAGAATAATTATATATATATATATATAGAGAGAGAGAGAGAGAGAGAGAGTGTGCATGTGTGCACACCTATTTGTGTGTAATGGTAGCCATTTTTAGGGCTGATGGGAAAAGAAAATGAGAAGAAAAAGAAATTTGCATGATAATTTTGTTGTATATTTGAAAGGAATAGGAAGTTATGCATAGTAGATCTGTAGTTTCATGCAAAATCTTTTTTTTACTGCGTCATGGTATGGAAAAAAATGAAAATTTCAATAGATGAATAAAGAGCTTTCAGAAAGTACACTTATGTAAAAAAAACAAAACAAGACAACAATCACATAACATCAGCTTAGAATGATCTTACTTTATTAGGAGAAAAATGCATATCTAAAATGAAAAGTTAGCATTATCAGCAATGAGGAACCACTAGAAGCTTTATCCAATATGTAAAAATGTCTGTGAGTTTATTGAACCAATTAATCCCCCCTTTAACACAGGAATAAAGGAAGAACATTCCTTTCCCTTCTGTTTATTTGGCTATGAACAATATTCAAAATGTTGAATATGATAAATACAAGGAAGCATACGGAGATATATGAAGTGATTCAACGTGGAGTAAGTAGAGTCAGGAAAACAATATACATAGTGATTACAATTATGTGAAAGACAAAACTAAACAAGTTTTGAATGTTGTGAAATTATGATAATCAAGCTTCATCCCCCCTTCTCGCCCCCCTGCCAAAAAGTAACATGGGAAAACCTGTTCCCCTGATTCTTTGCAAAAGTGAAGGATTATATAATGTCAGAGTTTTTTGACTTGTTGGTTAGTTTTGCTTACTCTTTTTTCACTCTTTTTTGTTTTCTATAATAAGGGATAGCTCACTGGGAGATGGAAGGGAAGAGAAAGGAAGAAGGAACAAAGGAAGGAAGGAAGGAAAGAAGGGAAGGAAAGGGAAGGGAAGGGAAAGGAAGGAAAGAAAAAGGGAGAGAGGAAACAAATATTTATTGAATAAATACAATATGCCAGTCACTGTGCTAAGTGCTTTACAAATATTATTTCAGTTGTTCCTCCTATGAACTCCTGGGAGCTAGGTGTTATTACTATTCCCTTTTATATTTGAGAAAACTAAGACAAACCGTGGTTAAGTGACTTGCCCCAAGATCACATAGCTAGTATGTGTCTGAGGCTATATTTAGACTCAGGTCTTCTTGACTCCAGGCCCTGTATTTTTTTAAATTAATTTTTTTTGAGTTCCAAATTCTCCTTTCTTCCCTCCCCTTCCCATGCCATTGAGAAGGCAAGCAATTTCATGAAGTTTATACATGTGCAGTCATGCAAAACATATTTCCACATTCATCATGTTGTGAAAGAAAACAGAAAAAATTAAGAAAAAAGATATGCTTCAATCTACTTAAGACTCCATCTATTCTTTTTCTGGAGGTGAATAGCATTTTTCATTGCAAGTCCTTCAGAATTGTCTTGGATTAATGTGTTGCTGAGATAGCTAAGTCACTCACAGTTGATCATCCTACAATATTGCTGTTACTGTGTACAATGTTCTCCTGGTTCTGCTCATTTCAGTTTTCATCAGTTCATGTAAATCTTTCCAGGTTTAACTGAGAGCATCCTGCTTGTCATTTGTTATAGTGCAATAGTATTTCATTACAATCATATACAATAACTTGGTTCAACCATTCCCCAACTGAAGGCACTTCTCCAATTTCCAGTTCTTTGCCACCACTAAAAGAGTTGCTATAAATAATTTTGCTCATATAAGTCCTCTTACTTTTTGTTTTTTATCTCATTGGGTTACAGACCTAGTAGTGGTATTGCTTGGTCAAAGGGTATGCATGGTTTTACAGCCCTTTGGGCATGGTTCCAAATTCCTCCACAGAATGGTTGAATTATCATACCACTTCATTCATGGTACATTAGTGTCTCAGGTTTTCCATATTCTCTCCAACATGTCATTTTCCTTTTCTGTCATGTTAGCCAGCCTAAAGGTGTGAGGTGGTTTTAATTTGCGTTTCTTTAATTAATGATGATTATAGCAGTTTTTTCAAGTGATTATAAATAGCTTCGATTACTTCATCTGAAAACTGTCTTTTCATGTCCTCTGAGCATTTATCAATTGAGGAATTGCTCTTATTTCTATAGATTTGACTCAGTTTTCTACATATTTAAGAAATGAGGTTTTTAATCATTGAAACTTGCTGTAGATTTTTTCAGTTATGATTACTAGCTATGTATTTCCTTACATCCTATTTTGCCTCTGGTATTCTCTTTCTTTTCACCCTATTTATTCTCAAAAGTGTTTTGTTTCTGACTTTTACCTTCACCAATCTGCCCTTCCTGCTATCTGCTCCTTCCATTTTTCTCTTTTGCCTTTCCCTTCCTACCTTCCTGTATCTTAAGTTAGATTCCTAAAGTCAATGGTATGTATGCAATTTGCTTTTTAATCCAATTCTGGTGAGGGTAATCTCTCTCTCTCCATCCACTTCCCCACCTTCTCCTCCTCTGTAGAAGCATTTTTGCACCTCTTTTATCTCAGATAATTTACCGCATTCTACCTCTTCCTTTGCCTTTTGCCCTATGCATTCCTCTTTCTCACTCTTTAATTTTATTCTTTTAGGTAATTATCCCATCATATTCAACTCACACTTATGCCTTCCCTCTGTCTATGTTCACTCCTTCTAACTTCCCTAATAATTAGAAAACTTTTAGGAGTTGCAAGTATCATTTTCCCATGTAGGAATGTAAACTGTGTAACCTTACTTGATCCCTTATGTTCTCTTTCCTGTTTACCTTTTTTTTTAATGCTTCTCTTGAGTCTTGCATTTGAAAGTCAAATTTTCTATTCAGCTCTGTTCTTTTCATTAGGAATTCTTGAAAGGTCAATTGCTTTCAATGAGACATTTTACATTTTATTCTCTCTTTTTTTCATTCATGCAATTTTGTTGTATTGTTTCTTGATGTCTCATAAAATGAGTTTCCACTTGCCCAACTCTAATTTTTAGGCAGTTATTTTCATCAGTGGGCCTCCTTTTCCATTTGGTCAATTATGCTTTTTTATAGAGTTCTCTTCATTGGATTTTTGTGCCTTTTTTTTTTATCAGTTGGCCTATTTTGTTCTTCTAAGGTGTTATTTTCTTCAGTACTTTTGATGCCTTGTTTACCAAACTGTTGTTCACTCTTTTCTCATGATTTTCACTTCTCTTTCCAATTTTTCCTCTACTTCTCTTACATGATTTTTAAAATTCTTTATGAACTCTTCCATGGCTAATTCATATTTTTTCTTTGAAACTTTGGATGTAGCAATTTTTACTTTTTTGTCTTCTGAGTTTGTGTATAGATTTTTCCTGTCACCACATTAATTTTTGATAGCTCAGATATTTTTTCTACTGTTTGCTCATTTTCCAGCTTTTTTCTTGGCATTTAGTTCTATGCTAATGTAGGCCTTTATTTCTGGGGTAAATGGCACACTTTCCAAAGCTTCTGGGTGTTTGTACAGCTATTTTCCAAGCTAGTTCTGGGGGAGTCTGTAAGATTTCAGTTTTTCTGTGGTGGTATAATCTAAAGAGATATGTTTCTTACACTCCTGACCTGTGCTCTGCAGTTCTGATTCCTATGTGGCTTCAAACTCTGGTGTGCTAGGCCTCCTTCTTACCCTAGGACCGAGACACAGAACTGAGACGCAGATCCAAGTAGGGCAATGGAACAGAAGCCTGCTCCCAGTACCAACAAAGACACCCCTGCAATCTCTCCTGACTGGTTGTCTGACCTCCCTACTTTCTGTGGGCTGAGAGGTGCCAAAACCACCACTGTTGCCTCTGATTCATTTGAAGGCCTACTACTGGTTTGCTGGGACATGACTTTCACTGGACTGTGCTACACTATCACCCTAGTGTAACTGACCTTTCTTGCTGACCTTTTAAGTTGTCTTGGTCCAGAAAAAGTGTTTGACCCCATTCTTTTGTGGGTTTTGTTGCTCCAGAATTTGTTTTGAGGAATTGTTTAAAATTTCTTGGAGGGATTAAAAGGAGAGCTCAGACAAGTTTCTGCCTTTTCTCTGTCCTTTTGACTTTGCCTTCAGTACAATTGTTTTTAAAAATAAATATAAGTTGATTTGTTACTTTAAAAAGTATATGTTTACTCCCATCCCAGTGGTATCTAGGTATTCCCATGTGACACTCATCAAGTTTATTTTTAATTCTTCCCCAACCTTCTGACTACAGAAATATAAAGGTTTTTTAAAATTGAATTTTTTGGGCCCATTTTCTATTGTTTGATCTATTTATATCATTATTCTACTGTTCTACTGTTTATACTAACTCACAGTATAACATGAATATAATGTTTCCTCCTTCCTTCAAATCATTAATTTTAAGTTAAGAAAGAAGACAAGCTCTTACCTCAAGCCGTTAGAGATATTCCCTCCCTTGGGATGGCTGGCAATTTATCATTACTCCATTGGTCTTCCTTCCATTATTTAATCAATTAGTCAGTGTTTTTATCCAAACCAATTTACACTAAATTTTGAAAAGAAGCTTTCAGAAGAAAAGTCTTTCTACAATCCTTACCACTCTCCCACAGTCCTTCCATCTGCTCAACTTTTGGAGATGGATTTAAAGTCACATAGCCTGGGTTCAAATTCCAAATCTGCCATTTACTGAATTTGTGACATTAGATAAGTCAATTCTAATCTGCCTCTTCAGGTCCCAGCTTCCTTATCTGTAAAAATTTTGACTAGATTATCTCTGAAGTCTATGTCAATTCTAAATTCTTTGATTTAAATTTAGATTTCCCTTTAATGACCCAAAGTATGAGTTGGAGAATCTAAATCCTCCTGGCAGGGAGTAGTCCACTCCAGTAGATAGAAGGTATTGTAAGCATGCAGGCCAGAGGTAATGAAGGACCTGGATTTTGGTGGGAATAATATAAATAGAACAAATAGGGCATTTGTGAGATGTTAACGAGGTAAAATCAACAATGCTTAGCAATGACTGGATGTGGGGCAGGGGTAAAAGAATAAAAAGTCAAGGATGATTTTGATGAGGGCTGGAAAGATACAGGAACCCCAGGACTGGAGTTCCCTTTGTGGGCTGCCATGAAAGAATTCATGAACTCAAGCATTCCTGAGGTTAAGCTGGTAAAGATTTATTAGTCTTTTCAGTGGGCAAGAATTCTTAGGGAACCTGCAACCTTAGAGGGCTACAGGTAAAGTTTATATAGGATATTCTATAGTAAAACATGTGCCAAATATGCTAACTAGGTGCTTCAGGTTAGGATTAGGGAGTGGTGAAGAAGTGGTTAGTTCTTAAAGGAGCATGCACTTTTAGTATCTACTGCACAGGTATTTTACCTAGAGTTCATTGGGAAATAGCCCAACGTGGGGCTACATGGAGGTGTGGTTTTAGGCCTGAAATGTCACTAAGTCAACTAATGATCAAGGCTTACTGAGAAATACCCAGGCTGCCCTCCATCAATGCATCATTAGACAAGATAAAGGAGGGGAGTATACCTATATCTAAGTCTAGGATACATATAATTGGTCAGTGAATAGTAAATATCGTTATGACCCAGGACACAGCCACTTCAGCCAGTACACAGCTGGTTCAAACTAATAAATTCTATAGGTGCAGCTGACTACTGTAGCAGGAAAAGAGATAAAGGTTTTTTTGCTAGCGCAGGCTGTTCTTGGCCTGGGGAGAAACTGCCTGAGACAGTCCCAAGCACCGCATCAATTTCAAGGTTACGAACCTGGGTAACTGGAAAGATGGTGTTATGCTCAACAGAATTTGTCTCCTTTGTCCCAAGTGGTTCCTTACCCTCTCTCTTTTCCTGACATCCTGATCCCATTGAGTTAAAGTAGAAGTGAGGGGGATTTTTTTGCCCTTCTGTACGTCCAATGTCACTTGTGTAAACTGGGAGAAAATCTATTTAATGTTATCTGACAGGATTATTCTCTGTGGATTTGTGCTTTGTTACTTCTAATTAAGCCTTAATGGGGGAAGGAAATCAAAAGAAAAAATAATGAAGAGTTCAGAGAAAGGAGATTATTTTCCCTTTGTGATTAGAGAGATGACTGGTGTACAGGACCACCCTTTGGTCAAGCAATCAACAAGTATTTATTAAGAGCCTACTATATACCAGGTACTGGGGATGCAAAAAAAGATAAAGGATATAACCTACTCTCAAAGGGTTCCATTTAAAGGGGGACACAGCATGAAAATAACTATAGATAAAAAAGGTGTATGTGTATATGTGTGTGTGTGTGTGTGTGTGTGTGTGTGTGTGTGTGGTATGTATTATATGGAAAAATAGGGATAGTCTCAGAAGGGAGGTACTAAGATTAAGGAGGCCTGGGAAAGGCTATTTTTTAGAAAATGAAATTTTACTTCATTCTTAAAGGAAGTCAGTAAAGTCCAGACGTGGAGATAAAGGGGAAAGACTTCCAAGCATGAGAAATAGCTACAGAAAACAGTCAATATTTAGAGATGGAGTGTCCTGTGCATACAATAGCAAGGAGCTTAGAGTCACTGGATTGTAGATTATATGGGAATGAGTGAGGTGTAGGAACTCTGTAGAGGCAGGAGGGGAATAAGTTATGAAGGGTTTTATAAACTAAACACAAGATTTTGTATTTGATCTTGGAAGTGATAGGGTACCATTGGAGTTTACATTGAATAGGAAGGGGTTATATGATCAGACCTGAATTTTAGAAAGATTTATTTGACAGTTGCATGCTTAGTGGCCTGGAATGGGGAGAGATGAATCAGGGAAACAAATCAGAAGACTTCTAGAATAGTTCAGACATTAGGTCATAAGATCCTGTGCCATTTGGGTGGCGATAGTGTCAGAAGAAAGAAAGGAGCATATGAGAAATGTTATATGGGTAGGAATGACAGGATGTGACAAGTGATATGAGAGGTGAAAGGGAATGAATAGCCAACAATGGCTCCTGTGTTCCAAGCCTGGGTGATTAAGAGTATGTTGGTACTTTCCATGGTAACAGGGAAATTAAAGAGGATGAAAAAAGGGTTTTGGTTTTTTTTTTTTTTTTTGGAGGTGGGGAGTAGACATAATGAATTAATTTTTGAATATATTAAGTTTAATATTTGCAGGCCATCCAGTTCAAGATGTCTAGTAGGCAGATGGATATGTAAGACTAGAACTCAAGAGAGAGATTAAACCTGGACAAGTAGATCTGAGAATGATCTACATAGAGATGACCAAATGAATCCATGAGAGTTGAGATCACCAAGTGAAATACTACAGAAGGAGAAGAGAGAGCGTAGATCAGAGCCTGGCGTGCATGGCGGGACCCACTCATTGGTCGTAAGTGTGATCTGGATGAAAATCCAGCAAAGAAGATTGAGAAGGAACAAGCCAGTAGGAGGAGAATCAAGAGAGCAATATCATGAAAGAAGACAGTATCAAAGAGAAGAGAGTGATTGACAGTGTCAAAGGCTGTAGAGATGTCAAGAAGGATGAACGTTGAGAGAAAACAATTAGATATGGCAAGTAAGAGATCATTAGTAACTGGAAAGAACAGTCTCAGTTGAATGATGAGGTCAGTGATCAGTGATTTAAAGGGGGACCAAAAGTTTCCCCTACCCCACTTCCAGATTGCTCATCTACCTGCACTGTGACTGAAATTCCCACTATTGCCTTTTCTCACTATGGAATTTCAAGAAAATGCTATAATTTAAGTGATTATTGGCCTTTATACGACATCAAATGGTGATTTAATTACAGTGCTTAAGAATAAGATCAGTAAAGAAACAAAGATAGAGGCAAGTGAGCACTGAGAAGTTTGGGATAAAATTGGAAAGAAAAAAGACTTGACGGGATAGAAAGCTAAGGTTTTGTATATGTTTGTATATATGTGCTTAACCCTCCCTTGCCTGTTTCAAGAAGTTTATCTGATTTTCAATCCTTCCACCCCTTCCGCTATGTTTGTATACTTCTGTTACAAGCAAAAAAAAATCTCAATTACAAAACCCAGCAAATTCCATCCCTTCTACATAGTATCTACACTAGTGTAGTCTCCTTTATGTCCACCCTTCTCTTATTCCTTTTCAGTCCCTCAGAACAAAATCCATGCACCAACAGGACACCCTTCTTTTTTATTCAACTTCCTCCAATAACTTTGAAGACATTAAGACACTTGTTTCTTCTCTCTCATTAGAACGCTAACATTATTCCACCATATAGAGCTCCTTTCAATTGCTTAAATAATATTTTTCTAGTTATCTCTTGACCCTTGAGTTTGTATTTCAAAGTTCTTACTCATATATATTCTTTCAATCAGAAAAATTTGAAAGTTTTCTGTTTGTTAAAGACCTGTCTCCTCCACCCCCTACTTTCAGGATTACATTCAACTTTGCAGGGTGCATTATTATTAGTTGTAAGTATGTACTTTTTATCTCTTGGAATCTCATATTCCAAGAATTCTTTAGTCGAAGCTTGTAGGTCTTTTGTGCTCCTGAATATGGATCTTTGATACCAGAACTACTTTTTTTCTGGATTATTACAATATTTTTTCTTTGATAAGGGAGCTCTGAATTTTGACTATGATATTCCTGAAACTTTTCCTTTTAAAATTTCTTTCAAGAGGTGCTGAGTCTTTTTTTTTTTATTCTATACTTACTTTGTCTTCTGATTCTAATAGATCTGGATTGTTCTCATTTATGGTTTCTTGAAATGTAGTGTCCAGATCTTTTTTTGTCTCCTTTTAGTTCTGTCCTCAAGAAGTTTTATTTTATTAAAAAATCTCTTAGTTTCTTTCTTCTAGGTACTTCTGTGGTCCACGTGATGATTAACTTTTCTTGAGTCTTGCCTTGAAGTTATACTCACCCTTTCTTTTGGGGGATCTTTATAATTGAAATTATTTTTATTCTTGTCAATGTTTTCTTTGATTTAGTCATCTCTCCAGTTTTACTTCCTGGATGGGGGTTTGTTTCAGGATGAGGCTCTGCCTCCTGCAGCATTTCAGGGTGCAGCTGTCTATCTTGCTCGGTCTTGCTCTATGTCTTATGGATTATTACTTAAAACATTGAGACCAGATATTCAGGGCCCTCTCTGGCATTTCAGAAGAGTTTTAGGGACTTCTGAATCTCTGAGTCTTGAGTTTCCTGGTCTGAGCTCTCTGCTGCTTAATGTTTTTCCTCGGCACTTCCTAGGTCACCATTCTATGACTTTCTGACCACTATAGGACTTTTTTGGATGAATCTCAGTCTGGACATAGATCTTTGTTGGCTATAATGTGTCAGACTTTGGTTGTGCTGGTAGGCTATTTTGTGCTGGGGCAAGTCTTGCAAGCATCCCCATGTCCTCAGACTTCTGACTGATCTCTTATGCAGTTCCAGGATGGATGAGATCATTGTAGGGTTCTCATTTGATTTCTGGATCATTATTTGGTCTGTTAAGACCTTAAAAATCTATGAATTAGCTTCTTGAAGCCAGTAATATGTTGCAGTTTTCAAAGTACATTACTCACAAAATCCTCTGAATTAGAACAAAAATCAATGTTTCCATCTTACAGATGAGGAAGCTAAGATTTAGAAAATTTACATTACTTTCTGAAGATCACAGTATTAGTACCAGATACTTCTTGGTAAAAAAAAAATTCTCAGACAAGTTGAGCCACATGCTTGGTTTCAGTAGAGAATATATGATAGACTCATAGGATTTTAGAGCTGAAAGAACACTCAAAGATTAGAAAATCCAAATCTGCCATTTTGCAAATAAGGACAGTGAGAGTCTGAAAAACAGGTCACTTTTTATCAAACTCACATAGTTAGTCACATGGGAGCAGAAGGTGCTGTGATTTGGAATAGCTATTCTGGAAAGCAACTTAGAACTATAACCCGAATTCAATAAACTGTATATGTCATCTGATCTAATGATGTGCTACTAGGTACTAAAAAGACCAAAAATAGAGAGAAAGGACTCATATGTAAAAATATATATTTACATCAATCTTTTTTTTTTTTATCATAGCAATCAGTCAGTCAATAACAACTTCTTAAATGCTGTTTCTAAGCCAGTCACTATACTAAGCTCTGGGGATATAAATATAAGTAAAAATAGAGGTAGTCCTTGCCCTCAAGGAACTTATATTCTAATGGGGGAAGACAAGACAATAAAAAAGAGAACCAAAAAGTGGGGAGGGTAATGGAAGGAAGGGAGGAGGTAACCACAATGCTAAGATTACAGAAGGATGGCTGGTCATGGTCTTTTTTCAAAATGTTGGGTTCAGGAAAAATTCACCAATGGGAGAAGGGGCCCTAGGAGTAGAGGGAGGATGACCTGAGACATTGTGGAGGAATTGACTGGAGCAAAGAACTGGATGGGTGCCTATAAATTGGGAACGTCTGAACATGTTGTAACATATGAATATAGTGGAATACTAATTTACCATAATAAAAAGGTAAATATGAAGAATTCAGGTAAACTTGGACAAACGTGTTTGAACTGATTTAAAGTGAAATGAGCAGAACTAGAAAAAATGACATGATACCTACAATAAAATAAAGGGAAACAATTGTAAAAGATTTTAGAATTCTTATCAATGGAACGAACAGTTATGACTTCAGAAAACTGGTGATGAAGCACAACTCTGGTAGTTTTGGTAGAAGGTGGTAGACTAGAAGTTCATAATCAGATGTATTTTCTGTTGAGCCAATGTGCTGATTTGTTTTGACTGACCATACTTTATACATATAAAGAAAAGGTTTCTATTTGGGATTTGGTGAGCTGTTAGTAGAAAGTAGAAAAAGATAGAAAGACGGGGGCGGGGGGAGGGAAGCATCATCAATAAAACAAAATACACAGGGAAAAGATGCTCAGAAGAGGGGGTACGAAAGGACAGTTTTCATACTACTTTGTTAAATTTTGTTTACATTAAAATAAAACTATGTAACATGAGTTTGTGGTTTCCCCTTTTTTTGGTACTGTTTTTTGTATATTTAGCGTTTGTTTTGGATGATAATTACTGGTAAGTTAATTAAAATATGTTGGAGACATATAATGGATTTTTATTTCTGGTCTTTGACCTCCTTTAGGTACATGCCCAGGGTGAGATTGTTGGTTAAGAGGATATGAATTTACAACCTTGCTTTGTTATCATACTTTTATTGAAAGTGATCTAGAGAGTTTAAGGATGGTTGTATGCATTAGACTGGTCTAACTAGATTAGAATGTTAAACATTCATTAACACTAGACATGTTATGTTGACTAAGCAGCAAAGGGGCCTGAATTGCAATCTCCTTCATTCTGTGTTATCAGCATCTCCATCTTTCCCTCTGTTGATGATATGTTCTCTCTTTGTTTCATTCCATTGCCTCTCCCAGTCTCATAGCTGAAACTGTTTTCACAAGACAAAAACTGCCAGAGCTCATTGTCATTGTGCTTGGATTTTGCAGTATTGCATAGAATTTTCCCAACTTGAATATTTTGAATTGACCTCTGAAAGGTACAAAGAATTAAAGGAATAATTTCTTCCATTCTGCCCACTCTTTTTTATGATTGAGGGTAACAATTTTTGCACTGCACATATCTATTTTTATGCCTCCCTCCCCACACCCTCTGCCCCTATTTAAACCTGAAATATTAATGATATTCAGCATTTGTTAGCAAAAGTTCTGGCTAAGCTTCAGAGCAGGTAGAATGTCAATTCATTAGATTCCTGAGAGGTTAGAGGCAGTAAGAGGCAAGCGCTAATGATAACTATCGTTTACTGTACATGGGGCTTTAAGGTTTGCAAAGCACTTTACATACATTATCTCATTTGATCTTCATAGCTACTCTGTGAGGTGCCATAAGTACTATTATTAACCCCTGTAAGGTAAGCGTGTGTGGGTTGTCTAAATACACAGACACAGCTCACAGGTGGCACGGGTAGATAATGGTCTGAGGCCTGGCCCACATTTGCAGAAAGCTGGAGAAAGATCATGCCTGTATCACCAGCACAATAGCTAGGAAGAGGGCAGGCAAGATTTGGATCAGCCAGGTCTGGGCAAGTTTTCCTCTAGTTCCCAAGAGTGGTATTGAGCAAAAATTATGTCTCTGCCCAATCTCTTAAATATCTTTGGTATTGGGGTATGTGTCTTAGTTCAGGAGGAAAGCTGCTTCCCCATTTTGTCTTAAGGGGATGGATAGCCTTTAGTTTTCACTTGACAAATTGTGACCTCCTCAACAAACATTATGGGCAGCAAGGTGGTGCACTGGATAGAGCACCAGACCTGTAGTCAGAAAGATCTGAGTTCAAATCTGGCCTCAGAAACTTACTAGCTGTATGTCCTTGTGCAAGTCACTTACCCCTGTTTGCTTCAGTTTCCTTATCAGTAAAATGAACAGAAGGAAATGTCAAACTATTCCAGTATCTTTGCCAAGAAAACCCCAAATGGGGTCATGAAGAGTCAGACATGACTGAACACCACCACTACTACCACACATTAGCTACACAAAATACTACCACAAGGAGCAAATAGTGAGTAAATTCATTTGTCTAAGCAGAGAACAAACAGACACTGAGGACTTTCTACAGATTAGAATATATTAAGAAGCATACCAGAATAAAACTAAGAGAGAGATAAGAATTCAACTTAAACAAGGAGAGGAGAAAAAAGTAATCTCTCCTCAGATAAGTCCTCTCTCAGCAATGTCTTGAATTGCTGGCTCTGAAATCAATTGCCAGTGAGCATCTATTAAATGCCAGACAATCTGCTAACTATTGGGGATAGAAATATGAAAAAAAGGATAGTCATTGTCCTTAAGATATAATAGAGGAAGATAATACACAAAAAGAAGCTGAAAAGATAGGGTGGGATTGGGGGTAGAGAAGTCAGTCAGAGACATAAATGAGTGAAGCCAGGTGAGAAATGAGGAGATGTCTGAGCTGAGCTCCATCCTTAAATGGAGGTTTGGAGTTCATGGCCCCACCCTCCAAGCAGAGAGACAGAGGGTAGTGATGAGGAAGGGTACCAAAACTAAAGATTTTACATACTGATGAGGTTATTTCAACAATGAGCTTCCTGGGGCATGGTGGAGACTTCAGGAACATTACCATACATGTCTACAGACTGGAGAACTGTAGTCCACAGTTCAAAGTCTTTCTCCACTCCCATTCTCAGGAAGTATTTTCACCACATTTCTCTCCCGAGTCTCTGGAACTAACTGAAGGAAGTCCATTAGGCAATTATTAAGCATTGCATTCAGCATTCTCACAGATCATCTGGAGTCACATTTCCCACAACATATTCCCAAAACATTTCCACAACAGCAATGTGCAAAACCATTGCATATATGGGTAAAAGTGGGGTTACACCCACATTTCAAATGAGATCAGAGAGGTTAAGTGACTTGCTTGTGATCACTCAACAACTAATCACAGGTCCAGAGATCTTTCCTCTGTACCACTCTCCATCTATCTAGGAGACAACTGGAATGAGAAGAGATTTTTATCTTCAAACCATATCTCTGATCCTTGTTTTGTGACCATAAGGAAATTATTTAACCTCTTAGAATATTTGTCTCTAAGTCTGTAAAATAAGGTTAACAATATGACATACTTAAAAAGATTGTAGGAAATGTCAAGTAAATTAATGTCTTTGAATGCTTTACAAACTTTAAAGTGCTGCGTACATTATAGCCATCTTCATAATTATTTCATTTCCTTATATTTTTAATGCGGTTCAAATATAGTTATGAAATAAATAACTATCCTGCTATTATTCTTTTACACTAATGATCCATGACCTTTTACAAAAATGGATAAATGACTTTTTCTAATTGAATAAAAATAATGGAATATAAGCTCATCTTTCTTTATACTTACTAGTATCTTCAGGACAAATGTCAGATGGAGAAGAGAAAGGAATAAACATTTATATAGTGCCTATTATGTTTGGCAATGTGATCATTCTCTATTTTTCTGTGACATGACTTAATAATTTTACTCTAATTAATTCTAAATACTATTTTGACAGCATTCAATAAAGTTTCTATAAGATGAAGTGGAGAGCTAAAGTAATTTTCAGTGGAGTTGTGCATTTTGATATAAACTTTACACCTCAAGAGACCAATTGCCTGTTTGATATGACTTCTTTGATATTAATGCTGTACTCATTCATATCCAGGAGTGATAATAATGAGGTTAAGGTCAGACAAAACCATAGTTGATGTAAAGTCTTGCTCTGGGAAGAGCTGTGTTTTATATCAATAGGTCTTGACATTATTATGTTGATCTGTTTTAAGCAGAGAAGAGATGTTTACATGAATGTCAAATACTCCAGCATATTCAGTTAAATTCTAATATATTATATATTCACTATGCTTGCATTCATTATATATATTTTTAGTATATGATAGTCATGAGTGGAGAATTGCATCAACAACCCAACAGTAATCAAGGGTAGTATAAATGCTATGGTGTTTCCAGGAGGCTTGTTCAATAATTATCAAAATACTCTGGATATATGTCAACACATGTTTTTTTCCTATAGATATGTGTACATATATAATACATATATATTATACATGCACACACACACATACGCAGTGGTTAGAGAGCAGAACCTGGAGTCAGGAAGACCTGAGTTCAAATCCAGCCTCAGACATTTATTTGTTATGTGAGCTGGGGCAAATCACTTAACCCTATTTGCCTCAATTTCCTCATATGTAAGATGAACTGGAGAAGGAAATGGAAAATCACTTTAGTATCTTTGTCAAGAAAATCCCCAATGGGGTGACAAAGTGCTCAGCAAGACTGAAGTGACTGAACAATAGTTGTATGTGTGCGTGTTTGTGTAAAATTTGAAGTGGTTACTTTTACAATCTTTTAGTAATAAATAACACGAAATGTTTCCCTGTCTATAGATATGACAATTTTTTTCCATTCTCCTCTAGTTTGTTTACACTTTATATCTAAATCATGTATCCATTTTGATCTTATCTTGGTATATATTGTGAGATATTGGTCTATGTCTAGTTTCTGTCCAGCTTCTTTCCAGTTTTCCCACCAATATTTTTTATTAAATAGTGAGTTCTTGCCCAATAGCTGGGATCTTTGGGTTTATCAAACATCAGTTTTATGTGCACATTTGCTTCTGTATATTGTGTACCTAATGTATCTAGGTACTCTGTTCACTGATAAACCACTCTATTTCTTACTCAGTGGCAAAAAGTTTTTAATAATTAACACTTTGTAATATAGTTTGTGATCTGGTACTGGTAAGGTTCCTTCCTTCATATTCTGTTTTCATTAATTTCCTTGATACTCTTGACCTTTTGTTCCTCCAGATAAATTTCGTTATCATTTTTTCTAACTCTATAAAGTTAATCATTGGTAGATTGATCCATTTAAGACTGAATAAAAAAATTAGTTGAGGTATGTCATTTTTATCATACTGACTCGGCCTACCCATGAGCACTTCATATTTCTCCAATTATTTAGATTTGTTTTTTTATTCAGGGTGTTTTGTAATTGTGTTCATATAATTCTTATGTGTTTCTTGGCAGGTAGACTTCCAAGTATTTTATAATGTCTGCAATAATTGTAAATGAAATTTCTCTGTCTCTTCTTGTTGAATTTTGTTTGTAATATGTAGAAATGTTGATTTTTTTATTTTATGATTTGGTTAATTGAGCTTATTTTATATCATGAAAACATATCACTAAAATTAATTATTGTGACTAGGTATTTTAGTTGTTGATAGAGTTCTTTGTACATGAGATCATCTGAAAAAGGCGGTAGTTTTGTTTCCTTATTACTTATACTTATTCTTTCAATTGCTTTCTCTTGTATTATTACTATAGCTGGTGTTTCCTGTACAAAATTGGCTAATAATGGTGATGATAGACATCTTTGATTCATTCCTGATCTTATTAAAAAAGCTTCTAGTTTATCCTCATTACAAAGAATTTTTACTCTTGCTTTTAGATTGATGCCACTTGTCATTTTAAGAAAAGTTCCATTTATTCATATGCTTTCTATTGTTTTTAATAAGAATGAGTCTTGTATTTTGTCAAGTTTTTTCTACATCTATTTACATAATCATATTATTTTTATTGTGTTTAATATTGACATGATCAATTATGCTTGTAGTTTTTCTAATATTGAACCAGTCTTTCATTCTGGTATCAATTCCACTTTGTTATTTTGTGTGATCTTTGTGATAAATTGCTTCAGTATCCTTGCCAGTATTTCATTTAAAAACTTTGTATCAATATACTTTAGGGAAATCTGTCCATAGTTTTCTTTCTCTGTTTCTTATCTCCCTAGTTTAAATATCAAAATCAGTTTGTGTTACAGGAGGAATTTAGTGGGACTCGACCTAATTTTTGAAAGATGGTTTGTACGGTATTAGAATTAACTGCTCTTTTTAAATATTTGGTAGAACTCACTTGTGAATGTATTTGTTTCTGTATTATTTTTCCTTTGGCAGATCATTTACAACTTGTTCAATATTTTTTCTAAGTTAGGGTTATTTAAGTACTCTATTTCCTCTTCTGTTAACCTGCACAATTTACATTTTTATAAATATTTATCTATTCCACTTAGATCGCCAGTTTTACTGGTATGTAATTAGACAAAATAACTCCTAATAATTGCATTAATTTGATCTCCATTGGTTGCACAGTCATGCTTTTTTGTTCTTGATAACAGTAATTTGGTTTTCTTTCATTTTCTACGTCAAATGGTCTAATGATTTATGGGTTTTTTTTTTTTTCATACAACCAGTTCCAAGTTTTACATATGAGTTTTTCACTTTTAATTTTAATAATCTCTCATTTGATTTTCATGGTCTCTATTTTAGTTTTTAATTGGAGATTTTTAATTTGTTATTTTTCTAGAGTTTTTTTTCTCCAATTTGTTGATCTACTCTTTATCTCTTTTACTGGTATAAACATTTGGAGATATAATTTTCCCCCTAAATACTACTTTCACTACATCCCACAACTGTTGTTATGTTGTCATCTTGTAATTTTCTTCAATAAAATTATTGATAGTTTCTATGATTTTTTATTTGACCTACTTATTCTTTAGGGTTAGGTTATTTAATTTCCAATTAAATTGTAGTCTATACTGCAAAGAAACTTTTACTGAAGATAATTTTCATTTCATTGCTGTCTGAAAAGCAGTGAATTTAGCATTTCTGATTTTCTGAATTTATTTGGGAGGCTTTTATACATAGTTGATTTTTGTGAATATGCTATGTGCTGAGAAATAGGTATACTCCTCTCTATTTCCATTCAGTATGCTAGTTTCTAATCCATTTTCCTATCCTCTTTCATTTTATAAGTGAGTTCATCCCATTCACATTGTTAATTGTAATTATTAACTGCATTTCCCTCTATCCTATTCTCCTCTATTTATCCCTTTCTGTTTTTATGCTTTTTACTCGAGTCTATTTTGCTTCTGACCACTGCCTTGCTTAATCTAAACTACCTCTTGTTTTCTTTTTCTCTTAGCCCCTGCCCTTTCTACTTTCCTGTTGAATAGGGTAACATTCTTTTATGTGAGACTGTATTTTTATCATTTTCTTCTCCTTTCCTCTCCCAGAGCATTCCTATTTTTCATTCTTCCATGTTTCTTTTATAGTCATCTCAACATAATAGCTACATATTAATGCCCTCTGCCTAAGTAGATTCCTTACCATTGCCTTAATACTAATAAAGTTATTAGGGATTACATGTAGCATCTTCCCTTATAGAAATGTAAACAGTTTAATAATATTTAGTCCCTTATGAATTCTCACTCATGTTTGCCTTTTTATGCTTCTTTTGAATCTTGTGTTTGAATGTCAGAGCTTCTATTCAGCTCTAATCTGTTTCTTACGATTGTTTGAAATCCCTTGATTTCATTAAATATCCATTTTATACCCATAGGATTTTATTGAGTTTTGCTGGGTAAATTACTCTTGGTTGTAATCCTAGCTTCTTTGTTATCTGGAATATCATATTACAAGTTCTCTGTTCTTTCATAGTGGTAGCAGCTAAATTTTAGGTGATCCTGACTGTGGTTCCATGATATTTGAATTCTTTCTTTTTGATTGCTTGATGTATTTTCTTCTTGACTTAGGAGCTTTGGATTTGGACTGTAATTTTCCTGAGGGTTTTATTTTTGGGAATTCTCTCAGGAGATGATTGGCAAATTCTTACATTTTCTACTTTGTCCTCTGATTCTAATATATTTTGGTAGTTTTTATCGATAGTTTCTTGAAACATAATGCTCGGGCTCTATTTTTTTATAATGACTTCTAGGTAGTCTAATAATTATTACCTCTCTTTGATTTATTTTCCAAGTCACTTATTTTTCCTGTCAGATCTTTCACATTTCCATATTAGCTTCCCATGCACTTTCCTTGTGTTTGTCTTCTTTTGATCATATAAATAACTATAAATCTTTCTCCTTTATAGGTTTTCTATCCTAATATTTTTGCTACTGAAGTCTCAGTGTCAAAGTTGTTGGGATTCTGTTTTAAATTATAGAGCTTTTTCGTTCTTTGGATGGTTTTGTCTTTTCTTTTTTCTCTTCACCTTAAACTTTCAAATTTTTCTTTGAATTACTGATTAAATATATAAAAAATTTCTGGGAGACAGAGCAAAGATGGCCAAGAGAAGGCAGGAATTTACTCAGTTTCCCTCAGAAATAACATTAAATCAAACCTCTAAAGTGATTCTGGAGTGATAGAACCCACAAAAAAGATAGAGTGAAACAATTTTCCATCTTAAGATACTTAGAAAGACTTCAGGAAAGCTCTGTCTCACTTGAGGAAAAGAGGAACACAGCCTAGCACAAACAGCGTTAGGGTTGGTCAGCAGGAGGCTTTTAGCCACAGAGCAGATGAAAAACTAAGGCCCTACAGTCCTGGCTCAGCACACTAGTGGCACAGAAAGCTAGATGTGAAGCCTCCAGCCCCAGAACAGAAAGCAAACTGCCAGACAAGGAACCTTGGTACAATAGGCATGACTAGGTTGGGCCACCCTATCAATGGGCAAGTCACTAGCACCTGAGGCCCCAGTACAGAAAGCCAATGACAAGGTTCCTGACCTGCACTGCAAGAAATTTGGAATAATGCCCCCTGTACTGTAGGAACAGAGCTCAACTTTAGAAGTCTCAGAATAGGCTAAAAAATGAACGACAACAAAAACAGCATAAAAGAGCCCTGACTATAGAAAGCTACTATGGTGACAAGGAGGATCAAAACATAAACTCATAAAAGGACAACAATGTCAAAATTCCTCAAAGGAGAATGTGAATTGGTTTCAAGTCCAAGAAGCCTTATTAGAAGAGTGCAAAAAAGATTTAAAAAATCAAACAAGAAAGGTAGAAAAATTAGAAAAAGAAATGAGATTTATGAAAGAAGAGAGGCAACAGCTTAGAAAAGGAAGGACAAAAATTGACTGAAGAAAAGAATTCCTTCAAAAATAAAATCTTCTGAAGAAAACAACTCCTTACTAAGTAGAATTGGCCAAATGGAAAAGAAGATGTGCAAGCTAACTGAAGTAAAAGTCATTAAAAATTAGAATTGGGCAAGTGGATGCTAATGACCCTATGAGACATCCAGAATCAGTGGAACAACACTGAAATAATAAAGAAAGAAAAGAAAATATAAAGTACCCCACTGGAAAAACAACTGATGTGGAACAAAGATCCAGGAGAGATAACTTGAGAATTATTTGACTACCTGAAAGACATGATTGAAAAAGAGCCTGGATAGAATCTTTCAAGAAATTATCAAAGAAAACTGCCCTGATATCCTAGAAACAGAGAGTAAATAGTCATGGAAAGAATGCATAAATCATCTCCTGAGAGAGATCCAACAATGAAAACTCTAAAGAATATTGTAGCCAAATTTCAGAATCATCAGGTCAAGGAGAAAATACTGCAAGTAACCAGAAAGAAATAATTCAAATATCAAAGAGCCACAGTTAGGATTATACAGGACTTGGCAGCTTCTACATTAATGGATGGGAGGACTTAGATTGTGATATTCTGGAAGGCAAAGGAGTTTACATTTTAACCAAGAGTCATATCCAACAAAATTGAACACAATCCATTTTTCTTTTTTGTTTTCCCCCAGTTACATGAAAAAACTATTTTAACATTCATCTTCAGTTCCAAATTCTCTTCCTCCCTCCCCATTCCCCTCATTGAGAAGGTGGTGATTTTGATATAGGGTATACATATGTAGTCATGCAAAACATTTCTGCATTATTCATGTTGTGAAAGAAAACATAGACAAAAACTCAAGAAAAATGAAGAAATAAAAAAAGTATGCTAAAATCTACATTCAGACACCCTCAATTCCTTCTCTAGGGATGGATAGATTTTTTTCATCATAAGTCCTTCAGGGTTGTTTTAGATCATTGTATTTCTGAGAATAGCTAAGTCATTAACAACTGATCATCTTACAATATTGCTATTATTTTGTACACAGTCCATTTCACTTTGCTTCAAATCATGGAAGTCTTTCTAGGTTTTTCTGAGAACATGCTTCTCAACACTCCTTATATTACAATAGTATTCCATAGCAATCACATATCATAACTTCTTAAGCCATACCCCAACTGATGGACATCTTCTCAATTTCTAATTCTTTGCCCATAGAAAAGAGCTGCTATAAATATCTTTTGTACTGATAGGTCCTTTTCCTTTTTATTTCTTTTTTCATCTCTTTTGGGATATGGATCTAGCAGTGGAATTGCTAAGTCAAAGGGTATGGATGGTTTCATAGCCATTAAACCATAGTTACAAATTGCTCTACAGAATGGTTGAATCAGTTCAAAACTTAGACAACAGTGCATTGTTTCATTTTTCCTACATTCCCTCCAATATTTGTCATTCACCTCTTTTTTCCTATTGGTCAATCTAATAGGTATGATGCAGTATCTCAAAATTATTTTTGTTTTCATTTCTCCAATCAGTAGTGAGTTAGGGTATTTTTTCATATGACAGTAGTTAGCTTTCATTCATCTGAAAACTGATTACACCTTTTAATCAGTTATCAATCGGGGAATGACTCATATTTTTATAAATTTGACTCAGTTCTCTAAATATGTTTGAAAAATGAATCCTTTATCAGAGGAAAATTGCTTCAAATTTTTTTCAGTGACTAATGCTAACTGTATTTCTTTACATCCTATGCCCCTTCATTTATTCTATTCTCTCTCTCCTTTCATTCTGTCCCTTGTCAAAAGTGTTTTTCTTCTGACTTCCTCTCCCCCAGTCTGTCCTCTCTTTTAACACCCCGCTCCCTACCCTTTTCTTATCCCCTTCCACTCCTACTTTCCTATAGGGTAAGAGTGATTTCAATACCCAATTGAGTGTGTATGTTATTCCTGTTTGAGCCAATTCTGATGAGAATAAGGTTCTCTCATTTCCCCTTATCTCTCCCCTCTTCCACTCCACTGTAAAAGCCTTTTCTTACCTCTTTTATGTCAGATAATTTACTCCATTCTACATCTCCCCTTGTATTTCTCCTTGTGCATTCCTCTATCACTCTTTAACTTTATTTTTTAGATTTCATACCTTCTTATTCAACATGTATCTGGCCCTCTGTCTACAAATACTCCTAACTACCCATAAAATGTGAAAGGTCTTATGATTTACAAGTATCATTTTGCCAGATAGGAATGTAAATAGTTTGACCTTATTAAGTATTTTATGATTTTGCTTTGCTGTTAACATTTTTATATATCTTTTAATTCTTGTATTTGAAAGTCAAATTTTCTATTGTCGTCTGATCTTTCCATAAAGAATGCTGGAAAGTTCTCTATTCCATTGAATGTCCACTTCCCCCCATGAAGATTATCATCAGTTTTGCTGGATAGGTGATTCTTGATTGTTATCCTAGTTCCTTTGCCCTCTGGAATATCATTTTCCAAGCCCTTCAGTCCTTTAATGTAGAAACTTAAAATCTTGTTTTCTCCTCATTGAGGCTCCACCATATTTGAATTTTTTTTGGCCATTTATAAATTTTTATCCTTGACCTGTGAACTCTGGAATTTGGCTGGAATATTCCTGTCAGTTTTCATTTTTGGGAATGCTTTCAGGAAGTCTACTGTTTCTAGGATATCAGGGTAATTTTCTTTGATAATTTATTGAAAGACGATATCTATGCTCTTTTTTATGACTATGGCCTTCAGGTATCTAATAATTTTTAAATTATCTCTCATGAATTTATTTCCAGGTTAGTTGTTTCTCTGATGAGATATTTCATTGTCTTTTAGTTTTTCAATCTTTTGGTTTTGGTTTGTTGTTTCTTGATTTTTCACAAAGTCATTAGCTTCCACTTACTCTATTCTGATTTTCAAGGAATTATTTTCTTCATTGAGCTTTCAGATCTCCTTGTCCATTTGACCAATTCTGCTTTTTAAGGCATTCTTCTCCTCATTGGCCTTTGTAACTTCTTTTACCATTTGGACTAGTCTGTTTTTTAAGATGTTATTTTCTTCAGAATTTTTTTGTGTCTCCTTTACCAAATATTGACTCATTTTTCAAGGTTTTCTTGCATCATTTTTCTTCCCAATTTTTCCTCTACCTCTCTTATTTGATTTTCCAAATCCTTTTGGAGCTCTTCCATGACCTGAGACCAATTCATATTTTTCCTGGAGGCTTTGAAAGTAGGAACTTTGATTTTGTTGTTCACTTCTGAGTGAGTTTTCATCTTCCTTGTCACTATCATAACTTTCTATAGCCAGAGCTTTCTTTAATGCTATTTGCTCAGTTTCCCAGTCTATTGCTTGATTTTTAGCTGTTTGTTAAAGCAGGGCTCTGCTTACTGGGTAGAGGGCACACTGTCCCAAGTTTTAGAGGTTTTGTGAAGCTGTTTTCAGAGATACTTCCAGGGACCTGTACATCTTTAGTTCTTCCAAGGTGATATGATCTAAGGAGAGGTGTAAAGTCCTATCCTGGCCTGTACTCTGGTCTGTGGGTGACCACAAGGACTCTTTTCTGCCCTGCAACTGTGAAGAGGGTCCCCCTCCACTGTGTCCATGAGCTCTGCTATGCCAGTCCTGGGACTGCTCTCCAGAACTGTGACCCAGATCTGAGGATGGTCAAAGCAACAGAGTTCTGCTTCAGTGCCATCAAAAAGAGCTTTGTAATCTCCTTCTGACCAATAATTTAACCCCCTTACTATGTGTGGGCAGAGAGCTCCAGAAGCAGTTATTGCCATTGCTGATTCAGTCACTGCCAAGGAGTGCTTCTGTTTTGCTTTGTTGGCATGGCCTGCACTGGACTGTGTTCCACTGTCATTTAGGTGAGACAGACCTTTGTTGCTGACCTTCTAAGTTTTCTTTGGTGTCTGTGGCTGGAGAGGTCTGAAAACTGCCGCTGCTGCCAGTGATTCAGTTGCCCCAAGACCTACTGAGTGTTTTCTGGGGACTGGCCTGTGTAGGCGTGGTCTGTGCTGCTGCAGTCTGCACTAGACTGTGATCCTCTCTCATCATGGTGCAACACACATTTCCTGCCAACCTTCCAAGTTGTCTTCAGCTGGAAATTTGTTTCCCTCCATTGTTTTGTGAATTTTGCTGTTCCAGAATTTGTTTAGAGTCATTTTTAAAAATTAATTTATTTAACTTTTAACATTCATTTTAACAAAATTTTGGGTTCCAAATTCTTCCCATTTGTCCCCTCCCCCACCCCAAAACACCAAGCATTCTAATTCCCCTATCACCAATCTGCCCTCTCTTCTATCATCCCTCCCTTCCCTTGTCCCCATCTTCTCTTTTGTCCTGTAGGGCCAGATAACTTTCTATACCCCTTTACCTGTATTTCTTATTTCCTAGTAGCAAGAACAGTACTCGACAGTTGTTCCTAAAACTTTGAGTTCCAACTTCTCTTCATCCCTCCCTCCCCACCCATTCCCTTTGGAAGGCAAGCAATTCAATATAGGCCATATCTGTGTAGTTTTGCAAATGACTTCCATAATAGTCCTGTTGTGTAAGACTAACTATATTTCCCTCCATCCTATCCTGCTCCCCATTGCTTCTATTTTCTCTTTTGAGCCTATCCCTCCCCAAGAGTGTTGACTTCAAATTGCTCCCTCCTCCCATTGCCTTCCCTTCCATCCTCCCCCCCACCCTGCTTATCCCCTTCTCCCCACTTTCCTGTATTGTAAGACAGGTTTTCATACCAAAATGAGTGTGTATTTATTCCTTCCTTTAGAGGAATGTGATGAGAGTAAACTTCATGTTTTTCTCTCACCTCCCTTCTTTTTCCCTCCACTAAAAAGTCTTTTGCTTGCCTCTTTTATGAGAGATAATTTGCCCCATTCCATTTCTCCCTTTCTCCTCCCAATATATTTCTCTCTCACCACTTAATTTCATTTTTTTTTAACATATGATCCCATCCTATTCAATTCATTCTGTGCTCTCTGTCTCTATGTATGTGTGTGCATGTGTGTGTGTGTGTAATCCCACCCAGTACCCAGATACTGAATAGTTTCAAGAGTTACAAATATTGTCTTTCCATGTAGGAATGTAAACAGTTCAACTTTAGTAAGTCCCTTATGACTTCTCTTTGCTATTTACCTTTTCATGCTTCTCTTCATTCTTGTGTTTGAAAGTCAAATTTTCTTTTCAGCTCTGGTCTTTTCATCAAGAATGCTTGAAAGTCCCTGATTTCATTGAAAGACCATTTTTTCCCCTGAAGCATTATAGTCAGTTTTTCTGGGTAGGTGATTCTTGGTTTTAGTCCTAGTTCTTTTGACTTCTGGAATATGATATTTCACGCCCTTCGATCTCTTAATGTAGAAGCTGCTAGATCTTCTGTTATCCTGATTGTATTTCCACAATACTTGAATTGTTCCTTTCTAACTGCTTGCAGTATTTTCTCCTTGACCTGGGAACTCTGGAATTTGGCCACAATGTTCCTAGGAGTTTCTCTTTTTGGATCTCTTTCAGGAGGTGATCTGTGGATTCCTTGAATACTTATTTTGCCCTCTGGTTCTAGAATCTCAGGGCATTTTTCCTTGATAATTTCATGAAAGATGATGTCTAGGCTCTTTTTTTGATCATGGCTTTCAGGTAGTCCCATAATTTATAAATTGTCTCTCCTGGATCTATTTTCCAGGTCAGTTGTTTTTCCAACGAGATATTTCACATTATCTTCCATTTTTTCATTCTTTTGGTTTTGTTTTGTGATTTCTTGGTTTCTCATAAAGTCATTAGCCTCATCTGTTCCATTCTAATTTTGAAACAACTATTTTCTTCAGTGAGCTTTTGAGCCTCCTTTTCCATTTGGTTAATTCTGCTTTTTAAAGCTTTCTTTTCCTCATTGGCTTTTTGAACCTTTTTTGCCAATTGAGTTAGCCTATTTTTAAAGCTGTTATTTTCTTCAGCTTTTTGGGGGTCTCCTGTAGCAAGGTGTTGACCTGCTTTTCATGCTTTTCTTTCATCTCTCTTATTTCTCTTCCCAGCTTTTCCTCCACCTCTCTAACTTGATTTTCAAAATCCTTTTTGAGCTCTTCCATGGCCTGTGCCCATGGCATATTTATTTTGTATGTGTTGGATACAGAAGCCTTGACTTCTGTGTCTTTCCCTGATGGTAAGCATTGTTCTTCCTCATCAGAAAGGAAGGGAGGAATTATCTGTTCACCAACAAAGTAACCTTCTATGGTCTTATTTTTTCCCCCTTTTCTGGGCATTTTCCCAGCCAGTGATTTGACTTCTGAGTTTTCTTTCCACACCCATCTTGTGTCCAGATCCACCCAGCCAGAGCTTGGGGTCTGAGATTCAAATGCTGCTTCCCAGCCTCAGAGCTTTGTGTGGGGGCGGGGCTGCTATTCAATGTGAGATTAAGTTCAGGTGCTCAGGTGGGGTCAGGGCTGCCAAATGGGGCTTAGTTCCCTCAGGAGGTTTAAGCAGAGACCTTCAACAATGGATCCTGGCTCCTGCCTGCTTGGGGAGCCCCCTTCCCCAGCCGCCTCTGCTGCCACCCCTGCTGCTGCCTCCCGAGGGGACATGAGTTATGGGGATACCCCACTCCCCTCTCAACCAGCCAAAGAGACCCTCTCACTGACCTTTAGCACCTGTGGGTGGAGGGACCCACGTGGCTGCTGGAGATTCTGTCCCTGAAGCCTGCTCAGATCTGCTCCTCTTGGTGCCATGCAGCCAAGGCAAGGCTAGGCTCTGCTCTGGGTCTGGGGCACGATGGACCTTTTTTATTGGTTTTTCAGGGCTCTCTGGAACGGAAATTCTTCTGTGGCTTCTGCTGCTCCAGAATTTGTTGGGAGTTCTTCTTTACAGATATTTTATGGGCTGTGGGTTTGGAGCTAGCATATGTGTGTCTTTCTATTCCGCCATCTTCTAGAGTCATTTTTTAAGGGTAATTTGGAGGGGTTTGGGGGAGAGTTCAGGCCTTTACCATCTTGGCTTGAGCATAATTTTTCTGGAGAAATTATGGATTTTCACTGAAATGGGGGAATTTTCAAACTTTGATGAAAAGATCAGAGCTGAATAGAATATTCGAATTTTGGACATATGACTTCTGGGAACCAAGATGTTGGAGCAAGCAATACAATGTCATAACTCTCTTATATTCATCTCCAAATAACCATGAAATAGCATCCAAAAACAAATCCTGGAACAGTAAAACCAAGAAAAAGAGGGAGTAAAACAATTTTTAACCCAAGAAACTTGGAAGATTGGCAAGAAAAATCTGTCTCAATTGGGTGAAAGGGGAACTCAGTCCAGGACAGGAAGTGTCCCAGAAAGACAGAAGCAATCCCCACCTCAACAAACCAGTAGGAGATCCTGAGCCCCAGTGTAATGGAGGGGGTAAAAGCCAACAGCATGACCTCCACACCTGCCTCAGCATAGCCAGGGGAATGGACAGACTTCAGCAGATAGCAGAGTGGATCAAATACTAGAATTCTACAATATGTTGTTTACAAGAAACATATTTGAAGTAGAGAGAAACACATGGAGTAAAGGTAAGGGGATGGAGTAGAATTTATTGTGCTTCTATGAAGTAAAAAAAAAAAGAAGAAAAGCAAAAACGACCTCATTAAAAGAGATAAGGAAAGAAACTACACAGTGCTAAAAGATGCCATAGACAATGAAGCAATATCAATACTAAACATATGCACCAACTGCTATAGCATCCAAATTGTTTTCTTTAATATTTATTTATTTATTTTTAGTTTTCAACATTTATTTCCACAAAATTTTGAGTTCCAAATCTTCTCCCCATCTTTTCCCTACCTCCACCCCAAAATGCTATACATTCTGATTACCCCTTTCCCAATCTGCCCTCCCTTCTATCACACCCCTTGTTTCCCTTATCCCCATCTTCTCTCTTTTCTTGTAGAGCAAGATAGATTTCTGTACACCATTACCTGTATTTCTTATTTCTCAGTTGCATGAAAAAATAATTCTCAACATTTGTTTCTAAAACTTTGAGTTCTAACTTCTCTCCCTTCCTCCTGCCCTATCCATCCCCACTGAGAAGGCAAGTAATTTGATATAGGCTTTATATGTGCAGTTTTGGAAAACACTTTCATAATAGTCTTGTTGTGTAAGACTAACTGTATTTCCTTCCATCCTATCTTCCCCCTCCATTTATTCTGTTCTCTCTTTTGACCTTGTTCCTCCCCAAAAGTGTTTACTTCTAATTAATCCCTTCTCCCATTTGCCCTCCCTTCTATCATTGCCCCCACCCCACTTATCCTATTCTCCCCTACTTTCCTATAGTGTAAGAAAGATTTTCATACCAAATTGATGTGCATATTATTCCCTCCTTAAGTGAAATGTTAAAAGAGTAAACTTCACTTTTTCCTCTCACCTCCCCCTTTTCCCCTCCATTAAAAAAGCTTTTTTTTGCCTCTTCTGTGAGAGAGAATTTACCCATTCCATTCCTCCCTTTCGTCTCCCAATATATTCCTCTCTCACCCCTTAATTTTATTTTTTTAGATATCATCCCTTCCTATTCAACTCACCCTGTGATCTCTGTCTATGTGTGTGTATGTGTGTGTATAATCCCTTCAACATTATCTTCCATCTTTTTATTCTTTTGGTTTTGTTTTGTAATTTCTTGGTTTCTCATAAAGTCATGTGCTCCATTCTCATTTTTAAAGAACTATTTTCTTCACTGAGCTTTTAGACCTCCTTTTTCATTTGGCTAATTCTGGTTTTTAAAGCATTTTTCTCCTCACTGGTTTTTTTGGACAGCTTTTGACATTTGAGTTACCCTATTTTTAAAGGTGTTATTTTCTTCAGCAGTTTTTCTGGGTCTCCTTTAGAGAACTGTTAACTTGCTTTTCATGATTTTCTTGCATCACTCTCATTTCTTTTCCCATTTTTTCCTCCACCTCTCTTACTTGATTTTCAAAATCCTTTTTGAACTCTTCCTTGGCCTGAGACCATTGCATATTTATTTTTGATGTTAGAGATACAGAAGCCTTGACTTTTAGATCTTCCTCTGATGGTAAGCATTGTTCTTCCTCATCTGAAAGGATGGAAGAAAATACCTGTTCACCAAAAAAGTAGCCTTCTATAGTCTTATTTTTTCCCCCTTTTGGGGGCATTTTCTCAGCCAGCTACTTGACTTTTGGGTCCTTTGTCAAGAGGAGGGTATACTCTGGGGACCTGTAAGTTCTTAGTTCCCCCAAGGTGGCACAATCAAGGGAGAGGGGTTTATTCCTCTCCTGGCCTATGCTGTGGTCTGGGAGCTACCCCAAGCTTTTCTGCCCAGAATCTTTGAAGCTGTCTTTGGTGCTTGTGGGTTGAGCAATTTGTGAACCACAGCTGCTGCTGGGAATTCCACTCCTGAGGCCTGCTCTGGATGTGTTCCTGCCAATGTCACCCAGCTAAGGTTAGGCTGCACTCTGCTCCAAGATTGGTGCAATAGAGCTTTTTTTGCCCAGAATCTGGGAGTGGGGTTCCCTCTCCACAGCCACCTCCAATTCCACCATGCCAGCATGCTCCTCCTCACCCTAGGACCCCTACTTAGGGCTGAGATCCAGATCAGCTGCTTGATTCTCCCAGGGGCTTTAGCCAGAGGACTCCTAAAATGGATGCTGTGCCACAGCAATTACTATGGCTGCTGGGGCCAGACTGCATTCCTTTCTCACCCAGGTGAAATCACTTTCTCACTGACCTTTGAAGCTGTATTTGGCATTTATGGGTTGAGTAATCTGAGAACCTCAGTTGCTGCTCAGTTGCCCCTGAGGCTTGCTCACACTGTGCATACCAAGGCTGGGCTGTGCTCTGAGGGCTGCACTCTGCTTGGAGCCTGGTGCAATTCCTGTTAGCCTTCTAGGCTTTCTTGGGCTGGAAATCTCTTTCACTCTGTTGTTTTGTGGTGTCTGCTGCTCCAGAATTAGTTTATGGTCATTTTTTACAGGTATTTTATGGGTTATGGGGGGAGAACTAGAGTAGGTGCATCTTTCTACTCCTCCATCTTGCCTCTGTTTAGCATCTGGATTCCTAAAGGAGTCATTAAGTGACTTATAGGCAGAAGTAGACAGCAGAACAATACAAGTGACGAACCTCAAATGTCCCCTCTAAGAACTTGAGAAATTCAATAAAAAAATAAACAAGAAAGAAACTAAAGGGGTAAATAGAACATTGGAAAAGTTAGATATGATGGCCCTTTGGAGAAAACTGAATGGGAACAGAAAGAAATATACCTTTCTCTCAGCAGCATATGACAACTACACGAAATTGACAATGTAATAGGGCATAAAAACCTCAACAGCAAAAGCAAAAAGATAGAAACAGTAAATGTTTTCTTTTTTGGCTCATAATGCAATAAAACATTGACAAAGGGAAGTGGAAATAGAGACCAAGAATCAATTGGGAACTAAATAATATCATCCTAAAGAACAAAGAAACAATAATTTCATTAAAGAGAATGACAACATTGAAACAATATACCAGAATTTATTGGATGCAGCCAACATAGTACATAGGGGAAATTTATTTATCTAAATTCTTACATCAACAAAATGAAAAAAAAAGAACTGATCCTTTAAGATCTTAAATACTCCTTTAAGAATTGGGCATGCAACTAAAAAAACTAGAAAAAGAACAAGTTAAAAATCCTGAAAATCAAAAGTGAGATTAATAAGATTGAAAATATGAAAACTATTGAGCCAATAAATAAATCTAAGAGCTGCTTTTATGTGGGGGGCGGGGGAGAACAACAATAAGATAGATAAGTCATTGCTTAATTTGCTTAAGAAAAAAAGGAGAAAACCAAATATCCAGTATCAAAAATAATGAAATGACCATAAATGATGAAGATATGAAAGCAATCATTAGGAAATATTTCACCAATTATATGCCAATAAATATGACAATCTGAGTAAAATGGATGAATATTTAGAAAAATATAAATTACCTAGATTAATAGATCAGGAATTAGAATCCTTAAATAACCCCCATCTAAGAAAAATAAGTTGAACAAGCTATTAATGAACTCCCTAGGAAAAAAGTCACCAGGGACTGATGGTTTCACATATGAATTCTACCAAACAATTAAAAAATAATTAATTCCAATATTATATAAACTATTTGGAAAAATAGGTGGAGGAGTCCTACCAGACTGCTTTTCAATAACATAAATATGGTGCTGGTATGTAATCCAGGAAGAGCCAAAACCAAGAAAAATATTTACTAATTTCCCTAACGAATATCAATAAAAAAATTTTTAATAAAATAGTAGCAAGGCAATTGTATCAACATATCACAAGGATCATACATTATGACCAGGTGGGATTTATACTTGGAATACAAAGTTAGTTCAATATTAGAAAAACTATCAACATATTTGAGCATCTCAATAAAAAACTGACAGAAGTCATATGATTATCTCCATAGATGCTGAAAGACCTTTTTTTAAAACAAAATTCAGTATCCATTCCTATTAAAAACACTAGAGAGCATAGAAATAAAGGGAGCATTCATTAAAATGATGAGCAATATCTGTAAAAAAATCATTAGCAAGCATTATTTGCATTGGAGATAAGCTTGAAGCCTTCCCAATAAGATCAGAGTTGAAGCAAGGATGCCAGTTTTCATCACTTGTATTCAATATAGTACTAGAAATGTTAGCTATACCAAAGAGAGAAGAAAAAGGAATTGAAGAAATTAGAAAAGAAAATAAGGAAACAAAATTATCACTCTTTACAGATGTTGTGATTGTATACATAAGGAGTTGTACAACATCAGCTAAAAAATTACTTCTGAAATATTTGACAACTTTAGTAAAGTTACAGGATATAGGATAAATCCACATAAATCACCTGCATTTCTTTATATGACAAATAAAGCCCATAAGCAAGAAATAGAAAGAGAAATTCCATTTAAAATACTTAATAGTCTACCTTCCTGGACAAACACAGGAACTGTATGAACACAATTGCAAAACACTTTTCTTTTTTTTTTCTTTTTCGTTTTTAACACAGTTCATATCACATAAAACAATTCCAACTTTTGGTCAGGTGATACTTCTTTTAAAGCATTTACAATATAGAACACAAAAGAATTTTTTTAAAACATTAACCAACTGAGACACAAATAATAATTATGTTGCTAACTTCACAAGCCTTTGACCTAATGGTCTCCACACTATTACTGAGAATTAAAGGACCCTAACTTATTGTTGTTGGTCTAAAGTCCTAAGCCTAATAGCTTAATTTTAGACTTAACTTCGGATGTTCCCCTACCAATAATCTATAATTTAATAGATCTGATATTAAGCTTACAAACTTAATTGCCACTAAGAGTAGGGATGTTGCAGGGAAACAATATCTCCCCAACTTCGTCAATTCCAGGCAGGAGTAGATTGTCAACTTGTTTTCAGTCAGGCTTAAAGTCTGCCAGGTATCAGTGGGGAAATTGAGTCAGGAGAATTCTACCTCAGCCCAGGCTGAACAGCCACTCTCCTACCCTTTCCACGAGATCATCTTTTCCAGTTCGTACCAGCATCTCACAAGCTTACTGGTATCATGGATTGTAGGCTCAGACCACCTTTGTTGCTATCCATACCTGGAGTTAGACTCAGAAGAACAGTCAGTTAACAGTCCCATAGCATTTTAAAATAGGAAGTTCCAATAACCAGGTTTCAGATATGACTAAAATTTCACTTTGGCTAAGGAACATCTTTTGAGGCAAGTCTTAAGTGGCTTACATGCCTTTCTATACATGTTCTAGTTCCTGATTAAATAACAATCACAAAATCAAATTTACCATTAAAACCTTAACTTTTCCACCAATGCCAAACTTTACCTGAGGTTACCTGCCTCTAGGAAATTTAGACTAAAATTCTATTCCCCAAACTAAGATGTCTCTGATTTAGTTGCAGTAATTAATTCAGTCAATTGTTTTAATACTTATTGCTTTTACACCACTCTGTAACATGTCCAATTTTTCTCCCCATCTCTCCCCTCCCCCATCTCCTAATACCTTGCATTCTGTTTACCCCTTCCCTTAATGTGTCTTCCTTTCTATCACACCCCACACTTCCCTTATCCCCATCTTCTCTCTTTTCTTGTAGGACAAGATAAATTTCTATACTCCATTACCTATGTTTCTTATTTCCCAGTTATACACAATAATAATTCTCAACATTAGTTTCCAATACTTTGAATTCCAACTTCTCTCCCTCCCTCCCTACCCATCCCCAGTGAGAAGGCAAGCAATTCAATACAGACTAAATATGAGTCATTTTGCAAAAGACTTCTATAATAATCATGCTGTGTAATACTAACTATATTACCCTCTATCCTACTCTATCCCCCCCTTTTTTTATTCCCTCATTTGACCTTGTCCCTTCCTAAAAGTGTCTATTTCTAGTTATTCCCTTCTCCCATTTGTCTTCCCTTCTATCATTCCCCTCATCCCACTTGCTGCCTCCTCCCCTACTTTCTTGTAATGTAAGTTAGATTTCTATACCAAATTTAGTGAGCATATGTATGTGGAGAGAGTAGCTTCACTTTTCCCCTCTCTTCTTCTCCCTTTTCTCTTCCATTGAACAAGATTTTTCTTATCTCTTTTATGAGTTATTGCCTGCCTATTCCATTTCTCCCTTTCTCCTCCGAGTATTTTCCTCCCTAACCCCTCAATTTTTATTTTATTTTATTTTATTTGTGGATATCACCTCTTCTGATTCAGCACAGCCTGTACTCTTTGTCTATACGTGTGTGTGTATGTATGTATGTACAATCCCTCCACCTACCCAAATACTGAGAAAAGCCACAAGAGTTATAAATATTTTCTTTCGATGTAGGAATGTAAACAGCTCAGCTTTAGAAAGTTTTTTTATGATTTTTCTTTCCTGTTTACCCTTTCATGCTTCTCTTGATTCTTGTGTTTGAAAGTCAAATTTTCTCTTCAGTTCTGGTCTTTTCATCATGAATGCTTGAAAGTCCGCTATATCATTGAATGACCATTTATTCCCTTGAAGTATTATACTCAGTTTTGCTGGGCAGATGATTCTTGGTTTTAGTCCCAGTTCCTTTGATTTTTGGGATATCCTATTCCAAGCCATTTGATCTCTTAATGTAGAAGCTATCAGATCCTGTGTTATCCTGATTGTTTTTCCACAATATTTGAATTGATTTTTTCTAGCTGCTTGCAGTATTTTCTTCTTGACCTGGGAACTCTGAAATTTGGTCACAATATTCTTAGGAGTTTCTCTCTTTGGGTCTTGTTCAGGAGGTGATTGGTGGATTCTTTCAATATTTATTTTGCCCTCTAGTTCTAGAATATCAGGACAGTTTTCCTTGATAATTTCATGGAAGATAATTTCTAGGCTCTTTTTTTGATCATGGCTTCCAAGTAGTCCCATAATTTTTAAATTGTCTCTCCTGGATCTATTTTCCAGCTCAGTGTTTTTACAATGAGATGCTTCACATTATCTTCTGTTTTTTCAAACTTTTGGTTTTGTTTTTTTAACTCATAGTCATTCATTTCATTGAACTCAATTCTTTCTTTCAGAGAACTATTTTGTTCAGTGAGCTTTTGAACCTTCTCCTCCATTTGGCTAATTCTGCTTTCTAAAACCTCCTTCTCCTCATTGGCTTTTTGGACCTCTTTTTTCAATTGAGTTATCCTCCTTTTAAAGGTGTTATTTTGGTCAACATTTTTTTTGGTTCTCCTTTAGCAAGCTGCTAAGTTATTTTTCAAGCTCTTCTATTGCCTGAGTCCAATTTAAGTTCCTTTTGGAGGCCCTGGAGGCAGAGGCCTTAGCTTCCTGTGACAACATGCCTTGTTCTTCCTCATCTGAAAGGATGGGAGGAGACACCTGTTCACCAAGAAAGTAACCTTCTATGGTCTTATTTTTTTCCCTTTTTTGGGCATTTTCCCAGCCAGTTGCTTGACTTTTGAATCCTTTGTCAAGAGGATGGTCCTATTGTTCCTCTTCTCCTCGGTACCTTGCTCAAGGCTGAGATTCAGCTCAGCTGCTCAATTTCCTGGGGGCCATCACTCAGGTCTGAGTTTGGATCAGCTGCTCCTTACCACCAGAGGCTTTAAGCTGAGGTGCTTGAACAATGCACCCAGGTTGCTTCCTGGTCACCATAGCTGCCTGCAATCTGCTGCTGAAGCCTCTGCCGTCTCCTGGGACTATTGCTGGAAGAACCCTGTTCCCTCTTGTCCAGGTGGGAAAGCCCTCCCACATTTTCTTTGCTGCTTATGGGCTGAGGGATCTGGGATCCTCCCTGCTGGGAACTCTGCCCCAGAGGTCTGTTCATGTCCTGTTCCTCCCAGTGCCACATGACCAGGTCTGGGCTCCATTCTGCTCAGCATCCTGTGAGATAGACCTTTCCTGTCAGCCTTCCAGGTTACCTTTGGCTGGAAACCTCTTTTGCTCTGTTGTTCTGTGGCTTCTGCTGCTCTAGAATTTGTTGAGAGTCATTTTTTACAGGTATTTTGTGGGCTGTGGGGTAAGTGCTAGAGTATATGTGTCTCTACCCTCCCATCTTGACTCTGCCCCCCACAAAACACTTTTCACACAAATAAAATCAGATCTAAATAATTGGAAAAATTTTAATTGCTCATGGGTAGGTTATGCCACTATAATAAAAATGACAATTTTGATCAAACTGATTTGTCCTACCATTGCCATACCAATTGAATTACAAAAAATATTTAATAAAGCTTGAAATAATAACAACAAAATTAATCTGGAAGAGCAAAAGGTCAAGATTATCAAGGGAACTAACGAAAAAAATTACAAAAGAAAATGACCTAGCAATACCTTATCTCAAACTGCATTATAAAACAACATTCATAAAAATTATTTGGTACTTGTTAAGTAATAGAATATTGGATCAGTGGAATAGATAAGGTACACAAGACACAGCAGTCAATGGTCACAATAACCTAATTTTTGATAGACCACAAGATTCTTTGGTGATAAGAACTCACTATTTAACAAAAACTATTAGGAAAGCTAGAAAACAATAAGACACAAACTCAATACAGGTCAACAGACCAAGCTAAGGTCAAAATGGGTGAATGATTTTGCCATAATGGGTGACACCATAAGCAAATTAGAAGAATAAAGAATAGTCTGCCTGCCAGATCTTTGGGGAGAGGAAGAATTCATAACCACACAAGAGATAGTGAGCGTTACAAAATATAAAATAGATAATTTTGATTATATTAAATTAAAAATGCTTGTACAAACAAAACCCAGTGCACCAAGATGGAGAGCAGAAAGCTGGAAAACAATCTTTACAGCAAATGTTTCTGATCACAGACTCATTTCTCAAATATGTGGAGAACTGAGTCAAATTTATAAGAATACAAGCTATCAAAATATATGAACAGGCAATTTTAGTATGAAGAGATCAAAGCTATCTATAGGCATATGAAGAAGTGCTCTAAATCACTTTTGATTAAAGAAATGCAAATTAAAACAACTCTGAGGTACCATCTTACACCTATCAGATTGGCTGATATGACAAAAATAGGCAAATGATCAACAGTGGAGAGGATGTAGGAAAATTGGGACAGTGATGCATTGTGGTGGAGTTGCGAACTGATCCAACCATTCTGGAGAACAATTTGGAACTATGCCCAAGTCCAATCAAACTGTGCATACCCTTTGATCCAGCAATACTACTACTAGTTCTGTATCCCCAAAAGATTATAAAAAGGAAAAAGTACTTAAGTGTGCAATAATATTTATTGCAGCCTTTTTCAAGATGACAAAATATTGGAAATTGAGGGGAGGCCCATCAATTGGGGAATGACTGAACAAATTCTTGTATATGAATATAATGTAACACTATTGTACAGTAAAAAATAATGAACAGACCGATTTCAGAAAATCATGTAAAGATTTTACAAACTGACTCAAGGTGAAATGAACTGAACCAGAAAACACTGTATACTGGATCAGCAACATTGTGTGCTATAAATGATAATGTATCATGCATGACTCAGACTCAAGAAGAAAAATGCTACCCACATTCAGATACAGAGCTGATGGATTCTGTATGCAGATGGAAGCATATTTTTTCACTTACTTTATTCTTTCTCATGTTTTTTTCTTTTTTCACAACTATGATTAATATAGAAATATTTTTTACATGGTAGTACATATATAAGCTATATCAAACTTCCCACCATTTTCAGAAGGGGGAGGAGTGAGAGGGAGGGAGAAAAATTTGGAACTCAAAATCTTGTAAAATTGAGTGCTAAAAATTTCTTATTAGCTCTGTCAGTTTCTCAATTGCTTAACAATGAAAGCTCTATCAGTAGTATCTTTGTTTACTTCAATATCAGAAGAAAAGACATAAATGTAACAACAAAAAACTACATCCTTTCTAACAACATATAATTTTTATATCAATTTGACTAAACCTTTCAGTGACTTTTTTCTCCTCTATTCCTGGGAAACAAGATCTATCCAGTCTGATAAGTACCTTTAGATAATTGAAACTGGCATTGTGGTCTATTTGTGCAAATAGATAGATAGCTTTGAACAGAAGCTACCTTGACCTGAGCTAAGAGACCAAGTTTATTGGTGTTAGTCATTACAATACTTATTGTACACATGGGAATTAGTGACAGTATTATTTCACATAAGTTCTTAGCTGAGGAGACCAAGGAATTTGCATTGCTGTCAGTACATTCATTAGAATTTAGTTTGCTGATTCCTTTTCTTATCTTAGAAACAAAAGAGGATTCATATTTTAAATTTAAAAGAGGAGTATCATATGATTGAATTAAAATGAAAAATCATGGCTTGTTATGCTATTTCACTGTAGTCTCAGAAAGAAAAAAGAGAAACACTACACCATGGTGGGTACAACTGAAGTAACTGCTTATGTAGGTCAAAGAATTTTCTAGAATAGTATTTAAAGGGAATGAAGAGGAGTAGAGAGAAAGTGACACAAGAATAGGGATGTCTATTATGACAGCATGGGATTTCTATATATTCCTCCAATATTTTTATCATGTTGTTAGTGCTTTAAATCTACCCTTAAAAATAAAAAGAGTGAATAAACAATTAAATTAAAATACAAATTTCCTTTTTTTTTCTTTCTGATACATTGACAGGATATCCCTCATGTACGTTGTGTCCATATAGGTTGCATTAATCCAATTTCTGGAGTAGGTGGCCAGCCCATCCCCTTTCCTTTTTCTATTGCCTCCTAAGAATTAGAAATGAGAAGTGAAGTCTTTCAAGAATTAAAGGTTAGTCTTTTGTAACAGTGGTATCAACCTCAAATAGAAATGAGGGCCACTAAACAATGCATAAAGATCCCTACAGGTCATATATGACAGTTTGATAATGTAATGTTATCTACCTCTTATTTTATTTTTATTTACTTTGCTAAATGCTTTTCAATTGCATTTTTATCTGGTTTGGACCAAACTGGGGAGTGTTGTGGGCCAGGCACAGGCTGTGGATCGAGCAATTGATACCTCTGTTCTGTGACACGTATAGTCCATGGAAGCTTTTGTTGCCGAAATTAGCATTCTTCATGACAAAAAGAAGAATTTCAGCAAGAGCATCCACGTTATAATGTTGAATTTTATCTTCCAGAGTATGGCATTTTTCATTTCTTTCATTGGGTCCTCTAATGGACAGGAGAGCTCTTGCTGGTCAAATTGCCACAAAAGAGAACATACGATTTTCAGTAGCACCTGTTCCAGACTAGAGGTAAGAATAATGAAGGTGTCAGGAAAAACAAAATGGCAGCCAGGAGACCTTCTCTAGACAGGAAGTGGAGTTACCTTGAATTATAAAGAAGAAAATACCTGCTTCTCAGTTTGGGGTAGGGCAAAGAGAAGCCAATGACCCAAAGAATGGTAGTCATACGGATAAGATCTGATTAGGACAACCAAAAGTCCCCTATTTGGGGGACTTTAAAGGCAGTTAGTATTGGTGTAATAGGACACTCCTTTCTCCCTCCAACCTCCACAAATGGTAAGAAAGTTCTCTGTCCACTGTTTAGTCTTCTGGTCAGGAGGATGTATCAACTCTTTGAAACAGGAAATTACGGGGTCAACTAAAGCAATCTTTTTTCTATGGATTTCTAATTTTTAGAACTGCCAGTATTCAGGGAAATCTCCTCAAAGCAGTATATAAAATCATTAAATCTCAGAGATGGAAGAGACCCCAGAGGGCATCTAGTTCAACCCACCTGAAAAGAAATTCCTCCTAAAGCATCCTATATAAATTGTTTACCTAGTCCCTTCTTAAAGACCTCTAGTGATAAGGAAATTACTCCTGAGGCAATCTATTCCCCTTTCAGTAAGTAAATAATTATTAGGAAGCTTTATGTAAGATAAACCTGAAGTCTAATCCTTGCTAACTTTGAACGATTGTTCATAGTTCTCCCTCTAAAACCAAGCAAAATGAATCAAATTCTGTTTCCCTATGACATCTTCCCCCCACATATTTTTATCCTTTAGATAAAATATTTCTAGCTTCTTCATCTGATTTTCATATGAAACTCATCACTAACTTAGTCATTCTCTTCCGGATAAGCTCCAACTTTTGAATGTCCTCCCTAAAATATGGTATCCAGAAATGAAAGCTTTCTTTAGATGTGGTCTGACCAGAGCAGAGTAGCTCTAATATGAGCATGATTCTGTATACTATACACTGATGACAGAAGCCCCAAATTCCATTACATGCTTTGATTGATGTGTTAACTCATATCATTATTAATTATGAATAATAATGATACATTTATATAGTGCCATATACCACTGTGCTAAGCTCCTTATAAATATTATCTCATCTCATACTCATAACAGTCCTTGGAGGTAATAAAAATTATCATAATAATAGCAATAATAACAGTTAAGATTTATGTAGTGCCTTCTATGTGTCAGGCACTATGCTAAGTAATTTACACTTATTATATCATCTGATCCTTATAACAATCCTGGGAGGTAAATATCCTCATTTTATAGCTGAGAAAACCAAGGCAAACCTAAGTTAAGTGACTTGCCCAGAATCACAAACTAGTGTCTGAGGCCACATTGGAACTCAAGTCTTCATGACTCCAGGCCCAGCACTCTATTCACTGAGCCACCTCACTACTAAAATCCTGTTTCTTAAAAAAACCAAAAGCAAACATAAAACCTCCCAAACTTCTAGTTATTTCTCCCCCATGCCCTATTGGTTCTAAGTACAGTTTTAACTTAAGACTTATTTATTTATTTAGTTTTATGGTGGGGGCTCTGCAGCTGCTATCCCAACCTCAACTCTACTGGCTAGTTAGATCCCCATTGAAATGGAATTACTTATTCCTTCACAGCACTATGGGCAGCCAGAAGAGGTTGTGGCTATCTTTCTAATGCCCTGTTGGTGTGCTTCCTGCCATGATTATGCAGGAAGTCAGTCAGTTTGATGTAATTAGCTTTTAGAAGAGTACTTTACTAAGGTATTAGAGTATGAACATGAGGCAAAACATTCCCACAAAAATCTATGACTCTTTCTTCCATCAGCACATCCAGAGTCCAGGGAACAGTGGGTTTCATCTTTGAGCACGCATAAGCACATAACTCCTGGAAGTCCTTCTGCTGGAGTCTTTAAGAGGTTCCTCTTACTGCTTGGCCATTGTAGAGCTTTGAATCTATGTTCAGTTTTTCCCCTTGCTCTAAATAAAGGCAGCTGTTCTGGGGATGCTGCTGGGACACCAATGGGAAGATGAAAAGGCCAAACCTTTTTTCCAATTGTTTGACATATAAGATATTTCTGAATTTTCACTATAACAAGAAGGGTGAATTTGTACATGTGGTTCCTTTCTTCCTTTTCACGATATTTTTGGGGATAATATTCTAGCAATGGAACTCCTGGGTTGAAAGATATGATTGATTTGTGACTCTACACGTATTTCTACATTTCTAAAGTATTTGGGCCAGTCTCATCTCCCAACAGTGGTGCCAGTTTCCCCACAGCCTCAGGAGGATAGTACACTTTAAATGGATTTGACCTGGTTGAATGGTAGGAGTCAAAGAGTAATTTTTAATGACTCAATGTCAACTTGGCAGGAAGTCTCTAGTGGAATTCCTGAGAGATCTGTTCTTGGCACTGGCTATTAAACACCTTTTATCAATGCCTAGAAAAAAGGACATAAATAGCATGCTTTTTAATATGGTTTTGAGGATGTGGTCAGAGATTAGGGAGTGAAGTGCAAAGATGCAAATTTAGGTTTAATGTAAGGAAACACTTTCTAACAGAACACTTCTCCTTAAGGAGAAGCTGATGTGGTGAGCATTTTTTTTGCTTCTGGTTTATATTATACGGTGCCAAGGTCCATTCCAACTCTACAGTTCTGTTATTCTGAAATTGCTGCAATCTTTCATCACCAAATCCAGTTCTAAGGAATTGTATGGAAGTAAGAACGAAGAGAAAGGAACTCATTTCCTCTTCCTTCTATACAATTGTGATAGGAAGAATGATAGAAGGAATGCCCAAGACTAAGGAGGGTGGAAAGGGATGTGTGTAATGTATTTTGTAGAGAGTCAGACTTCTGATGGTCCAAGACAAGAATAGGATGTGATGTGAAAAACAAAGGCATATTTTACCTCCCGTTGTTATTTTGATTCAATGAACTTCCCTCTCCCTGTTTTTTTTGTCATGAGGTAAATGACCAAATTCTATTTTGTTCTTCCTTTCTGTCATTATTAATAAACTGAGTCCTTAAAACTCAATAAAAATTATACGGAAGGCTCATAAGTATGCTTCAAATCTTTGTTTTAGTTTTTAGAAAAAAAGATATTTGCATAATAACGTTAGTTAAATTGAATTCAACAGATATTTGTTAAGTACTTACCACACAAATTTACTTCCCCCAAAGTTATTTTATATTATATTTCAGGAAAAATAAACTATATTTCATAATTCAGTTATTTTATGACCTGCAGATGCCTACCTTCTACTCCCCAAATCCTTGTGAATCATCCCTTTTTGGTGAAGCAAAAACTCCTTAATATTCTCCTCTCTTTCTCATCTCTACCAGTAGTGCCCTCCCCCTACCTTCTCCTTCCATGTTCCTCTGGAACTCCCTTTCTGTTTTCAACAAATTTCTTTTCATTCTGGACCTCTTCCCCCGTCCTTGTGTCCAGATTGTGGCACTCACAAAAGTTGGCTTTCTCATGAAGACACCTAGCCTCTTGCCACTGTCTCCAGTCTTGGTCATTTCTCAAGCCCCTTTACATATTGTACAAGGGAAAGAGTAAATATATTTCTTTCCCTTACTGCTGCATCCAGACCTTTCCTTTCACATTGTTACTTGATAATTTTTATTCCTTTGACATTCACTCTAGCTGTCTTCATCATCCTGTGTGGATCTTTCTCTGAATGTGTTTAATACTTGGATACAGAATATTTCTTTACCCTTCTGTCATCAGCCTTGGCAGCACTGGTATCCACATTGATGTCCCTTTGAACACTCTGACTTTCTAGTCTCTCAACTGCACAGTGCTCATGACCTCCATTTCTACTTAATCTTTACATCCATAGGCCTTGTCATTGCTTATATGTCACTATTATTCAAAACATTTTTTTCCTCCATGATCTTCAACTGTGAATTTTTCTGTGACAGAAATCTTGTATCCTTTCAGACATAAGGGGAGGAGGATTTGCTTACCCCCCAATTCCCTACGTTATTATAACATAATTGCTGTAAGAACTATATCAAGGTGGTAATTCTCAGTAATTTCTTTACAAGTTATAAACTTTATAAGATACAAACAGAACACTTGAGTGAATTAAAGGGAGCAACCTCTTTGGTTAAGCAAATAAATTACTATACTCTAGGAGCTTTAAAAAAATCAGGCTCTGGAGAGTTTAATTGAGTTCAGATATGGAAACTTTTTGAGTCTGAGAGCATGGAGGAGGGGACATATCTTTTTCACCTACCTAGAGTCTAGAAGCAACCTTCCTATACAGAACTCCAATCAGCAGTTAAAAAATTTTTCAGAAAGAGTTTAGAGCACAGTTGAGGAAGCAGAGACACCCCTCCTCTCAGGCTGACACAGGTACAGAGAGCCAGTTACTTAAGCTTCAAGGAACCAGATTCATGGTAGAAAAGACTAAAATCAAAACTATGAGAACAAATTGAGAAACCTGTCCACCAAAGATACTTAGGAGAGTGACATGAGAACTCTACAAAGAAAGGACTTCTAAGCTCTGGAGATATCAGGAGTAGTGAGTGACTTTTGTCACACATTTATCCTCTATGTATGTCACTGTAATTGTACTCTAAGTTTGAGTCTGTGCTCTAAGTTTGAGATTCCTATGGAGTCTGTGCATATTTGTAAAATAGTGTACCCTTCCTCCCAATCACAGGAAGACCATTTTGTGGTTACCAATTTTATTGTGCCATCTTTGATTCTTCTGGCTCATTGCTAATGGGAAGTACACTGGTAGGGACTCATAAGCTAAAATGTAGAAGTGCAGATCCACAAGTTTACCCTGAGAACTTGAGGTGTGAATGAAAATTGAGAAGTATAATTGAGAATCGAGAGTATGTGTCATTTCCAGTAGATAAACCCTCCTAAATCTATTATTTGTCCTCCCAATGACCTCCATCACCTCATTTCTCTCTGTTTTCCCAGTGCAGCAACTCTGCTCTGGCCTCATTTTTCCCTCATCATTGACTTGTTATAGTAATTGGCCAGTTTAACACTCTCCACCCTTGAACCCCTTGCTCACTTGATTTTCCACCTTTCAAAAGTGGTAATCTTTAACCTTGTGTTGTGTTTCTCTGCTGGATCACTGTCATTCTCCCTGCCATTTTCTCTGCTTCTACTTCTGAGCTGCTGAACACAGCACAAAATTGTGCTGACTGGGTCAAGAATTAAAGGATGTCAGAGTTGGAGGGGACCTCAGAGGTTATCTGACCAAAGTCATAAATTAACAAGAATCTTCTCAAAGACTTACAGTAAGAGAGCAGCTACTACTTCCCAAGGTAGCCCAATCTAATTTTGAATAGCTTTTACCTTTAGGAATTTGTTTTCTTTGCATCAAGTCTAAATATTCCTTTGTTACTCTGCCTCTGCTCCTAATTCGGCCTAGTTCTGCTAATACAACTGCTATAATTCCTCTTTCACATGAAAGGCCTTAATTTACTGAAAGATAGCTCTAAGTTTTCTGTTCTCTGGTCTAAGCCTTCCCAATTCCTTCAGCCAAACTTCTTATGGCCTAATCTCAAGGCTCTATCTTCGTAGACTTAATCTAAATTCTTACCAGCTTGTCAGTGTACGTCTTAAAATGTGGTGTCTAGAACTGAACATCATACTACAAAAATCACGCCAAAGAATAATGCAAACATTGGACTATCATTTTTCTTTGTTTAGATATTTACCTATTTGTCTGATTTGACCTTGTTTCATCAGTGTAGAGAGGTAGCTACCTTTACCAGTGCTGGTTAGTGACTTGTAGAATTGCTATTGAGAAATTGACCAATGCGGAGAGTTTACAAGAGAATTGTCCAGAGTCACTCACACAGGTTACATGTGTCAGAGGAGGGACTTAAAACAAAACCTTCCTGACTCCATGGCCCATCTTCCACCAAGATTGTGTGAGCTTGATTGTCTGTTATTTCATATGACTGATGAAAGCTGAACTTGACATAAACTCAAAGTCTACGATCTCTTTCAAGTAAAATGCCACCTTGCCATACTTCCCCGTATTATACTTGTGAAGTGCAATTTTTAAACTCAAGTATGAAACTATGCCTTGATCTCTTTTAAATTTCACTTAATTCAATTTGGTCTGATGTTCTCACCTGTAAAGACTTTTTTTATCTTAATTCTGTCTTCCAATTTATTAACTATCTCTTTAAGCTTTATGTCATAATAATAATAATAACTAGAATTTATATAATGGTTTGAGGTTTGCAAAGCACTTTAGAAATATTATCTCACTTGATCCTCACAACAACCTTGAGTGTTAGCAGCTATTGTTAACCCCACTTTACAGGTAGGGAAACTGAGGCAGAAAAGGTTAAAGGACTTACCCAGGGTAATAAAGCTAATTTGTGACTGAAGTTAAAATTGAACTCAATTCCTCCTGATTCCAGATCTCCTACACCATCCACCTGACACATCTGCTAATTTGACAAACATGTCCTATATTTTTATTAATGAAAATGTTTACTAGCATTGGATCAAGCAGATTCTTAGGGAACTTCACTTGAGTTTTCAAAATTTCCTCTTTTGAACTTGTTTTGACTCTTTATTTGTTGAGTTTTTAATATCATTTGTATATTTGTTGAATTAATTCTCTCTTTTTCTATTTTAGTATTTCTGCTTTTGTTTATTTAAAAAATATATATGTGTGTATTATATACATACATATATGTATACACACATACATGTGTATATATAAATATATATATACATATATGCTTTTATACATACACATATTTTATGTGTCCTGGTTCATGATCTGTTTTCCATCTGTTACTGAAACTGAGTTTTCCACACATAGACTTAGAACTTTTCAGTGAGAGCCCACTTTAAGTAAGTACTACAGAATGAGGTTGAGATAATGGAGTTCACTACCAGTGAATTCCCAGCTGTTTAAACACATTTGGTTTCTGGCAGCCTCTGTTCTCCAAGTATGAGACTGCCAAGTTAGCATCAGTTTGTAAAACAAAGGATTAATTTGGATTGGTGAAACCCAGCCCTGATGCCTGTGTGAATCATTTGGGTAGGTCCTTAAAGGTTTGGCCCACTTTTCTCATTTGAGCTATTCCCAAAGTCAAGTCAACAATCATTTATTAAATGCTTACTATATGCCAGGCACTGTGTTAGGCACTGAGAATACAAACGTAGGAGAGAGAAGGTAGTCCCTCCCTCAAGAATCTTACATTCTAGTGGAAGAAAACATTATATAAAAGAAAGCAGCAAACAGGACGGTGATCATGTGGGGGACTGATAGAGAAAGTTCCATAGAAACTTAGGGGTGAATACTGCAGAGGAATGAAGACAGATTTGGTCCGGGCACCCTCCTTAGAGTGGAGTAAGTGTGAGAAATGACCATCACTGTTACCTAGCACTCAAAGTAGCATGCTACTGGAGTTGACTTCAGTGACACCCAGAAAAGGCAATAAGATATAGTGGAGAGGACATAGGGCAGATCTTTGAGCATAAGGACTGAACTCTAACTCTACAAACCAGCCAACTTTTTCAGAGTCAAAATTTTATTTTTAAAAGGAACCAGTCAATCAGAGGGAGAGGAGAACTTCAGTATGAGTCTAGAGGTAGAGGGAGCTTCTGATGGTATTTGCAGCATTGTAGAGAAAGTCCTACAAAGAAGGAGGGCTGTAGTCTGGAGAGGAATGAACATCCTTGGTATCAAAAGGTACTAAAGGCCATGCCTTTCCTCCCGATGGGGACACTTTCTGAACTTCAGTTCTGTCATTTCACTTGTGGTTCCTTATAACAAGATATCCATAAGTGAGTTCATCAGTGATTTGGAAATGATGTCATAATTTTCCCACAAATCCCTGACAATAGCTACCAGTCCTACTTATACTAATTCTTAAGATGTGAATAACTGACGAGGTTTCTATTTTTTCAGGGTCAGCACTCCGTTCCTCCTAAGATGCTATGTGAAGCATATATGCAACAGATGTTCAGCTTATCAATAACCTTAGCCCAATATCCTCTGGATCATTTGACACCTTCAGTAGTCTTCCTTCTAGGTCTTTTAAGGTGTGACAGACAGAATGAAGTCATCCAGTAACGGATGAACTTTAACACCTCTAAGTAGTTAATATTGCCTTTTTCTATGAGTTGCTGAAAAGTGAAGAGTGCCCCAGAAATATCTTGTGATACTGCTTAAATTGGAAGAATCCTGGATATCAGCTGAGATGGCCACATGAAAGGTCACAGAGGAGCCCTGCTCTCCCACACTCATTCTAGAAATGATCTAAAAAATAGTGCCAGATCAAATAATGATCAAGAAATCTAAAGAGAAACATCAGTGAACCTTTTCATCTAGCCCCGGACTAAGCAAAAAGAAAGTCAAAATCTGAAAACACTTTCCTTCTCCTTGTAGGAAAAGGGAAGTCAGCAGGAGCTCAGGTGAATAGGTCAGAAGCTGCAGCACGGGAAAGGAGAGGGAAGGAAGGCAGGGAGGGAGAAAGGAGGCCTGAAACTGGGAGCCAGAGAGAGACAGAGACAGAGAGAAAGGCAGATGGACAGAGACAGACAGGGACAGAGAGAACCCAGTAAAATAGAAGAAAACGTAATTTAATCTGATTTACAAGACAGAGGAAAACCAAACAATATCAAAACAAAAAAAGGAGAATTTGCAACGAATAAAAAAAAAGTAAAGTAATTATTGGAAATTTTGCCTATTTATATGCCAATAAAATTTATAACCAATAAATGAAGGAATATTTACAAAAGTATAAAATAACGACATTAACACAATAAGACACAGAGAACTGAAACAATCCAGTTGCAGAAAAAGAAAGTAAATGATCCATAAAAGAAGTCCTAAAGGGAAAAACGAGGATGTCAGCTATCATCATTATTATTTGATAAAACACTGAACAAAGCAGAAAGTAAATAAAAAGAAACTGGAAGCAACAGACAAAGAGGAAATAAAATCATCATGTTTTCAAGATTATATGATTGCTTTCAGTTCCTAGATATTCAACTAAAATTAATTTAAATAAGTACTTTAGCAAAGTATCAGGATATATAATAAATCCATGCATAACATCAGTCATTCTAAACGTTACCAACAAAAGGCAATAGGAGAAAAAAAAAGAAATTATATTCAATATACTTATGGAATGTATAAACTGTTAGTAAGTTCATTTACCAAGAGACCCACAGGGACTATATAAACACAGGAAGAAAGTGCTCTCTACAGAAATAAAGGCAGACCTAAATAATCGGAGAGATTTTATGCGCTTACTGTTGGGCCATGACAACACAATAAAAATGACAATACTTCATAAATTAACTTACTCATTCAGTGATGTATCAATCAATTGAGCAAAGGGCTCAACAGAGCCAGAAAAGATAATAACAAATTTATCTGGAAGGACAAAAGCTCGAGAATCTCAAGGGCAGGAATGAAAAAAAGTGGAAAGGAGATCTAGGATTATCAGATCTTGACTTATACTATCAATCACTAATCACTGGACTAAGTTCTGGGAACACAAATTTTAAAAGTTAGAAAGCCCTAGCTTTCATGTAGTTAACATTTTAATATGAGTAGGAAGTTCACATAGTAAAATGACAGCCATGGAAGGGAGTTTTGGTTTGCAATGTGACAAAGATAACGATTGGAACAAAAGGGCAGTCAACTCAATACTCCTTCTCCAGGGCACTGGCAGTTTTGATTTAATTACAGTTTTCAGAGCAAGGGGAGAAGATATAAGGATGACAATGAGGAAGAAAATGACCTGAGTGAAGATGAGCCTGCATGATCCCAAAAGTACAGGGCTGAGTGGCCTAGCTCCTCTCATGCGTGGTCTCTGATGGTGTAGTTTAGGAGGTGGGGCTTGAATGAGGCCTGTGAATTCCATAGTTAATTCCATTTTCTCCTAGAGTTAGTGAGGAATGCAAGAAACATGAAATATTTGGGAGAAAGCCTGGCTTCCAAGAATGAAAGACTATGGACAAAATGTGAGAGGAAGAAATCTAGGATAAAGAGGAGTTTGTTGCTTCCAGAGGTACAATGGAAGGGGAGGAAAACAGAAGTCAATAAAGACTGGGATGAGGAAGCACTGAACAGAAAAACATCAGAGCAAGAGTAGAGATAAAAAGGAAAGGAGTCATTACTTCACCAGACACAGAGGAACAAGGGGATTTGGAAAACAAAGGGTGGGGATTGGCTGACTACAGAAAACACAAATTAGTAAACATGGTTTACTTCTCTTCTGATATAATCTGATCAAACTCCATTATCATATAACTGAATGCAAGATTGTTGATGTAGGGATCGTTTAATTTGTGTCTTGGTATTCCAGTGCCTAACACATAGTGGTTGCTTAACAACTACTTGTTGAATCTAACTGAATTAATATTATATAAACAGAAATGCTGGTTTTTACAAAATGAAGAAAAAAGGGATTTCAAGTATGCTTATGGACCTGTGATGTAATTTATATTGAGTTTTAGTGTCTCCTAAGTCATTAATAATGATGAAAAGAAGAACAAAGGTAAATTTTATCTCCCATTGTGATTCTGATATGAGATCTTCCCCCTCCACCAAAAACAAAATATCCAGGTAAATTGTCAAATTCTAATTTACTACAAAATCTAGGTTCAGGGTATGACAACTATCCTGACCTTGGACAAAAAGTAGGATGCTATTGAAGTTGACCTTGGTGAGACCCAGGAAAGGTAGTGCAATGGAAAGAACCCAGGGCAGGACTTGGAGTATGAAGACTTGGCTCTAACTCTATGAGTGAGCCAACTTCTGGAGGAGGCCCAGGAATGCTGTGATGAAGATATAAAACAAAATGCTATATGATATAGACTATTATGATTATAGGTGGGCTTAGGATTGTGTGGATGAAAATATGAGCATAGGGGGCGGAGCCAAGATGGCGAAGTAGAAAGACGCACATACACATAGCTCCGAACCCACAAACCACAGAATGGCAGAGGGAACTAACCCAGGGCGAATTCTGCGCCCAGAGACCACGGAATATTGGAGCGAGGGAGATTTCTGTTCTGGAGAGACCTACAAACCTCTCGCGGGGGGTCCTTCGCGTGGTGGACTGGGTGCCGGGGCGGGGAGCAGAGAGCAGCCCTACTGTGGCAGCGACACCGTGAGAAAAAAGATCCGAGAGGGCTACGGGGACGGGATCTCCAGTGGCCACGTGGGTCTCCCCACCCACAGAGGGACCTGCAAACCTCTTGCAAAAGGTCCGTCGCGCTGCAGACCCGGTGCCCAGCCGGGACCTGCAGTGGTGGCGGCGGCCGCGGCTCCGAGAGGTACAGATCCGAGAAGGCTCCAAAGACGGGATCTCCAGCGATGTTACAAGCCCCCCCACCAACAGGGGACTGACGGGGGTAGGTGAGAGAGTCCCTTTGGCGGGTTGAGAGGGGAGTGGGGTGCCTCCGTGGCTTGGGCCCCCTAGGAGATAGAAGCTGAGAGGCAGCTACAGACAGGGGCTCCCCAAATGGGTGGGAGCCTGGATCCATTGTGGAAGGTTTATGCATAAACCCCCGGAGGGAACTGAGCCAGAGAGGCAGCCCTGCCCCTGACCACCTGATCTTAATTCTCACACTGAAAAGCAGCCCTGCCCCCACCAAAAACCCTAAGGCGGGAAGCAACATTTGAATCTCAGTTCCCAAACGCTGGCTGGGAGGACCAGGAGGCGAGGTGGGTGTGAGGAGAACATTCAGAGGTCAGGCCACTGGTTGGAGAAAATGCCAAGAAAAGGGAAAAGAAGTAAAACTATTGAAGGGTATTTTCTCGGAGAAAAAACACTTCCTCCCTTTCTTTCTGATGGGGAGGAACAATGCTTGCCATCAGGCAAAGACACAGAAATCGAGGATTCTGTGTCCCAGCCCACCCAATGGGCTCGGGCCATGGAAGAGCTCAAGAGGAATTTTGAAAATCAAGTTAGAGAGGTGGAGGAAAGACTGGGAAGGGAAATGAGAGGGATGAGGGAGAAGCATGAAAAGCAGATCAGCTCCCTGCTAAAGGAGAACCAAAAAAATCTTGAAGAAATTGGCACCTTGAGAACTAGCCTAACTCAGTTGGCAAGGGAGGTGCAAGGGGCCAATGAGGAGAAGAATGCTTTCAAAAGCAGAATCAACCAAATGGAAAAGGAGATTCAAAAGCTCACTGAAGAAAATAGATCTTTCAAAACTGGAATGGTACAGATGGACGCTAAGGACTTTATGAGAAAGACAGATATCTCAGAACATACCGCGCAGATTTGAAAAATGGAAGATAATGTGAAATATCTTATTGGAAAAACAACTGACCTGGAAAATAGATTCAGGAGAGACAATGTAAAAATTCTGGGACTACCTGAAAACCATGATCAAAAGAAGAGCCTAGACATCATCTTCCATGAAATTATCAAGGAAAACTGCCCTGAGATTCTAGAACCAGAAGGCAAAATAAATGTTCAAGGAATCCGCAGAACACCGCATGAAAGAGATCCAAAAAGAGAAACTCCTAGGAGCATTGTGGCCAAATTCCAGAGTTCCCAGGTGAAAGAGAAAATATTGCAAGCAGCTAGAAAGAAACAATTCAAGTATTGTGGAAATACAATCAGGATAGTACAAGATCTGGCACCCTCTACATTGAGAGATAGAAGGGAATGGAATAGGATATTCCAGAAGTCAAAGGAACTAGGACTGAAGCCAAGAATCACCTACCCAGCAAAACTGAGTATAATACTTCAGGAGGAAAAATGGTCTTTCAATGAAATAGAGGACTTTCAAATTTTCCTGATGAAAAGACCAGAGCTGGAAAGAAAATTTGACTTTCTAACACAAGAATGAAGAGAACCATGAAAAGGTGAACAGCAAAGAGAAGTCATAAGGGACTTACTAAAGTTGAACTGTTTACATTCCTACATGGAAAGACAATATTTGTAACTCTTGAAACATTTCAGTATCTGGGTACTGGGTGGGAGTACACACACACACACATGCACACACGCACACATACATAAAGACAGAGTGCACAGAGTGAATTGAAGAGGATGGGATCATATCTTAAAAAAAAAATGAAATCAAGCAGTGAGAGAGAAATATTGGGAGGAGAAAGGGAGAAGTTATATGGGGCAAAATATCTCTCGTAAAAGAGGCAAGCAAAAGACTTATTAGTGGTGGGATAAAGAGGGGAGGCAAGAGAAAAACATGAGGTCTACTCTCATCACATTCCATTAAAGGAAAGAATATAATGCACACTCATTTTGATAGGAAAACTTATCTCATAATACAGGAGAGTGGGGGACAGGGGCACAAGCAGGGTGGGGGGGAGGATAGAGGGGAGGGCATGGGGAGGAGAATGCAATATGAGGTCGACACTCATGGGGAGGGAAAGGACCATAAGAAAATAGAAGTAATGGGGGACAGGATAGGATGGAGGGAAATATAGTTAGTCCTATACAACACAACTAGTATGGAAATCATTTGCAAAACTAAACAGATATGGCCTACATTGAACTGACTGTCTTCCAAGGGGAAGGGGTGGAGAGGGAGGGAGCTAAAGAAGTTGGAACTCAAAGTGTTAGGACCAAATGTAATGTTCTTACCACTGGGTAACAAGAAATACAGGTTAAGGAGTCAAGAAAGCTATCCGACCCTACAGGACAAAAGAGAAGACGGAGACAAGGGCAGGGAGGGAGGATAGAGGAGAGAGCAGATAGGTCACAGGGGCAATTAGAAAGCTTGGGTCTGGGGGGGGGGGGAGGGGATAAAAGGGGAGAAAATTCGTAACCCAAAATTGTGTGAAAATAAATGTTAAAAGTCAAATAAAAAAATTAAAAAAAAAAAGAAAATATGAGCATAGAACAGTCAGAGATTTGGAGACAAACTGGATCTCATCTCTGGGGACAGAGACTGAAGGGGATACGCTATTGTTTTTAATATGCATTGATTTTAAAAATCATAATTCCTGTTAGAACAATGTCAGGAATGAAAAAGATATCAGAATGATCTGAGACTGGCAAAGAACAACAAAGTTTTTAGCTGTGTAGCATTATCTCTGAATCATTAACACACATCCCCAACTTAGAATTGGCAGGAAGGGTTGATCCCCAAAGGGATTTTAAGTTCAAGGAATTCTGTGTTCTGACTCTTAAAACTATAGCTCTCACGTTGCAACCACTGTGCTTACGTTCAATAGTCAGACATTAGCTAAAAGCAAAGGCATTTATTACGATGGCATATTGAGAACACTAGCCAAAAGTCATCCTCTCCATAAATCTAGGGCACATTTTTCCACAAATACATGTAATGTCAGTGGGAAAAGTGGGCAAATACAGAGTACGTTGGTGGTGGAGTATACCCATAGGGAACATCTATGTCTAAGGTTGGTAGGTCATGCCTCTTAATACTTCAGGGTCCTGCCATCCTTTCTCTGGTAGGGATGTCCCTGCATTGCTTGTTTCCTCTGGATCCAATTAATGTATCTGCTGGGCAGATCACTCCCTGGGCTCCTATACTCCACAACCTGACTCCCGATTGTCAAGGCCAATTCTCTCCTGAGTTTGTAGCTGAGTTTCTTCACCCTTCTCTAAGAGGTCAACTCTTCTTGGAGTTGCTTCCGCTCATTGACTCCATCCCAGAACTGGCAAGCCTTCATGGTTGATCTTCTGTCAACCAATGGCATGGTAACTCATAACAACCACAACAATAAAACAGCAGCAGCAACGGTGAGAAAATGATGTTGATGATGACGACTAGCATTTAATAGCTTTCAAAGTGCTATACGTAAGCTATCTCACTGGATCCTCACAACAACCCTGTGAAGCAGTTTTCTCAAAAAGTTTTCTTTTTATAGTTCTGAAACTGAGGCAGACAGAGGTTAAGTAACTTACCCAGGGTCACATTGCTAGCAAATATCTGAGCCAGAATTTCAACTCAGATCTTCTGGATTTCAAATCTAGCCTCTAACCCATTGCCACCTAGTTGTTCCTCTGATTTAACACCTCATAAAGGGGTACCAAAATAAAAACACTTCTTTACTTCATTAGATGCAGTAATACCATGTTGTCTTTTTGATTTCATCAACTGAGTTGGTAGGGAAACCAAGTGATCAGGCATGTCCTTGACAGATAGCAAGATCAATGACAAAATACAATTTCTATGAGTGGATCAGAAAAATGACAGTGAATCATGGAGAAAAAACATTTATTCTTCCATGTATTTTTTTCTTTTCAGAGTGCTTTCTAGAAATAGTATTCAATATATAAAACGGATAGTGGATATAGGACACTTCAGCAAGTCTAAAACTGAAATCACTATTTTTCTCCCCTTTCCCTAACTTTCCTATTAGTGTTGAGGGAGGGTCCCTCTGTCCTCCACATACCAAGGTTCACAACACTGGTGTCCCCCTCAGATTCTTCCTCATTCTTACCTGCCTTCATATTCATCCAGTTTCTGAGTTCTCTTGATTCTACCTTCAGAATATTTCTTTTACTCACCCCCTCCTATGTTCTGACGTTGCCACCAATCTTGTACAGGCTTCTATCACCTCACGTCTATTGTAATAGTTTTCTGATTGGCTTCTTTGACTCAATTTTCTTCCCATTCCAGACCCGCCACCACTCAACTGCCAAGTTGACCTTCCTAAATCACAGTTCTGACCATGTCACTCCCTCCCCCATTCCAATTCACTCCAGTGACTCCCTATCACCTCTAATAGCAAATATAAAATCCTTGGTAAGTCCTTTGTAACATTCTCCATTTTCTGCCTTTTCAGTCTTCTCACACCTTACTCTCTCCCATACATTCCACTCTTTAGTGCCACTGTTCTCCATGTTGTTCCTTGCACAGGACACTCCCTCATCTATCTCTGATCATATTCATTGGCTGTTTCACATGCCTAGAATCCCCTCCTTCCTCCTCTACTTCTGAATTCCCTAGCTTCTTTTAGGTTCCAGCTAAAATCCACACAGCTTTTCGGAATTCCCCTTAATTCTTCTACCTTTTCCCTTGCTGACAGTTTTCCTTTTTTATCCTGTCAGTACCCTGTTTATATATAGTTATTTGAACATTGTCTCCTTCGTTAGACATGAACTCCTTGAGAACAAGGACTGTCTTTTGCCTTTTCTTGTATCCAAAGTATTTAACACAATACATGGAATATAGTTCATGCTTACTAAATGTTTACTAACCCACTGATTGGCTGGTTATGGCTAGAAGTTGGGAGACTCTCAAGGAGAATGAGGAGAGAAGGGAGAGGTGCCAATCATCTCATAACAGCGAAAAGACGAAAGCAGCAGGAGTCAGTGTCAGCCTCATCTCTTTAAGACCATGAGAGATGATCTCTCTCTTAAGGGACAGTTGGGAGATGTGTGAAATTATGTGTTTTATTCTGGTGCTAACCTGAGAAACAAGCCAGCTAGATTGGTTGTTTACTACCCCAACTTTAATTCCATTGATGTTTTTCTTAAATTTATTCTGTTAAAGAATACATTTGTTGATTTGTTTTCAGTCACGTTCAATGTTTCATGTTCCCACTTGGAGTTTTCTTTCCAGAGACACTGGAGTGGTTTGCAATTTCCTTCTCCAGCTCATTTTACAGATGAGAAAACTGAGGCAAACAGGGTTACATGACTTGCCCAGGGTCACACAGCTAGTGTCAGAGACCAGATTTGAATTCCAGTATTTCTGACTCTAGCCTGAGTGCTCTATCCACTGCACCATCTAGCTGCCCAAAGAATACATTTGCTAGATTTAAGATTATTCCTCATGAATACCTGTTCAACCCTGTCCTTTTAATCCCAGGAGTCCTTTTGTTTGAGGCATGAAGGCACATTGGGAGTCACAGAAGAGGGAGGGTTGAAAGTTCAACTTTCAGCCCATGGTTAGGAAATTAGAAAATCTAACCAGATACATAAGCATGAGTCATTTCATAATCAGCCTTCTAAGTGCACAATCATTGTGAATTCAGGTCCTCTTTTATACACTTGCCTCATAGTGGAAAGTCAGGGTTACATGTGGATATATACATGCTTATATACATACATGTATGTACTGTACGTGTGTGTTTGCTTGCCTAAGTGTAGCTCCATCTCTGTTTTTCCTAGCATCTTTCCCTCTCTGCTCTGATAGTCTGAGATCTGGTCCATCTCATACTAGCTATTTCTCTGAACTTGTTAATCAGTCAACGTGTGAGTAAAGTGCAGCTGTGCTCTGGGAACTCAGGCACAAGACAAGGAAGGAATAATGATGAAGCAAAAACTCTCTCTCTTTCTCTCTCAATCTCTCCTCCCTCCCTTCATCTCTTTCTCTTCCCTCTCTCCCCCTTTCTCTGTCTTTCCCCTCCCTTTCTTTCTCTCTTTTTTCTCTTTCCCATTCTTTCCTCCTTCCTTCCTTCCATCTCTTTTTCTCTTCTGTCCCTACCTGCTTCTCTCTCTTTCTTCCTCCCTCCATTCATCTCTTTTCTCTTCTCTTTCTCCCTCTTTTTTTCTGTCTCTGTCTTTTTTCTTCTCCTTATGTTTCTCTCCCTCCCTTTTTCTCTTCTGTCTTCTTTCTTACTTCTCTTTTTCTCTTCTATCTTCCTTTCCATTCTCTCTCTCTCTCTCTCATTTTTTCTCTCTCTCCTTTAAAACCAACCATTCCATAATAGATATTCTATTACATCATCGAGAATTTAGTTATATATGGTTTTATAATGTTTGATACTGGTTTTGGTACCTTGACTCTGAAAACCTGGATTTCATCCCCACATAAGCTACCCACCAGCTATTTATCCATAGGAAAACCACTTAACTTCTTTGAGACTCATAGAACCAAAGGATTCATAGTTAGAAGGAACCTTCCAGAATCTCCTACAGCCTCCTCACTGAAAAGATGAAGAAATTGAAGTCCAAAGAGGGGATGGGACTTATCCAAGGTCATTTAGTTAGCAATTAGTGGAGCTCTGATTTGAACTCAGGCCTTCTAACTCTAAATCAGATGTTTTCCACTCTGTATGTTCCACTTCACCCAGCTTCCTCATCCATTGTCTTTTTGCTGCCCCCCCCCCCAAGTAGATCACCAAACAGAAATACTAACCAAAAGTGACATAGTAAATTTACAAGGATTCTCAGGTTTCATATGCTCGTTCCATGTCTATCATCAGAATCGTCTTCCCACTATTCTTTCAAACCTAATATTCATAGACCTGGGATAAAATCTGGCCTCAGATACTTGTTGGTTGTGTGACCCAGAGCAAGTAAGTCACTTAACCCTACTTGTCTCAGTTTTATTAAGTGTAAAATTAATTAGAGAAGGAAGTGGCAAAGCCCTCCAGTATCTTTGCCAAGAAAATCCCAAATGGATCACAAAGAGTTGGGCAAGACTAAAACAACAACAACAGTAGCAGCATGGTGAGAAGGAATAGTTTCCAAGATTGAAAGTAGAATCTTTCCTTTTCTTTTTCCACAGAGAAGAGATGGTTCACTGGTAAACAGGAGGGGGAAGAGATGTGGTCTAAGAGAAGAAGAAACCAAGCTCTTGTATCTTCCATACACAAAAAGACATGGTCTTCAATTGCTGTTTACCTGCTTACCATCTGGTAATCTTGCACAGCCTTCTCTCACTCAAAACAAAGTCAAGTGCAAGTCATGTCATCATTTCTCTGATGGCATGATCTTCTTCAGCAATGAAGGACAAACACAGCAACCTGACCTCTCAAGCACAGGAAGCTCCAAACTTGCAAAAATGGTGAAACAGAGCAAGGAAACTTTTACTCAGAACCCAAAAAGGCTGGAGAAAAATTTATGGTGGTTGATGCTTCAGCCACATGGTGAGTTGTTTCATTCATTTTATTAAAAAGGTACCCAAATGTGATTTCAAAGAAGTACATGGAGATAAATTGTCAGAATGGTGCTTCACAGTGTTGAGTGAAATAATGAATGCCAACGTTTCTGTTCTATAATGGGCTAAAGGTGGGTGAAGTTTTTGGAATCAATAAGGAAAACCTAGAATCAACCACTGATGCTGTCAACAGTATGAATAACTGTCAACTGTCTAAATTATAGCTTACAAATTTTTTCTTTTTCCTTCAAAAGATCCAGTGCAATAGCAGTATGCATCCAAATAACACTTGACTGCAAATAACAATCAAATGTAAATTCTACCCTTAAAGAAGAGACTGATGGTGATCATGGAAAATATAAAGAATTAATGCTAAAGAACTAATTGACTCTCTACTGACCCCTCCACCAAACAACAGTTCAGATAAGGGCCATTGTTTCACCTGATCTTCACAGAGACATGTTAATCACATAAGCCCATGGAGACAAATATCTAGTGTGTATACTTGGTTAATCATTTCAGTCATGTCTGATTCTGTATGACCCCATTTAGGGTTTTCTTGCAAAGATACTGGAGTTGTTTGTCGTTTCCTTCTCCAGTTCATTCTGTAGATGAGAAAACTGAGGTCAACAGCATTAAGTGACTTGTCCAGGGTCATACAGCTAGTAAGTGTCTAAGGGCAGATTTGCACTCAGGAAGATGAGTCTTCTTGACTCCAAGCCAGTTATTCCATCCTTGCATCCTGGGCCATCTCCAGTTGTCCTGATGAATAGCTAACCACTGGATGTAGATGGCTCTGGAGGAGAAAGCGAGGCTGATGACCTTGCCAAGCCCTCTCTCACTCAAATCAAAACCAACTGTAAATCATGTCATCATCATCCTGATGTCATGGTCTTCTTCGACAATGAAGGAAAAACACAACATTCTATCCAGTGAGCCACCTGGAGTGCATCCAGGGTATGTACTTATTCATTCTGTGGATTGTAAAATACCTAAACTGTCTTTAATGGCCATTCTGACTTCCTTAGCCTGTGTGAATTTACCATGATTTGGGAGGAAGGAAATAGAGATGGTCATGTAAGCACTGACTTGCTTGATTTCCAACCTGGGCTGCTTCATCCCTACTTAAGCATCCTGGTGGCCCTTTCCTTAGCTAAGGAGGGACTCAGTATATTGGTGATAGACACTATGGATGCTCAGTCAGTTTTAGCACCTCTGTAGCTCAGAAATTCCAAACTTGAGCAAACCAACAACCTTAGCCTTCCCAAAAACGGCGATTAAAGTTATGCAATACCAGACTTTAGAATGTGTGCATGCATGCATGTGTGTATGTTTGTGTTTGTGTATAAGAGACAGACAAGTAGAAATAGAAAGATAGAGGTGGACAGAGACAGAAACAAAATGACAAACACACTCAGAAACAGAGACAGACACAAGCAGAAAATGAAAAACAACAACAGAGAGATTTCAAATTTAAAGTTATTTCTGCTCTAGTCCAGAGAATAATACATTTCTCCCCTGAGCAAGTGCCTGCCTACTTGTCCCTTAGTAGGGAACAGAAGTATTTGCAGGGAGTTTATAATGGGTCTTGACCTCTCCCTGCCTGTAGTTTCTCTTTCCATTTGGGTTGAAATGAGATGTTAGTTTAGAGCATCTTGTGGAGGGAATGAATGACAGAATGTAAATGGGTAGAAAATCAGAGTAAGGAAGAAAAAATGCACAAGTTTCCACCTGAAAGGCATTCTGCTGCATTTTATTGGTGAGCCACTGTGTTTTTGATCTAGCACATGATTTTCCATTGGACCTTTTGATTCCCTGCATCTTTCCCCTGCCAAAAAGCCACCTCGAGAAGGTTATAAGAAGCTTTTGAGGTCATTAACCATTCATCATATCTCCCTGTGCTCTGAAATGTTAGTCACAGGTAATGAGGCTTTGTTTGATAAACCGATAACAATTTCAGTCCTTTCTTCAATGATGAGTGACTTTTTGGTGCTTTGGTCATTTATAAACTTGGTTTATAATCATAAACCTACAGCAAATACTATTTTAGGACAGAAATGGAAGAATATCAATTTTATAGATCTATTGGTCCACTCTTAGACAAAGGAAGTGATGTGCCTCTGATCATGTGGGAATAATCTATGGAAACTTTCAACATTGCAATTGGAATTATATGGAGATTAGGGACAAAGAAGACAGTGTACATTTGTTTATTTCTGCAACAGATAGTCATTGCACTGTCATATGGTTCAGCATCAGAAACTGATATGATTTTATCAGTGGAGATGATGTTAAGGAAAAGCTGTTAACATCTGCTTTGTTGTTGTACCCTAAGCACCATGGGACTTTTTTTTTTATCTGATGTAGCTGAAACCTCCCATTAAAATGTGAGTTTCCACAGGGCTTTACAAATAGTAAGTGCTTAATTAATGTTTTTTTATTCATTCATTTACTTATCCATTTATATATTTATTGAACAATTTCTATATGCAAGGCACTGTTCTAGGCAGAACTAAAACTGCTTCTGGAGCAAATTCAGTGGAGGAGAATAGGATAAGACATATTGGAGAGTCATAGAGCAGTCCAGCAGTCCTGGGGCAGTAATGCCAGGGAGGTGGGGCTCTTCATCCAGAGTGCCAGTCCCACACCGAAGGAGGTGTAGGGATGACTAGAAATGTGGACACCTCTGGAGTACTCCAAGGTGTGGGAACAGTGACCTGTGTAGGGGGGAAGAGAGCCTACTTCCAGGAAGCTTGCTTCCTCCAAACAAATAACAGAGACATAAGCTACTTGCCCTCACCTAGACATGGTCATAAGATAGTAAGGCCAGCTCTGATGTGGTATATTCCTGTCATGACCACCACCAATATGCATTTATTAAGCTTCTATTTACATGAGAGACCTTTCCAGGCTGTGTCATTAAGGTCACCAGGAGGAATTGGTGCCATGAGCAGTAGTAGAGAGTGCCTGAGTAAGGGCCACATTGCTATCTGTCTGCACTGTTCTTGTCCTTGTGCAGACTGCAGACTCTAACCTCAGGGGAACTGTCAATTCAAGACTAAACTTAGCGTTTCCAGAATGGAAAATGAGTGTGGTTTACATAATTTTGAGAGGAATTGAGAGTCAATGGTTTCTATTCTCCTTCTACTGTCTCTTCTGAAGAGTCAATTTCTGACTGCAGAAAGTATCACCTCCCAATTCTCTCCTCCCAGCTAGGGTCCAAAAACATACCTCAGGGATCATCTAGTCACACATACAGCTGTCAGCTCCCATACATAATTGAAAAGAACTCACTAACCCCCGGGAAAGAAGCTCTAGTGTTGCATTGTCTTTCCTTCTAAAACAAAGATAATGGTAAAAGCAACAGAGACAGTAGAAAATGAAGAAAAGTATAGTTGGAAAATTTCGATATATTTGCATATATATATATATGCAAATTGACATATAAGAGACAACATGATGCATTAGAAAGAGCTTTGGATTTGTACTCAGCAGTCCTAACTTCAAATCTTGGCTCTGACATTACTAGCTATCTGACTTTGAACCATTTAATTTCTGTGAACCTCAATTTCCTCATCTATACAAACAGTTTCCACTGAGGCTCACAGAGTTGTAAGGAAAGCACTCTGTAAATTTTTATGCAGTTTACAAATATAAATGACATTATTATATAGTTGCCTGTATATAAGTCTTACTGATTTTAAGTGTTTACTTTTGCTCAACGATTTCCAGTGCTGAAGAACTTACTACCTAATAGAGTAATACATTCCGTTTTTGGAATATTAGGAAGTTTTTTTCTTAAATCAACCTGAAATCTCTCTCTTTTTAACTTCTACCCATTGCTCCGTCTGCCCTGTAAGACCAAACAGAGCTAATTGAATCCATGTATATATATAATATATATATATATATATATATATATATATATATATATATATATATATATATATATATATATATATATATATATATATATATATATATATATATATATATATGAGGGAGAGAGAAAGAGAAAGAATCTGCAAGTCATCTGCATAGAGATGACTGCCATAGTGGGTGCCATATATTCTGTTCAAGCCTCAGACCCTAAGGAGGTAACTAGTCCTCATGGCTCACATAGAAATTCAAGGCTAATATGTAGTCCTAATCATGGAGATAACAGGATATTTTGGTCTTCAAATGACCACTTATGAGGAGTGTTATAGAGGAGGGCCTGGATAGGTAGAAATTATTGTAGATGACTTCTGAAGTATTTTCCAGCTCTGTGATTCTGGTGACTCTGAGATACTAAGGGGAGGGAGGAAGGAGGTGTAAAGTTTGAAGGAAAGGAAGAAATGAGAGAATAATGACCAGAGAAAGGTAATTATTTTCTCGGGTAGTGTCTTCTTTGGTGAAGAATTGTGCTGTGTGTAGACTAATGGGAAAGACAAATGTCAGAACAGGCCTTGGAGTATTCCCAAGGACACGCTCTTGGTGCTGGGCAGCGTGCCCTTCTCTCGTTATCTTTGCTGCAAGGAAAATTCACAGTCGTGGTCAAGGAGAGTAGGGCATGAGAAGATTGGAAACGTCTGACTTCCAAACAAGATCTGAGCCAAAGCAAGTAAGGTGGTTTTCAAGGGCTTCAGGAAATAATTGTGGAAGTCTCTTCCCTACAATTCTACTTTTTACCCCCTTTCTTTTACTCCAGACATATTGGCATATGGTAACCACCTCTTACATCATAGTGATTTCTAAACCCTATTTCCCCTCCACATGCTTCTTCTCCTCTCTTTTTCTGCTTTCTCTTCCTGATTCCTTTTCTCTATTTTAGAATGCGCCTAAAGAACCCCTCTCTTCTCCTCTTTCTTTACACATGCTCTCTTATGAGCTCCAATTGGTTTAATTATTGTTTTGGGTCAGGTGCACACTGATCCCAAATGCAACATCAGAATTTGGTGAGATTGGATCGAAGTAGAAGATGGTGAAGAAACGAATTCCTTACTACCCAGAAAACAACAGGAAGGCTCTAACAGACACTTAAGAATACATACGTATTAATCAATGAAGATCTATTGGTTATTCATGGGGATGAGCCCAGGTCAGTAGCAATGTCTGTCAGATTCCTTTCCCAGATACTTCCCTCCCTGCCCCTGTTTGAAGCTAGTTAATATGGAAATTGACAAATCGTCAAAGAAGAGCTTTTGGCCAATTATTAAAGACTTAAAGTATAACTCATTCCTCTTTGGAACAATTCTAATTATTAGGAAGTTTTTTCCTTATACTAAGCTGAAATCTGGCTCGATGAAACTCTCATTACTTAGAAGCCCTCTAGGGTCAAGCAAGAGAAGCTTAATCCTTCTTTCACATGAAAACCCCTGAAATTCTCTAAAATATGCAACATACAGACTCATAGAAAGTCAGATTTGGAAGGGGCCTCACCAATCTAACACACACCTGAACAAAAAACCCATCTAAAAATATTCACCTATTTTAAGTGATTACTTTTGTTTGAAGATTTCCAAGGCAGAGGAACTCACTACCTGAAAGGCCAATACATTCCATTTTTGGAATATTAGGAAGTTTTTTCTTGAATCAACCTGAAATCAGTTGCTTTGCATCTTGCACCCAGTACTCTTTCTGCAATCTAAGGCCAAACAGAGATAACTGAATCCCTTTCCCACTTGACAGACCTTTAAAGGTTTAAAGGCAGCTGTCACATCCCCAATGAGTCTTCTAATATCTGGATTGAACTATTCCTATTCTTTCATCCAGTTGAGGCAGCTAGATGGCACAAAGGATAGTGTGCCAGTGAAAATGGAGTCAAGAAGACCTGAGTTCAAATCTAGCCTCAGAAACTTACATACAAGTCACTCAACTTCTCTTTGCCTCAGTTTCCTCATCTGTAAAATGGTGATAATAACAGCACCTTCCAGAGTACTGTGAGAATCAAATGAGATTAACATTGTAAAAGAGTAAGCACTGTATAAATACTAGCTATTCTTCTTCTTATGCAATGTAATCTTATGGTCCTTCAGCCCTACAAGGTCCTGTCTGTTATTCTCCTGACTTTAGTCATCCTAAAATGTGACACCTGCTATAATCTTGGCTCTGCCATACTCACAATGTGAGACAGACCAAAGGGCATTGTAAAAAAGTGATGAAATAAACTACCACAGGAAGGAAGCAAGCTGAGATAAAATGAGTGTGAGTATCTGCAATTAGTCTGGAGAAGGAACGGGAAACTCAAACTGCACTGAGAAAAATCTCTCTCTGCATCATGTAAGATACTAACAAGAGACATACCATGATACTGTTGCCTGTTCATTTCCCTCTTTTCGGGAGAGGGAGCTGAGTGTCTCTATAGGTCATTTATCTAATTTAGATCTCTATAGGTCATTTACCTACTTTAGACTCCCTGAATCCCTTTGGGCTGGGGAAGCATTAACCTTTGTTGTTTACGCTTATTTGCCCTTCTAATTTATTATTATTTATTTTAATTTATTAATTATTAAAATTAATTAATTTTTTAACGTGATAAATGTGATCAAACCAACATATACCCAGAGAGCTGTTGTTTGTACCTTTTTTCTTATGTATATAGATGACAGAAAGAGAGCTGAGAGAAGGGGAGAGATAAGGAGAGGAGAGATCCTTGTTTTAGAGATGAAATAGAGATGACACTGTATTCATTCATGGGGAAAATGGACTGAGAGACTGCAATCATTAGGGTAAACTGGAGAAATACATGCTAGATTTGACAAACCTGGTACATTCTCGTATGAATCCATGTAATAACAAGATAATTTAAAATGTGTAAACAGCAAGGTTCACACCTTCTTTATGAAGTATTAACTTCTTCACTGAGTCAAGAAGAGTACAGCTAATTGGTTAACCAAACAAGCTAAGCATGCTTCTGGGGGCTTTAAAATAGCAGAAGATATTGCAACATGATGCCAGTCAAGTAAGGAGAGTCCAGTGGTGGAGAACTCCAAAGCAAGGATTCCATTGTACAGGTTGGAACTATAACCCTTAGAAGGAATTATTCTTTGCTAACTGACTGAGTTCATACCCTTTGGACACTTATCTTTAGGAAAATGGCTTTTATTCTGTTCAGTTTCTCTTGTTTGCCTGTATATTTTGGATACAAATCTCTTTGAGAAATTCATAAATGAATATGTTCTCTTTTTGATCCTTTCTCTTCCTATCCTAGATACATATGTAAAAATCTTTTGTGTGCATGCATGTGTGTGTGTGTGTGTGTGTGTGTGTGTGTGTGTGTGTGTAAGATTTTTAATTTCATGTAATGAAAACAATTCTTTTCAATGACTTCAATTCCCTATTTGGTAAAGAATTATTCTCCAATCCATAGCTATGAAAGTTACATAAGGTACTTTTTTCTAAGATTTTTAATGATGTGATCTTTAATATTCACATCACCAATATACTTTGAATTTATTGTGTAATATAGTATCAGGTGCTGGTTTAAGACAATTTCTGCCAATCTGTTTTGCAATATTACAAGCAGTTCTTAATAAATAGGGAGTTCCTTCCTAAAGTTATATATGTTTTTATGTTTATCGAACACTGAAATACTAAGTTCCATTATTTCTGATTCTTCCTTTTATAGTCTTCCATTGATCTGTTTTTCCATTTTTTCTGATAATTGATGGTTTTGATTATTGTTACTTAATAATTTACTTTGAGGTCTAGAAGTGTTATTGCCCCTCTATTCCTACCTTTTTTCAATATTTCTCTTGCTATTGTAGATCATTTATTTCTTCAATTATAATTTCTTATTATTTTACCAAGTCCCCCAAATTATTCTATGCAAATGCTTCTCAAATCTACCTAACCTGCCACAGTCATTCTGTTAACCTCTAGTTTCACATCTCCAACTTCATTTTAGATCTCTCAAGCTAGATGTCTAGTAAACATCTTAAACTCAACAAGTACAAAATGGAACTAATCTTTCCCACTAAACTCTCTCTTCCTCCTTCCCTATTAGCATAGAGAACATCATCCTCTAAGTCCCTCAGGCTCACAACTTGGAGTCATATTGGATTCCTCACTATCTCTTGCCATAGTCCATACAGCTCGAATCCACTTCTTTCTCTCCTCAGTCACTGCTTCCATTCTAGTGTAGGCCCTCATCATCTCATACTTGGACTATTTTAACAGTCTGCTGGTGGATCTACCACACTAATCCATCCTCCATTCAGCCACTAAAATGTAGGTCTGATTATTTCACTCTCTTCCTCAATAAACTCCAGTGACTTCCTATTGCCTTCAGGAACAAACAAAAAATGGTCATTTAGGTATTCAATGCCCTTCTTAACTTTGTCCCCTCCTACCTTTTCAGTCTTTCCCCTATATCTTCTCCCTCTGTCATCCAGTGACCCTGACTTCATAGCTTTTTCGTGAACAAGACACTTCTTCTCTTAACTCAAGGTATTTTCTTTGGCTGTTCTCTATGCCTGGAAAGCTCTCACTCACCTCCACCTACTGGCTTCCCTGGTTTCATGTAAGTTGCAGTTAAAGTCCTGTCTTCTACCTTTCTCTATTTCTTTGAATTCTAGTGCCTTTCCTCTATCAATTTTTGACTTGTTTTCATGTGTTTGTTTGTTGTTTCTCCCATTAGATTGGGAGCTTCTGGAGGGTCAAGGACACCTTATCTCTTTTTTATCTTTAGGGATTAGCACAGTACCTAGTAGATAGTAGACACTTAAATATTGATTGACTTATTGATCCCCTAATATTTTCTAAGTAAACTAATATTATCAGCAAATAGGTGTACCATTATTTCCTTTTTGAATATTTTGAAATGCTCTTTTGAAATACTTTCTCTTGTCCTTTTGCTTTTGGTAGCATTTCTAGAACTATATAAAACACATTTCTAGAACTATATCAGATAATAGGATGGAGGGTGGGCATCATTGCTTTACTATTGTATTTATTGGAAGGGCTTCCAGTGTATTCTCCTTGTGTATGATATTTGCTTTTGGTTTTAGACACTTAACGCTGTTAAAGGCTTGCACGGCTCCATTTTACAGGGCCCACCTTTGGCTTTATGGCTGAGTCAGTGTCTGCTAATTTTTGCAGGTTTAGGTGTGGGTGGAGGGAGAATGATATTATGGGCAGAATTTCTGCCAACTTTGGCTTCATTAGTTAAGGCAGAGCATGATCTTCCTTTCCTCCTGTACATATAACTGAGCAGAGTTGAGTTGTTCTTTCTGTTGCACCGGAAGGCGAGAGAAAAGACTAGAGTGGGGAGTGGCTATATCAGAAGGCTATATCAGAAGAAAAATCTGAGTAGACGCCAAAGCACAAGTCTCTCTGTGGGTTTGTGTACCCTGTAAGGGCAGGAGAGTTCTGGGTACCATTTGCGGGGATTAGCGTTTTCCACTATTAATCCATGAGGTTATTACCTGACTGGGTTTTTTGTTTCCTTATTCTGTGGAAAGAACTTGAAATGTTCTCTCTCAATAGTGTAAAATTGTTCTTTTGGTAATTTTTCAAGAGTTAGTGAAGATTGAAGAAAATGTCCAATCCTCCATCTTTTTTGGTAATATTACCAAGAAGACTAAACCAAAGAATTAGTCAGGGACTAGAACAAAGTATTTCAAGTGTTTTTTATCATAAATGAATATTGTACATCTGCATCCATTGATATCATAATGTAACTTTTATTTTGACTTTAATGTACCATGTTATCTTTATCTTTTTCCTAATGTTGAGTGAACCATTTCTGGCTTAAGTAAATCTGATTATAATGAGTCATCTTTTTGAATATGCACATATTTTGTATTTATTTATTTGTATACATGTTGTTTATCCTGGTTGAATGTCAGAATTTGGAGGACAAGAAGAACAGTTTAGTTTCCATCTTTTTTATTTTCTAGTGCTTAGCACAGCACTAGAATATGTGCTTATTGAATGGAATTAAACTGAATTAAGAAAAAGTAATGCTGCACATTCCAAACTAATCTAATTCCCTTCTTACTTGACAAGGATCATGAAGTTCTACAGACAGCATTCCTAGATTATTTCATATTATACTTGTGGACTAGATGGAGAAACACTGGCTAGACATTAGGTGGATATCATATTATTTGAATGGTTTAATCCAATGAGTTGTTGTTAGTTGGTCATCTTGGAAAGGAAGGTGAAAAATACTAGCAAAATGCCGCAGGGCAAATACAGCATAGAGTCATGCAATTTTGCATGTAGTCACTGGTCCACTTTCTGGGAACTAGCATATGCTGTAAACTGTGTTATCTGGCAGAATCAAGGAATAGAATGTTTGTTTCACCTGAGTTAATATTTTAATTACCACATATTCCAAATATAAATTTTTAGTTCACAAAAATTTGAAAATAGCACTCAATCAATAAGTATTTATGGATTAATATATCTAGCACTATGCTTGATACTTTAGGAATGCACACACGTAAACACCCACTAAATTATATATTCTCTGCCATAAAGGAGCAAATAAGGAACAATATACATTAAACTGTGTGGTTCTAGATAGAAGTAAAAGAGGACCTCAGGAAAAGGATAAATCTAGATGAAATGTAGGGACTAAATGAAATAAGTAGCATTATAGATGTTCTTGTATGACTGAGAAATATTTGAATGAGCAGAGACAAAGATGGCAGGTATTTCAAGCAAAGAAAACTGAGAACCAAAGACACAGAGGGGTGTATGAAAGTACACTTAATACTAAAACTAAACTAGAAATAATTAGCACATTATTGCCTTGTATTATCTCAGGTTCATCATTATGAACATCCTGACATTATACAGATATGTCAATTATTAACTAAAATTGCCAACTAATAGAATACTATGTAACAGATAGCTCATTATAGGGAATAGGATATTTACTGAAGGAACCAATGTTGACTTCTTTCATTTTACCTAGGTCCCTCTTCGGAGACATATGAACTGACTAGAGGGAAAATTATTAGAAATTAAATTTTCATACATATTTGCAAGGTGAGTATGATTTTTTTTTTTTAAAAAAGACCTGCTTCTAGGGAAGAGAGTAGTGGATCTGTATCTTTTGTTCTCAAACTGAGAACAGAGTGATGTTTTGAAACAAAATTCCAGCAAGAAAAACACATGATTCTTTTTAGGAATCACTATTATTAACGCATCCCCCTGGAAGCCCTCATCAAGCTACGTGTCTTGATTCAGACTGTCTAAGTGTTCTTCCTGCTACTGATCAACCTCACTTACCTCCAACATTTTAAACTAGATTGATCAGTTATTCTGCATTAATTGGTATGTTCAAAGAAAACCTGTTCTTGTAGAAAGGTCTTCAATGGTAGGGGGCAAAGTTAGATCAACCTACAGATACATTTAGGCAGCCATCTGCGTAGTGTGATTTGAAGGCTGTCTTAAGGATGTATGATTAAGTTTGTAATTTGAGTCAATATTATATTCACAACTCCACAGGCCCTAAAGTCTTGCCATTAGAGGTACTCTCCTGAATTAAGACTGTCTCTAGAAGTCTGTATTGCAGTTTCATGTTACTTGAGAGGAAATAGCACCTTAGTCAGTATATGAATGCATTAAAACCCATTAATACATCATGCTAGATGATCAGATTAGTTGGCTATCACCTACCATTATATAGTCTGGATAAAATGAGGTACTACAAGATAGAGAAGTTGAAATGGGGTTCAGAGCACAAGTTCTAAGAAAACCAGATCAGAAACTGCAACTTCAATAGGCAAGTCCCTGAGAAACCAGGATAAAGCATTAAGACATTAGGTGGGAGAAAAACAAGATGTTGAGGTGGTCCTCAAGGCAAACCTTTGCATAGTTCACTATTTTGCTTAGGGTTGGCTATGACAAAAAATGAGAAATGACTAAATGATACATGACCAGGAACCGTCAGTGTGGTTATTTATATACACATATAGGCTAGGATTGGTGGAAATGATGCCAGAGCCTGGATAAACTGGAAATATTACCCAGAACATGGAGAAGGGAGACTCTTCGGTAGTTTAAATGGACATGTCATTCATCATGTCTTACCCTGGGAGTAATCTAGCATATTAATACATCTAAAAACTGTCATTTAACACCCTAGAGATATCTACATTTTGGCAGTGGGTGAATTCATCCAGAAGTCCCTGTTTATCTTTCTAGCAGAAAGGACGTAAGAGAAACAGAAGAAAGGCTTCGACCAGCCTTGCCTTTGCAGGTGGATGTGACCTCTCAGGATTTCATTAAACTCAATAAACACCTACTATGTTCAGAGTAGTATGTTATTAGGAGCCAGAGAAGAGGTCTCCTATCTTCACCAAATTTGTAATTGAGTAGGGGAAATGATGACATGCCCTTTAATTTGTAGAGCACATTAGAGCTTACAAAGCACTTTCATAGGGGTGGGTAAGTTGGGGGTGAGGAACCAAGTACACTGGGTACATTTGCCCATGACCCAAAAGTAAAAAGCAGTCCCTCATACAATTATTGTTTAATTTGATTATCATAGCAATGCCATTAAATAAACGGATCAGGGATTATCTTCTCCATTTTATAGATAAACAAACTGAGACTCAGAGAGGGACCTACCAAACATTATTATTATTATTATATTTGTATTATTAAATATTATTATATTAATATAATATTTTATATTTATTGTTATTACATTTATCTAGCTCGGGGAAGGTGGGAGATTAGAATCAGGTTTTCTACCTTCTAATCCTGTGATTTTTACAAAATATTAAACTGCTTCCCACCTTTATCTATGATGAAAAATGTTCAGTCTCCTCATCCCTTACTCTCCAGGACTGATTTTCAGAAAAATGTAGATGTCTCTCTTCTATTGTTAAGGGTTTGCCCAGATAAGAATGAAGGGAATGTGGAGGACAGACAAGGGTGAGTGTAATTGTGAACTGGAGGAAAAGAGAGATGAAAGGAACACTGAGAAGAACAGATTAATAGGTGGAAAAGACATTTATTTAGTTGATGAAGTGAGAGATGCTTGGAGGGGGTAGAGGAAGGAGAGGATAAGGTACCTCCCATTTTAAACAGTTTATCTTCGCTATATGCAATATTTCTGCTGATGCCTGAAAAGGGAGAGAAATATATGCATGTGAGTGAGTGTGTGTGTGTGTGTGTGTGTGTGTGTGTGTGTGTATTTTGGTTAATAACAGCCATCTATTTATAGGGCTTAAATTATACCCCATGAATGCTGCTCAGCAACAAAATGTATTATTTGCCTGCCAAGTAAGGAACAGTATGAAACACACATACATATCCTCACACTCACACATAAAACTTGAGCCTCCCAGACCCTCTAGCTCCTATGTCCACTCTGGTGTTCCATGTTAGTGCTGTTATATGTTATGGGTACGGCCTTCTAGAGAAGGACAAAGGTTGGGGGAGAGGAGAGAAAGTGGTAAATTGATGGAAACTTTCTCCAGAAGGGAACATTTGCCATGTGAACTGTATTCCTGCAGAACTCAAGGCTTTTCTGAGCTTTTCTCTTCATCTAAAGACACACCCTCATTGACAGATGAGGAAGTGAGAGTCAGAGAAAAGACATGACAAGCAAAGTCAAACAGCTAATTACAGAACTGGGACTAGAACCCACATTTTCATTCCTGATCCATTGTGCCTTCTGCCTGATCACATGAGCTTGTTGGCTAATTATGGGCTCATAGATTTAAGGACCTCAGACACCATGTAATCCACCCCTCTCACTAGAGGTAGCTCTGATTGAGCTAAGGCCCCATTACCAGCTTCTGTTAAACAGACAGAGGAATTTTGATTTCCAGGAGCTATTACGTAACAAAAAGGAGCTCTCACTTCTGCTTCTCCTGAAACATCTACTGTCACCTCAGAAGCCATCTGAATATTTACCATAGTCTTTCAAACCATAATATGTCAAAATGATGCTCTTAGGTAAAAAGACTACATATGCATGTGCGCACACACACATATCTATACACATATATATTATATATATATATATATACACACACACACTTTTTGACTAAGAGCATCATTTGGCATATTTATATATATAATGCATATGCATGTATATATACATACGTGTGTATGCATAAATGTATTTATGTGCATGTGTGTCTATATGTATAGTCTTTTTGCCTAAGAACATCATTTACATATATATACATACACACATAAACATATACATTTGTATATGTACACACACACACATATATATGTATATAACATGTGTGTATGTGCATTCTAGAGATAAGTTGCTACTAGGCATGCTTTGGGGGCATGATCTCAGTGACAAACAAACAAACAAACTTGGATTTTAGAGTCAGACCTAATCTTTGGAGGGAAGAGATAGTTCAGTGCGTATATATCCTCATATGAAAGAGATGATGATGATGATGATGACAAGCAGCATTTCCAAGGAAACCAACGCAATGATTACCTGAATTAACCTACCATCAATTCACCTGATCTAGCATCAATTTCCCTGGTATGGATGACAAGAGGGCAAAGGGTATACAGCATCTCCCTCAGTCTGTTACCCTTCCTGCAACCCACACACAAAGACAGAGATTAGGCAAGAGCTGGTGAGAGAAACTGCAGAGGAAAGGGGAAGATGGTAGGAAAGAGGGTGTACTATGCCTAGATGGACAGCCAGTTTCATTAATCTAGCCTTTTAGTGTACAAGTTGTAGTCATACAAGGTCAGGGGTCCCTGCCAGTGACCAGAGAAATCACCGGTCTCGGTGAGTTCAAGTGTGCAGCAATCTTGTGTAGCAACTCCTGTGCCTTAGTGCTATAAGTAAACTAGTGCCATGATGCCAGCATTCCTGCATCTGTGACTAATGATAAGTCCCAAGGGAAGTGTAAATGGAGAGCTTCTCAGCGCATTGCACATGGCAGTCCTTTATCTTCTCAAAGGGGGCATTCCGGCCACATGTATCTCAGAACTCATTTGTCTAGATCCATCCTACATCTGGGGGTAGGAGAGGGGAGGATATCTGTGATTTAGGAAAGCAATAAGTCTGAAGACAAGTCAAGTCAACAAGCATTTATTAGGTTCTTATGTGCCAGGCACTGTGCTAAGCATTTGAAATTACTTGGGAGATGTTTTATGTTTTAGTATACTTTATATTTCCTGGCTACAATTTACATATTGATTCTATACTAAAAAAATAAAAATAAAAGGACCATATGCAGCATTTCTATCTAACACAGCTGCTTTCATAGAGACTTGATACCATTATGACAAGGTCACAATAGTATTCATTAAACCACAGCAAAGGAGATAGGATTGGTCAGTGAGTGAAACCTCAGAACTCAGCTCTCATTGGGTAGATAAATATACTTGTACAGTCCTTCCACAGCATTCCATAATAAGAGGCAGAGCTGAGGGGTAGATCTTCAACTGTCTGATAACTGTAGGGAACATGGTACTTACTCAGCACTTGAGGCCCAGCAGGACATGGACAAATCACCAGGCTAAGTGTAGAACTCCCCAGGAAGTAGCTGTCATCACAACTTGTCAGTTAAAAGGGGAATAAAACATAGGACATGGAAGGAGAATAGAAAGAGCTAGACTTGACATGAAGGTCTAGTCCTTAATGACTGAGGCAGAAAAATGAGAGGAAGGAATGGCATTTTCTTCCCTTTTTTCATGCTTATGCAAATATACAACCATTTTTTATTCAACAAATAATTTTTGAGCCTACTGAATGCAAGGAACAAACACTGGAGGAATCAAAAAAAGCCAAATGATGGCTCTGAATTAGATGTCACTTTTCACTAAGAACCTGAGTGACTTTGAGCAAGCTACTTGCCTTTGGTTTTCTCATCTAGTGAATTAAGGAGCTACGTTTGGTGACCTCTAAGGTCTTTCCATCTCTGATTCTCTAAGACTCTATGATCTAGCAAATCCCTATTACCTCCAGTATTTTCCAGTTAGAAAGTCACATTCAGAGGGCATCCCAGACATTTGAACATTATCAGCAAACCTCTGTCCTTCTGATTCATAATCAATGTGGTAAGAAGTCCAAGGGTGAACTAAGCACTTCCATGGAGCTGGTCTAAGTTCTCTTCTAGCCAAACGGAGGAATTGAGGAGGAGATCCCACTCAGTCAGATATCCTTGTCTTCTCTCAGTGCTCCAGGTATATACTTGGAGCACTGGTTGACTGTTGTCCTTTGTTCTCTAAGAGGACCAAAATGACATCCCTATGCTAGAATAGAGTTTCAATGTGTCTGACTATGGTTGACCTCATTGTTCTATGCCTGTGAAACCTGGACAGTATACTGACACCATGATGAATCATTTTCATTTAAATTGTCCTAGGGAGATTCTGAAGATCACCTGGTGGGAGAAGATACCAGATACTGAAGTCCTTACTCAAACTAAACTGCCACTCATTCCAACTCTGCTTCAGAGAGCACAACTCTGATGGGTTGATCATGATGTTCGAATTCTCGCCAAAAAGATTGTTTTATGGAGAACTCATATATGGCAAGCATTCACGTGGTGGTCAGAAAAAGCAACACTCTCAAGATCTCTCTTAAGAGGATTGATTGTGTGACATGGGAAATACTGGCACAGGACCTCTCAACATGGCATGGCCACATCAGAGAAGGTGCTGTGCTCTATGAGCGAAGCAGAATTGAAACAGCTTAAAGGAAACACAGGATACACAAATTTAGAGAATCCACCCCAAATGTTCACATAGACTATTTGTACTCATCCTGTGATAGAACATTCCATTTGTATTGATCTGATCAGCCATAGCGTGGCAAGATTCTTGGCTCAGTAAAAAAGCAGATGAAATTCAGTTTTATGCTGATAGTTAACAATCCAAAGTGCTTTTATGATGCCCTGAAGTCTATTTATGGGCCAAAGACTGATGGTGCATCTCATTTAGTCAGTGCTGAAAGAGCCACATTGATTAGTGATAAGGATGTGATTCTAGATAGATATGGGCTGAACACTTTCATAGTGTTGTCAACAGACCATCATCAATTAATGCTGAGGCCACTGACTGTTTACCTCAGGTAGAAGTCAATCCCTCCCAAGTAGAAGTTCCAACTGAAGAAGTTTTAAATGCCATTAATCTCCTTTCCTGTGGCAAAGCACTTGGTGCTGATTCTACTACAGCAGAGACTTACAAGGTAGGGGTCCATTGCTCAAACAAAAACTGACTGAAATTTTCCAGGTTATATTGGAAGAGGAGGTTATCCTCCAGGAGTTGAAGGATGCCTCCATTCTTCATCTCTATAAAGGCAAAGGAAACAGATTGTCCTGTGACAATCACTGGGTAGGGGGGTCTTTTTCTTAGTCACTGTTGGCAAGATTCTTGCCAGAGTTCTCCTTGATATGTTGATCCTTCAACTGGAAGATGGTCATCTATCTGAGATTCAATATGACTTCAGAAAGGGCAGAGGAACATTTGATACGGTGTTTGTTGTCTGACAACTCCAGGAAAAATGCCAGGAGCAGAACAGTGGTCCATACACAATGTTTGTAGATTTAACCAAAGTCTTTAATGCTATCATTCATGAGGGCTTATGGAAAATTATGTTAAAATTTGGTTGCCTGGAGAAGTTCATCAACTTGGTACATCAATTTCATTATGGCATGCTTGCCTGGGTTCTAGATAATGGACAATACTCTTGTGCTTTCCTAGTCACCAATGGAGTGAAGCAAGGCTGTGTGCTTGCTCCCTTGCTTTATGGCACAATGTTTTCAGTCATGTTGTCAAATCTTTTCAATGAGGACGAATCCATCAAGGTCAGCTACCACACTGATGGTAAATTCTTCAGCTTGAAAAGGCCACAAGCCAAGACCAAAGAGGAGGGAGTGTTGGTGCATGGTTTTGTGTTTGTTCAACACAGACTCTGAAGTTGAGATGTAACAAAGTACGGATCAATTCTCTGCTGCTTGTGCTAATTTTGGCCTAATAATTAACACCAAGAAAGCTAGGGATACTAGTCAAAAGAAAAATGCAAAGGGCCAAAGAATAAGAAGTGGTCTTACAACCAAGTGCTTTATCTGTCCTTTGATAAAGTCCTTCTGAGAGGATGTGGGAGAACAATTAGAATAATACACTATTGGTAGATCTTTGAATTGGTTCAGCCATTTTGGAAAGTAATTTATAGCTATAGCCCAAATGTCACTAACTGGTACACATTTTTTGACCCAGTGGTAATCTATTAGGCATAACCTACAGAGCAAAAGGACTCATTACAACAATATTCACAGCAGCACTTTTGATACAGCATTTTCTTTGGAGGTGGGAGTTAGGAAGGTAGGGAGAACGATGTCTCCCCTCAACCCTCCCCTTATGTCCAAAATGTTAAATGCACAGAAGTGAAAAGAAAGAAGTTTAGAAGGAAATACAAGCAGGACAACTTCAGAATTAATGTGTTTCAGGTGCTGAATGTGCTAAAATGTGTTTTAAAATAACCATACCAAGAAATATTATTTATATGTACAAATATGATACTTTTTTGTTTTTATGTGAAAATTTTCATATATCAATATTTGTCAAGTTCATAATAACAATAATTAAAACAAAAGTTCCTCTGAATGTGACAGTGACACTTAATGACAATTGTTCTATATGTCAGCCTTGAACTCTTTAAACTAAATCTCCCACTTCTCCTCTCTATTTTAGTCCATGATAAAGAGGCAGTGCTTTTCTCAACAAGGTAAACCTCACTTCTTGTATCCCGAGTGCTATTCCCTCCTGTACTGTCTTGTAGACCGCATTCATTCCCCCTCTTTTTCTAACATTAGGCTCCATCCCTGCTGACTACCAAGTTCTTGCCCAAATTTCAAAAGCTTTCACTTGATCTTATCATCTTCTGAAATTGTCATCCTATAGCTTTCCTAACATTTTCATAGTCAGACTCCTAGATTAATGGGTTTGCATTTATTTTCTTCACTTTCTTTCTCTTCATTCATTTCTGTCTGTTGAAATCTGACTTCTGACCTCATTGCTCACCTGAAATGGTCCTCTGATAGAAATTCCTTAATTGCACCATCCAGTGGATGAGAATGGATTCTTCATACTACAAACTAGTGAATTTTGCTTCTATTTCACGTAAAAATATATTATTAAGGCGAACATCTACAAAAGGAAAAGATTACAGACAGTCAGCATGGCTTCATAAAAATCAAGTCATGACAGTCTAAACTTAATTCATTTTTTTGGCAGTATGACTAGACTGATATATTACAGGAATGCTTGTTGATAGAGTTACCTAGGTTTGATAAAGTCTCTCTTTATATTCTTGTGGATATGTAATTGTTTAGATGTGAACTTGGAAGGTTAGTAGTAGAATACCTGAGAGATAAGTTCTGTTTAACATTTTTATCAGTGACTCAGAGAAAGATAACATGCTTATCAAATTGGTAAATGCCACAAAGCTGAGAGTTATCACTAAAGCATTGGTTGACATAATAAGGTTCCAAAATGATTTTAACAGGCTAGAAGGTTGGATCAAATCAAATAAAATTAAATTCAGGAGTGATAAAGTATAGTCCATGTAACTCTAGACTTGGGTTCAATATTTGGAGGCTTCTCAATAAGCAACTCTGTGACTTGTGTCCATTCAGGTTTTTCCCTGCGAACCTCAGAATCTTAGGTGTTTATAACCCCTTGAAAAATATGAAAGTCCTCAACTCACAAAAAGTGCTCAGGGTCATAAGGTATAAAATATAAAATATATTTTATTTATATAAAAGGAAAATGCAAATAAATATTTCTTTTAATTTTTCTTAGATGGTGGAGTAAAAAGTTGCTCTCACCCTCCCTTATTGACCTCTGAAAGCCCAGAAAATATTGCTGCAGGAGAAAGCCCTGGAACAGCTGACCCAGAAGAAAGGTAGGGTATAGAAGTTTTATAGTAGCCTAGGAAGATTGGGGGACTAATGGGAAAGGCCCTTTTGCTCTGGAGGAGAGGAGCCATACATGTGGGAGGTGTCCCAGCAAGCCAGGGAGAGATCCTGAGCCCCAGGGTGGTGAAGCCAGCAAGCACCAATACCTCCAATGAGTGCCTCAGCACAAGACATCAGTTCGGAAAACCACTACATGTGCTAGGTTACTCTAGTAGTCAAATCACTCAGTGCTTCACCACAACTCCAGGAAGCACATCTCCAGAAGGCACAGCTCCAGGCTGGCAGACATCTTCCAGCAACCAAACATTTGAGTGCAAAGCCCAGGTAAGCAAGCATCCCTCTGGGATCACACTCCCTGAGAGTGTACCCCCACCCTGAGAGCTCCAGTGACCCCAACTAAACACCAGGAAAGCTTAAAGACCCCTACAGCTTCCAACTGCCAGCATCTGAGGCCCCAGCACACAAAGCCAGTGACCAGGTCCCAGGTTCCCAGAACAAAAAGCTTGGGTCAGTGCCCCTTGTGCTCCAGCAGGAGTTCTAAAAGGCAAATACCTTGAGCAAAAAGCAGAAAAGGACAATGACCATAGATTCTTATTATGGGACAGAGAAGATCAAGGCACAAATTCGGAAGAGAACAACATTGTCAATATACTCACATCCAAAACCTCAAAGGGGAATATGAAATGGTCTGAAGCCTAAAAAGCTTTCTTGGAAGAGCTCAAGAATGACTTTAAAAGTCAAATAAGAAAGGCAGAAAAAAATTGGGAAATGAGTGGTATACAAGAGAAAGTCAATATCTTGCAAAAGGAAGGAAGGACAAAAATTGACTATTTAAGTTCTTAAAAGTAGAATTGGCCAAATTGAAAAGGAGGCACAAAAATTCACTGAAAAGAAGAGTTCCTTTAAAAGTAAAATGAGTGGAATAGAAAAGGAGGTACAAAATGTAAAAGAAGAAAACAATTTGTTAAAAATTAGAATAAGGCAAGTAGAAGTTAATGACTCCATGAGATATGAAGAATCAGTCAAGCAGATACAAAAGAATGAAAAAATAGAAGAAAACATAAAATACCTCATTGGTAAAAACAACTGACCTGGAAAATAGATCCAGGAAAGATAATTTAAAAATTATTATTCTATCTGAAAACCATGATGAAAAAAGAGTCTATATAGCATCTTTCAGGAAATCATCAAGGAAAACTTCCCTGAGGACCTAGAATCAGAAGGTAAAATAGTCATCAAAAGGATCCACTGATGCCTCCTGAAAGAGATTCCAAATTGAAAATGCCAAGGATTATTGTGGCCAAATTCCAAAATTACCAGGTCGAAGAGAAAATACTGCAAACAGCCAGAAAGGAACACTTTGAATATCATGGAATCACAGTCAGGATTATGCATGACTTTGCAGCTTCTACATGAAAAAAATCAGAGGGCCTCAAATATGATATTCTGGAAGTCTAGGGAACTTGAATTGAAAATAAACTACCCAGAGAAATTGAGCATAGTCTTTCAGGAGAGGAGATAAATATTCAATGAAATATGGGACTTCCAAACCATCCTGATGAAAAGACCAGAGATGAACAGAAAATCTGATCTTCTTATACAAGACTTAAGAGACGCATAAAAAGGTAAACAGGAAAGAAAAACAAGCATGTTATTAATAAAAGTAAACTGTTTGCATCCCTACAAGGGAAGATGAGGCTTGCACCTCTTGAGAATTGTATTATTATTACTCCATGTAAAAGGGGTATACATAGACAGAGGGCGTAGGTATAAGTTGACTTTGATGTGATAAAAAATCTAATTAAATGGTGAAAAGGGATTGTACAGGGAGAAGAGGAGAGGAGGAGGCAGACGAGGGTAAATGACATCACATGAAAAGGCACAAAAACCTATTACAGTAGAGGGAAGGAGGGAGGGAGATGAACATTATTTGAACTTTACTCTCATCAGATTTTTCTTAAAGAGAGAATAACACAATCATTTAGGTATAGAAATCTAACTTACTCCATAGGAAGTAGGAGGGGAAAAGGGAAAGAAAAGGAAAAATGGGAATTGAAAGGAGGAAAGACATAGTAAGGGTAAAGGGGAGAAAAAGGAGGGGGCTAATAGAAGTGAGGGTAGACTGAGGGAGGCTGTGGTTGAAAGCAAAATTCTAGTGAAGAGGGAAAGGGAGAAAGGAAAAAGAAAAGCATAAAGGTGGGGCAGAATAGGAGAGAGAGAAAGACAAATACTCTTAACTGTGAATGTAAATGGGATAAACTCTTCCATAAAACAGAAGCAGAGAGGAGTCGATTAAGAATCATAATCCTACAATATGTTATTTACAAGAAACACAGTTACAGTAGAGGGGTACACACACAGTGAAGGTGAAACACTGGAACAGAACATGTTATGTTTCAGCTGAAGTTAAAAAAAAAACAAAGCAGTGGTAGCAATCTTGATCTCAGACAAAGCAAAAGCGAGAAGAGATGTACTTAAAAGAGATAAGGAAACTACATCCTGCTAAAAGGTAACATAGATAAAATTGTGCATACCCTTTGACCCAGCAATACCACTTCTAGGACCATATTCCAAAGGGTTTATAAAAGTGGGAAAAGGACCTACATGTACAAAAATATTTTTAGCAGTTCTTTCTGTGGTGGAAAAGAATTGGAAATTGAGGGGATGTCCATCAATTAAGAGAATGACTGAACAAGCTTTGGTATATGAATGTAATGGAATACTATTGTGCTATAAGAAATGATGAACAGGAAGACTTCAGAGAGGCCTGGAAGGACTTAAATGATCTGATGTGGAGTTAAAGGAGCAGAACCAGGAGAACTTTGTACACAGCAACAACCACGGTGTACAAGGAATTTTTCTGGTAAATTTAGGCCTCCACAGCAATGCAAGGACCTAAAACATTCCCAATGAACTTGAGGCAAAATGCCTTCCACATTCAGAGAAAGAACTATGGAATTGGATTGCAGAATGATGCAGAATGAAGCAGAATATTTTCTCTTGTGTTATGTTTTGTTTTTTGTTTTTTTGGTTTAGTTTTTCTCATGGTTTCTCCCATTCATTTTAATTCTTCTATACAACATGACCAATGTGAAAATGTGTTTAATTAGAATGTAAGTGTAGAATGCATATAAGGTTGCATGCTGTCTTGGGGATGAAGGGGTGAGAGAGGGAGGAGGGAGGGGAAGAAAATCTAAGATTTATGGAAGTGATTGTAGAAAACTGAAAACAGATAAATTAATAAACAAAAAGAAAAAGAAATGATGAATAGGTGGACTTCAGAAAAACCTGGTAAGATTTATATGAAGAAATGCTGAGTGAAGTGAGCAGTACCAGGAGAATGTTTGCGTGCATTAAAATCTATGGTGTACAATGATTGACCTTGGAAGATTTTTATATAGACTGAAAAATTATATCCAATTTTTTTTTATTTTTCTTTTTTCCCCTTAGTACAAAGGAGGTAGATCTGAAAAAGTCCTGATCAAATTGAAGGTTTTTCCTAAACAATCTGATAGCATAATAGAGTGTGGGTGACTGTTAGTCCCTGATCAAATTGAAGTCAAGTTCTTCAATCAACCTTGTGGAATTATAGGGAATTAGACATTAAATGAGAGTGATTAAAGAGACAAAGGGAATTTCCAGTGATTGGCTGAGAGGATCATTCATGCCCTCCTGTGGGCTAGTGAAAGAGTGGTCTGGCCCCCCTCTGAGATAATCAAGAAGACAACCAACTTGATTAGTAGAGTAAAAGGGGGTAGGGAATTTTTCTCTCTCAGGCAATAACATTTGTGGCAGAATCATGTAGGCATGGAAGATGTGTAGAAGATATGTTTCTGTCTAGATTGAGAGTGTAATTCAAGAAATTTGCTTCCTGATCTCCTATCTTTGCGTGGAGTGATTTGAGGGGAAAGAACTTGATACAAGGAGTGAGGCTGCCACTTCTACTGCTTGAGTGATGGCAGAAGCAAGATTTTGAGGATGCACACCTGGAAAGGCTTCCCATTGGTTCTAAGGTAAGGACTCTGATTCTTTTTGAAAGAACTTAGTCATACCTTCTGAAAATATCTGAGTTTGGTTAGAAACTAGAGGTTTTACAGACCCAGTGATATCAGTAGAGAAATGTATCTAAATTGATACCCCTGCAGTAAGGATCGGCACGGATACTTCACAAGAGGATGCAGCATAGGAGCCAGGAGTTCTCCATCCAACGCGTTCCTCTTCTTTGGCTCCTTATGATATAGTTCTCTCTGTACTTGCACACCCTCCTTTTGATGGCATGGTTGTTTGTGGGAGAGTACACCTTAAGTTTATGCAAAGTGATTCTGCATTGTAAATCCTGCTATACTTTTTCTTACCTTGAACGAATTATGTCCACTGGTTTATTACTGAATGGTAAACACATTGGTAAAGTCTTGTATTCTAGCTTTTGAAATACAAACACACAAATCTCCTTGAATCTATATTAGACATCTCGCAGGGAGCCTGCCTAGGAAGTTAATGAGTAGTCCCAAAATATACTTCATTTAAGTGTGTAGATACAGGGACTTTTATAGGTGACACCATTATATCATCTTAGGCAATAAAGCTAAGTTTTCAACGTCTTGATAATTGTGATGACTTCATGCTAGCTTTGATATCCTGAGACACAATATATACTTACACTGAGGTGTATCTTAGCAATGGTTGATGTAAATTCATATTTCAAATAATCATTTTGGTGATTTTGAATTTGAAGGGCTAGTTTCTTGTCAGATTTGGTTAAGTCATCATTGTTTTAGCTCATAATGTGGCTCACAAAATGCACATACCAGGAGTAGGAATGTCAGCTCTCCAATTTTCTTGTTGCTTCACTGTGCTCACATTGGTATTATTGTCAATCTGAGATTTATTTGCAGGAATATTTTTAAGCCAATTTGTGTTTATTTTGTGAGGGTTTGTTTAATTTAAAGTAGACAATATAATCTCTAAGTCTACTTGACCCAGGGCAAATAAACTGCAACTTGTCACAGCACACTAAAAACAAATGCACAAGGGAGTCACTGTCAAATTGTTGGCATTAAAGAACTCCCACTTGTCCCTCAGGATAACTTCTTTACCATATGTGAAAAGTGACAGTCTTACATGGAACCCGATTGAGGGCATTCGTTAATCTATATATCAAAACCATGAAACTTCATTCCCTTATTTGCTAAAAATAAATAAAAATAGAGGGATTGATAATTTTTCATTTTCCCCAACATATGGGTTGACTCTTCCCCTAGGGCATGTGCACCCCAATTAATAGACCATTAATATAAATTATAGGCAAATTGTTGACAGTGTGTCAATGGACAGTGTTTCAACAATAGAAATATTGATGAACAGTGTTTCCACAACAGATGTTCCCTACACTGACGAAGTCACAGATCAAAAAAAAAGCTTTTCTTCAGGTCACTAACCTCTTCCTTTTGGGGCACCTTCATTACTTTGTAATCTTCTCTCTTCTTTCTTCCCATACTTCAGGCAGATCTGTATTAAAACTGGTTCTCTTTAAAGTATCCAATATCAGTATCTTACACCACAAAATGAATTTAAATTAGTATCCTAACTACTTGTTCTTATTATATTTCTGGTATAAGTCTTGTTACTGATTTTGTAAGATAGAAGTGTCTTGTAAGGAATTTCAGGCATCAATATGGGGAAAATAGTTTGAAGAGTAAGGGTAATAGGTCTTATATGCTCCCTGAAAATTGACAAGGTGGGGACATTGACTCACTATTGAGTATCCTGAAAAGAGTGACCAGTATGGTGTGGAGCCCATAGAACATGCTACAAAAAGGTGAGTTGAAAGAGCTGGAGACATTGTGACGTGTTGATTGTCTTCAAGTATTTAAAAGGGGGAAGAGGGACTAGATTTCTGCTTGTTATCATAAGGAATAATTAGGAACAATGGATAAAAGGTGCAGAGAAACAGATTTCATCTTGATATGGTGTGTGTGTGTGTGTGTGTCTGTGTGTGTGTGTGTGTGTAAGTATAATGAGCTGCTCCTGAAAGTAGGAGATTCTCCCTTACTATATATCTTCAAGCAAAGGCTAGATGATGACTTATTAAAGATACTATAGTGGAGGTGACTGTATGGCTTTACAGATGGATTTTGAAGACCCTTTCTACTCTGAGAGTCTGTGGTTCTTTGAAACTCACAGTAGAATGTAAGTTCCTTGAGGGCAGAAGCTGTTTAATTTTGGTCTTGGTAATCCCAGCACTTTGCACAATGCCTTGCGCAAAGTATGAGCTTATTTAATGATTATTTGATCAAATTGAATGAGACCACATTGACTCCATTGACTTCTTTGAGTAAGGCCAGTCATTGCTTATTGTGTACCTAATACTATGCTAGGATCATGTGAAATTCAAAGAAAGATGTAAGATATAGTCCCTGCCTTTGAAGAGTTTACAATCTATTGGCAGAGGGAGATTAAAAAAAAGCAGTGAAATGGTCATTCCATGATGGTGAACTATTTCAAAGCAATATTATCTATGTCACTATGTTTTAATCTATTTTGTTACACATTTCCTAAATACATTTTAATCTGGTTCAAGCACAAATCTGCCCTCAAATTTGATATCTTTCAAAGTTGTAATGCTAATGAGAGTTAAAGATCTTCCCCACCCATTAATGGGCCTTCCCATTAAGAGGAGCTTGATTGGTGAGGCCCACACCTTTTAATTTCTAATGAGACACTAGTTCTCAAGAGTTGTGATACCCTCTGGTTCAGAAAAGTGTACCTATACTCTGAGATGAGGATTTACTTTGGGGCTTAGTTTTTGGAAGAAGGTTTGTGTGCCAGACGAGACTCCGGGAAGTTCCTAAGCAATTCTCCTCCCTGCTCCCTCTGAAAACCCAGATGTTAGTGCTTTTCTCTTTGGTAACTATGTATGCATATAGGTCAGACAGATGGATCTGTCTGTTGATCTGTGATGTATGGTCAGACAGTTGAAAGATCTGTCTGTTGATCTTTTCTTCTGTTTGTATTTTCTCTGAAGTTCAGGGTGCTGACTTTTTCCCCTGAACTAAGTGAATGATGTATGTGCATGATTAAAATGATTGTTGACCCCTTAAAAGTTGCCTTTCCTTTTAGAAAAGCAGATCTAAGAACCTGTACAACAGGCCCTTCTGTGTATGTTGGGGTCCTTGCTGATACAGGAGTATACCATTAAAAAATGAAATAATATGAAAAAAAACTTCGTGGAATTTGTTAATGCAGAATGTATAGGAAAAGACCCCCAAATGTAGAGGGGCCCAACTATGGCAAGGAGGCACTGTGTATAGCTTGACGGTTGTCTCTGTATGTCTTGAAGGGAGATAGAATAGACATTTACAGTCTTTTGTTCCTCAACCCTTCTCTAGGGAAATTTTAATTCCTGGTCAGGATGGAAAGAAGGGGGTGTGGCTCAAATGACTGGTCATTCTGCCATCCTTAGAGAGAGGGATACAAGGCTAGAATTTTATCTATCTGCTCCCTTAAGTATTATCATTCTAAGGGTTCAACCTAACTTCTGATCACTGGGTCATTTTTGGCAGAAAACAGGACCTCCAGCTCTACATCTAAAGCTTGACTTTTCCCCCCAAATACAGTTCTACAATGAACACACATAGTACTTAGCCATTTAAACCCATTTATTCAAATTGTAGCAAAATCAAAATCAGAAAAGGAATATGTAGAATAATATATAGCTGAAAAATTCAAAGGAGTTCTCCCATTGGGAGCAAGGTAATTCAACTCAACCAAGAGAAAGTGCTTGATCTCATTCAACAGGAAACTTCCATATCTTCCCAAAGTCTTTTCCTTCAGCAATTGGAAGTGGGGTTGGCCTGTTCCCTTTAGAAAGTGGGAACCAGAAGTGCCCAAAGTGATTTGAAGCTTGAAGAAGACCTGAATTGTGAGGAGTCATCTTCAGGAGCAATTTCTTTTTATGAGATCAGGTTATTAAAGTTATCTATTTGGTGCCCTACATATGGCTTTAGGTAGTTAATATTTGTAGAATTAATCTTTTTTTCTTTTTTTTGTTTCTAGTTTATTTTTAAATCATATAACTGTGTAATAGACTGAGAATTTTTTTCTATTTCTCCTGGTTTTGTTGTGATTTCAGTTTATTCACTTCCAGTTTTATTGATTTGATTTTCTGTCTCCTCATTAGATTAGTTAAAGGTTTATCAATTTTCCTATTCTTTTCAAATAGTCATCTTTTGGTTTTCTCTATAGTTTGTTTTTTTTTTTTTGGTTTCCATTTTATCTATTTCACCTCTAGTTTTGTGCTTATTTTGGCTTTTTAAATATTTGTTATGACTTTAATATTCTGAAAAGCATAGTCAGTTCATAATCCTCTCCTTTTCTATTTTGTTAATTTTTGTATTTAGGGGTGTAATTTTTCCTTCTATTGCTAAGGATGATGTTAATGAACATAACCAAATGCTCATTATTATCCTCTTAAATAGAAAATCATCTTTATGATTTGTTCTGCAACTTTTGTTTTAATCCCTATATTTATAACAAAATGTATAGCAGCTCTTCTTGTAGTGACAAAGAACTAGAAATTGAAAAAGTAGAAATCAGTCCAATGGCTGAAGAAGTTGTGCTATATGAAGGTAATGAAATACTATTATGCTACAAGAAATCATGAACAGGTAGACTTCAGAATGTTCTGGAAAGGCTCATATGAACTAATGCTGACTGAAGTGAGCAGAACCAGGAGAAAGTTGTTCACAGAAACAGCCATAGTGTGTGATAAGTGATTTTGATAGACTTCTCAGCAATGCAAGGACCTAAAAATAACTCGAAAGGACTCATGGTGGAAAATGTCATGCATATCCAGAGAAAGAGCAATGGAGTTGGAATGTAGAATGAAGCAGACAATTTTCTTTTTTGTTTTCTTTCTTTTTCTTTCTCAGGGTTTCTCCGATTCATTATAATTCTTCTATGCGAAAATGTGTTTAATAGGAATGTATTTGTAGAGCCCATATAAGATTGCATGCAGTATTGGGGAGGAAAGGGAGAGAAAATTTAAAACTTATGGATGTGAATGTTGAAAACTAAAAATAAATAAATTAAAAACTCTAAAAAAACCAAAACTGTAATTGTTCTCTCTGATTATTTTTCCTGAATCTTCTTTAGGGCAACTCTATTAGCACAGGTTCTCTTCTCAACTTCAATTTTCCCCTCTAACTCCTTCCATTAATCAACCCTCTCCTTGGCTTTAGAGTTTATTGATTCCCTTTTATTTCTTCCTTTTATTTAGTTATCTAATTCTTTCCCTGTTTTACTACCTTTTCTCTCTCAGTTAAATAGTTATTTTAAAATCCCTCCTCTTCTTCTCCTCTCCATAGTCTTTTGTTTGCTTTTAATTTTTTCTGTGCCTTTTCTAAGAAGGATTATTTTGTTGTGTTCTTTTCAAGTTTTGTCTTCCTTTTCTGTTTTTCTAAACTTTTACTCTGATATGTTTATTGCTTCTCAGTCTCTTTGTGTTCCTCATGGAATTAAAGCTTTTAAAATATCAAGTTCCAGTTCTCCCTTCTAAACAATTTCTATGTTAATGCCTTCCTGATATTATCTCCTCACACCTTTTTTTCTGTTGTGTCTCACTCTTAGAAATATCAATCCTAGTGGGAGGTAAAGAAGATAGAAGCATTGCTCCGCGGTAGAAACTTCATCCTAATTCTGCTCCCTGCCATCCTTATTATTTTCTTACTCATTTTTCATGAAATCTCCTCTCTCTCTAGGTCCATGCCCTCCCTTAATGCTAATTGCCTTTAGAAACTCCTATATACCTTTACAAGAAGCAGGAGATTGTCCATGAAAGCACAACACTCTCTCAGAGGAAGTGGTCTGCCCATGAACCACACTCACATATAAATTAGAACCATTATTATGTGTGGAGGTGGAGGAACAGGAAGTAGGCCAGTGTCATTGGATCACAGAGTACATGGAGGGATGTAAGGTTTAAGAAAACTGGGAAGTGTGGAGGAGGGCAAGTTAAGAAGGAGAAAGGAAAGGCGTAAGCATTTATATAATGCCTAATATATGCTGGAACTTCTTACAAATACCATCTCATCTAATCTTCACAACAACCCTGCAAGGCAGGTGCTATTAATATCCTCTTTTTACAGTTAAGGAAACTTAGGCAAACAGTTTGAATGACTTGCCTAGGAAAAGTGTCTGAGACTAGATTTGAACTTAAGTCCTCTTGATTCCAGGACCACTCCTTTATCCAGTACACCACCACACATCTGAACTTTAGCAAGATCATTGTGACAGCTGAATGGAGGCTGGACTGGAATGGGAAAGACTAACCAGTAAGTTACTGCAATAGTCCAGGAATGGAGTGCTATTTTTTTTGGTTTTGTACCAGAGTGGTGTCAGTGTTGGAGGACAGCAGGGGGTTTACAAAAGTAAAATTGACAGATTTTGGCAACAGATTGAATATGGGGGATCTAGGTTGTGAGCCTGGGTGACAGGGAGGATGGCTGGTGGTGTCCTTCACAGCAAAGGAAAGTTAAGAGGGGATGGTTATGGGGGAAAGAGAATTTGTTCAGTCTTTAACAGCTTGAGTTTAAGGTGTCTAAAGGACTTCTAGTCTGATATGTCCAATAAGCAGTTGAAGACATGACACTGGAGGTCAGCAGAGTATGAGTTAATAGGTAGAGGCACAGATGAAATGAAAGAACATCAATGAAATATTTAACTAGTACACAAAAGAAAATTTAAAAAGAGTTCAAAAGAAGATGTACAACCCATAGCAGTCTTTCTATTTTAAATCTGATACCCCTGCTTAGAAGATAGAAGGAATGTATAGTTCAGAGATCTAGAAAAAAGGGTAGTTTGTTAATAACTGCACAGGGAGAAGGGAAGTGTCCAGAGGTCACAATGGAATGGGAGGACAGAGGATCATTGTTGAGGGGTAAGGCTGAAGTATAAATGGATGAGACTGTGGGGCTACGTAGAAGGGGTAGAGGCATGACCCCAGTAGTATGGCACTCTCTCCTCATTGGTGTTGATCAGTGGCCATTCCTGCATGAAGGGGAGGGCAGGGCTGATGAGAGCAAAAGAGGGCTTTGGTTTCTTCAAGTTCTCTTCATTCTTTTAGTCACTTTGGGCACATTTGGCTTCTAGCTTTGAAAGAGAAGATGGATAAGTCCAACCTCATTTTGGGTTGCTGAAGGAGAAAAAGAAAACTCTAGAAAGAAGAGAGCATGAGAGGAGCTGACAGTTTCCCTCATATTCTTATCCCCAGCTTGCTACAATGGAGACTCCAGAGAACTTCCCCTTGGGTGGGATGTGAGATTCTCATGACAGAGGTGAGAGACCTCACTCCCAGTGGGACAGCTTCTTCACCCTGTATTGTCCAGTATATACTTTTCTATGTATACTTTCTCTTATTTCTGCTTGGCTATTGATTGGATAGATGGGTGTAGATAATCACTATGTGTGTTGGGTAACTGATATTTGGTGGGAAAGATGTCAAGCCTTGACTAGAAAGTTTGAGATTTTCTTCTTTCCCTCAATAACAAAACAGACAGAATTTAGCTCAAACCTGAAAAACAAATCACCTAGATTAATAATATTTAAGGGAGCAAACATATAATTGTAGCTAAGTACCCCTTTCTGAAGAGGGCAGAATGACTAAACTTTTGGCCCCAACCTTCTGCTTTCCCTTCAGCCAGAAATTAAAGTCTCTCTCAGAAAAGGATGAAGGGAGGAGAGGCTAGAAATGTGAATTCTGCCTCTCTTTGAGCCTTACAACACTTCCGTGCTATATATAGGGGGGATAGCCCCTCACATTATTTGGGGCCTAACTAGAGAGGATTTTCATGTCAGCAGAAATAAACTCTGATGAATCACAGAGTTAAGGGGAGCAAGAATTGAGGATTTTCCTACCAATATATGCAAAGAAACCAATTGAAACTGGTCAATGTCCCTGACATCTAGTGTGCCTTGTTTTCTTTGGTTCCTAGAGATCCACAGCATCTAAACAGGCCCCACTCAAACCAGAAATGCTTCAAGTATGAGATGGACAATAGATTGTCATTTGAAGACCAGAGAGCTTAAGTTTTAAAAGAACCAGTGGGCTGGTCACTCAGTGATGAATTCCCTTGACCAGAATAACTCAGAAAATCAATTGTGAAAGCATGGTTGGGTTTCAATATTTGTCAGTTGGAGGAATATCCACACTGATGAAATTAAAGCTCTTTGAAAATAAGCCCAAGAATTATTATTTATATTCTGTCTAAGAGGAAATTTAGTGTCAAAGAGGTTAAATGACTTGCCTGACATTACATAGCTAATTAAGTACTAAAGGAAGGATTTGAACACAGGTCTTCTAGCCACAGAACCAGTGTTCTTTCCATTGTAACCCACTGCCTGCTCTTAGCTCACAGTGCCTTCCCACCACTGTCCCCAACAACACTGGTTCTCCAGTATAGCCCAAGTCCAATGCAGACATCTTGTCCCAATTTTCTATGTCATAATCCTTTCTGAGAGTGCCCTGAGCACCTTTGCAAACTCTGGTCTCCACATTCTCCTTCATGTACCCCTTCTCACTCTCTTAGCCCATTTATCTTTCTTTCCTTCTCTCACTTCCTTACCAGGTTTTCCTAGGAGCCATCAGCATCTCCCTGCTTGCTCTCTTCTCCAAGATGAAGCTAACCATCTTCTTTATACCACAGTTCATTTTGGAACATCTTCCACTTCTAAGGGTAAGCAGAAAGAACCTCTGTCCAGGTACATGAGTGCACTAAATACCCCTTTAACTAGTAATTTTCCAGCTATATGTCTCTAAGAGTGGGAGGAAGGGTCAGGGGAGAGTGGATCCTACCTCTAGGCACAATAAGAACTTCTCACACCCTCTGATTCCAGTGGCATACTTTAAACCGTCTTTTCACAAGAGCCATTTTGGACATTTTGTAGTGCCATATCTGGGCACCAGAAAGGGGAATAAGGGACTTCATCATTCCTCAGAAAATGCTAGCCATAGAATTTGATAAGAAATCAGTGTTTGAGTCCTCCAACCCCATGCCCTAGTTGCACCTGGCATTACCAATTAACTGTTCCTCTGACATAGGGTTTAATTATTTTTATTATTATTCCCCTGAAATCAAGCTATAATTAAATCCAAAATTGTACTGGAGACTTTATTGTCATGGCAAAAACAGAACACAATGTCTGGAGACTAAAAAAAAACCTATTTCAATAAAAATTAATTATGTGCAGCTCTTGTCCCAGTCTCAGTGGAGGTTTGGGGAATGCATTATGAAGACCTAGGGTGGCACCATGACTCCTGGTACTAAAATCTCTCTCTCCTGCAGCTCCAGCTGAGTGCCTAAAAATCTCCATTCATGCGGAAACCCCACATTCTTTCCCTTCCTCTGGGTTAATCTTTGCCTCCCTGTGGTATTGTGTGTGTGTGTGTGTTAAAGGTGAAAAAAACTTAAACTAAAAAACCATGCTAAGAAAAGAATGGGGAAGAGACAAAACACAAAAACACAAAAGGAAGTACATATGATATGGTATGTCGCCTGAAGAAATTTTTCCTTTTCCTAAAAAGGAATGATTTTTATAATTTCATGGATTTTGCCAGTAGTACAAACTTGAGTTCCATCTTTTGACTTGAGATGCTCAGGGGGAAGTCAAAAGAGGAAAGACATAAAAATGAAAGGGGATACTACCAGAAGTTCCCCTCAATTATGCAGTGTCTGACATGTTTTTTGGTACTGAAGCTAGGATTTGGGGGGATTCAGCTTTCCTAGGCTTGATAGTCCTACTTCACCAGTCAATAATACCTTGGCTTTATTATTTTCCCTACCTCAGTTTTTGAGGCACTGAACATTGTAAGAGCTCAAAAAATAGATATAAAAGCATGTCTGAGGAAGAAAGGAGCCTCTTGAACAGGAAGTGAAGAGGAAAGTAAGAAAAAGGAATTTGGGGGCAATCACTGGTTCTCATATAAGCAGTCTAGTGAATCATACAATTTTTGACCCAAACAAATTTTTTTAAAAAAGGAGAAAATAAAAGGTCTGCAGACACCCAGATGGACACAAGCAAATGCTAGATGTCTTTGACTTTACCCAAGGAAGTAGATTATTGTTCTTCCAAAGGATCGAAATTTCCATAGCTTCCAAATAGCCTTTCTGCGGGAGGTAATCTGACAGCTATACCAACGTGCTTTTGTCTGAGGAGATCCCATCAGACCTCACTGAGAAAGAAAATGGAATCTATATTTAATACATTCATAAAAAAGTTCAAAGTTCAAAACCTTCGACTTGAGTCTGTGGGCCTTCAATCTACATAGTAAGTATTCAATAAATTGTTGATTGAATGGATGAATGATAATTATTATGATAACCGTACCTTTGGGATTTCTTCTTTTATCCATGGAACAGGATACACATCCAGATGATGAGAAAGTAAGCTATTCACTTATTAGATGTTCAACACTTCTTTCAAGACTGCTATGGTACTTGCTTCTGCACCTGAGGACATTCGGTCTCTTACATTCTCTATCCAATGGAGGTCACTGCTTTGCCCATTCGCCTCAACTCCCAGAGCCAGAGTAGGCCAGTGTTGAATTGATGGATTTTTTTTTTTTACCATTAATAACAAACAAACAAAGAAAAACAAACTTGAAGGAATCTAAGAGACCAATGAGCATACTCCTTCTGAGAGTAATTAATTATCTGGGACATAACATAGAAGCTTCTGAGAACTGCCAAATTCAAATATTGAATTACATGAGGGAAAAGATACTTTCATAAAGAAATTTAAAAAAAATGCCAAGAATTCTGAAGTTCAGGAACATATTTGAGACTTTCAGGGCTGTCTGTAGTATTTTTAAACCACTATGTCCAAACAAATCTAGGGAGTTCAGAAATGAAAGTTGTAGCTGGAAATTGGGTACATGGTTATGAAGACGATGTCTGAAAATGGGATTTGAATTTGTGGACCATGGTTTAAAGTACAGCACAGGAGTCATTTGCTTCTCGCACATGGGACCATCAGAATCTTAGGCATAAGGGATTCTATGAATTCCTAGCTTTTTAAAACCATAGTTTACATTTGGATATTTGAATTACTTCACGACTATAATGTTTGAATCAATCTACAGCTCCACCAACAGTGCATTAGTGTATCAATTTTCCCACACCCCCTCCAACATTTGTCATTCTTCTTTTCTGTCCTGTTGGCCAATCTAATCTGAGGTACTACTTCAGAATTGTTTTAATTTGCATTTCTCCAATCAGTAGTGGCAAATCACAGATCTGATGTTGTACGATCACTTATATCCTTTAGTGATTTCACTGTGCTGTTCTCATTGCTCCTACTCCACATTCAGCATGATATCTCTATTGGATGTATTATTGTTAGTCTTGTGACTTCAAGACATGTAGTAGTCTCCAGATGGTAGGTGATATGGGGGATAGAATTCACAGTCTGGAGTTAGGAAGATCTTAGTTCAAATCTGGCATTTACTAGTTATGGGACCGTGGGCAAATCTTGACCATTCCCAGTCTTGGTTTCTTTGTCTATAAAATGCAGATAATAATCATACCTATCTCCCAAAGTTTTTATGAAGATTAAATGAGATCATATTTGTAAAGGACTTAGCACAGTGCCTAGCACATAGTAGGCAATTAAGAAATGCTTATTTGCTTCCCTTTCCATTGGCTTATTGTTCTACTGGTCTGAGGATGACTGCTGAACCCATAGTTTCTGTTCAGTGTTGCTACTGAGTTCTAGACTTATCTTTTCAGGACACAGAAACCATCTCAAATCCAGTCTGCTAGTGTACAGTGACTGGAGTCTTCTTACGCTTTACCCTCCATCATGTACTGTTCAATCCAGTGACATTGACCTTCGGGCTGTTCTAAGAATAATATATTCTATTTCTTGGCTCCAGGCATTTTCTCTGACTGTCCACACACCTGCTTATTGGCTTCCATAATTTCCCTTAAATCTGAAATAAAATCCTATCCTCTACAGGAATTCTGGTGTCTCACTCTGTTAATTATTTCCTATTTATTCTTCATATAATTTGCATATATTAGCTTGTTTATTCGTTACCCTTTAGATTACAACCTCCTTTAAGACAGGGGCTGTCTTTCCTTTCTTTTTTGTATCCTTAGCATAAAGCTAGGTGCTTAATAAATGTTTGACTAGAGTTATTTACTGATAAAAGCCAGTCTGGCAGTTTTTCTGTTAAGAAAAAACTGGTGGAGTACCCACAGGCTAAGATTTAGTAGTGTTGTTTTTTTTCTTTTCCTTCTTGAAAATTAAAGTCCTCTAGATCACTATCTAAATTTAGGAATATCTAAACCTTTTCTGGTTTAGCATACCAATACACTTAAGTCATAGGAAATGGTATTTGCTTGTCCTTCCTTTTGAAGAGGAACAATGACTCCTATGTGTGAGGACTCCTATGTGAACTGAATTTAAGAGGAAGACTTGCAAAGTCATCAGCCTCACTCTCTCTTCTAGAATCCTCAAAGCCCAGCTGCAGGACAAAATTTAAGCCACTGACTGTGGCCTGGTATGGAACAGATGACCTTGGCATTTTTTATGTCTGACCAAGCTCTCAGTGCTCCATAGCACCTTCTTTGCCATCCTTCATGGCCATAGCAACAAACTTTTCTCTTTCATCCATTTCTCAGTGGGGAAGTCTTCACATACTTGGAGCAGACATCCCCCTAACTCACTGACAGGTTTGAGACCTGTTGGCTTACCTCAACCATCTTTACTCTATTTTCCAAGACATTTTACGAGTTTGTGGCTGTTATATAAGCTACAACTTCTTGGATGCCAAGTGGACCCCAAAGTACGAGTAGCCAAGAGAAGGGCTCAGTAAGCCCTCTCAGTAGAGGTGCTAGTCCTCCTGGATCACTGCACACATCCCTTAGGAAATGGTAAGATAGATAGGAAAGGTCTTTGTTCTTTAGCCATCTAGTTTTCCTGTCTTTATTATTCACATTTGTCAGCAGAAACTCCTGATTGTTATGATTTTGTATTTTTGTTTAGTGAAAAACCTGTCTCACTATAATAGGAATATAATTGTATCTAATAAGAACTGGTAGAAACATTGAACTGAAATGTGAAAAGTCTTACCAAAGGGACTTAAACTTCAAAAAATAAACATCATCCAACAGATAGTACATCAAATTAGAAAACACAGTCAGAAATAAGCACTGTATCAAAAATCCAAGAACACAGATAATAATGATACCCAAAACCCTGAATATCTATAAACAAATCCACAAAGTACTGATAACAAGCAAGGTGAATTAGATATTTGAATTGTAAAAGCACATGGAAGGCCACCTTTTCTCCTCTTTAGGCTACACATTACAAAATAATTTTAGAGCAGTACTTTAGTCTGAAATTCTCCATCTAATTTAAATGAGTAACTATTATCAGTTTCTCTTTAACTCCAAATTTTGAAACAATGCCCTGACTTTTTAAATTACTTTGGTTAAGCTAGCAAAAAGATTTTTCCTGATGTCAGAATTAAGGCAATGCAGAGAAAAAGCCAAGGGACACTAGGCTTCTTAAGAACAAATATCCATCCTTGTCTTGACTGTTAGGATAATGATCCAACTAAGAGAATGAAGTAGTATCTGATTACTTCTTTAATGGAGGTTCACCTTTGGCCAGTTGAAAAGGAGAATTTTTGGAAGGAGTAATTTAAAAAGAATTTAATGGTTTTAAAAGAATGATTCCATAGGGCAGGTTCTTAAGCTGAGATCCATAGCCTCCAAAGAGATCTAAGGAAAGAGTTCAGGGTTTCTGTGAATTATAAAAAAAGGTATGATTTTCAAAATAATTAGTTTTCTTTGTAATCTTATGCATTTTGTGCACTTAAAATATTATTCTGAGGAGGTCTCTGAGTTTCATCATACTGTGAAAGGGGTTTGTGATAGGAAAAATAACCTACCCTTTCATATGACTCCATATAAATATGAAGGTTAGGCTAATTTTTACCTAACAAGGATTGAGATATTCTTCACACAATTGTTTGGTTCAAGCAACTAAGAGTTCAAACTATTGACATTATTTCCTCATCACTTGAGCAAAAATGGAATAGTGGTTGGGGGAGGTGGGAAGGGGGTGTTGGACTCTCAAGTGCTTGGCTAATGAATGCTGCATGCAGCTTTGTTCAGCTGAATGCGTTCAGAATTTTTCAATGCCCATTCTTGATGAATATCTACTAGGGCTAAGTATATCTCCTTTAGTTAACTGTTAAATGACCTACATGTGTCTCATTTTGTTCCAATATTGAACCTAAACTACTATGGGACTTACCTGGGTCAGGATTAGCCAGAACAGGGTTCATGTCACAGAAAAAGTTAAGCACCTTTCTCTAGGTTATACTGAAAGTTAAGTAACTATTGATCTGTTTGATGAAGCAAATTATTGAATCAACTTTCACCCGATCTCTGTACCTTGTTCTGTCTTATGTAATTTTGTCTGAGAACAATAGAGAGATTGGGTAATTCTGCTTTCTCTGCAAGCAGAAATATTTAGGAGTAGTTTAAGCTAAACTATAAAAAATTGCTGATGACAGGTTTGTGAATAAAATACAGAGTGCAGAGTTTTCTTCTGCATACTACAAAGAAAGAGGCAAATTTTATCTCCTTTAGGTATCAACATGAGACAATAATAATGACTCCACAGTGTTTTAAGATTTGGAAAATACTTTACATATATTACCTTATTTGATCCTCGTAACAACCCTTTGAAATAGGTAGTATCATTATTCCCTATTTTATAGATGAAGAATCTGATGTGAAGTGACTTGCTCCATACTACAGAGTTATCTGAGGCAGGATTCAAGCTTAGATCTTCCTGATTCTATGTCCAGGACTCGATCCACTCAATGTCTTTGCTGTCTCTGATCATTTGACCATCTAACAACCACTATTACGTCCAAATGCCAAGAAATAATGACAGGGATGGTTTCAGAGAAATCTAGAAAGACATATGAACTGATGCAGAATGAGGTAAGCATGGCCAGGACAATTTATATGGTAACAACATTACAAAGAAAAACAACTTTGAGGGATTTAGAAATCTGATCATTGCCATGACCAACTATGACTCCATAGAGCTGATGATGAAGAATGTGACCCATCTTCCCACATAAGACTAATTGACTCAAGGCATATAATGAAACTGACACTTTTGGACATGATAAATATGGAGATTTGTTTCATCTGACAATGCTTAATTTTTTACAAGGATTGAATTTTGCTGTTTTGTTCTTAAGAAGAGAAGGTTGCTAACCATTATTTTGCCAAAAAAAGAAATGTAAAATGATCATTAAAGCATCTTTTTTTAATTGAATAGAAAAGAACAGAAGGAAAGGAATATTTGCACTTTGTATCACAATTCTAAAACAAGTATTTGTCTTCCCAGATGTACAGACAACTGCCATAAATACGTACATTTTTATGTACAAATTTAGATGTGTGAGTGTATGTAATCAAAAGTCATTCTTTATATATATATATATATATATATATATATATATATATATATATATATATATATACACACACATATATATACACACATATTATATATGTTGTCACAGGATATTAACAAACAGTTCTCAGAAGAAGTTTAAGCTCTTAAACCCTTATGATAGACTATTCTAAATTACTAAAAATAAAATAACTGCAAATCGAAATAACCCTAGGTTTTACCTCACACCTAGCAAATTAGCAAAAATGACAAAAGATAAATAGGCAGTGTTGGAGAGGTTGCAGAGAGGCACATGGATATTATCGTTGGAAATGGGAATCAATATTATCCATTTTGAAAATTCTTTGAAATTATATGAGTTAGTTTGTTAAAATGTCACCCTTTGCCACTCTACTACTAGCATTTACACCAAGGTTGTTACTGACAAAAAAGGAAGTCTTTTTATACGTCAAACATTTACATCAGTACTTTTTGTGGTAGCAAAGAAATAAAAATAAATAGATCTACAATAACTGGTGAATGGTTAAGCAAATTATAGCATGTGATTGTAATTAAACATTACTGTGCTGTAAGAAATGAAAAATATGATGAATACAGAGATGCATAGAATATTTTTCACAAACTGATACAGAATAAAGTAATTAGTACCAAGAAAATTAGAGCAATGAATACAACAATATACACCATGTCTACAACCATCACAACACAATAAATGAATGTTGCACAATTACAAAAAATCAGAACACCTCCCCAGAGAAGATGTGTGAGAAGGCAGCTTCCCCCATTCTTTTGCTGAGAAAGGGGGTCACATGTATCATCAGACTTTTTCAGTGTTTTGATTAGTTTTGCTGATTTTTGTCTCCTTTTTCTTTTTTCCCTCCCTTTAAAACCTATTCTTTGTTATATGGGATAGTTTTCAGGGAGGAAGCAAGTGAAAAGATAGTAAGAGAAATCTGAGCAGTGTAAAAAAGCCCCAAAGATATCAATTATAATTTTTAAAGAATTGCATATTCAATTTATTATATACTTTAAAAAGCAAGCTGTAGAGCTTGACAGATTCACTTCGAATTCTCTTTTTCTTATTCTACTTTGTATATGGAAATGTTGTATTCTTGTGATCCTGTATTACAGATGATGTGGAAGGAAGAAAGAAAGAAATGAATAATTTCAAGAAACAGATCACTAACCTGATGCACAGGCATGATACTTCAGCTAGCTAGACATGGTAGAGCTCTTTGTCTCTTTCTCTTTCCTTGTATGCCTTTCTGCCTGTCTGCCTGTCTGCCTGTCTATCTGCCTGTATCTATCTGTATGTCAGTTTTTCTCTGTCTCTCTGTCTCTGTCTCTGTCTCTGTCTCTCTCTCTCTCTCTCTCTCTCTCTCTCTCTCTCTCTCTCTCTCTCTCACCATCACTTGCTTACTGGCTTAGTCACCCTCCAAAGCATAGTAGCTGATAAATTCTTTCTTTGTCTTAACAATGATTATGTTCTTTAAAAGGTAAAAAAAAAAAAAAGGAATTACTTCTAGGCAAAAAGGTTTCCTAAATAGAGGAAGACTGTCCAGTTCCCATATTGCAACTTCATAAAAAATCTGAAATTTGCACCAGACCAAAGGATATCAAGAAATTCAAGAAAAAAGTTATAATGACTTCTTTCACACCATACTTCATTATAAATCAACTAAAAGCCTAGAAATGATAAGAAAGGGGCAACCAGCAAAGCCAATGCTAGCACAGGCAAACAAATCTGTTGCCTCATAACATGATCAGAGGTAGGCCAAAGACATGTGTTACCTGCAACACTCTGTGTCTAGAGGTAGACACAGAGGAGGGAAGGAATGGAGGAGCGAAGAATGTTCTCCCTCTCTCCTTAAAAAATACCCAGGAAAAATCATATGGCCACAGGATCTAGGCTGCAGGTAAAAAACTCCAAGATGGGGTCCTTTAGAGTTTAAGGTAGCATCAGTGAATGGTTTCACAATAGCCCTTGTATGGGGGCATCTTGTGCCTAGAAATTCTGAAGTCCCTATTACCCTGTCCTGGAATGCTTCAGAGGGTCCTAAAGATCTTCTCTGGACCTCAGAGAAGCTGGAGTGTTTAACAGAGTGCATGGCACATAGTAAGCATTTAATAAATACTCACTGATTGCTTAGGAAATGAGATCCAGAGAACCAATGTCAAGACTAAGTGGGGCTAATCACCCCACCCAAAAGTGAAGCAATGACTTTAGGAGATAGCAAGAAATATTAGAACTAAACCAATTTTAAAAATAGAAAAAAAAGTGAGATATCTGATATCAAATCCAACTGACCTAGAAAGCAGGTCAATTAGACATTATTTAAGAATCACTGGAGATAATTTCAGGTGCTAAAACTGCAGAGTGAGAAAGGAACCCTCTGAAGTCTTCTCAAATTCCCCTCCAAACAACTAGAAAACTGCCTCAGAATTGATCTAGGAACAAGGAAAGTAGCCTACAGAAAGTCAAGAAAGTCTGTCTCACTGGAGTGGGAAGTGAGTGAGGTCCCAGAAAAGTATCAGCTGGCCTCACAGCAGGTGATCTGCAGCAAATCTCCAAGCTTGGAGCAATCTACCAGGAGGACCCCACCCTCTCACCCTCCTGCAAACCAGCCACACCCTAGGCAAGTGAGCAATTTGTGTGGCACAGGAAGGCCCCACCTCTACTGTGAGCACAAACCACCAGCAGGGCCTTGACCTCATTGCTGACCATTGGAGAAGCCCCTCTGCTGGGGCTGACCAACAGTGAAATCCTGCCTCTGGGACCTGACAGCAGAGACACCATTTCCATAGCAACCCAGCAGCAGCTAAACTCCACATCCAAGGGAGGCCAACAGGAAGAAGGGAAGCCTACTCTCTAGTGAAGGTAAGCAGCTATATCTTGAAACCCAGTGAAGGCATCAGTAAGACCTTGAGTCTCAGCACAAAAAGCTTGTGACAGTGCAAGAACAGAGCCCAATTCTCATACCAAGTCACCAAAAAAGGTAGAAAAATGAGCAAAAAAAAAAAAGAACTTAACTATAGAAAGATACTATATAGGTAACAGGGAGGATCAAGGCATAAATTAGAAGAGAGCAATAGTGTCAAAATGGCTACATATGAAGCCTCAAAGAAAAATGTAACTTGGTCTCAGGCCCAAAAAAGAATTCCTAGAAAAGCTTAAAAAGGTTTTTAAAAAGCAAATTAGAGAAGTAGAAGAAAACTTTAGAAAAGAAATGAGAGAAATGCAAGAGAATTATGAAAAAAGAGTCAATAGCATGGGAAAAGATACAAAAAATTACTGAGGAAAATAACTCTCTAAAAAAACAGAACTGACCAAATGGGGAAAAAAGTACAAAAACTGTCTGAAGAAAATAATTCCTTAAAAATTGGAATTGAGCAGGTGGAAGCTAATTACTCTATGAAATACTGAGATATGATAAAACAAAATCAATGAAGTTGAAAAGTAAAATAGAAAAAATGTGAAATTTCCCATTGGAAAAGCAACTGACCTAGGAAATAGATCCAGGAGACATAACATAAGAATTACAGGACTATCTAAAAGCCAGGATTAAAAAAAAATCCTGGGCAACATCTTTTAAGAAAGCATCAAAGAAAATTGCCCTGATGTATTAGTACCAGAGTACAGAAGGGAAATTGAAAGAATCCACCAATCACCACCTGAAAGAGATTCCAAAATGAAAGCTCCCAGGAACATCATAGTCAAATTCCAGAGCTCAAGGAGAAAATACTGCAAGCAACCAAAAAGAAACAATTCAAACGCTGTGGAATTATAGTCAGGCTTATATAGGATTTGACAGCTTCTCTATTAAAGAACCTGAAGGCTTGAAACTGATATACTGGAAGAAAAAGGAGTTAGGATTAGAGCCAACCAAAAATGAATATAATCTTTCAGGGGGAAAATAGATATTTAACAAAATAGAGGACTTTCAAGCACTCCTGATTTAAAAAGCAGAACTGAATAAAAATTTTTGACCTCCAAATACAAGACTCAAAGGAAACATAAAAAAAAGTTCAAAAAATCAAGAAAGAGAAAACATAAGAACTTCCATAAGGTTGAACTGTACATATTTCTATGTGGCAGGATAATATTTGTAACTCTTAAGAACTTCGTTACTCTAACAGCAATTAGAAGGAGTATATATAGACAGGGGGTGTGGTATGATACCTCAAAAACCAAATAAATGGGTAAGAAACAAAAGAAGAAGGAGGTGGGGAGATTGAATGGGGTAAATTTTCCCATGTAAAAGAGGCATGGAAGAGTTATTATAATGGAGGGGAAGATGGGTGGTGGGGGTGGTGGCAGGCAAAGTTTAAACCTTATTCTCATCAAAATTGTCTCAAAGAGGGTTCTTAGATTCACACTTAGTTGAATACATAAATCTTTCTTGCCTTCTAAGAAAGTTTAAAAGGGACAGGGATAATAAAAGGGGGAGGATGGGATTGATAAAAAGGAAGGTAGATAGGGAAGATGGTGATTAGGACTAAAATATTTGTGAGGAGGGAAAGAGGAGGTAAAAGAGAGGGGATAAACACAGAAAAAATAGAATGGAGGGAAACACACAGTTAGATATCATAACTATAAATGTGAATGGGATGAACTTACCCACAAAATGGAAGCAGATAGTAAAATGAATTAAAAACCAGTATCCTACAATATATTGTTTTTAAGAAATACATTGGAAGCAGAGAGATACACGTAGGGTAAAGGTAAGGTGCTGGAGCAGAATTTATTATGTTTCACCCGAAGCAAAGAAAGCAGAGGTAGAAATCCTGATCACAGACAAAGGAAAAGCAAAAGTGTGTCTAATTAAAAGACATAAGGAAGACAACTACATCCTGCTGAAAGGTATCATAGACAGTGAAGTAATATCAATACTAAACATACATGCACTTAATGGTAAAGCATCTAAATTTTTGAAGGAGGAGTTGAATGAGTAACAGGAAGAAATAAATAATAAACTATACTAGTAAGGGACCTCAACTTTTCTCTCTCAGAACTAGATAAATCAAACCCAAACATAAACAAGAAACAGCTTCAGGAGGGGAATGAAATTCTGGAAAAAAGTTAGAGATGATAGATCTCTGGAGAAAACTGAATAAGAATAGAAAGGAATGTATCTTATTCTCAGCAGTGCATGGGACCTACACAAAAAATTACCACTTATTAGGACATAAAAACCTTACAACCTAATGCAGAAAGGCAGACATAGTAAATGCAACCTTTTCAGATCATAGTGCAGTAAGAATTACATTCAATAATGAATGAAAAGATCAATTAAAAATTAATTGGAAACTAAGTAATATAATTCTAAAAAATAAATTAGTCAAAGAACAAATCATAGACATAATTGATAATTTCATTAAAGAAAATGACAAAATTTAGACAACACACCAAGATTTTGGGGATGCAGCCAAAGAGGTACTTAGGGGAGAAATCACATATCTAATTGCTTACATCAATAAAATAGAGAAAAAGCAGATCAATGAATTGGGCATGTGAGTTTAAAAAAGTAGAAAAAAGAACAAATTCAAAATCCCCAATTAAACACCAAATTGGAAATCCTGAAAATCAAAGGAGAGATGAATAAAATTGAATGTAAGAAAATCACTTAACTAATAAATAAAAATAGAAGCTGGTTTTATGGGGAAAAAAACAATAAAATAGATAAAACATTGGTTAATTTGATTTTAAAAAGAAAGAAGAAAACCAAATTACTAGTAACAAAAATGAAAGGGGCAAATTCATCACCAATGAAGAGGAAATTAAGATTTGGAGCTATTTTGCCTGATTATATGCCAAGATATTTGTTAATCTAAATGAAATGGATGAATATCTACAAAAATGTAAACTGCCTAGATTAACAGAAGAGGAAATAAAATATTTAAATAATCCAATCTTAGAAAAAAGAAATTGAACAAGGTGTCAATGAATTTCCTAAGAAAAGATTTCCAAGACCAGACAGATTCACAAGCAAATTCTACCAAACATTTATCGAACAATTAATCCTTATACTATGTAAACTATTTGAAAAAATAGACAAAGGAATCCTACTAAATTTCTTTTGTGATACACGTATGGTGCTGTTAGCTAAACCAGGAAAAGTTAAAACAGAGAAATAAAATTATACACTAATTTCCCTAACTAATGCAATGCAAAAAATAATTAAATAAAATACCAGAAAATTATCACAAGGATCGTATGCTATGACCAGGTGGGATTGATACCAGGAATTCAGGGCTGGCTCAATTTTACAAAACCTGTCAGTATAATTGACCATATCAATAACAAAACTCACAGAAATGAAATGATCATCTCAATAGATGTTGAAAGATCTTTTGATAAAATATGATGCCCATTCCTATTAAAAAGAACACTAGAGAGCACAGGAATAAATGGAACTTACCTTAAAATTGTAAGAAATATTTATCTAAAACCATCAGTAAGCATTGTCTGTAATGGACATAAGCTAGAAGTCTTTCCAGTACAATTAAGAGTGAAGCAAGGATGCCTCTTATCACCTCTGTTATTTTGATATTTTACTAGAAATGTTAGCTATAGCAATAAAAGAAAAAGAAATGAAAAGAATTAGAATAGGAAATGAGGAAACACAATTATCACTCTTAGCAAAAGACATGATGTTATACTTAGAAAATCCCAGAGAATCAACTAAAATCCTCCTTGAAATTGTTAAAAACTTTAGCAAAGTTGTAGGATACAAAATAAACCCACATAAATCATCAACATTTCTATATAACACCCACAAAACCCAGTAGCAAGAGATAGAAAGAAAAATTCCATTAAAAATAACTGTAGACAATATAAAATACTTGAAAGTCTACCTGTGAAAACAAAACAAGGAATTGTATGAATACAACTATAAAATACTTTTCACTCAAATAAAATCAAATCCTAACAATTGGAAAAATATTAAGTGTTCATAGGCAAGGTGAACCAGTATAATAAAAATGTCTATTCTGCCTAAATCTGTTTATTCAGTGCCATACCAATCAAACTATCAAAAAAAAAAAAAACCCTATTTTATAGAGCCAGGCAAAATAATAACAAAATTCATCTGGAAGAACAAAAGCTCAAGGATATCAAGGGAATCAATGGGAAAACTGAAATAAGGTGGTCTAGTCATAGCAAATCTCAAACTGTATTACAAAGAGGCAATTATCAAAACAATCTGGTACTGGCTAAGAAATAGAGTGGTGGGTCCGGGGAATAGATTAGATACAAATTATATTGTAGTAAATGATCAAAGTAATCTAGTATATGATAAATCCAAAGATCCAAGCTTTTGGAACAAAAACTTATTATTTGATAAGAAAAAAATCTCCTGGGAAAACTGGAAAACGGTATTGCAGAAATCAAATAGAGATCAATATCTCACACCATATACCAAAATAAGGTAAAAAATGGATACATGATTTAAACATAAAGGGTGATGCTATTAGAGAATTAAGAAAGCATGGAACTGTTTTTCTTTCAGATTTATAGATAGAAGAAGAATTTAGGACCAAAGAAGATATAGAAACATTACAAAATGTAAAATAAATAATTTTGATTAGATAAGATTTAAAAGTTTTTGCACAAACAAAACCAATGCAACCAAAATTATAAGTAAAGCAGAAAACTTGGGAGGGGGTAGTTTTCAACAAATATCTCTGATGAAGTCGTTTCTTTAATATGTAGAGAAATAAGTCAAATTTATAAAACTGAAAGTTATTCCACAATTGATAAATGGTAAAAGGACATGAACAGGCAGTTTTCAGACAAAGAAATCAAAGCTCTCTATAGTCATTTGAAAAAATGCTCTAAATCATTATTGTTTAGAGAAATGCCAATTAAAACAACTCTGAGGTACTACTTCACACCTTCAGATTGGCTAAGATGACAAAAAAAAGGAAAATGTTGGATGTTGGGGGAGTTGTGGGGAAACTGGGACACTAATGCACTGTTGGCAAAGTTGTGAACTGATCCAACCATTCTGGAGAGTTATTTAGAACTATGTCCAAAAGTCTCTAAGACTGTATACCCTTTGATCCAGCAATATATCCTAAAGACATCAAAAAAAAAAAAAAAAAGGGTGGGGAGAATGACCTATTTGTACAAAAATATTCATAGCAACTCTTCTGTGGTGACTAAGTTTTGGGGATCAGAAATGACAAGCAGGATGATTTCAGAAAATCTTTGAAAAATCTGCACGAACTTATGTATAGTGAAGTGAACAGAACCAGGAGATCATTGTACACGGCAACAGCAATATTGTTCAGTGAAGAACTGTGAATGATTTAACTATTCTCAGTAATACAATAATCCAAGACAATCCCACAGGACTAAAGATGAAGCATACTATCTGCCTCCAGAGAAAGATCTGATATTATTTGAATACAAACTGATTTTCTTTCATTTTTTCTTTTATTCAAGTCTTCTTGTACAAAATGACTAATATGGCAATGTTTTGCATAATTGCACATGTATAACCTATATCTGATTGCTTACCATCTCAGGAAGGGAGGAGGGTAGGGAGAGAGGAGGGAAAAAATTTGAAACCCACAACTTTAAATAAAAATGCTTTAAATAATAAATAAATAAAAATGCTTTAAAAATTAGAAATATGCTTTATAAAAAAAAGAATCTTTAAAATATGATTTTAAAAACTGGACACTCGGTGTGAGCCCGGGAGCAGCAACCTCACTTCTAACTCAGAACTTTCACAGCCTGAGCAGCAACCTCACTATCCCCCCAGATACCCTCCAAAATGGCATCAGCTGTCAAGGATCAGTTTATCTTGAATGTCTTAAAGGAAGACCAGGCTCCCCAGAACAAGATCACTGTTACTAGGGTTGGTATAGTTGACATGGGATGTGCCATAGTATCTTAACAAAGGAACTGGCTGATGAGCTTGCCCTAGTTGATGTAATAGAAGATAAACTAAAGTTAGGGAGAGATGATGCATCTCCAACATGGCAGCCTTTTCCTCAAAATGCCAAAGTTTCTGGCAAAGACTACAGTGTGACTTCAAACTTAAAACTGATCATTGCTATAGCTCGTACACATCAACAGGAGGGAGAAAGTCATCTTAATTTGGTCCAGCATAATGTGAATATCTTTAAATTCATCATTCTCAATATTTTTAAATATAGCCCTAATTGCAAGCTGCTTATTGTTTTTAATCCAGTGGATATTTTGACATATGTGGCCTGGAAAGCTAAGTGATTTTCCTAAACTTATATTATTGGAAGTTGTTGCAATCTGGATTCTGCCCATTTCCATTACCTAATGGAGAAGAGACTTGGTGTCCATTCTTCAAGTTGTCATGGAGGGGTCATTGGGGAACATGGAGATTCCAGTGTTCCTGTGTGGAGCTGTGTGAATCTTGCTGGTGTGTCTCTAAAGACCCTTCATCCTTCTTTGGGAAATGATGCTGATGCAGAGAATTGGAAAGATGTTCATAAATAGTGGTTGAAAGTGCTTGTGAGGTAATCAAACTGAAGGGCTATACTTCCTGGGCTACTGGCTTGTCTGTGGCAGATCTGCCAGAAAGCAGTATGAAGAATCTTAGGAGAGTGCACCCAATTTCCACCATGATTAAGGGCCTATATGGCATTAGTGAGGATGTCTTCCTTAGTGTGTCATGTGTCTTGGGGCAGAATGGCATTTCAGATGTCGTGAAGGTCAACCTGAATCCGGAGGAGGAGAGCCATTTAAAGAAGAGCACAGATACTCTTTGGGGAATCCAGAAGGAGCTGCAGTTTTAAAACCTTTGAATGTGCTGCCATTGAGAGAACATGACAGGGGTTGAGGGGTTATGTATGACCTGCTTTTCAAATAGGCCAAATCCTTCCTCTGATTAGTGACTATACACCAGAAATGTAAAACCTGTGAACAGACTAGTTTCTTCCTAAAGTTAGAAATGAGGAATAGAATCCAATTGTAGTTAGCTTATGATGCTGAATATGACTTGTATAGTCTCAGTAGTTGCTGTCAAGCAGAGCCAGTGCTCCACAGGTGTATAAACTACCTGCCTTGTATGTAGGTGCTACAGGTTCCCTTAGGTCCAGAAGACAACACTCTTGGATACAGAACACCATACAGTAGTAATTCTTTATTGATGCATTGATTATCTTTGTGCTCCCCTCCATTAAGACACTGCAGCATGGCCCCATGTATCACCTTTCCAGAGGACCTGATTTTGTCTGCCTACATATATATGTATGTATATATATGTGTGTACACATATGTATTATATACTAATAGTTGTAAATTTCCATATTATATGAAAAAATCTGTATATGTACAACAACACAGCCAATTCCTCAAGTGTTATACTAACCCTAAATACTGAATAAACAACAAATAACTCATTTTTAAAAACTGGACACTCTATTTAAGAAAATCATAAATTAAAAAGTCCTTATCAATTAGAACCAGAGGGAAAATAGGAGATAGAAAACATTACCAATTACCTCCTGAAAGGAATTCCAAAAGGAAAAGTGCAGGAATGTCAGTTAAAATCTAGAGTTCATACCAAGAAAAAAAATATACTTCAAGCATCCAGAAGAAAGGTTTTAAATACCAAGGAATCATTCCTTTCAATTTAATTCAATAACCTTTCATTAAACATCTATTACGTGCCAGCCACTGTGCTAAGTTCTGGGGCTACAAAGAGGCAAAAGATAGCCCATTCCCTCAAGGAATTTACAACCTAATGGTCAGTATCATGTAAGACCTGACAGTTTCTACTTTTAGTAGAAATTTTTTACTAGACCTTTCTTAAAAAATATTTTATTTTTCCCAATTACTTGTAAAGACATTTTTACCATTCATTTTTAAGAGAGATCTTGAAAAACAGTGTTCCAAAAGGAAAAAAAGAACTATAGAATTATAACCAAGAGTAATTCACCCTGAAAGGCTAATCCTACAAGGAAAAAATGACTAATAGAACAGGATATTCCAACATTTCTGATAAAAAAAGACCAAAGCTAAATAGCAACTTTGTAATACAAACACAAAACTTCAGAAAAACTTAGAAAAGTCAATTTATTTGAGCAATTAGAAGGAGGCTTATAATGATGCAAGGCTGACATTCTAATAGAAGAAGAAGAAACAAATGTTCTTTTAGGACCTTAATATCTTCAAAGTATATTGAGGAGTTAAATAAGAAAACAGAGGAATTAGGGATAGAGTGGTTATGTTCTGAAGATCTGAAGAGGAGAAAGAGAAGGGAAGGCAAAAATAATACATTAATATGGAAATGAGAAAGAAGGCAATGAAACTCATTACTTTTCAGAATTTGGGTATGAAGAGTTTACAAACATGGAGGAAGGATTGAGGAGACTGACAATCAGATGAACCTCACTCTTATCTGCACTGGACGAAAGAGAGTTTACCAAATACAGAGAGAGACAGACAGACAGACACAGAGACAGACACACACACACACAGATAGAGACACAGTGACAGAGACAGAACGATTGGTATGGAAATATATCAACACATCAAATTAAACAGGGAAACTAGTAAGATTAATTAAAATGAAGGATAAACCAGGGATGGAATAACTGAAAGTAAAACATACTCCATGTTTGGTTCTAAAAAACAAAAACAAAACAAAACAAAAAAACCTTAAAAATTGAAGGGATTAGGGAATGACTGAACAAACTGTGGAAGAGAAATTTACTGCGATATTATTCAACAGAAATAAATAATGAAAGAGATGATTTAAGAGAATCCTGGGAGAGTATGAATTAATGCAGAGAAAAGTGAGTAGGGTTAGGAGAAAAGATAACACAAGGACAGCAATATTATAAAGAAAATTACCAGTAGCAATACCCTTCCTCCCCCGCCTCCCCCCATGGACCAGTGAACCTTTTTCATTTTTATTTTTTACTGCATAGAGGAGCATATAAAAGGAAGTTTAGAGGGAAGCATAAACAAGCAAGACAGTTTTGAAAGTAACCTCTGAAATTATATATTCTTTTTGAAAGGGAAGGAAATATGAAATGGAGATTCATAGTTTCCTACATAGCACTTTTTTGTGTTATGCGGTTTTGGAAACATTCTTTTTTTGTAGTTGTTTAAGTTCAGAATAAAATATACACAAAACAACAGGAAAATGTATGAGTGCTATGTTCCTCAAGGATCTCAGGCTGGAGACCTGAAAAATTCCCCCGTAGCAGTCTTGTTATTGCTCTCCTGTTCCAAGATTTCCAAACTCCTGACCTTGGGTTGAGTCTATGTGGCACCACTGTTTGCTTTCTGGTGAGTGCAGCTCAGGAAGAAAATTGCTGGCTTCAACCCCTATAAACTCTGGGAGGTTCAGAGCAGCACTTGTCACAGGCTCTCCCTCGGTCTGAGCCCCCCACCCTGGTCATTCAGCGGCAGCCTTCAAATCAGCCTGGGGGCTGAATCAGGACTGTACTCTAGGGTCCATACCAGACAGCTGCTGACTGACTCCTGTTCCTATTCCCTACAAATTACAGAGGGTCAGTTCCAGTCTCTGCTGGATACAGGACAACTCCTTGCTCAGGAACATCACCTCAGGTCTGCCCCACATTTTGCTACCTCCTTAATCTATGCTGAATCTGCAACCCATCTCTGGGCTCAGAGTGACCCAGCTGCTGCCTGAATACCATTTAAGCTGCTTAGGCTGGGTTGGAAAAATGGCTGGTGTTTTCTCTGATTTTCCAGTCACTGCTTAGTCCAGTGCTTTTCCTAGGTGTTTTTTGGAGTAGCTGTTGGGGATATCTGGGCTCTACTCCTTCATCTGACTCTGCCATCTTGCTTGGACTCTTCCTTCCTTCAGGCTTTTCCCTGTCCAAGCCATCACCTGCATCAGAGGCGTCAAACGTGAACCATCAGAATTCCATTCCTGATTGTGGCCAAACCAGATTAAAATGTATCTCTAATCTCATTTTAATATGTTGATATATACATACATACCTATATGTATATATAATACATACATACCTACCTATGTATGTATATATAGCATATACATATATGGCTGTTGTGTCAAACAGATAGAAATGGAGACCACTAAACCATATATAAAGATCTCTGTAGGCCACATTTGGACTTAAAAAACCACACATGTCAACTAGAGAGCTTCTAAGGACGCTTCCAACTCTCAATTTGTTATTGTATGATCCCACTTTGTATGTATTTTGTACAAATCCATGTAAATGCTGTAGCCCCCACTCCCTCAATAAAATGTAAGCTTCTTGAAGGCAAGGATCCATTTTATTTTTATCTTTGTCCCTTTACAGTGTGGGGGTGGGGATAGCTGGTACATAATAGGTGCTAAATAAATGCTTATTCAAACAGTCATTAATCTTTACTGAATTAAATAGAATTGAACTGGACTGAATAAATGTTCCTTTTATTCCTAAAACAAGAGGTTAATGGAGCTCAGTATCTGTCACACTGACTGATTTTTTTTAGCAGGTTAGTAGAAAATCTGGGTTCAGGGCTTACAACCCCTGGTGCTGGGACATCAGTCAGCTCACTGAGCTGAGATATTTATCAAGGTCACGAGAACAAGAATCGTCAGATGACTCTCCCAAGGTAAGCATTGGAAAAGCACCATTGGAAAGGCACTCAAAATACAGCATGTCTCTTCACAGGCATAAGCCTTCCAATTACTGGTCAATCTGAAGTGATTAAAAATATGAGCACATTCTTGGGCTAGAGATGCTTTTAAAAGCCAATATTATGAAATTACCATAAATTCAGATCATGCAATAATTAGAATGTTCTTGTTCTTTCCTGTCATCAGTTGAAAAGGGTTCTCATCACTGTATTTGTAGTTATAAATGTTATGTGTATAATCCCTGTGAAATGCCATTAAAGCAACTGAAGGAACAATAATGATATTCATAGGGGACACATTCTCCATTTTGAAAAAAAATAAAATAAACTATTAGAAAAAGAATTTATTATGGATCCTGGGCCCCAGCTCACATCCCCTGCAGCATTTAAACCCAACAGAAGATGACATCATCTTAGGGTTGGACTTTCACATAAAAGGTTCTCCCACCTCAACCCCCTAACCCCATTTCCACCCCCACCAGTTGGCTAGAAAGAAGGAAAATGAAGCTTTTAATGAAGGGTTGAGACACCACAGAATTGTTCGTGTTATCCATGTTGTTTCTGAGGGGGCAGCCTATGAAGAAACCTCCAATGACTGCCTCGCCATCTAAAGTGAAGGCTACCATGTCATCTTTGACCTCCCTCAGCAGAGGTGATCACTCTCTAGTGAGGGTGATCTTTCCTTGACTTCTGAGGAACTCTTCTACCTTCAATCTTCAATCATTTGTTGGTGTTATCTGCCTGTGTTATCCTCCCTGGATCAAGGGAATGCATTCGCGTTCTCTACTCTTTGCCTACTCATAGTCCCTAAGCCTGCCATCCAGATCTATAGGAGAAGCAGACTGCCATACAGTGCTGAAGAGGAGCCCTCTATGTTACAATATTAATAGCTAATAATAGTGCTTACTGTGTGTTGCACTATGGCAAGTGCTTTATAAGTAGGTGCCATTATTATCCTCATATTACAGATGAGAAAACTGAGGCAAACAGAGATTATGTGACTTGCACAGGATCACAAAGTTAATTGCTGTCAGACTCTAGATCTTAACTGCTGTCTTCCTGACTCTGGACACAGTACTCTATCCCCTGTGCCACCTACCTGCCCACTCTGCCCTCCACAGGGAGGTTCCTGAGTGGGGTTCTGGCTGAGTGGGGTTCATGATGTGAGCTAAATCTTCAGTCCTTCAAGAACAGCAATTGCTAGGTTCTAGCACAGAGGGGAGAAAGTAGCCCAGAATACCATACAACGTCAGGAATTAGATAGCTGTGTTTCACAGGCAGGCCATCACAATCCTTCCATCCCTCTCCACCACAATCCCAGTGAGGAATCAAAATTATGAGAGAAACAACAACAGTGTTGAAATGAAAAGACAAATTTGAAGTCACAGGACTTCACATATCATATATGTATTGTGTCACATATGTCACACATGTGTAATGTGTTATACACCATTACATTAACAATAGAGGCACACAAGGCACAAAGATAATATTCATATGTCATATTGTGTTGAGGGTGTTCTATGAGTTATATATGTTACACATTTGTTATACTTTATATCTGTCATATATTAATCACATAACCACAAAGCCACATGCCACAAATAATATATGTTAGACATGTCACTTGGGACACACATCATACACATAAATGTGTTGCATGGCCTGGGTGGTTGTGTGATTGATATGCAACATTAATATATGATAATATATAACAAATGTGTAACATATAACTCATATAATATCTACAACACATGTAATACATTTAAAATGCAGCGTATGCATAACACGTGTCAACAGCATGCATTAGACATGCATGACATATTAAACACAACACTTGTCATGTGTGATTGCATGATCAGCATATGACATATAATGCATATCACATATATGACATATCATATCTAGTTAACAGGCCACATTGCATACAAAACATGTATAACATGACACATAACATACAGAACACATAAAATACCCACACAGCATTAATGCATACGTGACATGTATGACACACAACATAGCTAGGCAATGTATGACTGAAGTTTTAGTTCACATCATAAACCCCACTCAGCCAGAACCCCACTCAGGAACCTCCCTGTGGAGGGCAGAGTGGGCAGGTAGGTGGCACAGGGGATAGAGTACTGTGCCCAGAGTCAGGAAGACAGCAGTTAAGATCTAGAGTCTGACAGCAATTAACTTTGTGATCCTATGCAAGTCACATAATCTCTGTTTGCCTCAGTTTTCTCATCTATAACATGAGGATAATAATGGCACCTACTTATAAAGCACTTGCCATAGTGCAACACACAGTAAGCACTATTATTAGCTATTAATATTGTAACATAGAGGGCTCCTCTTCAGCACTGTATGGCAGTCTGCTTGGATGGGGCCAAGAGAGCAGATGGCAAGCTTAGGGACTATGAGTAGATAAAGAGTAGAAGACCGGGAATACATTATATATGTTATGCATGCTATATTATGTTGTTGGTTAAAGGTACTATATGTATTGCACATGTGACATATGTGACAGATGCTTCACATGTTATATAGGTCACATGCTGTATGTTATACGTATTACATACCTGTCCTTTATGATAGCAAGCTATACAGGATATATACTGTGTTCTATGCATGTTATATGTGGGTTACAGTTTATATATGTTGTATATGTCATGTATCCTATAATTATATATCATATATGTGACACTATATACGTCATGTATGGTATGCATGGTGCACATGCTATTTATTATATGTGTCATGTGTCTCATATATTATAGTTACATGGTGTAATGTGTCATGTGTCATTGTGTGCTGTTGTGTTATATTACATCTGCTGACCTATTGCAGTTCATGTGCAGAGAGTCCAGGAATTCAAGGAGTCTTTGGTGATCTGACTGAGAATTGTATGAAGCCCTGTGGGAATCCCGGTGAAACTCTGAGAACCAAAAAGTGGTGTTAGTACATCAGCTGAGAAGTGGTTGGCAATGCCTATTTTCATTCCAGCTTGGCAACAGCAAAAGAAAATAGACAAACAAAGCTCCTGTGTTCTGCATGAGACTGAGATTTGAGAGACCACCTGCACAGACTTTAGTGAGTCATGTCCCTGGTTGTGGCCTTCATTGCCTCACCTGCAAAATGAAATGGCAGTTCCATATTATTTCTATGATTCCTTACAGTTGCAAATTCTTTGATATTAGAGTTAAGAGGGTAATGGGTAGAATCAAACACTAAAATTCCTATGCAGCTAAAAATCAGTCTGGAACCTCAAAGACTAGGAGTTTATAAAACCATAGATTAAGAGCTTTTGAGGTCCCTTTTGAAGTCCTGCTCAATGTACAGATTAGAAACTGAGACTCAGAGAAATTAGGTGATCTATCCAAGGACAAAGATAGTAAGTGGCAGAACTAGAATTCAAACTTAGGTCTTCAGACCTTGGAACCAGAACATTTTTTATTCTTTTAATCCCAACTTAGGTCAGATAGGTGGTGTAGTGGATAGAACACTAGGTTGGAATCAGAAAGACTTGTCATTGTGAGTTCAAATCTGGCCTCAGACACTTACTAGCTGTGTGACCCTGGGCAAGTCACTTAACCTTCCTGTTTCCTCATCTGTAAAAAGAGCTAAAGAAAGAAATATCAAATCATTCCAGTATTTTTGCCAAGAAAACCCTAAAATGGAATCATGAAGAATTGGACAAGACTGAAACAACTGAGAAACAGGAAAGATCCTAATTTGCTGACTGACCTTTGCAAACTAATATAATCTTGTGTGTCAGCTGGTGGAGACATGTGCAGTTCCAAAGACTAAAACTGACAGATATACAAGGAAAGGAAATCTTAGCTAATAAAAATTATAATAGTCAAGGAAGAATAGGAACCAATTCCCAAACTGCCACTATTGAACATTATTCAAAGGAGAGTTACCAATGGTCACAAGAGATAGGGTGAGAATACAGCAAACTTTTCTTTTTATCCAGAGGGGATAGAATCTTAATGATTCAGTAATTGTATTCATAGCCTCTAGGGCAGGGACAATTGAAGATGGAGTTTCATAGGAATAGTTGTAATGGAGATATTCTTTTTAATCACACATTATATTTAAAGGAGTTACCATATACACCACACATGGTTCACCGATTAAAAAAAAGATTACAATGAAATAAACTTCAGATCAAAAAACTATTATGAACTTGAGAGGCAAGAGGATAAAAAGATCAAACCCTTGTCAGGATACCTGGGTTGTTCACTAAACCCTATCATTCCCTTAAGTTATCATCCCATCATTTTGCTTTCTAAAGGCTCCTCTTGCTCACTCTTTAACTTTTCATAGTCAATCAGTGAATATTTCTTTAGTGGCTTGTATGTGCCAGTCACTGTACTAAGTGCTGGGAAGACAAAAAGAGACCAAAGATAGTCTCTGCTCTGCATGTTTAGAAATGCTTACAGTCTAATGAAGGAGAAACATGCAAACCAACATCTAGAAAGCAAGCTTATAAATAGAATAAATAAGAAATAATTAACAGAGGGAAGGTATTAGAGTTAAGAGTTCAGGGAGGGCTTTCTATGGAATGTAAGATTTTAGCTGGGACTTAAAGGAAGCCAAGTTGGTCAGTAGTTGCAGTGAAGGAGGGAGTGTGTACCAGGCATTGGAGACAGTCAGACAGAATGCCTTGAGTCAGAAGATGGAGAGTCTTGTTTGTGGAATAGCTGGGAGACTAGTGACACTGGACTGAAGAGGACCTGTCAGGAAGTAAAATTGTGATTTATCCTTTGTTCTGGAAGAGGACCATGACATCAGGAAGATGATGCAAGATGAAGACTTGCAAGTGAGTCAAATTTAAGTGAGGGAGGTCTGTATAAAGTCACAATTTCACTCTCTCCTCCAGAGCCCTCTGGGTTCGGTCACTGGATATAGATTAGGATTGGGAAGAAGGTATAAAGAAGACTGGAAAGGTCAGAGGGACCTTGGTTATGAAGGACTTTGAATGTCTAAGGGAGCATCTTCTTTTTCATCATGGAGTCAGTAGGGAAACCACTGGAGTTTATTGAATAGCGAGAGGGATGGCAGTGGTGTGACTGGATTTAGGAAAATCGCTTTATTGACTGAAAGGAGGATGGATTAGAATTGGGTCAGGCAGCTCTTGCAATAGTCCAAGTTGATAAGGGCCTGCACTAGAGTGGTGGCAGAATATAATGTTAAGTGAATTTGGAGATCTTCCCTGCCCCTTAATAGGCCCATGTGACCTGCTTTGACTTTTGGTCCAGCTCATAGCTTGAGTCACATAAAGCCCATGGTGGGAGGAGCTTGCTGAAGGATTGAAGCAGGAAGGGTGCAGTAGGAAGAGAGAGTGAGGTGGAGCTGAGAGAGGGGCAGCAGACAGAGCAGAGCAGAGCAGCTAACATGATGGAGAGAGGGAGTGATTTTGCCTAAGGGAACTTGTTTGTGGGGAGACCTGATGGAGGGAAGACTTGGGGATGGCCATGCTCCCTTTATTTGGCAATGTGTACAAACTGTTGTTACCATGGTGGAACTGGCTTTCTGGTATCTGAACAAATATCTTGGTTTCATCTTTGAGGAAGAGAGCTTATATTTTGCAAATTTACCCTGGAAATACGCCTGCATATCCATAGCAGCTCCTGTGGGTATTGCATTGGCGCTAGACAGAGCCAGAGAAGAGAACAGGGTGAATTTGAAAGATGTTGCAAAGATGAAATTGAAAGGCCCTTAGCAAAAGATTGAATATGGGGGCTGAAAGATAGTGAGGAATCCAGGATGAGTCTAAATTGAGTCTGATGGATTGTGAGAATGGTGTTGTTCTACAGAAATGCGGAAGGTAAGAGGGAGGAAGAATTAGGGAGAAAGATAATGAGTTCTGGTTTTGACATGTTGAACTTAAGATGTCTACTGGACATTCATTTAGTGATGTCTGAAAGGCAGTTGGAAACGGGAGATTGGAGGTCAACAGAGACACTTGGGCAGGAAAGGTAGTCTTCTTTTAAATCTTATCACAGAACTGAAAGTGCTCTTTCCAAAGATACTGTCAATCTCTTAAATGCTAAATATGATGTTATTTTTTTCTCAGTCTTTATCTTTCTTGACCTCTCTGAGGCATTTGACTCTGTTGACCACCCCCTTCTCTTGGGTACAATGCCCTCCCTGGGTTTTTGTGTTGTATTTGTCTTCCTATTTGAACATTTTGACTCCTTTGTTGGATCCTCTGTCCTAGACTCTCTTTTTTCTCTACATTTTCTCTCAGTTGAATCATCAGCTCTCATGGGTTTAATTATGATCTCCATTCAGATGATTCTCAGATCTATATATCCAGTCTCAATATCTCTGCTAAGGTTCAGGCTCATAATACTATCTATCAGACATTTTCAACTTGATGTCCTATAGACATCTCAAACTCAGCCCTGTTCAAAGTAGAGTTCATCTTTCCCCTCAGATCCTCCTCTCTACAAAACTTCCCATTATTGCTGAAGATATCACCATCTTCCAATCTCCAAGGTTGGCAACCTCCTTGGTAGTCTCAACTCCTTACTCTCCCTCAGTTCACATATCCCATTCATCACCAAGTCTTGCCATTCTACTTCCAGAACATCTTTTGCATCTGACTTCTCTTTATTCACACAACAATCTCTTAGTTTAAGCCTTCTTTAACTCCCACAATTACAAAAAATTTCCCAAATTTTTGTAATTTGGTCTGCCTTCCTCTAATCTCTGTTCTATTCCTTTCTGAATTTAGATGCCAAAGTGATATTCCTTAAGCACATATATAACCATGCACTCCCTTAATAAATTTCTGTGGTTTTCTATTTCCCCTAAGGAAAGCAATATTAAATATCTTGTTTAGCTGTTACAGTTCTTTTTCATAATTTGGTCAAAGGCAGCTAGGTAACACAGTAGATAGAGAGCTAAACCTGGAGTTAGGAAGGTTTGAGTTCAAATATGGTTTCAGACATTTGTTGCATGTGTGATTTCACCATGACAGTTTGTCTCAGTTTTCTCATCTGTAAAATGAGCTGGAGAAGGAAATGGCAAGCAACTTCAGTGTCTTTGCCAAGAAAACCCCAAATGGGATCATGGAGAATTGGACACAATTGAAATAACTGAAAATAACAAAAATTTGGCCCAAATTAATGTTTCCAGGCTCATTATAAATTACTCCCTGTATTGCATGGTCCAGTTCAACTCACCCTTTCACAAATATACACCATCTCCCATCTCTCTGCCTTTCCACTGCCTGTCTCCTGTGCCTAGAATGTACTTACTTGTCACCCCCATGACAGAATTTCATTTCATTTAAGAAATGCCTCAAGCACCAGCTTCTTATGAAGCCTTTGCTGATTCCTTTCCAATCATTATTTCTCTTTCTCTACACTTATCTTGTATTTAAATAAGTAACATTTAGTTCGTATTTATTCTGAGTGTACTTAAGTATATAGCCTTTGTCTCCCCTTACAGATATTGAATGGGAACAGATTTAGTGAAGGCTTCTCAGGGTATGAGACTCCTCCCTAGAGTCGAAGATACCTTAGACCCAGGTTTCAATTCCTCCAGGGTCAGGTGATTTCCATGTAAGGCTATACAGCGAAGTAGGATCAATGATTGGCTGTGGTTCACTAACTCCTCAATACCTAATTTGCATATAAGCATGCAGTCTTCAGCCCTCACTCTGGTCTGCCTGATTTGCCTAAGTTCTCAATGCCCAATTTGCATGAGTCCTCAATGCTTCATTTGCATATGTTTTCAATGCCTAATTTGCATATAATGATGTGCATGTTCTCAGAGAGCCGGGAAATTTGAACTGGAAAATTTGAGCCAGGTTTCAAAAGGGATTGGTTAGATTTTGGCCCTAGAATGTAAGACCGAGCTTCTCAGCCAATGAGAATAATGGTCAGCGGTGGGAGGGGGATTTCCACATCAGGGTCTATATATAAATTGTCTTTCTGCTTCTGTAAGGTGCCTCCTGAGTCCAGCTTTGCTGGTGAAGGGATCGCCTGCTTCTCCTGAGAATCGAATAAAGGAGATTTTCTATTTTTACTTTGAGACACCTCTGAGCAGTCAATTTGAGTAAGGGGGGGTGGGGTGGGGTGGTGTTATGCTATCCCAATCAATATGAACTTGAAAATCAAGATGCTTTTCATTCTTTACATCTCCAGAGACTAGCTCAGTGACTGTCATACAGTAGGTGCTTAATAAATGCTTATTAATTATATTGATAGATTCTAGTTCCACCCTTACCTCTTTACTTGCTTTATAGCCTTCATTAAGTCACTGGACTTCTCTGGATCTCGGTATTTTTATCTAGAAAATGAGAAGTCTGTTACAGCTTTAACATGTTGTGATTTTAAGTGTATAATAACTGTAATAATAATGCTATCTTCAATCATTTCCTCTTCCTCCCTCTGTGTATGAATGCAAGTTCCCACTCATCTGTCTGTATTCTTAAATCAAATATAAATTTAATCTAGGGTTATTCAATATGAAAAGAAATCATTTCCTTTCTTTCTATTAACTTCAAACTTCATTTATTCACAGACTCATTTCTGTCATCTACAGATATACCAAAGTCTTCCCATCATTAAAGAAAAAAAAAAAGCGAAACTTCAATTGATCCCACCATTAGGCTTTCATAATAGGTCTCTTCTTCTAAGGAGAGAGCTCAAACTCCTAAACTTATATACATATATTGCCTTCATTTCCCCATTTTCCATTCATTTCTCAATCCCTTTGTAATATGGTTTTAAATCATATCACTCTAGTGAAAGTCCTATCTGCACATTTATCAAAGTGGTTATCATAGGAAATTAATCATTTTCCTACCACAATATTTCCTACCCTTAGAGGTAATTATTCTCTACATGAGGATTTTTTTTATAATAAACTAACCATCATATTGAAGCAAAGAACCACAGATCCTGGCAGAATTTAAGTACCATAATGAGGATTATTGAACAATAATCTTTGTGTCCAGTAGAAGTGGTGGTGGGGAGGAGGGGCCAGAACTCTGTCTTGAGCTCAGTCTCTACTAGTTAGAGACAGTGCAACAAGCTGTGGTCTTTGATCAGTTAGAAAGACAGCTCCCAAAATGGCTACTGGAGGATTATGACATCAGGGATGGGGTGGTAGCTGTCCCAGTGGGATGATGGCACCCAAACTTTCTTGGGATCCTTTTTTATTCAAAAAAACTTCTATCTCAAATATCCATCAGGAAGGTTTCAGTTTTGTAGTTCCTGCTATCTCTAAAGGCAGTGATGGTTGTAGAATCAACATGTTCTCTGGATATGGTAATCTGTTATTACAGTTCTAGGAACTGAGTGCTACCAAAAAAAAGTAGTAACAACACAAACCTACTTAAACCTAGCTGAGATGAGTATTATTAAGGCTTTGGAAATAGGGAGAGATTTTCCAGCAGCTTAGAGATATGTATGAGGCAAAATGGTGATGGATGACAGATTGCATAGGTAAGCAGAAAAAAAAAAGCTTCTGTAGAAAAAGAACTCTTAACAGAGCTCTTTTATTGCTTAATAACTTGACTACTGCCCAGGGGGAATTGCTTCAAGGCATGTACTTTTAGTGAAAGGACAATAGTGTGTTTGCTTTAAGGAGTTAACAGCTTTCCCTTGATACATTTCTAGCAAGCAAGGTCAATTCATTCAGTAAAAGAAAGGATAGTATTTGCAGTTTTTAAAATCCTAAATAATAGATAAGGACAGCATAGCATGGTAGATATAATACCAGCCTTTGCAGGAGAAAGATTTGGGTTTGAGTCCTGCCAGCCTTTGGCTCCAATTTTTGAGGTGACCTTGAGCAAATCACTTAGTTTCTCAGTCCCAAGGCAAATTTCTAATTCTATTTGCAGAGCTGGTGCCAAACTTGAATGGTTAAAGGGTGTTTTCTCCCTGGGAGTTCCTTCTACCAATAATAAGATCTTTGGGCTGGTTCAATAAATGCACATGGGCTTATGTTTATATACATTATGACAGGGTTATACAAACTGAGCAATCCAGAAATGTTTATTGTGTGCCTACCATGCGCCAGGTACCATGCTAACCACTGGGTATACAAGAAGAAGTAAAAAACAAAGCAAAACAAACAACAGCAAAAACCATCCCTGCCCCCAAGGAACTCACAATCTAAGGAGGGAGTCAGTGTGCAGACAAATATATAGAAACAAGCTATATACAGGATAAATGAGAACTGATTCACAGAGGAAAGTCACTAGGCTTACCCTGAGGAAAAATATTTTCCTGTAAAAGATGGAATTTTACTTGGAACTTAAAGAAAGCTAGGGAAGTCAGGAGGCAAAGATGAGGAGGGAGAACAGTCCAGGCATCAGGGACAGAGAGAGAGAGAGAGAGAGAGAGAGAGAAAGAGAGAGAGAGAAAGAAAGAGAGAGAGAGAGAGAGATTGTGTGGCTATGTAATTAATATATGATGCACACAACACACATGGGAAATGTGACATGTATGACATACATCTCATGACAGTGCAACACATGATATATACAACACATGAATGATTCGCGTAGCATGTGACATGCTCCATGGTGTGTATATGACTGTAGAGTTAATGCATGATATATGTCACATAGCAAATATGTGACATACATGATGTGTGTGGAATATAAATTTTACTGGGGGATACTGAATGTGTATGGAGAAGTAATACAATAAAATTGGAGGAGAGACAAAGCATTGAAAACTAGAGGAATCATGAAAAGATTAATGAAGGAGATAAGCCCTGAGTAGAGTCTTAAGAATTCTACAAAATTCCAAGAATTAAAAGAGAAAGCATGATAATTAGCAGGATCTATGAAAACAAAGGTTTGGGGTCAGCTAGGTGGCACAGTGGATGAAGCACAGGCCCTGGAGTCAGGAGAACCTAAATTCATATCTGGTTTCAGACATTTACTAACTGTGTGATCCTGGGCAAGTCATTTAACTCTGCCTAAAAAATCTATTTGATTTTTTGATAATTAAGGTGGGGATTTTTGGCCATCAATAATATTAATAGATGAGTGCATTTTTAAAACTTAGAAACAATTTTCCAACTTTTTAAAAAATCCTACAAAATAAAAGACTTTGACATCTTTTAACCAACTTGTTAAACTTACAAAAATACAATGTCTTCCTATTGGTTTCCAAAAACAACTGATTGACACTGGGGAAGACAGAAATTTACCAGAGGAATTTTAACAGAAACCTTTGCATAATTGAAGGGGATTAAAAATGAATATCATGATTTCATAAGGGCAGCCAATGATGGACATCTTTTACTTGGATCTAGATACCTTCAGGAAGTATCTTTTTCAGCTCTGACAGCAACAAGTATTGAGAAACTGAACTGAGAACAAGACCTTGGAATCTCTGTATCAGAAAGCATTAAGCCAAAATATATAAAAAAGATGCATACTCAAAAGAATTACTCTCAGTAAAAATATTATGATTATTAATAAAATCTAAAGAGAGCAAAAATGTTTATAAATATAATACAACTTATTTTTAATATTGCTCATTTTATCAATATCTCAACCTTTTTCATACACGTACATCATTTCTAAATTTATATGTGTATGTATGTGTGTGCTTACATCCATACATAAGAAAGGCAGCTAGGTGGCTCCATGGATAGAATTCTGGGTTTGGATGCAAAAGACCTATGTCCAAATCTGACCTCAGACACTAGCTGTGGGAGGCTGGGACTTTGTTTGCCTTAATCCATGGGAGAAGGAAAGGTCAAACTACTCCAGTTTTTTTGCCAAGAATACCTCATAGACAGTATTAGTGTGCTATGCTTCTCAGGGTCAAAAAGAGTCAGACATGACTGAGTAATAAAGACATAGATAAGTGAATGCACACATCTATAAAATTCATAAACCCATATGTGTGTATATATAGAATATCTCAAAAGTTTTAACGCAGTTTCTATATGAAGTATGTTCAAAAATGTTTTATATGTAAGGTTGCATATACAAAAAGCTTAGAGACCGTTACTTTTTTATTATTTCCATTTTGTTTCTGTTTTATTAATATTTTTTCCAATTACATGTAAAATTATTTAAATTTTTTTTAAAATTTTGTGTTCCAAATTCTCTTTCTTCCCTCCATCAACTGAGAAGACAAGCAATTTGGTATAAGTTATATGTGTGCAGTCACGCAAAACATATTTTCATACTGTTTTATTTGTCTTTCATTACTGAGGAGGACCATGACATCAGGAGATGATGATGTAATTTGAAGTTGACTTTGATTTGAGTGAGGGAAGGCTATGCAAGTTTTTCCTTAATTAATTAATTGATTTTCATATTAGTCATGTTGTGAAAGAAAACAGACCAAAACCCAAAACAAAACAAAATAAGAAAAATGACAGTAAAAAAAAAAAAGTATGCTTCCATCTGCAAGAGACCACTGCTCTTGACAATACTGCTGGCTCCAAAATGATCTTCTCTCTCCCCACAAAAGGTATTTACTATTTGTTAGATATTGTGTAAAGCAATGGGAATGCAGAGGAAAACAAAGCCAGTCTAGGAGTGGAGCACACATGCAAATAAATCTATACAAACAAGATAGGTACAGGATAAATTAGAGGTCATCTCATAGGGAAGGCACTAACTTTAAGAAGGACTAAGAAAGGCTTCTAGTAGAAGATGGAATTTTAACTGAGACTTGAAAGAAGGTAAGAAAGTCAAGAAGGAGGGAAGAGGGCTATGAGAATTCCCAGCATGATGAAAAGTCAGTAGAAGTGTATGGCGCTGCTAGACTGAGTATTTGGTATGAAGAAAGGCAAGGAAGTCAGTGTAGGAAAAGATGTAAGAAGACTGGAAAGGCAGAAAAGGGCAAGATTATGAAGAACTTTAGAAGTCCAACATAGGATTTGATATTTGATCTTGAAGTTAATAGAGGATCCACTGGAATTTACTGAATATCCTTCCCATGTGCCTGTCTCTGACCCATGATGAGGCTGTCAATGAGTCAGGGAGAAAAGACTACTTAATCATCTTTAAAAACATATAACTCTACCTTTTGTCACTCTCCCTGTCTGCAAAGTATTTAGGGACCTTGTCATCCTCTCTCTTGGACTTTTTATGGGGGAGAGTGGAGTTTTCTCCACTTCAATCCCCTACCAGTTGTGGCATCTTCTCACACATGGCAATGTGTACGTGTGCTGTTGTGTTAGATAGGTAGGTGGAGTGGTTGGTAAGGCCACTAGACTGAGAGGCAGGAAGATTTGAATTCAAATTCTACCATAGACAGTTACTATGTGACCTTGAGAAAATTGTTTAAGCTCTCTGTGCCACAATTATCTCATCTGTAAAATGGGGATAATAATAGCACAAGCCTCCCAAAACTTCTGTAAGGGTAAAATGAGATAATATTGGTATAAAGTGCTTAGCAAAACTTAAAGTACAATATAAATGCCAGCCTTAATAATATATAATTACTTATCATACTATAGAGCTGTAATGTAAATTTATTATTATTTTTATTGTCTGAACCTGGATCTCAAGACTTTGACTGCCTCTTCTACTTTGTGTTTCTTTCCCTGAGCATAGATTCCTGAATAACAATTCTGAGGAGACCATTTCCAGCTTTGGAATCTTGTGAATCTGAGAGACAGAAAGCTGCTGGGTGCCTCAGTCTATACTGGTTGCTCTGTGGGAAATGTTCCCTACAGCTACAACAACGCAGCCTGGAGTAGATGATGACGAGAGTAGAATCCAGTCATGCTCTGACTTGCCAGAAGATATGAATCTTCAAGAGCTTTTCAGATAGTGAAAAGTTGAGGTTGAAATGTCTATTGGACAGTCCTGCCATTTTTTATTTTTATTATTTGCAATGTCTTAAGTTCTTCATAGAAGACTATAGAAGAGTATCACAACTGTTCTGGCTTAATGTCTCATGCTTAAATATTTTGTCAGTACATACTTGTGAGTCTTTGTGTGGAGGATAGAAAAAGTTATCTTCTACCTGATCAGCATCGCACATTGAAGGCTTTCTAATCTCTTTCTGGGAGACTCCAGACTCTGGGCCAGGGGTGGGGAACCTGCGCTCCTGAGGTCACAGGTGGCCTTCTAGGTCCTTGGGAGCAGCCTTTTGAGTGAGCCCAAGTTTTATAGAACAAATCCTTTTATTAAGGGGATTCCTTCTCTGAAGTTTGGATTCAGCCAAAGGGCTGCACTTGGGGACTACATGTGGCATTGAGGCCACAGGTTCCCCACCCCTGTTAGACATAGGCCAAACCTGAACTTGAAGCAATTTTCCCCTGAGTTCCAGGAATGGGGCATAAAGAATCAGAAACAAAAAGAAAGAAGCTTATTCCTCTTTTCAAAGGCAAGGTTTCCTAGGACTGAGTCCAGAATGTGTGAGCCTAGAAGCTGAAGCCCATTAGTGGGAGAGGGGATCCTACTGATCTTAGACCAGTGTGTTGTTATTCATTTATTCACTTGTTCACTCAACAAAGTTATTAAGCCCTTACTACATGCTAGCCACAGTGGAAGACTGGAAATACAAAATATTTATTTATTAATATAATAAATATTTATTTACTAATAAGTGAAACCAGTTGCTCTTTCAAGGAGCTTATATTTTATTGTGGGGTGAGGGCAGCAAGAGGGAAAGAATCAACATACACATAGTTAAGTAAATTATATGTATATATATATATATGTGTGTGTGTGTGTGTGTGTACATACAATACATATAAATCATGTTTAAAGAGAACCCTGCATGAGTATATCTGGTCAGGTATAATCTGGTTAACCAAATTTATTTGTATGTCACTCTTCAACATGTCGTTTGACTCAATCTCATTTATTTTTATCTTTTTATCTAGATTGATCCAGGGGGTCGTTATATTTTGATAATGTGTATTCTCCTTAATAAAATTGTATTCTTTTTCTCATTCATTCAATAGCTCAAGCTAATAAACTATTAAGTATTTTATGTCCTGGAGAGACCCTTTACCACTAGTAATTACTAATTTTCTATAATTTTTTAAAAATTAATAGTGAGTTCCCTGTATATCTACATCAGTCTTCATACAAATTCCATTTTTCCTTCTCATTGGAATCATTTCCCTTTGTGTCTTCAGAATTTCATTCTTGAGCTTCTCCTTTCCCTCCTGGGCTGACTTCCCCTGAAACATTTTACTCGGCACCATCCTACCTATCTTTCCAATGCTCTTTTTAAAATGTACATTCTTAAACTTCTAGTGAATGTCAGACTATGACATTGAGATTTTCTTTCCTCAATCACCAACCCTAGGATGAAGTGGTCATTTCTGTCCAAAGTTTCCTATCATTTCAATGCCCAGGACCACTCCTCATTTCTAGTGAAAATTAGATCTTCTCCTTGCTGGTTCCTCCACTACTTGAAGAAAGAAATTATTCCTCTAGAAGTTAAGAGGTTATTAGCTACTTTGCTGTGAGTAGAGAAAGATCTCCTAAGGGTGTCTGGATAATTGAAATCACCTGTCACTATTATATAATATTTCTGTACTAGGCTTGTACTGTTTCCCAATTTCATCACCTAATTCCTCTTTCTGTCCAATTGCTCTGTATTATACTCTTATAATAAAAATCTTTTCTATTTCTTTTTTGACCTTCACCCAAGTATTCTCTTTCATGGCTCTTGGATTTTCTTAGATGAGTATATTTTCTTAATATAAATGTGAAATCCCCCTCAATTCATCAATTTTACTTATACTTAAAAAAAATAAAGTATACACATCCAGAGCCATCATCAAGTCATGAATTTGTCCCACCAAGTCTCAACGGAACCTATGAGATCAAATATTACTCTATCTAGCATTAGGACTTCTAGTTCATCTTGTGTTTGCCTAACTTTGGAAATTTGCATATAGATATTTGAAGCCATGGATTTTATAACTGGATCCTTTACTGGATTTTATGTCTTGTGAATTTCAGGGTATTTCAGCTGCTATTATTTCTTTTTTGGTATATTTTCTATAATATCTAATTTAGGGGATATTAGATAGATATAGAGATTTATCTAATATCTATATGAGAGAGAGTTTTTTTTTCCACCCCTATCTACTTTAGTTGAAAGACTTTTTAATTAGATTTGCAAGACAATTGGCAGATACATTATTTTGTTAGGCATGCTCCATTTCTGGCCAGAAATCCGTCAACCCTACGTTGTAAGCCTGCAATTCAGAAATTGTAATCCTAAATTCAATTTTTTCTGTTCTGCATCCCTTGCTTTCAATTTGTATGACAAAGAAAAATTCAACTTGTGATTCCTTGGTCTTCAGTTTCTTGCCCAATTCTTCATAATAATTGGCAATATATTTTAGCTTCCTCTTGGAAATGTCACTGGCATCTTTCAGAATTGGCTAATTGTCACTTATCTTGATGTCTCAGAACTTTCTGTTATGTCTTTGAGATATGCTCCAGGGAGACAACAGACCTCTTTATTGCTTTTATCTGGTCTAAAAATAGTTTCCTCAGTTCTCCTTGAGTAGGGACTTCCTTTTTTTTTTTCTCCTCCTCTTCCTTCTCCTTCTTCTTGTACCCAAACAACCATAAAGTATCTAATCTGAAATTTATAGTCTTAGAAAAATGCTTGGGGTTCTCATAACTAATAGGTCAGAGGCAGGAAGTCTTTCTGACTCCAAGGCTAGCCATCTCTCCATTATGCCATGCTGTCTCTCAATTATAAGAAAGCTATCCCTCTGTATTTATTGTATATTGATTTTAAGAAACCATTTCTTTCAGTGGCGTAAAATGTATCCTTTAAGACACAATGTCTTCTCAGATAAGGGGTCATCCATGTGATCATCAAAATCATCCAAAACTTTCTGACAGGCCTAGCTACCAAAGTAACCTTAACCCAAATTCCATGGAGTATTGACAACTGTCAACCTGATAAACAGAAAGATATGTCTTCCTTAGAGGTGTTTGCAGTGTCATTGAAGATGTCCTCTGTAAGTGTAAAACAAACAAAAGATTTGCTATTAATGGTAAAGTTCTCCAAATGCTTCTATTTGCAGGTGACATTTTACTAATTGCATTGAGCACTGGGACACTACAAAACCTCTTTAGTAAAATTTCCAACAACATGAAAGAAAGATATTCTAACCATCCCCACTGGAAAATAAAAATGAATGCAAATATGCATGTTGCCCAGATTGTGACATGCAATTGGATGGTAAGCCGATGAATTAAGCCATCCTCATGTGTATCTCAGACAAGTATTGTGGATAAGGGAAAAAATAGTAAGAGGAAAGCAGACTGTTGCATTTGGGAATTTATGCAGTTTTCTTTCTTCTAAAAAAAATTGACCTATTTTGTACACCCTCATTTCCAAATTTATCCTTCTTCCATCCTGCTCAGAATGTCATCTCTTACAATAATAAAAGAAAAAAGATAAATGAAGCATTTCAGCAAAATTAACAGGTCAATTAAGTCTGGCAGCATATGCAATGTTCCATATCCATGGTGCCCCACCCTTACAAAGAAGAGAGAGAGATACATTTTCTACTACTCTTGTCCAGGCCAAGCTTGGTCACTATATTACTCGTCAGTTTCATTTTGTTATTGTCACTGTTCTTTGCATTTACATTGTTGCATGTATTGTTTTCTTGGTTTTGATCACTTCATTTTTTCTCATTTCATATGTGGAGTTGTGGATAGAGCACTGGACTTGGAAGCAGGAAGACTGCCTTTGACATTCACTAATTCTATGTCTCTGGACAAGTCCCTTAGCCTCTCCAGCTTCAATTTCTTCATCTGTAAAATGATGGGTTGTATTTGATACCACTGGTGCCCCTTCCAGCTTTCATCCTGTGATACTCTATGAAGGATTAAAAAAAATATGTATGGACATGAATCATGGAAGATGAGAAGACATGGAGCTTTCATCTGTGTTGCTTGAGAAAAATTCTCATACTGGCAACGAGACAGATCTACCCTTCATGTTAATGTGAATCTAGGACAAGGGAGATTACAGCTCCATTGCACTCTGCTCTGGTCAGACTACATGTAGAATATAATACTGAGTCATGGGTATTGATAGAATCCTAATAAAGCTGCCCCCTGCCCCAGTGTTCTAATTTCCTAGGGCCCCAGTGAACAGCAGACACGTCCTGATTTAATCACACATGCTGGCTTTAACCACACCACAGGTCCCCTGTCTCAATATACCCACTGACCTTAGCTAGCCACAGTCCCCAGATCCACTTCACGTATTTGAACAGGTGTGTTCAAATCACATCATCCATTTAGTCCAAGACAGGACCACTATCCCTAACTATCTATCTTGACCAGACAGGATTATAATAGCTAGACCGTAATAGACCATCAGAAAGCAGTGTAACCAGGATGTTTGACCACCAAACCATAGAAGGGAGCCCTTCCCTATTACCTAACCCCTCAACAAGTCCTTCCTACCTTTTTAATATTCATAATTTCTGTTGTGTAATCAGCATCATTACACTTTAAATTTGCCTGTGTTGTCATACTAAGCTGCTAGTTCCTCTTGGCACCTAGCCTGCTTCTGAGGGGTGTCAATACTCAATAAATAGCTGTACTTGGATTTGAAGTGGTTTGACTCTGAATTCTTTGAGACAACCTCCACAATACACCATGCAACCACAACAGGTATGACATTTAGGAAAAGCACCCATGAAAAGTAGTGCATCAACTGAGTGAAATGAACAGAACAAAGAGAACATTATACACAGTAACAGCCACAGTGTGTGAGGACTGTTTCTGATAGACTTAGCCCTTCACAGCAATGCAAGGACCTAAAACATTCCCAAGGGACTCGATGCAAACTGCCTTCCACATCCAGAGAAAGAACTATGGAATTGGAATGCAGAATGAAGCAGACTATTTTCTCTTGTGTTTTGCTTTGTTTTTTCTCATGGTTTCTCCCATTTGCTATAGTTCTTCTATGCAACATGACTAATGTGAAAATGTGTTTAATAAGAATGTATGTGTAGGACCCATATAAGATTGCTTGCCATCTTGGGAAGTGTAACAGTAAGCACCCTAACATATACAGGGGGGGCTACTGTCATAGCTTCTTACATCTTCATTCATAAAAGGAAAGGCAACTTTTGAGGGGTTAACAATCACTTTAACCAAGCACATGTATCATTCCCCTAAGAAAATACAGAGAAATTAAAGATCAACAGACATGGCTTCCTCTGTCTGACACAGTACAATGGTCTGGCCATAGTTACCAGACAGGGAAGCCATCATAAGGAGGGAAGGAGAGAAAATTTAAAACTTATGGGAATGATGGTTGAAAACTGAAAACAAATAAATTAATTAAATAAAAACTTACCAAAAAAATAAAATAAAATATCATCTCCTAATAAAAATAAGTAGTGCATCAAGTTGTGGGAGATGTACACTGCAATCCACTGACACTGGACCCTTTCCTGTTCCTCCATCTCTTAACTCTTTTTTTTTTTCCTTTCCACTTCCTGGCCTCCATCAAGTCCCAGCTAAAAGCCCACCTTTTGCAAAAAGCTTTGCCCAATCCCCCTTAATGCTAGTGTCTTCCCCTGAGATTATCTACAATTTATCCTGTTTATATTTAGTTTGTATGTATTATTTGCTTGTTGTCTTCTGCATTAGATTGTGAGTTCACTGAAGGTAGGGTCTGTTTTTTGCCATTTTCCATTCTTTGTATCCCCAGGGTTTAGCACAATGCCTGGTACCTAATGAGTGCTTAATAAATGCTTGTTGATTTGTTGATCAGACTGCTGGAGGGATTTTAAATTATGACATATAAGAATTATTTATAAACTATGACAGATGAATTATTTTTCCAAATGTTTCATTTGGAAAAAAAACAGGGGGAAAGATGATCTTTGACTTATAAAAGTGTTGTGTAAAAGAGGAAATAAACGTGGTCTACTTGACCCCAGAGGGAAAAATTAGGACCAATAGTGAAAAACAGGAAGAAGGAGCTTTTCCCTCAACATAAATAATTTCTTCCTAAATAATTAGAAAAAGACAAAAGTGAAATGAGCTGGTTAAACAAATAGTGAGTTTCTTAAGCTCTGAAGATCTTTAAACAGCATCTTCATGGTTACTTGCATGATTATAATAGAAGATGGTCCTGCTTAGGTACAGGCTGGCCTAGATTACACTTGAATTCCCTTTCAATCATCTTGAGAGTCTATGAAACACATTATGCCCCTTATCACTTTCAAAGGCAATGAAATGGAGAACCCCATCAGATTCCAAAGTGTAGGTCTATGCATACAAAGACTTTGCCCTCCTCACAGTGGAATTTGTTAGGGGGTTGTGATGTATGAAGAGGTCAAGAGATATTTTAATTAATTGTTGTATTAATTATGCTAGAGGATAATTAATATAAGGAGTCAGTGTAATTCTTAAATGCCAAAGATCCCTCATAGAACCCACTCAATGCTTGTGTGTCCGTGAAAGAAAGGGTGTTCCTGAGTGTTTATGGTATGTGTGTGTGTGTTTGTGTGTGTGTGTGTGTATGCATATCTGATGCATACTCAGTGATAATTTCATCAACTCCTGTCCCTCTCTACTTCACAGTTGTCAACTTAATCCTCTCTCTCTCTCTCTCTCTCTGTCTCTGTCTCTCTCTCCCTCTCTCTGTCTGTCTCTGTGTCTGTCTGTCTGTCTATCTGTCTGTCTGTCTGCCTGCCTGTCTCTCTCTCTCTCTGTTCAAAGTGGGTATGGTTTGGAATATTCTCAGTAAATGACCCAAACTGCAGAAATTCTAGTTGTCTTATCCCCCACTGTAGAGTAAAACTGCAGAAATGTTTTCTTTTCCTGAGGAATTGTTTCCTTTCTTTCCACCTCAAACCATAAACTTGTAGGTTCAGATAAAATCACAGCAAATGGCTATATAATTGACTGGCAGTACTGAACAATTTAAAAATACAGATAAACATTTTGTTCTCAAGTGGATTTCTAATAGAAGCGATTTAAGTCTAAACTATGGGTGAAGCTGGGTGAGGAATGGTGCTTTTGATTGAACTTCTCTACCACCAAATATTATAATCATCTATTCAGCTAGGTCTTGCCTCTAGACCAGGGGTGGGGAACCTGTGCTCCTGAGGCCACATGTGGCCCTCTAGGTCCTTAAATGTGGCCCTTTGACTGAATCCAAACTTCAGAGAACAAATCCCCTTAAAAAAGATTTGTTCTGTAAAACTTGGACCCAATCAGAAGGCTGCACCCAAGGACCTAGAAGGCCACCTGTGACCTCAGGAGCACAGGTTCCCCACCGCTGCTCTAGACCAGAACTTCTATATTCTCATTTATCTAATCTTATTCCTTCATCATTCTCATGCATTTGAGTCTCATTCTAACCCAGTTGCCTCCCCTGTCTGGTGAAAACAACTTTTTCAAGGCATCTGAACTACAAAACAAATTGAACTTTCTTGAATGCCTACAGTATCTAACCCAAGGATTATCTATCATCCTGGGAAAGTCCACCACAGTCTCTTTAACCAAGAATACACTGCACTAAGCTACTTGTCACCTCTATTTTTTTTTTTGTCCTTTGCATAATCAGCTGAAAGTTGACACCCTGTGTAAGTGGCATTCTGGATAATAGTAATTACTCATATTTAAATAATTCTTGAAATCTATGAAGTACTTTTGTCATAACAATCCTGTGAGGCAGGTAGTATAAATATTATCATCCTTTTTTTTTTTTAAACCAATTGTAAGATGTGTACATACCCAAACAAAAAGTATCTTTGGGCAGTCTTTTCTCCAGTTTCCAAGTAAAGTAACCAATTAGAATTATATTCACCTGATCCCTCTAAACAAAATGAAGGCTGCTTTCTTTGTAGCTCTTACTCATTTAGCCCCTTCTCACCAGTCACTGGTTATACAAAAGATAATCACAAACAGTGAATGGAAAGTAAACCCAATAATCCTTACAAAACAGCAAACAGGAACTGGAAAAGTTTTGTAAATTTTATTTGGTTAATTCACAAAAGTGAATGAGTTCTTTAAATTGGAGCAAGATGAGATCTCAGCTCAGTCAGGAGAGAGGCACTGATCTCACACAAGGGAAAATCTATGAAGTCTCAAGTGGGGTATGCTGGAAACTTAGGCTGAGTTGCATCTTTGAAGTTTCCAAAGTATCCCTCTGTCTCTCTCTGCCTTTTCTCCCTTTTTCTACTTCTCTCTTTCTGTCTGTCTCTCTTCCTGTCCCCTGGAGTCTGTGTCAAACCACCTATGTCTTTCCCCCAAGAATCTCTTGTATCAACTTTGCCCCTTATGGAAGCACCCAATACCATGTTACTGAATGTTCTCTTCAACAATCTGAAGTATGTGATGGATAAAATCTGAAATGACAAGGAAACAAGATTAGAGCTTCCAAGCATATCAATTTATTAAACAATGAATGCAAATTAAATAACAAATTAGGACCAGGCCTCCTCAGTTTGGCACTGGACCCCAAATACAGGAGAGAATAGATTTTTATGCATTAAAAGAAAACAATTAACAGGATATATAAACCATGAGTAAGATTAGGTTATCTGATTTCTAATTAGAGGAAAAACTGGGAGGTTTCCAAGTTGGAGGGGGAGAGTAAACATATAATTTCCTGAAATCATAAAAAGAGGCGTCCCACTCCCCTCAAGTGTCCATATTCAATCAAAACAACATGAAAACGATTGATAAGGCCAATTTTCAGATAAGACATAAGGTTGCTTAAGACATATAATTGTGAGAAAGCTCTTTGTATCAATCTTAAGATCTGATGGGGTTTCTGGTTGGCATAACCTAGGTCCTTGGTTAAGGATCTCTAAGCAACAGGTAGAGGTGGTCCATCTTCCCAGTCATGCAGGGCTAGGTTCAAACAATGCAATAAAGTTTTCTCACAATTCCCATAATTGAATAAAGTTTTCCCACAAGATAGAAATTGGATTAGATCCATAATTGAATAGAAAAGAAACTGAGATAGATCCAGAATTGAGTCACAAGATGGAGTCAGCATGGTTCACTCAATTCCCACAACTCTTTCAAGTTACATCTCATATACAGAAGCTCACAACATGACCCAGGTTTCATTGAAAACCCAGGTTACACAATGAAGAGATTCTCAGAGAGGCTAATGACTTGCCTTTGTTTACACAGCTAGGAAATGGCACAGTCAAGAGTCCAACTCAAGTCTCCTGGGTTCTTTCTACCATATCACACTGCTTGGCAGAGATCTGCCAATATAATGGGTATGGGCTTTAAGACTTAGCACTCTAGCTTAACTGTGAACTGGAGAGATTTCAGACTACCCCAAGCTGCCATGTCTGCTCCCTCCATTTACTCTTTGTTTGAAGCACTGCTGCTGAGATTTCATCTGTTTGTGGTCTTCTCTTAACAGCTGTTAGTATGCTGCTGTTACAGAGGGGTATGAGCCTGTAAATGGGATTCTAGCCCAGGAGTCTCATGAAAGCTGTCCCCTTGGGAGGCTTTGCACAGCTGATCTTCTGATTTCATTTTTGGTTTCCAGAAATTCCAGATGGGGTAAAGGAGGAAGAATAGTAGGGGAAAGATTGCCTTCTCTATCTCCTCTACTTCTACTTTTCTGAAGAGTTAGATTTTCTGCATGGTATCTGTAATGATAATAGTATTTCTTATTTTCATGAAATAAAAACACTAAGAAAGGTGGGTAATAGGGGAGGCTCCTCAAATTGGAATTCATATATTTTGGCCCAATCTTATGTCTGCACCAAAAGTTCTACTTAAAATATACTATACAGATTTACATAGTAGCATGTGTCGGTAAGCTGCACAGTTCATACACAGAAGAGGATCCTACTAGAGGGAATGACTGCAGCTAAACTAAAGGACTTGAACCTTTAAAGCTGAACCTAAAAGGATATGGCAAAATCTCAAAAGGGATAGAGCAGAGTTAGAAACTGAAGGCAGGAGAACGCTGTCATAGGAGCATTTGAAGTCAAAGCATTTGTGTTTACATCTTGTCTTTGACTCTTATCACTTGTACAGCCTTGAGAAATACAGTACAATGCACATTTATTAAGCATCTGCTCTGTGTTAGGTGGGCACCTAGGTGGTGCAGTGCATAGAGCATTGGTCCTAGAGTCAGGAAAAGTCATCTTCCTAATTTCAAATCTGGCCTTAGACATTTGCTAGCTGTGTGACCTTGGGCAAGCCACTTAACCCTGTTTGCCTCAGTTTCCTTCTCTGTAAAATGAGCTAGAGAAGGAAATGGCAAACTGCTCTCATATCTTTGACCAAAAAAAGATCCAAATGGGGTCAAGAAGAGTTAATGACAGAGAACTGCTTAACAAGAACAAAAATGTGCCAGGCACTGTGCTAAACTTTAGGGACACAAATCAGTTAAAGGAAGAACCTCAAGGAGCTTACTTTTGCTAACACTAGAGGGAGACAACACAGGAAAGAAAGTTAAAAGGCAGAGACGGGGAGAAGGTACCCAGCTGGTGCTCAGCGGCATGACAATGAAGGAGTTGAATCCAAAGAGTGCAGTTGGTGGGAAATTAAGTTTGCTGGGCCTCTGAGCTTTCTTCCTATGGCATTTTTTTTTGACTCAGAGGAGTTACAGAAGGTTCTGAGTAGGTGTGGATGCTGAAACTGAAGAGAAACATTGCTGCTGAGATTTTATCTGCTTGTAGCCTTCTCTTAGCAGCTGAGAAGATGCTGCTGTTAGCCAGAGGTATGATCCTGTGAACATAATTCTAGCCCCAGGTGAGATGCTGTGGAGTAGAAATAACAACGTGACTGGACAACACAGAAATGCTTCCAAAGGGAAGATGGTGCAAATGTGATAAAAACAAACAAACAAACAAAACCCCAAAACCACCAATCTGATTTCTTAACTGCCACACAAGTTGCTCTGAACATGAACAGGATAAAGATTTCCCAGATAAAGATTTCCCAGAGGACAAAGTTCATGCTTCTTCTAAAAGAGAAGACTTTTAACTTCACTAGCACCTGGAATCCCAGTATAACTCTTAGAGAAGAAAAGATTTTAGATGATGATAATGATGATTATAGCATTTCTAGAGTGCTTAAAGGTTTTCAAAGCTTTTTATAAATGTTATCCTTAAACAACACGGTGAGGTAGGTGCTATTTTTGTCCTCATTTTACAGATGAGGAAACTGAGACAAAGAGAAGTTTAGTGACTTGACCAGAGCCACACAACTAGTCAATAGGTAAGGCAGCATTTGAATTTAGGTCTTCCAGATGTCAATTTCTGTACTTTATGTGCTGCCCCATGTCTACAGATTTGAAAAGCTGAAACAGTAGTAATCCTTTTGCCCTATGAATAAATGCGATTTTGGTAACTGACACTTTTTGTTAATGGTACTTGCAGCTCAGTGAAGGGCATAATATTTAAAGGATCCACAATTTCTATAGTTCAGTAAACGAAGTCAATGCCTTTGGTGATTCAAAGAGGAGGAAGTGGGTATAGATAGTGCTACATGTCAAGAGAAATTAACATTTTCTCAAATAAAACTGTAGGGAAGGGGGAAAATAGGCATTTATTAAGCATTTACTGTGTGCCAAGAACTGTGCTACATACCTTAAAAATATTATCTCATTTGATCCTTACAACAACCCTGAGAGGTAGATACTATTATTCTCTCCATTTTAGGTTTGAGGAAACAGAGACAGGCTTAGGATCCCATAGCTAGTAAGTTCTGAGACTGGATTTAAATTCAGATCTTCTGGGCCCTTTGGAACTCCATTCACTACACTACCTAGCTGCTCCTAGGTACACTTCTGATACCTTATCAGAGGAGGGTGAGGTCTCAAGGAAATTTTCTATGTCTGAATTGAACCTATTACAAGATTCAAAAATGGTTGCCATAGTCCATTTGGGAATGTTGATTAAGGACCAAAAATCATGATGACTACAGTGCTTTTCAAGACTGATGATTTGATATTTCATTTTAGCTGGTTTTAACCAAACTGGGGCTTGGCGTACTTTGGGGAGTGAAGAAAAAAATTGGGGGAGATGAACAGGTGCTGATTTCTTCACAGAAAAGAGACATAGTGGTCATAGAGGACAGATGAAAGTATTGATAGTCCAATGACCCAAAAGACTCACATTGTCCTTTTGGCAACTTGTCAAGAAACAGATGGTCATTACAGTTCATACATTTTAACCTTTTTTGGTTGAGATAACATTGTTAAACCATCTATAATAAATATTCAGAACTTGCTTTCCTTCCATTTCTGTCTCAGAAAATGGAGAGGAATTTGTTTCCCCAAAGCACTGACTAGAGGTATGGCATTTGCATCTAACAATAAGAAAAGCTTTAGCTAAATGTGAAAATCTACTGGATAGGATGTGTGGAAAGAGTTACCCATGATGCACATGGCCTGAGATGCCAGTGGGCACTCAAAGTGACATGGAACTTGGGCTCTTTGGATATTGATATACAAAATATTCTCTAATGAGTCATAGGAAGCAACCTGTCAAAATGTGCAAGAATGCTAAATATGACTGAATATATCTGAGCCAACAAAGGGACCCCTGAAATCACTGCCTGTTACAGAAAAATAATTGTTTCAGTTTGTTGGATGAATGCAATACCACTGATTAATTGTAGGAATTGCTACCATCTGTCCAGTTTGACTAGAGCACCAGTGGTCTTACTCATCCTTTAGACAATATCAATTCAAAATTGTATGAATCTATGACTTCAAAGCTGGAAAGCATGAACTCAAGTTTCAAAGTGATGCATTTATGACTCTCATACCTCTAGTAGAAAACACAATCATATCTACCAGGAAGGGTCAAAGGAGAGCAAATCTGAGTGAAAAAGCTGCCAAGGTACTTGTGAGCCTTCCTGATTTACCATTCATGCATGCCAAGGTTTGATGTTTTCAGCAGTATGCCTGCCTTTAATGATCTGCCAAGAGAAGGTGGATTGATAAATGACCTGAATTGGACATTTTGTACTGATTTTTCCTTCTGTCCTTTCCCTTCCCACTACCAAAAGCACAGTTGTTTTAATTTCTAAAAAATCAAGTTCAGTTAATTGTTAATAATACTAGAAAGAAGTAAATAGTAATGTATATTTATTTAAATCCTAAAATTATAAATGTATATTATAAATACATAAGGAATCAGGAATGAAATTTTTTAAATGTTCGTTCTTTTGATGATCTTGTGGGATGTGCATTTACATCTGTGAAATACAGTAATGAGGTCCTTCTTATTCAACTTTCAAAAGGAAAAGAAAGTAAAATTCAAACCTTCCCCTTCTAAGAAACCCTTTTAGATGTTTTCTCTGATAGATTTCATTGGCTATCCTCTTATTTTTATCTAATATACATTGAGTTAATTTTGCTCTTTCAAAGGAGCTTTAAAAGGTCACTGGTCATTCATTCATTTTTTGCTTATTCATTTAATTTTTATGGAAGCATTGTTTCAGTCCTTTAAAAGGGCTGTTGATTAAGATTTGGGTCTACTTTTTTTTTCAACTGGGCCTACTATTATGCAGAATTTCATTAATTTTTGTACTATAATAAGGTGTGGATCACCATCAGAACTCTATTGGGAAAAAAAAAGTTAGAAAAAGATTGTGCCTCTTTTATTCAATTGGATTTGGAAGAGGAGCAAAATTATTTGTTTGAAATTTACCTTTCAGCCATATGAATGTGTATTCTAATGTAACCTTATTCTACTGAAGAATTTTGTATGGTACAATGCAATAAAATCTTAGACTGTTGTGATTTAGGCTGTCTATGTTTGGACTCATGTATATGTATATACAGTCAACGTGTTGAAAATGTCTAAGAAAATATCTATGGATGAAAAATAGAGATATAGAGGAATCTCTTACAAAGTTAATGTGCTTGCCCAGGGTTTTTTGTTTAGTTTGGTTTAGTTTTTGAAGCATATGTGTAAGTTTCCTTTTAATTTACACAAAAATATATTATAAGAAATTTTAAGTTACTGATGTACTTTGTTTTTACATTTTCTAGCATATCCTTTCTCTCTCTCCTACCTCACATTCCATCAGACAACTAGCTGGCACAGCGGCTAAACTGCTGGGCCTAGAATCAGGAGGACCTTAGTTCAAATCCAGCCACAGATAATTAGTAACTATATGACCCTGAGCAAGTCACTTAGTCTCAGTTTCCTTAACTGTAAAATGAGGATAATAATAGCACCTCCCTCTCAGAGTTGTTGGGCGAATCGAGCAAGGTAATACTTGTGCACGGTGCCTGGCACGTAATAGGCACTGGATGCCCTCCCATTTCTTACAACAAAGAATTTTTTTTAAGTAAAAAGTGTTTCATCAGAACTGAATCTGTTGGAATATGCAGTGTTCCACATAGTCTTCCACCTCTGCAAAGAAGGCAACAAGGGAATGAGAAGCATCACTCATCTCTTTTTAAGGGACAAGCTAGATCATTATAATTACTCAGCATTCAATTTCATTTTTTTCCCCACAAAAATAAATAACTTAAAAGGAAGCAATTAAAGGGAAATGTGCCATCCAAACATGGGGAAGAGAAACATAGTAGTAAAAATGAGGACAGAAAGACTGTTGGGAGGAGATCAGAAATACCTGTCTCAGAAAGAAAAGCAGAAAACAGCAGACCTTCAAAGGACAGCAACACATCTTCAGTTGCTTGATGCAATTTGTTAAGCTCATGTCAGGGAACTGTCAATTGTAAGGCCCATCACTGTTTCTTGGCAATGATACAGGAATGCCACTAATGCCACAGACAGTTAATCCATAGTCCCGAGTGACAACCCATCTGGGAATATTTGCTACTGTTCACATAGAAAGTACACCTGATCAAGGGTCCTATAAGTTGCAAGGGAAGGAAGTTCAGAAGAATTTTCCAGATTGTGTGGTACATCACCCTGGAGGGTACTATACCTTTAGGGGACTCATGGGGGATGGTGTCGTAGCATGATGCCATATTCAAAATGATTGCATATTTTTGGATTTTTAAATATGGTTCCTGTATAAATTGATTTATATTTTAAAATGAAAATAAATCTCAACATTAGAACAAGACTTGGATGCTGAATTTATTCCAAATGTAATTAATTCAGTGCAATGACATGATCAGATGAGCTCAAATTTGAGTCCACAATATGGAATCTTGACATGGGAGTCACCTGCCAAGTTAGCACTTGACATTGCAGACTAGCTGTATGGATGAATTCTCTCATCATTTTGTTTGCAGTATTTGATCATGAAGCATATTAACTCAAAGTTAAACAGTCTTTGTATGGAAGTTAAAAATACCTTTACAGTTGTTCTATTTCTTCATAATAATTGATTTTAGTAAAGACAATTTAACGAGCCATTTTCTAAAAAGTCTTTTATAGCTCAAGAATAATTATTGACAATCACTTGCATTTTTGATAATTAAATTTAAATGTGGTTGTGTTAAAACTTTCATGATCTCTAGTTGTTTTTGAAAGTGAAATAATATTTCCTCCTGATAGATAAATATGTGGGCAATTAAAAGAGGAAATCAACTGCAGCAGCAGAAACTCATACAAGAAAAGCTGGAGACATTTTAAGTTGTGGAAATATACAAACTCAAAGTAAACAACCTCAGATCCAGAAAATATGACCTGCAAATAAATAAATAAAAATAAATAAATACCAATTTATTATTGGTATTCACAAATACTGTTACTGATAAGGAGGTGGGAAAAATTACTACTGGACTATTATGTTAGTAACTAATGATTAGTATGTGATCCAGGCTTTTCTCCTTCTATTTCCTCATTAAGGCACAACTCTAGTTAAAGTCAGTCTCTGAAAGACATGACAGATTAATAAGATTACTCTTAGCCTCAAGAAAGATGCTCATCAATCTTAGGTGGGTCCCCACCAGAATGGTAGACTTAATTTCTGTTTAGAGTATAAATAGAATCTAGTCTGAATAAATCTTACCCTCAGGGAAGGAACCCCTGTCCTTGATCTATTCTATTAAATAGTTTTGGGTGACTCAGTTCATGAAGGAGAAAACTATCAGGCTGGAGATGGCTTCCCTGTACTCAGATTGCTGGAATCCACTAAGTCTCATGATCAGACCACATTCTCAGCACAGGGAGCCAAAGACTCTTAGCCCACCTCCTCATTAAATGCCCACCAATCATGGCTGAGTTTTCACTTGTGAGATTTCTCTTTCAGAAAGTATTTAAGACATCTCAGGGTCTCCCTTAGTGTCTTTGGTTACTGAGAGAAACCATTGACCATCAATTTATCTATTGCTGGTAGCCTAACTAATAAACTGATTATTAATTACCCAGAAACTCTGCCTCTTAGGGTTATTCATCTCTGAGAAAAAAAGAGTTTTTGTTTATATAAATGCTTTAGCTGCAGAAAATACGAAAACTAAGAAATTTAAATAACATTTTGGAAGCATATCTGCAAAATACTTTTCCAAGACATTTTTCCATAGAAAATTAGATGCTTTTAATAAGCAAAATCAAAAATTTTCAAAAAGTATATTTGGAACAATAGAAATGATTATTTCTATCATTTAAGATTTCTTATAAAATTGGTAAAAAGCTTCATTTGATAGAAAAAACATTGGTACGACACCTGCATCTATAGATCTGGTCAAAATGATGTTCGGAGGATCACATAAATGCAAACTGGCTTTAAATGGTTACACTTGCAAATGACTTAGTTGGAGTGAGAAGTGCTCATATTTTTAGACCTTTGTAATCAATTAATCTGAAAACAAAAACTGAAGACATAGCTTCATTTACTATTGTTGATGAAGGCATGGCTTCAGAAGAGAAAAGAAAATTTTTAATTAGTTAATTGTCTAATTAACTAAAAACACTTAAAATGCTGACTATGTGCCAAGCACTGTACAAAGTGCTGGGCATATAAATAGAAAAAGCATGATGTTTCTCCATCAAGTTCACACTCTAATTGGGAGAGAAAATACATAAAAGAAAGTACATAAAAGAAAATTTCTATAAAAGAAAATAGAATATCCTAGAAGTTCTATAATTTGAGTAGATGACAAGGTCAGCAGTTCACAGGTTACTTAAGTAGGTAAGATAACAGTGGTGGGGCACTGCAGACCATAGAGACAAGGCTGAAAGGAAGAACGGAAAACATCAGAAAGCAGTAGTAGATTGCAAGGCCTGGTAGTCCTCCATCTCATCAGAAGAAGTGGAGTTGTTAACCATTCAAGCTTTGTAAAACATATAGAAGCTGGGGTAAAAAAGAAAAACAAGGGAGAAGTTTACACCTGGTAGTGGTAGATGTTCCCTTGCCCAGATACCTGAAATATATTAGCTCGAAGAGGTGTCAAGAGAAGAACACAAGGGTAGGGTGTTCCTGATGGCAAACTGGAAAGCTGTTGCAGAAGATGGTAACTGAATGTGGGCTCTCCTGTCTGCCTTCCCTCCCCTTCCTTCTCCTCTCCAAAGGAAGGTAAATTTGGATGGCCAAAAGATGTCCAGTTGACTTGGTTTTTCTGGCCAGTTCCCTCCCCTCCCCTCCCCTCCCCTTCCCTCCCCTCCCCTCCCCTCCCCTCCCCTCCCCTCCCCTCCCCTCCCCTCCCCTCCCCTCCCCTCCCCTTCCCTTCCCTCCCCTCCCCTTCCCTTCCCTTCCCTTCCCTTCCCTTCCCTTCCCTTCCCTTCCCTTCCCTTCCCTTCCCTTCCCTTCCCTTCCCTTCCCTTCCCTCCCCTTCCCTTCCCTTCCCTTCCCTTCCCTTCCCTTCCCTTCCCTTCCCTTCCCTTCCCTTCCCTTCCCCTTGAACCTACTGCACTCTGAAGCTGGAACGCCAATGGGCCCCTGCCTAAGGGCTTCCCTATGCCCTCCCTAGTAACTGTTGCTGTTTCCCTCCCAGCCTGAGGTCTTTCTTTTCCTTGGCCTCATTAAAGGGGCCATGCCCTGGTTACTTCTTAAACAATCCTATTCAATGCACGGGCTTTACCTCACCCTAAGTGAGTACCTGCAAAGAGCTTGGCCTAAAGGGCCCAAGGTCTCCCAGTGCATCCTGGGTCATCTCCAGTCACCCTGATGAATATCTGGTCATTGAATTCAGATGGCTCTGGAGGAGAAGTGAGGCTGGTGTTGCTGAGAGTCACAGAGTAAATAAGTGTCTGAGCCTAGATTTGAACTCAGGAAGAAGTCTTCCTGATCAAGGCCTGGCACTCTATCCACTGTTCCACTTGGCTGCCATTAACGATATAGTGATGCTTAAAAAGAGACAAAGTCAACCTCATAAGAATCATTAAGTTGTGGTGGGAAAGGACATAGAACTGGAATATGGTTTGGAAAGAAACACCTAATTCGAAAGGAATGAAATAGGTGAAGGGGATAGGGAAGTAGCAGTGTAGATTAAGAAGACCAATGTGAGGAAATCTACAACTGGAAGTGGGAATCATGTTGGAGAAAATATGGAATAAAAATCCATGGAGGGAGACACAGAAATTAAATTATCTTGGAAATATCCCACAGACAACAAATATCCCACAGAAAGAAGAAAGAAAGAGCTGAGGAACATGGGAAACATATCACATGAACTTGATGGAGGCATCATATAGTAGTTATGATGGATTTCAACTATTTAAGCATGTGCTGGAGTTTTCTATCCAAAGTAGAACAGGTTCTTGCCTTACTGATAATATCATTCTTCAAAAAATGGTATAAGCTTTTCTTTGTCCTGGGCCTGATTTTGATCAATAAGAATGAGCTGGTTCCTAAAGCAGAAGTCATAGGAACTTTAAAATAAGTGATAAAGAAGTAGAGAAAAGTCAAGCAGAACTTGATATATATTTTAGGTTTTTTCAGACAACACCACAAAGATTTCCAAGAAAGAATAGGCAAAATCATGAATATTGAAATTTTACAGAACAAGTTAGACCAAGAGGAATGAAAATTCCATCAGATGAAAGTCCTAATGACATCACCATGTAAATGTAGATGTATCCAACCTAGATTTTTTTATCCTTTTAAAAAATTATTTATTAAAAATTAAATATACCATAAAGAAAAAAGAACATATTGTAAACTTGAATATCAAGATTTAAATACAAGATAAGAAATAAAAAAACATGTCAGGATCATAGCAGAATGTAAGAGAAGATTTAAAATATATAGCAATAAATTTCCATTTCAAGAAAGCCTATGTAAATAAATACTCTGCATTGTGTTGAGAGCTATTCATCTTTTCTTTGCTTCCTTATAAGTTTTCTTTTGTTTTCTGCTGTGCACTTTTCACTTTGTTCTTTTTCCCCAGAAGCACATAATTAAGTGTTTATATACATAGAGAGATATAGACATATACATACACATATACAGATATACACATGCATACATACATAAACAAGTATTTTCTCTAACAGATTCTACTCTTGATCTTTGTTTTATGTTTGTGAACATCTCATTTCCTATCCCTCCTAACTCTTCTATTTCACTTCTACCCCCTACCTTGCCCTCCTATTACTTGACCTATTCCACCTCCAAGGAATTTATCCATTCCCTTATCTTCCCATTACCATTAATCTGAACACTCTTCTTATACCCCCTTTGACCTATTCCCTCACCTTCCAAGCCAGAATTCCTTCCTTTATCCTCTCCTCCCTCCCTATCTATCCCCTTAGCATTTTACTTCTTTCTGAATTCAGAAGACTTTTATATTCTTTTAGATATATATGCATTTTTCCTCTTGACCCCATTCCTGATTAAAGTAGGTTTCCAGAACAGCCCTCTTCTCCCATCTAATTTCTCTATATCAGTTCTTCCTCTTTCATCAAGGGAATTCCTTATTTTAGCTGTTCCTAAACAGTTTTACTTTTTAAAGACATATCATACTCATATCTATCCCAATCTTAGGAACTACACAATTACTAATAACTATCTTAGACATACATTTTATGTTTTGCATACATAAAAGGTAAGTCATCTGTCCCTATTGAGTCTCTTGTAATTAGTCTTTAGTATGTACCTTATATTTCTCTTGGTTTTTGCATGTCAAATCTTCTGTTAAGTTCAGGTTTTGATTTGTTTTTTTTATTTTTCAATGTCCTGAAAGTCTGATAACTCATTAAATATCCTTTTTTTTCCATTCAGAATTATGCTTAGTTTTGCTGGGTATGACATTTTTGGCTGTAACACAACTTCTTTTGTTCTTTGATACACAATATTCCAAGACCTAAGGTCTTTTAGTGTCACCATTCCTAGGTCTTGTGTTATCCTAACTGTGGTACTGCCATACTTAAATTGTTTTTTTCTTGTTGCTCATAATGTTTATCTTTGAGCTGGTTTTGGAATTTGACTATAATATTCCTGTGGGTTTTCCTCATAGAATCTCTTTCAGGTGGTGATCCATGGATTTTTTTTTCTATCTCTACTTTCCCCTCTTGTTCTAATGCTTCAGGACAATTTTCTTTAATTATTTCTTGTAGCATTATATCAAGATTTGTTTTTTGATCATAGCTATAAAGTAGTCAGATTATTTTTGTTCTTTCTTCTTGATCTGTTCTCCAGATCACTTGTTTTTCTTATGAGATGTTTCACATTTTCTTCTATTTTTTCATTCTTGACTTTAATTCTAGCCCCTTTGACCTCCACACTCTGATCCCTTAATGTAGAAGCTGCCAAATCCTTATGTTATCCTAATTGTATTTCCACATTACTCAGCATTTCTTTCTGGCTGCTTGCAATATTTTCTCCTTGACCTGGGAACTCTGGAATTTGGCTACAATATTCCCAGTTTTATTTTTAGGATCTCTTTCCAGAGGTGATCAGTGGATTCTTCCCATTTGTATTTTAGAAGTGGTTCTAGAATATTAGGGCAGTTTTCTTTGATAATTTTTTGAAAGATGATGTCTAGGCTTATTTTGTGATTATGGCTTTCAGACAGTCCAATAATTTTTAAATTTCTTTCTTGCATCTATTTTCTAGGTCAGTGGTTTTTCCAATGACATATTTCACATTGTCTTCTATTTTATCATTATTTTGGTTCAGTTTTATAATTTCCTGATTTCTCATAAAGTCTTTAGCTTCCTTTTGCTCCATTCTAATTTTGAAGGAATTATTTTCTTCAGTGAGCTTTTGGACCACCTTTTTCATTTGGCCAATTCTGCTTTTTAAGGTATTTTTCTCCTCATTGACTTTTTGGGCTTCTTTTGCCATTTGGGTTAGTCTATTTTTTTAAGTTGATATTTTCTTCAGTATTTTTTGGGTCTCCTTAGCAAGCTGTTGACTTGATTTTCAAGATTTTCTTGTATCACTCTCATTTCTCTTCCCCATTTTTGTTCTATTTCTCTTCTTTTTGAGTTACTCTATGGCCTGCAACAAATTCATATTCCTCTTGGAGGCTTTTGATGTAGGAGCTTTAGCTCTGCTGTCCTCCTCTAGTTGGTGCCCTGTTTTTCCTTGTCACTGAAGTAAGATTCTGCAGTCTGAATTCTTTTATGATGTTTACCCATCTTCTCAGCCAAACACTTGACTTTCCTTCATCATCCACAGATAATTACCCAAGCTCTTTCTAGGGGCACAGAAAAGTCCTGACTTCATTTTAATATTGCTGGTCTGCTATGAAGTTTATTCAGTTGTTAGTAAAAGTAAAATAAAGTCAATCTTGACTCAATCTTTTCTTCAGGTCACTTTTAAAGTCAATGATACTGGGCTCTTCTGGAAATAAAGGCTTTCATGTATTTGTATCCAGTGAAGTCAACAGTCTCTGAACGACCTTTACTCTTTTATTGCTGTTCACTTGTTTCAATCATATCTGACTTTTTGCGATCCCATATAGGGTTTTCTCAGCAAAGATACTAAAGTGGTTTGCCATTTTCTTCTCCAGCTAACTTTACATATGAGGAAACTGAGTTAAGTAGAGTTAAGTGACTTGCCCAGGGTCACATAATTAATAACTGTCTGAGGCTGTATTATAGCATACGTCTTCCTCATTTCATGTCTAGCACTCCAACCACTGTGTCATGTAGCTACCTGTGCAGGCTTTCTCACAGTCCCAGTAAACAAATAATATTCCTCGTGATATTGAAAGAGGTCAAACAGACTTTACCATTAGTTCATAGTCTGAAATGTTGCAGTTGCCTCCTGGCCACCCAGTTATCACCTTAGCACCTGGCTCCATTTCCCTTTCCTCCAAACTTCCAAACTTTGCCATCCCTCATACTTCCTATGGGACTGAGGCATTCCTCCATAGTCCAGTCTTTAAGTCTCACACTTGTTAGGAAAGTAAACAAAAACTTGGAATCCCAAAATGATAAACTAAGGCTCAGACTTTCTGCCTCATGGATTTAGGGGGTATAGGGGTAGGCAGGGAGGAGAATAATCTGACCTAGAAGGCATGATGTACTATTTTCCTATAATGCCTGAAGAGAAGCTGGAGAAGACTCTCAGTTAATAAGCATTTATTAAGCGCCTACTATATATCTAGTATTGTGCACTAGAAGAAAAAGATATTGGAGAGAACTCCTTCGTTGATGAAACTATTTTAACCTTTATCTTTAAAAAGCACAAATGGAATTCTCATGAAGAGATTATTTGTTATCCTGGGAATAGACTACATGTTGTGGGCCTATGTCCTCAGAAGTGAAGAGATATTATCTGGCATTGAAGGTTTGAGGTTGTGATCATCACAGCTAAAATATTACAAACAATTATGTTTGCTTTATTATTGACTTCATTGTTAATAAATCACATATTTAGTAACTATTATTTAGGTATACTTACAATAATAACTAATTATTTAATGATAACTAGCATTTATATAGCATTGTGAAGTTAGTAAAATACTTTACATGTTGTCTTTCATGCTCCTCACAAACCTATGAATTATATGCTGTCATCATCCCTGTTTTATAGATGGGAAAACTGATGTTGAAAGCAGTTAAGTTACTTGTCCAAAGTCAAAGTCAGTAACTGTTGGAGATAGGATTTGAGTTCGAGTCTTCTCAACTTCAAATCTAGCACTCCATCCACTGTACCCTCCTGTCTTAATTATAGAAAAATTATTCATAGAAAGCCTAGACTTAATGAGCAGTGCAGATTATCCAGTGAAGTGGTGGTGAAGAGAGGATTTTGAGTTTCTTCACCTGTAAAATGGGAATAATAATACCACTTACTTTCTAGGGTTCTTTCCGAGGGTAAAATGAGATATTATTTAAAAAGCACTTTGCAAACCATACAGTATTATATAAGTGCCAGCTATTGTTATTATTATCTCACTCAGTTCCACTGGACACCTATTTTGTGCTGATATGTTTGAGAATCTGCATTGCTGCTTCTGCTTCAGTCTGGTCCAGAGGTTTCTGCTCCTCTCCACTATGGCAGAGTCTGTACTGGTGCAGCCTGTGCCCTCTGCACTCCCCTAGTCTCATGTCATAGCGCCTTCCCATCAACCTTCTGCACTGCCCTGGGCTGGAAATCTGCCACACTGTCTCCTAGTGGATTCTGCCACTCTAAAGTTTGTTCAGATTCTCTTTTTAGAGCTATCTGAAGGAATTTGTGGTAGGGCTCAGGTGAGTCCATGCTCTCACTCCGCCATCTTGGCTCCACCCAAATATTGTTATTATTATCATCAGTTGCTATTATTTACTTTCCCAGAGTAATCGTGAAGAAATTTCTGTGTAAATTACTAAGTATTATATAAATGTGAGAGATTCTCATCATTATGTGGTCCATTTTGTTTCATTTTTGAGGAAATTGATCTCTAGAGATGTTAAAGAACTTTTTCGACCCTACCAAGTTAGATGTAGAGCAAAGAGCGAGGTCTCCTGATTCTGAGTCCAGTGATTATTTCACCAGACTTATGCTGCCTTTTCTCATTCCCATGCCACTGGCCAAAATTCCATTAAAACCAAAGTACATAAGAAATCACATGCATCGAAGCTGTTCTTTAATTACATGGTGCTGAGCATAAGTTAAATGATGTATTCCCTTCTGGGCTCCAAGTAACTGAGCTATACCATCGCTTACAGATCAGTTAAGAAAAATTGTAATTAAACAAGAAATATAATTAAATTCAGCTAAGTCGGAAACTATCTTAGAGACAGATATGGATGTGGGAGGCAAAATAGGGGGAAGAATTAAAAGATGACTGAAGTTTTGAGCCTGAGAGACTGGAAGGATGGTGGTCCTAACAACAGACATATAGATATTGGGAGGAGGGGTGCTTTCATGGCAGGGCGGAGTAATGATAAATTCTCTCTTACATGTGATCAGTCTGAAAAGCTTGCAGCACATGAGTCAGAGAAGTGAAGCAGGGAGCTGCATACATGGGACTGAGTATTAGTGGTGGATAGATAGTTTGGGGAGTCACCTGCTCAGAGGTGCTAAATCAGCCAACGGGAGCAGATGAAATCACTGTGGGAATGAGTGCAGTGAGAGAAGAGAAGGTCAGTGATTATCTTTATAGAAGTAGATTTAGAGCTGAAAGTGATTTTAGAGATCACCTAATGAAAGCTGCTCATTTATTAGATGAGGTAATGGAGTCTCAGAGAAGTAAGTCAACTTGCTCAAAGTCACAGCAAGGAAACAGAAAATCTGGGAATTTTACCTAGGCCTTCAGAGTCCACAGTCTGTCCTTTTCCACTGCTTTCATGTTGCCAGAGTTGCTTCCTGACATTAAGTAGAAGTTTTGAAGCTGTCTTTCAGCTTTCATGTCTTGTGAATTGAACACTCAAGCAGCAGTTTGAACAAAGGTTTCCTGAGTGAGTTCTAAGAAAGTTAAAATGAGGAAACTTGATCAGCTTTCCCCTCTCATTTCAACAGCTATATTTGGGAAGAAAGCCCTCTTCAAAAGAATAATTATTTGGTAAGTCAGTGTCCATACTGGGGAAGGGAAAAGGAGAAAATCTATGCTCAATGCTTACCTGTTCAAATGAAATTTATTTTTAAAAATTCTGTGCTGTTGACCAAGGTCTCAGATGGCTAGATGCAAGAGGTATCATGGTCTGTACCCTTCTTAGGGTAGTGGTGTGGTATAAGGCTACTTCTAAGCTTTCCCTTTTGCAAAGAAAAAAACTCCATATCTGTCTGACGTATTTGGGATTTTCTTCCCTTTTCAGAAGTTTCAAGATAGTGTTGTTGTGAAGCAAGACATTAACTCTTACCTCCACTTTCATAGCTATACTTTGGAATCTTTGAGCACTGTAATGTTTGAAGTGAATGAAAGACATAAGGTTGAATGATTTCCCAACCTCCTCGAGGTCAGCAGTTGAGGGGCATGTGGGGGATCTTGTAAAAGTATTTTGGCAGATGGGAGAGACTTTCTCAGCTCGTTTTTTAGAGAGTGAAAGAAAAAGAAAGTGAGAAGCAATTAAACCTCTATAGGTACACAGGGTAATGGCCAATTAATATGGACATGATTCTTCCCTGGGAGTTCTGCTTGTAAATTGCCTGGCCACTGACAGCAGGATGGCCTTGGATTGTTCCCTGAAGTGTGGATTGAAGGCTCACTGATAATGATTCTTAGAGCTTGGGATTCAGTATATAAATGCAAACTGAGATTCCATGGAGGTAAGAGGAATAAACTGACAACATCCAAAGATCTTTACATTGGTGAAAAAGTCTAAATTATTAATAAAGCTATGTATACATTTCTGTATGCTTGCATCTGTTCTCTAGCAAGTAGTATAAATTCATTTGAATTCCTGAAAGAAAGGATAGCATTTGCTGTTATAAAATTCTAAGCAGCAAACATGTCCCTATTACATCATGGGAAGGGTAATAGAAATGACAAAACAAGCACTAGGAAATGAATTGTGGCAATCATATTTTAATGGGCCCTACCACAGACTCTGTCCACTAGTGACAGATTTAATTGAGAGGTCCTGGTTGCTCAGTAAACCTGGCAGTCCTATGATTTTGTTCTTCATGGGCATAGAGTGACCGACAGCCTAGCATTTCAGTGTTTCTTGATGTGTGGGGCTTCCTATTTGTCCTAGCGTCACAAGCTGTGATCCTGTCAACACCAAAGAATATAGCCCAACCGTACTTCACTTTAATTGGTTGCTAAGTCCTGTCAACTCTACTTCAGTGATATCCCTCACATCTGTCCCCTTTCCGTTCTCATGGCAATCACTCTAATTAAGACTCTTCTTGTCTGTATTAGTGTGATATTCTCCTCACTAGTCTCTTTGCCTCCAGTCTATTCCTTCTCCAAGCCTTTACATCACTGCCAGAGAAAGCTTTTTCATTCATATAGTGCTAATCATGACACTTGTTCATAAAAAAATCTTCAAGGGCTCCCCATTTCTTAAGGAATAAAATATCAGTATCTGAACTTGGCACACAAGGTTCTCCATAGTTTAGCTCCAACCTGATTTTCAAGACTGATCTCATAATATGCCCCTTTTTAATGCTACATTCCAACAAAAGTCTTCTCCATTATTTTCTTGCTTTCTTCTGAACTGATAACTTTGGTATATCATCCCTGAGCCCAGCAATGGATCCTCCCCTAAATTCTCTCTGTCTTTTGATTTTGATACCATCTTTCAAGGCCCAACTCAGATAATCTTTGCTTTCTCCCACTACCATTTTCAATTTAATGAATTATAAGATCTGAGTTGGAAGAAACCTCAGAGACCATGAAGTCCAATCTATACTTTTATTGGATTCCAAAGCAAACAAACAGTTGTCTAACCTCATCCTGAAGATCTTTAGTGAGGGAGAATGCATGACCTCATAAGGCACTACAACCTACTTTTGGACAACATTGATGACTAAAGAACTTTTCATTAAATCAAACAATCTACCCTTTTTTGCAATTGCTACCCATTGCTCCCACTTCTGTCTCCTAGAGCTAAATAGAACATGTCTATCCTATATTCCATAGGACAGACCTTTTAATACAAGCTAGAAATCCCCATTTCCTTCAGGTGATTCTTTTAGGGTGGGACCTCAAGGCCCTTCACCACAGAGGTTACTCTTCTTTGAATACTCTTCAACTTGAGAATGCCTGTGATAAAACATAGTGAGTGTTGAGATCTGATTTTAGTCTGATTTAGATGTAGTACAGAGAAACTATCACCTTCCTAGTTCTAAATTCTATGCCTTTTTTAATATGGTCTAAGAGAGCATCAGTTTTTTGACTTCCATGCTACTCTGCTGGCTCTCAATGAGCTTGCCATTCACTAAAACTCCCCATCCTTGCCATCCACTAGAACTCCCAGATATTCCTCCCCCCCCCCCAGGAATTAAAGTCTAGCCATACTTTCAATATTTTGCATTGAAAAGTTTATTTTTTCCAACCCAAGTGTTAAACTTAACATTTACCTCTATTAAGTTTCATCCTATTAAATCCAGACCATCATTCTGTGCTGTTAAAATCTTTTTAGACCTTCATTTTGTCATCCAGAACCTGAGCTGTTCTCAGCTTCATATCATCTGCCTATTTCTTTGACCTGGAAGCTCTAGGATATTAGCTTACAAAATTCCTGGGAGTTTTCATCTGTTTTTCCCCCAGGGGATAATCTGTGGATTGTTTGAACTAGTTTCTTTTTCTTCAAACCCTTTCCCCCTTACAAATGTCCCTATTATTGTTGAGAGCACCATCATCCTGTAGTCACCCAGGTTTGCAAACTAGTTGTCATCCTTAATACTGTACTTTCTGTGACTCATCATATCCAATCTATTGCCAGTCTGTTGGTTTCACCTTTGTAATCAAATACACCTATGTTCTCTCCTTTGACACTGCCATCACCCTAGTGCAGACCTGGGTTGGCATACCTGCTATAACTCTCTGCCCACTCCAATCCATCCTCCACTCAGGTATCAAGCTAATTTTCCTAAAGCATAGCTCTGACCATGTCACCACCTTTACTTAATAAATTCTCCTGGCTTCTTATCACTTCCAGGATCAAATATGAAGTCCACTATTGATGATCAAAGTACTTCATAAACTGCTCCCCTTTCCTTATCCTCCTTTTTTAGGAGGATACACTTTATACCCCCCACATACTCTTCAATCACGTAACACTGTCCCCTTTGTCATTCCTTGAATAAGACATGCCATCTCCTGACTCCAGGCACGTTGCATTACTGACTACTACTCATTTATGGAATGTTCCCACTCCTCATCTCTGTCTCTTGAACTCCTAGCTTCCTTAAGCCCCAGTGAAGATCCTACCTTCTTCAAGATGTCTTTCCCTGATCTTTACCCCTTCCCCCTGCCTTAATTCTAGTCTCTTCCTTATGCTGATTTTTCCAATTTATCTTGTACATAGCGTGTTTATATCTAGTTGATTGCTTGTTATCTCCCCCAGTAGACTATGAGCTCCTTGAAACCAGGACCTATCATTTACTTTTCTTTGTATCTTCAGTCCATAGGGCCTAGCACATAGCTGATATTGAATAATCATTTCCTAACTGACTGGATGGTTGACTTTGCCCTCTGGTGTGAATAGACTGAGATCATTTAAAAGAAAAAAGATTTCTTGAAACATCTGGGCTTTTTAGACTGTGATTTTCAGGTAGTCCAATGTTTCTTAAATGATCTCTCTTTACCTATTTTCCAGGTCAACTATTTATAACAATAATAACATACTTTTAAAAAGCTTTCTTCTTTTCTCATAGAGTTACTTTTTTCTGCTGTCTCATTCTAATTTTCAGGGAGTATAATTATAATGTTTACTATCATTTATTTTAAGTTATTTTATTCTTACTTTTCTTTCCTTCATAGACACACTTCATATACTTAATTTCTTCCAGGTACTTCTCTAAGGGTATATTTGGACTTACTATCAAATTACTCTTTTTCTCTGGATTTACCCTCTTGAAATCTCAGGCTAAGGTATTTCTTCATTGTGTGAGTTATTTTCTTTTGTTTACTCATATGCCCAGCCTCTGTTTCTGGATTGGGGCTTTGTCCTTGGGTCAGACTGCTCCCTCCCATAACCTTGGCTATTGTGGGTGACCCTAATTGAACTTGGATGCAGTGGTTAAGAATAATCTTCACCTCCTACAGGAATTCCTGGTTTTGGATCAGTCCTCTGGCTTGTGTTTGGTTTGGGCCTTGGCCTATCTCTTGCTATGATCCTGATAAACCTTAAACAGATGTTTTTGATTGCAATGATAGCCTCCTGAAAGATCCCAGGTGCTTTCATTCCCAGGTGCTGCTCTGGATTTTTTACCTGCTGTGGTCCAGGTATGAATTTTATGGGTTCTAGGCTCCCTGGGTACAGATCTGGTCCTACCTACTGCTATATTTTATGGGTGGGTTGACTGGGATTTGTGCTGGGCATGGGCTGTCTTGGTGTTGGGTTGAGCACAGTCTGCATGTTCACTGTTGTGGCTTAAATGGGCCTGCCTATGTACTGTAGTAGGGATCAGTCTCCTGATCTAGGTGGCTTGTATACATTTTGCCTTTTACCTAATCTGGCTTATCTCCACTCAAAACTTTCAGAGATTCTAGCAATCTTCTGTAAATGGAAGAACTTCTAGACATTTATCTTCAATTTTTTTTTTGTCACTGTTCCTCCTCATGCCTTTATAAAGCTTTTCTGGAGATATTTGTGAGAAATCTGAGTCCTTCTAAATACTAACACAACACTTCCTCCCAATTCTTCCACCTGAAGATGTCTTTTTAATTTTATTTGTAATTTAATAAGCAACAAATAAAATGGTCATTCTCATGTACATAGTAAAAGAAAAAAAGAGGGTTGTACATTCAACTATATATCTTTATTATACTCATCTTGCTTTTAAGTATATAATTAGTTTAACCTGTAGTTTTCAAAGTTGTCCTGCTTGTCTATGCTTCATTTTAGCTTTCCTTTTATTGTTTTCTCTGAGAGAGTGAGAGAAAGATGCCTCAAAGACCTTTTTATATTGCTTTCCCTGCCCCCCCCCCCACTAATCTATCACTATACCCACTTCCTCAGAAGCTCCCTCCCAATGGAAAGCTGTCAAAAATGAAACCCTCATAGCAAATATGTATAGTTATGCAGAACAAACTCTTAAATTTGACTACATCCTAAAATGCAAGTCTTATTCTTGAGTCTATCTCTTCTCTATCAGAACCTCTAAGAATTATATTTGGTCATTTCATTGATCAGAGCTTTCAAGTCAAACTATTTTACCTTAGTAATATTTTCAAAAATACCCCATTCTACACAGTTTAGTGATAGGGGGTGGGGGAAATAGTTCCAAATTACTTTCCAGAATGTGTAGACCAGTTCATGGCTCCACCAACAGTATATTAGGGTACCTGTTATCCTGTATTTTGTTCAACGATCAGTTTTCACTTTAGTCATTTTTGGCAATCTGATGAATGTAAGGTGGCACCTCAAAATTGCTTTAATTTGCATTTCTCTAATATTTAGAGTTTGGGAGCATTTTTTTCATAGGACTCTTGATAACTTGGATATCTTCCTTTGAAAATAGTCTTTTCATATTGTTTAATCATTTATCAACATGGAAATTGTCCCCATTCTTATACATTTGAATTATTTCCTCACATAAGAAATGAAACCTTTTTCAGAGACCATCATGTAATCTGTAAAACTTTTATCTGATAAACTTTCAGCATTGGTTTTTTTCTCCCAGTTATTTGTTCTTCCTTTTTTAAAATTTTGCATTGAATTTATCTGTGCAATTTTTAAAAAATTATGTAATCAAAATTTTTCTTCTGTGATACTCTGTATCCCTTTGTTGGTAATGATTTCTCCCCCATCCATCTCCTTTCTCTGTGCCAAGGCACTTACCCTCCATCCTTCCATCCCTCAAATATATTTCCTTCTCATCTCTGCCTCTGACTTTCATTAAATTGCAGCTTAGCACTATCTTCTAGATAAAATCTTTCCTGGTCCTCTCTAGTGCCTTCCCTAATTCGCTTGCATTTAAATACCCTACATTCATTATCTTTATGTATATATTTTGCATATAATTAAATATTTATTTGTCATCACTTCCTTAGAATGTAATTTATGATTAGGAATTGTTTCATTTTTTGTGTATATATTCTCATTGCACAGCACAGTGCCTGGCAGAGTGTAAACAACTGATGACCCCTTTTTGATTGATTGATAGCAAAATGACATCTACTTATAGAAGGAATGTAAAATACAAGCTCTGGGGAGTTGCATTTGTAGGATGGAGTCCTGAGAGACAGCATGAGTCTACTTTTCTCCCTTGAGGAACAGGGGTTGGGGTTTCAACTATTCTCACTTTTGAGCCCTCGCCAGTATGCTCTCCATTAGCAATCATCCAATTGATTTCATTGTTGCTGTTATTTAGCCATTTCAGTTGTGTCCCCACTTGGGCTTTTAAGACAGCAGAGTAGTTTGCCATTTCCTTCTCCAAGTTGACTCCACTAGCTTTTAGAAAATAGATTAATGAAGAAGTTAAATCAAAATTAGTTGGTAGAAAACATCCCTCCACCAACAAAAATAGGGGAGCATTTCTCCTTGATACACAGTTTCTTAAGAGAATACCAAGGTTATGAAATACATGTTAAGAGGAAAAAAGATACACATGGGAAAAGAGAACACATGGAAAAAGGGTAACTCCCACTCCAAGCCTTGGAAGTCCTTTTCTTTCCCCCATGGCATCCTCCTGAAGATCTCCTTAAGTGTAGCTTTGTGATGAGTAGATCACTCACCCAGGCTACCAAACTGTATCTTACCTTTCCCCATAGTTCTATGGGCAGCACTTCCCTCTTCAAGTGTTAAATTTTTTGAAACTACTGCCATTCTTGAGTGACTGTCTTTCTACAACTATCTGCAGATATTTCCTCTACTCTTAGCCAGTGGTGCTCCAATGTCTACTACTACCATCATTCTGTTCACCAATGGGACATCTGATAACCCCTTTATGCACCCACCATGGAATATTTATTTACCTAAGATTAGGAAAAGAACCGACATTAGAAAATACTAGAATTAGTATTCATAGTCACTATTGACCAGGTAGGAGAGAGGGTTGTTCTTTACCTATCTACTTCTAGGGAGACAATTCAAAGTAGTCCTGCCTCTTCATAGTTGCAAAGGAATAAAGAGATCCATAGGAGCCTGCCATCCATTTTGTATACTCACTCACTTCTAGCTAAGCAACTCTTGAGTCATCAGGTCTTTGGGCTATGTAGCCAATTAAAAGACTTTTTGTCATCATATGTTACAAATCCCTGAGTCATCCATATAGTCACTTGGAATGAAACCAGTCAAGGAATACCTGTACAAGCTCAAGGACTCCTCTTCTATTGGATTGTTCACCCATTACACACATAATGTGTATTTCATATGTAACTGCAATATATATTGCTTGTGCTATATGTGTTAGAGTTATGGTTTTTTGAAAAATATTTGTATTTTTGTTATATGTGCTTGTATTACAGCATGCTGCTGCATAGATCCTGGTGTCTGGTATGCAATCCTGATACATAAAGCTATACTTTATATATTGCCTGAAGACTTTTTTTACTGGAGGAAGAATGTAGGTAGCAAAGAGTTTTTGGTTGCTGGTGGAAAGTAGGGAAGTTGCCTCCAGTTTCATCACCTCTACTTGGCAGTTTTGTACAAAACAAGGCAGTCAGATGATTTGAAGATGACCCAGACTCATGACTCAAATATATGAAAGGATCTAAAAGAAATTTTGAATTGTAAGAATATTCAGAGTTCAAAAGGAGAAATCATGAGAAGCAGAAAAAGATCAACTTTGCAATGGCTAAATTTCTCTAGCTAGCTGACCATACTATATTCCCTATAGTGGAATAGGTTGCATAGGAGCAGAAGACCAGCAGGTGGTAGCAGAGAGAAGCATCAGCAATAACCAGCAGAGAGGATCATGAAGGCCAAAGACTGAGTACCAGGAAGGACTTCCAGTCCAGACATTTCTCATTTTGCAGGTGATGAAATTGAGACCAGAAAAGTTGAATTGCTCAAGATCGTACAGGTAGAACCAATGTATAAACAGAGGCTGTCTGCCCCAGGAAGCAGTCTTTCTGCTGTACCATGCTACCTTTCTGAGAACATAGCTTCTAGCGATGACACCATCCAAAGGCACAGGACTTGCCCCAGCAGTGCCAGTTCGCTGGCCACGGGAGATTCCTTTGTGTGTACCCTTTCATATGTATTCACTGGCTATACACTCATAAGCACTCAAGACTTTGGATGCAACTTTCCCCTCCTACTGGGGATGTGGTGACACAGGAAAAATATATTAGTATATATGAGTAAATATTCTCAATACTTTGCTTGTTGAACTTTTAAATTAAATATCCTTCAGTTGGTGCTATGGTTTCCTCTTGTTGATTCACAATAGGAACAGGGTGTAGAATCCTCAGGTATGGCCTGAGTGGATTCTTCGAACTTAGGGTAGCATCTTGGAGAGCCATTATGTAATGGAGGACTCAGGGGCTACATTTGCTTTATTATTTTTCCTCAAGCAAAATCTCCCCATTATGATTTATCCTCAGGTTCACAGCCTGACACTTAAGCATCTTCTGTCTGTATTCTCCACATACATCTTGCTGCTTAGCTTATCTATATATGTTACTGATTCCCAGAGACATGTGATGACAAGATGCTGAAATTATTTGGATAGTGATCAAAAGACTATTTTAGCGATGATAAAGGTAACTGCTGATTAAAAAATTGCTAAGACAAGCTACCTACATTCTAATGTTCAGTGTGCCTTCATACTGACCATCGCTCAGTCATGGCAGGCAGATGGATAAGGTTTAACCATTGTTTGCTGTGCTTTTGAGTCTCTCAAAGAACAGTAGAGTAGTGTAGGAGGTAAGGAGGAGTAAAGATAAAAGAAAAAGAGATAATGTCTCATTAACTAAGATATTGTCAGACAGAGCCCATAAGCTAAGCAGGAGCACATTTATACTGATTCAGAGTGGGGAAAGCCCTGGGATGTACATATTGAAAAGGTGGAGCTCATCTTTGTGTATTTGCTCTGTACTCTTGGTCCATTCTGCCATGTAACTAATATACTTTGGCAGACAAAAAAGTAAGGTAAGGTATATCTGGCCGTTAGAAGTCTAAATGCCAGGCCACTATTTCCAAATCTGATTCTATGGGACATTGGACAAGTCAATTAATGGTTGCCTCAGTTTCCCCACTTGACTCTGGATAATACTTATTTCCACCTACTCAATTCACAGTATGAGTGTCTAATGATATGTCTGCTATGTGTTTTGAATTTGCATGAAAGGAATTTTAGAAATGGCAGGTCTATACACACAAAAGATTTATTATGATTAAGAGTGTTATTCAGTGGCATGCTGTGATATTCATAAGGTGAGGGGTGGTAGTTTTTCTTCTTCTTTTTTTTTTTTTTTAATTTCAAGAACAGGCCCAATTCCAGCTCAAGGAATTATATTGTGCTTTATGAAGACCTCCCGCCCCTTAGTCTTTCTATGTCGATTGTACACCATTCTTTTCCCTCATGGCCTTTTACTGCTTTCTCCCCTTCCAGATATTTCACCCCTGCAAAGCTCTACCTGAGAAACTGCTGTATTTGTGAAAGGAAAGAATAAAAACCATTGAATGGTTCTCAGATACACAGGCCCTGGGATTCCAAAAACTCTGAAGGACTCAAGCAAGGTAAGCTTATTATTCTTTCATTCTCATTCATCAGAATAACTTCAATGAATTAGAAGCTTTCTATAGGGTCCTGGCATTTGAATGCAATAGCTGTACTTTGAGACGTGTTAGATTGATTCGTTTTGGGGGGTGAACGGGACATAAAATTTCCTGGACCTAAATGGTATCCATAGAAATCCAGCCCCATTGCAATGCAGCATTGGCCCTTTACTTCCTGGGCTGCACATGTGATGCCTACCCATGTATCCCATTTAGCATCCCCTGTATGAGATAACAAAACCTGCCATTCCTCTGGTGGACAACCTAAAAGAGACCTAGAATTTTTCAAGAGCCTTTCCCTGGAAAGTTGGACCCTGAGTTCAATGGCATTGGGGCTTGTTACAAGCTAGACAATTGTTTGTGAGAAGTCCTTGAACACTGTCCCAAGGCCTCAGATATTGAGAGATTGATTTTCATGGGCAAGGACTCTCCAAGTGAGGCATCAGAAGGAAAAGAAAGTGTGGAGAAGACCAGTTCTTTGAACACAAACAGAAAATATATCTTGCTCCGAGATAAAAAGGAGTTTTCTTCATTATTTAAGGTGATCTCCTCTTCCTCTTCTTACAATGTGGTGCAGGAGGGGCTCCAAAGGTTCAACAAAAGGCCCTAACACAGCAATGAATATGCAACAAGCATACAGTATAGAAAGCCTTGCCTATTCAGGGAAATGCATATCATCAGTATATCATCAGGATATGATAACTCAAATGGTCTTAGGGCTCTATATAAAGTTTAGGCTCTATATGACTGGGGCATTTTTATGCCCCTAGATGTCCAGGAAGCTGGGTCAGGGAAGTTGGGGTCAATGAGGTCCCAGAGGAAGGAGCTGGGAAGGAAGCTTGGGTTAATCAGTTCCCTGGGGGCAGTTTTATTTTCTTTTAGCCATAGGATTCCTATGTTGTAGGTGGGAGGAAAGAAGCTACAATTAAGGAAATGCTGATCCTATTAGATGATGTACCCCTCTGAGTGGAAGTCACAGTCACATCCCATTACCCCATAACAGGAGAGACAGAAAAATGGAAGAGAAGTCTGTGCATGTGCACTTAAATTAAACATTAATAATAAAGGGTCTGGGAGATCTTTGGCAAGATGTATGGTATTGAGGAATTCTTAGTGGCAACAAGACCAGGTATCCTAGCAACCAGGACTGATGATAATAATAACTGACGTTCCTTCATCATACGTTGGAGTTCACAAATTGCTTTCCAAAACATTATGTTATTTGAGCCTTACAGCAACAACCCTGCATGGTAGGTGTTCCAGGATTTATTATCACTATTTTATAGAGACTCAGCGAGGGTGAGTAGTGGAGGGAGAATTCCAGTACAAATCTTCCTAATTCCAGATCCAGCTCTATAGCCTGGACACCACACTCTGTTACTCAGTACTAAGTGGAGTAAGAACTCCAATGCCTAAGTCACTGGTGCTGTCTTCTCTTATTGCTTATGTTTCCCACATAATAATAGTAATAATTATTAATAATAATAGTAACTGACATCTACATAACTCTCAAAAGCTTATAAGGCATTTTACTTTCCCCCCTCATTTCATATAGAAAATATGAAAGGTGAAGAGCTAAGAGCCTTGAAAGATGACAGAGATTTGGTGAAGCTTCCTCTACTACAACATAGACTGAAAAAATGGAGATGAGCCCAGAGACTGAAGTAGGACATGATTACAACAGGTTAACACCATCAGTAAATATTGTATTCTCTTGTGTTATCTTGGCACAATCTCAGAACACTCCAGTTGGGCAGCCAGAGTTCACTAAGTCAGATGGGCAGCACAGGAGTGTAGCCAGACTTACTAGCTCTGAATATGAGTAGGATATAAACAAGTTGGAGTATGAGTGAAACCCAAAAACATAGTCTGAAGTTGTGGACTGGGCGAAATAATTTCATGTTGTTACAAATTAGGAATTGTTCTTTTACCACATCTTCTTTCCTATGACAGTGGCAACATTGAGGAAAGTAAGCATCTATTTGGTTACCTTTCATCCTCACTTCTTTCACATCATACTTATACTTCTCAGCCCTCCCTCCCTCAAAACAAAGTCAAGTGCAAGTCATGTCATTATTTCTCTGATGGCATGGTCTTCTTTGGCAACAAAGGACGAACACACTTATACTTCTGGCTATTCACATGATTGTAATTAAACTGGGAAGAGAAACCTAGATAGCATTGCTAAAGATTGATTTTAGGGGGAAAACTATGGATCTTAAGGGTAAAGGTGGTGTATTCATCTTTACTGCCCATCCAAGGTTGTTGTTCCTTTTCGGTTGTGTCTGATTCTTCTTGACTCCATTTGGGGTTATCTCAGTAAAGATACTAGAATGTTTACCATTGCCTTCTCCTACGGCCCCTGGGGTCACAAAGAGTTGGACGCAACTGAATAACAACAACAACAAAAATTTATTTAACGTTTGTTCAATTCAGAATTTAAAAAATAAAATACCAAATGCTCTTTAAACTGAAAAAGATAGTGGTGGAAGGAGTAAGAGCAGAAACATTCAGAAGTTTACGGGAGACAAAACTCAAGAAAAGAGTGAACAATAAAACCATGTCTTAAATGTCTATAAATAAATGTATCAACTATAAAGCAAGATGAAATAAAGAGCCTAAAGCAAGAAGGCAAATATAATTACATAGGGATTGTTGTGTTCGTCATTCATTTTCTAAGAAGACCATGACATCAGAGAAATGGATGACTGAAAGATAATGTATCTTTATACGTTATTCCTTATTTCTGATAGCACAGTATATTCATATAAAAGGGTCCTACATGTGTAATGGGTGCTCATGAGTAATATAGTCTACTTGTCATATGGGTTTCAGACATTAGCATCTACTCAAGTTTATGAAATCAATCTGGTTAGTCAGATGCAGCAACACCAAAGTCTAGCAGCTTTAATATTCTCAGAAGTTAAAGCACAGATTGCTTAGTCTTCACTTAACCTGGATTTTTCCTTGTTCCTTGGCTTGCTTTTCCTCATGAACCTCTTCTTCTGTACAGCTAAGAGATAATCCAGATTCATATTCTCTGTATCTCTGCCTCAGTCTCTCAGACTCTTTTTCTATCTCTATCTCTGTCTGTCTCTCCCTCTGTCTCTCTCTTTCTCTTTTATACATACATACACACACATACACACACACACACATTCACACACACACACACACACCCTTATCCAAACTTCCTTTGAGGGTGAAAAATATCTTCCATCCCTTAAAATTCTTCCCAGAAATCCATTTAAGACTAAGGTCAAACCTACAAGTGAAGTCTGGTAATTTCTCTGCCTCAAGTCAATTTTAATGGCAGTAACTGTTGGGAGAAAAATCTGGGTTCTTCCCAGGAAGAGAAATTTTGCAGTTCATGCACACTTTCTAATGGTATATGTATATCCATAGCTCCAAAGCAAATAAGCAAATAAACAGAAAAAAAAATCTAGCAGTAGCAATATGAGTAGGCTTAAACAATAACAAATATGCATAAGCAGTATATACAGATACACCAGCAAAAAAAAAAAATGCATAGCTCACAAACCAATGTTGCTATGGTACATATGGAGTGGGCCAAAGAGGGGTCCTGATGTATCAATTTCATTTCAGCCCAGAGTTTAACAGAGGTAGCAAAGTGTTCAAAAATATATCTATGCTCTGTTACCCCTTTAACTAACTTCAAGCATTGGGAACAGACAGGGACTGAGCATGGAGTTAGGAGACAGGTCACATGTGAATAATATCAAAAAGGCCAGTGTGACTATAACAATAGAATGTGTGCAAGGGGGTAGCGTACAACACAGTTGGAAAGGTAGCCTAAAAAAATAAGGCTAAATATAAAGTCACACAGGTTCTAAAAATCAACTTTCAAAGTACAAGATGGAGGAGGCACGCATGGGGAATGAATTGTCTGAAAAAGATAAGGGATTTTTAAGTCACTGTCATCTCAATGTGTGTCAACTCAGTGTGATAGGTCAGCCAACAGAATCTAATGAAATCTTGGGCTATGTTAAAAGAGGTATAACTTCTTCATTGCACCACACATGGAAAATTGTGTATGATTCTGAGCATCACAGTTTAAGAAGGAGAAGACCAAGCAGAGGAGGAGAACCAGAATATGGAAAGCCTTGAGTTCTGAGGGTCTTGTTGGAGGAACTGGGGATGTTCAATGTGGAGTAGAGAAGAGTTGGGGGAGACATGATAGCTATCTTCAAGGATATGAAGGGGCTGGTAGGTAGAAAATGTATTGTATTTGTTCTATTTGGCCCTACCAGGGCAGAACCAGGAGCAATGCATGTAATAGTGGGAAAAATTAGATCAGATGTGAAGAAAAACTTCCTAGATCTGTCCCAAACTGGAATGACCTGCCTTGGGGATGAGTTTTCCCTCATTGTAGACCTTTAAGTAGAAGTTGGATGAATGCTAGTTGGGTACATTACACCGGGAATTATTCTCCAGATATGGCTTAGACCAGTTGACCTTTTGAGAACTCAGATATAAAATTCTGTGATTTTATGATTAGTTGCAGAGATAGCAACAATAAGTTATGTTTTTACACATTTGTCAGAAAGCAGTACCTCCTAAGTTTTTGGAAGGTAGCCAAAATACAAACAGACAAAAACCCTTTACTATTAAACAATTGAATTTCTTACCACAGACAGTGAAAGTTCACTGAGATCTGATGGAACCACAGCAGAAAGTCAGTATTGATCAGGATTCAGAATAAATAGAATCATGTATCCTTAATCTATCATGCAAGGAAAATTATTAACCTGGAATTAGCTTATATTATGCTATAAGGAACACCACGCTTAGAGTCAGGAAAATCTGTGTTCCAAAACTGGCTGTACCACTTGCTAGCTGTATGACCTTGGAAAAGTCACTTAAATTGCTAGGTTCTAGTTCTTCATTTGTGAAATGAAGGAGATCTACTCTCCAACTCTGTTATCTCATAATAGCTTTTTTCCCTACATTTGTCTGATGTATAAGAGGTTTTGTTTTATTTTTGTTTGTTCATTTGTTTTTGCAGCTCCATCTTAGCTCTTTTCTGTTCCAATAGATAAATTCTTTCCTCCATACTTTTGGTTGTTGTTGGGTGGCTTTAGTCATGTCCGACTCTTTGTGATCCATTGTCTGGGGTCTTCTTGGCAGAGATACTGGAGTGGTTTGCCATTTTCTTCTCCTGCTCATTTTACAATTGAGGAACAGAGACAAATAAGGTTAAGGGCCTTGCTTAGGGTCACACAGCTAGTGAACTGAGGTCAGATTTGAACTTAGGAAGATGAGTCTTCCTGATTCCCCACCCCGTCCTTTATCCACTGAGCTGTCTAGATGCACACTCCTCCATATATAGGACAATCTAAACTTTTTAAAGTGTCAAAATGCCCCTTCTAGCCTTGACTGACTAGCTTTTTGCTGAGTGGTCCTGGTTGATGAATTAATAAATACACACTCCCCTTATCCACTATATCTAGCCTGATCTAGGACACATTTCACATCCCATTCAGCTATTCATCAGGACATCAGGGTCTCCCCAGCGTAAACATATTGTCACCTCTCCTGCCACTGCCCTACCCCATCTTTTCACTCCACCCATTTGCTCAAAGCTTCTAAACTGTCTCCACACCTCTTGCCTCTCCAATCCATCTTTCACACAGCTGCCAAAATGGTTTTCCCAGAAGCCCAGATCTGAATATATCACTCCCTGTTTAATAAACTTAATAAACTGACTTGTAGGATCAAATATACATTTGATTTCCCGAATACACATCTACTCCTCTGTTTGGCATTTAAAGACTAACAACCTGACCTTAGACTACCTTTCCAGCTGCATTGTACACTGCCCCCTTTCACACATTCTATTGTTATAGTCAAACTGGCCTTTTTGATGTGTCACATGTGACCCAAGTCTCCTAACTCCATGCTCAGCCTCTGTCTGTTCCTGATGCTTGAAATGCACTCTCTCCTTACCTTCAATTCATAGAATCTCTAATTTCCTTCAAAACTCAGAGTACGTGAAGCCTTTTCAGATCACCCCAGTTTTTAGTGCCTTCCCCTTCAAAATGATCCCCAACAAAATGTAAATTCCTCGAGGGAAGAGATCATTTCATTTTTAATTTTTGTGTCCTTGGTGCCTAGCATGATATCTGGGACACAGCAGGCATTTAATAGATGCTTGTTAATTGTTAGCTCTGGGAACAAGAATCACAGCTGTGTTGCCCCTGCCATTAATAGGAAAGGGTGTGGCACCCTACTGGCCTGTGCTTCCCCTCGCATTCTCTGTCTGCCTAGGTCTATATCACTTTCCTTAGGTGCATGGTGGGCAGAGCACTGGGCCCAGAGTTAGGAAGACCTGATTTCAAAGACACCCCTCAGACACTTATACCCATGGGGCCCTGGACAAGTTACTAATCTGACTCAGTTTCCTCAGCTGCGAAATGGAGATAAAAATAGCCCTTACCTCCTAAGGTCATTGTGAGTATCAAATGGAGTAATATTCATAAAGTGTTTAGCACAGGACCCGGCATGCACCAGGCACTTAATACAGCTTGTCTTCTTCCTTCCTTCACCATCCCTTAGTCAGTCAGTCAGTCATTAAGGATTTATTAAACGTGATATGTAAATAGCTACACAATATAAGATGGATACTGATAGATGAAAGGCAATTATGGGGGGAAGGGGGAGTCACCGGCCGCTGGGAGGGCTGGGGGAAGCCATCTACAGAAGGTGGAATTTGAGCTGATTATTGAAACAAGCCAGGGACACTAAGAGACAGAGGTGAGGAGACAGATTTCTAGTCACTGAGGACAGGTAGGGCAAAGGCAAAAGATGGAAGATGAAGTTTCATTTTTGAGGAATAACAGGACAGTGTAACCAAATTATAGAATGTGTGGAGGAGAAGAAAGTGTAAGAAAATTGAAAAAATGGATTGGGCCAGTTATGAAGCATTTTAAATGCCCAATGGTAGACTGCAATCCTGGGGGTAATAGGTAATCCTTGGAGCTCAGTGAGTAGGAGGGTGACATGCCAAGACCTAAATACACATTAGAAAACTCCTTGGCTACTGAATAGAGAGTGGGTTAGAGTTGGGAGAGACTTGAGGCAGTTAGAAGCTTATTTCAATAATCCAGGCAGGAGGTGACTTGGACCTTTCTTAGGTAATGGCTGTGTGAATGGAGAAAGGGGAAAATGATAAGATTTGGTAAGGGATTGGATCTATAGGAATGGAGGATAATACCAAGGATACGAGCTTGGGCAACTAAGAGGATGGGAATGCCCTTGACATTAACAATGAGGTTTGAAGAAGCAGAATATGACTTGTGGAGAAAGATGTTATGTTCTGAACGTGTTCCATTTTTTATGCCAATAGGGCAAACAGTTTGTGATATCCAAAAGGCAGTTGGTGATCTGTGACTGTAGTTCATGTTGCATCCTTCTGTCAGAGGGTAAGCTGTCAAACATTGCCCCATTTGGCATTTATATCCCCTGAATTTGAATGATGCCTGCCACTAAGGTAGGGGCCTATTAAATGCTTGTTCATTGATTGACTGATCAATTGATCTACTTAAACATGGATAGAAGACTGTCACCTAAAACTGTGTGGTAGGGTAACATTAGTCTTGGCACTTCATGGTGTTTTGAGGATAGAAGGTTTGGGGTAGTATTAGTTCTATGTTATCCCAAACTCCAAATTTTCCAAAACCTTGTTTGTTGCAACCAGAGACTGCTGCTTCATCCAAATTGACTTTCCTTGCTCAGGGACTGGAACATATTTGTTTTTTTCCCTTTCTTATTGGCATGGGAAGCAGCATGATGTAATGGATAGAGAGCTGGCCTCAGAGGCATGAACACCTATTTTGATCCTGCCTCTGACATGTCCTGGCTATGTGACCTTGGGTAAGGGCCTGCTCAAAGCACTTGGCAACTCTTTTAAGACTCTAAGTTGCAGACAAAGTGTTGACTTGGCTTGGTAAAAGAGCAGTCATAAAACCTCAGGTCTATTCCTTATTCTTTAGGGTATCAGCATTCAAAAGAGACCCCCATTTATCCCTTTTTCCTGAAGGGGCTCAAAATTAATTCCTTCGATAATCTGACCAGTGTTCCTGCCAAGGACTTCACTTCTAATGTGAAGATGAGCAGGAGTGAAGCAAGTGGAATGAACGTGTACATCACTTTGGTCAGGTGCAGGTGGCCATTGTTTGCAAACGACAGGTCTTTTACTTGATCCATTCCTGTTTCCTTACCATAGAATCCTAGAAAGCTAAGGTTCTGACACTGAATCCCAGCAGGGTGCTCTTCTTAGTACTAGAGTCCATTGTATTACATATAAAGGATGGAATATGGATTCACTTAAAATGGTGTTAGAAAATGCTTTCCTATAGAAAGTCCTTTCCAATTTCCTCCACTATAAAATGAAGATGTTGGATTAGATGACTCTCAAGGTCCTTGGTGGTTCTGAATCTATGATTCTGTGTCTATATACCTCATGGATGCTCATCAGAGAGAGGGAATGTAGGCTATATATACAAATTCTTTGGTGGGTTACAGCCTGAGACCCTTCATTGCTGAAGTTCATTCCCAGTCATTTCATCACCCTATAACAGCCTTGAATGGTTGCTTTTTAAGATGTATCCACTTTTGCGGAAGTTTCATTTTGGTTTATTAAAGTTCATGGGGATAGAAAATCTCAAGCCAAATGCTCACTCACAGTTGTGTGACGTTGGGAAGTCATTTAACCTCTCTGTGCCCCAGGAAACTTTTTGAGAGTATAAACTTCAAAGTAGTTATTAAATCTGCATTGGAAGGAGAATTTCCCTCATTGGGACTTCCCTTACACCAATGAAATCGCAAGTTTCATTAAAATAAAAGAAATAAAAAAAGGAAGGAAGAAAGAAAAGAAGGAAGGAAAAAAGGAATGGACAAAGAAAGGAAAGAATGAAAGTAAAGAAAGGAAGGAAAAAAGGAAGGCAGGCCTGTTGTGTATTTACCAACCTGTATATATATCATTTTCCTTCCATAAGTTCCTAAGAAGAGGGTCTTTTTTCTCTTTCATTTCCAATTCACTAGCACCTAGCATAGTACCTTATATATGTAAGTAACACTTGAGTTCTGCTTTTATACCGTAAGTAAAATTCAGGATGGCACTCATTACTTTCTTCCCTCTAGAAAAGAATGAAAGCTTATCATTTGTGAAGACTTCACACTTTGAAAGTCATTGGTTGGCTAAGAAAGGATGGAAGGGTATTTTGTTCTCCAATTACTACTGTGAAAGATTCAACTTAAGAAAGTGATAGGTGGTTAGGCATATATAAGGGAAATATAAGAGAGAAAAAGTCTTTATCATGCAAATTCAAAACCTGTGGATTTCTATTTCAGCTCTAGAAAGCATAGTTTTTTAAATCAAGTTTATCAGTCTACACAGAAACTGGTAACTAGGAACCTAGAAGTGAAAAAGCCCCTATTAAAACTTCCCAAAACCTAGATCTGTAACTAGGAATTTGGTGACTCAAAGCAAATACTACAAACCACTCCTGAGTCAGTTGGTATGAAGTGTACCATCTCAAGCTACTTCTCAGCAGGCTATGGACCAGAAAGCATAGAGTGGCAGAGCAGTCCATCCTAGTCTGCTATCTGGAAGCTTCCTGTTTTTACTATACATTCTTACTAACTAGGTACTCCATCATTTCTATGATGCTGAAGGATTATGAGTCTAAATTTGAGAATTTCTAAATTTAGTTCCCTGGTAAAAATCTCTGACCCTTCACCATAGTTCTAATTTCTCTAAGAGACTAGCTTGGACCTTCTCCCTTCCCCAATCTTTCCCCCTGTTACAGGTATAGAAAAAACCCAAACCAAGAAAAGGCTCTGATACTGAATTTTTAGGGTTTCTTACCCTGATATTTTGTGGTAGGTTTCTTTATTTTTTAATATAAAGTGACAGAAATAATTTGCCATTAGAAAAGAGAAAGAATCTTTAACTATTTACAACTTTTATACATCACAATTTTTTTCTGTTTTTTGTGTTGTGTTGTGTTTATTTATTTATTTTTATTGTTTTGTTGTTGTGGTTGTTGTTTCTGCATCATTTGAACAAGTCCAAACTGGAAATCTATACAACTCACAAAAAAAAAACCCCTTCACCCTAAACCCCCATCCCTACCCATTGAGAAACAAGATAAATCAAAGGAAAAAAAACGACATTTCTTTTTTTAAAGGTAATTAATTTGCTTATATATATATGTACACATATTTTTTTTAGTTTTTTCAAGTTCAAACACCAAAATTCAAGAGAAAAAAAGGAAAAAAATCACCCAACCGTCCTCCCCCCCTTTCTCCCCTCCCCCGCCCCAACTCCAGAATCTCAGTGGATCCCTGCATATCCAAAATGAGAAATATTTATTTACAGGAAAAAAAAAAGAACAGGGGGATAAGAGGTGTATGGGTGGGGTGTCAGAAAGTCAGGAAGAGAGGAGGAAAAGCCTGGGGAAGGGGATATTTGTGAGAATTGGGCCTCCTCATAAAGTCCAGACAAGCCTGAGTTCGACTGTGCTTTCCCCAGGAAAACACCATGCTGGGAAAGTTATGACTTTGTCTCCCTCCCCATTTTGCTCTGGAAGGGGTGAGGCTCTGAGTTGGCAACCCAACCCCACAGTGGACGTATATTTTGAGGTTCCCCTCATCACCCCCCACATACTTACACACACTCATGCGAACACATACACACACACACATACATGCGTCAGTCATTGTGGCTAAGTATGATTATGAAGCCAGCACTGGCTCCTTTTAAGTTGAGGAAAAGAGACTTACCCTTAGGGGTGGGAATAAATTGCCCTACCTTGTCTCTTTTCTGCTTCCCAATGCAATGTGCAGTGTAGCTCCCCTGAAATGTTTCTCCAAGCATTAGAGCAGTGGCTAATCCCAGCACTGATGCTAGGGTGGCCATTTGGTACCAAAGTTTTGCCATAGTGCATTCTTTCCTTTCAACATTTATTATCCACGTCTTCAATGTTTCCCTGGAACAACTGGTCACACTCAATTAACCAGGTATTCAGAATACCTGAGTGAGGACAATGTTGAGGCAGGGTGAAATAAAGGTCCCCACTGCCTTTTACTCAACCTTGGAGGCTGGACAGCTCCTGACTGCCTTGAAGCAGAAAACAGTCACAAAGAAACTCCCATTGGTTATTCTCCTTAGAGGTCCTTACTACAGGGTTCCATTAATTTTCAGTGCAAGATACAGAATAACTCTTTTAGACAGCTTACCTCACTATGTAGTCTTCTAACCTAGGAATGAAAACTCATGGTGTAGTATGAACCAAAGCAGGGTGAGCAAAAAATGTTTAACTTTGCTGAGAATGACATGTGGCATAACATCATTATATATCGAGTTTGCTCCTTTACTCAAGAGGAAGGTAGCAATAGTGATGATGGGCAAAACTTCACATGAACTTTAAATTTGGAGAAATACCCCCTTTAGATATGGTAAAGCCATCTCTAGCTTCTGTTTTCTAGCAGCAATTTTGGGGAATAGAGAACTATTAATGTTTGACATACACTTATGATGTGCTTCCAGAGTAGTTATTTTTTGCGTCCTCTGAAACCACATACCCACACAATATATGTGCATACATGCATGCATGCATATATATGTATATTTCTCTTTCTTATAAATTCTTCTGACTTATCAGACCAGCAGAAAGCATTCCCAAAACTTCAAATTGTCATCTTGCTAAGTTTTTCCTCTGTATAATGCTCACTAAACAATGCTTTAAAAAAATTAACTAACAAGCCACTGAACCCAGTCCTTCTTCATCCTCTAAGTTTCTCCCTAGGCTTCTGAGAAGTATCCAATAATTTTCCCTGTTTTTCTTGTCCTTGTCCTTATACTATGCCACAAAATCAGATATTAAATGACAATGAACTAAGGCAGAGAATACTCCCTTCGTTTTTTCTTTCTTTTTTTTTTTTTTTGGCCAGATGGTAGTAAGCAAAATTGTTTTTATTCTTTTTGACTTGACAAGGATCTTTTTCTGATAAAGGAGAAGGAAGGTAATGAATGAATTATGCTGTGGAGATGATGAGATTTCTTTGCTTCCCTAGAAGGGACTAAGTTAGTCTGAAGGATCAACAACAGAAAATATGGACTCTGAAAATATTTTCTTTGCAGAGGAAATAGTCAAATTGCTATGTTTCTTCAATCGAATTTGCTAACCTATACAAAAATCTATCTTTTGGTTCTTCCTCAGATAGTAACAGCCTTTTTCTTTTTTAAGCAAGGATTTAAAAAACTCAACTATCTCTACAAAACATGATCAGAACAGTGCCTGATTACTTAAACAGGATTTTATTCATCTCCTGGGTAAATGTCAGGCTAACCTTAGAAGGGTCAAGTCTCAAGAAATGCAGAGCTTCCGGAAGGCTCCAAGTATCTGGATACTTAACAAAAATTACCTTTTAATCTTAACCTCCAATTGAAAGGCATCAATATTCTTTGGACTTCCTTTGGATCTTAGAATAATCAGCGAGTTTATTTTGTAATTTTTAAAAAAATCTGTGTTCTGGGTATTGGATCACATCACATCATACTAACCTAGAAAAGACCTCAGAGATCGCCGACTCTAACACCCTCATCTTACAGAGGAGGAAACTAAAGCGTGAAAGAGAATTGATGTCACAAAAGGTCATAATTGATAGACTTTGGACTTGAAACCATGTCTCTTCATCCTAACCCCAATATTCAATCCACTGTGTTATACCTTACATCCCAGTTTTTAAGAGATATCTACCTAGTTTCCTCCCTGTTCTGCTATTCAGAATAATCAATTCCTGTAGACAAATGCTTTCTATATCTTAATATGCACTCTGCCTACCCCTCTAGAAGAAAAGAACTTTTCAACGACTTAAAAAAATTTCTGCAGCTCCTCTATTCTCATTTCTGAATCAATAAACTTCATGTTGATATATGTAAGTCCAGATATTAAATCAATTTATATATTATGTATTTGTAATTTGATCCATCAATTTCTTTCTTAGAGGAAAGAGTAATAGAATTGAAAATCTTGTTCTTACTCAGATGGAATGAATTACTTTCTGATAAAAGGAAAACTATTATGATCCCCTCCAAAACTCTGCATTTAGACTTGGAAAATATTTAGCTAACTTTATTCCCCTATTAACATTTTCTGTCCTTAGCTATCTCAGTTTTCAAATTCAAATATACAAGGAAAGTTGATGAAATCAGAGTATTCCTGGATTAAAGAAGAAAATCCTGGAAACCTTTTAGAAGTGCTCATTTCAAAAATTCATAAGTCAACTCTGAAGCTTCAGTGGGCAAAACTGACTTTTTGTTGGATCTCTGAAGAAAGCCTTTGACATTTTTTGTTAGCTCATTACCATTTCTGAAAACTTAGCGCAACCCCTCTGATCAAGAAAGCTACTAGTACTATTTTCCAACACATCCACTAAATGGCAAACAAATATTCTGGTCAGGGAACAAGTCTGAGGATCCAAGTATATGTGCCAGTCTTAAGCCTCAAAAGATTACACCTTCCCCTCTCTCGCACAATTTTGCTCCTGCTCAGGAGAGACCTCAGACCAAAGTCTCCTGACTGGCTAGTATCATTAAATCAGATTTTCAGCTTTCTCCAGATACAAGTAGGCAGACAAAATCAAAAGTGGGGAAAAACAAACAAAATTCAACAGTGCTTTAAGGACAAACATTACCTTCTATGGCTACTTAGTAGGATTTGTGATAACCTAAAATATAAAGTCTACGTGGCCAGCTGGGAAGGGTAGCCTGTTACCCTGAATTCCCAAGTGGGAAATGATCGTACCTCAGGACACACAGAATCTTCCAGAGTCCTGTGTGAGGGAGATAAATGTGCTCGAAAAATGACCAACACAAATCCTTCTGTATGTACCACATACACCTTCACAAGTCACACTCACAGGGAAAAGGTTGCTTAAAATTCCCAAGCACATCCCTCTCTACTAATGGAACTGCAAACTGCTGCTGAACGGCACTCACTTATCTAGCACTTGACCTTGAGGAGGAGTATTTGGTAACAAGGCTTTGCTCACTCCCCTCTCTCTATTTCCCTCCCAACCTGAAACAACAGAGAAGGCAAGGCGAAATTGCTGCCAAGAGCGTCTTGACCTACCAGCTCCAGTGAGAAGGCAGCCCAACAAATTAGCCCACATTATTCCTGCATAGGCAGAGAAAGGAGGAGGGCAACCCAGGTACAAAGGAGTTAAGAAATCTGGAAAGTGGAAAGGTATCACCATGTAAAGGACTTGAAAGGATGCTCCTCACACCTTCCTGCTCTGGTAAGATACCCCCTTCCTTTGATGGCTATAAAACAGAGAGATGGCCTATTTATTATGGCTATCATGCATTGATCCAGGGCATAGCATATCAGCAAGGGCTCTAGAACCGTGGCAGGGATGAGATCCAAAGTGTAAAAGGACCCCAGATATCTCTTGAGACATTAGTATTTCAAGAGACCATGGGTAAGATGGGGAGTACTCTGACTTCTATTCATCATGACCATAGATGGTTCTACTTTGTGAGACAGTCCTTTGTTTTATTATGAACTAGTCAGATGCCCCTTCTTTGGGAAAGCCAAAAAAAAAAAATAGTCAATGACCTTAGTCCCAATTGATTGCTAGGGAACAGTGGTGTGTGTGTGTGTGTGTGTGTGTGTGTGTGTGTGTGTGTGTGTGTGTGTGTGTGTGTGTGTGTGTGTGTAGATAGATAGTACAGGGAGGCTGCATCTTAAGCAAATCTAGGGGAGGCAAATGGAATTCTTTAGGGAATGAAGCACAATTGATCAAGAAACATAGTCAATGTAGATTGAAAAGACCAAAATGCTGGATCATAGTAGGTGACAAGTGGCTCTCTCCTTAAATCAACTCAGAAGACTCTACACTTTAGACCCATACTATTTTGTCCTTGGGAAGAAAGAATCTTCTACAGATAAAGTGCTTTCCTTCCCCATGGCTGACAATTTTGGAATAACAGATAACATGAGTATCACCTTCACAGTGTTGAGATTGCAGAGGAAGGTGCCTATTACATTGTGAAATATTTATAGGAGAATATGGATCAAAGGTAGGATATGAAGAAATAGCAGAGTTGCCATGTGCACTATTACTATTGCTTTCAGGGTCACTACAAATTGAAACAGACATAGAATTTTGAAAGTAAAAGAGGGATCAAGATATCAGGACAGTATCATAGACAAACTCCAGTTTCATTAAGAAGAAACGTGGATTTTCTTTCTAACAGAAATTTCCCCCCTGAAATCATCACCTGAGTTTTTTGCTAGCAGCCATTTTCATGAAGAAGATCAATTTTCCTTTAATTTTCTTTATTTCAGTAGAATGCTTATCACTGAGCACTCTAGCATTATATATATTCTAGCATGGTCACAGATTCCAAGGATCACATTATCACTGTGTTCATCTGAAAAAGAATTTGAGCTCCCTAGCCCCACCCCTCTGGAGCCAGCACAGTTGAAGTGGCTCCTGGCAGAGATATCTGAGAAGAATGAAGTGGAAAGCTCATAAGCTTTCAGGTTCTTTCATTATAGACAGATTGCTTGCATTTACAATGGCACTCACATGAAAGGGAGGGGGGAGGGGATGAGTAAAGTCGCTATGGAGACAATGTAATATAGCTGTAGCTTGTTTTCCTTTGGATCCCTATGAGGCTACCAAAATTGACTGTGGTCCATAGGAGACAGGTAGTGCGGTGCATCCAAAAGGCAAATAATGGAGGAAAAGTAAGTTTACTTGTAATCAGCTTGATTTTTTGCTTTTGAGCTCATGGAAGATATTAGCAAAACAGCCCAAATGTGCAGATAGAATGAGTCTTCTACCTTTCTTTCCTTCAGAACCAAGTTCATTTCTGATCCTAAGGGAGAAGAGCCAGCTATGTATCCTATTCAGCTATTGACCACGGGCTTTAAAATGTCAACCAATCACCTAATCAACAAGCATTTATTAATCACCTACTATGTGCCAAGCTTTGTGCTATGCACTAGGGAAAAAAGGGAAAAGATGAGATGGTCTTTCTCCTTTAACAAGTTCCTTATGTTTAGAGAGGGAGAGATTGTTTTTCCTTCTATCTCAATGGGAAAGATGGTCCTGAAGAATAAATTGAAGAAACATGTCTACAATCATCTTAAGATCCTTAGACCTCATTGTCGTTGCCAGAGAAGAGCATGTACTCTGTATACTTAGCAAGACTATTAATGAGAGCAACCAGTAGACACCATTCCCTGGAGCAAAGGAAAGCTATTAGCTTCTAACCATAGGAAAATAGACCAGGGAGTGGGTGAATACAAGGAGAGTTTGGGGGCAGAAAGCCCAGGGCAAAAGAAGCTGAAGGATTAGGTTGGAAAACGTGAAAATTTATTGTGTCCCAAGAGGGGTCCTTACTCTTATCTTTTGAAACATTTAACCTTCACTTACAGCTGACAGGCCTCAAAAAGTATACTGACTTCCTATGTATTCTGGAATATCCCACTCTCAGTTCTAAATAGGGTTTTTATGTATATTATCTAACTTTCATCACTTCATTTATCAGAATTATTCTTCTTTTCTTTACATATGCCCAAGTTATACTTTGAAGTACTGATCAGATTTACTGCTTTGGAACTTGCAGGAAAAGAAATGGAAGCAATTGGAACAATTCTCATCTTGGATGAGATACCTCTTTTCCCATCACTGCTTTTTTCATCAATTAACACTAATGTATAAATCAATTGCTGAATGGCATTATATATATTTCTTCTACACACATATGTTCTCCCATCCCACCTTGACCCCTCCCCCCCAACTCATCTCACACATACATCCACTGGAATAAATCCTCTGCCCCAGTTTCATTCTTGAGTTTCTTTTTATTTTGGTGGTTCACATGCTACATAAAAATTGAATTAATATTAAAAATTTATTCACAATGTTTCCCACCCCACAAAAGTTCAAAAGTCTTTGTTAGGTTTTATTTTCAACTTAAAAAAATTACAGGAACTTCATCACTTTCTGGTTACTAAAGCTCCCTATTTACTCCTTCTATCAATGTCCTCTCTATGGCCAGCTTTTGCATACACACACAAAAGTGCATGCATATGTATGTATATAAATATTTTACTTTTCCTTTTTTGAGAAACATTGATGTTTGACATCTGCATTTTTGTGTTTAAGAAGGGAAGAGATATATCTTGCAAAGAAAAATGATCAGTTTGTTTAAGAATCCCTTAGTATAACTCCTTTGTCCTCTCTTTTGTTAGAGGGATTGGAAAAGTCAGACATTATCAACCACAGACCAAATTTAAGTTCACCCATGGACCTTTATAAAGAGAATTCTTATAGGAGAATCTGCTACTAACAGATAATTGAAAACTGCAGTGATGATTCCAGGGGCACTCCATGTGCCATTTGGGACCAACTTTTATTCTTCTCTGAATTATCTGAAACTTCCAATTATATGAAGCATGGTTGTTTCTAAGGTACTATGCCACAGGAAAATTTACTATACTAAAAAATGCCGGATGTAGTTTGGAAATATTAAGTGTCATGTAGTGGCTAAAATGTTATGCTCCCCAAATTACCACTGTACTATTTTGTTTATTGGAAGGGGGTGAGTTATAGCTGATCATGCTATACGGTACATCTTTAGGTCCATTCAATCATGAAACAGAATAGGTCCTGGAAAGAATGCAAGGTGCAATGTAGGGGAATGTGGCTGTTTTGTCATCTCAGTGGAATTTAGATTTTCCAGAGAGCAGGGTTGACATCCAATTCATTTCTGAAGCAAAGAAAGATTTTTTTTTAAATGTTCAGTGGGAAGCTTAATGTTATTACTTATGTTAACCTAAGCACCTACCTTAATGATTCTCTTTCCTTCATGTTCCCTGCCTACTTCCAGTCTTGATGTTTCCCTTGCTTCTGACCTTGAGAGAGGTAGAAAGGAACAATCATTCATTTGCCAAAGGTGGGTGATTTTTCTTATCTCTCTCCCTACCCCTTCTTCCTCCCTCCGTTGTCTTTAATACGTTGCTTATGCAAAAATAGGAGATAATTTAGGAAGAATTGTGGAAATCCCTCTACCAGTTTTGTTTCCAAGACACAAATGTGTACAAGTGAACTCAGATGTATCTAGGCAACAGAATTCTTTGCTCTTAGGAAGTCCTCAAAGCCATCACTACATCTCTATCATCTTAGAACCAATCCATTCATGGGACATCAAAAGATTATTCAGGTTTCAAAATGTAAACTAGGAGAAGGCTACAAAACTAACTTTAGAATGTCCAGATAATGTTCCCTTCCCTTAAAGTTCTGATGCTGTTCAGACATCAGGCTTTCAGGGCTCTACTTAGAGGGAAAAGACAGAACATTAGTTGAAGAGGCCATAATATGTCTATAATGGATTCCAAATGACCAAATTTCACATGCCAAGAATATATTCTTGTTCCTTCAGAAAGTAATGGATATAGGCAATTTGGAATCTATTATATAGATGAGGAGGGAAAAGAAAATAGAGGGGAAAGAAAATTAAGTTCAACCATACACTTCTAATCAGTATGTGAAGCAACATTTAAGTTACTAAAACAAGGCTTAGATATAGTGCAATGGTCCCAGCCTGTAGAATGCAAATGGTCCTTTGGTCATAGCCAAAGGGGCCTTTATAATAGCCCTTAGTAATTTTTTAAAAAGCAAATAAAATGTTCTTAATACTATACTACAATCAAAATATGAGATTGGAAAGTACGGTTAACTCCACAGATAGCACTGACTATGAGATCTCAGACATGTTTTTTTATATATATATATATTTTGAGTCCTTTCCAGATATAGGCAATATCCTTATCAATTAGAAAACAGGCAGTCCAGCATATTCACATTCATGTGGCCATGTCACCTTGGCCTAGACTGCCTTTGGATCTCATGGACAATGTAGGAGTTAGTTAGGCTTGGGTGAATGAACTTGCCTAGAGTTAGCAAAGGAAGCACCAGACCTGGTATCCTGGAGGATGTAGAGTTTAATTCTGGGGGAAATTCACTGATCCTCTGCCCAAGGAAATGCACAGGGTACTCTGCTGTAGTGTTGGCAGGAGGAACTGGGAACCTGGGGAGATCTAAAGTAAGACTCTTATTCCCTGAGGACCATTTGAGATCTCACATATCAAATGTAAAATGTTGTAGAGATGAATCCCATCTTCTCATCTATTCCAGGGTGTTAATAGTTGCTACTGAAAGCAGCCGGGATCCTCTTCTCAATCTCCTGTGTCTGACTAGGGCAACATTTCAGGCAGCTGCCACCTTTCACAGCATATTGACATTGGATCCAGCGATTCTTAAGTACTTTTATTTCCTTCATTAATCATTTCCTTCCACCACTTTAAAGTTAGTATACCACTGTCCTACCCCAGGATATATCTTTTCCCCCTCCAAACCTTACCTGTTTTTACCATTCAGAGTACAAAATTATTATGACAACTCACACATAAAAATACTTTCCTCAAGAAAGTCTTTTCCCCCCCAATTTTTGCCCTCCATTAATCCTAAGAGAGTTTGACAACTGTTCTTCTTCACACAGGTAATTTCCTTTCAACCTCTTTTATCAGGAGTTACCTAACTATACATTGGTTTCATTGGTAAATAATATAATTGGTCTAAGTGATAAGAAACAAGATTTATCCACACTAATCCCTAGTATCAACAGCAGGGATGTACAAAGCCAACAAGATTTTGACTAGAAAGAAATTTCCCTTGTCTTCCATACCTTTTTTGTCTTGCATTTTAATTTTTATCAAATCAAATTTTTACTACCTGTTCTCAACACTTTCTCCTTCCCCTCCATTTCTACTTTATCCTCTCCAATGTTCTCAGTGAATTTGTGGGGAATAGACTGAGCTCACTTTCTGAAGTTGAGATTTGTCAATGTCTATAATATATTTGACTATGATTCTATATGATGTGAATGAAATTAGCACACAATGGATGTCTCTCAAGGGAGAATAATTTATGAACAGTGGCAAAGTGAGATTTATTGAGGAAATTGGCTTAGAGAAAAAAATAATGGATAAGACAGAGATGGATAAGGGATCCAGTACTGGTAGCATTCAAATCTGGTAGATTTTGAGAAGCAAAGTCTCTAAGGGAGACTAAAGGAAAGGAGAGAGAAGGATCATGGGACATAAAGTAGAAATAATATCAGATAGCAGGTGAAACTGGAAGTTGGGGCTTAAAAATCTAGATGGTTCAAAAAAACAAATTGAGTAAATAAGACTAGTAAAATTGGGAGGAGTAAATTGGTCGTTAAAAGAAAATATTTTTATGACTGACTAGAAATGCTAAAAGGATGAAAAAGATGAGGAAATAAAGGATGGGACAGTCCTTCACCTTGGAAGTGCACCATAGTCAATTACAATATTGGGGATGTTCTTTCCCTTGAGAAAATAGCAAAAACAATTGCTATTCAGTTTGAGTCATCACATGCCCAGTAGAGAGAGATTTAGACAATCTCCGATATATAATGCAGATCCCCAAATGATTTTTCCTCTGAAATATCTAGATACCTGAGGTAAAATGATGATGGTTGAGGGCTTGAAATGTCCAATAATTGATTCAATCCTCTCTTTCCTTCTGTGTGAGGTAATCCTGGAGAAGATGCCTTCTATCTATTAAGTGTTTAATAAATATTTGTTTAACAAATGATTACAAGAGTTAGTAAAAAGCCACAGAGACCTAGAAAACATAAATAATTGAAGAACTATCCAAAAGTGAAATGGGATGTCTTAGAAATCATGATTTCTCCTTGCTAGAGGTAAGCAAAGACTAGATGATCACTTGCTGGGGATATTTGAAAAGGGTCAGTTACAGGTTGGACCAGAAGGTTTCTGAGCTCCCTTCCAACTGAGATTCCCCCTATGCCCAGGATCTAACAGAGAAACAGATTATATTGATTCTTGGGATCAACACCACTAAATTGCAATAGACTCTTCCTTCCAGTTATTTCATGTAATAATATGCAGCATGAAAAAATTTCAATATGTATTACACAACCCCTGTTCAGAAGATTCTCAACTTTAAATATTTAATACTATCATAAATACAATTTTCATCTTGTTCTCTTCTTGAACTTTTTGCCTCCCCTCTCTTGTATATATAATACTCTGAGTAAACTTTAAAAACCATGAAACAATCACAGAAGAACTTTTTGAATCACAGCAGAAGGCAAAGCATCACTGAGAAAAGCTCTTCCCCCACCCATGCAAAATTATCTGTATCAAAGAAAATATATGAGTATATAGTACATACATATCTATATTATGTATTTATGTGTATGTACATGTATAAATGTGTCAGACTCATCCATGGCTGATATTGCAGATATGATAATTATGAGAGACAGTACAGTATAGTGCAGTGGTGCAAAGTCAAAGAGAAATAAGGGCCATTAAACCATAAGGATCCCTGTGGGCTGTGTATATTGATTTCAAAAATCACAAATTAACATTATTGATGTCCTATTGTATTTTTATTTATTTTATTAAATATCTCCCAATTACATTTTAATCTGGGCGGCCATACTTAGGAGCATCAAGGTGGCCAGGATACTCCGGTGTGGTATATAGAGGCCAGTCTTAGAACCAACAAAGACCTTGGTTCAAGTTCATTCTCTGACATGTATTAGCTTTCTGATCATAGGCAAGTAGCTTAACATCTCAGTCCTTTGGGCAAGACACTAAGATTCTAATGTAGAGATGATTTGCCGACATGAATGAAATCACAGGCCCAGAGGGGGAAAAAACCAAACAACCCCCAAAATAATCATATAAGCAAAATCATGAGTTTCTTTTTCAACCACTCAACACATGACATCAAATTCATTCATTCAACAAATATTCCTTGTGCATCACTATGTGTAGAACACTGTCCCAGACACTGTGGGGATAAAAAAATGAAGAATAATTTCTGCTCTCAAGGAGCTTATAATTTAGAGGAAGCAATAAAATGTATAGTCAGATTACATGACCAAAGCACTATATTATCAGCATACGGAAAGAAGAATGCTATGGGATCATTTCTCAATGTGGGATCAAATAAGGCACAAAGGACAAGGTGGCATTTAGCTAGATCTAAGAATGGCACAGAAAGCAATCAAGCTTAGATGACACACAGGATACATAAGCGAATAGTAAGAGGTAAGGCTAGAAAGAAATACTGGTCCTAGACTGGGGAAAGTTTTGAATGTAAAACTAAGGAGTTTAGGGTTAATTTTGTAGATAATAGGGAGTTATGGGAGGCATTTTGAGCAGGAAAAAGACATGTTCTAAACTTTGATTTAATATTAACTTCCTATCAATATGTAGGATAAATTGGATGCATAGTTGGCATAGTTTAAATAGGGGATTGGGTGAGTGGAAAAGTCAAGGGAAATAATGGAAGGAATTCTAGGAAGCTAGGCAAAATATCACCAAAATAGGTGACCATGGGGACAGGACAAGTAGGAAGGCAAGTCAGAAAGTGCTGAATGCGGAGAGATTGGAAGGTTATGATTAGGGTGAATGAATAAATAACTCAGCAATAAATAAACTGAAATTCATATAGGCTTTAAGCTTTTCAAAGCATTTTTCATACATTATCTCATTTGATCAAGCCAATAACTAGGAGTAATAGAATGAAAGAGGTAAAAGGTAAGGAATTATGGTCCTTTGGAAGATGAGAATCATTCTAGTGAAACAAGGTTCAATATACATCTATGCCAATGAGTGTTTGGATCAATACAGTTCATTGATACAATATGCATAATGTTTGTTTCATGTTCTCTATGGTACAGAAAATGTGACAGACAACAGTGTACATAAACACACAACTATGAATGCACATACACATATAGTCATTCATACCTTTAAAGTAATAAATGTTTATGATATAGAATGAAAATCACTTGGCATGAATATTGCATTTCATGCCCTTCTTTTGTTATCCCCATAGTAACTAGCTCAGTGCTAGGCACCTAGCAGGCACTTCATAAATACCTGATGCACTCACTTGAATTACCTTTTATTATAAGTACTCACTTCCCTAACTCCATGTCCCAGTATTTCCCCTCCTCCTTGCCCTCAAATCATGTACAGAAAACTGGTATTTCTTTGGATTTGAGCATTTGCACAGCTGGGTGAGTTAAATAGGTTGAGAAGGAAAATAACAGAAAGAGGGAAAATTACATTATATGGAACCTGCAGAACATGCTCACACTTAAAACTATGACTGTAAATGTCATTCTGGACAAGTGGAGATGTCATGCATGTATCAATTCTGACACTTTTTCCTTAGGAGATTCTCCAAATATACATCTACGTTTAATACTGTATAGTAGGTGCTTCTCCCCTTTCTCTGACCTCTATTATCATCTTCCATGTCTCCTTAGCCTGCCTACGGTTTTCAGCTTTCTTCCTCCCTGCCTCCATCAAAGCCTGCTCTCTATTTTAAAAGATAAAATGAACTTCTTCATTCCTGTTTAAGTGTGCATGTACTAATTACTACTGGGGGATGTGGGTGGGTGGGAGCAGGGATTGACATTTTAATAGGGGACAGTAAGACTGAAACAACAGGCACCAGTCATCAGGTTCTTTAGTGATCTGTTGTGCTGTACCTTCCCTCGACTCTACTTTCTTTTCTGTTTCCTTAGATATGAATTTTATGACCTAGAATCTCAAAGCCAGAGATGAAAGTCTCATACTTCTTTTCCACCTTCTGTTTAAGTCTATTCTTGCTCTCTTATTCTGATCAGCAATAATGTTTTTTATTATAACCTGTCTGTCCTTCCATGTGACATACACAAAGCAATCTCATAAGAGATACTAATAGTAGGTAAATTGTTATATTATGATTTTTTTAAGTGGACTTATAACATTTTTAATGTATTTTGGTTACTTCCAGTCCAATTTTTTTTTCTCATTTGAAGCATAACTTTTTTCTTGACTTGGTGTTGCTAACTGGGGATCCAATACTTTCTATAATACTACAAAGTATGGAAATTGGCTAAGGATTTTCATTTAGGGGTGGGGGGAGGATCATGATCTTAAATCAAAGATTATTACATCACAGATTTAGCACAGGAAGGGTCTTCAGAGGGCAGGTAGTATAATCCTCTCATTTTATAGATGAGCTGAGGCTAAGAAGTATTTAGACTGCCCTGAAAGCTCCCAGAATTATTTTAACTCTGGGTTCTCAAAAGAGCAGGGGGTACAAGAAAAAAATCTCTGGCAGGCTTGATAGTTTCTGATATTCCAATGATTCAATGTTATAATAAAATTATGGGATAGTTTGACAACCTTCTTGGAAATGGTGGTTATGGTGAAAGACTCCCGGGAATATAAAGCAACTCTCTTAAGAGAACTATTAATGATGGGGGTGATATTAGCAGAGTAAAACCACAATTTAAACAAAATATATATTAACGCAGTTGGATATCCCTTTATCATTTCCCAGAAATCTGTATGGGACTTCAAATGGTAGCTCATAAGTTGATGAGGAATCATCTTATCCCTTGCCCTTTTATAAAAGGTGTAGCATTCTCAAACTATAGATATGTGTGGCTGTCCAAAGGAAAGAAGCTCTTGGGCATCAAAATAATTTTGATATTACCTAAACAATTCCTCATTCCATATCTTTCACTGTTTCCTATCCTATCCAAAATGAATCATTCTTTTAACTCTCTTATGAGGTTCTCCAAATACACACGAACCCTCAACAAAACTGTATTATTAAAGTTTATCTTCTCATGATACGTCTCCTATTTCTATTATTTATCCTTCTTTCCCATTCCTCTTCAGTCTTTCTACTGTCTTCAGCCTCTTGAGCCCTGGTCTCCAGAAAGGTTGAAATAAGCTCATTCATTCATATTTATGTATGTATATTACCATTCGTATGGGTGGGTGGAGGGATTTGCACTTTAACAGAGTATAAGAAGATTGAAACAGTAGGTATCAGTGATTAAATGGTAGAGAAATTTTCAACGGGTCTCCTCAGTAACCCTGAAATTGTGCAACGTACCCCTTGCCTGTTCTGACTTTTACAACTAGGGATCACTACCTTCTCATTGCGTACCAAGACAAATCATCTACACAGAAGAGGATATTCTGAATCTCAAGTTGAGAAGGCAAGTTATCCAGAGAATCTGACAGCAAAAGTGAACATCTGTTACCCAGACAGGCTGGATAAAGGATTCCACCCATACAACCAGTCTGTTCTACTTGAAAATGCTTGAGGTGTTCAACAATCCCACAGCAATTGCATTATTTTCTGTACAGTATATACTTGAAACATTCACTGATATACACACTGCAGGCATGTTCTTGGTTTTCCATAAACGACAGAGCAGCTAATAGAGACTAAGGAGAATAAGTTCTGGAATAGCATCTTTCAAAAGTTGCTGCCTGAGCAATCCAGGTTAATCTACTCCTAAAATTGAAAGTACCAAAAGCAGTTCTTGGTCAAGATTTGCAGAGTGGCCAGCACTCCGCAACTTCAGTTAAATCTTGTCTTCATCTCTAAAGCAGCAGAATAATGTCTGAAGGTCTCCAAAGAGGGCTCAAAAAGACTAAACTGTTTATCTTCACCTCTTTGCTGAGATCATATTTCCTGCAGTCCCATAGATAGCCTAGCCCCTATCAATGCCCGCATGTATTCTTTCCATTGGTGGTCTTTTAAAATGAAAATTAAGGCATTACAGTGGCCAGAATGGTGGGATACCTACTAGAGCCTATCCAAAGATGATAGCTGATAATACTCAAAGTGGGGGGTACAATAGCAGAAACAAATGATTCAAGGAAACATGCATTTTGTCTGACGGACAATTAAAAGTAAGATGTCATTGAGCTACTGTTTCCATGAAATCTCATAGCTTTAAACAGATGGGTCTTCACCTGGGCTTATTCATAACACAGGCAGGGTTTGACGCTAAATCTACCCACATGAATTTAATTCTTTCATTATCTGAGTATGAGACAACTTCTAGAATATAATAACGTTCATACCTCCCCAGGCATGAATGTTGTAAACAGTCTTAACACTGAACTGGGTCATACATTTCTAACCCAGTCCCATCTCACTTCAAGTCATTGAGGAAAAGTGACCAAGAGCACGAGGCAAAGAAACCCTATGACCCTGATGAAGAAAGGGCAAGACAGGAGCAGGACAGATTATACAGAATGGGAATCCTATTGTGAGGTAAAAATAAGTCAAGCTGCCAACCCTTGAAAAAGCCAACATCCTTCCTCCTTGCCTTTCTAAAGTTGGTGCCTGGATAACTGATGGTGGGTATTATTTTGATGATTGCAGAAATAGGAACACAACAATAACTTGTGATACATACAATTCTACCATAGACCTAATTTTCTGAACCTTTAAGATAGGATCCTCCTGTCACTGATATTTGGGAACACTGAATGAAATCTTTATAGAAAAATGAGATGCTGTCTTTGAAGACCAGTGGTTTCTGCTAAAAACAAATAAACAAAAAAACCCCAACAAAACAAAGCCCCACTTTCTGCAACTAGGTTTCATTCTTTTTAAGAAAAGGACAGTTAGAGAATAGTGGAAGCTTTGGACATGTCTGCAGAGTTATTTTCTTAGGGCAATCGCCTAAACTATAAGGAAAGAAATGATCAGCTGAACCAGTATGAGTCAGACTGTTGCCCCAAATCAACAAGGCATGCTGGGAACTGGGTTAAGATTCCTGACATGAGCTTTAGACAGTTCTCACAGGAATACCAGGAATGGAGATAATTTGACTCCACAACCACCCTCAGCCCATCTCCCATCTATCTCCTAAATGTATCTCCTAAGGCTATCTTCCTATTTTGCCCCCAGGTATTAATAGGGATAATATTGCAACTCTGAAGCAAATTCATTTAAAAGATATTGGTAACCTGGAATCCATTCTTGGGAGTGGGAGATAAATAAGCCTGGGTCTAAGCTTAGAGCCAAGATTAGGCACCAGGCAGAACCCAAGAAGTAGTGTTGGAATCCTCACATACAGATGAAGGGATTGATTAAAAAGGGAGGGGAGAGAAGGGGCCCATGGGACAAGTATGTTTTTCCCTGGCTTTCCCACTCCTATGACCTTCTACACAAAATGCTTCAAGACACCCTGCACTGCAGTAAAAACCATACAAAACAATCCCCATACCCCCACCCCCCCCAACTGGAAAATGAAAACCCACAACAAAAACACTTTTCCCTCTACCCCAGTCCCACCCCACCCCTCCAGCCCCACACCCTGAATACTCACAAGAAGAGGACACTTCATCTATACAAAATTAATTATAAAACAAAATATTTACATATGAAATAAACACCATCTTAATCTCTGTTGCCATCAGAGAGGGACAGAGTCCCCTTGGTTCTAGATTGCTGTTCGCTAAGTTAGTTGGTTTGGTTTTTACTTTAAAAGGGTGAGGTAAGACCAAGAGGAAGAACAAGCAAGGGGCCTGCGTCATTAGATGGAGTCATATTCTTCTCCATCATCCTGGCCCTTCATCCTCCCTCTTAGTCTCTCCTTTAATCTCAGATTAAGCACACTGTGCCCCTCTCCAACCCTGTGAGAGGTTCAGCCCCTTTCCCCCAAGTCCATTTTAGAAAGAAAACAAAGCTTCCCAAGGCCTTTAGTTGGCTTTTAGAAATGAAAGATATTGAGGTAAAAAATCAACAGTGGGTGGTGGGGAGGTAGGAGGATAATGAAAAGGTAGGAGGAAGGCAGGGCAAAGGGGAAGGTAGAGAAGAACCCTGGAGAACATGACTTGAAGAGAAATGGTGGCTTTCTTTCCATGGGAGGAGCACCTTTCCGGTTTATTTGTCCTGTGTGGATAGCAGTGAGCTGCTGTCTTGCTGCCAAACTGATAGAAGACCCGTTGGGTGCTACCTGGTAGAGTGGAGGTCGGGGTAGCATCCACAGAGTAGGATCTATGAGTCTCTTCAATTCCTTGCCTCACACACAAGATTCAAAGATAGGCAGTGACAAATACCCATTTCCCTTCTCCAGTTTTACTATTTTTTAAAGAAGGGGGCTTCATTTTTACTAACACTCTTGTTCATGGGGCTAAAGTATTTTTATTCTAGAATGGTACTAAACAAAAGAGGAGTGAGGTTGGTTCCCAACATTAAAAAAACTCCTATATCAATATTTTACCCTGGAAACATCAATACTCTTAAGGATGTCAAGCCCCCAATATGGTACCAGCTTAGATCCTACTCCCAACTTCCATCTTCTGCCTTTTTTTCAAATTGCCTCCTCTTCTCCATCCCCCTGGCTCTTAGTGTATTTTAGGCTGTTTAATTTGTACCAAGCCCCAATTTTTCTCAAGGAGGCAAGCATATTTCCCATTGCATGAAGAATAACAAATCCTGGGGAAAACAAGTATGATTCACCTACTTTGGGTTAAGTAAGGAGGGATCAAAGTACTAAGGACATCCCCCTCTCCTACTTACCCTTCCATAAAGCTCTTTGCCCATGTCCCACCTGCTTTTCCCTTCCTTGGTGACCCTGGGAACTAACTGTAAAGGACATCTGAGCCAAATCGCAAGGAAAGGTTCTATAAGATCATGGCTACTTCCCACCACCCTTAACTTGCCTGGGAAAGTTTCATTTTGGCTTGTTTTTGTTTTTGCTTTATTTTGTTTTGCCAGTAATGGTCAGTACTCTCATATATCACAGGAGAATCTTCTCTCATCTTTGCTCTTGTTGGCTGATTCACCATTCTTTTGCCTAGACTACAGATTATTTCTAAATTGGAATTAACTTCTGAATGCATTGTTTGAGTCCATTCATAACCACACTTTCTCCCAGCCCTTTCTAGATGGTGGCAGAATTTTTAAATAACATATAATCATATTTCTATAGAAGCCAAATATATCAATTGGCTACATTTGGTAATGTTGAAACAAACAGCAGAATGAGTCAAGGAAACTCCCTGTGTGGTAATGTGCAGAATAACAGAAAATAAATATCTAAATCCCTCTTACCTCCTTCATTGCCCAGAACACTACTATAGTTTCCTCTTCAGTTTTTCAGGGATATTCCCAGTGTTTCTGTCAATAACTTTCCCTGCATCACTCCACTAACTAATCACATCAATCTTTAATGCAAGCTTCTTAGCTTATATAGATGACAAATATAGTCAGCCTCCTTTCTTCTGCTTTCTAACAAAAGGCCTAATATGAGCATACATAGTCTAGGCAAAACGAACTTGGTGAGAGCCCCTTTGTAATCCACAAACAGTTCACCCATTCTGCCTTCTACTTCTTTACTTGAAGTCAAAATCATTGGGGAAAAGAGTTCTCTTCTTTGGCCCATGTGGCCATCTCTGACCTCTCCTTGTTTGACTCAAATGTATGTGAAAGGAGAACTATTCAGTCCATGCTGAGAGAGACCAGAGAAGGGCCATTGCTCTCTTCTCCTCTATATGTAGATACTTCCTTTTCCCACTGTGATACACCAAACTTGAATACCATATTTCAGTGCACTGCTAACAGGAGAAATGCCCGATGGATGAAGGAAGGAGGAGGGAACTGGGAAAGAAAGGATGAAAAAAAGATGTCACCAGTGCTGTCTTCAGTGAAAATCAGGACTCCAGGATCCCACAAATAAATAAAGAACCAAGAGAGGAACAAATGGGAACCAAGTTCAATCCCCATCACCCTCAATGACACAGGTACCAAATGACCTCATACCCTCCCCCCCAGCCCCTACAGTCCCCTTCCCAACTCTCCCACCCCCTCCCCCACTCAGACATCAGATTCAATACTAGACAGTTTCTCATAAACATGCCCATTGCTGGAGCCATTGAAAGCCCTGGGGTTTTTGTTGTTAGGCACACAGGGGTTGGACTGGTTTCCTATACAGATGTCCTTCTGGAAACGGCCTGGCACAGCCGCATGAAGGGCCGAGACCACTGGCTTGTTGGTGACGATGGCTCGGAAGTCCGGCCTGGCTTTCGTTCCCCCCGCCACCGTGGGCTGCCTGAAGAAGTAGGATTTGCTGCCATGGAGCAAGCACTGGTCATCCCCAAAAGTGGGGATGAAAGGGTTTTGTGTGACCCGGTCAGGGTAGAGCGACTTGCTGAGCATGTAACCACCACCGCCAGGATTGTTGTGGTGGTGGTGTCCGACAGTGGGCACTGAGGGCTTGTTGTTGGCAAAGTTGGTCTCACCACTTGGCATCTCAAACATGTGGGCATAGGGGCTCCCTTCTAGGAAACGGCCCTTGTCCTTCAGGCTTACGCTTCGGGGGGCCAGAGCTGCTTCTTCCTTCTGCAAGTCTACGAAGGTGTCGTAGGAGTGCTGCCGGCGTAGCTTGTTCCGGTTCTTCTTCTGTGCCTTGGAATTCGATGGGCTCTGAGGGTACTTGGTGGTAGAGGCATTCGATGTCACTGCCACCGGGGCAGCGGGCTGATCGAGCTCTTGGAGGGAATTGTCCTCACTGATGTCATAGAGGTTGCCTGCTTTCTTGCAAGCCTCACACCGGATGCAGGCCTGCCTACTGGAGTTCTGCCCCACCACTGGTGTGGTGTAGTTGTGTAGCTTAGAGGGGCAGCTGCGGCAGAAGTTACCGCCTGGTCTGTCTTCCCAATCGAGGTTAGTCAGATTCTTCTCCCACGGCGCTGGCACACCACTGACGACACCATGTTTGCGCTCGTTGGCTCCAAAGTCACTGGTTCCATGCTTGTGGTGAGATCTGTTGGCACAGGGACCACTCCCACTGACTGAATCTCGCTTGAAGTCATCTCCCCGTTCCTTGTAGATATCCGTAAGATCTACATGCTCCCAGTGAGGAGAGTTCTCCTTTGTTCGGAACTGGTCCAGATAGAAGTCCCGAAGCCCTTCTTTGTCCCTGAAGTAGCGCTTGTGGTCCGGGGAGCGGGGCGGCCGCCGGCGATAGGCCAACTCAATCTCATCAAATTCTCGCCGTGACTTGGCTGAAGCCGGTCGCTTCTTCAAGCTGTCCTTATATTGCTGTTTCCGCCTCTTGGCAGCATTGCCTTCAATGTTTCCGTAGGTTACTGTGTGAGTAGAAATATCCGAAACATCTGAGCGGATCAGGTCATCGTGGCCACCAAAACGGTCACTCTTGAAAGAGAACTTGCCATACAAATCACTTAGCTGGTTATGTTTGGTGGACGGCAGGCCAATATCTAATGGCTTCTTGCTGATGGACCTTGGCTGGGTGGTGAAGGGTGGGTTGTCACAGTCATAAAGCCCATCAATGGAGCTTGCACTGCCGATGCTATGGGGCCGGTGGTGGTGGTGATAGTGGTCCTGGTACATGTTACTGTCCTTCAGCTGAAGGTTACCAAAAGTTCGTTCTACTTCACTGATATAGTCACTGAAGAGGTTCTCTTCACAGGGGGGATTGTTGTAGGATTTACAGTCAGAATGTGTGAAGCTGCGGCGATGCTCAGAGATGTCATAGACAGATGACTCACGACGGATAAAGTCCAGGGCACTCTGGGGGGATCCATTAACGCCAGACAGGTTAGCCATATTCTTAGCAGTACGAAGTAGGCGCAGGATATTAGAATGTGTATTGTTCATAGTGGCCGTGGGGGAATTCATCACTGACTGGCGCTCCTCTATAGCCACTCCATGGATACAACTGTAAATACCCTAAAGTGGAAAAAAAAAAAAAGAGGAAAGCACAGATTAGGGTTCTAGTGGTATTATCATTGTGAATACAGAGGGAAATAAATTACTCTATCTTATTTGAATAGTCAAGAAAACTCAATGTAGGAAATAAAGGAAATAGTAATTATCTTGATTCATATTTTGAATTTAGCAAATATACTGTGAAACCTCATATGTGATGAACAGTGACCTCTACTATAGCACTTGAAGGTTTTCAAAGTTTTTCATGTATATTAAAAAAAAAATTTGATCCTCACAGCAACTTTGTGAATTCAGGGGCAATTTAGTTTAAGTTTTGTGGGAAAATAGCCCACATAGCCTGATTAAATGAATTAAGGCTCAAAAATCAAGTGGTTCTGCCACTGGCAACATCTTTGATTTGAATTGATCTACCTCTAGTTTCTTTATTTCACTGTTTTTAAAAAGAGGACCCTAATATCAGTCTATATTACCAGTACCCTAACATTAAATAGTAACTTAACAGCACTGTTAGAGAAAAGGATGGAGCTATGCCCAGCAGCATAAAACTCTAGGGTTCTCCAGCATATAGATTTTAAAGAGTTATTTGGAATTTAATGGTAGCCATATCTAGGGCAGGTAGGGGAAGAAGAAAAAAAGAAAAAAAAAGAAATTTGCATGATAATTTGATTATATATTTAAAAGGAATAGGAAGCTGTATATAATAGATTTTTTGTGCAATCATCTTTTTTTTATGTTGATGCTCATTTTATTCCGAAGACTAAAAATAAAATAATTAGAATAGAAATGCTTATTTTATTCCATAAATTAAAAATAAAATATTTTTAAAAAGAGAATATGTCTTTGTTATGTAAGAAAGACAATAATCTGTATGAAACTGTAGCTATATTCTGTATACAATAATAAATATAAATAAGTTATAGCTGTTATATATACATATGTGTGTATGTAATAATAAAAACCTACCAGTGACTGGCAAAAACCCCCAAATTTCCACTACCAGCTAATGGCTGAGCTAGAAACATATAGAAAATTTAATTCTGGCTGAGAATAGGAAATTCAGGGTTTAAAGGAGAACTTTCTTCTGCTACATCATTTAGATATGCAGGGTGAATTGTGGCAAAATATTAAGTATTATGTGTGATTAAGAATTTATTCTGCTGAATTCTCTTTTACTCTCATCTTCCAACTTCCCCATAATGATTACGGGAAGGTCCTTAAATTTCCTCAGCATTTTTTAATGATTTTAATAATTTTTAATGACAACATCTCTATGACCAATAAGTAAGTTATCGGTGCATAGGGCACATGGAGGTCCAGTAACTTCTCCCAGATTAACAGCTAGAAAGTGTCAAAAGAAGGGATTGAACCCAAGCCTTCCAGATCTAGGACTCCAGTATACTGTGATGCTTTTATCATAACAATTATTTATGTAAGAAGACTGAGATTTTTCTCTTTGCTAAGCAAAGCAATCAGCCTTTGCTATTGACAGATGGGAATGATAAAGACTGAACTGTGAAGAATTCTAATCTTATTTGAAACTAAGCTAAAAAGGATGTGAGGAATATCTAAGTGCACCTAAACCTTAAACTAAATAATTGAACCTCAGTCCAATAAATCTAGTTTCTCCTGGATCACCTATCCTATCGGTATAATGTACATGATATCTTTATTAATGAACTCTTATTGATTTTATACGCATCAGCTCACATTGAGTACTATAGAAAATATAGAAAACATTTAGACATGGCTCTAAGGTGCTTTACTGTTGAGTGGCCACACAAGATATTTACCAAAAAAATTAAAATAATATCAGGGGGCAATTCAAGGGGTTTGGGTATTAGCCTAAGGGAAAATCTGTGTAGAGGAAACAGATTTGAATTATGTCTTGTTTATTTAGTGATGTGGGGAACAAAATGGAGTAGATTCAGCAGAGTAAGGAGGATGTGGAATGTGGGTGCTATGGGGCTCAGGAACCAATAATAGGACAAGTAGACTTATAGAAATATATATATATGTATATATACATATATGTACACACATATACATACACATATGTGTGTATGTAAGTGTGTGTATATATGTAAACTAGTGTTATGGAACAGGAGAAGCGAGTGTTAGTTGATTAGATTGTATCAGAGCTTTTACTATAATATTTAAAGAATGATATGGAGGCTTAATGGGTAATGCATTTGAGTCACTCAGGAAGACTTGAATTCAAATCCTGCCTCAGGTACTTACTAGCTATATGACCCTAGGCAAGTCATTTGACCTTTTCTTGCCCAGTTACCCCATCTGAAAATGGGGATAATAATGTCATATTAAAAATATGACTTTGAATATGATTATTCAATTATATTCAATATTATTGAATATAATAATTCAATATCATTCAATATATTAATAAAATAATAATTGTCATGAGGACAAAATTAGATGATATTTGTAAAGCACTTTGCAGCACTACATAAAAGCTAGCTCAAGCTAGCTAGCTACCTAGTGTAAGAGTAGTTGTTGTAGCAATATTTTCATTGAATTGATCTTTACTTAATGGTAAAAGAGAATGTGGCAAAGACTGATAGAGTCTAAGAAACTCAGTGTTGATGCATAGGCCATTGTGTTGAGATCTGTTGGTCCTCTGCCCTTTGTATGATCATAGCGATTGATGCCAGAGTTGATTTGTTGTTCTGGGTCTAAAGTCATGTTGCTCCAGGATCAATATATAGTATGCGCAAAAATTGTGGAACTGAGCAATGATGAGAGCTGTGATCAGCCTCAGCTTAGCACCACAAATCTGAATGACTTCGTTAAAGCTACTCAGCTCTTCATAGTACACAGAAGTGGACACTGAGTATGTATCACAAACAGGATACGAGTGAAGACACTGAGGTCACATACATAGGCCATGTACATAGAAGTGAGGTTAGCCTCACTGGAGAAAAGGGCATAATATGAGCAGTTGGGTAAGATTTATATATTTCTTTCCTCATCTTCCTGTCAATTCTTTTCTTGATCATGATAAGGAGAAGAAAACAAATCATTTTCTACCACTGATTTTTTTAAAAGAAGTAAGAATATTTTCATTTGCATTGATTTGCATGGTTGATATCATTTACCACCTTCAAGATGACCTCAGTGAAACAAAAAGGCATGGCAACAGAAATCATGAAAGGAAACAAGACTGAATCTACTGTGAAATCTATCTTCAAATATTACCAAATAGCCTCAACACATTGTTGGCTAAAGAAGAAATAAAGAATTGCCTTTTTTTTCCTTTTAAATCATCGAGTCCTCAGAAAAGAGACTTGTTGAAACTATGTGACAAAAAAAAATCCTTTTCCATGTGCAACCTCTACTTGAATAACTTGAGGCTTGAACCAAGAATAAAGGGGTTTAATTGCTCTAGTTTGGGTTTGTGCCTCGTAACTGCGTTTATAGCTTTGTGATCAGAATCATAGGACAGAACCATTGATTTTCTAAGCCTACTGAGGGCACTCAGTGAATACCCTCTTATATGTTTCTAGTACTAGAACTAGGAAGAAAAGCTAAATAATCCAAATTAAAGAATGATATGAAAGGCCAATGCCCCATTCCCCTCTCCCCAATTAATTCTATTTCTAAATTCAATTGCTGACATTAAAGAAGTTTTTTTTTTTTTTTCAAATATAAGGATCTCGTGTACTGGGGCTGAATTCTTTTGGTCCTCTCACCCATCATCAGTATTAAAAACGTAGCATGGACTGGTGTTGTCTGAGTGGAATCTAGGGGCAATGATCCATGCCTCCATTATTTTCCATGAGTGAGTGAGAAAAACAGGCCATGATGAGCATAATTTGGGGGAAGGTTAGCAAATCTATGACTAGTAATGATAGCTGGCAGAGATAGTACTTTAAAGGTCTGGAATGTACTTTACATACATTATCTCATCTGATCTACACAACCCTATGAGATGGGTTCTACTAGGAGTATCCTGGGAAATATTTTAGAACCAGCCTTCAAGGAAAAAAATATATATACATATTTTAAGTTAAATGTGCATTATCAACAGTTTCTCCACCATTTTCTTAAATCTAGAAAATCAACAAAAATAATGAATCCCTAATTTATGGATTGCTGATTTCCAAGCTGTAAATGTTTACACTCAAATTTTTACAATCATTTCTAGCTAATATGAGCTGGCTGTAGCATACCCCTAAGTGCTGTTATTAGCTCCATTTTAGAGATGAAAAGACTGAGCCTGAGAGAAGTTAAGTGATCTTCCCAGAATGAGACAGCTGGTCAGTATCTAAAAACAGGATTTCAAACTCAGGTTTTTCTGACTCCAGGTCCTGCACTTATTCTTTATCCTGGTGTTTTACTGCATCAATTAATGATGACAAAAGAAGTTTGGGAAAATGTCAAGCCATTTCCATTTTTCATTCCCTCAGTTCTAATTGAAGTCAAATCTCCGAATACCACAAAGAAAAAAGAATTATGCCCATTGTCTAAGTTAATTCAATATGATGGCATGAAAAATTCCAGAGATAAGTTTTCTTGTACTTTAGCAAAGGTACTGGCTGGAGGTCATGAACTACCAATCATTTAACCTCCTTGCACAATAGTACACTCAGATATCCCATGTAAAGCCACAGCTTTATTGAGAAAAGCACTCACTCTGCTTATGGAGAAGACCATTCCAGGCTTGCCAGAGCAGACTCCCATAAAGCAGTGACGGAACTGCCAATAGAAAAGGTGTTCACAGATGAATGTGATGAGACTGAGGGCCATGGCTGCCCCCAGCATGTAGAAGACACCTGCCATGTTGTCAATATCCAGCTGGCTGCTCATGACCTCATTCTTTTCATTGTGGCAAATGCCAGTAAGCCAGAGAGCTTCCAATTCTTCCATCTCCCCTGGAGACAAGCAGCGATGGGGATTGGGGAGTGGGAATAAAGGAGAGAGTTTGGGAGAAAACAGAGAATTAGAACTGTAAATAAATATTACAAAAAAAATTAAAATCGAGAAAAAAATGAGCAGAGATTTGTTTTTATTGTAATACATTCATTCATTCATGTATGCATTTATTAAATAATTATGGATCACCTACTGTATACAAAGCAGTACATACAAAAGTACATAAGCTATATAGTCTCAGCTTTTCAGGAGCACAAAATTTAGGAGAGGATATGATTTTATATATATATATGAATAACTACAACGCAAATCAATAAATTACAAAAGGGACAGAATGATCACTCCCAGCTGGAGGAAGCATTTAAACTATAACTTAAAGGATGGATGTGTGTTTGTGTGTGCGTGTATGTAAGAGGGAGAGACAGAGAGAGAGAAAGAGAGAGAGACAGAGAGAGAGAGAGACAGAGACAGAGAGAGACAGAGAGAGAGAGACACAGAGACAGAGACACAGAGAGACACAGAGAGACAGAGAGAGAGAGAGATGGGGGGGGGATATTCTGAACAGAGGGAATAGCATGAGAAAGGTTAGAGAAATGGGAAAGAGAAAGAAAAAAGCATGCCTGGGAGTCAATGAGCTGACCAGTTTGTCTGGAGTAGGCAGTTTGTGTAGAGAAGTAAGAGAAGGTAATAATGGGAAAGGCTGGTAAAGATCAGCTTCTACAGGGTTTTTAATGTCATGTTACAACACTTGGGCTGTTTTCTCTAGGCAATAATATGACCAATGTTTAAGCATTCTTAACCTGGTAGTGGTGAATAGGATGGATTATAAAGGAAGGGATGGAAATCAGAGTCTATTTAAAAGATCATCACCTCCAATGTCCCAGCATGACAAGTAAACCCTACAAACAAGGGTTATGATTATAGTAATAGAAATGAAGGGACCAATGTGAGAATAATTGGAGAAGGGGAATCAATAGGACTTGGTGATTAACTAGATGTGAGAGAATAGGTAAGAGTCAAGTATAATTGTAAGGTTTCCAGTCTGGATGAATGGGAGAATAGCAAAACCCTTAGAGCAACTGGTTTGATATAAATTGAAGAATCACTGAATCTTAAGAGTTGTAAAGGACCTTGGGGATCATCTTGTCCAACCTCCCTCCCAATTCATGATTCTCCTCTATAATGTCCTTGACAGGTAGACATATAGCATATACATATACGCCTATCATAAATGGGGAGCGCATTACTTTATGTTTTTTTCTTTCAAAATGTTATAATGTTTAATTGTCCCTTCCCTGTATCTCTCCTACTCCTGACTGAATCCTCATTTATAACAAATAAATACAACCAAGGGAATGGATATGAAAACACATACCTTTGTAAAGCAGCTTGTTCTGCTGCTGAACATTAAAAATATGTGGAAATTCTTCCCAATATTATACTGAAATCTATCTTGCTGTTATTTCCACCCAGTGTTTCCATCTATGCTCTCTGGAGATGATTAATTAAGTTATAAACCCATAGAGTTTAAGGTGTTGGCAGGACATCCAAGTGGAGATATCTAGTAGGTACTTGGAGATGTGAGACCACAGGCCAGAGAATGAAGTCAAACGTATATTTTAGAAGCATTCTGTTTGAGGCAATAGTTTTTCCTTTATCTAAAAATGCTGTTCAAGTTGGATTCATCCCAATTCTCTTTTAGGAGAGGAATAAAAAGGAAAATAGAGAAGAACTCTCAAGAGGATTTTAGGCTTACTGTTTCTGTAGTAAAAATATGCACTTTAGGAAAAAAGGTGAACCAGCATTGACACAAGGTGACCACCAAATTCAGCCCTACTCCATCTCAACACTTTTCAAATAAATCGCTTGTGTGTTTAATTCCTCATATACGAAATACAGAAAACATACAGAAAAGATGAGAGGTGAATGTACTTTAATTCTGGTATATATATGCAAAGTCCTAAATAATTTCACAATATGTTCCACAGCCGGTAGTCTGGTTAAACACTTGGGCTTTGAGCTGTCTAATCTGACCTGGTGTTTCTGAATTTTCTGCTTATCATTATACCACTAAAGTAAACCCCCTGTACACAGGGATTCCTTCATTATCTTTAAGTGACAGCTTTCTCTATGATGTAATTAAAAAAGTGCTGATACAAAAAAAAAAAGACACAATCCAGACTGATCCTCCTCTTCTCCCTCTAATAACATTCAAATCTACTTTTATTCATTTCTTAGTTCAAACTTTGGTTCTTCCAACTACTGATGTCACTTGGAGAATGGTGATGCAGGTAGATTCTTGGAAGGTTGTTTTTCTGACTCTTTTCAGTGCAAATAAACAAGCCCTCCCATAAACAGGACAGTCACCTCCTATAGCCACCTTTTTGATTTTTGACTTTAAAGATCTCACCCTGTGTGTACAATGTCCTTTCACAGCTAAATATGCAACTTTGACATTATTTTTACTTCCACAATCCATGAAGTGGTCATAGACATTTTCCTCTATTTTAAAATGTTCAGAATAGGCAGGACAGAAGCAAGGAAAACTGAGATCTGATTGGCCATCATATACGTATCAATAGGCACTTTGCTGTCTCCTAACTCACCATCTCCAAAGAGTTGCAGAATGGCAAGATCCACCTGGCGCTTCCACCCGGAATCCTTCTGGATGGCAATGCCATAACCAGTAGAGGCAAATACCTTTCCACTACCAATAGTCACCAATTTGCAGCCCTCATCTCTGCCTGCCATATAGTTCAAGACTGCAGCATCATAGATGAAGGCATCCAGCTTCCTGAATAGGGTAGAGAACAAAGAAACAAAAGCAAAATTTCAGTACAGAGTTCCAACATAATTTAAATTAATGTGACTATGGAACTATGTTCCTGAACATACAAGATTCTAGGTAATTCCATATGAAAAGAAGTGATTTTGTGAAAGTAAGGCTTGGTCTTTTCCCAAATATGGATGGTAAAATGATGTGGACAGTTTTTTGTTTTTTTTTAAAGAAGAAACACAAATTAGCAAACTCTATGGGGAAAAAGTGCTCAAAATGACAAATAATCAGTGAAATAAAAATAAAAACAATTCTGAGGATATTTATTTCCATCAAATTGGCAAAAGGGGCTAAATATGGAAAAATTCAGTGTAATAATGTTGTGGGAAAATAGGCATACCAATTCACTGCTGGTGGAACTGCAACTTGGTCCAACCGTTAGGGAAGTAACATGAAAATGTATAACTTACAAAAATTTTAAAAACTACTCATCTTTGGTTCATCAATTGTTTGTCTGATGTTCTGTAGATGCTCTTCCCCTCAAAAGAGTAAGTCATGAATAAAGAAAAATATTACAATGACACTGTTCCAAATGGGAAAAATTAGAAACAAATATGTCCCTGATCATTAGAAAATGACTGCCAAAAATATGGTACGTGAATGTATGAATTATTGATAAGCCACATGTAGAACAACAAAATGTGAAAAATTCAAGGAAATGCAGGAAGATTATTAACAAATGTGGAATGAAAAGAACAGATCTAAAAATTACAAATGAATGCAAATATATAAATCAAGACATCAAAGCAACAAAACACAAATTAAATTCAGTGGACAATGTTCGTAGTACCCTACTAAAGTTGATGGTCTTTCATTCTTTTAATAAAAGATAAATTACAATAAAAAGCATGGGGGAATATATATGATGATGAGTCATAAACACTAGTGTTAATTTGTTTAATGGCTTTAATAAATAGATTTTGTTGTTTGTTTAGTGTTTATGTCAGTTAGCAAAATTTAACAATTTTTTTAAAAAAGAAAGCAAGACTGAAGTTGAGCCTTTGTCAGAAAAAAAAATCTAAATCCCTACCCTTTTATTAAAAATGCCACACAATGCAACAAAACAGGATATTAGAGCTGGGAGAATGTCTCTATGAACATGTATAAGTCTCAGTACTCCAGGAAAATTTTTTAAGCCTGTATTTTATTGACAGGCTGTGGATCTGTATTGGTGAATGGAGTTTTTAGTAATCCACAAGCATTAATTAAGTAACTCAAGACAATAGTGCCATAGACAACAGTGAAAAGATCTATTCTCAAAGAGCTTATATTCCCATGAGGAAGCTAACATTTACATATAAAGGTATAGTAACAGTATTTCCAAGACAGATTCAATATGTGTATGTGTGTGTGTGTGTGTGTGTGTGTGTGTGTGTGTGTGTGTGTGTGTGTGTGTGTGTATGTTTGGTGGTTTAAGGCATGTCTGAATTTTGTTTACATAGAAATTATAATTCACACTGATGGCTAATGTCAAAGACAAAACTGCTTGTAGAGGGCAGTGGGAAATGTTGGCTGCTTGAAAAATCAGCTTGCCTTCTACTTCTCTTTGTTCTAAAAAGGCCTCTTCCTGTATATCAAAAGAACTGCCAGGCCAGGTGTCATTCGCAAAGGATGACAATGAGGTCTATAAACCCAGACAGGTCTTAGATAATGGGACTTTTATAACTGATATCCTGAGTTCAAATCTTCAAACTCACTTTTGTCAATTTTCTTAGCAACTGAGGAAAATACTTCCTCGTTTTCTGATGCAGACAAAAGGGGAGGAGACTAGAAGCACTTTTGGCCTTTCCTTTACTTAAGTATAAGGAAAAATGAAGATGAGAAAGGAGGGGGGGAATTGAAATGTGGAAATGAGAAGATCAAGGGGTAGGGTTTAGTGAACTCTGGAATGCTGCCCATTGTGGGTCAAGGCAGGGAAATTTGAATCTGGATGAATTATAGAAAGGCTTTTGTAACTAGCTTAACATGTGCTTGGCCTGGCACTCTTCACAGGGGTTAGAGATCAAGTCACCCATCTGAAATGCCATGAAACAAAAAATCTTTTTTTTTCTAAATTCACTCATGGTCAGGTAAACAGTGCAGATGCACTAGCTGTTGTCTGTCATGTAGCAAATAAAGGTAATTTTAGGACCATCCACAAAATTCCTCCTATTCTATGTCATCCCAAAACTAGATTGGGAGAGTGTATCACAGTGATTCTGCATAAACAAATAGATCCATTAATAGAACCATATTAGTAAAAACTAAGAAATAGATCAAGAGTAACAAACTGTCACAAGAAGCTTCAATGGGAACTCAACCAATACATTCATGATTATATCTGAAAGTATTTCTATTCTCTTCCTAAGGTTGTCTCTCATAGCCCAGTCCCCCATCCCTACCACCTCCAAAGCCTGTGTCCCAGGAATGTCTTTGGTTCCTCTCAGCGAACAAGAATTCATTTCATAATTAGTAGCTATACTACTTAGCCCCATTTACGCATAGCCTCTATTTTTCTTCCCTTCTCCATGGCTATCACAAGATAACCTTTAAAAAAAATACAAGAAAATAAATGTCTCCCATAGCTACTGCCAATTTTAAGCTAAAAGCTCTTGGGAAGAGGAAATAATCATATCTTACTAAATGTAAATTTTAGCACCCGATAGGGTATTCTGTTATGCCAATTCAAGTCAATAAATACTAGTTCAGTGTCTATTATATGCAGAACATTGTACTGAGCATTGAGAAGAGATAAACAATTTAGACTGCAAATCATTTCTTTTAGGAATTTTGGTAATAAGATTGCTATGAAGGACTCTGAGCTTAGAGTTCTCACCCTGTCTTCAGAGAGAGCAGCGCATCATCCACACCCCTCTGGTTGAATTTTCCCATGTAGGTATGCATTTCAAGGTAGTTATTGCGAATGTTCCTTTCTGTGCTACCATTGGGCACAGTGCCAAAGCGGAAAGGGGGTGAGAAGTCATTCGGTCTCTGGAACTGGAGAAAGAACCAAGAAGAAAAGTTTGAGAGACTGTGAAGAAAAATAATTATTTATGGATTTACAAGGAAGAACATTGGCTGAAACTTGCCACAACATATTGTTTCTGTTTAAAAATGACAACAGATATCTGAAAATAGAATTTAATTAAGTCTACCCTATAACCAGCTAGCAGAACAATTTTCAAGTACAATTTTGAGAACGCCATTTTCCTCCACCACAATTTATGGGGCCTACTGATCCTCTGCTGACTAAAAAAGGTTTCTTATGGATGGATTTTCACTCATATTTCATCAGTGTCTTTTCTGATTACTTTGCCACACAACCTCTGTTTAGGTTTGCTATTTTCTTCATATATAATTTGCTAATTAACTGCAATGCACAATTAATAAGCATACATTAGATGGACAGGTGCTAGGAGAGATATAGTATTTAGCTAGAACATATTTCCTTTCCTCATGTAGCATACAATCTTATAGACACATACTACGAACTATAATATATAATATTACATGGTAAGTACAAAAGAGAAGGTGTAAAACAAAATGCTATGTTAAGTCACAAGAGAAAGATTATAACTAGGTGAGGGGGATGGGGAGTATTTTATTGAGGAGGTGGCATTTGAATTTTGCTCTAAAGATAGGTAAGAATCTGACAGGTGAAGAGGGAGAAAAGGCATTCCAAGCATGAACCATGTAAAGATACAGTCAGAAGAACCCAGGGTATGTTAGTGGAACAAGGCTTAATTTATGTTTTTTTTTTAAAAATTTACATTAATGATCATTTATTTTCTCTCCCATCAACTCTCTCCTCTTAAAATTAATACAAATGTAAAACCCTTGTTCAAAATATGCATAATCAAGTGAAACAAATTCTCTTATTGGCCACATAAAATGTGTCTCATTTGGCAACCTGAATCAATCATTTGTCTGTCACAAGACAAATAACATGCTCTATTATCAGTTCTCTGGAAATAGAGTTGTTCGTTGAATTGATCAGAGTCCTTAAGTCTCTCAAAGTTATTTTCATGTTGTTTCTTATTTTTCTTAATTTTTTTATTTTTTGTTTTCAGCATTCACTTCCACAAAATTTTGAGTTTCAAATTTTTTCCCCATCTCTCCCCTTTTCTCTCTCCAAGACTATTTCACTCCAATTACCCATTCCCCCACTCTGTTCTCCTTTCTATTATACTCCTTCCTTTTCTGATCCCCTTCCCTTCTATTTTCTTATATGGCAAGATAGATTTCTACACCCCCTTGCTTGTGTGTCTTATTTCTCAGTTGCCTGTAAAACCAATTTTTAACATTCGTTTTTAAAACTTTGAGTTCCAACTTCTCTCCCTTCCTCTCTCCCCACCCATCCCCACTGAGAAGGCAAGCAATTTGGTTATACATGTGTAGTCATACACTTCCATAACAGTTATATTATGAAAGACTATATTTCCCTCCATCCTATCCTGACCCCCATTTATTCTATTCTCTCTCAACCCTGTCCCTCCCCAAAAGTGTTTACTTCTAATTATTCCCTCCTCCCATTTGCCCTCCCTTCTATCATCCCCCACCCCATTTATCCCCTTCTCCCCTACTTTCCTGTAGTGTAAGACAGATTTTCATACTAAATTGAGTGTACGTGTTATTCCCTCCTTAAGCCAAATCCAATGAGAGTAAGGTTCTCTCTTTCCCTCTCACCTCTCCCTTTTCCCCCTCCACTGAAAAAACTTTTGCTTGCCTCTTTTATGTGAGAAATAATTTACTCCATGTTATTTTCCCTTTCACCTTCTCCCAATATATTCCTCTCTCCTCAATTTTATTTTTTAGTTGTCATCCCTTCATATTCAGCTCACCCCTGTGCACTCTGTCTATATGTATATAATTCCTCTAACTACCCTAATACTGAAAAAAGTCTCAGGAGTTACAAACATTATCTTTTCATGTAGGAAACTTTAGTGAATCTCTTAGGATTTCTCTTTCCTGTTTACCTTTTCATGCTTCTCTTGATTCTTGTGTTTGAAAGTCAAATTTTTTATCCAGCTCTGATATTTTCATCAAGAATGCTTGAAAGTTCTCTATTTCATTGAATGACCAATTTTCCTCTCAAGTATTATACTCAGTTTGGCCAGGTGTTTCTTCATTTTAATTCTAGCTCTTTTGACCTCTGGAATATCACATTCCATGCCCTTTGATCTCTTAATGTAGTAGCTGCTAGATTTTGTGTTATCCTGATTGTGTTGCCACAATACTTGAATTGTTTTATTCTGGTTGCTTGCAATATTTTCTCCTTTACTGCGAACTCTGAAATTTGGCTACAATATTCTTAGGAATTTTCTTTTTGGGATCTCTTTCAGGAGATGACTGGTGAATTCTTTTAATATGTATTTTCCCTCTGGTTCTACAATATCAGGACAATACTCTTTGATAATTTCTTGAAAGATGATGTCTAGGTTCTTTTTTTATCTTGACTTTCAGGGAGTCCAATAATTTTAAAAATCTCTTGGATCTGTTTTTCAGGTCAGTTGTTTTTCCAATGAGCTATTTCACATTGTTTGCTATTTTTCATTCCTTTGGTTTTGTTTTTACAATTTCTTGATCTGTCATAAAATCATTCACTTCCATTTGTTCCCTTCTTATCTTTAAAGAATTATTTCCTTCAATGAACTTTTGGACCTCCTTTTCCTTCTGGCCAGCTCTGCTTTTTAAGGCATTCTTCTCCTCATTGTTTTTTTGGATCTCTTTTGCCATTTGGGTTAGTCTATTTTTTAAAGTGCTATTTTCTTCAGCATTTTTGGTCCCCTTTTGCAAGCAATTGATTTGTTTTTCATGATTTTCTTGCATCACTCTCATGTCTCTTCCCAATTTTTCCTCTTCTTCCCTTACTCAATTCTCAAAATCCTTTTTGAGCTGTTCCATGGCCTGAGATCAATTCATATCTTTCTTGGAGGCTTTGATGTAGGAGCTTTGAATTTCTTGTCTCCTTCTCTTTGTATGTTTTGATCTTCCTGTGAGCTCCCTGAGAGAGGGACTATTGGAGAAAGAGGGATTGTCTCTCTTTGTATCTCTAGCACAATGCAGTATAGGTGCTTTATAAACGCTTAATGATTTGACCTATTTTTACTTTGTTATTTTTATTGTATAAGTTGTCCTCCTGGTTCTACTTACTTTATTCTGCATCATTTCATACAAATCTCCCAAGGTTCTCTAAAACCATCCCTTTCATCATTTTCTGCTGTTCATTAGTACTGTTACATTCAGTATACCATAAAATTATTACATTCCATTCTTCAATTATTGTGTAACTCCTTAGTTTCTAATTCTCTGCCACTAAAAAAAAGAGTTGCTTTATATTTTTTACATGTTGCTCTTTTCCCTCTTTCTTTGATTTCCTTGAAGTAAAACCTAGGAGTGGTACTGCTAGGTCAAAGAGTATGCACAGTTTATTGACTTTCTGGGCATAATTCCAAATTGCTTTCCAGAATGGCTGGACCAATTCATATCTCCTCTAATAGTGTTTTTTCCTTTGTTTTCTCACAGTGCCTCTAATATTTGTCATTGTTTTTCTTTTGGTCATTTTTTGGCCAGTCTGATGAGTATAAGATGGAACATCAGACTTCTTTCAATTTGTATTTATCAGATTAGCTACGTGAAGCATTTTTTCATGTTTGATAGCTTAGATTTCTTTCTTTGAAAACTGCCTATTCATATCCTTTTTTAATTTATCAGTTGGTAAACGACTTTTATTCTTATGAATTTCAATTCTTTCCCTATATATTTTAGAAATTAGATGTTTATCTGAAAAATTATTATAAAGATATTTTTTCCAATTATCTGCTTCCTTTCTAATTGCATTGGTTCTGTTTGTGCAAGACTTTTTTTATTTTATGTATTCAAAAATTTCCATTTTATCCTCTGTGATTCTCGTTCTGTCTTTTTGTCTCTATCTCTCTGCCTCTGTCTCTCTGTCTCTCTCTGTCTTTGCTTGGTCATGGACACTTCCACTACTTACTGACGTGAACAGAAATTGCCTTTAAACAAGGTCTAATTTAGTTGGATTATAGATTCCATTTAGTGAAGTAATATGAGATAGTGCTGAAAAGGTAGTGTGGTGTCATTTTGGAAGGCTTTGCATGCCAGGCAAAAATTTGAACTCTCCTTTCTGGCAGCAGAAACCACTGAAAGTTTTTGAAAAGACAGGCATGATCCTGTATATGCATGAGGAGGATACTTCTGGTTGGTTTTAAGGACGTTGTTTGTACTTCATATATTAGCACCTGTGGTTAAGGTAGTATGAAAATGTACTCTTCAGTTATTTAATGTACATGCTTGTTCTAACTCCTTACCCTAGATTATGAACTCCTTGAAGATGTGAACTGTATCCAGTGTGTGGTTCATACATTCTTTCTTGACCTATCTTTACTTTGTAAAGTAAATACAGACCAGCACAAAATGAGAGCTGGAAGGGACCTCTGAGGCCATCTTGCCCAACCTCCTTTAATTTACAAAGGAGGAAATTGGGAAGTTTATGAGTTGCCCAAGTGACAGGTAGTAGTGAACCCCAATTTTAATTGTGAACCCCAAAAGCCCAAACTAGGATTTGTTATAAGCAAGAGACAAACGATTAGGTCAGGTCCACATTTTTATTTCTCTCAAGCTGTCTTGATGTGTGTTACATGGAAATTCAGTCCAAAACAGGGTCTGCCATCAGTTCAGAACTGGCTTGATTAGGGAGTAGAGGGTTATATGCCCTTTGAAGAGTAGGTGTTCCCAAAGGGTGCCAATCAGCTCCAATCAGTCAGAACACTGGGAGGTAGACCATATTAAAATGAGGTCTTGACCTGACTTGGGTCACTTAATACCTTTTCAACAGGGGCTTATATCACCTGGCCATCATTCTATCTTCAGAGGAAATAGTTGTTCCATCAGACCGGCCCCCCATCACGTCAGACCACTCCCAGTCTTGGGCTATCTAGGCAGAAAGATCTGTCTCCACCTAAACCTGAGCAGATTAAATCAGTTCAGGCCTGGGTTGGAGTTTGACAAGAATAAGAAAATTCAATACAATCTCATCAGTAACATCCTTCTAAATGAGAGAGAGGGGAGAGAGTGGGGAGAGACAGAATTTGTAAGAGGAAGGGGGCTGGGGGGCAACTCTCTCTAAGACACTGATTACTAAGATTTAAAATCATTTTTCCCAGTCGTAAGTAAGTATCAGAGACAAGATTTGAACTGGAATCTTTGGTTTTAGATTCAGTGTTTTATGTACTGTACCACTCTGTCTTACACCCAGATAACAAAAACATTTAATACTATTTACTGATTTCTGTTTAATTACTAGTCTTAATTAATTGTATTAATATACCATTGTATAGCTACTTTAAAATGGCCTGTGTTAGAGAGATTTCCACAAGAATAAAGGACTTCTGCAGGTTAGGGTACTATCTTCCATGCAGAACAATGCTTGAGTATTATTAAATTATATAACATTATTTCTGTTGGACTTGTACCTAAAAAATAGCACAGTACTAATATTTTTTTCTTTCACATTAAAATAGTGATCTAGACACAGATTCTGAGGTGGAAAGTGTAGAAATGAATTTGTGATATCCAAACACTTAACATAACCATCAAGATTTTCCTAAGATTGAGAGATCTCTTCCCTTACTTTGTGTCTCAAAAGGGCCATTAGTTCAGTCTGGCTAAACCAGAATCAGAAGTGCATATCAGGGGTGGGGAACCTGTGACCTTGAGGCCACATGTGGCTCTCCCAGGTTCCCAGCAGGTTCCTCACTCCTGGCACATGCCTTCTTCTTTGACACTCCCTGCCCCAACTATGTAAATTTCCATTTTAAGCAACAGCAATAACAAATATACCACAAATCAATAACAAGAACCAGACCTTTAAAATGTTCAGCTTTCTTGAACCTCAGGACCAACATTAACCAACCTGACATTGCTAATCATGTGCTTCCGAAGGTCTATGGGAAAGAATGAAAAAAAATCTTCCAAATCCCTTCGATGATTACAAGAAATAACCTAGTAATAAAATTTACCCCATGCTGGAAGGTATTAAATGTCACTTATTGAACCCAGAATTGCTATCGATGCTCTCTGGGGCTTTGGGAGACAATGAAATCAGCGCTGTCAAGGACTAGGCTGGCTAAAAATCCACCAGCAACATAAATGTAACAAAGCAAAACCCAGTGTGGGAGAGAAGGTTTGGAGAGCAGAATTCATTCTTCTTGAAAATGGATAAAATTACAAAGCTCCCCTAGTTGACTGTCTTTTGTCCATTATAGGAGAAAAATAAAAACAAGTTTCTCTTGCCTGGAACATTTGTTTTTCTCTGAGACAAAGCCCAGAGACATAGCTAAGGCCATAACTGCTCCATGGAAGGTAAGAAAGAAAGGGAAAAGTAATTGAATAGCCAGGAGAAGCTAGAATTCCACCCAGAAATTCATTCGGAGACATATAAACTGAAACTGAAGGAGTTTAAAGCATTGCTTCCAAGTCACACAGGTAGAATGAGGTGAGCAGAACCAGAACATTGTACACAGTAACAGCAACATTGTATCATAATCGATTATGGTAGAATTAGCTCTTCTCAGCAAGTCAATGATCTAAGAAAACTGCAAAAGACTCACAATGGAAAATGCTATGTACACCCAGAGAAAAAAAGATGGACTCTGAATGCAGTTCAAAGTATATTGTTTTCACTTTTCACTTTTTTTATTTCTTGTGGTTTTCCCATTTATTCTCATCCTTCTCTCACAACATGACTAATGTGGAAAAATGTTTAACATGATTGTCTATGTATAACCTGTATCAGATTACTTGCCATCTTGGGGAGGGGGATGGGAGAAGGGAAGGAGGGAGAAAATCTTAGAACTCAAAATCTTACCAAAATGAGTATTGAAAACTATCTTTACATGTAATCAGGAAAACAATATTATTAACTGCAAAAAAACTCTAAACAAACAAAGTCACATAGTTAGCTATTACCTGATGTGAGACTAGAATTCAATTCTTTTAAGTCTTAGTCCAATATTTGTGCTTCACTGTCCTCTCTGAAATATTAACAGAGCTCCCCCTGCTTAGCTGAGCAGCTGACAACACGGTAAATCAGGGCTCGATAACACGTGGAAGCACAGAAGTCCACTGCCCTTTCTCAAAGGAGTGCTACCTACGAAATCCCTCCCTTTGGAATCCAACACACATTTTATAGCAATTACCATAAGCACATACTTTTGCAAGGGTCAGACATTCACAGAATGTTAACAGAACTATAATCGCACTTCATCCTCCTGGCAGACAGTAGGGAATAGGAATTCAAGTATCTGAGCTATTCACATCACCCAAGACAGCACAATGTTGCCCTAAAGGTGAATCAGTATTGCCAATCATACAAAGGAAAAGAAGTCCATACATCTGGAACAAGGAGTCCATGCAACCAAAATAACTTGTCTGTAACTGAGCAGGGCATAAAACGTGCATGCCTCTTTCTGTTTGTTGTTCCTTTCTCCATACACAAAATCAAATCCATTGTTACTCTGGGGAGGGAGAAAGGCAAAGAATCTGTTCTCTCTCTCTCTCCTTCTTTCCTTCCCTCCTTCCTTCTTTCCTTCCTTCCTTCCTTCCTTCCTTCCCTCCTTCCTTCCTTCCTTCCTTCCTTCCTTCCTTCCTTCCTTCCTTCCTTCCTTCCTTCCTTCCCTCACTCACTCCCTTCCCTCCCTCCCTCCCTCTCTCCCTCCCTCCTTCTTTCCTTCCTTCCTTCCTTCCTTCCTTCCTTCCTTCCTTCCTTCCTTCCTTCCTTCCTTCCTTCCTTCCTTCCTTCTCTCCTGTCTCACTCACTAACTTACTACCTATCTACCTTCCATTCATATTTACTGGTGTCCTTACTATCATACGCTAAGTAGGAACTGTGAGGAACTCAAAGAAGCATGATTGTAAGCTGCTGCTCTAAGTTGAGGAGGGGAGTTTGAGGAGGAGGCTCCAAGGGTTATTTAAGGCACAATTCATTGATTTTGAGAGACCATTAGCAGGGCAGGACTGAATCTTTTTAGGAAATCAATTGCTTGGGAATACAGCCCCAAACCAATAATTAGCTCCTAGGAAGGCTAAACATCAACAAGAGACTAACAGGCATGAATTTGATAGTTAACCAGTACCATGAAAGAAAGCTGAGAAGGACATTGAAGAGAGTTCAAAAGGGCATAGGTTAGAAGCTTGGCTTTATTGGTTGAAAGAGATGGACATGCAGAGCTTGAAAAGAGAAGACTCAGTGGGAGCATGATGGTTGTATTTTAGTCTTTCATAGACTGTCTTGTAGAAGAGGGATGTTGTTCTGTGGGGCTCCAAAGGGCAGGACTAGAAGCTACTGAGGCTTGATCTCAGAAAAACTTTGCAAGCAATTGAAGATATCTGAAAGCTGTGATACCTCATGAAATGGTTAGTTCTCCCCTTTTTTTTTTAAGACTTTCATTGAGAGACTGGATGGTCACTTGTTGGGTGTGTTACTGAGGGGATGCTTTTCATGTATGTGTTAGACTAATGGTCACTGAGATCTCTTCCAACTCTCAAATTCTGTGTTTATGTCATAATCTTGTAAACATGCAATGAATAACTATCATGCATAATGCTACATAGATGGAAAAAACAGTTAAGTTCTATATGAGTTCAAGATGGGGTGGGGGGCAGTCACTTCTAATTTAATTAGTATTAGGAAGTTAGAGAGTTGGAGATATAGCGGCCTGTTATTGATAATGGTAATATTGGTGAGAATGTTTATTCTTTTAAAGCCTTCCCTCCAACCAGATATTTGGTATCATTTTGGGGGAGATGCAAGAAGATATGACTTCTCTGATGTTGAAAAGCTGCAGATCAGAGTTTGAATCAAAGCAAAATGTAATATTTTTTTTAAAGGTCAAGTAAGTCTTCACAGTCTTTGTTCTGACCATTAGACTGTACTACTCCATCCTTAGGGAGTCATACAATCCTAATGAGGTTAATTAGAATCTGATGATGTAAATGTCAGTTGGCATGGGAAAATTGTTCAGTCAAAATGAGGCAAGAGAGGGCTAATAAGAAACACCTTCTTGAGCAGGAAGAGTTTGTTAGAGAACATATTCTTTTCACTCAGTCTTAGTCAAATCAGAATGCACAAATGAGAACCAAGTAACAGTGTGACCTTGTAGAGACTGAATATTGTACATCCTGTATGAAGGGAATCTTTATGAGATACCGAATCTAGCGGCTTTTGTCTTCAAAGTCTGACAACGCCATAATAAATATTCATTGCATTACTTTTGGTTTTACATTTGAATTACAACAAAAGAATCAGTGCAATAAGCCTCTCAGCCCTCCTTGGGACCCACCGACTAAGAAAAGAGGCCGTTCTTTGGCCTGTGCTATTACCTATGAGGAGCTGGTAAAATATTGGAGCCCTATTGAGACCTTTTCATTATTATGTAGATCTCATATTTATATGTTATTTTTACTATTCACATCTCTTTCCTCCCACCTTTTATTAAATCCCATTCCTGGATATCATCTCATTCAGTCAGTCAGGTGGCACTATGAATGGAGAGCTAGATCTGGAGCTAGGAAGACCTGAGTTCAAATCTACCCTCAGAGGCTTACTAACTGTGTGGCCCTGGGCAAGTCATGGAACCTGTCTGCCTCAGTTTATTCTTCTGTAAAATGGAGATAACAGTAGCCTCTACCTCTCAGGGTTGTTGTGAGGATAAAATGAAATAATTGTAAAACATTTTGTATACTTTAAAATATCAAACAAATGTCAGCATTACTTGATCTTTACACGGTACTTACAAAGTAGGCAGAAAAAGAATCATAATTCCCTTTTTACAGATGCAGATACTGAGGCACAGAATAGTTAAGTCATTGGCCCCAGGTAACACAGTAAAGTTCTGGTAGATCTAAGGCCGGAGTGAAACTCTTTCTATTCCAATATTCTTTCCCTCATACACCACTTTCTTTGCTGCTGGTGAATATATTATTTTTAGTTTTTATATTTAAATTTTACTTTTTCTCAATTACATATAAACAAAAATTTTAAAAATTCAATTATTTTTAAAATTTTGGATTCCCTATTCTCTATCTCCCCTACTAGAGGAAAAAAAATCACTTTTATATAGATTATACATATACAAGGCTGTACAAAACATTTCCATATTAGCTATGTTGCAAAAGAAAAGACAAACAAAAAAAATCTCAAGAATAATAAAGTTTAAAAAGTATGCTTTAATCTTCATTTAGACTCCATCAATTCTTTTTTTCTGAAGGTGGATAGCATTTTTTTTGTCAAAAGTTCTTTGGAATAGTCATGTATTGCTGAGAAAAATTGTCATTCACGGTTGATCATCATATAATATTACTATTACTGTGTACAGTGTTCTCCTGGTTCTGCTCATCTCACTTTGCATCTGTTCATGTAAGAGCAGAATTTGTAGTCTGAAAGAACTTGGTTCAAATCCTGTCTCTGACATGTGCTGCTTATGAGACATACCCAAATGGGCAAATCATTTAATTTTCAGTTCTTGAATTTTCATCTTTAAAAGAATTGTTCAATCATTTTTTCAGTTGCGTCACACTCTTCATGACCCCATTTGGGGTTTTCTTGGCAGAGATACTAGAGTAGTTTGCCATTTTCTTCTCTAGCTCATTTTGCAGATGAGGAACTGAGGCAAACGGAATTAAATGACTTGCCCAGAGTTCCACAGCTCCTAAGTGTGTGAAGCCAGATCTGAGCTCAGGAAGATGAGCAGGCACATTTTACTGCCCTTTTAAAAAGGCTAACAGATGACAATACTCACCATACCTGTTTTACAGAGTTGTGATATTATATGTAATATAATATAATATATATTTTATATATATTATATAAAGATCAAATAAGCTTAATATATTTAAAGTGATTTCTAGATTTTAAAGTGCTACATCAATATCAGTTATTAAAATTCATTAGAGGAGATAAGGCATGTATTTATATGGACTTTGACTGGGAGAAGGCCGATGTAAAGGGAATAACATGCATATGCTACTTTCTTAAATTACAATGACCTAGATAGAGGAACATAACCATACTGGCACAGAAGGGACATCAAACAATGAAATTATATACATTAAGTGAGTGCTTTGGCGATATTTCATTAAAAATTATTCATTCATTCCAGGTAAGTCCTTGAGTTGATCATGCTCTCAATAAGATAAAAGAATAGATTCTAAGATGCAGTTGTAGTATAAGATGCAATTAATTTCTCCCTTTGGCTCCCAGGAGGATGCTAACTACACCTTGTTGTAATCAAAAAATGAGCTGGCTTCCTCTGGAAGAAATGCTGTAGACTTCTAGTGCATGACTTGTCCTTACAGATCTCTTAGGTCACACTCTGTATGTGAAAAGACATTAATAGTCTCTTTGGCAAACAGAAGATGAAGAGCTTACCCTAAGGATTCATCTGTGGATATGGTCTCTAGTTCCCAGCCATGCCAATTTTTGGAGTCTCTGCTCTCTCTCAAAACCATGTGCTGCTTTGCTAAAAAATAAGTCTCCCATTATTAGCTCAGGGATGTGTAAAGCCACAAAGGGGTGCTTCAGTTGTTCTATTGGAAACTTTGAGTAGCCCACACTTCTCTGACCCCATCTCCCAGGTGGAAGATCCAGAATTTTTCTGCTGTTTTTCCCATAAGAAAATGGAAGCACACAGTTTCCATTGAGTCATTTAGGAAACTGATGACAGAGAGGCGGGAGAGTGGCATCTCAGGGTAGTGGAGTATGTCAACAGAGATTTGATGTAAACTCCTTGTAGGAGAGCTCTGGACAACATGGGAGGTAGACTAGCTCAGACTAGGAGAAGAGGTGCCCAGTGGGTTTCTGCCTATTCCCAAGAATTACTTCTATAGGGATATATGATACAAAACTTCTTACTCCCAAGGTTGAATTATACTCAGAAGCTAATGTGGATGCATGGTGGAAAGATTGCTAAATGAGGAGTCAGAAGATTTGGGTCCAAATTACTGTACAGACACAGCTTTAGTTAAGGCACCTAGCATTTCTAGGACTCAGTTCCCTCTTCTATTAAATAAGATTGGTTTATTTAGTCTCTAAAGTCCCTTCTGGCTCTAAATTTTACGAAAAGGCAAAAGTATAATGACTTTATAATAACGATGATAGGGACCAAGATGGAACCTGTGAAATTCCATTTACCATTGTAGGTTGGCACCTTCCATGAAACTTACCAATCAATCAATAAGTATTTCTATATGCCAGGCATTAGGGATTACAAGTACAAAGAATGAAATGATTCCTACTTGCAATGAGCTTATAATTTAGAGAATTGTCAAGGATGCTGAGATTAAATGAATTATCCTGGATCATCACCAGTATGTGTCAAATGTGAGACTTGAACTAGATCTTCCTGACTCCAAGGCCAGCTCTCTACCAACTTGGCCACACTGCCTTTCATAAAAATGATGAAAGTCTTAATGTAACAGTAAAATAATTCATTGATCTATTTTGCAACCTTTGGTCAATTTTAGTGCTCAACAAATATTTTGAAGACACTAATTCAATCTAACAATAATTGCTTATGTACAAGGTGTTGTGCTAGCCACTGGAGATAAAGAAAAAAAATATGAAAGGGTTCTCTCTTTAGTAATCTTACAATCTATTGAGGCACTACAAAATAGATTCAGATAAATCAAAAAATTTAAGGAGGTTGGGATCTCCTTACTGGGACTGGGAAGTTTCCCTTAGGAGATGGCACTTGAAGGAAGGTAAAGATTCTGCCAAGTGGAAGTAAGGAGGAAATACAGATAAGCAATGACAGTCTGTAAGGATGTATAGGGTTGAAAGCATGATGACCCCGAGAGGAGAGATGGAATGTTGAACACAAGGAAAAACTAGTGGCAAGAATGTAAAATGCATGTACTTGGTAATTACTGAACACTACATATTTGGTAATTGTTGAACAAATTGCCAGAAGGTACCACAACATTTATATTTCCTTTGTAAATAATTACAAAGTCACTGACTCGGTTCCACACCCATGGCTTAGTCATATATCAAAAATACACAAAAGAGACCACAATATAGTGAGAATGCTAGAGTATTTGACATTAACATGGAAAATTATTCCTATGAACACTTTCTTAGTATAATATTTGAAATAAAAATATTGAAGTTTATATAAAGGGAACCAATTTTATATAAATATAGTTATAAACATTTTTTCCTATGTTCAGGGATCCTAGATCAATGGATCCTTAACCTAGTTCTAGGTTAAGAGCTACTACTCTTCTATCGATGGTCAAATTTAAAACCTAGCAGTGCATATTAATATTTATTTGGCAGCCACAATGTGCTAGAGATGACAGTATGATGAAGAGAACACAGATAATTTGTGAGATGCGAGGACAAAGAAATTTTGCTCTTATTCTTAACTCACCAAGTGCATAATTTGTTGGCTTTGGCAAAGAAAAGGCTTTCCTCTTCCATTAATGAAGTCAAGTTGCATTATCAGAGTACATGACTGCCTAGCTTATCTGATAAGAGCCAATGAGGCCAAGGTCACGGGTTTTATTTATGGCATCATTTTTGCCTGGAAGAACTCCAGCTGAGCTTTCAGAACTGAGTAACAGTGGAGAGGGTGACCCGAAGATTCTGCTCCTTTTCCATCTTCACTCAATCTGTTTCTTGAAATCTCAGAGGAGAGAAGTCCCAGGCATTTCAGAAGATGGGGTTTTATGGAGACTTTAGGGCTCTCCAAGAGATGTAACTATTGAGTCATTAGAATCATTGAGACTTATATGGTGGTTTAAAGTTTACCAAGTGCTTTACACGTATTATATCAGTTAAGCCTTGCCATAGCCATGGGAAATAGTTACTTCTACATCGGTATCACGGGAAGAATCTGACGCTCTGAGGACTTAAGTGACTTACCAACGTCCACACAGTTTCTAAGTGTGAGAAGCAGGAAGCGAATTTGGTTATTTCTAATTTTAGCTCATTCTCTCTTTCTGTCTCTGTCTCTCTCTCTGTGTCTCTCTCTGTCTCTGTCTCTGTCTCTCTGTCTCTGTCTCTCTGTCTCTCTCTCTCTCTGTCTCTCTCTCTCTCTGTCTCTCTCTCTCTCTGTCTCTCTCTCTCTTTCTCTCTCTGTCTCTCTTTCTCTCTCATACTACCCACTTGCTGTCCCTCTGCACAAATGGAATAGGAATGTGGATCTCCCATGGGCATTTAGGATTTTGGGAATTGCTGGGGACTCCTATATCTCATCAATGGTGATGGGAAAGTCTGTCAATGTGGAAACCCTTTCAGATTGTCCACAAAAAAGTTCAGAAGAGTCCCATTTTGAGCATGCAATCTAAAGAGACAATGCTAAAGTATCTGTTCTCAAGGTCATAAAACTTACAGATACGTACTTTCTGCACTGGGGGAAAACTTTTGTTTCAAGATGTAGTATAAAGGTGAGATTGCAGGGAAATTTGGAGGAAGACACAGTATGATCAGTGGCAGGGGTTGTTGAGAGCAATATTTCCTTACCATCAACAAGCGCTTCAAATCCATCAGCTTATACCTAAGAAATAGAGATTTTAGACCTTTCTTATGTGTGATATTGACAGGCTGTCATCAATTCTGCTTGCCTCCCCTAAGGAGGATTGTCATGGGGCCACTCCCTCCTCAATTCTTTTTTGTTTCCTTTCAGTCATGTATTAGGGCCTACTGCTTCAGAACTTCTTTTGAGTATACTTCCCTTGACACCACTAAATTAGATTCTGTAGTGGTGACTAGCCTAAAGTCTGTTCAAAGTCAAAAACAACAAAAACTCAATTAACGAGATTGCTTGGAGAATGGGGATATAATGGTAACTGGATTATCTGGCAGAATAATGGTTAAGCTTCAACCTCTCTGTGCTTCAATCTTTGTTGAATCATTTTTTAAAATTCTCTTGTCTTCTGTCTCAGGGTCATCTGTCTGAACCTTATTGATTACTGTGTAGGACTGTGATATAGATATAGATCCAGAAGTATGGAAGACAGGATTGTCTTGTGGCCTTAAACAGACCCCAAGAATTTTTTTTTCCTTTTTATTAAACTTCTGATATAATCTTTTTTATTTGACCTCTGTTTGCTTCTCATAAAAAAAGAAAGCAAAATATACTTTTTAAAAAATTCTAATAGATTCAGGAATAGGTAAATTGAGAGTTGGGTTCTAGGTACATATTGACTATCCAATAAAGACCTGTTGGTTGACAGACTGGGAGCTTTGCATTCTAAGAACTGTACTCCTTGGGAGAATATAAATATGGAGGAAGTCACATTTCCCAGAGGAAAAACAGTCAAGCAAAGGAGGGAGAGTCAATCTATATCAGCATAATATTATAATCTGAGTTCTACCAAGCAGAGTAAAAAAACTAGTTGGAGCCCTATTTATATACTTCTTCTGTTAGAGAATCATAGAATTAGAGTTGGAAGGGACTTTAGAGGTTATTGAAGACAATACAAAAGGCAACTATGTAGGGCGGTGGAAAGAAGTAGGGAAGTAGGAAAGAAGTAAGCCTGGAGTTGGGAAGACCCAAGTTCAAATCTTGCCTCCAACATACCCTAGTTATTACACTTTGGGCAAATTACTTAACTTCTGTTTCCTCATTTGTAAAATGAATCAAATATGTGATAAGCAACAGGGGTTACATTTGAACTCCAGTGTTTTAGCCACAGTGCCAACTCTCTGCCAAATAAAGAAATTAGGGGTAAGAAAAAATCCTCAAAGATGGTAAATATGAAAAATTTCTGGGGGTCTATATGGTTACAAGAAATCTAACATAATGAAAATGTAAGAAGCTTAAAAAGAGAAATAGAAAACTTGTCACCATTAACGAATGACAGAATAGCTACTTCAAGGGAAATGAATGAATTCTAGTTTCTCCGCAAAACTGGAAAATGGTGGGTTAGAGAAAATCTATAATAATTAAGTCAAGTGCTTTATAATGACATATGAATTTTTAACAAACATTCTACCAGATTCCTCTTAGAACATATTGATCTCACTTTTCTTAACAGAAAGCATCACTTATCTACTACCAAAAGATTAGAACATCTGTTCTCAACTCTAAGCTAGTTATGAGTTTATGTACCTTACACAAAGCCTTTACAATTTGTATAACTAAAAAAGTTATCATTTAATATTTACAAGAAAATGATATATTAGCTGAGATACAAAAAGTATATCCAAAAGTACCGGGGTATAAAGGAAACTTTATTACATATTTGGTAATTATTGAACAATATATACATTTGATAACTGTTGAACAAATTGCCAGAAGACACTGTAACATTCACTTTTCCTTTGTAAATTATCAGAAAGCCACTGTCTCAGTTCCATCTTCATGGTCTAGTCATGTATCAAAAATACATGAAATAGACCTCTATATAGCGAGAATGCTAGACAGTATTTGATGTTAACACCAAAAATTATTTTCTACTTAAAATATTTTACCAGCATAATAACATTAAGTCATTGGCTAAATGTTGCAAAACATATAAAAAAATAACATTATTCAATGAGATAGTTCAAGTTCATTATGAAGGAGTGAACGCAAAATCATTTATTGAACATTTATTTTGTGTCAGGCATTGGGCTAAAAATGGGGGATACAAATTTAAAAAGAAAGACAAACCCTGTGCTCAGAGAATACATCCTAATAAGGTGAATAAACACAAAGGAATAGTATTTTGGTTTGAAATATTGCAGAAATCATAAGTGTAGCCATAGAGGAGTAGAATGACACATTCTTTCCAGATACAGCAGCAGTATTGAGGATGGTTCTAGAAGTAGAAAGAGAAAAGGAAAGGGAAAGGGATGCATGGCTAGGGGTGGAGCTACATGTAGTGGATGATTAAGCAACTATCAGTTAAGAGAGTAGGGGCTCAGAGCCTGCGTTATTAAGAATGAAAAGGCGTACTTTCTGGCCTGTGAGGCTAGGCATCTGGCGAGAAGGTGGCCAAAGAGTGAAAAAAAAGCATGACTATGCTTGGGTTCAAATATAGTAGGTAACGGGGGTGATTACCAATCAGGAAAGCAGGATCCCAGGGAAGGAGTTTCTAGGGGTGAAGGGTTAAGTTCTCCAGGGCATGGTTTCAGGTACTTTAATCTCCCCCAAATACAACTAAGTATGGCTACCCAATGAAAAATAAAACGAGATATCTTAACAATCATTTGATATACACGAATGACCTCAAGAAAGATGGCTTTCACTGAAAGACATTAAGTAGCTTCTTCACCTCATGGACCCATTCTCTATTGATATCAAAATTTCATGTGAACTCAATAAATAAAACATTCTTAAACTCACCAAGGAAAGACGGGGAAAAAAAGTTGTTGAGCTTGACTATAGATGTCATATGGATGAAAGCAAGGCTTACTAATAAATACCTTGGTGCTCTCCAGGCAAGACATAGTGGTTACAAAAATAACAAAGAGAAGTTGATGGCTCTGTAAGTTAAGAAAATTACTGACATCCTGAAATTAAAGTTACATGGGAAGAACACATTTAAACAATTAATACCTACACAATAATATTTGATGCATACTTTTGGATTATAAAATAGATCATAAAAGATTTAGAAAGTATCCTAATAAAAGCCCTTAAAAATCAATGAAAAAAAGGACTCATCATCTTAAAGCAGCTATTTAAAGATTAGCAATTTCTTACCAAAAAAGAAAAAGAGAATTGATAGACATTTTTAGCACACATAATAAACAGGTTAAAAAAAGTACTGCAGAAAGAAATGCTTTTGGAAAGGGCAGATATAGCTTCTATAAGCAATAACAAACTTCGGTAATGGGTATATGTCATTGGTTTTGTCAAAGGAAACCAAAAGTGATTGCCTATGAAATGGACTTGATATAAGACTGGAATAAAAATTGGTGAGATCTACATGAACTCAGCCAACAATATTTCAGCAACCATCAAACAAATGACTAAGTCATGTGGATTTCTTTGTAGAAACAGAGGACCTTAGGATGGTGAAACCAGGACATGTTTAGCAGACATCATAGAAGAGATATCCTTAAGAAGCCCAAACTTAAAATACAGTGTAAATTGTACAAGGAAATGATAAGAATTGTGCAACACATCACTGCAGGCTCTAAAAGCAGTGCAAAAAATCTCACAAGAGATGATCTGGTACCTGGAATGACAGTGTAGCTGGAAAGTTCACATTCTTTCCTGGAATGATAATGAGCACATTCCTATGCTACACTATTTCTATTATTACAGCTACAGTATTCCTAGACTACAACTACAGATTTCAAAAGATCCTGGGGAGTTGAACCAATAAATTGAGCTTGAATTGTTCCCTTATCACAGAATGAGTTGTTGTTCACAATTACCTAGACATAATTGATTCATAAAACTTAAAAAGGATATTTTCAATAGATGTCATTGCATCAAATATTCAAAATCTCCAAACTTCATATCATAAAAAAAACTTTCAAACTATAGAGACAAAACAGAGGAGATCAATATCCTGTGGAAACAGGATAAGATACATATTGTCCCCATTGTCCTTTAAACTATCAAATTTGTACAAAAGGTACTTTTAGAGATCCTACAGAGAAAAATACTCTTATTTACACAAAAAAGTCATTTTGTTTACCTGTATAGTACATAGTCCACGGAACATTAAATGTAAAAGAATAGCAAGACTTGTTCCAGAAACATTTTCATCTAAATCTCATTGAAAAAGATGAGAATAAAATTATAAGTGATGTCTATACAGTGCTTTAAGGTTTGCAAGATCCTTTATAAACCTTATCTCATTTAAATAGTCTGTAATACATTACTCTAAAAAAAAAGCATTGTGAGGAAGAATAAATGAAAAGAAAAGATGTATGAGCAGAAAAAAATGAACTGATCACACGGCAAGGTGATAAATAACCACTGTGCTCCACGGGTAGCCATGTAATGTTAAAAAATAAAAGGAAGTCTTTCAGCACATTAGGCAGTTAAGGGGCACAGCACATAGAATGCTAGACTTGGTGTTAGGAAGACTTGTCTCAAACACTTACTAGCTTCTGGGCTTGGACAAGTTCCTTCATCTGTGCCTCTGTTTTGACATTGTTTGCTTATTTGTTTTTATTTTTTCATCTATGAAATGGAGATGATAATAGCACCTATTTCAAAGGGTTATTGAGAGGATCAAATGAGATAACAAATACAAAGTGCTTTGTAAATTTCAAAGTTTGACACAAATGCAAGGGATGATAGCGATGACTTCCTATGGAGTACTTAGGGAAGACATGGCTTAGTATAAAGTAAATGGATAAGAAGTCCAAATAGGCATAGGTGTCTTGAACCCAAGGAGTACCCCTCAAGTTGTGGTTATACATTGACCCACCTGGCTACATTGGAGTGATATTTCAAATAGGACTTTAACTCCAAATAAAACTCAAAGCATTTTTCATCTTGTATTTGTGAAGAAAACCCTCCTTGGGGTGAGAAGGGAGCTTGAGACAAGGAGCAAGCAGGGTTTCCTGAACACTGGTTTGCATCATCTCGAGAAATAAACTAAATAATTTTACTTCACACTTTTAATCACAATTCTGGGTGGCACATTTTTGAGAGAAAAGCACATGTTCATTAAAAGGGGCACTTCCTGAGGTCTCAGTGGAGAGAAAGTCTACACAGGTTGGAAGAACAAGCAATGATCGTCTGTGAGGCTGCAGAACCATGTTCTGACCTTGGGTCTGTTCCCCACCAGCTACAGGACCTAGAGCTTGTAAAATGAAGGGGTTGGACGCACAATCTCTATAGTCCCTCTCAGCTTAAGGGTTTCCAGTTGTAAGTGGTTGAAAATATTTCTTTATTGTACACTATAAAAACCTATACTAACCTATCAAATATATTGGGATTTTCCAAATGGGTGGTTACAAGTATGTTGGTAAAATCTTCACTTCCCAGAGGGTTTGAAAGAGAAACAACCTATTTATAAGCAATTTCTGAAATTCTAGAATAGTAGTTAATTAACTGAAAGAGGAAGAGTCAGTAGATTCCAATGAGGTAAGAAAGAAAAGGCAATTCAACATTTCTATTCAGAAAATGAAGGAAGGCTACCATTAAGGGGATGTGTAACTGATGAAGTGATAAGAAAAGAAGCAAATCAGCTTTTGAGAAGGAAAGAGATCTATGAATTTCAGTGAATAGAAATATTTTTCTTAGATGATAAAATAGAGAATATGAACATTAAATTATCTGACATCAACAAACTGAATGGAATGGCTAGAGAGGCAACCACTTGAGGAATGGAGTTAACCTTCGGAAGACAGAATGATGGATGAAACTTAATAGGGAAATTTATATGAAATAATTCTTAGGAAAGAAATCCCCAATGTACTGGCACAAGATGAACACAGAACTGTGGTTACAAGCATGACTAACAAATATTTTTGCATCTGCAGTACCTCTGTTCTTTTTCAGCAAAACTTGAAAAAAGCCATTTATACTTGTTGCCTCCACTTTTCTCGCTTCATTCTCTTCTAAACCTTTAGCAATATGGTTTCCAAGCTCAATTGAAACTGCTCTCTCGAATGATGTTTTAACTGCCAGATTTAATGGTCTCTTTGTAATCCTCACTCTTCTTGGCTGAGGGACCATCTCCAGTTTTCCTCATCTATATCCTTGATGGCTCCGGAGGAGAGAGTGAGGCTGGTGACATTACACAGCCCTCCTTCATTAAAATCCTACTTGCAAGTCATGGCTTCAACTTCCGGTCATGGTCATGGTCCTCTTTGAGGATGAAGGACAAACAACTTCTTGACCTTTGCAGTATTTGGCACTGCATGGTTGATCACCTTATTCTCCTTAATACTTTCTCCTCTCTAAGCTTCCTTGGTTCTTCTCTTAATTATCTGACCATTCCTTAGGCTTCCTTGTTGGTTTATCATTCATGTTATATACTAACTGTGGGTTTATCCCAAAGCTCTGTCCTGGGTCATCTTCCTTTCCCTCTCTGTACTCTCTCATTTGTTGAATTCAATGACTCTCATGACTTTTATTATTATTTTTTAAATTATTATTATCTTTATTCAGATGCACATCTCTAGCCCTAGTTTCTTTGTTGGACATTTTGATTTGAAAGTGCTATAGGCATCTCAGATAGTATTTGCACCTCCAAAAATCACTCCTCTTTTAAACTTTCCTATTACTGTATAGGGCAAGCCCATTCTTCCAGTCATGCAGGGTCAATGCCTTGATAAAGTCCTTGATTTGCTATTCTTACCCTATACATTCAATTAGTTGCCAAATCTTGTTTTTCTCTGCATCACCTCTTTCCCATATGTTGCTTGCTCTCCATCCACACATTCACCACCACAATGTATGCCTTATTACCTTTTGCCTGAATTATTGCAATAATAACCGATCTCCCTATCTTAAGGCTTTCCCCAGTCCAATTCATCCTCCACACAATTTAAAAAGTGATTTTCCTAAAGCACAGGTATGATCAAGTCACTCCAATAAGCATTAGTGACACTGTATTAGTTCCAGTATTAAATATAAACCCTTCTGTTTTATTTTAAAATGCTTGAAAACCTTGCCTCTTCTTACCTTTCCAGAAGTCTCAAGCTTACCTCCTTTTATTGAACTCTGTAGTTCAGTCTTACCAGCCTACTTGCAATATGATGCATTTGACATGCTTATCTTCACATCTTTGTGCCTTTGTTGCAGCTGCCATCCTCCACTTCCCCATTGTCTTTGTCTCTTGGGATCAGTTTCCTTCAAAATTCAGCTGAAGCAACATCTTCTACGTGAAGTATTTACCACCATCCTCCCCCATTTCCTAGTTACCATCCTCATAAAATGTTCTTGTATTCATTTTAAAAACATCCTCATTACACAGGGTATCCCAAAAGTCTTAGTGCAATTTTAACCCACTAAATCTAACTTAAAACCACACTAAGATTTTTGGGACACTTTGTATTTATTTCTTACATCCCCCCATCAGAATATAAACTTCTTATGGGTAGGGGGCCAACTTATTTTTGTCTTTGTATCTCCAATACTAAGCATCTGGCATGTAAGTAGAGTGTTTAATAATTGCCTAAAGTGATTAATTAATTAAAACATAATCAATATTCAGTGCTAAAGGTTAAAAACTCAACATGGTTTTGATATTCATGAATAGAATTGTAGACATGAGGTTACCATACTTGTTTCCTCAGCACTGGACAAGGCTGTGTTATAGGGCTGCCCTGTTCTGGAACCTTGAAATGAAACTGAGGCATGGAGTGACTGGGAAAGGTCCAAAAGACAAGAAGCAAAAGGATGAAAAATTTGGAACATAAGTCTTATGTGCAAAAATTAAATAATGGAATTTATTTAATCAGGGGGATGGTAGAATGCCAAGAAATCGTCCTAACAGCAAGTCTCCACATGAGGTACAGGGATAGGAAATTACTATATCAGAGTCACATAACAAGTTTAGTGTTGGGGTCAGGACTTGCCCTGAAGCCTCTTATGTAGGTAAGTGTCCAACTATATGAAACTGAAAAGTTATTTCAAGGCTCAGGCTGCTTCCAGTGGTCCCCACTCCCATCCATCAGCTTGAGTTCATATATGAAAAATATATTTCCAATTTGAGCTATTAATTCTTCTTCCCTCTTTCCCTTTTCCCCTCCATCTTGCTTTCCCCTTTCCTCCTCACCCTGACTCTTTCTCAGTCCTTGTTTATTTTCTCTCTTGCTGTTTCCTTCTCAATCTCTGTTTCCCTCTATCTCTCTCTGTCCCTGTCTGTCTGTCTGTCTCTCACTCCCTCCCGTATATCTCTGTCTTAATCTTCCACCCCTCTTCCCCTAGTTTCTGTCCTTCATAAGTAGTGGCTAAAGGCCATTTTCTTCCACTGAGGATTGCACAGAAGGAATTGGTTTGAACTGAAGTAAGATGATTTAGATTAGACTCTGAGGGGAAAAACCCCCCAAAAACTTTTAGGTTGTAAGACAATGGAATATTCTATTAAGAGAAGATGCTCGATCTTCTCTTGGAATTCATTAAAAACATACAGAACTTGAATATCCTAGAAGGATGATACAATCCTACCTAGAAGTAGTAGAATACGCAGATTAATTTCTTAAAGATGCCTCTATGTGTAGCTAAGATTTTATGTCTAGGGGTACAACACAAATGTTTTTCTTTTGTAATTTCATATAAAGAAAAACCACAAAAAATTTGTCTGAATAATCAGATACAAGATATGATATAATGGAATGAGCACTGGAGAGTCAGAAGACCTGGATTTGAATCCTGGTTCTGCAATTTCCTAGCTCTGTGACCTTCGGTCAGTTGTTTAACTTCTCTGGGTAATAGTTTCCTCATCTATAAAAAGAAGGGATTAGATTAGATGATTTCAGCTTTGAGGGTCTAGCAGGCCAAATAAAAAGATGGGGCCAGGATATATACATATATATGTGTGTGTATACATATATATATATATGTATACATATGTACATATACATATACACACATGTATGTTTGTATATATATATAATTATCAATACAATTGACACAATCATCTATTTGCAAAGTATTTTGGAATTGTTAAAGTTAATTCCTCTCTAACCAATTAAAAAGGAAAGGAAAGAGAGAAAAGGTGAAGAAGAGATTATTATTCTGAGCATTTCCTAAATGTTTGTTAAATTAAATTGAATTAAGTTAGGGGATAGTGGCTAAGATAATTGTCAGACTGAGATTTACCAGTCTCTAGCCTGGTACATTTCACTGAATACCATGCATGGGGTTAGAGAAGGCCTTCAAAATACCCAAAATGTTCAAATCTGAGAGAAAAGAAAGCTGCAGTCTAACAACAGTGTTACAGTAATCATACCCAAAGCAAGAACACTGAGTTTTCCTAACATTACAACAGTAACGTACTTAGAAGTCCTAGAAACAGGATTGCATGGTTAGTCTTTACTAATGAAATGAACTAAAGCTCCTGTGAAAAAAGCAGATGTAGCAAAAGCAGCTGTAAGAAAGATATAACCAGCTGCCAAAGGAATAAGGGTATTAAGAAAAGAGCAACAGGTATCAGATGAAAGAGCAAATGCGGAACAAACAAGTATCAAAAGGAAATCTCTGCACAGAGGTCTCAAAGGACAATGTAAAGAGCACACAGAAATTGACTCAGGGCTAAGGGGTTAACATCTTGACCTTTCCCAGTCAGGATGCATTTGCCTTTCCCCATTCCAAGTCTATCTAAATCAAATTTCAACTCTTTCAGGAATCCTTTCCTAGTCATTCCAGTCTTCTCCAATCTCCCTTTTCTTTAAATTCCTCTACCAAATTACTTAACATTTAATTATAGTCTGCCTTTATTATCATTGCTTTATTTAGTCAGCTTTCTATTTATTTGACTAATACACATTTATTAATATCCAATTTGAACACTAACTTCCTTTTGAGTAGAAATCTTATCTATGTCCTTTCACATTCTGCATAATGCCTAACACAGAGTAAACTTTCAATATGTATTTGTTGATTGCTGTAAAAGGTAGAATTAATCTTTAGACAATCTCTCCCAAATTTTGCTTTGTTCCCTAGTCACTGGTTTTGAAACAATGATTGCTTCTGGGCTTTAAAAAGAAATGTGTTTAAGAGTTTATTCCTTTCCTCAAACAGTCTGTAGTTTAGTTGTGAAGTCAGAGTACGTAGATGATATGAGTACAAGAATGTGTCTTATTTCAATAAGATAAGGACAGAGACTAGTCCTGTGATCTCATTGATATAAGGATCTGCTAAAGAAAGAAACTCCTTCTACCTAGGCAGGTGGGCATCTTGTATTGTAACTTACATTCTCAGTTGCTTAGAGCACTGAGAAGTTAAGTGAATTGCCCAAGGTTATGTAGCTAGTATGTGTCAGAGGTCTGATTCGAACTCAGGGCTTCTTAGCTCCAAAGGCAGTCTTCTATCCACTTGTCATGCTACCTTCCAAAAGATACCATTTAATAATTACATGAAACAAATTATAAAGGATAAATAACAATACTCAAAAATGTATGCTAAGTGCCTTAGGAACAGTTTGGGATGTTTTAGGAGATCAGAGGAAAAAATGATCTGTGATGGTTGAGGTGGTTATGAAAGGTCTCAATGATCAAGTCTGTAACTTCAGTCTCCCCCAGAGCTATAAATGATGCTGATCGTTTCCCATGTTCTCCATTACACTCAAGAAAATTTTTGGAAGATGTAGTATTTTATGTCATGTAAAACAATATAAATTATTTATGAGACCATAGAAACAATTTTTTAATAAGGCAAAAGGAGTAATAACATGCTCTTGAGAAAATTTATTGGGTGATAAAGGTGATATTTTCTAATATCCTGAATAAGGTATAGCTCTTCTGTAAGAAAGTGAAAGAGACAAGGCAGAAGAAAACAGAGGTAATTAAGCATAGCAAATTCAGGGAATCTAAATTTTAGTGCTTCACATCTGAACACAGCCCATGGTAGACCAAATGGAGAATTTTTTCACCCAATGAATTTGATCAGATAAGGTCACAGAACCCAAACTTCAGATTTTGACTCATTAGATTTATTCCATAACTTCCAAATCATTTTCTATAAATAAAGGACACACATGGAAGTATCTTTTACCCAAGGTAAATAGTACACTTCTAGTGTTTCTGAACTCTTCAACAATTTTAGGGTAACCACTCCTTTGAAATGCTCCCCAACTTGCACTTTCACTCATGGGTTGAGTTACTAGATGATGATTACTATCCTCATGTTTAAGAGGTACTCTTATGAATCTAAAACTCCTAAACCACAAGCTCATGAGCCCCCACCAGTGTTCTCCCAAATAACTCTCAATCAATAGATATCATTAACTCCTAGCAAAGATATTTACTAAGATAGCATAGCAAGATCTATAGGTATAAAATCTTCCCATTACGTCCCTGGATCCAGAAATAGACAGCATCTGTGAGAAGAATAGGTACAAACTTAGAATACACCGGTAGTAGGGCACATGTGAGGAATACATATAACCAAGGGTACTAATTACTCTGAAGGACAAAGATTTGCATGTTCCTTCTCTCCTACAGAGTCCTTACAATGCTTTGTCAGTTCAAAGTGTCTCTGTCACATGGATTGCTCAACTAGGTTTCAAGGACCTGCTGCTTGTGTGTTGCTCTTGAACCAACAACCACTTGAACTGCAACATCTTGAATTTCCATGTGGGTGAGTGAGAAGAGAGGAAAATTCATGCTCTCCCCCTTCTACAATGAGATCTTATTCCATAGTTTCTCCAAGCCTCGATTATCTTCAACTCCCTAACTGTTGGCCATTTCCAAGGATTAACTATTTAAAGTTTCCAGGGGCATGGTTGATATTCATCCCAAATAAGTGCATTGTCCCTTCTGACTCAAAACCAGAGAAAGATATCCATACTTTGATGAGGCATCGCCGACTGTCATCACTTTGTTAGCGCATCAACATCTCTTCATAGGCACCTACTTTCTGTGACTGAGACTGACATCACCTGAGCCTGGATTACACCAAGTTCCTGTAGCTCCTCATCTACCTCCCACACATTCTACGCCTGCCTTCTCTGCCAGCCACATTAACCTTCTACTATATGTTGAAGAAGCTAAGTGATGGAGGTGGTGCTACAAAAAGGGCCCAAGTACAATGAACACCTGTGTCTGGGGCAGACTTGATGAATGCACGTGCTTATTAAGATTATGCCTGTAACTATGACTCTGGGATTATAAATTACTTAGATACTTTCAGGCAGTGAGGTGGTACAGTGCTGGGCCTGGAGTCAAGAAGACTCCTCTTCCTGAGTTCAAGTCTGGCCTCAGACATTTACTAGCTTTGTGACCCTGGACAAGTCACTTAACCCTGTGCCTCAGTTCCTCATCTGTAAAATAAGCTGGAGAAGGAAATGGCAAACCACTGTAGTATCCTTGCCAAGAAAACCCCAAAAGAGGTCATGGAGAGTCAGATATGACTGAAAGGCTAATGTCTTCATCTGCATCAGGAACAGTAGCTCCTGACTTCCTGCCTTTTGTAATTCAACTGCTTTGCCTTCTTGATTGTGAAAAACAGAATGAATTTTTTTTTTCAAGTAAGCACTGTTTTGTAGTCTGGTGTTAACCTGCAAAAGTGAATTTACCTTTGAACTTGAGTGAAAGACAGTACTAAAAGACTGTACTATTCAGGATCTATCCTGAAATCTTAACCTTAGGAATAAGGGTAAGGAGATGATGGAAGACTCATAATAGCAGGTCACATTTATGTAGCATTTCAGTGTTCCCAAAGTTATTTATATACAATATCCCATTTGATTCTCCAGAACCCTCAGAGGCAAGTGTTATTATGCCTATGTAGAGAGGAGGAAACAAAGGTTGAAAAATTAAATACTTTGCTCAAGGTTACATCGAATCTGAGACAGGATTTGAATCCAGGTCTTTTGATGATCAACTCCAGGCTCTATCCACTTTATTTTTGTCAACATTTTTCTTGGTCATTTGATTTGTCATATTTCAGAATGTCTTTGAAATAGCTAATATTTGTCTTTTATGCTCTTTTTTCTCCCTCCCAGGGTCCCTTTTCTCAGAATCCTCAGGCTGGCTTAAATGCTTCACCACCATTGTAGCATCAGATACAGGTGTCATACTTCCCAAAGGTTCCATGGTCCAAAATTGCATATATTTTTCTCTTACCACCAAAAATACCTCTTTCATTCCTTCAGTGAACCTGAATATTAGCTAGGAGTTAGAGAAAAAGCAAGATAAGATGGACAAACTATTTCAAACATGTGAATGACTTATAGTCCCTATCCCCTCCCCTCCCCTTACTATTTTTAAAAGAGTATGCTTGTTGAAATCACAGAATCTCAAATTTGTGAAATTTCAGACAATGTAAAAAATTAAAAAAATAAAATGAAGGAAAATCAGGCAGTCCAGTAGAAGATGTATTGAGGGTAGTATGGGACCAACAGCAAGTTGAGGCATTGTGGCAGATAGAGCTTGGTAGAAAGAATTTTGCAGTTCCAGATCACAGAGATTCCAAAAGATCATAGAGGGAGGCAAAAAGAGGTGAAAGTCCATAAGATAGTTTAAAAATCTGCCAAATAATCTATTCTTCAATACTCAAAGTTGTCTATCTTCCTCTCTATTGTGTCCCTTATGACACAGATGGCTTTTAACAAATGTGTTTGATGTTATGTATGCTGACAGCGCACATGCTGTATTGGAACTGTTGAGTTTACATATATATATGTATACATACACACACACACACACACACACATATATATATACATAATAAATTGATGGGTACATGATTATATCTGACTGTAGGTATTCTGGGGTACCAGTACATAAGTGATTGTATCTGACCTAAGGTTTACTGTTATATACATAATTCCATGTTTGTGTAACCTTTGTATTTATACATATATTTGAGAAATTCAAAACAGATTGACCATGGCTTTCAAATTCTTAATCTCGTCTTTCTACCTCCAAATTGATCATGTTATGTCAAAATATAACAGTGACCTTAGCATGTCATAGTCTCAGTTATACAGATCTTAACCCCAGGGAAACTCTAGGGAGACAACAAACACTGTGTTCAAAGCTGTCAGCAATCTGGTGTCAGGAACTTGGCTTTCTCTATCTTTTACCTTCACCTCAGTGTAAAATCCTCTAGTATCATAGGGTTAAGTGACTCCTCTGGCAGTAGACTCTTCTCATTAGCAATTTGGAATGGCTGCTGTGCAGAAGGCTACACTGTTCTCCAATGCTGGAAAATCAATTTGCATAATGAAGCAGGTGAGAAAGCCTCTTGCCCATTCAGGCAGTTCTGATTGGCAGAAAGAAAGGGGTTTTATATGTAATTGGTTGCAATTAATTTGAGAAAAAAATAAAAAGAAGAAAATAACCCATTGCTCCAAGTAAAAAAAATGAAATCCGCATATAGTTCTGTGTATATTTCTAATGATGGGAGGGTATGTTGTGTAAAGGAATTTGAGTGATTAACCTTATGTGTTTTCATGCATTTTTCAGGAGAAACTCCCAGAGGCTCACTTCCTACAGTTTCTTTCGCCCCAAGGCTTTTAGTTACAAAACACTTTGGGACTCTATTATGTTTGCAATATTCTTCAGTTTGCATGTAAGGTAACTAGGATAAATCATTAGAAGCCACGGCATTCTTTCTTCAATGCCAGGATGATACCCAACTCTACAATTCTTTTGTGTTCAGTCCAAGAATGGCTATGTCACAGCTGTCTCAGTGTCTGCTGAAAATCATTTCTCTGCAAAATCTAGTTAGCTTGAATTCAGATCAGAAAAGATTAGGGTGATGCTGATGAGGAACTGGGAGATGTTTTAAGAAAATATCACAGGACCACATATTTAGGAAATTTAATATCAGGATGCTTTTTTGTTATGATTCTTCTGGTTTCACTGCTTCAGGACTTTGGAAACTTTTGCGGGGGGGGGGGTGGAGTTGTGGAGTGAAAAGAGTGAGAGAAATCACAGGAGAATATTTTTCTTCAGGGAAAGTTTGTTTTGTTTTTTACAATGAAATTTTTCTTACTTTGTTTTATTTACTAGATTGAATTGTAGTTAAAGGGAAAGAAAGTCTTCTCTTTGGCATGTGTGTAATAGGAGTCAATGACGATAAATGCAAAAATATCTTTGAAGATTACTTTGGATGTAGATTGGCAACAAGTCTTCAGATAATTGTAGGGGTAAGGGGATGGATGGAGAATGTTACTGAGTTACTGAGAAACAGGATAAATGCTCAGCAGGCAATATAAACGTACCAGAAAGCCAGAACCTCACACTAGCTACCAGCTGGTCTCTCTAGTCAATCTTTTCACAGTTTACATAGTGCAAAAGAACAAAGCAGTAAAGGAAAGGGATTTAGGGTTCCTCAATTGATAGTTTATCATACTTAAGAAAATTCTAAATAAAGTGTTCTCATCCCCTTCTCAACCCTTAAGAAGGACCAGAGTTGGGAAGAGGAAGAGAGAAGACTTAGCTGCAAAGTTCACAAGGGCTCTCCCTTTGCTTAGTCATCTGTTTGATAAAGGAAGCTGACTCTAAAGCACATTCTTCAGTCTTTTTACTGGCTATCAGTATTATAATGGATTCTAGCCAAGGCTTTTGACCATCTGATTCAAACCGCAAGTAGAATTGGATTAAAATATCATGGAAAAATGTCTGATGCTCTGGTGTTTACATAGATAATGTAGATTTTAAGTGGCACTCTGCGACCCTGCCTGGAGGGGGACACTTTACACTAAATCATAATAAAAATAGTCAGAATTTCTTATCTCTAGCTCTCACAATTCTGTTGGTCCTTACACAGATCCAGATACAATTTTGCAGATAAGTAAAAGAAAAAAAAGAAAAAGAAATCTCACATCCGTAGGGGATAGGGAATAAGTAATAAATTTCTACTCTTCAATAAATTCAGTTCAACAACTTCTGTGGTCAAGATCTGAGGATACAAAAATGGAAAATGACATAATCTCTACCTTCAAGGAGCTTACAGTGTAGTAGGTAGCATCAAAGCTTTGGGAAAACCAATTTGTGAGACTCTCAAGAAACCTAATATATCATACTTTTCATTGTTAATAAAATTCTGACTTTGATGCAACCTGATTTCCTACTGAATCTAGGGCTTGTGGGTCTGCACTAATTTTTATGACTGCATGAATCTTTTCCAAAGGACTCAAAATTCCATGGTTAGAAGTATGACTAATTTTTTATGTTGGACATTGGGAAATGGATTTCTTTTTCTTGGGGTAGGGTAGAATAGGAATAAGGGAGCAATGAGTTTCAGAATGAGGTAAATGCCTGAAATAACTTTCTTCTCTTAGAACTAGTAATTTGGCAGTAAAAAGAACCACATTTCATTGGCAATCCTAGGGACATCTGTTCTTCTAAACTTGTCCAATTTGGGAGAGATGGCCTAAAAGTAAAAGATTTCAAGTGCTAGCCATATACAATTAGATTCAAAAACCCTCTCAATCCAAAGAAATGCTCATCGATTTTCTCTAGTTAAAACTTTAAATTCAGTATCTATGCTATTGTAGCATCTCCTCTGGCAATCTCTAACAACTTGTTTTCACACTCATCCAATGGGTCCAGAGAGAGTGATTGCTGCTCTCAGGTTCAAGAGGTACTCTGTGGGTTTCATGCTTCTAAAACTCTGACTCATGAGCCCTTACTTGTGGGCTTCCTATTAACAGTTAAAAAGTAAAAGATTGAATAATAAAAGCAGTAGCTACAAAACATTCCTCACATAAACCTGAGCATGTTCTCCCCCAAACACACACAGTATCAATGGGAAGTGTGGGCACTAATAGTCATAAGGCACACACTGAAAAAACTCATATATGAAAAGCAACTCACCATCCTTTGTCTTCTAACTGCCTTTATGATATTTCTCCCAAATCAGGAAACATGGCACCAGATGGAAGAGTCCCTTAACTAGGTTCTCTGGGTCTACCGCTCTTGGCAGCTTGACTTTTGATTGCCAACCCTAGTGCTTCCTTGAGACTATGATCTCTTTTCTCTTCTGCCAGGGATCAGGATCTTTGCAGTTTCTTCTTTCCTGCCTCTCTGTGTCTATGACTGTTTGTCTGGCTTTGAATCTATGCTCCCTGCTTTAAGACACAGATTCTGTGCTTATTTACAAAATGAGTATTTCTCCTCCCTTAAATGTGCCCTGAATTGACTGATGAACTCCTGAACTGGGCAAAAAGTTCTGATGGAAAGGTTCATTGTAAAAGTAGGAGACAAAAATCTCTTCTTCTACCCCAAGAACAATTGGGTCATTCAGGGGGAGTGAATTTTTCTTGGTTGTGTACTGCTGTTGGGCAGCAGCTCAGTTGTAATTTAGAGTTAGACAATTCAGCTACTTGAGGACCTACAGGGCATGGCCAATCTTAATCCAGCATTGTCCTTTTAAAACTAATCACTTTGCATGTTTCATATAACAAACAGGGTGTCAACATATCACAATATTCTTATCAGACATCAGTATAGCTTTACCTTCATTATGTGCCCTTTGCTTTCTATAGTTTGCTAGAGGGAGGAGGGAAAAATCAGTCCACTATATTTCATATTTTAACTAAAAAAATTTAAAATCAAGCTCCTACCAGGCATAGGGTTAGGAACATTCATTGGCAGTGCCAAGAAAGCACAACATTTAAAACATCTTGGCTCATATACTTCTAGGACTGGGTTGTTAACTATATCCTAAGATAAACTGTTTGAAGTCTAGATTGCTCTAAATATTAGAACATTCTTCCTAATGTAGAAGTCAGTTAAATGGCTCAGTAGCTGGAGCCCTGGGCCTGGAGTCAGGAAGACAAGAGTGCAAATTTGGCCTCCAATACTCAGTAGCTGTTTGATCCTGGGCAAGTCACTTAACCTCCATTTTCCTTAATCCAATGGAAAAGGAAATGACACCACTTTAATATCATTGCCAAGAAAACTCCATACAGGGTCATGAAGACTCAGACACAACTAAGCAATTGAACAACCTTATGTGGAAGTTATACAAGGTAAATTCTGGACTCAGTATGACAATAAATGAATATAGCTATCATATGCCTCCCCCTTCAACAAAATTGTTTTTTCCCTTCCAAGGTAAAAATCCTCAGTTGTTTCAACTATCTTTCATATTTCAGTTCTTTTAATTATCGTTGTCAGTATTCACTGAATATTTCCCAATTCAACACTGCTCTTCTTAAAATGTGAAGCCCAGAATTAAACACAGTAATACATGTTTCATCTCAGATTGGGGCTTTTATAGTCCTTTGTCAGTATACTATACTTTTATGACTATATTATTTTTTGTTTGTTTTTTACAACTACATCATTTCTCCCTCCTCCTTCCCCACTTCCAGATCCCACCAGGCACTGGGAGTTGAGAAAAGCAAGCCACATTGGTGACTTTTTCCTCTACCCCAGTCTACTTCCTGCTCAGATGCAACTAGAATCTTACCTCCTCCCAAACTTTCTGCCATGTTCCTTTTCCCTTTCACTTTCTTGTCTAAACATTGACTCTACTGCCAACCCTACCTCTTCAGGAAAGATCCTGAGTGCTCTCCTACATCCAAGCCCATTCTCTTCCCAATCTATGTGAGCATGAGTTGCCTCTCTCCACTTTCCCAAACCATCTATGATGTGGGGTAAACATGGCTATTCACTCTCCTTTAGTGAGTAGGAAAAATCACCAACTATAACCCTTGAAGTAAGATAGAGGAACACCTGGAATTATCATCTGACCTTCCATTGCCCCCTGAAGACTATGGAGTTCATCATTGACTTTTGCCATTTGCTGTATATTTGAATCCTTCTATATGTGTTATGTTGTCTGTTTGTAACAGTAAATACCCCGACATGTAGAAGGGGGCCTGCTATCACAGGTTCTTTAAACTGCTTTTCTAAAAGGAAAGGCAACTTTTGAGGGGTTAACAATCTCCTTTAATCAAGCACATATGTCATTCACTTAGTTCAGGAAATCAATAGACAACACTTCCAAACTGTCTGACATAAGCAATACATATATCACAAATCAACCAACAGGTCCAACTATCTGACCATAGTTGCCAGAGGGGGAAGCACCTACATCTGAGTTTTCAAAGCCAGGGGCTCCTTAATGACTTCCCAGAGTCACACAAGGCTTTTTCTAAAAACTAAGCCTCAAAGTGAAACCTCACCCTCAGAGTATGTATAACTTTTTTAGAGCCAGAGGGCATCCCAACACTTGAGAACCAGTGCCTCATTAACAAAACCTTCCTACAAATCTTCCCTAATCAAACTCCCTTTAATGGGCAGGTCCATTAATGGGTGGGGAAGATCTTTAATCACATTAACAATACAAATACATATACTGTTTCTAGTTAAAGAAACTCTCCATGCTTTACTCCTAGTAAGACTCTGGGTTGATAAAGGCAAGATTCAAATCAGAGGCATTTGATTATACTAAAACAAAAACAACAAAAGATTCTACTTTGCTTGCCCTTACAATCCACCCTTTCAGGATCATTGGCCTTACAATTGAAATGGCCATGGATCCTGGAACAAATAGAGCATTATACTTCTTGATTATACTAAAACAAAAACAGCAAAAGTTCCTTCATTGCCTGTCTTTACACTGTTCTAATTAGAATGAGATGTCTTAGAGGGTAGAGACTGTCTCACTTTTCTATTTATATTCTTGCACTTAGCATAGTGCTTGTGACACAATAAATGATTTTCAATAAATTTCTTTCCATTAATTAATCAACTAATACTTTTATTGGGTTCATGTTAGTTTATGGCCAATTAATATCGTCAAATCACAGATTAAAAACTAGAAGAAGTCTTAAACATCATCTAGTGTCAGGGTTTCTTAACTTGGGGTCTGTGAATTTTAAATAAGATTATTTGATTACTTCATTTCAATATTATTGGTTTCCTTTGAAATCTTATGCATTTTTTTATACATTTAAAAACATCATTATAAAGAGTTGAAGAGCTGCACCAGACCATCCTAGGAGTCTGTGATGCAAGAAAAGGTTAAGAATCCCTTGTCTAGTCCAGCTGCCTCTTTGTGTGTTCATCCTTTGTTGCCAAAGAAGACCATGCCATCAGAGAAATAATGATATGATGTGCACTTGACTTTGTTTTGAGTGAGGGAAGGCTGTACAGGTCATGAGCCTCACTTTTCCTCCAGAGCCATCTGAATCCAGTGACCAGATATTCATCAGGATGACTGGAGATGACCCAGGATGAGGCGATTGGTGTTAAATGACTTGCCCAAGGTCACACAACTAGTGAGTGTCAAGTGTCTGAGGTGAGATTTGAACTCAGGTCCTCCTGACTCCTGCACTGGTGCTTTATTCACTGCACCATCTAGCTGCTGCCTTTTTGTACATATAAGGAAAGTGAGGCCCAAAAAAGTGTGGTAACTTAACTAATGTAACACAGGTATAACCAGTATTCAGACTGAAGCCCTGTGCCTGCAAATCCAACATTCTTGAATTTTTAGGCACATAGGTGTTGGAACTGGAGTCAGAAAAACTGGGGTTCAAATCCAGCCTTAGACACTTAACTAGTTGTGGCAAATCATCTAACATCTGTCCTCCTCAGTTTTCTCACTTGAAAAATGAAGATAATAATAGTAGCTACTTACCAGTGGTGTTGCAAGGATGAAATTATAAATTAAGGATGAAATAAAATGAGTTAATATTTATAAAACATTTATAAACGTTAAAGTGCTAGGTAAATGCCATCTATCATCATTTGTATTTATCTTTCCACTGAATCATGCTACTCTTTGCTTCACACGAGTTGTTCCTAAGGCAGGTTTCCCTCAGCCTGTACTTTGTTAGTTCGTCCAACACCCTCAGTGGAGAATGTAGCATCTGTATCCATTTTCACGTTGTTATATTAGGCTTATCTTTTCAAGTGTTGACATCATTTGAGGATTCTAATTTTATTGCCTAGTATTTTAGAAATGACTAACAGCCTTGTTCAACCTGAACTCAAAGAGGAATTATTTCTGCAATACTCTGATAAATGGACCAACCTTTGCTTAGTACCCTCCAGTGATGGAGAACTTACTGTTTGCCAAGGTAACCCATACTTCTTTGGGGTTACTCTATTTGTTAACGTTTTGCCTTTATATCAAGCCTAAAACTGCTTATTGTTTCTATCCTCACCTCTTGGGAAATGCAGAAAGTGGAATCTGTCTCCACATTCTAGACCTTCTAGAAGACAGCTCTTAGGTCTCCACTGGGACTTTACCCAGCTCCTTAAGCTAACGTTGTGATACAATTTTCCATCCTTTCATTATCCTAGTTACTCTCGTCTAGATTAGCTCCTGTTTGTCAACATTTTGCCAGCATTTAGCACAGTTCCTGGCACATAGATGCTTAACAAAAGTTTATTGAATTGAACTCAACCCACATGCAGTTCCAGGAACTGAATAAAATAGCAAAGATTTGAATGCTCAGTGCAAAATACAGTGGAATGATCACCTTTCTAATATCTTCATCTAAATCATTAATAAAAATGCTAATGAGAGGCCTTGCAAGAACAGAGCCCTGCATCCTTTCCAATCTCTTTCCAGGTTGATATTCATCCAATAGTGAATTCTTTTAGGAAAAGAAGAGATATGTGAAGACATTTCTCTCTACTACTCTGCTCTAGTGTATAATATTTTATATAATGTCAGATTTTTTTGATGGACTGGCCTATGTCGTTGATTTTTCCTCATTTTTCCTCTTTTTATTAAAATTTTTTATAAGGGAAAGCTTTTGCAGGAGGGGAGAAGGAAGGATACAGTAGGGAATCTAGGTGATGTATAAAAATCATTACACAATAAAACTTTCTGGCTTTATTGAGTTATGTTAATAGTGCATGGCTCCCCTATTCTACATCTGTGCTTCCACAATACCATTTGTTCCTGTAGTTTTTTGGTGGGGTCATTATGATACTCCTAGGAACTATCTTGAGAATATCTCAAGAACAGTTAAAAATGAAAAAGAGGTAATTTGTCTAAAATTAACAGAAAAGAAGAGGTTTAATGAAAAGTGAGACCTATTTTGTTAGTTATATCATATTCATTATGTACAACCTTAATAAGTGCAACTTTATTCATTGCAAATCAGTAACCTACATGCCACTCTTAGTTAGTAAGTATGTCCTTTTTGCAGCATGCATGTCAATTTTTCCCCAAATTTTTTTAAAGTCACTATTACAGAATGCATGAAATGGAGACATGGTTAGTTATAGGATGGATATTTTAATTGTAAAATGAAGGTTACTGATTTTTCAATTCTATGGATGTCCTAAAAGAGAAGATAGTTTTTTTAAATAGGCTGGCCTAGATCAGGGTATCTAATGCCCAAGGTCTGTGGGGCCCCTGATGAATCTGTGAAAGATTTCAGGAGGTCTGTGAAATGGATGTGGGAGAATTACATTTTTATTTCCCTAACCTCTAACTAAAATTTAGCATTTTTTTCAATTATTTAAAAATATTATTTTGAGAAAGGGTTCATAGGCCTCACCAGATTGCCAAAATGGTCTATTATATAAGAGAGATGAAGAAACCTTGGTCTAGCTGTCTTTCTGCTTGAAGTCACAGGGTTGGACCAGATAATCAACGTGCTTTCCAACTCCATGACCTTCAGAATGTAGCATTCTGGCATGAGGATTACATTTATTTAAATCATTTATTACAGCATTTGTTTAAATCATTTATTACATTTATTTAATATATTTTACTCTCCCAGTGGAATGTGAAAAAACAATCCTACAGAAACATGAATTATGTTTTCTTTAAACAGGTCCAGATAGAAGGCTATATGTCAAGAAATGATACACAATAAAATTAAATAATGTCTCCCAGCGTATGGAAATCCAGGAGATATTTATAGATGGGGAAAAAAGTTACATGGCCTTCAGCTGAGAGTGTTCCCTGCCTAATCCAGTACTGGCCAACAAGGGGAAGACTCTATTTCTCTTATGCCACATCTAAAGGTCCTTCTGTTTCTGGCTCAACTCCAGGTACAAAGCTATGGACCAGCCTAGACAACAGTGGGCCTGCGGATCTGGGTGGTTGGCAGTCTTTTGATCACAGTGGTCCCATGGAATCTGAAGAGATATAGTGACACTTCTTTTCTAAGGAAAACAAACTGGTTTTAAGTTACCTTAAGGGTCACTTCTCTGCAGACCCAAGACTCCATGCTGGTCAGTCTATAGATAGCTAGATGGCTGTATGGTTTTAATGATGGTTCTGCTTAGTTAATTTTGCAGTCATATCAGCAAGTGATTCATTATTTTAACCACAATAATTCCTACAGAATGCCTACTAGGTCATAGAGAGATTACAATATGCACAGAAATGAAAGTATGGGCACTTAAGCACTTAAAAAAAGGAGGATTTATCATAGAAGTTTCATTCTGAATACCCTTACTTGGTAACTTTTATATAAATGAGATCTTTGTACATTTTTTTCCCAAAATAAAAATAAATTAGTTACATACTTTGTACCTATAAATCTTTCTTCATTTGCTTACAAACATTCCTTACTACTTCAGAAAAAAATAATTTCACTTAGAATCAAGTCATATTGGGATTACATTTAAAGCAAATTTGGAGAAATATTCATCATTTTTGAGTATGTATTAATTGTATGAGATTATTAATAAGGAGACTAAACACTTATTAAAAATACATTTCAAATTTACTTCACTTCTAATCTCAAATTGTTTTAATGGTTTAAAATTTCATTTTCATTTCATATAAATTTCATGTAAATATATTCACATATTGTATTGCCAAAATTTTAGCTGTTAGTTGTTAACTTAGTTGTTAATCAAAACTTTGATTTCTTCTCTCTGATGCAAGCCTGTTTCCTTTAGACACTTTTGAATCAGAACAATAATCATTTTGACACTTTAAATACATTCACCAAAAGCTTTGAATTTAATTCATATTACTTTCCCTTATACTAATATGTAATTAGACATGTCAGTTATTTAAATGTATTTTCGGCAATTATGCAGAGTAAATGGTATATGTATTATATATTATTTTATGCTACTTTATTATTTCCATATTTGCAAGGTTCTAAAATGCATAAAAATACATTATCAAAATAAATAGAACATTTGTTCATAAAAGTCCCTGTTAGCTAACTTCTTTCTACATGCACAGCATACAAAATAATTGTGTGTTCCAAAGGCAGTTGTGTGAATAAATTCACATCTGGATGAAACAATTTTGCAATATGGGACAATGTACTACTTCTTTTCCCCTACTCTATATCTCAAAATCAGTTGACATCATCCCCTTTTCTGTCCTCCTTTACTTCAGTTTCTGATAAAGAGATGACCCTTTGCCCTGCCAAGGCCAATACACTCTACTTGTACTTATTTACCCCTTTCTCTTCCTTGAAATTAGTCCTGGAATCATTCCTCTCCTATCCCTTGCCAATCCTATCCTCAGTCTCTCCTTATCTCCTGGTTCCTTCCCTGCTGCCTTATAAATAAGCCTAAGATCTTGCCAACCCTTAAAAACTCTTCTCTTGACCCTATCATCTCCTAAGTTATTACTTTGTACTTCTCCCTTTCACAGCCAAACTTCTAGAAAAAACTTCTTCTCTTCTATTTATCCTTTCCCTCACTCCTTACTTAGCCACTGCAAACTGACTTCTGACAATGGTTCAGCTGAATCTGTCATCACCAGTTACCAGTGATTTCTTAATTGCTGGTTTCTCTCATCTTTTCAGCCAGCCAGGTTCACCTTAGAGTTGTCCTTGGCTCTTCACTCTTTCTTACTATTCGATGTTGCTAAGTTCTTGCCATTCAAAAAGTTGCTAAGTCTCATCATCTCTGACTCCACAAAATCTCTTACTTCTGTCCTTTCTTAGTCCAGGCCCTCATGGGCTTTCATCTACCTTACTGTAATTGCCTATAATATAATAATTGTATTCACACTGTATTCACATTGTATTCACTGGTCTCCCTGCCAGTCGAGTCTCTTGCTGAAATCTACCCTCGACAAAGTGGCCAAGTGAAATTCCTAAGATATAGTTGTGATAGTGTTGAAGATTCCAGTGGCTTCCCAATGCCTCTAGGATAAAATGCAAACACTCCTCTTCTGTTTGGCATTTAAAGCTCTTCACAGTTAAGAAAAGCCTACTTTCTTTCATATTACTGTTCTTCCCATCATCTACATTCTACCCAAGTTGTTATTTCTTATCCATAACATTCCCTCTTTCATCTCCTTGCCTTTGCCCAGACTGGCCCCAAGGTCTGGGATGTATTTCTCCCTCACCTCTGCCTCTTGGAATCCTCAAAGCCCAGCTCTAGAGCCTACCTAATCCCACCAGCTTCTAGTGCCCTACCTCCTTCCCCTACCTCCCAGTGAAATCACTTTGTCTATATTTTTATTTACTTTTTGAAACATTTTATTTTTAATTTGTGGAATACAACAAACATTTTCATAGCATTGCATAATTAAAAAGGTGATTGTACATGAAACTGCAAAAGTACAACTTGCTATTACTTTCAAATACATAAGAAAATTATCACGTAAATTTTTCAGTTTTTTTTCCTCTAACTGCATATTTTGTTTACCTTATGAGATCTTGGTGATCTAACATAGTGCCTGGAAATTGGTATGCCCTTAATAAATAAATATTTGCTGAATGATTGATGCACAAAGACATATGAAAGGAAAAACAGTCCCTATCTAATCTTCAGAAACCTAGTTCAACTAAAAGCAACAGGAGACCTTTTATTTCATACAAGTACTGTTAACTCACTTTTACATAGAAGGAAATTGAGGTAGCTAGGTGGCACAGTGGATAAAGTGTTGGACCTGGAGTCAGAAAGACCTGAGTTCAAATCTAACCTTATATACTTACTACCTGTATGACTCTGGGCAAGCACTTAACATCTATCTACCTTAGTTTCCTCATCTGTAAAATGGAGATAATAATGGCACTTATCTATTACGGTTGTTACGAAAATCAAAGGATATAATATTTGTAAAAGGCTTAGCAAAGCTTAAAGTTCTATATAAATGCTTGTTCTTGTTTTTATTATCATTATTACTCATAGGAGTTTAGTGGTTGTCTAGGATCACAAGGCTAGTAAGTCAAGCATCCTAGACTCAGGTCTTCTGGTTCAAGTCCAGTGGTTTCTCCATTGTATCATGCTGCCTCTTGAGATAATCATTCAACTTTTGGTCGGCAAAGATTCCTATGGTTTGTTTTTTAGAGCCACATGGGAAATTCATGTACTGATCATGATGGGCCCCCAGTTAGGTGACAAATGGAGTGTTGGATTCTCTGTGCAATCACGCCCCTCCTTTAGCATGTCCATAAATAAACCTGTTACAAGGGGAGGCCTTCCACCGTATTATGTTTTACACTGCCAGAGTGAGCAAAAAGAAAGGTGGGAGCAAAGACATTCTCTTTCAGTGAGTTTATCCTTACCTAGCCTCTCACCATCAAGCCACTGAATCAGATATGTTACTGGGAGCTTCAAGAAGAAACAGAATATTAAAATGAGGAAAAAGAAAGGAAAGAGGAGGAAGGGGAAGGGAGAAAAAAAAGAAACAGCAAAAAAAATTCCAATAGGAAAAAAAAACAAAATAGAGATGAAGAGAATGAAAAATGATAAGAAACCAAGCTCTCATTCCTTTTTAAACTTCACGTATCTTTTCCACATGCTTTTAAATGTTTCTTTAAGGAAAATGAAATAGGGACTGGGCTTATAATTTTATTGGCATAGGTAGCTGCAAAGATAAGGAAATTTCCTCTACTAATGAAGGATAACACCTTTTCTGTGATTTATAATTGTAGAGAGTTTCTTAGAACACTGACAGATTAAGTGGTTGACCTAGCATTATGCTGACAGTATGTATTAGAGATCAGATTTGAACCCAGGTCAGTCTCTTTCCACTAGGCCAAATGCCTGTCTTAGAGAAAATGATTACCTGAGTCAAAGAGAAGAGAACACTAATTCCTTTTCATTCCAACTATAATGCATGGTCATATTTTCCATCTAAGTTACTTTCTTAACTGTTGGGTCAAGACATCCCAGATGATAAACTGTCAATAATAAAGATGAGGTATCTAACTCGGCAGGCCTACAATTCATATCTACATCTTGAAACAGATGAATATTCTCTAAAGCATGATGAAATGGATGCCAGGAGATTTCTTAGAAGTAAAAAGCTTCCATGATTCATTTGGAATATCCATGTGTTTACCGTAAGCTTCAGAAGGTAACAAGGCTCATTAGTATCGTAGCTAGAGGGGACAGGAAATCTCACATGGAAAGCTATAGTATGTCAGGTCTGTAAAATCACCAATGGGCCAGCACATACTTATCTACTAGAAATGAAAAATAAATGTCTTCCCTTTGTTTTCTGTACCTTGCAAGCCAGCTTAGAACAGAACAGGTACATGTCTGGCCTGTTAGTGTCACAGAATGTGGGTGGTCACAAAATTAAAGACCAGTTTTCATGCCCTGAAATACTCCAACACTTCCACACCAGCAGCCCTCCTGCCTAGTCTCTAGAATGTGCACAGAGAAGAAACAAAGGCAGGCTGAGCCTACAGTAACGAGTCCATCTGTGGGAAAATGTAAGCCATAATAAGCAAGCTTCCACAGCTCTGGCACACAGGGGCAACCCTCTAATAACAGACCAGTCCTTGTATCCCTAAGCTACCTAGCTGTCCAACCCTAACAAACCAATGTACGATCACATACTAAAAGAATACCAAAACCAAGCTAGTTATTTGTAGCCTAGGAATCATTTGTGCCACTCCCTGCATCCCTGCATAAATCAGTAGGTTTGCATAAAGACATGAAGGGAAAACAATTACTTCAGTAGGAAAACTAATTTCTTCTGTTTCTGCCTTCCAATTTATTTAAAAACACAAGTAGGATATGCAGATGTTAGAAAATTATTAGGATCATGAAAACTTTCAGTGCTCCCAGTAGCTTGAAACATGAGCCTAATTAAAATGGAAACTGGAGGGAGAACGTAAGTAACATTTTCTTTCCAAGGAGGTTTTTATTTTGGGTGGAAATGGGAGATTTTCAAAAGTATCTCTTACCTTTTTGTCACTCAGACCAGAAACTTGGTCCACATACTCCTCTTGAATCATGAAGGCAGCTAAGTTGGCAGTGTAGCTGGCCAGGAAGATGACAGCGAAGAAGGCCCACACTGACACCATGATTTTGCTGGTTGTTCCCTTTGGGTTCTGAACTGGTACAGAGTTGTTAAATACCAGCCCCCACAGCAACCAAATAGCTTTGCCAATGGTGAAAGAGGGACCGCCTGGCTCTGGAGGAACCAAGAGAGAAGTTTGAGAAGTTATATCAGTGGGACCCTCACAGTCTGGTTCTACTGATACATGCAAGAAGATTGGAGTAAATTCTCCCTATAGCTAACTTCACTGAGACAATGTCATCCGCAGGGAAGAAAGATGCTTCTTCTCTAATGACTATGAATTCCCTTTCTCCTCCTGCTTTGTCATCTCTTCCAAGGATCCCAGAACCCCCAAAGTCGGTAGCACAGGGTTCCTCTATTCAAATTCTTAATGAGAGAATGAAACCTCCCTAAAGCATCTTCTCCCAGTGTTCATAGGTATCAGCTGGGGAATCCTCTATGTAAATTCTTACCCGTCTTTTTGTCCTTGATACTTTTCAGAAGAAAATAGAGAGAAGTCCAGAGACGGAGGACAGAAAATGGTGATTGATATAGGAAGAATAATCTCCTAATCAATCCCGGAAGCTGAAGGAGGAACTTTACTACCCAGTTTATCATGAACAGATGTAAAAAAATGCAGTTTTAAGAAATTATTCACCTTAATAATAAACACAGTAATAAAGAACCTCCTATTCCTAGATCCTCATGATGGCTTATACTGGCATAGAGCTTTATATTTGTAAATTATCTCATCTAAAGCTCAGAGTAGGTCTGTAAGGTAAGTAATTCATGTATTAATATCTTCTTTTTATCAGGTAACAAAATAAAGCTTGGAGAAATAAAGGGACGTGCTCAAGATCACATGAACTATAAACTTCAGACTCTTGTGATCTCATGTTCTTTACACGACCTCATACTATCTGTTGTGTTTGCTTTCTTCTTTATTGCTTCTGAAATGTTATTATCATATGCCAGGAAAACATGGAAAACTTTTTTTTAAGTCAGCATATGTTCTTTGCTATTGTCTTTTTCAAAATTTGTTTTTGATAACTAATTATAATCCCTGACTTGACCGCAAGTGACTAGTCCCTAGAGGTAGGGTAGAGGCTAATGGCCTTCTTTTGTTTTGCTTTTTAAAAACTTTTAGTTAATTATTTTTATTTTACAGAATAAAACAAGCACTTCCATAACATAGTATAATTTAAAAAAAAAAGATGTTTGCTCATGAAACTGCAAATCTGTTATGTACAACTTGCTGTTCTCTTAAATATGTAATAAAGTTATGTAAATTTCTTTTTCTCTTCTTATTTCTTTTTGTTTACTGCTTGTTATTTGTTTTATTTTATAGCCTCTTAAAACATCTATTCCAGTACAAAGCTTTTAAAAGCCCTACTGGCTTCTGATCTGTGTTTGGTGAACCTGGTCCTTTCATTTCCCTGCCTGTTGACCCTTCACAAATATACTCTAACCCTAGATTGGCAGCATCTGTTCAGGAAACTATTAGGAAGTGTGTATGGTTGGTTGCCCAATGTATGGGATAGCTATGAATAGTATTTCTATACGGGGAGGACTAGTCACTGTCTCTCTCTTCCTATCCCCAACCAATCCTTGTATAACCCCTTTAGAGTTCTTTATTTCACAAGTTTATGTGAATCATAGGTCATGTGACCCATCAATGGAAAAATAAAAGCCAGGGCTTATCATTTGGTGATGGTGACATCTGCCTCAGTATATAGAGTTGCACTTGACCCCTCATATGCAGTTATGAACATCTGCTCTCACATTTCTTCTACATATTAGCATTAGCATTTGCCTATATTGACAAAAAAGACTCAGTTAACATCTGTTCAGTCATTTTTAATGTTAACAACTGCATACATTTTACCATCTACCTCTGTATATACATCTGTATAGTTATGCCTTGATTTATACAACAGATATTTACATAGAACTTTGAGAAAATTTAATTTCTATAAATGGATTATATCTTTAAATTCTTGGGGGAGCTTTCTATATTAAATTATCCTATAATTGGTTTTTTAATAAAGTGCTTTGATAAAGCAAAGCCTCATAGTTTGTTAAGCTTTGTCATTTGGAATTTTAACTTATTTTTCTTAAAGTACATCAGTTTCAAGAATTCTTTATATCTACACACCCATTTAACAGTACAACTTGTATTGCTAAATATTAGACGGATCACTGGTGCTGCCCAGATTGTGCCCAATAGTTAATTCCTATAACTAGAAGAAATCATAGTTGCTAGGAGATCCCCGAAGGGCAATATGAAATTCCATGGCTACATCGCGTGGTAATGAGCAATCATTCTATACCCCAGAACTCAGAGATCTCACACCACTTCCAACTCTAGACTAACAGAGACTTAGAAAACTCATAGACAATGAAGGGAGTCTATTTCTGGTACCAGGTTCACTCTGAAGGTGGAAATTATAAAGAAGTTGGGAATTTTTGCTTCATCCCCTAAGCCCAAGTGTTCCAAGTTATACCATGTATTTTAGGGAAGTCTTGAGGTGGGGCTATTTTGTGTCCTCTTTGAGACCCTTTAGAAACCTACTTAATCACCTTTAACAATCTCATAAATGTCTGAAACTATTGGCAATCACTCAGATTTCTGAGATTGGCCTAGTCTAAAAATAGATTCCTATAAATGAATGGCTTTAGAGGCAGTTAAGTGACACTGGTGGATAGAGCATTGAACCTAGAGTCATGAAGACCTGAGTTCAAATCCAGCCTCAGACACTTACTAGCTGTGTGACCTTGAGTAAATCACTTACACATTGTTTGCCTCAGTTTCCTCACCTTAAAATGGAAATAATAATAGCACCTGTCTCCCAGAATTGTTATAATGATAAATGACATATTTGCAAAGTACTTTACAAGCCTTAAAATACTATTTAAAATCCTTACCAAATAAATGGAGTTGGTAATTGTAGACCACCCAATTTAAATTCATATATCAGAACCCCACCACCATGTGGCTATAACTAGGGGTACCACAGGCTGTAGCTTGAGATTAGTTCTTTAAATGAAGGTATCCTACCACTTTCAGATTGCCCACTGTCCACTGTTGGAGGGCACCCCCTTGTGACAGCATTTTGACATATGAATCTCTACTGCTGTCTGTATCTTCTCAGAAATGTTACCCACAGTCCAGGGTTATCAGAGGAATAACCACTTTACTTAACATTCCAGGTATATTTTCATTAATGCTCCCCTCCCCCTTTTTTTTTTACTGGGAAGGAAGGGAATCTGGACAATGGGGGACAGAATTGTCCTTGAGGCTAAAGCTAAGAACTTAAAGGTAAGAACCAGGAATGGAATATTTAGTTTCCAATGATCATCTCCATGAAGGCATTTCTGAAGTTAGAATGGGCTGACAAACTAAAGGGCCAACAATTCATTTCTAGACTTCAATGAGTTAGAGAGGAAGCACCCTTCCACCAAATGGGAAAGCCAGAACCTAAAAATTTGAGAGTTGGGAATCGGGGAAAGGGGAATAGAAAAATATAGCAGTTGAGTTTCTCCTTACCTCTGCCATCAGCAAGGCACCGGTTATAACCCACAGGGCTGAAGTACTCGAAGACAAAGACTGCGACCGCTGAGACAATGAGCAGCATTACGAACATCATGACCCACACATCAGCGCTGAATGGCTCTAATGAAGGGGAAGAAATGGGGCTCAGGTAAACACATTCCAAGTAATTCTACTGATGCTCATTTCAGTGCTTCCATCTTTCAAATATACAAAGGGGAGAGTCAAACCCTACTGTGGCTTTCTGGGTTAATGTTAGAGCTTTTATTTGCAAGCCAACTCATGTTGGTGTCTACCAATGGGAGCTGAAAGCCAGGGATGGTAGAAAGGTAAAGCATGAACTCCATATGCATGGGTGTGGTCAAGAAAAAAAAAAGTAGCATCCTAAGATTTAGAGCTGGAATGAACCGTAATAGATGGTCTAATCCAGGGGTTGGCCAACTATGGCCCTCAGGCTAAATCCAATCACATACACCTGTTTTTATAAGGCCTGTGAACTAAGAATGGTTTTTACATTTTTGTTTTTTACATTTTACATAGTCTCTTTTTAAAATGTAAAAACTATCCTCAACTTGTTGTTTAGTTGATTTTCAGTTGTGTCCAACTCTCTGTGACCCCATTTGGGGTTTTCTTGGCAAAGATACTGGAGTGGTTTGCCATTTCATTCTCCAGATTATTTTAAAGATCAGGAAACTGAGACAAGCAGAGTTACATGACTTGCCCAGGGTCACCCAGCTAGTAAGTAGCTGAGGTCACATTTGAACTCAGGTCTTCCTGACTCCAGGTCCAGCACTCTATCCAGTCTATCTAACTGTCCCTCCTTAGCCTGAGGAACCTACAAAACTAGGTGAGTTTGCTGACCCTTGATCTAAACCAACCCTCATACTTTTACATGTGAAGAAACCAAAAGAGCTTAAATTACTGGTCTAAGGTCACACAAGTAATGATAGTCATGACCTGAACCTAGAGTCTCTATCTCCAAATATACTCCCCTCTACACATATTGATCATTCATTTCTCTGTCACTATCTATCTATAAACCTATACTATAGTGTGAGTACCTTAAAAAAATATTACAGTTTTTTGTTAATAAAACATCATTGGGTTCAATAGACCAATCAACCATTTTAGGTCTTATCTACATTAGGCACAGCCCTTCCTACTCTTCCAGTCTACCAGCAGTAGTCTGGTCTTACTTTCCTCTCTTCAAAGTCTCATCTTTAGAGGTGTCCATTTCCCAGCATACATTAGCCTCTGCTCTTGAACGCCTTGCCCCCTTGTCACAGTGCTGTTCATGCTCTATCCATCTTCAATGACTATCTTGTTAGTCACCATTTTCCTTTGTGTTTCCAAGCTGCTACGCCCTGTTTGAGGAAATCACCCCACCATACTGAATGAGCCCTTGCTGCTACACACTGTACTGACCTTTTCAATTTCATGGTCTCCAGAAATTCATCCCAGTGGGAAATAAAGTGAAGAGAGGGTTAGTTGGTAATTGTAGACTACCCAAGGAAGCAAGAATAGAAGTTTTACTGTGGAGTAGTAAGGACTCATTCAGTGTGATACTGTTGAAGTCCTCTCAAAAGGGAAAGAAACTTGGGATTCCTAGAAAGACAACTCCCTTTAATTAGACTTCAACTGTTCAAATAACTCACAATAGTTAATATTGTCCCCCATGTTATAAGTTAGTCTTTTGCTGATCTCTGTAAGTGATTGCTTGGCATAAGCTTATGACCTAGTTCTCTCAAGGATAGCAGTAGACATATCCATAACCTTCAGAGGAAGATAACATCAAAGTTCAAAATAAGGGTTCATCAAAATGACCCTCTGACCAATTGCCTACTTGAGAAAAAGATTAATGAATTCCCCCTTTCCTTTTCTGTTCTATACCTCAAATCCTTTCATGTTTTCACCATCCACTTCTTTTTTCTTGACTCTGAGGAAAAGGTGGTCCTTCATCTTGCTAAGGTCAACTTGGCTAACTGTGCCTTCAAGCTCTCATGCTGTAGTTCTACCATTTACTGACAAATTTTTTGTAAGAATCATTTACACTCACTATCTCTACTTCCTCTGTAGTTATTCATTTCTCAGTCCCTCAGTACTTTATGGCAAAGAGGAGGCCCTATTCAGCTCTAAATCTATTATCTTACGATCAACTTATAAGTTGATTTCCAACCACAGTACTGTATTGAAACTGTTTTTTCCTAGATTGTCAATTCCTAGACTGTCAATTATCTCTTAATTGTTAAATGATTGCCTTTCCTCAGTCCTCACTCTCCTTGACCACTATATATGAAAGAGTATGGTATTTGGAGTCAGGAGACCAGGACTCACATCTCAACTCAGAGTAGATATTTGACTATGGGATTTCTTTTTTACTTTAGTTTCCTCAACTGTGAAGGGGGGATACTAATATGTACACTATCTACCTCATAGGGTTATTGTGAGAAAAGTGCTTTATAAACCTATAAACTCTATATAAATATAGACTATAAACTCATAATTATATATGTATATATAAATGAAAATATACTCAACAAAAATGAGGGTCACCAAAAGGCACAGTGAGTTTAAATAGACTGTACTCTATAGTTAGATCATCTGATTTGCATCATGGGCAGTCACTACATATGGCCAGAAGTGATATAAAAGGTATCACCAAAGACATATATGACTAGAAAAGGAAGTAGCACCATAACAGACTTGGGATAATAGACGATAGACAATTTCTGCACTGGCATTATCATCATGCTAAGGGACTCGGAGGAATGCTACCATTTGGGTTGGTGGATGCTCTGTAGAGGGGAGCACATGGACAATAGCTTCACAGAATGGAAGGCATAGATCATCATGATTGAGGGAAGTACTAACATTGGTGAAATCTTGATTTATTAAATGAATTGAACCAAATCTTGTTGCAATTCTGTCAGATTCTTAGTATAATTCAGCTGACTGCCCATGATGCAAATCAGATGATCTAACCGCAGAATACAGTCTTTTTAAATGCCATGTTTCTGTGAAACCAATTAATAACAGATAAGCTATCCCTATCTAGCAGTATAATTCTTTAAATTTTCATAATAATTTCTTCTGGATCCCTCCCAATTTATCTATATCTCTTTTATCGAAGTGTCCAGAGAGAGAACATTATATTCCAGATGTCATCTCAGTAGAGTGGTGTAAAAAGTAATGATGACAATTCCGTCCCATGATACAATGCTTCTTCACATTCATCCCAAAATAGTTCTGGCCTTTGTAGCTGTCAGAATACATTGCAAACTCATATCCAAGTGAATTAACATGAAGTTTGCTCCCTCTTCCATATGATTAATAATGATGAAGTTGAACAAAAGGAAAAATAGACTTAAATTAGAAAACTATTTCCTTCTTTCAAGACCAATTTTACTACTGCACTCCTAAGGGAATTGTGAAAGCCTTATAGTTGGAATAATTAAAAATGAAACATGATGAATCTTCAGAAATGAGCGTACATTCTACTGAACAGTTCTATACCACATGGAAGTGATGTGGAGATTGGTAGATTAAATGTCATAGGTCCTATCAAGTGATATAAAAGAAATGCACTCTCTTCTATCCCTAACTGGACTTTAATAACTGGTCGGTAGCCTTCACCTTTACCTAGGAAAAATGACTGAAGGATGTCCATTGACTTTAAACTTTCTTCTTTCCCTACAATTCTATGAAAATTGTTTGTGTTTTGGGGCATGCTTTCTTCCATGGTAACAATGATCCCTGTTTTGAGCCACATAATAATCCTCATTCTTTTGTCATCTTAATAACTACTCCTGGAACCCAAGTATTACTCCAAGAATCTCAATTATTCTTTGGTTTCTTTTCATATCAGAGAGCACTAGCTCTTCTAGTCCAAAATCTTAGATAAAGGATATTTTGGGCTTCAGAAAAGATATGAAAGTCATTTTCTTCTATCTATTGATATTCAAAGAATTTCTTACAAAGAAATAAAGGAAATTAAAAAGGATGTGACCTAAATACAGGACATGTATTTAGCATTCAATATGAGTTCACAAATATTCTTAGATATTAGAGTATTTTTCTTGGAGAATATGGGGGAATGACCAGAAACTACATGTTTCCTTACAGGGAAGTTCTTTGGGGCCTCTCCAAGAGTCGTACACCAAAATAGAGTATAGAATATATTGTTTCTTTCTACAAAAAAGCAATCATTCTGGGTCCTATAATCACAAATCCCATCTCAGAGAAATTCTAGATGTTTGGAATACTCATATTTAAGAATAAATTAACTTTATTTGGGTTGAAGAACCTAAAATTCTTGGCTGAATTTAATTCCTAGGAAACTAACTCCTGTCAGAATAGACACAGCAATATGTTCCTTTCCTTGTCTCTTCTTTCTACCTATTCTCATTCTGTATCTCCCCTGCCCCTTAAAACATCATTTACCTAAGAAGGCAGATGGTGAGACAGTCCCATTGCTTCGTGACACCATAACACTTATTCCAGTTTCTATGAAGGGCACAGAAAAGTCCACCACTTCTGAGCGTTCTTCATTGATGGTAAGGGATCCCACTGCCATGTAGGCACGCTTCATCACCACCTTGAAGAAGAAGGGAGAGGGAAAATATTTCAATTAGAATGTGCAGAACAGCCAATGGGGAAATGAAAAGAAAGTGATAACCAAGATTATCCACAGGAATGTGATGAGTGGATAATAGATTCATGAAGAAAATCTAGGAACCTTAAGAAGAAAATTATACATATACCCCTAGAACTCACCTCTCCAATCATACCATTCCAGGTTCCATTGATTTTCTTCCCATGTTTGCCATTGGTAACTAAGTAGAGGTCATAAGTGAACTTCACAGATTTAGATATTTTCTTGAGGATGTCAATGCAGAAACCCTTGCAGCATTTTTTAATGTAATCTGGCTCCTCATCCGTTTTGTTCCTAACCAATAATAACAACTAAAGGTCAATACAGAAGACTTTCACATTACTACATCCCCATTCCAAAAACATGCTCCCTTGCATGAACTATTTTTATTGTTATTGAGTGTTCAAGTTGTTTCTATACATTACAAATGGCTCATTTCACAGGTTCTATCTTAAGAGAAAAAATCATAAAAACATCCATAAACTTGACATCCAAGATAGTAGGACCAACTAGGGGAACAGCTACTATGAATATGATCAGAGTAAATACACCAAAGCCATGGTAAGGAAGACTATAGACATAAGACTATATGACCATAACTCATTCAAAGATTTAGAAGAAAAATCAGATAGAATACATATTTCATTATGAGAATCATGGCTCAGGCCAACTAGATGACAACAATAGGGTATGAGCTGACCAGGGGGGTGCCACAAAAAACCAGTTTGCCATACTCAGTGACAATGCGTTTCTGGCAGGGGACTGTATTCCTCATGCAAGTTCCACTCAATGGGTCCACACTTTCCACAATGACAAATGGAGCTTCTTCCAGGGTCACAATACTCAAGTGGTCATCCTCTCGCTCCTCAGTCTCAGGACACACACGAGGCCAAACGTAATATTTCATCTGAAGGTTTTTGTCTTTCCACTTTCCTACCTGCACAAAGATGAGCAAAAGATTCAGAAAACACTAGAGACCACAACTCATTTCTCTTAGCCATCACTAACTATAAGATAAATACATGAATCATACATATTGTTGAAAAGATAACTTTATTCTTCATATTCAATATCTCTCAAAACAGAAACTAGGTTTAACCCTTTCTTGTTGTTCAGTCATTTTATTTGTCTGACTCTGTGTGACCATATTTGAGGTTTTCTTGGCAAAGATACTGAAGTGGCTTGCCATTTCCTTCCCCAGCTCATTTTACAGATGAGGAAACTGAGGCAAACAGAAATAAATGATTTACCTATGGTCACACAGCTAGTAAGTGAGGCCAGATTTGAACTCAGGAAGATGAGTCTTTTTGATTCTCCTCCTGGCACTCTATCCATTGTGCCACCTAGCTGCCCCTCCATTTAGCTCTAGGGAAAGCTTTAAACAAAGAGTTTAACAACAGGCAGTTTTTTTAAAAAATAGGTTTTGGTTTTTTCCTAACTATAATAAGGATCATAATAGTTAAAAATGACAACCACCTGTCAATGGGTCAGTAGAAGAATGTAACCAAAAGAAGCAGACTAAAATTGTTTTATACAGAATATGAAAAGTTATTATAGGTCAAGACAGAGATGAGTTATGCTGGTGTCCTGAATTAAACTGGTACAGGTTGTCATGGGCCATAAGGAGAAAGATATTAGGAAACGTCATTCAGCAAGTTCCCACATAACTTTCAATTCAGCCATTAACTCATGCTATAATAGCATGAAAATCACAATTGTCAGTATTTCAGCGTGCCTCTTATGAAAAGGATAATAGCAATTTAATCTTTTCTAATTCAAATCCTTATCCCCTCACACCTGGACAATTCCCATAGCCCTCTAAGCTGGCCTCTCCATTCCTAATATTCTCTTCCACCCGATATATCTTATATACTACTATTGGACTGATTTTCCAAAATGATGGCTTCTTTTTAAAGTTACTTTATCACTTTAATCCTTTACTTTTAAGTCCTTTAGTATTTTCCCATCACCTCTAGGATTAAGCCCAAATTTCTGAAGCTTCTTCATAACTTGAGCCTAATCTAAATCCCTTACTGATCTCAAAAATGTATACTCTCACTCTAACCTGAAGAGAAAACAGTGATCTTTGGAAACCATAAGATTTCCCTAGGAACAAGTTGCTCCAAGCTAAGCTCATTTCCTTTTCTGATAGAATAATTGGATGGTTAAGTAAGGGCATGTGATAGACCCTGATTTCTTTAAGGCATGTGACAAAATTTCTTGTGATAGCCTTATAGACAAGATGGTGGAGATATGGGCTTCAAAATACTATAGATAGGTCTGTTTGTAGTTGTTTAGCTTAAAAGAATTTCAAAATTATCTGACTGTGGGTTTATATAAAAATCTAAAGTTTGCAAACCTTCTAGCATCAATCTAGAAAAAGATAAATTTAAAAGTCTTGCCCTTAGATTTAAAAAAAATCTACTATATTATTACAATCTAGAGATACCTGGTTTAATTATCAGTTCACATGAAAAAGACGTAGGGAATTTTAGAATCATAGACTCCCAGTGCTTAGAGTTATCAGATGATTTAATATATGTAATGTGCTTTGGAAAACTTAAAGCACTATGTGAATTCTAGCTATTATTGTTACTAATAAAGTTATACAGCTAGTCAGTGGCGGGGGTGACACTAGAATTAGATCTTTGGATTGCCAGTCAAATGAGTTGACCATTATATCATACTGTCTTGCATCTAGGTGTTTGAAAGCTCACTATAAGCCAGCAATGTGAAGGGGTCAGCATAGGCTTAAGGTACCTTAAAACAAGTACTGTGTTCAAACACCAAGGAGATAATAGCCTCAGTATGCTTGGTGCTGGTGAAAACATATCTGAAATATTGTGTTCAGATGGAGTACCACATTCAGACTAGATAATTTCTAAGGTTTCTTCTACCTGTAATACTGTTTGATTCTGTGATTAAAGGGGGACATCAACAAATGACTAAGATCTTGAAGGGTCTTTGAAAGTCATGTCAAAAGATGACTGAGCAAAGAAACTGTAGGCGTTTGCCTGGGTACGAGAAACCTTAACAGGGGCCTTTATAGCTCTCTTGGAATATCTAAATGATAATATCAGCGGAAAAGCATACAGATTTATTGACTATAATTCCAGAGGACAGGACTCTTGGACTAATAGGCAAAAGTAACAGGTAAGAGTTTTCAGGTTTGTATAAGAACAAACTTTCTAACAATCAGAGGTGTCAAAAAATTGGAATGAGTTATTTTATGAAATAGTGAATTGTCATTCAAAATGCTCGGTCAGAGCAATTTTGTCAGAAATACTGTAAAAAAAAGGATCCTGCATGGATTGAGAAATTGAATTATATAACTTTGAAGTTAATTTTCAACTCAAAGAATCGATGGTTTGGTTAATCCTCATTATCTTTATTTCCATATTCCCATATTTTCTTATGTCATTTTTCCTTTCCACCTGTACAGATCTGATATATCCTTTTCTTTGCAAACTCCCTAAGCACTGTAATCCATGATGATTTCACCCTACAAATTATCAGGACATGGCAAATAGAAATGATTGCCTCCCTGTTCCTGGATGCTTTGTCTTTCAATGCAGCAGGAGCAGAGTCATGTTTTAAACTTCCCATAACCAAAGTCACAGGGTTATGTTGTTAAGCAATATTCAATGATTAATTTTAAAATGAATGAATGTTTGATCATTATGCAAATTTATAATAACAACAAGCTATGACTCTTTTGGTGATTTTTTTAAAGAAAAAAATAAGAATTAATCAATCATCCAATTAAAAATATTTTAGTAAACACTTTCTATGTACCATGTATGCTGCTAGTTTCTAGGGAACAGAGAGAAAAATAAAAATAGTCCCTGTTCTTGAGATGAAAATCCATGCAGATCAGACAACATATACGTAATTAGTATATCAAAATAGATGCAAAGCAATGTTGAGGTGGGAATTGCCGGTGCCTGGGGAGGTGAGGAAAGGTTTCATATAGAAGGGGGCATTTGATCTGAGCCTGGAAAGAAACTTGGGATGCTTAGAGGTGCAGATCAGAAGGGAGGATAATCCAACCATGGAGACAGCCTCAGGACAAAGTCATGGACATCGTAAATGGAGCGCCATGTGTGAGGAACAGAAAGAAGTTCAGTTGGGCTAGTCTATAGGAAAAGTGAAGACAATGAGTGACAGTACTAAAGGTAGTTTTGGGGTGAGGTTGTAAAGGGGTTTAAATGCCAAATAGAGGAATTTATATTTGATCCTAGAAGTGATTGGGAGCCCACTGAGTTTATAGAGTAAAATGAGCAGATTCCATTAAGAATAAAGAATGGAAAGAAAATCTTTACAAGGAAAATGTTTTATGCAGATCAATTAATGCCAATAAACGTTAATGATGCTAACATGTAGAAGAACTTAAGATGGATTTGGGACAATCAATGCAGGGTGGAAAAAATATAATGAAAAGTTCATAATGAGGTTATTTGAGCAAGTTAGTATAAGAAACAACTATAAAATAGAAGTAAAGAGGGAGACTTTAAAAATGTTCTATTTCTTTTTTTCTAGGATATTTGAGATAACAATGATAACAGAGGAGGAAAAGAAGTCAGAGGAGGAAGACGAGGAGGAGGCAAAGAACTCACATTTACACAGTGCTATGAGGTTTTAAAACACTTTTCTCACAATAACCCTGTGTGATTATCATTGTACAGATGAGTAAACTGAGGTATGGAGAAGTTAATTGACTTGTCCAGTAAACAACTGAGCTGGGGTTCAAATTTCTGAGAGGAACTTCAAATTGGAATACAGCCAACAAAAATACCTAAGGTTAATATGAACTTTGAAAACTACACAGGTAAGGTTAAAGAGAAGTGGAAAAGGTACAAAATCTCTGAAAGAAATTTTAAAAGAATGACTAAAAAGACCTTGAAAATTAATGAAATATTTCTTTAATGTACTCTAAGTTTCCGAGAGATCCAAATAAAAATAACCAATGGTCATAAGCATATTTATCAACATACATGTATATAAAAATCAATATACTGCTTTCTTTCTTGGCAGATGAAAAGAACTCTTTAGAAAAACTGAAATCCTTTTTCATAAAGCAAATTTTTTCTTTAATTACTCAGGAAATATGGATTGGACATGGTAGGAATTTGGGGTGGTTGTTCTTAGTATGAGAGGAACACCTTCACAGAAAATAATTGTTCCTAAGAAGCTACTCCATCTGTGACCACATGTGTTAAAATTAGAGGGATATTGGTCCATGGCCATACATCCTTGAGGACAATCCTGAGAAACACATTTCTGGTGATTTTAGACTTCAAAGTCTTTCCTTTGCTCATAGTTTTCTTCCATACAACTAGGGTAATTGGCACTAATTAGCACCCTGGCTGGCTGTGACAGACAAGGCCAAGCATTAAAACAACCAAGGAAAACTGTGCTTCCATCTGAAAGGCCTGGGGTTGGTCCCTCTATGATAATCAGCTGAGGTAACACAGCAGGGTGAACACTGTATGTGAGGGCACAGAGGTGGGTGAGGACACATTGGCAGGTCACTGCTGCTGCTACAGACCTTGTACAGTAAAGCAAGGGGTGTCAGTCTCTCCAGGCTTTTTCTTTTGTGTGCACTGGAATTCATTTTAAGATCACAGAACAAAGGCACTTATTAGAGCCTCTTTAGGCATCAAAGGTTATTTTGCTAAAATCAAAGCATTTTTGTTTCTTGCTTGAGATGACATCTGGATCTAGCACTAAACACTTGCTGCTTATTTTAAGCCTCCATCTGACTTTTAAAAAGAAGAATTTAAAGCTCTGAATTGAGCAAGCTGAAGAAGCAAGAAGAAGCCAACTGCACAAGCACAGAATAGGGGATATCTCACTTAACAGCAGTTCATGTGAAATAGGAAGCATCACTAAGGGCCAAGAATGCCGGATTTAGAGCCTGATGACATGGCATTGAAGCCTGATTCCTCCAATTGCCAACTGTGTGACCTTAGACAAATCACATTGAGTCTTCAGACCTCAGTTTGCTCATTCGTACAATGTGGAGTTTGAATTAGACAGCTTCCATTTCAAATCTCAATCTACAACCTTTGTCACTGTGCAAGGAGGCCCAGACCTTGCACTGCCTTCCAGTTTCCAATGCCTGTTCTTCTGGCAGGGATGCTTCTGGTAACTCCTGATAGATGCATGTTGGTGATGCAGGACACCAATGGCAATGGCAGAGAGCCTACTTGTGTGGGATATTTAGAACTAGCAGAGAGTTTAGAGATCACTGAGTTCAGGGATTCTTAACACTCTTTGTATGTCATGTTCTTCTGGCAGTCTAGTGAAGCCTATGGACACCTTCGTAGAATAAGGGTTGGGTTATGTTTTTGTTTTGCCTACTTTCATAATTGAAGGACATGCTAAATTTTGGCTAGAGATTAGTGAACACAAAGTTGTTATTTTCCCTCATTCAAGTTCATGTGTCCTTTGAAATCTATCCAAAGACATGCCCCCTCCCACTGAAATCTGTGCACAGAAACACCCCCTCACTAGGGTCCATGGACCCCAATTAGCAACTCCTAAACTAGTGTGGCCTCTTCATTTTACAGAGGAGGAACCTAAAGCCCAGGAGTCTAAATGTCTTACCCAAGACCACACAAATGGTAGACAGTAGGATTGTGTTTAGAACCCAAGTCCCCTGATCCCCAAATCTGGAAATCCATCATCTGCAATCGGAAGTTTTAATTGTTCTTTAATTCTTCCTAAGTTCCCAATCAAAAGTTACGATTTACAAAATAACAGAATCTGAGCATTGAAAAAACTTCACAAACTATCTAGTTCAATCCAAACCTAACCAAGGATCTCTTTATATATTAAGGACTAGTGGGCATGTAGACTCTACTTGAAGACCCTCCAGTGCCAAGGAAACTACTACAAAAAGCCCTTTTTTCTTTACGTATTTTTTCTAAATCTACTTCAGTGTAAATTTCATTGATCACTGTTAGGTTTGTTCTCACAGAAAGTCTCATCTTTCTTCTGAATAACATTTCTGAATAACAAAGACAGATATAATATTAATAATAACTAGCACCTATATAGCACTTCAAAGTTTTTTAAGTGCTTTACAGGTATTATCTCACTTTATTCTCACAATAAATTGTGAGGTAGGTGCTACTATTATCCTCATTTTATAGATAAGGAAACAGGCAGACAATGGTTACATGGCTTGGGGTCACACAACTACAAATATGTCTTTCCATTTTCTTCCCTAGACTAAATATTTCACAATTCTTTAACTGAACTTCATATGGAATGATCCATTTTTCACTATTATGGTTGTCATCTTTTAAAATTTGGCACCCAAAAGTAAATACAATAATGTATTATATATGTAGTTTGGCCAGATCACTTGTTGTGCCTTCATTCAGTCATTTCCGACTTTTTTGACCCCATGGATCATAACATACCAATAGCTTCTATCTTGCACTATCTCCCAAGATCTGTCCAAACTCATGTTCATTGTTTCCATGACACTGTCTTATTCTTTGTCACACCCTCTTTTTGCCTTTAATCTTTACCAATATCAGGGTGTTTTTCAATTATTCCTGTCTTCTCATTATGTGGTCAAAGTATTTATACTTTGGTTTCAGTATTTGTCCTTCCAGTGAGTAGTTCGAATTAATTAATGACTGCTTGGATCTCTGTGCTCTCCAAGAGATTCTCAAAAATCTTCTCCCATACCATAATTTAAAGTATTGATTCTGAAGCATAGTTTGACTCTCACAGTCATACATTACTACTGGAAAAACAGCTTTGACTATATGGGCCTTTGTTGGCAGGGTGATATCTCTGCTTTTTAGTATGCTGTCCAGATTTACCATAGTTTTTCTTTCAAAGAGCAAGCATTTTTTAATTTCTACAATGATCCTTCAGCCCAAGAATATAAAATCTGCTGCTTCCATTTCTTCTCCCTCTATTTGCCAGGAAGTGATGGGATCATGATCTTATTTTTTTTAATGTTAAGCTTCAAGCCAGTTTTTACACTCTCCTCTGTCACCTTCAAGAAGCTTCTTAATTCTTCTTTACTTTCTGCCATCAGAATGGTACTCTATGCATATCTGAGATTGTTTATATTTCTTCAAGCAATCGTAATTCTAGGTCTTAATTAATCCAGACTGGAAGTTAGCATAATGTACACTGCATTTAAGTTAAATAAATTGTTACAATATATAGCCTTCTTGAACTCCTTTCCCAATCTTAAGTCAATCAGTTGTTCTATGTTTGGTTTCTAACTGTTGCTTCTGTACTTCCATTCACGTTCCTCAGAAGATAAGTAAGATGATTTGGTACTTCCATTTCTTTAAGGACTTGCCACATTTTGTTGTGATTCACACAGTCAAAGGCTTTAGTGTATGTAGTCAATCTGGAACTCCATTGCTTTCTCCATAATCCAGCAAATGTGGGCAATTTGGTGTCCAGTTCCTCTGCCTCTTTGAAAACCATCCTACTCTTCTAGAATTCTTGGTTCACATATTACTTGAATAATAAGCATAATCTTGTTGACTTCTGAAATGAGTACAATTGTTCAGTAATTTGAACATGTCTTGGCATTTTTCTTTTTCAGGACTGGGATGTAAATTGATCACTGAGCAACTTCGTTCTCTTTGGCAGCGATAGTTGGAACATAGACTTTTATTACTGTGATGTTGAATGGTTTGCTTTGGATTTGAAAAGATATCATTCTGTCATTTTTGAGATTATACCATTTTTCTCACCCTTTTATTGACTATAAGGGCTACTGTATATCGTCTAGGGGTTTCTTGCCTACAGCAGTATATATGATGATCCCCTGAATTAAATTCACCCATTCCTATCCATTTGAGTTCACTGACACCAAAGATGTTGATATTCACTCTCAATCTTCTATTTAACCACATCTAGCTTGCATTGGTTCAAAGATCCTACATTCTAGGTTCCTATCCAACTTTGATTTCTATAGCATTGAAATTTCCTTTAGTTACCAGACATCTTCACAGCTGAATTTCATTTCAGCTTTGGCCCAGTCACTTAATTCTTTCTGGAGCTACTTGTAGTTGTCCTCTACTTTTCCCAAGTAATGTAGTGGACAACTTCAGACCTGAGGGGTTCATTTGCTGGCAAAGATACTGTAGTGGTTGGCCATTTCCTTCTCCAGGGAATCACCTGTTGTTAGAACTCTCCACCAAGATTTGGCCATCTTGGGTAACCCTCCACAGCATAGCTCATAGTTTTATGGAACTACACAAGTCCCTACACTACAACAAGCCAATGATCCAGGATGGGCAACCAGGCTACATTATCATGTAATTATAAACACTATTGTTCTGGATACTATGCTTTTCTTGATTTGGGCAATAGTAACACTCATATTTTGTTTTGTTTGGGGCTGGGTTTTTATGTCATACATTTCACTCAGTTTTAGCTTGTTATTTTAAGTTCAGCTCCATGGAGCAGTGTATAGAGTGTGGGGCCTGGAATGAGGAAGACTTGAGTTTAAATCCATCCTCAGACACTAGCAAATCACTTAACCTCAGGGTGCCTCAGTTTCCTCACTTGTAAAGTGAGGATAATAATAGCACCTACTTCCCACAGCTGTGAGGATCAAATGAGATAATATTTGTAAATTGCTTAGCATAGTACCTGGTACACCCAAGGCATTTAAAAAACCTTGTTCCTTTCCTTGCTATCCAATAAAATCTGCAGATTTTTTAAAGGAACTGTTTTAGAACCACATTTTCAAGTTCTTGTATTTTTAAAACTGATTCAAAGGGTTTTGTTAAATTATGGAACTTTATACTTATACATATTACATTTTATTTTTATTATATGTAGCCTATTACTCTAGTCTCTCAAGATTTTGGGGGGCACTTGGCTCTGTCCATTCAGCATGTTAACTTTCTTCCCTTTACCTATGTCATCTTCAAACTTAACAAATATAATTACATCTTTATCCAAGTCACTGTAACCATGCTGATAATCATAGGCTCAAGGACAGATGCCTAGGGCATGCCACTAGAGATGGCCTTCCAAGTTGGCATCAAGCCATCAAGGTCTCCTCTTTGGGTTTAGTCATTTGGAAATTGTCCAATAGGTAGTTGTTGATTCAGAACTGAAGTTCAGAGGAGAGACACAGCTAGATTTATAGATTTTGCAGGCATCTTCAGAGACATGATTAATTAAGCCCAGGGGATCTGGTAATAGGAACACAAAGTATGATGAGAAAGGAACAAAAGAAGGCATGAGACAGAGCTTCGAGGTGCAACCAAAGTTAGGGAATAAGCCATGAAAGAAGATGGAGCAAAAGAAACTGAGAAGGACCAAACAAACAGATAGAAGATCAAAGAGAAAACAAAGTACTGTTTGATATAATACACAGAAATATTGCCAGAGAAAATCTCATTAAAAATCCTAAAGCATATATGTAGTGGTCAAATTTCAATTTCAAACCAACTCCAAAATTTTGCAAGCAGTGGGTATAAAGCACTTTAACTATGAAGGAAAAACAATTTGAGTAATTCCTCACAGTCATAAGGAATTGCAGGGAAAAAGGATTGTATAAAACACGCATAAGTTGCAACTTAATAATCATGTGTCCTGCACAGCTGAACCCGATGTTCAATGGGGAAAAAAACCTGACCTTTATCAGGAGTGACTTTGATACTATCTACAGTGATTCCAGAGATTATTGGAAATTTGACTTGCACATACTCAAGAAACCCAACAAAAATAAAAATAATAAATTATCAAGAAAAGGTTAAGCAATTAAACCAATTCTCTCATTTTTAGACTTTTTTTTAAAAGAAAGAAATTTGAATGAAGGATAAACAAAAAGAACAAAGAGATAATCAAGGAAGAAAAAAGGACACAAGGAGCTACAGAGTTAATGCAACTACATGAACTAAATATAAAAGATCATATTTTAAAAACAGAGGAAAAGCAAAGGAGATACCTTTCACAATTATGGCTAGTGGGAAAATTCTTAATTAAACAAGGAATGTGCATGATCATAAAAGATAAAATGGAAAAAGTGGAAAAAAATAAAAAGCTTTTACACAAGCAATATCAATGCAATTTGAATTATAAGGAGATTCATTTAATGGGGTTAATCTTTGTAGCCAATTTCTCTGTTAAATGTTTGTTAAGATATATAGGAAGTTGATATTAACATATAAGAATAAGAGCAATGTTCATTTACTTTTGGTTGTTAACGAAGGAAATAGAAACAGTGGCAACAGAAGTTAGATGGTGGGGATAAGTGAATGAATGAATATAGAATGAATGCACTAGGGTTACAAAGAGAAAAGTAAAACATTTCCTGCTCTCAAGAAATTCACATTCTTTTGGATAGAGACAACACATACAAAAAGTTTCAGCTACAAATCAGATGGAAAGGTCCCAAGGTCTTTAGGGTGCAGCAACAAAGTAGATATGAAATGCCTCTTCTTTAATTCCCATTTCTTACATTGAACCATTTGAAAGTGCCAAGAACTTCGGTGATGAGAACTTTGCTCTCTAAGTCTTCGGTGCCTATGGCTATAGATACTGCAGAAGTAATTGTCAGGCCATATGTACAAGGGAGTTAGTTCCCAGGATGATGGCTCTAAGGAATGGACTGGAAGGACAAGTAAGTGGTCTGGGGGTGTTACCATTCCCAGGGCTCTTGGGGCTGTTATCTATCAGTTACCTAGCTATATAGCTGATATTAAAGAAGATAGACCCTTTTCTACCACTATATCTTTCCTTAATAATGTACATAGGGCTCAGGCTGAAAGCAGGACCAGTGATCTAAAGGTCACTCCTATTCTCACAGCTTTTGGTTTCAGGGTCCTGGAGTAACCCCATCAGTTTCTGAGGGAAGGTGGTGGTGGTAGTTCGAGTTGCCAAACATATTTTTTCCCTCAGAAGGTCTTGCTGTTTCAGCTAGGCTGGATTTCCTGCCTCTGGGTTATAGTTGGTTGGGAATCATGGGGATAGTTGGTTCCTTCTTTGCAGTAGTTGCTTCATCAGATAACAGCTTCAGAGAATAAGGAGGGCAGGTGCTGGTTAAAGACAAGTTATCCTTACTGTAAGGAAGATTTGATGTAGCTTCTTAAAGTGACTAACTTAGTAACCCTGTGCAGAAGGATTTTCCTTTCCAGGCGGTGAAGGCAAAAATGTTAAAAGGTTTTTTAGCTCCTAAAATATTCAACAAGATTTAACTTAAAATGTCAGGGTAAACTTCAGCTAATCCTTTGTAGTATGTGGATTACTTCCCTGCAGGTACAAATAAAATCAACCATCGAATATAATAATACCCACACATTTATGGATTTACATAGGGACTTGTATCAAAAGAACATCCACTAAGCTAATTTCTCTTAGTTTACAAACCACTCCTTGGAAATAAGTTAGATACTTTTGGAAACTATTAACTCCTTCCAGGCCAGTCATTTTGTAAATTATGCACCAAATCGCACCATACTGACCCGAAAGACCTAACATAGTTTCAGAAACTAGCAGAAAAATCCCTCTCAGCTTCTCCTTGTGTTCTCTGAACACAGAATCCCTATCTAGGGATTTACAGTGGGGGTTGGGGGTAGGCAGAAGAACCTAAATTCTAATGCTGAAGTACAGTACTGTTCTGTTATATTCCTTTTCTGAAATAGTTCTGACAAATCATATTTTCTTTTTGAAGCAACCAAATTTCACTCTTCTTTCTATTCAACTCCCTGGGGCTCTCTACATCTTTCAGGATGGGATGGGTCCAGAAGAGGCCTACTCAGAATGCCTCTGGATCAAATCAGGTATCTAGGCTATTTCTTGCTTTAATATTCATAAGAGGGACATCTAGGTAGCTAGAAGGCACAATGCTGGGCCTAGAGTCAAGAAGACTTATCTTCCTGATTTCTAATCTGGTCTCAGACACTTACTACCTGTGTGACCTTGGGCAAGTTACTTAACCTTGCTTGACTCAGTGTCCTTATCTGTAAAATGAGCTAGAGAAAGAAATGGTAAACCACTCTGGTATTTTTGCCAAGAAAACCCCAAATGGAGTCATGGAGAATCAGACATGAATGAAAAATAACTGAACTGAAAGGGGGACATGTCCCACTTCACTGGGTATTTGTAAGAATCAAATAAATAATATTTATAAAGTGCTTAACACAATGCCTTGTACTTAATAAACACTTATTCCTTTCTCTTTCCCTTCCCTCCCTAGTGTTTCTAATGCCTTTTTGAGGTTTAAAGAAGCTTCAAGACAATTCCTATGACTGAGTGATATTTACCATGTGAAGTTACTGGAAGTAAAAGTATTTGGAATTATTTCCAGATACAGAACAACTCAGAAAGGTGTTAAATGTATGTGGGAAGGTGAGAGAGCAGTGGAGAGGCACCCTACCTAAACCCTGGTTTGAGGAAAAGGTGAAAGGACTTTACTCATTTAATTCAGCTAGAAGTAGTGTAATGGCAGAAGAACTTTTTGTTGAATGGGTGCAGGAAAAACAAACAAACATTTCCCAGCTGCCTGATTGGCTCTTTGGTATACCAGCTAGCAAGAGCTGTGAAGAGGCAGTTAGGTTAGATGGTTCCTGAGGTACCTTCCAGTCCCAGACCTATGACCCCATGTGTTGAGCAGCAGGAAGCTCTGTGATAGTAATGACACTTCCCTAAAGTAACAGCAGCAGCAACCAGGTAGAGTTTTTGGTTTTGATTATTGACAGCAATGTGGTGAAGAAGCAAAAAAATGGCAGCTCTGGTGTTGGAAAGTGGGGGCTGAGAGCAGAACCTTAGCAAGTGACAGTGGTAGAGGTGGAAAATACTGGGAGCGTCAAGAAAGCTTCTGGAAGGAACAACTGGAGTTGAAGCCAAGAAATTGTAAAGCAAACCAATTGTCAGAAAGCAGAGGTAGGAGAACTCAGGGAAGGGAAATTCTTCCAACCTGAACTCAAGGTTAAATTCACAGAAGCCAAAACCCTTCTTCACTTCTGGGAGCGAAAGGAACAATTGTCCAGGACTGATTTCCTTCCCTCACTGGTGTATGAGCATTTCAAAGATTGAGTTCATTTGGGTGTGAGGGGTGAGAATAGTCCTCATTTCATGATTTTCTGGCTATTTACTTTGCTATTCTGTTCGAAGTAAACGTTGTGCTATTTGATTTGTGGTTCCTATTCTATCCACTGGTAGAGTTAGTCCAAGCTCGAGCAGCGTTTCTCAGAAACATCAAAACCATGTAACATATGATGCCTGGGTTCAGTAAGATGCCTTTCACATTCAATTCAACTGGTATTTGTTGAGTTACTATCATGTACAAAGTAAGTGGTCCAAGTGGGGAGGGGAGGGAGTGTCAAGTTGGAGGGAAAGATAGCCTAAAAGCACTGACTGATATCAGTGCTATGATCCCTGGGAGCCCTTAGCTATCTTGATTCCCAGGAAGTGAGTGGGGCCATCTGGTTGGATTACTCACACAATCCTATTTTTCCTTCAGACACTGATGACAGGGGTAATAAACCCCATTTCTATCATCTGAGACTTCTTTTCTCTTTATCTTTCATTAATTTCTAGTGTTTTCTAGTCTTTTTTTAAAACAGTAAAGTTGCAGGTAAGCATGATTTTTACAAATCCTAGAAAACTATTTTATACTCTAATCCAGTCTACTTTCATGAAAAGGAACCAAACTGATGTATATCCATAAGAACATCTTTCCAGGAATCTAAGTTGACAGGAGAAAAAAATAGTAGAGAACAGGGGAGAGGGGAAACTCATAAGCTAATAATATTAGATAGATTTTTTTGTGTTAAAGAGTGTCAATTATAAAGGAAGAGTGAGCAGGAGGAATTTAGGGAAAGATAAATATTTTGTGAAGGGTAATGATGGAGGGAAGGCTGACAAAAAGGAAACAGGAGAAAAAAGACTCAACCCTAAAATAAAAGACACACATTGAAGTAAAAGCTGCAACATAGTATAATGGAAACTGCATTAGTCCTAGAGTCAGAAGGCCTAAAGCCAGATGCCAGCTCCAATACCTCCTCATTATGGGCCACTTTACATCTTTGAGCCTCAGTTTCTTGATCTATAAAAAGGGGGATGATAATCCTTGCGATTTCTTAGGGCTGTTTAGAGTAAAGCAATCTGTAACCCTTAACACGTCAAAGAAATGTGTATTAGTATAATTAGAGTAATACTGAAATCCTTTCCCCATGCTTTATTATGGCATGGAATTATGAGACTGGGTTCTTAAAGACTATGCTAGTGGAACCATGTTAGCGCCAGCTAAATGGTAACTGAAACAATACATTCCAGAATGTCTGGTTGGAGGTTGCTGTATCCCTTTCTATAATGTATTCAAAGACACTTGTTATTTTAGATTTGTGTTATCATAGATACTATCCTTCCATTGTGAATGAATTGACTTTGCTTGAAAAAGTTGTAAACTCCTTGAGCAATAACCATGCTTGTCTTTTCACCAAAGAACATGATTCAAGGCCTTTTCCCTTGGCAAAGTTCAAGCAACTTAGAGACAAAACATAGGATTCTTTCGAATACTTAAGTTCGTAAAGATTTTTAATTTTTTTTCGCTTAATTATAGGACTTATTGCTTTTCATAATTGTGTCCTACGTCCTTAAACTAATGACATGCTCTCTCACTATTTCCAAAATTATGATTTTGAGGACAAGGCTTATATAGCCCAAGGGGATTGATTTTTTGGTAACACTCTTATTCCTGACATCAGACATAACAGATTTCTGCATCTTGAGCTGAGATAAGAAAGATAAACATTCAAGATCCAATGGTCACCATCCCATTTAGAAAATTACTACCTTAGAACCCCTACCACCCAAGAACCAAAACATTATTGGCAGCTGAGAGAGACAGAGCCTCCCTATACAAAGGGAAATCTGGAGAGCCATTTGAGGTATTGATATCTGATCTGTGTTGCCATCAATTCATCTGCATGCTGATAGACTCATGAGCCATCTTGGTGGTGTTGCATCTCTAATGAGTCATCTGAGGGTTTGCACCCCCTGAATGATCTGAAGCTACAGGCCTCTACTACCCAGACAGGTACTAGAGACCTAACTGAAGAACCAGACCCAAGGAACCATATCACCTCATCTCAAACCCAGCAAGACCTTGGCTGGTAAAAAAAAAGACTACCCTTTCAATAAAACTAATTACAATGCTGAAGTACTATGAGTGGGCTATTTCTTACTTTTCTGGTGTGACAACTAGTTTATTATAAGATCAGTCCTTCAGAGGGTAATTATTGCTAAATGTGGGACATGATATAAATAGGAGAATATAGGCAATTTTTCTTTTCAATTATGTCCCCAGGCTCTAAATAAGATTAGTCTAGGAGTCCAAGCTCTAGCAAAGCCTACAATCCTAGGAAGACTGAGTACAGGTCTAATAATGGACTGTGTGCTTGTCATCTAAGGACCAAATTAATTTAGTTCAAAAATGTTTATTATCATGGTTGCACAGGTAAATGAGTTTTTTCAGCCACAGAAATTCACATAGAGGGTATATGATTTTCATTGGTAAGAGAAGTACCCCAAAGCACAAAATCCCAGATCATTGAAATACTGAAGTAAACATAATGAAAGATAAATGGTTAACTGAGGAGAGAAAAGGAGATTAAGAAACACCTTTTCATGAATGTGAAGATACTCTAAACATTCTTGCTACAATGGTTTCCATACCTTGGTTAGGATGGGTACTCAAAGCTCATCTTTCCTGAATGGCAAATTCTATTCCAAAATTGCCCAGAAATGGCATATTTTAAGGAATGTCATTCTGTTTAAACATGAGCTTTGTAAAAAAAAATCTGAAAATGTTTTGCAGGAATCATGAGTCTACTACCCCAGTGACAATTCTACAGTCATTACAAAACAGACAAAAACTCCTGGTCCTAGATTTTGAGGGTGGAGTCAGTGTAGAAGAAATACTTCTAGCTCACTGTTACCCCTTTCACATTCACTAAGCCATCACATTGATTAAGTGCCTACTGTGTGCTAGGCAATGCATTAAGTCCTAATTTTTAAAAATCTCTTTTGAAGTGATCTCTGTTGAAGTAATACATTTCCCAGAACCTCTCAAAGGGGATACTGATCCAAGCAGACAGAGAGGTGTGAAAGAAATTATAAAAATAGAATGAACAAAGGATTGTATATATATGGTAGGATCAACGAAACCAGATGGGGGGTAGGAAAAAAGAAAAGCAGGGATATAAGGAGATTAGAAGTATCACAAGAACCTTTTAAGATCCGTCTAAAGAAAATACAGTGCTGACCCAAGTCCTTTTGTTTGAAGTAAGTTAACATCCCACTGTCACCTCTAAAATCAGAATTAGTTTAACATCTTTTGGTCAGAGCAAGTTATACTGAATGATTTACTTTGGCTCTATTGACCAACACAATATGGTGCTATTATTTGAGAATTTCAGAATTTAGGACTTTCAGAGACTGTTATACAATAAGAGGCGGTCACATTAAAATTCCAGTATGTTCCTTATGTCCCAAATAATATTCATAAGAAAGTATAATCTACTCTTGAGGAATAGTAATGCACTATCATTTCATAGAGAGCTCTAAAAATGTCTGATTTAACTCTTTAATTTTATTGTTCAATCTATACTCGCATACTGCAGGCCCAGGATAACCCCTCCCTCTCATTTAGTGAATAAGCCAAGTAATATTTTTTTAAAGTGCCTGTTACATACCAGGAACTAGTGATAACAAAGAACGGTAAAAAAATAAATAAATAATGTCTTTCTTCTTAAAGAGCTCAGAGTCTAATGACGTAGTCAACCTGCAAAGAACTATGTTCAAACAATGTGTGTGTGTGTGTGTGTGTGTGTGTGTGTGTGTGTGTGTGTGTGTGTGTGTTTCTTGGTCATTTATTTCAGCTATGTCAAACTCTTGGTGCCCCCACTTGGTATTTTCTTGGCAAAGATACTGAAGTGGCTTGCCATTTCCTTTTCCAGCTCATTTTACAGATGAGGAAACTGAAGCAAACAACACATAAATACACATATATGTAATAAATTGGGGATAATCTCATAGGGAAAACATTAAGATTAAGGACTGGGCAAACATTCTTCAAGAAGGTGAGACTTTAGCTAAGGAAGTCAGGGAAGGTAGGAGGTAGAGATTGAGAAGGGCAAGTGTTCCAAGGGATAGGGGACAACCAGTATAAAGATTTAGTCTGGGGAGATGAAGGGTCATGTGCAACAACTACCTCATCTAAAACTAAAAGCAGTAAGGTAGATTACATACTCATCAAAGAAATAAAGGAGGAAAATAACTGAACTCTAATTTTCTTTGCTACGCTTCTATGTACTGTTTTTTACTTAAATGACCTTCTCAAACTACTGCCAGATCTTTCATCATTTGGGAGGTCCAAGATTTCTGAATATCAAGTCTCAATTGGTCTGCTGAACACCTTAGAATGTGCTTATGTTTAGTCTTTGATGTAATGGGAAAGCTACTAAATTTGGAAGTAGGGGTTCTGTGTTTTAATTCCAGCTCTGATGCCTCATCTAAAATTCTATGCTTCTACTAATTTTAATTCTATATTGAAAAGGCTCAGTTCATGTTTCTTACAGCACTGCAGTCCATTTGTCAAGTGTCTAAAGACATCTAAAAATAATTCAAATGGTTTGCATAGGATTTACATGGGATATGAAAATTAATTAAGTTTCAATATGATAGAAATTATCTGCTGAGTCTCGATTTCCTGCATCTTTTCTCCAATATTCTCCAATTTCTTGGCATCATCGTGACTTGTCATCTTATGCTGGACAAGCATTAAATTGAAAAATTTCTGGTCAGGGTCTGGCTATAGCCTTAGCCATATTTCATGACAGCCTATAAGTAGAAATACCAGTAGAAGAAAAGGTTATCCTCTGGAGTTCTGGTAGTTCACTATGAGAGGAAATACTGAACATCTTCAACACTTCTATTTCCTTGGTTAAGATATATTTTAAAATAATGAAAATAGCACATGTTTTTATCTATCTAGATTGAAAAGAATGGGTATTTCTTTATCTTTCTAAATGGACTACCTGAAAAGCCTTATGCAGTCAGTAATAATGTCTTGCAGTTACTACTGAATAGATCAACAATGTGTAGTCAAGGAAACAGGTGTGTTTTTTTCTTTAAGGTTAGTGGAGGAAATACCCATTTGCAAACATTTGCTTTAATTAACCAGTCAATTCAGGTGAGGATGCAGGACCCAGATGTTTACTATAGCCTGTTAGAAAGAACTCATGAGCAACAAAATGACCGTTTTGTTTTGGGGCTCATTTTTCAGAAAAAAATGGTGGAATTTACCTACTCTCTTATTTCACTGGAGAGAAGCACATCCCAACTTAGCCAGAGCTTTTGGGATAGGAGAAAGTCAGGAGACTTAAGGAAAACTAAAAGGTTGAGCCAGAGTAACTAAAGACTTAGGGTAGCTGTGAGTATTCACTGATGACAAACTGATTCAACACCAATGAAGAAAGATGTCCTAAGGTTCCAAAGAGTTGGAAAGATGTAGAATTTAAGGAAAATTGAAATTTAAGTTACACACCTGCAAACACTTAGAAATACTGAAGCTATTTCTACCTCTTCATGAAAAGGGACTAGAGAGTTAGGCCAACTCTCTGTCATTTATTCCATCAAAGAAGCTTAATGTTTTTGCTTTGATTAAATGTTTAGTTAATGTCTAAAATGATGGCCAGAAAAAGCAAATGTTTTTATTTTTTTTACCTGAGTCATCTAAGTAATGGTTCCATTTTCTTTTTCACATTGATTACTGAAAGTAAATGTCCTAGAGGGAATTCTTATTGACATTTTGTTGAACTTGACCTCTGAGGTCTTTCCTTCCTTTGATTTCCTGAGTCCTGAGCAAATTTCTTTTCTTTTATCTGTCTAAATCTGCCTAGATGAATCATAGGGCTTGTTTCTCTTGTACTACCCAAGATTGTCATAATTCTAAGTTGAAAAGCACCACATGAAGTATTTACTTAATTGCTTAAATAATTGTTTTTCAAGAATGGTTATGGTTGGTAGGGAGTTCATTAGGACACTAGGCTTGATCATTTCTCTAGCTGACTTATTTTAGAGGATGTCAGTCAAGGATTAAGAGGAAGTAAGCAACAGTCAACAGCTGGGATTTTAATGTTTAACTTTCATGTTTATACATTTATAGATCAGAGAAGCAACATGGGAATAGTGGATGGTGTTTCCTATACTAATGAAATCACAGGCCTAGATCCCCTTCCACAACAAAAATGATCAATTTGTATTTAATATTTAATCCATCATGGCTCTGACCTTGTAACATGGTGAAAATAAAACATCTTTAGTTTTCTGAGAAAAAAAGTCTTTTAATAAATGAATAACATATTGCTCAAAATATGTTGAATTATTTCTTTGGTGGGGATGTGCCTTATAAAGGAAGCATTTGATTGAACATAAGTATAGTTGAAAGTGTGCTGCTGGATTTGAAATCAGAAGATCTGGTTTCAGGTACAACTCTGCCCCTTAGTAGCTGTGTGAACCTGAGCAAGTCACTTAACATCTCTGAGCTTCAGCATTCTCCTCTGTAAGATGGAAATTTTATATGTGTGTATACATACATGTGTATGGATGCATATATACACATGTAAACTTTCCATTTTATATACGTGTGTATATGTGTGCATTTACATGTTTGTGTATATATACATATGTATCTCACTGAGTTTCTATGATAGAACTTTCTGTAAAGAACGATATAAATGTGAGCTATTATATCTGTTTTACAGTATGATAGAGTAGAATAAACATTGGATTATAAATTTTAAAAATCTAGGAATAGGCTATGCTCTCACTGATGCGTTAAGCTAATCTGTTTCCTCTGTTGGGAAAATGTTTTGGACACAGCCAAATGATGAGGCTCTCCCAACCCCCATATACTTACCCTTTTTTCCCACTCACTTCTTTCATAGTTGTGTAATTGTACCTTCAAGCTATGTTCTTTAGTAATCATCTCAATAAGAGACTTTCATTTTGTCTCTTGCTTATCAGGGAATAGGAGGAAGGCAGGGTTGTTTTCATATTTCTTTCAAAAAATGACTTCTATATAAATTTGAGTTGATTTAGTTTGGAGGCATTGAGAATTCAGATATCCCATATACTGTACAGAGAACTTCCTGAGGACAGCTTCTCTAATGGACCATTGTTGGTCACTGATCCTCCTGGTACCATTTTCTCTATGAGGAGAGAGATTTGAGACTTTTCACCAGCCAAAAACAAAAAAACAAAAAAAAAACAACCCAGCACAAAAGCAATCAAGTTTTGCCACTGACAGTAAAAAAGTTGTGGGCTAGGTGAATGAAGAATAATCACGTTGCCTCCTTAGCTTAACTTTTGGTTCTGGCTCAAATTTGTTTGCATGCTAAACTGGAGATGATCTTGGAAATATCTGGGAGTATCTAACCCTAAGTTAGATAGCTGTCTAAAATAGAAGACTTTGATTTCTACCCAAACATAGGGATTAAAAAGGAAAGACATAATTTTAGTCAGTGGAAGTCATCCTATCTTTAGTAAACTGAGTTTGGTTGTTATAATCAAAAAGCTTTAAGTCAGCTACTGCCTAAATGGTCTGAAGATAAAATGGTTTGAGTAGCGTTAAAGAGATGATCCCAAAAGATAGTAGCATAGAGCAATACAGAAGCTACCTACTCAGAATGTACTAGAACAATGCATCCACGAGAAATTGCACAGGACTAATAGAGCAACACACCAGCAGAGACTACCTGCACAGTAATCGCCATAAATCTAACCCTATGAAAACCACTAGAGTAACTATCACCAAATCCCCAATGGAGCTGCCGAGTCTAGTAAAGTTAGACACTCACAGAAATACCACCCCTAGTAGGGAGCCAGATCAGCAAAAGCAGGAAAAATCAAGACATTGGTGGGTCCTGCAGTCTACATATGTCCATATGTAGAGCCATCATTCATGCTTTTATACACGCTCATTCTTCCAACTAATGGTGCAAATATTTGGGATAGGATATGCTCTAAGTTTACAAGGTGAATATTCTATTTCAAAACTTCTAACTATGCTACTTCATTAAATATCTTTACGTTGAATTAATGGTGTCCTCTGGCCAACTGGAACAAAAAGGAAACAGAAAAAGTCTCCACAAAGGTGGATACTCCTGAACTACTGTTTTTAGTAGATGTTGTCTCGAAGAGTACACTGAATCTGATGTGGATATTTTGGGGGTTGCACATATGGCAGAGGTATAACTCAGGTGCTACATTTCTATGAATCCTTCCCTGATGCACCTTTATTTGAAAGTCATCACTCCCTACCCAAATTATCCTAGGTCTGCTTTTTTGTATACAAACTCTTACCATATTCTACTTGGTATCATACTTGTTTATAAACATGGCATATTCCTTTCCCTACTCCCTACCTTAGATTATAAGCTTTATGAGTGGAGAAGGGTCTATGTTATTTTTCATTGTTTTGGCTGAAGTCCAATCCAACGTGTATTTATTAAGTACCTACTAAGAACAAGGCAAGAGGCAATATAGTGTACTGAATAAAAGGTTTGTCTTGTGAGTCAAGATTTGAGTTAAAGTCATCTCTGTTACATATACTAGTGGCATGAACATAAGCCAATCACTTGACTTTTTGTCTCCTCAGAAATTTTGGTAAGTGTATAAGTTACAGAGAAGTTGCCAGTCTGCTTCAGTGGAGCAATTTTACATACAAGGACTTCCCTATCCTGCATGATTGAAATCACAGGAGTTGAAATGACTCCTCTCCCCTAAAAAAAATGTACAAATCAGTGGGTTAAGAACTGAGGACAAAGATAGAAAAGAAATATCCATTCTCAAGGAGTTTACATTCTACTAGAGGGATATCATACTTAAATAGACATGCATAAGGGGGAAAGAACTAATGATTAGTGGCATTAGAAAATAAAGTGGCATATGGGCTGAACCTTGAAAGAAGCTGGGGACCTAAGAAACTTGGGAAATAGCCATTGCAAAGATAAAGAGTTGGAAGACTGAATAGTGTTTACGAAGCAATAAGTAGAGCAGTGTGGGAAAATTGCAGAGTATGTGAAGAAGACTCAAGTGAAATAAGCTGGAGAAGGAAAGAGAGAGGAAGAATGTAAATGCTTGAAATCCCAAGGAGAGGAATTTGTATTTTAGCCTCGAGGAGCCCCTGGAGATTCTCGGGTAACATGATAAGACTTCAACTTTAGGATGATTATTTTGACAGTTGTGGGAAGGATGAGTTTGGAAAAAAGCAAGACTAGAAGCCCAAAATCTGGTGGTAATAAACCAGATGAAACATGAATAAGGCATGAACGAGGATAGTGGCCATGTGAATGAGGAGAAGGCAACAGAGGCAGATTATGTTGTCAACACAGAACTAACTAGGTTTGGCAATTGATTGGATATGTCGATGAAAAGAGATGGAAGGGTCAAGGATGGCTCTGAGGTTGTGAACGTGGGTGGTTACTTTATCAGAAATAGTAAAATTTTAGGGAATGGAAGCTTAGAATGAGTGGAATAATGGATTCTATTTTGGATAGGTTGGGTCTGAGAAGCCTATGGGACACTTGTTTAGAGCTGTCCAACAGCTGATACAGGAATAGAGCTCAGAAAAGAATAAGGCATACAGATCTGCTAGTCATCTGCATAGACATAATCTATTGAACCCATGGCAGCTGATTAGAACAGACTCAAACTATTTCTTGAGGCTTTCTGGTAGAAGAGTTTAGCATTTCAGTGTTGTCACACAAATTAGCACAGCACCACATACCTGTTGGGAACTGGGCATTGAAGGGAAAATTCAGGGTTGCCATGAGACATATCCCTCCCCTGCCTGTTTGAGGATTTATTGTTTGAACACTCTTTCCTCATCTTCTTCTCCTGCTCTGCCCTTTATTGGGATGGGGCACAAGGGAAATTGAGGAGACAATTTTCTCCATTTAAGCCTCCTATCTTCCCTTTTCCTTTGCTCAACAGACCTCCCTATATTCCCCTAGAAGTGTGGAAGCCAGTTGAGTCAGTTGTTTTGGACCAGGAATTCCTGGGTGAGGTATTCATGTCACCCCAGCCATTGTCACCTCCCAGACACTAATGTGTTCCCCCATTGTCACCGATATTCAATTAAGCTGGAAGAGACTGCAACCACTGATTGAAAAATCCCTTAAATATACAGCCCTTGTCCCTTGCCAGTCCTCAAGTAACACCCATATCCTTCCTGTTAAAAAAGTCTAATGCAGAATACTGAATGGTTTAAGATCTCAGGAATGTTAACAAAGCTGTTATTCCAATACTCATAGCCCCTAACCGACACACTATATTCACTCATATCTCTGGGAGTACCCAATGGTTTTCCATCCTGGATCTCAAAGATGACTTTTTCTGTATACCTCTTCATATATACTCTCAATTTATTCCCCCCCACTCCCGGGGAAATCAAGTCCATGTCAGTTAATATGGACAGTCTTGCCCCAAGTTTATTTGGTATAGGCCCCATTTATTTGACCAGGCCTTGGGAAAAGATTTAAGGGATCTGGATTTTGCCTGTCAATGTTTTTGTCATAATTTGTTGTTGAAGCAATCATGGAGGATACCCTCACCAAAACAAAGTACAAGGAGTTGCCCAGCCCTCATGGAGCATAGGGAATCTATTTAAGGCAAGAAGACAAACACATGTGACAAGGTAGGATGTGTTAAGAATCAAGTGACGAAGAAAAATTCATTGATAGTTCAGAGAGGACAAAGATCACTGAGACTGAGGTAGTTAAGCAAAGGGTTTGTGGAGGGGATGGGAATTGAGATAGGTCTTGAAAGACAGGTGAGGTTTAGACAGAAAGACCTCTGCTCTCATTTTCTGCCTGTGGAATGAGAGATCAACCAAAGGGCCTCTCACTCCCCTCATCCCCAGTTTGTTCCCTAAAGCCTTCATCTGCTTCCTCTCCCTGCCTCCCTTCGCTGAAGAATCGTGGTTTCTCTCTCCAAAAGTTCCTATTACACAAGAGAAAAGCATCCTCCTAAGCTGTCTAAGAAATAGCTTTCGAGAGTAAAAATGCAAACTGCAAACATCTGATATGAAAAAAATAAAATCACTAATAAGAGAAATGCAGATTAAAATAGCTCTGAGGTTTTATCTCACACCCATCAAATTGGCAGGTATTTTTTTTTGTCGGGGCAGAGTGTCTGGACATGGGATTCCACTGATAAGGAACTTCCAGAGAGGAAACTCCCTCTATCAGGACAGGCTGATAACTATTCTGCAATTTACAGTGTTAGATCTGCCTAGGGAGATTAAGAAGTTAAGTGACTTGTCCAGAGTCACACAGCCAAAGTGTCCTCAGAGTCAGAACGTGAAACTAGGTCTACTTTCTAGATAGTTAACAGACACTCTAAGGAAAGTTGAGTTTGTTTAGGAGATTTCTATTTGTTTAGGCAATGACTTTGAGGAAGGGATGTTTCCCTGGATTTGGGGATATATACCCAAACCACACAAATCTCTGCAGAGTCAACGTTAGAGGGACTATGGAAAGACAATATTTTTGGATCAAACAATTGGTCTAAACATTCTGAAAACTAACTTGGAGTTATAATAATAACTCAATAAAAATAAAATGAACTACTGATCTCAAGGAAATCAGTCAGAAGCAAAATTTCCGTATATAAAAACATTTTAGTAAACAAAAAAAAAGAAAAGTAAATGAAAAAATGTGGGTGCCAATTGATTGAGACATGACTGAATATATTGTGGAACATAAATATTATGTTATGTTAGAAAAAGCTAAGTGGCTTAATAGAATGAGAGACATGGAGGCAGAAACATATGAATTCAAATCCTTCCTCAGACACTTACTAGCTACGTGACCCTGAGAAAGTGATTTAGATTCTTCCTCTATAAAATGAGGACAATAAGAACACCTACATCACAAGGCTGTCGTGAGATTTCAATGAGTTACCAGGCATAAGGTGTTTTTTTAAACCTTAAAGAGCCACATCAGTGCTAGCTATTATTATTATTATACCCTAAGAAATTATAAACACGAGGAATCGAAGAAACATGGGAAGAATTCTATGAACTGAGATAATTAGGACTGAGGTAATTAGAACAAGGAAACAATAACACAATACTCATAGTAACATAACAAAAGCACATTAAAAGTCAGCTAAATTCAGATTAATTTTAATGCTGGTTTTCTTCTAGCTAGAGGTGGAAGGTTTAAGTTTATCTTCCTTGTGAGACAGTAACATTTTTTTTTGGTTAGTTTTACTTAGCTCTTTTCTCTTTTTACAAGAAAGCATTCAATTAATGTGTGTGGAGGGAGGACAAGTGGGTATATTGGGAAACACTGTGATGCAAAAAGTAAAATTAAAAAAAACCATCAATAGATCACATTTCCTGTGCTCACTGGTGTCCTCACTCTCTTGATTTTTTTGTTTTGTTTTGTTTTTTTTCTGGAGCTTGCTCTGCAAGACTTAGGGCCTATAAATTATGCCCCTGGGCAGTACAATTCATCCCAAGGAGCAGAAGTAATTGAGAGCATGGTGACTGTGGCAAGAGTCCAAAATTCTGCAAATGATATAAGGGAGGAGTTATGCTGGCCTGCAAGGGAAATAGCTTTCCCTCCCTCCAATTTTCTTGTGTTAGACAAAAACTTATTGATCAATGTCAGTGCTCAGAAGCCAATGTAATATCTGTACTCATTGGAATAGTATGAATTTCACTTTAAGTATCTGATGATTGAGAGGGCTTAGAGTAAGTTAGAACATCAACTCTTTTACTATGCATGGATATTTACTCCGTATTCTGCTGGGATTTAATGCTGAGCAGTTTTAAGAAAAAAGAATGAAGATGGTTAAGGAAGAAAATCTTCACACGGAGAAAAGCTGAATGGTCCAAAACAGTCACCTACACTCAAGTAGAATGGGAAGGCCAAAAGACTAGCATTTTTTCTTGTTTTCCAAAAGAAAGGAAAATCAATGCAGTGTCTTTTAGAGCTCCATTCTGGTGACAGAAATGATTCCTATCTAATCTCTCCTCTTCACTGCACTGACGTCACCTTACCAAACACCATTCCACTAGCTGGCAGGGCAATAAAGGACAATCACAAAGCTAGACTCAAATTCTCCTAATGCCCTATGAAGATAATTTTCTAGTTGAAGTTAACAGTTACACACATGCAGAACAAATAGCAGACACAATATGTGGAATGTCTGCTTTATTTGAAGTCAGAACATGTAGATTTGAATTACATTTGCTTACATTTGCTACATGGATGACCCTGGGCAAGTCACTTAAACTTTCTGGGCCTCAATCTCCTTAGTGTAATAAATAGCTGGCCTCTAAGGTATTATAGAGGAGAATGAGCTAGCAATGTCTATATCAATGAAGCATAATTAATGAATTTGCAAACTAAGCATTTATATTTCTGATTTCCCTTTTAAACGTTTGCCTGCTTTAGGTAATATTTTCTTAGAATCAGGTTAGTGCTTATGACTAGATGAACGTGTATTTTAGTTTTGTCCCAACAGAAGAAATGTATTAGTGAAGAGATTTCGTAGAAGTGACCTAGTCCGTACATTCAAGTGCTGGTACCAGCATTAGGGTTTTAATGTAATTACGATTTTAATAATGTGGGTACTCCTTCTAGTTCATAGTAGCCTATTATTGTCTTGTCATCTTGTACAATTCTTGTCAGTTACCTCCCATGTATCTTTACGTAGGGTCCAATAAGTACTAGGGACTTTCCTCTAGATCTCTGGGCAATGTGTGGATACCAGTGGAGTATGTGGACATTCCATCGATTATCCCTAGCTTTTTTGGTCTGGTTAGCCACACTTTTTTCCAGTAATATGCCTCTCTACAGATATCCTTTATACTGTTATTCTTCCATGAAGTCTAATCGCCCCTACCATGTACCTTTCTATTCTCTCCAGAATATGACTGATGTTAAAAACATGATCTTTGGTTTGGGAGGGGAATTTGGAATAATTAAACCACTGCACAATACCACCAGAACAGTTTTCCAATCTATTCTCAGCATATTATTCATTCAACGTCTAGTCAAGCAACTGAGTCTGATGGGGGTAATTCTATGGTTTATCCATTCAACTGAACATCATAGTCTGGACAATAGACATTTTTCATGTACTTGAGTTTTCCAGTATGCATAATAGGTTCAAAGTCTTTTAAGTGATTATATATATATCTCATTTAAATTGTTCTGCCATCTTCAGGGACTTAGTATAATCAGTAATACATCAATCATATGCAGAAAAACCTGGAAGACCTCACCACCTAAAAGATATTCCTGTCCTACTTGCACTCTGCCCTGGACAAGTGAAAAACACCTTCAATGATCCTACATATGCCTCATTTGTTAATAATAATACAGTCACTGAAAAATTACATCTTTTAAAAAGTCCACAATTATTTTGACATATGAATGGAATGAATGTCCTCTTTAATGGAGGATAACCTTTAGAGCAGCAAATTATTCTATAAACCAAATACTATTTTAGACAATCCACAATAAATCAAAAAGAAACAAATAAGCATTTATTAAGAACCTTCCATATGCCCCATACAAATATTATCTTGTCTGAGATAAGGTGAAACAAACCTGAGAGATGGGTGCTATTATTATCCTTACCCCTATTTTACAAATAAGAAAACTGAGGCAAAGTGAAGTATAGTGACTCACTCAGGGTCATATCAGTAGTAAGTATTTGAGGACAGATTTGAGGTCAAGTCTTTTTGACTCCAGACTAAATGCCATATCTACTATACCACCAAGCTGCCCTGAAAATGGGATTGTGTATTCTCTACACCTTTCAATCGAATGTATGATGGAGACTATATGAAGGAGTCTGCTATAGAGAATTGTTGGTAAAAGACTGATTGCTCGTATTTCATGCTTTCATCCAGGAAGGCTTTGATGTAAGTATAGCTTGTTTTCACACAAACACACACACACACACACACACACACACACATCCTTTAGAGATGGAAAGGTAGACACATGAGTCACTTGTCATTGATATTCTCTCAAGTAAGACCTTACTGCAATTAACAAGCTATCTTCCATAAAAGAGCAATAAGGGACGTCCATTTTAATGAATCTGCCAATTACTATTTTCTTTTCCCTCACAGGATTCTTAGGAGAACCAAATAGAAGATGAAAATTATCAGGAGTACAGAAAATCATATTGGCATCATATATTGAGTGTATATCATTATAAAAGATGCCCATCCTATTGGACTAAACACTAACATACATGAATCAAGAAGAATCATTAAGTAAATTCATAATTTAGGGTCTGATACATGCTTCTTTTGTGAAACATAGTCATTTCATAAATAATAATTCTAACTTCATTAAAGCCTTCAGTGGATATTAGCAAACAAATATTTGCTAAAATTTCCACAAAACTTATACTGAAGTACGTTAACATAAAAGATAGTATAATCATTTTTCCCCATAAAAGCATCTATCTTCAAGGAACAGTAGCTTACCTAAACTAACAATTATTCTTTGAGATATTAGGAGGGTAAACTGAACCCTGATGTACGATTTTCCCAATTTTTATTTCCTTTGAGAACATTATTCTCTTAATATAAACATTATGACTTCAGAAGCACAAATATAATAGTCTGAAATATTTGAAAATTCCTATCTACTTCACCTTCCATCAATACACCAACTAAGAAATTCATGTGTGTCACCACCAAAATACTTAGCTAATTTAAACCCAGTGTTAGTTAAGAAGTTCAGCTAAGATGGTGTCACTGACCTGTAACTAAGTGTGCATGTCTGAGTGGCAAGGGAAACTTCAAAGAAACTGGATTAGACTTATCATTCAAGTGGAAAGCCTGCTTTCTTTTCTTTCAACAGACAGCTGTCACCCCATCACTGTTCCAGATGGTGGAAGTTATGCAGTCGATGACCTGAGCCAAAGAAGACGTAGGCCAGAGCCAAGGTCCACTAAGAAGATATGGAATATTTCAAAAGCTCATCACCACAGGTTTCCAGCATACCAGGGACACATTTTATAGACAGAGAAATCACCCTTAATTTTGTGTGCTACACTGCAATGCAAAAGGCAATTTGAAAAAATAACTAGTGGAAAAAATGCCTTGAGGTATCTGACTATACCTGTATAAACCAATAATACTTTTAACAGACTTAGAGTTTGCTTAGTGATTTTTCTTTAAGAAATACATTTGAGTACATGAGATATATGGAAGCAGAAATGTTTGAAGGTGGTCTCTGAAGGACACAGGCAATGTGTTTTGCAATCCCTGGCTGCTAGGATGTGACAGCTGGGAACAGACTTTATAGTCTCAGAACAATCAATGATGGATAATGCCCTGTGTCAGACATTTAAATTCTGGGCTTTCCAGCAAAACTGAATGGATGAATGAACAAAGGAAGGAAAAGCCAACCAACCAAATGAATAAGTAGAAAAACAGGTAAGTAAATAAAACACACAGATTAGAAGGATAAGAACTGCCTCTTCAAATAGAATATATTCATTTCTTAATGCCTTGAAAATTATAGGACCCAAACCTATGTAGAACCCAGAACTTTCACATGAAAGACAATTAGTTGACATAAAGAAGAGTGAGCCATTCCCATATAATCAAATTACCCATAGTGACATACACCTACAATGACCATAGCATTATCCTCTCAAGAAAACACTGACCATGAATGTTGGTCATATATGCTCTGCATGTGAGTGTGGAGTTCAGTCTATGATGGGTAAAGCTTAGACACTAGAAGTTACAGGCATATTTCACAGAAAGAAGTATTTAAGAAATAAAATACTTTTTTCTCTCCTTACACTTTTCTTAGAGATCAGGAATGCTGCCAAAGAATGGACAGCTGTGTGCATGTGAAGGTCAGGTAATAGCACTATAATATATTTTGCACTCTTAATCTCTCTTTATTGCCTTTTCCATTCCCTTATTTTATTTTAACCCTTTCCTATCCCTACTAGGTCTTTATTTCCTTTTCCCTGCTCTAACTGAATTCTTTCTCCTTTCTCCTCTTCATCACAAACACATGCTATTCCCATCTCCAGCTGATCTCTGTATGAACTATACTGTAGCTAAAAGATAGTAGATCTTCACCTATTTTTAAAATCTACATTTTATGTACCAGGAGAGAAGAATGGCCAAACGAAAAGAATTCAACTGTCGTCCCTCAACTAATGATTGAAGGAAAATTTAGATGACAATGTGTCTTAATTCTCAGAATGCCAGCAACTTCCTTGAGAGTTGCCACATTTTGGCTAAAATGATGTGTCCTGTAGAGGTAGCAAAAGCAGCATTTGTTACTGGATTTTGAGCATATCTTTTCTCAAACCAGTCACAAAACAATCATACATAGCAATTTCTACGTTTTGCCCCAAAAGTTCTACAATGAATATTTTGTACGTGTGTCATTTTCCTCTTTCTGTGATTCCTTTTGGGGGAGCATAAATGTTTAATGTGATATTGCCAGGTCAAAAGGTATACACAGTTAAATGACTGTTGGGGTATAGTTCCAAATTGCTTTCCAGAATGGTTAAACCAATTCATAGTTCCACTAACCATGTATTAGTGTCTCTATGCTCCCACAATTGTTATTTTTCTGATTTGTCATTTCCCAAATGTAAAAGTAGAATTTTAGCATTGTTTTAATTTGTGTTTCTCTTATTATAAGTGATTTGGAGCTATATTCACATTCTTTCTTCTAAAAAAAATTTCCTGGTCACATCTTTGAACATTTATTTATTATGGAATAATTCTCGTTCCTATGTATTAATCACTTCCTAACATAGTTTTGCTTTAATTAGAGAAATTTGATTCAAAGAGAAATTGGGCCAATCGTATTAGAGAATAACTCCCATCTCCTCAGGAGTACCTGTAGGATCTTAATGGGGACATGTAGTCTTACCCAGGACAGGAGACTCATAGGAGAGTCTGGATAAGTATCCTCAAAACTTATATGACTACAAAAGAAACCACTGAACACTGGGGAAAGCAATTCAGGTGAATTTTGAGGTCAGAAAGAAGATTGTGAAGGATTTATAAGTGAAGGAAAGGAGAAGTGAAAATATTGAGTATAGATTAATTTTCCAAACAGTTTATCTGAGAAAAAGAAGAAAGCTAAAGGAAATTAACTACCACTACGACTGTTGCTGCTGTTGCAACTACTAAAATATTTGTGTCATACTCACTATGTACCAAGTTCTGATGAGCATTTAAATAATACCCATGTGCCAGGCACTGTGCTAAACACTTTGCAGTTACTATCTCCTTAAATCTTCACAATAACTGGGGGAAGTGAGTGCTATTATTATCCTTATTTTATAGATGAGGAAACTGAGGCAAGCAGAATTTTAATGACTTACCCAGGGTCACACAGACAATTAATGTCTAAAGTTGGATTTAAACTCAGGTCCTCTGACTCCAGACTCAAGCTTCAGTCACTTCCCAATCAAGTTGCCCTTAGCTTGCAGGGAAAGTAGAATCAAGTCAGTGTTTGTTTAAGGCTAGAGGAGAGATGGATTTGTTTGTAGCCTCCAAGTAAGAAGTAAGTAGACAGTGAGAGATTGGAGATTAAAGAGAGTGTGTGCATCATAGTGGTTGTAATTTACTTGAGATGAGATTGTCCTTGGCAAGGAGGAGGGATATTTCATCAAGAGAGGAAAGTGAAAGAGGACACAGTAGGGGATGAGGTCAGAGGAATGGTAAATGAGGAGAAGGGGAGAAATGGCCTCAATTTTTCCACTGAAATAAGAGATAAGGAGGGGGAATGATGGTGCTATGGGAAATTTGAGGAGAGATGAGTAAGTTTGGAGTAGCCACTGTGGTGAGTGAAAGAGTGAACTGATTAAGGAGCACTGACAGTCCAACTGAGATTATGTAATAAAAATTTATAGTGTATCTAGTCAGCGTGGTTTCATGATTTTCTATAGTTACATTCAGTAGTAGCAGGTGAATAGAGCTGAAGGCAGCAGATGATGGGAGTAATCTAAGGCTTGTGTTTGGCAACACTTGTTTGGGGATAGGACAAGGGAGCAAGTTACTCAGTTGTTGGGTACATTGTAGACTTGAACTGATTCACTGAGGGGTCAATATGTGTGTGTGTGTGTATTTGTCCTTCATTGCCGAAGAAGATCGTGCCATCAGAGAAATGATGACATGACTTGCACTTGACTTTGTTTTGAGTGAGGAAGGGCTGTGCAGGTCACCAGCCTCACTTCTCCTCCAGAGCCATCTGAATCCAGTGACCAGATATTCATCAGGATGACTGGAGATGACCCAGGATGAGGCAATTGGGGTTAAGTGACTTGCCCAAGGTCACACAGCTGGTGAGTGTCAAGTGTCTGAGGTGAGATTTGAACTCAGGTCCTCCTGACTCTGGTGCTCTATCCACTGCACCACCTAGCTGACCCCGGGGTGAGAAGGGAGGAAGATCCAACCACTGCCAGAGTGATACCCTGGGAAAGAATTGAGGCTTAAAGGGACCCAGAATCACAAAGAGGTTAAAAAAACAGAGTTAAGAATTATAAGAAAAGGGGAAAGATGGAATTCTAAAAGGTTTCGATCAGACAACTTATAGGGTATGATAAAATCAGTCAATTAGAAATGACTTCCTGAAGTATGGCATTATTTCACTTCAGCCAATATTTTGCAAAGCCTTTTCACACATAGTCTAAAGTTTATAATTGATTGAGATATGTATCAACAACAAAGCTAAAATGTGATAAGATGGTTTTGACCCTACCCTTATATAGTTTTTAGTATTTTTTTTGAATTTGATGCTAAACACCAAAGACACGTTTCCCCAGAATATCTATATACCAAGGAATCTATATGAAACCATGAATCTCCCTCTAATAGTCTTTGAGTCTTTTAAAGTATATAATAAAATCTACCCATTACTTTAAAACCCTCCTACTTGCCTAAATTTTCTTCTGAAAATCTGTTTATTCTTTTATGTGAATTAAAAAATATTTAAAGGACCTTCTTTATTATGATAACCATTGCTAACTCTCCCACATTCCTTAATTCCTGCAATTGAAATCCAAGAGTAAGAAAGAAAAAAAAACTTTTAACAAATTAGTATATTCAAGGAAAATGAAACCCTACAGTACCATGACCAAAAATGGATGTCTCTTTCTGCACTTTGGGGCCATTACCTCTCTGTAAGGAAGTGAAACATGAATCATAGGTTCTTTGGAGACATAGCTGGTCATTACAAAGATGATCAGAGTTCTTCAGTTTTCACAAGAGATTCTCATACAGTGATGGTGTCCTTCCATAAAATGTTCTCCTTATTCTGCTCACTTCATTCTCTATCAGTTCATACTCATCAGGATTCTATGAAATTGTCTTTTTTCATAATTTCTTAAAGCTTGATAGATAATATTCTATAACATTCATATGGCACAACTTGGCCAGCAATTCCCCAATTAGCTAAGTTTTTGACCTCATGGGGGTTATGGCCCACAGTTTAAGAAGTACTGGAGGGGTCAAGAGTGGGAAAAATTTAAGAAACACTGGAGAGGCAATCAAAGGAATTTTCTTAGATTTTAGTTCTTTCTTCCCCCATCCCTAACTTTTAATCTTCTCTTTTTTTTACATTAGTAATGGTATTTTATTTCTTTTCCCAAGTAAATGGCAAGACAATTTTTTAGCATTCATATTTCCAAGATTTTAAATTTCAAATTTATTTCCCTCCTTCTTTCCTTCGTTCTTCCTAAAATGGTAAACAGTTTGATATAAGTTCAACATGTACTATCATGTAAAACATTTCCATATTAGTTACAATTGTGAAAGAAGAAATAGATCAAAATGAAAAAATAATGATGAGAAAGAATAAAGTGACTGAAATAATATGCTTTCTTCTGTATTCAGAGTCCATAGTGTTTTATCTGGATGTGGATAGCATTTTCTTTTGTGAGTCCTTTGTCTTGGATCATTGTGTTGCAAAAAAGAGCTAAGTCATTCACAGATGGTCATCACACAACATTCCTGATACTGTGTACATTTTTTCCTGGTTCTGCTCACTTTACTTTGCATCAGTTTGTACAAGTCTTTCCAGAATTTTCTGAAATTTGCTTGTTCATCATTTCTAATTGCACAATAGTATTCTACTACATTCATATTCCACAGCTTGTTCAATCATTCCCCAATTGCTGGGCATCCTCTCAATTTCCAGTATTTTTTGCCCCCATGAAGAGAACTGTTATAAATACTTTTGCACATGTAACTCTTTGTCCCTTTTTTATGATTTCTTTGTGATGCAGACCTAGTAGTGGTATAGCTGGATCAAAGGGCATACACAGTTTGATTGCCCTTTGGGTATAGTTTCAAGCCCTTGAAAGTGGTTGTATCACTTCGTATGTCCAGCTACAGCGAATTACCATCTCAATTTTCTCATATCCTCTCCAACATTTATCATTTTCCTTTTTTGTCCTAATAGCCAATCTGATAAGTATGAGGTGGTACCTCAGAGTTGTTTTAATTTGCATTTCTCTAATTAAAAGTGATTTAGAACACTTCTTCATATGCCTGTATATAGCTTTATAAAATAACTTTTTATGGTCAGATTCTTTTTCTCATTGTTGTTTTTTTCTCATCTTTTTTGTCCTTTACTCCTTCTTTTAAATTTGATCTTTCCTTCTGAGGTGGAAGGGATACTGTATCAGGCTTCTTGTGCCCTAACTGTTTACCTCAGGTTGCACCGATGTTGCTTTGAAGCCTGTGGGAGACCTTTATGTCTGACAGTGTGCTGGGGGAATAGGGTGGGGTGGTGCTGTTTGGAGGTCTTAGGTGTCTGGCAGCTTACCTGATGCTAATCCAGTGTCCTAGTGGTGGTGTGTGGTGTGTGCTGAGGCTGGTGAGGTGTTTCTGCATTTCTCTAAGGATACACTGAAGCACGTGGCAGTCTAGCCAGTGGAGGTTGCCTGTTTGCCTGGGGCTATGGTGAAGCCCATGGCAGTTCTCAGAGATGAAGTCTGCCTGTTCCCCTGGCTATGCTGAAGCACATGGGGAATCCTGGCATTGGCATTTGTATGCTATATTGCACTGAGGCTCAGAATCTCCCACTGGTTCGCAGAGATGGGGCTTGCTAGGATATTTCCTGTCCTGAACTGTGTTCACCTTTTATCAGAGTAAAACAGACCTTTCTTGCTGATCTTCCAACTGTCTTGGGCTCAAAGATGGTTTCACTCCTTTTTGCTGGTTCTTCTGTTCCAGGATTTGTTTGGGAATGCTATTTTTATGGTTGTTTGGAGGTGAATATGGGAGAGTAATGGCAATATACTATTTACTATATGATCTTGACTCCTGGAAGTCTTAATCTCCTCTTAAGGAATAGGAAATTTCTTTTGCTTGTGCTGTTTCCTCCATGGTATCACACTTCCTCAATGCATTTCTATGCCAACTTACTTGTGTATATGTTTGTGTTAGAACTTACTTGTTTTCTGTTTCAGGTTAGTGGCCTTCATCTTATGCCTACTCTCCCTATCTTTCCATGCTCATATACTCCTCTTACATAACCAAATTATGAGAAATAGCAAGTTCCACCTACTTCTTATTGCTTTACATATGAAAATAGTCTTTTTGTGCTCTTTTCACTTTTGCTTCTTTAGCCTTTTAGAATAGAGCCGATCTACCTCTCTCCCCTTGCCTCCACCAGGTCTTCTGTTTTTCTTATTTAATTTCATTAGCACCTTTTGAAAACTTTAAGGTTCTGAAGGAATGTTTGTTTCTTCTTGCCTTCTTAGAATGTTAGCACTACATCTTCATACAGTTCCTGCCAATAACTTAAATAAGTTTATAATTTTAAGTTTCTCTGGATATCTGCATATTCCTTTCAAAGTTTCTACTCAGCCCTCATCTTTTCATCAGAAATCCCTGAAAGACTTCTATTCCTTTAAAGATCTATTTTCTCTCCTATAGAATTCTCCTCAACTTTGAAGGGTAAGTATTCTTGACTGTAAGGTGATAATTTTTGCCTTTTAGAATATTGTATTTTTATTGTATTTTTAATATTTTATGTGCGTGTTTTCAATCAGCAGAAAAATGCCTTTTCTGTGTTTCCCATCCCCACTAATTGAAAATGAAAAAACCCCAAACTTTCACTGAAAACACGTGTCATCAAGCAAAACAAGTTTCTGCATTGGTCATGTTAAAAATGTATGTATCATTCTGTACTGTGAGACCCTTATCCCTCTATGAGGAGATGGGTAGCATATTTCTTCTTTGTTCCTCTGGAATCACAGCTGGTGATTACACTGATCTGAGTTTCTAATTATTTCAAAGTTGTTTACTTTTATCATATTGTTGTCATTGTACAAATCGTTCTTCTGGTTCTGTTCATTTCACTCTGTGTTAATTCACATAAGTCTTCTCAGATTTCTCTGAGACCATACTTTCCATCATTTTTACAGCACAATACTATTCCATCACATTTATAGACCATAACTTGTCCACTCATCCACAGTTTCTGGGCACCTTCTCTGATTCCCACTCAAAAAAAAGTTATCAATATTTTGTAAATCCTTGGGTACAATATCTCTCTTTACTTTTGTATTTCTCCCCTTATTCCCCTATTTCTCAATGACTGAGGTATATTTTTGTACCCAACTCTGTGTATGTCATATTCTTCTCTCCTTTGATTAATTCAGATGACAATAAGGTTCCAGTATCACCCACTCTCTCTAAATCATTTCTTCTTGTTTGTATAGATATCTATCTGAACATCCTGATTATATACAGTAATTTTCCCTAAATATCCTTTTTCTTCCTCCCCCTGATATCCATCATTGCATTGTTTTTCATTGCTCTTCCCATTATTCTTTTTGAAAATTATCAAGGCATAACAGAACCACTTCTAGGCCTTATCTAATGACACTCCTTCATTTGGGGAATTTACCCATCATTTGGGGAATGGCTGAACAAGTTCTGGTATAGGAATGTGATGGAATAGTTTTGTGCTATAAGAAATGGTGAGCAAGTAGATTTCAAAAAAATCTGAAAAGATTGACATGAACTGATGCTGAGTGAAGTGAGCAGAACTGAGGGAACATTGTACACAATAACAGTAACATTATACGATGATTAGCTATGATGAACTTAGCTCTTCTGAGCAATGCAATGATCCAAGACAATTCCAACAGACTTATGATTGAAAATGTTATCCACTTCCAGAGAAAGAACTATGGAATGGAAATGCAGATCAAAACATACTATTTTCACTTTGGGGTTTTTTTGTGGCCTTTCCCTTTTCTGTTTCTTCTTTCACAACATGACTAATGTGGAAATATGTTTACATGCTTGTACATGTATAATCTATATCAGATTGCTTGCTTTCTTGGGGAGCGAGGACGAAAGGGAGGGAGATGAAACTCAAAATTTTATAAAAAATAAATATTGAAAACTATCTTTACATGTAATTGGAAAAATAAAATACTATTTACCAAAAGAAACATAATTACACTCCCTCTGTGGCCCATGATGATGATGGGGTTCAGTGGGAATACATGTGTCATCTCCTTATATTAGAATGTAAGTAGTTTATCCTTGTTTAATCCTTTATTAATCTTCATAGTGTTTACCTTTTTGTTACTTTTAACTCATATTTGAGCTTAAAAGTTTCTATATAGTTCTAGTCTTTTAAGCTGGAAGGCTTAGAAGTCTTCCATTTCATTAATAGTCTATTTTCACCTCTGTAGGAATACATTCAGTTTTGCTGGGTCAGTTATGCTTGATTATGAGCCTATATCTTTTGCTTTGTGGAATATATACCAAGCTCTACACTCCTTTATAGCACTGATGGTGAAATCACGTGTGATCCTGACTGTGTCTTCTTGATAACTTCTTTCTTTCTGGCTTTTTTCTTTGACCTGGAAGCTCTGGATTTTGGCTATGATGTTCCTGGAAGCTTTCATTTGAGGGGCTTCTTGTGGGAGGTGACTGATTGATTGTTTCTATTTCTACTTTTCTCTCTGATTCTAAGACAGAACTGTACAGCTCACAAGATAAGGCTTTTGTTTTTGTTTTTTAACATTTTTAAACAAAATTTTCTTGTATTTAAAAATGTAAAAAAACCCCAACATTCTAGAACATAGGCTATACAAAAATAGAAGGCAGGCCAAATTTGCCCTGTGGGTCAGTTCCTGCTCTAAGAGGTCTGGGCAGTTTTCTTTAAAGATTTCTTGTTTTGATCATGGTATTCAGGAAGTCTGATGATTCCTAAATTTACTCTCCTTGATTTGGTTTGAAGAGAAGTTGCTTTTTTCAATGAGTTAGCTTATGTTTTCTTCCATTTTTCAGTCTTTTGACTGTTTTTTAATATTGCATATTTTCTCAAGGAGTCTTTGACTTCTCAATGAACCAGAACTGGTAGTAGGTGACAAAACTGCCAATTGGCACCAGTCCCTGTCTAAATGCCTCAGTAAAGGTCTGGGGACCATAGGATGAGTCTAGTGCATTCTTCTGCACTGATGTATAGCTTCTTCCTGAACACTGGAGTACTTCATGCCTTCTATACAGACCCAGTCCTCAGTCCATAGACCTTTCTGTCTCCTCATGATGACCTGTGCTAGAAAAATCACTCACTATGACTTTTTCCATGGATTTCCTTATCAGAATTCAACCTGGCGCAATTTCTAGATCTGTTTTTATGAATTTGAAAGGGAAGTTCATTGTAGTGCTTCGCACTACTCTATCATCTTGACTGAACCTGGAATATTATACTACAAGATTTTTTATAAGTTACTAGAAGTTGACAGGTCTTGATTGTAGTTCCTTGGGACTTGAACTGCCTCCTTCTGTATTCTTGTATTTGGTTTTTTTTTTTTTATTTTAGGGGAATATCTGGGTTTTAAATATGACATTCCTTGCACTTCCCCTTTCAAGAGAGAGATTCTATCTTTACTTAGTTTTCTAATTCTAATAGATGTGGACAATGTCTAAAAGATATTTATGTTATTTTGAAAAATATAGTATAGGTTTTTTTCTTAAGTTCTGATTTTCAGGGAGTCTAGTAATTGTTAAATTCTCTTTCCTTGACCTGCTTTCTCAGTCAGTTGATTTTGATATCAAACATCTTCATTTTCTTCTATTTTTTCAATCTTTTGATTTTGTTCTAATATTTCTTGCTGTCTTATGGAATCACTGATTTGCATTTGGTTTGGTTTTCAGGGAGTCCATTTCTTAAATAAAATTTACCACCTTAATTTTAAGTTATTTGTTCTCCTCTCAATCATTTCCTTAAGGGCTTTTATTTCGTTTCCTGCCCCCTCTTTTTATTTCTAAAATGCCCAGTTTGTGTTTGATTGGTTTTTGTTTGTTTGTTTGTTTTTGGGTCTCTGCTTTTAATTGTTAGTTTTACTTGCTCTTTCTTTTGGGGGAATCTTTAGATTTGCAATAATTATTGATAGTGGTCAGAATTTTCTTTGACTTACTTATCTCTTCACCTTTTATTCCTGAATAGGGTCTTTGTGCCAGGTGCAAGGTCTGCTCCCTACTGTGCTTTTGGTGTGGGTATGTTTTGCCTCAGTCCTCTAGTTTCTTGAACTGACATCCTTGAATAGCCCTTACTGGATTTTTGAAGTTTAGATGTTGCATCTTCAGGGTCTTCTCTGCTGTCCCAGGACAGAGTGTATGGGACCTGAATACACCATGGGTCCAGGTTGTCCTGGTCTAAATATTGTGGCCCCATGTTGCTTGATTCTGTTTCTGGGCTTCCAAGGTCCTCATTCTGATGCTTTCAGATCTTCCTGGGGCTTCTCATGGGAGTCTTCCACTCTTGCTACCTTCAGATTCCGAGCCTTATAGGCTCTAAGTATCTGGCCTATTACTAGTTGGGTTGGGAAGCTAATGTCTACTGGTGCTTACTCTTAGTTTTTCTGTTATTTGAGGATTTATGACTAACTCTTCTTTGTGAAGTTCTGAGGTGGAAGAAGTCTCTTATTCCAGTTCCTCATAGGTTTTCTTAATCATTCATAAATGAGGTGCAAACTTTAGGGTTTTATTGAAATAGCATGTGCAGTTTGACTTTAATTCAGTCAGAGTCTTGCCAAAATTTCTCATTCATATATCTTAATCGACCAATTTAATTCTTTTTTCAATTGCCATCCTTGTTGACCTCTTCGTTGCATTCAACACTGTCGATAACTCTTATTCCTGGATGCATGCTCTTCTCTGGGTATTTTATGGCAAATATTTTCTCTTAGCTTTTTTCTGATCTGTGTGATAGTTCCCAGTCTCCTTTGGTATATATTTATGCATGTCATTTTCACTGGCTCTTGGTGTCCTTTAAACCGTCTTCTCTTTTTCTTCCATATTATCTCACTGGATCATCTAATTGGCTCCCCTAGATTCAGTAATCATGTTCATGCAGATCTACCTGGTCACCTTTAGTCTTTTCCCTGAATCCAATTGCCTACTGGACATGTTGAACTAGAAGTCCTATAGACATCTCAAACTCAATATGTCAAAACAGAACTCATTATATTTTCTCCCATACTCTCCCCTCTTCTTAATTTTCCTATGACCAGTGAGGGCATAACTTCCCAGTCATCCTGGATCACAACTTTTAAGCTATTCTCAACTTCTCACTCCCACTTATTCCTCATATCCACTTTGCCAAAACTTATAATTTATATCTTTGAAATATCATATTATATCTAATATATATACACACACGTGTGTGTGAATGTATGTATATCTATATTCTTTTCCCTACTCGTGGAAGTTACCACCGTGCATCACTTCATAAACTACTGGGATAATCTTCTAATCGTTCTCCCTCCCTCAGATCTAGCCCTATTGCTATCCTCTTTTCAGTGGCCAAAGTAATTTATTTAAACAATAGTTTTGACTCTCTCCCCACCCCTCTCTCTCTCACACACACACACACACACACACATATGCACACACACACACACGCACACAGTCAAAAAAAACTCCCCATTACTGAGCAGATAGAATATAAGGTCTTTTGTTATTTGTTTTTAGCAACTCATTTTTACCTTCCTAGTCTTATTGCATATTGTTGCATTCTGTACTGTGATCCAGGCATATGAGCCTTCTTGATCATCCTTTTCTACTTCCCATTTCTGTATCTTTTCAATGGTTTGTCCCCCATACCTAGGGTGTTTTCTTTCCTCGATTATCTCTAAGAATTCCTGGCTTCCTTTAAGCTCAAATGCCACTTTCTGAAAGAGGCTTTTGTCAGTCCCAGTTCCCCCACTTCTAGATCTTTTCCTTTTAAGTTGACCTTTCATCATATATTACTAAGTATTTACGTGCTACTTCCTCCATTGGAATATAGACTGCTTGAGAGGAATAAATGTTTTGTTTTGGCTTTTTTGTATAACCAATGCTTAGCACAGTCAAGGCATACAACAAATCTTTGTCAATGGACTGATAGAATTTGGTAGTATACCTTCTTTTTCTATATTTACAAACAACTTAGGCAACTTGATTTGGCCTTTGAAGGAATTTACTTGTTGATGTGTTAGGGTATGGGATTATTTTTCTTCAGCAGTTCCTTTACAGAATGGTCAATTGCATTTTTTTCTGGAATTGTGTTACTTATATTCTCTATTTCTTCTGTTTAAATGTTTTGTATTTCTGTAAACATTTATCCATTTCACTTAAACCAGTTTTGTAGCCATATGACTAAGAACAATAGTTTCTAATGATTCCCCCTTTTCTTCTTCATTAATTGTGAATCTTTTTTCTTATTCTAAAGTATGATGATTTGTTTTTTTCTTTAAAAAAATAAATCTAGCCAACAATGTCTGTTTTTGCTAGCTCCTCCTCCAATAAGTCAGCTTCTAGTTGTTCATCAAGTTGAAAAATTTGGGGGTTTTTTTGTCTTCTTTGATCCTTTAAGATATCTATTTTTGTGCTTAGAATTATTTCTAGTTCTTCTAGTTACATGTCAAATTAATTTATTCTTTTTTTTTCAAAAGTCTTTTTCCAGATATATGTTTTTCACTGACTGCTTTATCTATACTCCCCAAAGTAAAATGACAATTGTTGGAAGGATTTTGAGAAGACAGACCCACTATTATACTATTGGTGGACCTGTGAATTCATCTAACCATTCTGGAAAGTGACTTGAAGCTATAACTAAAAAATTATTTCAAACCAGCAATACTACTGCTAGTTGTCAAATTTGTATGCACCCACACATATAAAAATATTTTATGGTATTTCTTTACAAATGGAATACAAATATAAATGGAATGTATAACAGTTAGGGGATAGCTGAATAAAATAGGGCATTTTATATAATGGAATATTGTTATACCATAAAAATAATGAAACAATTTCAGAGAAATCTAGGAAAATATATGAACTAATACTGAGTGAAATGAGATGACACAGAAGAGAAATTTGGGAAGTAACAACATTGGATAACAATCAACAGTTTTAAAAGACTTAAGAATTTTCATTTATGCAATGATAAAGCACGTTACCTACCACCTGATAATGGGGTGACAGACTTCAGGTGTAAAAAGTACATTTTGAACAAATCAAATGTGGACATTTGCTTTGCTTGATCATGCTTGTTTTAAGAACATCATCATATTGTAAGATTGTAATATTTGCTTTACTCCTGTATTACAAGGTTTGTCTTTTAAAAAAAAAAAATTATTGTGAATCTTGGAAGTAGAAAGGGTAGTTAGCAAAGATACTGCAAATGGATAAAAAAGTAAAAGAGGTGCATTAACATTTTTAAGTGCATAGAAGAGAATAGGAGGAAGTTCAGAAGGAAACAGACAAGCAAGACAACTTTGAGAGCAATGTATTGAGTCTATTATGTACTATTTAAAAAGTAAGCTGTATATAATAGATATTGTCTATTAAATATGCAATCCTCCTTTTCTGCAGCAATTTGCATATGGAAATTTTCTTTAGTCTCTTTGTGAATTTCATTTTTAATTAAAAATTCTATCCAGGTCCTTAACTTTGTACTCTGCTTTTGTTTGTTAATCTGATCATTAGGTTTGTCTATATGGGAAAGGGTCACATTGAAGTTATCCAGCATTATAACTTTGCTGTCTAATTTCTCTTTGCAACTTAATTTTTTAATTAAATACTTAAATGCTATGTCATTCAATGAATATATATAAATATTGATATTATTCCATTATCCATTGGGCTAATAAGCATAACTTTCTTTATTTAGTTTCTTTTAACCATGTCTATTTTTACTGTTGCTTCATCAGAAAGCATAATTGCCACACCTACTTTTAAAAATTTTTGCTGAAGCATAATAAACTAAGCTACAATTCCTTATTTTAATTGTGTTTGAAGAATCTCTCTGAAAACCCTAGGGGGCTTTGCATTTGCCCAGCCTTTCTACCCCTTAAGGTGGAATGTCAGAACTTCCACTGTGACTATGGAACTCATAGTTCCTAATCCTTCTTGCTTGATTTAAATCAATATTTATCAAGTGCCTACTATGTATCAGGCACTATGCTAAGCACCAGGGATACAAAAAGAGGCAAAAACAGTCTCTCCCTTCAAAAAGTTTACAATCTGATGAGAGAAACAATATGCAAATATGTATAAATTAACTTATATACAAGATAAAAAGGAAATCATTAACAGAGGGAAGGCAGTAGAATTTAAGAGGAGTTGGGAAAACCTTCCGATAGAATCATATCAATGCCCAGCATGATCACAGGGTAGTCAGATATATAGTTGATGCAGTAGAACAAAATACTGCCCTAATAACTCTTCTCCAACAAACTGCCTCTAATATACATTTTAAAACCAGAACTGCTTCTTTAAAAGATATAAAAATAGACAATTTTTGACAACCTTCTGATTATTAAAATCAAGTGAAGCATAAAGTGAAATGCGTGCTTGACCACAAACAATGGTCAGCACAGAGTCCAAATGAAAAAGTAGAATTTCTTAAAGACAGGTTCTCCAGATGTTCCTCTTTGCAGATGACATGGTGCTGAGTGCTTCAAGCCATGAAATATGAGAGAGCCTTCTGAATGAAATACATAATTATGCAAAAGGGTTCAGCCTAATAACCCATTAAGGAAAAAAAAAACAACTCGATGAAATTCTGCTATTCAAATTATGATATACAATTACATGGATAACTCTTAGAACTGATCCATCTGTACATATATCTAAAATAGACCCTTCAGACGGGTAATGATGAATTTACTATAAGAAGAACATTAGGCCAGATCATGTCAGGAAGTTATTGAATACTTTTATTTACCCTAAATCTATCCCTGAAGTAAAGACTAATTAATTATTCTTTAAGAGATACAATAATAGCTGCAAATTAAGGATGTCATGAACAGTCTCTTAAACACCAAAGTTGCAAATTGCCCAAAGGAGAATGGAAAATAGACCATTTCTTAATGTGAGAAATTGTTTCTATGATGTAGTGGAGAAATGCTAGAAGCCTTTCTAGTTAAGTCAAGGATAAAGCAAGTATATGCATCATCACTACTACTTTTTGACATAATTCTAGAAAGACTTGATTAAAGTAATAAAACAAGAAAAGTAAATTAAAGTAAAAAGCATAGGAAAAACAAAACAAAACTAATTATTACATTTTTCTGATAACATGGTACTCTACATAGTCTTAGAGATTAAAAATAGAAATAATTTTAGTAAAGTAAGCTTTTGAGTTTTCAAATTACAAAGTAGAATATAAATTATATATATGGAAACCATCAGCTATTTTTATGTATTATCAACAAAATCAAGTAGGAAGATATATAAAACAAATTCAAAATGACTATGGAATGAATGAAACCTTTAATACTTTACCTAACAAGAGAAACACAGGAATAATATAAATACAATATAAAATATTCTCTGCAGAAATAAGGACAGACTTAAATAGCTGGAGATACAGTAACTGATTATAGTTGTGTTTGCTATTCTAATATAATAAAAATATAATACTGTCTAAATTCACTTATTTAGTTCCATGTCAATAAAAATCACAAAAGAAAACTTTATAGAGCTGGAATTAGTCAAAATTCATATGAAAGAACAGAAGATCAAGAATATCAAGGTAAATAATGAAAAAGTATGAAATAAGGGTACTGCTAGTACCAGATATCAAATTATATAGTAATAATCTTCAAAATTATTTGTTAAGGGTTAGAAAAATAGAAAAAAATTTGAACAGTGGGACATACTAGTTGCACAAGATACAAAAGCAAAAATATAATATTCAATTAACCTAAAGACCCCAACTGCTTATTACTTTACAAAAACTGTTGGCAAAACTGAAAAAGTTTGCCAAAAATTAGGTTCCGTATGCTAAAATAAACTCAAAATTGATACATAGACTAGATATAATCCATCATGTTCTGGACAAAAGGTCAGTGAGACACTTTTTTCAGCTAGGTAAAAGAAAACGTCTTGAACAAAAAGAACAGTGAGGTTCACAGGAGATAAAATATAAAATTTCGATTACATAAAATTGAAAAGCTTTTAAACCAACAAAAAAAATCAATGTAGCTAGATTCAGAGGGAAGAAAGTTAACTGGGAAAAACAATTTTTGTATGTAGTTTCTCTGAAGAACATCTACTATCTTGGTTACCTAGAGAACTAACAAAAAATATTTTGAAAAAGAACTATTGCCTAATAAATGTTCCAAAGATATTGGACCAAGGGAAGAAATCTAAAGTATCAATAACAATACAAAAATGTTCTAATTCACTAATTATGAGAGAAATGAAAATTAAAACAACTCCGTTAAAAAAAATACCCTCACATCTATCAGATTAGGAGTAATGGTGAAAGATGACAATTTTTAGAAGGGATGTGGGAAGGCAGGCTTATTAATGTAGTGTTGAAGGACCTAGGAATTAGTCCAGCCATTCAGTAAAGCAATTTGGAACTATACCTGAAAAGTCACTAAACTGTCTTTTAACCTTACAATACCTCTACTGGGCATATACTTCCAAAAAGATCAAGGAAAGGTGGGGAAGACTCACGTATTCAACATCATTCGTAGAAAGAATTGTGAGGAAAGTGGGTACTAATTAATCCTTATTTTTTTCAAATTTTCTTTGACACTGTTGATCACCCTCTCCTCCTATATACTCTCTTCTCTCTAGTTTTTCAGGACACCTGTCTCTACTGGTTCTCCTCCTATCTATGTGACTGCTCCTACTCTTTTGTTGGATCCTCATCCAAATCATGCCTTCTAATCATAGGCTTCCCAAAATGTTCTGTCCTGGTCTATCTTCTCTTTTCCTTCTATACTACTTCACTTGGTGTTCTCATCATTTCCTATGGATTTAATTACCATCTCTATGCTGACAAGTGTCAAATCTACCCAGCCTCTTTGATGACCTCCAATCTTTTATCTTTAAGTGCCTTTCACATACCATGAATTGGATATCCAGTAGACCCCTTAAATTCAAAAAGGTCAACACCATTCTCCCAGGTCCTCAGGCTTACAATCTTGGATTTATTTTAAACTTCTTACTATCTCTCATCTCCCATTTTCAATCTCTTGCAAAGGCCTGTTGATTTCACTTTTGCAGCATTTTTCAAACATGTTACTTTCTCTCCTCTGATACTGCAACCACTCATGCCTGGAATATTGCCATATCATAATACTGGGTCTGCCTGCCTCAGGTCTCTCCCCATTTCAATCCACACTCCATTCAGTCACTAAAGTGATTTTCCTAAAGTATAGGTCCAATTATGTCATCTTCTACTAAAAAAAACTCAGTGGCTCCCTTTTACCTCCAGGATTAAATACAAAATTTATTTGACATTCAAAGCCCTTCATAAACTAGCTTCCTCCTATGCATTTCCAGTTTTCTTAAATCTTACTTTCCACCAAATACTCTTTAACCCAGTGACACTGGGTCCTTGATGTTCATGAAGCAAGCCCCTTCATTTCTCAGCTCTGGGCATTTTCTCTGACTGTCCCCCATTTCCAGAAGGCTCTCCCTCTTCATCTTTGTCTACCGAATTTCCTGGCTTCCTTTAAGTCCCAACTAAAACCCCATCTTCTAAAGAAATCTTCCCCAACTTCTCTTAAATCTGATTCCTTCCCTCAATTATATCTTAGTTATCCTATATATAGCATGTTTGTATGTATTTTTTGTTTGTTTTTCCCCATTCCATCATGAGCTCCTTAAAGCTAAGGACTGTCGTTTGCCTCTTTTTTTGTAAGTCCAATGTTCAACACAATGCCTAGAATGCAATAAATACATAATAAATGCTTGATTGATTGCACTGGGAAATGGTTGAATTAATTATTTTATATGAATATGAAGCAATATAATTACACCATAAGATATAATGAAAAGCATGGATTCAGAGAAGACTTAAGTGAATTAATGCTAAGTGAAGCAAACAGAATCAGGGGAGAAATTTCTTCGCTGATTATGACACTGTAAAGCAAAGCAACTTTGAAAGATTTGAGGTCTCTGTCCCCTGAAAGGAGAACTATGAATTCTATAGGACCAATATATGCTTCCTCAAGCATATTTCTACCTCCTGACGGGGGGGACTAGGGAAGTAGAATGAGCCATACATTTTTGCACATGCTTAATTTATAGATTTATTTTTGCTTGACTATGTTATTGGTTACAAGGGAGACCTGAAAGGTTGTCTTTGGAGGAAGGAGTGTGGAAGAAGGGAGCTGGGGAGAGTGGAGTGGAAAAAAGTAAAGGATGGTAAGATCATCAATGAAGTATAAAAAATTCACAGAAGATATCAGAAAATGGTTTAGAGGGAAAGAAACACTGGAACAACTTTGCAACTATTATGTTGAACATAGGCATATGAGAACATACACGTATATATGTACATATGCAAATACATATGTAATATATTTGACATATATATGCATGTATTATACATATAGGTATATTTGTGCATTGTATATATTATGTTTGTGTCTTTACATATGCATATATAGTATATACATATGCTACATAGATATATGTGTTAACATATCCATATATTTTATATAATAGTAATTATTAAACTATGTATATATATGGATTTTTGTATGTTCATTATGTTTTATATGAAAGGGAATATATACACACATATTTGTATACATACATATATGTGTATATATGTTTAGCATGTTAGTGCCAAAGCTGCCCCATTAGTAGTTTCCCTTTATACCACCTTCTAATATTAATATTAAATATATTCTGATATCTTCCATGTTCTGTAAACATATTCTGATATTTTCTTAAAAAATTTAACACCTCATTGATTTTCTCATTCTTTGTTTTTTCCACATTACTTCTGAAAACTCTTTTTGTGTGTTTGTGTGTGTACACATATCCTTTACATGCAGCTTGTTATCTATATGTACATAATGCATTTAGGTATAACATATATACATATGCCTGTCCCATGTTTCTGTCTTTCTCTGTATGTGAGGATGCTTGTAATTGCTTGTGTATGTCAAGTTCAGAATTTTAAAAAAATTAAGAGGTCAATGGAAAGAGGTACATGACGATCTAAGTAATTTGCAGAGTGTGACCAGTAAACAACTGTGTAGTAGAAACTACACACAGAACATCATCAAGGAGACATAGGACTAGAAAATAGACTGGTTGATCATGTCATAAAATTGGAATATCCCTCAAATTTAGCCACCTCTTATGTCTCTATAAATTTAATGAGCATGCTATTTTAGCTGACGAGTCATTGATAAATGATACTAGGAAAATGGAATATCATTTTAAGTCTTTATTTATTATAGGAAATATACTCAAAGATTCTATGCCTAAACCTGACTTTCTCTTCAGTGTTTTTGTCATGTTACCTATCATATTATTTATGCTTAAAATAGCCTACATAAAAGAAAATAATAAAACGTATTATCAACAATATCAAAGACAAATCATTCAGCATTGAAAGAAAATTATCTTTGGAATGACAGGTTTAACTCAAGGTAATTACTAGATCATAAGCGTCTTGAGGGCAGACCATTGTCTTGTTTTTCCAGATTTTTCTCTGGCACCTTGCTCATAGTAGACAATCAATGCTTGTTGAGTGAGTTCAAGAAGAAGTAAATTCACATTTCTTATGCTCATGTATCATTCTATTCTTTTCTGGCTGTAGACTTAAGGTCAGAAGTTCCTCCTCTGATCCTCAAGGATGAGCTTTGGAATATGGAAGTTGAAGGACAGGCCCAGTCACAGCTTTCCTCCTCTCCCTGGGAAATTCCCACTTCTTAATTTTCACTCTGAATTGCACTCTCATGAACTTTCTCTGCGAGTGTGAGCTGAGGAGCAAGACCGCATGTGTCAATAGTCCAACCATGTCTCAGAAAACAAAATGTCACTCATTCTGACTCATTTTAGAATGTAGGAATGGAGGAAAACCTCAGATTCAGTTTAGTTTTGCCTTTTTGAGAGTTTATTCCAAATCAGCAAAACATAACCACATAATTCTCTCTCAGTTTGGCTCATCCAACCAAGGCAAAGCCTGACACTTTGGAAGAATAAGCATTGACTTCGCCCTAGCCTCCTCCTTTCTATATTTTTATATACAAATACCAAACACTCTTCCAACCTGCTTTTGCCTTAGTGTTCACAAAAAAGCAATAGACAATCTCCAAGGAAATTAGATCAATCAATTTTAACTAACTGGCAAAAGAAATGAAAACCACTTAAACAGAAATTAGAAAGTTTTGAAAAATAGAATTTGTAATTAGCTTCCATACTATTCAGATAGAGAAGAAGGAGAGGGAAGGGGAGACTATACAATGTGCCATTAAGTCAGACATCTACTTTCCCTTCTCCATTGATGGAAAAAAGAAATTTTTTAATTTTTCTGGAAAACTTAAATCTCCCCAGTTTATGGAAATCCTTTAAAATATATACAATTTTCTGACTTCTTAGAGTACACTAACTTTAATTTGATTATTTATTTAGATGATTTTAGTCATTTTAAATTTTTGTAGCACTTTTTGCCTTGAATTAAATAACCTTAGAGGGATTGGCAACTTTTAGGCCTTGTAGTATGGGGCATGGATCAAATATGGCCTGCTACAGCTTTTGGGTGCCCCCAAGCTAAGAATGAATTTTACATTTAAAAAAAAAATGTTATAACATTTTAAAATATAAAAAGCATTTCTATTATCCTGTCTCTTGCTTCTCAGTGTATCAACTTCACTGAGCAACCATCCCCGTTTTTTACCCATTCCACATCCCTGATCTATCTTCTGTAACCTATAAAGAACTAGAGAGGAAAACCATATAATCAAACTCATTAAATTGGTAATCCTAATTTGCAAACAATTCAAATAAAAAGTTGCCCTCTGGAGGCACCTGTGGTAGGCATGTTGTTACAGCTGTGCTAGTACTCAGAGACATATTTTACTTGGTATACTTTGAATTCACATTGTGTCTAAATAATTTGTTTGATGAAGTTCTGCCAGATAAATGGGAGCCTTGCTGTACCACAGAACTCCTGTGGGTTAGGATGAGGGAACTGTGACATGCTTAATGCTTTGACAACTGTAGAAATAAAAAAAAAACATAAAACCTTATAAATGAAATAAAACTGGAGAGTCTAACAAAAGTCTCTATGTGCACAGCTGACCACTATATTTCTTTGCTAATTCTAAGCTTCAAATTGTTTGAAATCAAAGCTGGAATGGGTGGATTTATGGTATAGTATGTTGGATTCATGGAACCAGTGGAGAAGATACGTATCTTGCATTTGAGAAAATATTATTAAATAAAAAGAAGTGTTTTTTCATTTAAAGAAACAATTAAAGTGATGTTATCTGGTTCCTTCAACTTTTTCTTACTTTCGTGAATTTTTTTCTTGTTTTCATGAATATATCCCCCTCTCCTTTCCCCCTTGAGAAAACATGAAAAGCAAAAGCCCTTTTGCAAACATATATAGTCTGAGCAAAATAATTTCCTGTGCTGGTCATATAAAAAAGTCTCAATTTACATTCTGAATTCAGCACCTTTGTATCTGGAGGTAGGCAGCATGCTACATCATGAAACCACTAGAATTTGGTTATCATGATGACCATAGTTACTGAGTCTTTCCAAGTTATTTTTCAGACACCTAATCTTTAATACCCCCATTTGTCCCATTCTGGTTGCTGACAGAGAAATGAATGAGTGAGTGAAACATTTATTAAGTGCTAACTACCTGCAAAGCCCTGTGCTAAGTGATGGACATGAAAAAGAAAAGTAAGAGAATCCTTGAACTCTAGAATCTCCTATTTTAATGGGGGAGGAAGAACAACAAATATGAGAAGTTTTAGCTGGAAAGTCCCAGATGTTAAAACTTCTTTTTTAATGTTATTTTCACTGATAAAGTGATAATCACTTATGATTTGAGCTACTTGACAGGGAAAAGGACTAGAGTGGCAAGAAATTTCTTTTTCTAAGTTTTCAGTAGATGTGGCTGGAGCAGCCAGGCTGCATCTTCACAGGGGTTGTTTCCCAGTATGATGGCTGGGGACACTGGGCTGTATGCACTGCCATTCCCAAAGCTCTTGGTTTCAGAGTCCTGGGTTGTGTCTAACATGGTCTGAGGGGACGTGGGGGTCAAGGTGGTTTGACTTGCCTAGCACATGCTGCCTCCTCTCTCTCCCTAGGATGCCCTTCTGCCTCTGCTTGTCTGCTCTGTGTGGGGCAGTTGGTGAGAATGACTGGAGTTGCTTTCCCAGATGATTGGCTATGAGGGCTGGGCTGGGAGCAGGACCTGTGGACTGAGAGGTGCTGCCCCTACTAGGGCTCTTCTGTCTATCACAGATGAGTCAGCCTCAGTGCTAGAAGGATACCATAGCCTGCTGCATTTGGGGCTTAGGTGATGGCCATAGGACGCTATACTTCAGTGCTCAGTTCAGTTAAAAAAAACACCTGCTACAGCAGAACACTGTCCCACTACTCATTCTTCCTCAGGCATGCCTAGCTCAGAGTCCCTCATAAACTCAGTTCATCCCAGTGATAAAAGAAAAATACTGTCTGTACAGGACTATATCTCCCAGAAACCTACACAACCAGGCTCTAAACTCTTCTCCCTGACCTCCAAAGTCCCTTTCAAAAACCATTTACACTTAGAAACTATAAATCTTTTACATGACATAAAAATACCATTCTTTTAAATATGTTTGGCTAGAATTCTGGGAAATAGCTGTATAAAACAATAATAAATTATGTAAGATATGGAATCAATAAGTGGACTTTCTACTCTGTACATCAAAATAAAATAATTCTGCCTATTCTTTTGGATGCCTGGCAGTTTGGGCCATGTTCTTCCTTCCCCCCTTCTGCCTTGCATTAAAATCTTTATGATGACAATTTCATTTTTTTGGTTCACATATACTCATCCCCTCTCCATTTAAGATTTTTCAACTTAGGAAGGAGCATCAAATTTGTCTTCATATGTTCACCTTCTAACTCTCTGATTTCTTTGCTTCCTTGAGCTCCAAGGAAAGTTTAACATTACTTAATATGTAAATATCTTTTTTTAAAAATAGAAACTCTGAAGACCAGGCAGTAGAATGTGGAGAAGGATGGGGATAGTCAGTTTTGAAAGGATTGATAGGAGTAAACCCCAAGGCATTCTTTGTTTTATTTCTGAAATTCTGATATTTCTGAAGCCTGCCACCAAGGCAGCCTGAGCACTGACTGTAACAGGCAATGTCTTGCATTAGCCATTGAGTCGACTAAAAAGCAGGTAAATGTTTCAATAGTGAATTATGAGAGATTAAGGATGGAAAGTTCCTCTGTGTGGAATCATAAAGAGCACAGTTAAAGAAATGTACGTAGCCCTTCTAATGACAAGTTTTATGAACAAGGGCATCTGTCTTTACATCAACTATCTTTATTACCATCCTTCCACTTTATGTCTTCAATTTCCTTTGTCTTCTGCCTTTAAAATCTCACAGTGTCTCCTCAATGTGTCCATTCTATATCGTGTTTGGTGTTTTGATTTGTTTTAATTCATGCAGATTGACATTCTTAGCCCAGAGCAGGTCTGCACAACCTATGGCCTGCCAAAGGATTTCCTGTCCCTTTTCCTCTTCATTACCTCTACATTTTTCATGGGCACCTGAAATCCTTTGGTGGGTGGGCCACAGATGGTGCAGGTCTGGTGTAGAGGTTCCCAAGTATGGTTTCTGACATAACTGCTGGGAATAAACACATCTGTAGTTTATACAGGGCTTCAGGTCAGGAAATTATTTTCTTCCTTTACCTTTTTCCTCTGTGATTCACAAACAACAGAATTTTAGAGGAAGTATTCCACAGTCCTGGCCCAACCCAAACTCAGTGACAAATCCCATTATAACACACCTTCCCAATCATTAGTCTAACTCTGCTCGATGGTCTCCACTAAGGGATAATTAACTTCTCCGAAGACAGACCATTCTGCTTTTGCATAGCTCTCATTATCAGGAAGTCTTTCTGGCACAAATTCTAAACCTTGCTCTTGGTAACTTTTATTACTTGCTATTAAATCTGTCCTTTGAAGCTAAATAGATCAAGTCCTGTCCTGTTCCCACATGATAGCCCTCCAAATACAAAAATCATGCTCCTTCTCAGCCTTCTCTCCTCCAGGCTAAACGTTACCCTAATTTGTAGTGGACTTGGGTATCTTTAGCGTCCTGGTGGTTCTCCTTTACATACCCTCTAGAACTCAAAGCTAGCTCAGTGTTTGGGAGGGTCCAAAGGAAAGTGTGGGAGATAAGAGGTATTAGACTGACTACCAAACTGAGGGTCTACAGGGCCATGGTGCTGACCTCATTGGGGCATGTCCATGATACCTGGACATTATACCAGAGTCAGGAAACTAAATGGCTTTCATTTGAATTGTCTTAGGAAGATTCTGAAGATCACCTGGTAGGATAAGGTTCCCGACACTGAGGTCCTTTCTGAAACTAAACTGCCAAACATTCAAACTCTGCTTCAGAGAACACAGTTCTGATTGATTGGCCATGTTGTTCAAATTCAAAACATATACTTGCAAAAAAAAAACTAATTTATGGAGAACTCATACAGGGCAAGCATTCGCATGGTGGTTAGAGGAAGTGAAACAAGGACACTCTCAAGGTCTCTCCTAAGAACTTTGGAATTAATTGTGTGACATGGAAGACAGTAGTCCAGGATCACTCAGCATGGCATGCCCACATCAGAAAGGGTGTTGTACTCTATGAGCAAAGCAGAATTGAAACAGCTCAAAGGAAATGCAGGATGCGCAAATTTAGAGAATCCACCCCAAAAGTTGACATGGACTATTTGTACTCGATCTGTGATAGAGCATTCCAAGCTCATATTGGTCTGATCAGCCATAGTCAGACATATTGAAACTTGACTCTAGAATGGTGATGTCATTCTGGTCCTCTCTGAGAACAAAGGAAATCACCAAGGTAGAACTCAATGTCCTTACTAAACAATGGTGCCCAGAAATGAACATGATATCAATCTGGTATGTGAGATGTTGTCTAACCAGAGCACAATGTAGAATTATCCTTTCCCTAACCCTGGAAGCTAGGTCTTTCCTAATGTAATCCAATTGGATATCCAAGTTGTGTCACTGGCAAATTTGATGTGTTCCATCTCTGGCTTTTTCAAAGTCATTGCCAAGCTGGTGCTAAATTCAGAGCTCCTCTACTTGACTCGTGGTTACAGAGTAGAGAACCAGGCACAAATTGCTGGAACACTTCACTATAGAGACCTCTTGACAAGTTAACATTAAACATTAAAACTACACATTGAGCCCAAGAATTCAACCAGTTCTAAATTAATCTAATTGCATTATCATCTAGTCCATATCTCTCTATCTTTTCCACAAATAGCATGAGAGGCTTTGTAAAATGTTTTCCTAAATTCTAAGTAAAATCCCTCTGCTCTCTCCTCTCCTTTCCTCTTTCCTGTCTTCCCCCACCCCCTCTCCACTTTAGTAATCCCACCCAAAAAAGTTAATTTGGCATGATTTGTTTTTCCTCCTCTAGATATTCACTAGCTGCCTCTTTAATCACTTACTTATTCAAGACTTTCCCAAGAACCATAATCTACATCTTCTACCCAGTCAAAATTCTGGTAACTTTTGTCTACTGATTGCCATCCCCTCCCTTTCTCAACCTGGTTCACTTCATACTTGGACTATTGCAATAACCTGCTGGTGAGTCACATTGCCTCAGGTTTCTTGACCTCCAATCTACCTTCCGTTCAGTCGTCAAAATGACTTTCCTAGAACACAGGTCTGACCATATCACCCCACTTAGCAAACTCCAGTGACTCTCTGAAACTCCTAGGATCAAAGACAAAATTCTCTTTTCAAAGTGTTCAAAGCCTTTCATAACCTATGCCCTGCCAAATACCTTTCCAGTCTTCTTAAACCTTACTTCCTACCACATCACTTGCTACCATGTCACTTGAAGCCAGTGATACTGGCCTCCCAGCTATTCCACAAACAAAACACTCCATCTGTTGACTCTGGGTCTTTTCTCTGGTTGTCCCATATGCTTAGAATATTTTCCCTCCTCATCTTTCCCTCTTGGCTTTCTTGCCTTCCTTCAAGTCCTAACTAAAATTCCATATTCAATAAGAAGGCTTTCCTAATACCTTTTTTAATTCTAATGCCTTCCTTCTCTTAATTATTTCCTATTTATTCTAAAAACCCCTTATTGAAATATATTTTTCTGTTTGTTCTTCCTGTTGCCCACCATTAGATTGTGCACTTCTTCAGGATCTTTTGCCTTTTTTTGTATTCTCAGTGCTTAGCACAATAACTGGCACATAGTAAAAATTTAATAAATGTTTATTGACCTATCTATATTAAATTCATCAACTAAAGTTGGCAAACTCTATCTCTCCCGCCACACACACTTTTTGGAAAATTGGAGTGATATTTGCCCTTGTTCAGTTTCACTGCACTATTATCCACCACTTTTCAGATATCACTACTTGTAGCTTAGCAGTCAGCAGCTCTTTCCCTGCCAAGCATATGACTTATCTTGACCTAGTGACTTAAATTCATTTTCTCCACAAAGCTTCCTTCCTCTACTTCCTGAATTTCTTGATGAGTGTACTTTCTTAATACAATGCTATTCACACCTTTTCATCTGTCTTTTTACTGAGGCAGCTAAGTGGTATAGTAGATAGAATGCTAGACCTGGAGTCTGAAAAGAAGACTCAGTTTGAAATCCAGCCTCAGACTTATTTCCTATGTATCTCTGAGTATGTCTCATAACTTCTTTCTGCCTCAGTTTCCTCATCGGTAAAATTACCACCTGCTCCCCAGAGTTGTTGCAAAGATCAAATGGGGAAACATTCATAAAGCACTTTAACAGACCTTAAGGAACTATTTAAATGCTAGCTATCATTATCCTGTCTCTTTTGAAAGGGTACACCTAGCCAGTCACATTCTAACCAAGCTTAGTGATTGATATCTTTGATGTCAAGTTCTTCATCCCAGATTTCTTTCTTAGGCTAGAAGGAAAAGGGGAGGAAGTTGTGGGGAGTGGTTTTCATCTACTCACTAGGGGAACTAAATTAAAGCCTAAGAGGAGAGATCTGTGTTCTGACATTCAAAGCCCATCATAACCTAGCTCCCTCCTAAGACTCCCCAACAGGTACTAATATCGGGTGACAGTGGCCTTCTAGCTGTTTCATAAACAAGACACTCCATCTCTTGGCTCTGGGGCATTTTTTCTTGCTGTCCTCTATGAGTGCTCTCCCTCCTCTGCTCCAACTACTGACCTCTCTGGTTTCCTTTAAGTCCCAGCTAAAATTCCATCCCCCAACCCCTCTTAATTCCAGCGCCTTCCCTCTGTTAGTTATTTCCTATTTCAAGTAAGTAGCTTGCTTTGCATATATTTGTTTTCATGATGTCACCCCCATTAGATTTTAGACTCCTTAAGAGCAGGGACTGTCTTTTGCCTCTTTTTGTATTCCCAGGCCTTAGCGCTGTACTTGGCACACAGTAGGCACTTAATCCATGTTTATTAACTTATTGTTCTTGGGAAAAGCATTTAAACACTATGGCCCTCTGTTCTTGTGACTATAAAAAGGAATTGGGGAGACCAGATAATGTTTCTTCCAGTGCTAAAATTCTAAGTGAACCCTTTCCATGACCTTCAATAAGACCTAACATTTATTTGTAAGGTGCTTTGTGATTTTAAAAGCATTTTTGCATGTTTTCACATAATTTGATTGATAGATTTTATTGTTTACGGAAGAACAAGCTAAAAAACCTGAAGCAGAAAGGAGTTGAGAGAGAGACAGAAAGGAGAGAGAAAGAGAAAAATCGAGAGAGGAGAGAAAAAGAGAAAGAGGGAGAGGAGAGAGAGAGGAGATAAAGAGAGAGGAGAGAGAAAGAGAGAGAGAGAGAGAGAGAGAGAGAGAGAGAGAGAGAGAGAGAGGGAGGGAGGGAGGGAGGGAGGGAGGGAGGGAGGGAGGGAGAGAGAGAGAGAGAGAGAGAGAGAGAGAGAGAGAGAGAGAGAGAGAGAGTAGCACAGATCCTGATGGAGAGAGCTTAGAACTTCCAAGGGTTCCACCACTTGACACCATCACTGACATCAACATAAGGTAATCTCAAGAGTTCTGGGAACAGCAAGTACCCCATTTCCCCCTAGGCCACCGCCCCTGCTTCTAGGCTTCCCCTACTGTCAGTCTAGAGAAACAACCCAGCAACCACCTGGGGTCAAGTGCTGTAGCCCCAATTCCTTAGCAGCTGCACCCATTGACTCTAAAAAGAAAGATCTTCACACCAAAATTTATGCAACATTAGAATCAGATATTGGTTTTATTGATAGAAAAGACACTAAAGAGGTGCAATAGTCTTTACCTTGTCTCTCCTCCCTAAGGACCCCTGGGCCTTCCCTTCAGACTTACAAGTGAAACTTGGGGCAGCTAGGTGGTGCAGTGGATAGAGAACCAGTGTAGGAGTCAGGAGGACCTGAGTTCAAATCTCACCTCAGACATTTGACACCCACTAGCTGTGTGACTTTGGGCAAATCACTTAACCCCAATTGCCTCATCCTGGGTCATCTCAGTCATCCTGATGAATATCTGGTCACTGGATTCAGATGGTTCTGGAGGAGAAGTGAGGCTGGTGACCTGCATAGCCCTCCCTCACTCAAAACAAAGTCAAGTGCAAGTCATGTCATTATTTCTCTGATGGCACGATCTTCTTCTGCAACGAAGGATGAACATACACAAAAGTGAAACTTACTATATGCGTGATTTCCTCCTACTAGTAAGGTCCTTGAGTGCAAAGACACTCTTCCCTTTGTAACTATATTCCAGGTACGCTGTTACATAGTAGGCACTTATTAAATAGATTTTAAAAATAAAAAAACTACATCAACTGCAGTAGTATCCTTTTACCTCTAGGAAAAAATTTAAATCCTCTGGATAGTTTTTCAAAGCCCTACACAACCGGATTCCAGACTCTTTCCAATCTCATGCATTTCCCAACCTCTTATATTCTGTGAACTGTACAATCTAGTCAAATCAGTCTTCTCATTATTCCTCACACATGGCACTCCACCTTTCATCACCTTTGCACCGGTCAGCCTAGTGCAACTTAGAATGCACTGGGGGTCTCTTGTATAGTCACTACCTAGGGCTATTCCTGGCATATAGTTGACATGTACTCAGTACAGTCAGCATGATATATAGGATATAGGGCCAGTCTTGAAGTCAGGAAAACATGGACACTAGTTCCAACTTGGACACATGACAGCTGTGTGATCATAGGTTACTTAACTTCTCAGTACTCTAATGCATAGTATCAAGCTCAAATAGAAATGGATTTCTTTGGGTCATATTGACTTAGGAAATCACAAATTAATATTATCTAGGTTCTATTATGATTTTTACTGCCATAAGCATTTCCTAACTACATTTTGATCAGATTCAGGTTGCATTCCAGAACTTTGCAAGCCATGAGTCTGACACCTCTACTCTAGGCAATTTTCTAGGACTACACATTTTACAGAAGGGTGCTAATCTGCATTAGTGGAGGAAGTTTTCATACTGGGAATTCCTCACACTGATGAAATCACTGTTCTGGACACACACATATATGTACACATACACATACACACATACACATACACACATGCACACACATGTTTACTCATAGTTGCCTAATTCTGTTCCTTCTAATTACACACTTCCTTTTTATTACCTAAAGCACTCTCTGCCACAAATAAAACAAAACAACAAAAAAATTATGCCTTTACTTTCAGTTAGCCATATCTCTTCCTAAAACTCTAGGATGTTGCTTTCTGCCTCTACATGTGGAGTGAAGCACACGTAAGTTATAAGGTACTATTGGAATCTTCAGATAAAAGAGGTGTTATTTAAGAGGTAAAATTATTTCTGGAGTTATAAGAGATAGGATAAAAACCTCACTGCGGGACTTGTTATTAAATGCCAAGTGGACAGAAAAGCAGGGGAAAAGTCTCCCTGACATCCTTTCAAAGAAGGAACTCCAGATAAAATGACTAAATACGTCTGGGTGGAGGGAGGTAAGAGGGAAAATGGGGAATGTTAGGCACCACAGGTACAGCAACAGATTCGATTTGCTTGTTTACACACAAAAGGCACTGCTGTAAAATTGGATATGAAATGCTCCCTTTGAGATACTTGCTACTTACTTTTTGCATCTGGCCACCCTTTTAATGACCTTGTGAAATAACGCCAAACTTCCAAAATATGGAGTGTTCTTATCATTGGCTCTTCAAATATAGCTTTCTGCCAATGAATCAATTGATTGAGTTTTTTTCTCTTACAATTTTGCACACAGCCCCTCCATCCAACAATTGCTGACTTAGTTCACTTTGTAGATGACTCAAAGAGATTGAAATTACTAAAAGCACACCCCAAGTCTACTTTTGGCTATCCTTTGCTGGAAGTCTTTGCTTTCCCTGGGCTAGAAAAATCAGGAAAACCAGGTTTGGGGCCCGAATAGGCTGCCTATCATTCTCCACGACAACTGCTATTAAGAAGAGCTAAGAGAGGAGTGTCTGTGAGCTCTAGAAAGTCAGCCTGTCTATTTTGTGGCTTTCCCATAGCCTGAGGATGAAATTAAAATTGTATATAACTCAGGAGTTCAACCTTTGGACCCTGGGCTATCACATACCTGTAGATGTTATGCCTTTGAAGATCTACAAACAAAAGAAATCTTTTAACAAAAAGACAGTGTAGGAAACAGGGTAAGAAGAATACACTTTTCTCTTCGCATCCCCAACACATAACACAGCACCTGGAACATAGTAGGCATTTAAAGAAAAAAAATAAATGAAATAAAATGATTACTGATTGACCAAAGTTTTCAACTGGAAAAAGAAAGGCAGAAAAAAAAATCCAGATTTCCATAAGCACCAGAAAAAACAATGCCTCAACAAGTCTAATTGGCTTAAAAAAGAGAAAAAAACTTGTTTTCACATCTTTATTTTGATAACAATTTTGAAAAACACGAGGGGCTGATTTTTGGCAGAATATTTGTGCAGTTTTTTTTCACTGTTGTGTTCTTTTCAGAAATTATCATTAAAAAGAGTAAAAGCCAAATACTAAATTTTCAGAAACATCAGAAAAGTATTTTAGGCCATGAACATATGACTTTTACTTCTACTTTGGTTTTGTCTCTTCCCAGAAACTGACATGATTAGGAAATTACAAACATGCTTATATGTTCCAAAATGCTCCAGCATTCAATTCTTGATGCTGGTAATGGTAAAGACAAACTAAACTATGCCTAGATATTTTACAATGAAAGCAAAGAAAAACTGTGCACATTGGGACCCTGTCACACAAAGCCTGAATGTGAGAACAGAAGACAATGACAGAAGGATGGGTCAGTACAGAGGCATTTAGGTAGTCATATTAATTGGATAGCTACACTGCATGGCAGATAGAATGTGAGAAGACCTAATTCCTCTCGCATTATATTTCATTCAAGAAACAAGAAAGAAAATTACAAGTTAGACTGCTGCTTCTTCACTATCACTGATTCCTCAAATCATCTCTGCTCCCTTTCCTCTTTTCCTTTGACCATTTTTCTTCCCAGATTCTGAACTCCTCACCCCTTTAATCTCTAACCTTTCTATCTCTTTTCCTCAAATTATTCTTTTTTATCTGGACTTTTCTTTCATTTTCCCTTTTCTTCCTCATTTCTTTCTTCCTTTTCTCTCTAGTTCACGTAAGTAAGTAAAGATGTATCTACTTCTGATCAGGTACGTGTCTTTTACACAAAGCAGAAAGGATTTTTATCGTTCACAAAATCTTTGAACATCAATAAAGAAAAAATAGCTGAGGAGCAAAATGATGCGTCTGAAAGTCCCAAGGATGCAACGGGTAACTCCTACTCATGTAGTGATTATTGAACAAGCCACCAGAAAACAGCAAACTTTTATAACCCCTTCATTAATTATCCCAAATCTTTTTACTTATTATTTAGTCATATAATACAAATATACAAAATTAATCCAAGTGTAGTTGGAATGCTAGAGTATTTAATGCCTGAATTAAAAACTGTTCTCTATTTGAAATACTCTATCAACATTACTGTCAATGACAGGGGGAGAAAAGCAACCATGTAATATTCCAGGAAAAGAGCTTAAGCCCATATTAATTTTAGTTAGCCTTAAATCTATTGTCACCATTTCTGAATAGAACTGAGTATGATTTTCAAGTTAAGCAGGGACTCATATCAAAATATTATATTAATAACTTGTTGTACAAGCTATATGGATCCACTGAAAATTCTCTACTGTTTCCCATCTGGACCCCTTGGTGAACCAATTCAATTCTATACTGTCTTCCTCCCTTAAGTCTGTAACCCGCTTATCAATTCACTGGTTGTACCCTCTTTAGACTCAGATTTCCTTCATTTGCATTCTGCCCTCCTACATACATGCTACTAAATGAAAGTGGAGAAAATCATACAACTATTCTTAACCGAGTCAACTACAGATTTATGTTATATAACCTTAATTGGGCCTTCCCTGCAGCTAAGCAACTCTTCTATACCTCCCTTACCAACTCACTGACCCACTCTCCACAGTGGCTCTTCCAAACTTTTTCATCCTTCCTCAGATCTTCCATGGATCTCCCTCCTCTTATTCTCTCAGCTGAGAACCTTGTCTCATATTGTACAGAAAATACTTAGGCCATTCGTCACAAGCTTCCTATTTTCCTCTCTTCCTCACTTCATACCACTTCTATATTTTCTGCCACCTTCACCTCTTTTATCATTGTTTCATATGATGTGGTAGCTTTACTTCTTACCAAGGCTAACTCCTGCACCTGCTAATGTGATCCCTATCTCCTCCAATAGTTTTCCCCTTTTGTGATCCCCACTCTTTCACTTATTTTCAATCTCTCCCTGTTTAAAGGCTCATTCCCTGCTGAGGTCCACATCTCCCCTATCCTGAAAAAAACCTCACTTCATTCTTCTGTCCTCACTATTGTTCTAAATCTCTTCTGCCTTTTGTAGGTACACTGCTTGAAAAGACCATCTACAATGGTGTTTCCACTTGCTCTGCTCTCACTCTTTTCTGAACCTTTTATAATCTGTTTTCTGACCTCATCCCTCCACCCAAACTACTCTCTCTAAAGTTACCAATGATCTCTTAGTGGCCAAACCTAAAGGATCTTTTATTAATCCTTATTCTCTTTGAAGTCTCTGCAACCTTTGACGCTGTTGGCCACCCTCTCTATTTTCCAAGGTTTTTGGGATACCACCCTCTCCCTAGTCTTCCTATTTAACTGCTCTTTCTGTCTTCTTTACCAGATCCTTGTTGACAGGGCTCTATCCTGGTCCTTCTCTTCTACCTCAATATTGCTTCACTTGGTGATCTCATCAGCTCCCATGATAAATCTCATCAGGATGTAATTACCATCTCTGTGCTAATGATTCTCAAATCTACCTATCACACTCCAGCCTCTCATATATAAAAGTAACTTTCATATGTACATCATAGACTGACTATCCAGCAGACATCTTTAACTCAGCATATCCAAAAGTGAAATCATTCTCTTTTCTGCACCCCCCCCCCAACTTCCCTATTATAGTTGGGGGTGACAATATCCTCCCAGTTCCCCAGGAGCAAAACCTAGGTGTTATCCTCAATTCCTCACTGTCTCTCATCTTTCATATCTAATCTCTTGCCATGACCTCTCTATTTCACTTTTTCAAGCTCTCTTGAATACAGTCATCTTTCTCCTCTGATACTGCCATGACTCCAGTACAGATTCTCATCACCTCATGCCTGGACTATTGCATTAGCCTGCTGATGGATCCATCTGTCTCATCTATCCCCATTCCTATTCACCCTCTAATCAGCCACCAAAGTGATTTTCCTAAAGCTGAGGTCTTACTATATCACTCCCAATAAATAAACTTCAGTGGCTCTTAAACACCTCCAAATACAAAATCTTCTGTTTGGTATTCAAAGTCCCTTATAAACTAGCCCCTTCTGCCTTTCCATTGTACCTTGTTGTCATTCACTCTTCAATCCATTGACATTGTCTTTTTTGCTGCTCAACAAACAAGACACTCCATCCCTTGACTCTGGATATTTTCTCTGACTGTCCCCCATGCCTAGAATGCTTTCCTCCTCATTTCCTCCTACTGGCTTCTCTGACTTCCAAATCACAACTAAAACCCTGTCTTCTCCAGGAAGCCTTTGCCAACCACTCAACTCTAAGGGCTTTCTTCTCAAGTATTTCTTATTTATCCTGTATATAGCTTTTGTGTGTGCATACATACACATGCACACACACACACACACACACACACACACACACACACACACACACACATGCTTCTTTCTCCCTGCCCCACTAGACTGTTAGCTCCTTGAGGTCAGGAGCTGTTATTCTGCCTCTTTTTGTATCTTCAGTGCTTAGCACAGTGTCTGGCAGATTGTAAGTGCTCAATAAATGTTTACAGACTGACATTAAACAACTATTTCATCTGGTGGATATTTTTTCCAGTGATATCAGTATGCCATTTGAACTCAAAAACTGATTTTTTTTTTTACCATTCACCTAGAAAAAACAGTGAACAAAGTCTTTTAGATTGAACATGTGTGTTCATCCTTTATTGCCAAAGAAGACCATGCCATCAGAGAAATAACGACATGACTTGCACTTGACTTTGTTTTGAGTGAGGGAGGGCTGTACAGGTCACCAGCCTCACTTCTCCTCCACAGCCATCTGAATCCAGAGACCAGATATTCATCAGGATGACTGGAGATGACCCAGGATGAGGCAATCGGGGTTAAGTGACTTGTCCAAGGTCACACAGCTACTGAGTATCAAGGGTCTGAGGTGAGATTTGAACTCAGGTCCCTCTGACTCCTGCACTGGTTCTCTATCTACTGCACCACCTAACTGCCCCTAGTACACCCTCCACACTGGAAGCAGAGACCTACATCAACAATGAGCTAACAAGTCAAATAATTGGCTGGGAAAATGAGCAAACAGCAGGGAAAAAATCAGAATATAGAATCTTATTTTAGTGACAAGGAAGATCAAAACATACAAGCAGAAGAAGACAACAAGGTTAAAGGTCCTACATTCAAAAACTACAAGAAAAATAAAGCAAAAATAGGGAAGAGAAATGAGAGTGAGGAAAGAAAATCATGATAAACAAGGCAACAGCGTGCTAATGGAACCATGAGATGAAGGCAATATTCACAAATGTGTTGTTTCCCAGGCAAGACACATCAAATATAAAGCTATATTTGATATGTATGACTGACATCCTAAGGTCAAAGCTTAATGATAAGAAAACATTTAGTGCAATTAACATCAAGCCTAAAACATGTCTGTATAAAACCTGAATAATAATATTTATTAAACATAGGGCTTAGCAACCCAAAGTATTTGTAGACAGGCAGATATTTCCTCACAAAAATTTTAAAAAGATGTTTGCACACCACATGTTAAATAGGTTATGAACTTTACAGAAGCACTTTTTGGAGCAAACAGAACTCACTTCTCAAAGTAATAGTAAAGGCTGACATCAGATATACTTCTTTGGATTTATTCAATGTAACCAAGAGTGTTCCGTCTTAGGATAGAGTTTGATCCAAGATTGGAATCAAACTACCCAGTTCCAAGACTGGAATCAAAAGGCACTTCATGGGCAATGATGACAAAGAACTCAACCGAAAATATGTTGATGATCCACTGATGAACAAATAAGTGACTGAGTCATGCAAATTTGCTTACAGAAGTAGAGAAGTTGATGATAGTGATTAAGGATTAGGTCACTGCCACTAAAATTATAGAAAGGCTATTCTGAGTGAGGCCAGGTCTGATCAAAGCAGATTATCTTGTGAAATGATGGTGGAAACTGCAGATTGCAAAGATTTAGCATCGATCACTTATCTAAAAAGAAATGATCAAGTGGCTGGAATTATGTACCAGGTAGTACCAAACATTATCCTATTTGTCTCTTTCCCCTCTAAATTTTTTTTCTATAATCTTTATATAGGTATGCACATATACATATACACTCACATAAACTTATATGTTACATGTGTGTAATACATACATATACACATATAGATACACATATATACAAACACATATTTTTATTTATTTTATTCTGGAATTATGAAATAAAATGAGCATTTCCATAACATAGTAGAATAGAAAAAAATGATTGTACATGAGATTGCAAATCTCTTATGTACAACTTACTATTCCTTTTAAATATATATCATAGTTATTGTGTAACTTTCTTTTTTTATTACTCCCTTGCTCTAGAGATGGTTACTGGTGTGTGTGTGTGTGTGTGTGTGCATGTATAAAACCATTCTATACAGACTTCAATTCATTAGTTCTTTTTCTGGATGCAGATAGAATCTTCCTTCATTGGTCGTTTATAATAGTCAAAATGACTTAGTCACCTAAAGTCGTTCTTAAAACAAAATTGCTGTTAATATTTACACTCTTCTCTTCTATATATTTTAAAAATGATTGTCACTCTTTTTCTGAATCACTGTCAGCCACAATCCACATCCCTTCCAAACTCTCAATGACATGCCCTCCCTTACAACAAATATCTATCTATAGTCAAGCAAAACAAATTCACACATTTTTTATATCTTATTCTGTACTTTTGGTCCATTATCCCTCTTCATCCTTGGTCCCATGAAATCATGGTTGGCTTTTACAATAGTCGGACTTCTCAAGTCTTTGAAACAGCTGCATTTCCTGACAATGTTGTAGTCATTGTAAATTGTTCCCTAGTTCTGTCCAGTTCACAGCATCCCAATAAGTGCTTAAAAATACTTTTGCATTTATTTATATTACAATAGAGACCTCAAAATATCTTAGTAATCTCAAACAAGAAACCACACTGGAACCAGACCATTATCATTGAATGAAATATTTCCCACAACTGCTCTGGCATATATAACATGGATCCATACAAACTTAAGAAGAATACTTTTCATTGATGTCACCATAAGATACCAAATACTCATAGTCTCCAAGATACACAACATGAAAAGCTTTCAAAAGAGATCTAGCAAAGGAGGTTACAATAATATGGGAACCCGATGAGGCATATATCAACTCTCACGCTCTTTATGGTCCTGTATTTTCATCAAGGATATTTACAGTAAATCCACAGAAGATGAGCTTACATTCTGAGGCTTTCATTAAACTATGAAAAAAGTTATTTTATATCCTTTGTAACATTAACTGTTAAGTAATACTAGTGAGATAGTGAAATAATAAAAAATATTTCCTTTCTGAACTTTACAGAAGGAAGATGAAAACAAGATAATCATGCTGATGTTAGTGAGAAAAACAATAACCACAAGGATAATAGTCCCTATTTCTATAGTATTTTAGAGTTTACATATAAAGTTTTTTCCTCCCAACAACCCTGTGAGACATAGAGTACATAAGATACTGTGTGTGTTTGTCATTCGTCACCGAAGAAGACCATGCCATCCGAGAAACAATGACATGACTTGCATTTCACTGTGTTTTGAGTGAGGGAGGGCTGACGATGCAATGAAAGTAGGCTTGCTTTTAAAGAGATCACTCTAAAATTCAAAGAATAGTGGGTGTGGGAAAATGAAAGACAGAAACAAAGCAATGAGTGACTTGGAGACCAGAGTTATTAAATGGTGAGCTGGTGAAACGGATATGTTCCATGTCTCAGCACTGAAGGACCAAATAACATTTTCATGTTGTAAAAACCATGAATGCTCTCCTGCACTGAGAAGTGCCCAGGTGTTCATTTATTATTCAGTATATTTATAGAGTCATTTAGACAAGAGCCCCAAGAGGCACATTTGCAACTCTAGCTTAAGTCTAAAAAGAATTGTCTTAGGAGAATAAGCAGAGCTCATATTTAGTAATAAAGAAGGAGCCAGACTCTCAGACTTCTTCAGCTTTCTGAATAATACTGGTGCTCCCCCTCTATAAGTCATAGGGAGCCATACTGTCTCACCATTTGAGGCCTCCTCTGTAGTGAGTGGAAAAGCCAATATGAAACTTAGAGACCTCCCTTACGTTCCTACAACCAACCAGTAAGGCTAGTAAACAGAACACTGATATGAGTGGTGCTCTTTCATTGTGGGATAGGGATATTAGCATGTGTTTAATTTCACAGTCATCAATATCCCTCATTTCTTGTCTATTTTATTCTAGCTTTCTGACCCTTTCTTTCCTTGTTTTCTTTGTCCCCCTCATAGCCATGACAAAATAATCTAGAAAGATCATTTCTAATGCATTAGAAGAGAGGGAGGGCAAGAGAGGAATTCCAGCCTTAGTACTCTTTCTACTCATAATTCACACTGCCACTCTGATTTAAGGAAGTTTATGCAAAATAGCCCCAGTCTCATTAAAACCGAAGGTGAAATGATCACTTCTAAGTGACAGGATAGAGGGCAACTGGACCTTGAGGAGAAAGGATTAAGTTTGTCATTGTATGGAGAATGAGATAGGGAATGGGGAGGTAGAAGAGTGAGATAAGCAACAGTCTGCTTTTTACCTATTATTTCCTTTCTTTGCTCTTCAGAGGAATAGGGGGACTTACTCCTTTCTAAGAATAATCCTTCTCTCTTTCCTTTACATACCATTCCCTCAAGTCTATTCAATGAAGAGATTACTACTGTAAAGTAGTAGAAGAGACTACTAAATAACAGTGAAGCCTAGAGAAGTAATAAAACATTTAGAAGTTCTAACATGGAGGCGGTAGCTATCTCTAGAGGCAATGAGCTCAGGAGCAACTTGTGCTACCTAAGGTGTCACTAATTGTTGACATGATCCTGAGAAACTGATTTCTCTGAAATGGGATACAAACTAAATATCAGGAGGGGAAGGGGATGCCAAACAGTAGTGTGTATATGTGTATGTGTGTGTGTAGAAATCAAAAGGAAACAAGGAAGACATCAGAGACCAAATTGGCTTACTTCACAATTTTCTCTACAACTGGTACTGTCCTATCCACCATTTTGTTTCTTCCTAAGAGAAATTATTTTGTTTTACCCAAAGTAAGGCTACTGAGGCACGAAAATGGCAACAAAAGTTTTGTTCTTTTGTTTCCCTTCCCTTGAGACACATTGGGGGAAGAGCAGGATCACAGATAGTATAACATCACTGATTGGTATGGATGGGATGATGGAACAGATGTTAAATAGGAGAATTGGTTTTGCTTTCCCACTTTTCTTTAAAGAGGTGATCTTTCGGGCTTGAAAGAACAGAACAGAAATTGGTAATAAGTTTGAATCTAAAGTAGGTAAGGAGACTATAAGGACACCTGACTTCCTTTTATTAGCTCAGGTCACCAGGTATGATTGTCAATTCAGTCAATAACACTTGAAAGATAATGGAGAACCAGAGTACTGACACAAGACTGGAGGATGGCATATGCTGCCCCAGTTTTATTTTGTTTCTTTTAAAGGAAGAAAGTGGAACAAAAAAAAACACAGGTGGACTTGACTTCAATTCCTGGCAAAATTCAAGAATACATTATGTCCCAAAAGCTTTCATAGCTTTAAATTGCACTTATATTTTTGGGACACCCTGTATATTTCTCAAAGAATAGTTAGCAAATAAATGGAAAAGGATATGGTGAATCAGGAGACTTCTGTAAAGAGAGGTTATTTATAATTTAGCAAAGGATTTTATAAATACTCTCATAATAGTCTTATGATGAGATGAAGATGAAGAGTTGTAGGCTAGAAGATACTGAATTCAAATCTGGTTGGATGACCAGACCCAAGAACAAGTCAGAGAGATGTCTCTAACAGACTGTCTCAGGTCCTCTTGGTCCTCTGCTTGACAGTTTTACCAGTTACTTACATGATAGAAAACATATAGTGCTTTCAAGTGACACAAAATTAGGAAGAATAGGTGAAACAAAACTTGGAGTTTTATGTCAACAGTGTGATACGGCAGTCAAAAGAACTCATGAGACTTTTTGCTTCATGAAGAGAAGCAGTGTCTAGAATGAGGTAATATTGTACTCTACCCTGATCAGACTGTTTTGGAATATTTTTCCCACGTTTGGGGAAAATATTGATAATTTGGAGAGAGTTCAGGGGAGGGAAGCCAGAATGAAGAAGGGTCTTGTGATCTTGACATAAGAGAATCCACTACAATAACAAGGAATGTTTAACCAGGAAAAGAAGACATATTTACTTACAAGAATTTGAAAGGTTATCATGTGGAAGAGGTTTTAGATTTCTGTCTGGTCCTAAAAGGCAAAATCAGGAGTGATGCATGAAATTTACATAGAACCAGATTTAGACATGAATGGAATTTGCATAGAATCAGATTTAGAATTGAAATAAGAAAAAACTCTTCTAAATATTAAAGCTATCCCAGAGTAACGGTTCTCTTCCAGTGGAAGAGGGTTCATTATTACTTGAAATACTTAGACCAAAGCTGAACACTACAGAAGAGATTCTTGTTTCAGTAGGGGTTATATGACTTCCATGATCATATAATTCCATGATTATATCACTAGATCTGCAGAAGCAGCTCTGCGATATAGGCTGGATAAGTCTGTTCCCATTTTATAGAAGGGGAAATTGAGAATACAAGAAGTTAAGTGTCTAGCCATAAATCACAAAGCAAATCCATGACAAAGTCAGAAGTGATAAATCTCAGGTCACTTAAGTTCAAGTACTTTCCCCACTAAGTTATTTTGCTTTCATAAGAAAAAATGCTTAAAATAAAAATGACTATTGAAATTTATGCCAGATATTTATTTTAAAAAATAGACCTTCACCTCTGAAATAACTAATACTTTTGAAGTTTATATAGAATATCTCTTAAAGATGCATCGTGAAGCCTTTTCTCCCTTTAAGTTCTTATGAACACAAGTTTTTCTCTGTCCTCAGCTGGTACAAAGCTTTAGAATAAAGTGTGATAAGAATATATATAATTGACTGTAGGTTGCCAACTTCAAGACATCATGTGGTCATGTTTACTTCCTGTTTCTACATTCCATTATTTAACAATAATACACTTTTTAGATAAACAGTAACTTCTCTGCCTAAAATCTTACCAAGAATGATTTTGGTATTCAACTGATTATAGAATTAAGATACTAGGGAAGTCATGTGATGTCTTTGAGTCTTAGTTTCCTCATTTGTAAAATGAAATCATTGAACTAGTTGCCCACAAAGTATACTTTTATTCCAAATTATGATCTTTTTATGCTATTGATCTGGTTCCAGGCATTTTTTCAAACTTATTTCACATCACTTCTCTTTATGCATTCTATATTCTATGCCAAATTGGCATATTTGCTTTTCCTGCAAACTCAGAATTCCATCCCCTGCCTCAATGTTTTTGTGAAGGAGTTTTGTTACTCCTGCCTGGAATGTATTCTTTCCTCAGTCTACTTCTCAGAACACTTGATTCCTGTTGAGGTTCAGTGCAAGTCTTTTCTATGAGAAGTCTTTTCCCTAGAAATTAGCACTCATTCCTTCATCAAATTAACTTGTATTTACTTATCAGTTTACACATTATATCCCTCAGTAGAATGTAGGCTTTTTGAAGGTAGGAACTATTTTTCATTTGTATCTTTGTTTCTTCAGTGCGTATAGAAATACCTTGTTCATTTTTTTTTGGAAGGTGGTATGATCTGAACCTATAATTTCATTAGTGTAGAGAATTTCTGTGTTAAAATTCTCTCCATCATTCCGATTAGCAGCTGCAATTTATAGTCTTAGAATGTAACTGGGACACTGAGAGGTTAAGTGATTTCCTCAGTTACACAATTAGTATGTGTCATCAACAGAATCTAAACCCATGTCTTCAAGATACCAGAGTTATCTCTCAATGTATTATACGAGGTTGTTTCATCCCCTTGCTAATAGTTGGTGAATAATAAACATGTTGAATTTAATTGATGAATTGTACATGGTATCATTTGAACAACTGAAAATACTTTCAGGAATCACTGTGTTGAATTTATTGTCAACATATGAGAGAAAAAAGTTCTCTGACTTTCATTATGTTATTATGTATTATGTATTATATTATGACCAAGGAAAGTGATCTTTGAGTTGGAAAGAAGGGAATAAATATTTCTAAAAGAAAATTGTTACTCAAGATAAAAAAGGGTATAGTAATAAAGCACCTAGCTGCTCTTGAGTTCAAATCACATGGCCTAGAAGAACTTCATCCATAAGTACTGAAAGAACTAGCAGCTATGACTATTAAGCCATGACCATTGACCTCTGTAAGATGATGGGAAACAGGAGAAGGATTGGAGTAGGGCAAAGGTTTCAAAAAAGGGGAAAGAATAAAACCTGAAAATTAGGTTAGTAAGGTTCACTTAGATTTCTTCCAAAATTTTATGACATTATTAGACAGATAGTTAATGAACAATTATAAGGGTAATTTAAATGGGAAGATCTTTCTCATTAATTAATGGGCCCATGTGATCTGCTTAAGTCACATGGAAGCATAGGTAACATGAGATTGAGTCACATGAAGTCTGTGGTGGGAGGAGTTTGCTTGTACTCAAGTGTGACCCTAAGATATTGTTTTATGTGTTTATTTTGTGTTATCCCTGTCATATTGTTGTAAAGTTCTGTTGACACCAGTTGCATGAAACATTGTTTCAGATGCTTATTTTCTGTCATCCCTGATAAAGTTCTGTTGATACCAATTGTCCCACCAACCTGGCCTATGTAATGAATATGAAAGATTTGGGGGGCACATGTAATGGTAATTTAAATGGGAAGATCTTTCCCATACATTAAATAGGCCCACGTGACCTTCTTAAGTCACATGAGTATGAGTCACATGAAACCTATGGTGGGAGGAATTTGCTGAACAGGTGGAGCAGGAAGGGTAGAACAGGAAGAGGAGATGCTAGAGAGGAGGTGAGAAGAAAGTTAGTCATGAGAGCAGTCAGAGCTAGGAAGGATGCAGGCAAGCAGGAAGCTGGCTAATATCAGTGAAAGAGTTTGCTTGTGATTTTGTAAGGGAGCCTGCTTGTGATTTGTTTAATGGTGTCAGTTTGTGGGAAGTCTAGCAGTGGGAAGGCTTGGGGATGGTGTTGTCTTCTGCATTGTTATTGTGTATAGATTATGATGGATTTGGCTTTCTGGTATCTGAATAAATGTTTTGGTTCTTCCATGTGGAGAGTCTGTTGTATTTTATGATTCAGAATTGCACCTGCATATTTATAGCCACTATAAGTATGTGAATTCCATGTTGGTGCTACAACAACTAGAAAAGAAAGTTGATTATTAAAATCCTGCATGATTTTATCAAGAATGGGCCATAGCATACTAACCTTATATACATTTTTATAAGTTTCAGATTGATCAATCAAGGGTATATTGTAGATATAGTTTAACCGATATTTTAATATTTCATAAAGTCTTTCAAGTTATTCTTGTGGACAAGAAGGAAAAGTGTGAAATAGTCAGTAGTATAACTGGGAGGAATTAGATCGGTTTGAATGGTGAGACCTAAAACATATTTCAGTCAATAGTTGAATTACACCTGGGAAGAGAGTTTCCAACAGAGTATCCTAGATACTTATGCTTGTTGTTCAGTCATTCAGTTGTGTCTAACTCTTCATGATCCCATGGACCATAGCATGCCAATACTGTCCATGGAGTTTTTTTTGGCAAAGATACCGGAGTGGTTTGCCTTTTCCTTCTCTAGTGGATTAAGGAAAACAGAGATTGAGTGACTTGCCCAAGGTCACTCAGCTAGTAAGTGTTTGAGGTTGGATTTGAACTCAAACTTTCTGACTCTAGGCCCAGCACTGTATTCGTTGAGCTACCTAACTGCCACCTGTGCTTAGCCTTTATTTATTATATTTTTATATGTTATATTATAGATTATTGCATATATTATTTATATGTTATATATTACATCAATGACCATAACAAAAGTAGGTATAAATTCTATACTTCTCATATTTGCAGCTGGGAGGTGTAGCTCAGATCTATAACTAACATTCTAAATGGATTACGTTTAAGAAGATATCAATCAAGTAATATTTCTTAAACACCTACTATGTGCCAGACGCTACAGTAAGCTATGGGAATAGCAGTATCATGAATCAGTCCCTCAATTTAATAAAAATAAAGTTCTACATTTGGATTAATAAAAATCAAAGACACAGTTATAAAACAGAGAATCATGGTTAGGCAACAGTTCAACTTAAAATGATCTGGGAGTTTTTACTGATGTGTAATGATATGGCAGCCAGGAAAGCTATGATATCAATTTGTATAGTAAGAAAGGTAGAACTTACAGAAATAAAGAGGTTATAGTTTTATAATACTGTGTCATGGTCACATAATACCTAAAATAGTGAGTATAGTTCATTATTTAGGAAAGACACTGATTAGTTGAAAAGAATCCAGATAAAGGGAATAATAATGAAGATGATCCTAGAATTATGCCATATTGGTATTTATTGAAGACATTGAGCCACTTAGTCTGAAAATAGAGAAGACTAAAGGGGTGGGGTACAAAGGGACAGCTATCTCTAACTAAAGAGATGTCACATGAAAAATCTGTTAGATTTGACATAAAGTTATAAAATGCAATAAATCATATTAATGCATGAAAGTTGAAAAGTGACTAATTTAGTTTGGTATAAGGAAAATCTTCCTAAAAATTAGAACTATTTAAAGGGGTTGAAGGTTGCCTGGGGAGGTAGAGTGTTCTTCCACATCAGGGGTGGGGGAAAGATCTGCAAGAAAAGGGTACATGGGGACTGTTGGATTATGTTATAAAGGGTATTATTGTTCAAGTATGGTTTGGTCTAGATGAATACTAAAATCTCTTTTTATAGAAATGGATAGAATATAGACTGGGGGTGTCATATATCTGGCCAAAATTCTATGTATGCTTCTGGTTGTGTCAAGCTAAGATATTTTATGATTCTCTGAAATACCTATGGGTCAGATTTCTGAGGACCCTAAATAACAGTCTAAGGAATCTTGATTATACTTTGACAATAATAAATCTAACAAGAATAATTCTGAAGGTGAATGGAATTAATTTATCAATAAAATGGAAGATGGAAGAAAGCAAAACAACAGCTTGTATATAAGAAGTAGGCTACATTTAAACATAAAGATTTATACAGAATTAAAATGAAGAGTTGAAGTAGAATTTATAATGCCTCATTGGAATCCTTAAAAGAAGCTGAGTTAATTATAACTCAGACAAAGGAAACAATAAGAGTAGATATGGCAAAAAGAGGCAAACAAGGATATTTACAGTATGTGAAAGGCACAAAGCAAAAAAATATATAAAATGAGTATTAAATATATAAAAATGATATAATATCCAAATATTTGATGGAAAAGTTAATTGAGTTACTAGAAAGTCAAGATCATAATAAAATATTTTTAAAGATTTCACCCTCTTTCATATTTAAACAAATTTAAGAGAAAGAAATATTAACAATCTTTAAAAATGAGGAAAAAATAGACATTATGCACTTGGCTATCATTGAATGAAATTGTATTTTTAGAATGAAATGGTACCATTTCAAATAATTATCTTGTGCTCTAGCAAATACTTTTGTGGATCTATGAACTTATTGATTCAGAAATATTTCTTTACTTCTCCAATGAAGGTACCAAGATAAGAGTAGATATTGATGCAATTTGGAAGTTGTCATAAAAAGTCATCTAATTTCTCTATTAATTCATCTTCAGAAACTGATATTGGTACATAAGATGTAATTATTTTCATGGTGATCTTTTTGTAAAATTAATTAAATACCAATGAATTAAGCATGTGACTAAAAACAACCCTAGACAAGAAATACATAATCCCCAAACAAGTTCAAAACAGCAAATATTTCTACTTTTAAAAAATCAAAATTGAAAACAAAGAAGACCATCAAGATAAATAAAACTAAGAAGTGTTCTTTATAAAAACAATAAAATAAATGATACACTAGCAAATTTGACTTAAAAACAACAAAAAAAACCAAGGTAAGAAAATTTCCAAGACCAACAAAAAAGACAGAAAGATTCATATACAATTGACAAGAAGTAAAAATATTATCAGAAAATATAAGATGCAGTTATACAATAACAAACCTGAAAACCTAAATAAAACTCAAGAAGCTTTAAAAACATAAAATACTCAGACAAACAAAACACAAAATAGATAAGAATATAATAACCTAATGTCAGGAAGTGAAATGAAGAAAGGAAGAACAAGCTTTTAAGGAAGACATATTCCTGGTCAAGATGGATTTCCAAACAAGTCCTATTAATCATGTAGAGAACAAATAACTTCTATTCTACAGCAACTATTCACATAAATAAAGAACCCATCTTATAAATCTCTCTGTAAGTAAATTCAAATCAAGGAGATAAAGCAGAAAAAGAAAATTATAAAACTATATTTCTAAGAAATATTCTTGGAAAATAATAAAGGTACTATATAGTCCTGAGTAAATAATTTAGCTTCTAAGTGTCTCAAGAAACTTCATAGAATTTATCTACTAAGTCACACAGGTTTACACAACCTGCACTTCTGGATGGAGCTCACAGATTGGAGTTCCAAATACTGAAAATAAATCATAGATCTTTCATGTATTTGTTTATTTAAAAATGACACAATTATATACCTTAAATGTAGTTGTGACCAGTTGATAGCAATAAAAATAATAACAAAATCTCATAATTATGTCAATGGACAGAAAAAGCTTTGATGAAACATAACAAATGCAAAAATATTTTTTCTAAATCTACAGGAATAAAAGATTCCTCAACATGATTTAAAAAAAACTATCTAAAAACAATTAGCATTATTTGCAATGGTGAGATACTGGAAGCTTTTCCAATATGGTGTGCACTATTATTTTCTATAATGCTAGAAATGCCAATTAGAAATAAGCCAGAACTGTTAAATTGAAGGAAGAAGCATTGACAATAAGTCATGAAGAATAATTTGATGGAATAAGCATATGCAAGAAGGAAGTAAAATCATATTTTGTTTACTAAGAGAAATCTAGGCAGTAAATTTAAAAAAATAGCCAAGAATAAGTAGCAGCATACAAAATAAATCCAGAAACTAATCAGTCTTTCTCTAAAATACTAACAAAAGCCAGCAGGAAGACACATAGTGAGTGACAAGTTCAAGATAAGAAAATGGAAAATGTATTAAATATCTGGCAAGTCACATATCAAGATAAAAGCAAAACCTAAAGAAACATAATTAAAAAACAAATTTCATAAAAAGAGAAAATTTTAAATAATTAAAGAGACATTCAGTGTTCATGGCTTGACTATGTAAGTATAGTAAATATTATAATATAATTTGGGATAATACTAATACAATCACAAGAAAATCCTTTAAAATTAGAGAAGTAATACAACTCATTTGGATAAATAAAAGAGCAAAATTTAAGATAATTTTTTTAAAAGGAGAGAAGGGGTTTGGTACTACCAAATATAAAACTATATTATAAAGTAACAAGTATCAAAAATTATCTGATACTGGTTAAAGAAAACAGGTAGGTCAATAGGATAAAATAGAAAAGAAAGATTTAGTAACAAATTCATAAAAACACATATTGTTAAAAAAGTAGAAAAATGTAAACTAATTGAAGGAAAGATTATCTCACAAGAATTGCTTAGAAAACTAGAAAGTAACTTAAGTGCAGTGAAATACAAATGCAATTCATATCTTTCTCAAGTGACTCTGAGACCTCATTGATTTTTTAATGTATTTATTTTTTAAATTAACTTTTTGAAACTTTGAATTCCAAATTTTCTCCTTCCTTTCTTCCCTTCTCCTACCTACCAAAAAGGCAAGAAATAAGATATCAATTATAGCAGTGAACATATTTCCATTTTAACCATGTTGCAAAAAAAGCAAGAAAGTAAAAAGAAAAGTATGTTTCAATATTCACACATAATCCATTGTTTCTCTTGCTGAAGGTGGTTAGAATTTTTCATTATGGGTCCTTTGAAATTGTCTTGGATCATTGTCTTAATCAGAGTAATAAAATATTCACAGTTAGTTGATGATTGATCACAATATTACTATTACTGTGTCCAGTGTTTTCCTGGTTCTGTATCATTTTATACAAGCCATCCCAGGTTTTTCTAAAACTATCCTGCTCATAATTCTTATACCACCATAGTATCCCATCACAATCATGTATCACAAGTTGTTTGGCCATTTCTTAATTGATGAGCAGACCTTCAATTTCCAATTTTTGTTACCACCAAAAAAAAAAAAAAAAAGGAAAAAAATGCTTACAGGTCCTTTTCACTTAAAAAAAACTCTGTTTAGTATACAGATCTAGCAGTGATGTTACTGGGTCAAAGGATATGCACAGTTTGACAGTCGTTTGGGAATAGCTCCAAATTGAATGGTTGAAGCAGTTTACAACTCTACCAGTAATAAATTAGCATCCCCCCTTTTTTCCAACATTCCCCCCAACATTTATTATTTTCCTTTACTATTATGCTAGTCAATCTGATAGGTGTGAAGAGGTACCTCAGAGTTGTTTTAATTTGTATTTTGCTAATCAATAGTTACTTAAAAGTATTTTTATGTGATCATGGATATCTTTGATTTCTTCTTCTGAATAAAATTTATGTCATTCAACTATTTATCAATTAGGGGATGTCTCTTATTTTTATTAATTAGGCTCAGTTCCTTAAATATTTGAGAAATGAAACCTAAAGAAAAAAATAGTTTCCTTCTCATTTGGGCTGCATTAGTTTTGTTTGAGAAAAAAATTTAATTTCATACAATCAAAATTATACATTTTGTTTCCTATGACCCTCTCTGTCTCTTGTTTGTTCATAAACCCTTCCCTTATCTATAAATTTGACACCCAAAATTGTCCACGATGCCCTAATATGTTTATGATATACCCTTTATGTCTAAATCATGTATCTAGTTTTACATTACCTTGATATATGGAATGAGATGTTGGTTGTAGGTTGTCTGCCTACTTTTTACCAAACTGTTCTCCAAATTTCCTTGCATTTTTTGTCAGATAGTGAGTTCTTGCCCCCAAAACTTAGATTTGGGGATTTATCAAACACTAGATTATTATAGTCATTTATTCCTGTGTTGTTGCTGTTGACTCGTTCAATAGTGTCTGACTCACTGTGACCCTGTGGACCATATTGTCCATGGGCTTGTGTGTTTTTTTTTGGGGGGGGGTGGAGATATTGGTGTGGCCTACTATTTCCTTCTCCAATGGATTAAGGCAAGCAGAAGTTGAGTGAGTAGCCTAGGGTCACACAACCAGTAAATGTCTCAGGCCAGATTTGAAAGCAGGTCTTCTTGATTTCAACTTCCACTCTGTTCACAAGTCACTTAGCTGCCTCCTTACCGTTGTATATATAGTATGTACTAATCTATTTCATTGATCTACACCTCTGTTTCTTAGCTAACACCAGATTGTTTTGATGATTATAGCTTTGTTGTATAGTTTGAAATATGGTATTCTTAAGCCACCTTCCTTCACATTTCTTTTTTGCTTCCTTTGATGTTCTTGACCTTTTGTTCTTTCAGATGTGTTTTATTATTTTTTCTAGTCCCAAAAAATGATTTTATGGTGACCTGATGACTATGGTGCTGAATAAATAAATTAATTCAAGTAAAGTTGTCATTTTTATTATATTGGCTTGGCCTATCCATGAGCAATAAATGGAAAGTGTTTTGTAACTATATTCATATCATCTCTGGTTTGTCTTTACAGTTGATATCTTGTGTATTTTATAATGTCTATAGTTATTTTAAGTGGAATTTCTTTCTATCTCTTCCTGCTAGGCTGTGTTGGTAAGATATAGAAATTTATGATAATTTATGTAGATTTCTTATATCCTGCAACTTTGCTGAAGTTTTTAATATTTCACTTATCTTTAAGTTGATTCTTTAGGAGTCTTTAAGTATATTATCATATCATCTGCAAAAAATAACAGTTTTGTTTCCTCATTGCCTATTCTTATTTCTTCAATTTCTTTCTCTTTTTACTATAACTAGTACTTCTAATATAGTATTCAATAACAATGGTGGCAATTGACATCCTTGCTTCACCCCTGATCTTATTGGGAGGGCTTCTAACATATCCCCATTATAGATCATGTTTGCTCCTGATTTTAAATAGATAACACTTGTCATTTTAAAAAAAAAGGCTCCATTTATTCCTATGCTATGCTTTTTAATGTTTCTTTAATGAATAAGTGCTGTATTTTATCAAAAGCTTTTACTTTATATATCGATATAGTAATATGATTTTTCTTGTATTTGTTATTGATATGGTCAATTATGCTTATAGTTTTCCTATTACTAAACTAGCCCTACATTTCTGGTATAGTTCTATCTGATCAGAGTTCATGATCTTTGTGATACATTGCTGATATCTCCTTGTTAGTAATGTATTTAAAAGTTTTGCACCAATGTTCATTAAAGAAATTAGTTTATTATTTTCTTTCTCTCTTTTTGCTCTCCCTGATTTAGGTATCCTAATCATATTTGTGTCACAAAAGGAACTTAGTAGGACTCCTTTAACTAATTTTAAAAGTAATTTATATAATATTGGGACTAGTTGTTTCTTAAATGTTTCATAGAATTCACTTGTAAATCCATCTGGCTCTTGGGATTTTTTCTTAGGAAGCTTATTTATGGATTGTTAAATTTATCTTTTCTAAGATAAGTTTAGATACTTAAGTATTCCATTTCTTTTTTTTAATGTAGATAATTTATATTTTTTTCTAAATATTCATTCTCTTTACTTAGATTGTAAATTTTACTGATTGGGCAAAATAACTCCTAATGTGTACTTTAATTTCATCTTCACTGGTGGTGCATTCACAATATTCATTTCCAATACTGATGATTTGGATTTTTCTTTTTTTAATTAAATTAACCAATATTTTATCTTATGAGGTTTTTCCTTTTTTTCATAAAACCAACTCCTACTTTTATTTTTTATTTCAGTTTTTAAAAATTTTTCATTTTGGTGCATAATTGGAGATTTTTAATTTGTTCTTTCCCCAATTATTTTTTAGCTGTAAGCCCTATTCATTGATCTCTTTCTCACTTTTACTGATATATGTGTTTAGAGATACAAATTTTCTCCTAAATGCTACTTTGACTTCATCTTGCAAATTTTGGTGTGATGTCTCATTTTTGTCATTATCTTTAATGAAATTATTGACTGTTTTATGATTTGTTCTTTTTGTCATTCATTCTTTTTTTATGATTTAAATAAAATTATTTTGAGGGAGAAAAAGAATATTTGAACATAAGGTATAGTCTGATCCACATTGATCCAACAATACTTCATAACTCATCTTAAGCATATAACTAAGCAAACAGTTTGTGAAAGAAACTTCATGTTACAGCTGGTAAATTTGGTCAAAATTCATAAAGTATTTTAACCTGAGTTTTACATAATACATAATGACCATGATACAGTAAGAAAAATACAATATCAAATATGCATACTCAGTGAGTTTCCTGCTACAATACGAACATTTTAAGACATTTTTTAAATGAAAAAAATATTCTTAGTAGAGTTTTATTTTAAGCATTTTCAATTACAAGCAACCTTGTACAGTTTCAATCACTCTATATATACATACCAAAGGAATTCCTTCTAAATTATTTCTAGATACAATATGTTATTCATTTAACTATTGTTCTCTGACAAAAGTATATGAATTTCACTGCAACATCTGAATTTAGACCCCAGAATCAAAAAGTGTTGTGGCAAAATACCTTGCTTGTACTTGGGTGGTTTTCAAATATGTTCATCCTAATTGATAGAAACATTGGTTAAAGACATGCAGACATCATAAAGAACATAGATAGACATCACTATATTCAAAGAAGCAATGTAATTCCAAAGAATAGATTCTAAATTTTGGTTTCAAAATGTGTGGTCCAATGTTGTTGAATCCTTGACATTTCAAGAAACTGCCTGCTGCTTTGCAACACAAATGGTGTAGTGGTTTGTTTGTTTTTCTTTTGTGCTATAGAGATGGCCACTATTAAAACTAAAGTTCTTAGCAGTCCTTGAGCGCATCCACGTAAAAGATATGCAGCCTGCCAAATTGATCTTTACAAAGAAAAGATATGTTCACTGCATAGTACACATAGAGCTTCTAGGAGGATGAACCGTTTTTGACACAGGTTCCTGACTATAGTTTATAGTAGCTGCCTTCACCACCCTCTGTGACTGTTCAATTTCTACCTTGTTTAATTTGATCCCATGAATTTCAGCAGCAACTCTCTGGAAACACAAGAAGACACAGTCTCCTGTTTTTGCTGACAAAAAATAGCTGTTGAAGTCACTTTCCTGGCAAAACCATAGGTATTTATGAGATTTTACTGTACTCATAAGCTCCAAATCAATTTTATTGTTCACCAAGACCACCAGTGGCTATGTTTCTGACTCTTCATTCACTTTCTGCACAATATTATACCAGTCTTCTAAATTCTCAAAGCTTTGGTAATTTGTAATTCCATATACCAAAAGAACTCCCTTGTGCTCCATAGATATACTTATCCAACATCTTGCCACCTATTGTTTGCCCTCCTATATCCCAAATTTGTAGAGTAATATTAAGGTTTCCTGGCAACATTATCAACTTCAAAAGTAAGTCCAGTTTTATAGTTGATTTATACTGTTTCCCAAAAGCTTCCTAAACAAACCATAGGGCTAAGGAGATCTTTCTAGAGGCATCATGGCCCAGCAAGATGATTTTGAGCTGCCAGTTCTGAAATTCTTCCTCCATGTTGGACATGTTGACCTGGGATTGTGCATACCCCTATCCCCCAACACCTTTCCCTTCTTGACTCATTCATTCTTTAGGATTAGATTGTTTAGTTTGCAATTTTTTAAAATCTATACTTCCATAGTCTTTTTTTTTTAGTGTAGTTATTATTGAATTGTGGTATAAAAAAGGGTGCATTAATGCTTTGGCTTTTCTGCATTGTTGTAAGGTTTCATGCCCTAATTCAAGGTCAGTTATTATGAAGGTGCCATTTACAACTGAGAAAAAGGTATACTCCTTTCTATTTCCATTCAATTTTCTCCAGAAATCCATTATATCTAACTTTTCCTAAAATTCTATTCATCTTCTTAGCTTCTTATTCATTTTGTAGTTGGATTTATCTGGCTCTGAGAGGGGAGAGTTATAGGACCCCATTAGTAGAGTTTTCCTTTACATTTGCTCCTTAAATTCATTTAAACATTCCTTTAAGAATTTGGATTCTAAACCTTTGGTACATATATATTGAGGATTTATATCACATCATCGTCTATGGTGCCTTTTAGCAAAAGGTAATTTCCCTGTTTCTCTCTTATTTAGGTCTATTTTTGCTTTTTGCTTTGTCTTAGATTGTTTGCGATCAATATTGCTACTCCTGCCTTATAAAAAATTTTCAGCTAACACATAATAAATTCTGCTCCAGGCTCTTATTATAACTCTGTGTATGTCTCTCTGTTTCAAGCGGTTTTTTTTAAAATAAATTATGTGTTTGTTAGATTCTGGTTTCTAAACCATTCTGCTATCCACTTGTGCTTTACGGGTAAATTCATTCCATTCACATTCAAAGTTATGAATACTAATTTTGCATTTCCCTCCATCCTATTTTCTTCTGTTCTAATCCTTCTCTTTATTTACCCTGTCCTTTCTCAAAAGTGATTTACTTCTTATTGTCATCTCCCTTAATCTGTCCTCTCTTTTGTCACTCTCCCTCCTTTTCCCTCTTACTTCCTTGTTGGATAAGACAGATTTCTATCTTGAGTGGGTCTACATATTCTTTTGTCTTTGAATGAATTCCAATGAGAGTGAGGTTCAAGCATTGCCCACTCACTCCCATCATTTTCACCTCCATTGTAAAATATTTTCCTTGTGTAACTTTTTTATGTGAGAAAATATCTCCCTTTTCCCAATGCATCCCTCTTTCTCACTCATCCATTTCTTTAGATCATCTCAATAATATTAACTTGGGCTCAAGCCCTTTGTCTATGTGGAGTCCTTTCAACTAGACTAATAATTATAAAGTTCTTAGAAGTTATACGTATCATATTTCCATAAAGGAAAGTAAAAAGTTTAACCTTAATGAGTCCCTTATGATTTCTCTTTCATATTTAGTTTTAGTGCTTCTCTTGAGTTTTGTATTTAAAAGTCAGATTTTCTATTCAGCTCAGATCCTTTTATCAGGAATGTTCAAAAGTCTACTTCATTGAATGCCCATTGTTTTTCCCCTGAAGGATTATACACAGTTTTGCTAGGTAGGGTATTCTTAGTTGTGATTCTAGCTCTTTTGGCTTCTAGAATACTATATTTTAGACCCTCCTGTCCTGTAATGTGGTAGCTACTATATCTTGTGTCATCCTGACTGTGGTGCCATAATGGTTGAATAGATTATTTATATGTACCTATCTCTTAGACCTCAGAACTCTGGGATTTGGCTATAATATTCTTGGAAGTTTTCATTTTGTGATCTCTTTCAGGAGGCTGTCAATAGATTCTTTCAACTTTGATTTTACTCTCCAATTCTAGGATATCAGACAAGGTGGAGTGTACATTTAATGTAGAGTGTACCTCCCCGCCATTCCACATCCCTCCCAAGCTTCTATTAGTAAAGATACCTGTTTGAAAGTAACAAGCCACTATTTTATGCTTGTTTGCTTTGATTTGGGTTGTTTTTTTTTGGGGGGGGGAGTGAACAACAAAGCTTCCACTGCAATATACTATGTAGTCCTTAGGTTCCAATATATCTGCAGAGTTGAAGCTTGGAGGGAATGGAGGTGAGGGACAGTAGAACTGTCTTGCTCCAGAAAGTAAAAGTGGCTAATGTTCTCTATCTGTTAATAGCAATGACTTTATAGCAACATATCAGAAAAATTATACATGATGACCAAGTTGGATTTACATTAGGAATTCATATAGCAATCTATTTAATTCTAGGATTTATAATTTCTCAAAATATGATATTTAGGCTCTTTATTTTTATCATAACCTTTAGATAGATCAATAATTCTTAAATTGTCTCTTCTTGATTTATTTTCCAGGTCAGTTGTTTCTCTGCTGAGATATTTTATATCTTTTATTTTTTTCATTCTTTTGATTTTGTTTTATTGTTTTTAATATCTCATAGAGTCATTAGCTTCCACTTGCTTAATTCAAATTTTTAAGGTATTCTTTCCTTCAGTGAATTTTTGTAGCTCTTTTTTGTATTTGTCCAATTAGGCTTTTTAAGGAGTCACTTTCATCAGCAAAGTTTTGTGCATTTCCCATTTGGACAATTGTGTTTTTTAAAGTATTTTCTCTTCAGTATTTATGTTTCTCTTTTATCAAGCAGTTGTCTTTTCATATATTTTTGCACTGTTCTCATTTACTTCCCTAGTTTTTCCTCTACCACTGTTATTTCATTTTAAAATTCATTTAATTTCATTTTTAGCTCTTCATTAGCTTCTTTCTTTGAAGCTCTGCTTGTAGCTGTTTCAACATCGTTGTCTTCTTCTGAGTTTGTGTCTTGATCTTCTCTGTCACCATGGCTTTTCTGAGGTCAGGTTCTTTTTGTTGTTATTATTTGCTCATATTTCTAGCTCATTTCTTGAATTTGAATTTTATGTTAAAGTTGCATTCTGTTGGGGATGGGGATAGCAGTGGTGCTATCTCAATCTTCAGACTTTTTTGCACTGTTGTTTTCATAGTTATTTCTGAGAATTTGGAAGTTTTGGTTGCTTCTGAGATAGTGTGATCTGGGGAGAGGTATTGTTACTGTTCCTTTGTGACCAGAAGCATTGCTACTCCTCAAGGTCCCTGATCCCTTGTGATTGAAACAGATACTGCTTCTCAGGGCCACTGATCCCTTGGGACAGCAAGTGCTTTTTTCTGCTCTGGAAATCTAAGCTTGAGGAGCATATGGGCAATGGAGTTGCCAATCAATTTCCTACATTATGTTCAGTGCTAGCACAGGGTTCCTCTATAGTCTCTCTGATTAATTGCCTAATCCCCTTATCCTCTCTCTTTTTAGAGCTCCCAAAGCTGCTGTTGCTGTTGCCACCTCAGAGACCCACTACTAGTTGATGACACCATGTGAGCTCCAGAGTAGACCTCACTCTAGTATCACAGACCTCTCCTTCTGATCTCCTAAGTTGTCTTGGACTGGGGAAATCTGGTACCCTAATCTTCTTACTGAACCTCAGAGCTGAATTTGAGACATTATATTAAAGTTTTTTGGAGGAGAATGTTGGGAGAGCTTGGCTGCTTCCTGTACTCTGCCATTTTGGCTCCACCCCTGGAAATCTGACCTTACTGATTTCTTAGTTCCCTCCAACAATGTAGATTGTAACACATTATTGTATGCTCATTCTACACGATTCTAGTTAGAGCCCTCTTAAAAATTTCCCATTGGGTATCCACCAAATGCTGGAAACTTTCCTATATTATTGTTAATATCATGAGAGTACTCTGGAGGACTCTGGCTGTTCATCTGCCATCCCAAGCCCTTGACATGAAACCAATCCATTCATTTTCTTTTCCAAGCATAGAGTGTCCTTGATGACATCTTTTGCTTCCAATATTCTTCAAAGTTATTCATTAGGTACATGTTGTAACATGTTCACATCTACTTTTCATTATGTCATTGTTTTCTGTGTGATAACTCATTTTGAATTCTTGAGAGTTTCTTATAATCCATGTCTCACCTTCGTATAGCAATGATGATAGTATAAAAAATGTAGACCTTTGCTTTCCTGAGAAGCTTGGAGTCGTTAAAGTAACTTGAAAATTTGCTAAAAATTTAGCTGGCTATTATCCTCCCATTCCACTCTGGTCTCATCTGTACTGCCTATACTATATTTGTAGTTAAATTCTATATCTTTTTCTATTAAAATGTATTTTGCAATCTGAGCAGTAGACATTCTTTATTCACTTAATCTTTCCTCTCTGGATATTTAGGCAAAACTCTTTGTAAGTAATGATGGAACTTTTCTAGAAGATTACATTCTAGAGCTAAGTATAACCAATGCAATAAACAGTAGCATCTGGAAGACTTCAGCAACCAGCTTTATGCTTTCTTACATGTTTTCAGTTCAATATCAAAAGGGATATTTTTGTTTTTTTCTTTTTCTGGGAATCTTGCATTAATAATGAATTTCAATATTTCCTAAGATTTTTCAAAAATAGGAAGAGATCCTAAAAAATCCCCTCTGTGATACAAACAATCTTGATACTTAAACCAAGAAGTGTGAAAGCAGAGAAATAAATCTATAGATCAATATCTCTAATGAACATTGATGCAACAATATTAAAGTAATAGCCATAACTCTACAGTAACATATCAGAAAGATTATACATGGTGACCAAGTTGGATTTTTCTTGGGAATTCAGGATTGGTTTAGTAAATGAAAAAGCTGTCAACATAAGAGACTACACTAATTACAAGAAAAACAAAAATCATGTGCTTATGTTAATAAGTGCAGAAAAAGCTTTTATAAAATAAAACATCCATTTCTATCTTTAAAAATATAGAAAAATAAAAAGATATTTAATATACTGAGTAACAGCTATGTAAAATCAAGAGCTAGAATCACATGTAATGGGAATAAATTCAAGACCTTTCCAATAGGAGCAAGAATAAAACAAATATGTCCTTCTATCACTACTACTATTTGATATAGTCCTTAAAAGATAGTTATAACAATAAGACATAGAAATGGAAGGAATGAGCATAGACAAAGAGGAAATAAATTAATACTTTTTGTTGATGATATGATGGCTTAATTATAGAATTCTAGAGAGCCAACTTAAAAATAAACAATAACTTCAGCAAAGTTGTAGGAAATAACACATTACATATATGTGTAGAAATGTGTACATACACCTATGTATATATACATAATCAGTATTTCCATAGACAAAAATCAAATCCAGAAGGATGTTTAGAAAGAGAAATTCCATTTAAAATAGCAAGAGAATACATAAAATACTTGGGATTCTACCTACCAAGACACACACAAGAACTATAGGAATACAAAAATTAACACTGTTCACCAAAATAAAGACAGACCTAAAACATTGAAGAAATACTTATAGTTCGTAGATTGGCTAAATCAATATAATAAAAATGACAATATTATCTAAATTAGCCGACTTGCTGCTATATCTGAGTACTATAGGATGCCTTTATGGAAATGTGAAAAAAAAAAACTAAATTTAACTGGGAGGTAAATATCAAGAATTTAAAGGGAAATAATGGAGAAAAATGGGATGGAAGCCAGCACAGCATTACCCAACTTCAAATTATCCTACAAAGGAGAGAGAGAGAAAGAAACATAGAGGGAGAGGGAAGGGGGAGAAAGAAAGAGAGAGATCAATAAACAGATTAGGGAAATGATGCTAAAAATAAAAAGAACCTATTAGCCTATTTTTTCAATAAAACCAAAGACCACAGCTACTAGGGTAAGGGCTCTCTATTTAACAAAAAATAATTGAGAATACTATAAATCAGTAAGGCAGAACTTAGGTTTAGGTCAATAGCAGATAGCAAGATAACCTCCCAATGGATATGACTTCATAAGGGTCACGACACAAATAAATTAAAGGAGCAAGAAGGATAGAGAGGCTCACATAAGAGAAAATTATCAGTTTTTATTATATAAAATTTTTAAAAGTTTTTTTTTTTGTACTTACAAAACCAGTGCAGCTAGGATTAGAAGGCAAACAGTTTATTGGGGCAAAATCTTTGCAGTTAATTTCTCAAATAAATGTATCACTTCTAAATAAGATATATAAGGAACTGCTTCAAATTTAGAAGAATAAAAGCCATTCCTCAGTAGATATAAGGTCAAAGGATATGAAAAAATACTTTTTAAAGAGAGAAATCTGATCTGTCAATAGTCATATAAAAATGCTCTAAATCACAAATAACTGGAGAAATGTAATTTAAAGCAACTCTGAGACTCCAGCTCATTCAGATTGTCAGCCTTTGATATATACCCTTAGGATATCATTGTATATCAATTATTATACTAATTTTTACAAATCTTTTCCATTTTTCTTCTCTTCATAATCCTTAATATTTGTCCTTAAATGCCCATAGGTTGACTTTGCTTCATTGAATGTATTGTCAAACCCTCTTTAAACTGTCATTATCCTCTAGTGCTCTTCACTGCTTTATGAGACAATATGGCTCATAATTATTTCACATAAAAAGGCAGTACAGTGTAGTCCATAGAGCACCAGATTTTAAGTCAGAAAGATCTGAGTTCAAATCTTACCTTAGAATCTTATTAACTGTGTAACTTTGGACAAGTCACTTTTTTTTTTTGAGACTCAGTTTTTGCATCTGCAAAATGAGGGAACTGGATTTCACGACTTGAAAAGTCCCTTCCAATTCTAAATCTATGATCTTATAATGTCTTGGTAAAATTTTATAAAATCAGTGTTACCTTTGCTAGCCATCCCTCTCCATTTGTCAAGTAAGATATTTACTAATATGCTTTCTGAAATCTTTTGTTCTCCTCATTTTATTAATTAATGTATGTTAGTTAAACTTTTCTATAAAATTATTGTAGTTATCATCAATGCCATTCCTCTTGTCCATTTCCATTTTTCATCCCACTCCTTTCAAGTATTGTTTTCATTAAGTTGTTTCAATTGTATGTCACTTGTTTTCTCATTACTAGTTTTATTTTTGCTAAATCTGATCTTAGCTCTGACAAATCAATGTTCTGGCTATTTATTTATAAACAACTGATTCAGAGATAACTCTCACATCAAGTTTTTTTTCTCTCTGTCTATTAAAGTAATATCTATTTCATTTCACACCTCATGCTTTCAAACTTCCATCTAGAGAAATAAGATAAATGTACATGTGTGTGTGTGCGGGGGGAGTAAATAGACCCTTGATCAATTAATTTCTTCCCAGTACAGTTGATGTAATCAGAAAAAGTAAAAGGTAGGTAACAGAGAAAATAAAATATTAAGATGATCAAATGTTTTACTAAGTTACCCTTTTATGGTATGTAAAGAAATTCTCTGATGAAAAATTTATTGAATTAGGGAGCATCTAACAATTGGATGGCAGATAATTGATCATATTCCTAGTGGCTCTTAAAAACTGAGATACTCTCCAAGGAGTTGATAATGGAGATAATACACAATCCTGAGTTATGATGTGACTTACAGCATCATAGAAGAGAGCCAGCTAGGGAGGAAAAATCTTGAGAATCATTCCTGTCCTCTCAGCCTTCAGGCAGGGAAGGGGAGAATTTCAGTCTGCTCCTTCTCCTTCCTACTTTTCCCTATCAACAACAATGTCTTGTAGCTGAACTTTTTGCCCAGTAGGAATCACTATACACAAGACTGAGTAAATTCCAAGGATCAAAGCAGGAGAGTTCTAAGAGAGCTGCCCTTGACCATCTGGAGTTCAACTATGAACTGAGGCTCAGGGAACCCAAATGAGTGATATGACTAGCAAAGAATCTGTGACCTGGGGGAGCAGCATGAGGATATCAGTACCCTGCAGTAGCGAAGGTGTGGGTTGCCATAGTCATACATGTGTTCCCTAAGTATGTGTTTCTCTATTAGAATACTTTAAAGGTGTGTCTACCCTTACCACTGGAACTGTGTGTTCTTATAAGAAAGTGTACCACAGATTTATCATAAGAATTCTTTGTTAATATTGTTCCTATAACTCCAACTCAGTAAAAATGCCTTTGTTTTGAGCTAATTGTGTCCTCTAGTTTAGGGATTCTTAAACTTTTTACACTCACAGATCCTTCAATGTGTCTTAAATTGTGGGTCACAACACCATACAAGGTCGAGTCTAATTGACAATTATAGGGATAAATTACTCATGGTATTCCACGAGCTATAGTTTTAGAAGCACAAAGCACCTGAAACTTGAGGGGTACTACACATAAAATCAAGCGAAAGAAAATTAAAATAGAATGAAAAGTTGTATTTTTCACAGTTATTCATAAAATAAAAAATTATTAGACAGGATGGACTAGAAAAGATCATGAAAGACAAAATAGATCCATTATGTAAAATACAAAAACTTTTGTGCAAATAAAATACATGAAGCTAGAATCAGAACAAAAGTTATAGTCTGGAAAAAAAATCCCCATACTTCATGACTCTGAAACAGTTCTGACAGTCAAAATCTATAGGTAATTGACAGAGAACTATAAGATTAGGAGTCATTTCTTACTAGACAATTTATTTTAAAAAAATGAACAGTAATCAAAAGAAAAAATACAAATAATCAATAGCTATCTGAAAAATATTTGGAATTGCTAAAAACCAGAGATATAAACACAAAATAAAATAATCCAAGGTCATTAGCTCACATCCATCAAACTAGCAAAGATGTTAAAGGATAGTATTATTATTGTTCAGTCATGTTCCACTCTACATGATCTCATGGACCCCTGTCCACGTGTGTTTTGTGGCAAAGATACTGGAGTAATTTGCTATTTCCTTCTCCAGTGGATTAAGGGAAACAAAGGATAAGTGACTTGTCCATGGTCACACAGCTAATAGTGTCTGAGGCTGAATTTGAACTCATGTCTTCTTGACTCCAGGCCCAGTGCTCTAACCACTGAGCCACCTAACTGGCTCCAAAGATAGGATACTTCATTAGAATAGTAGGATATGCAAGAAGCATGTTAATTCATCATCTGTGGAACTGTGATTTGATTCAACTATCATGAAAAACAGTTTGGAGATACATGAGAAAAGTAACCAACATGAGAAAAGTAACCAAATTGTTCCTACTCCTTGAATTTGAGATTCTACTCTAAGGATGGTAACTGTGAAACTTTTTCAACTTCCATTCCCACTCATGGGTAGGGTTTTCAGAGTGTGTCTATGGAGCATCTGTTGTTTCGGGTTCTAGGGATAATGCTATACTTGTGCATTCCTAATACTATAGACAAGTTCTCACTGGAATGCTTTCCATTAACAATCTTCCACTAGACATAATTAGCGCTGAGTGAAGTAAAGCATAAAATAATTGCCATTGCAAAAAAAAAAAAAGGTAACTAAAAACTCCCCCTGGCCTGGGCAATTTTCTTACAACTATGCATGGCATCCACGAAAAGAGTGGGCTCAAACTTAGAGTGCAATAGTAGGAAGGCACACTTTTAAAATTCATTTGTGACTAAGGTGACCTCTAACTCCTGGTGCTCTATCAGGGCCTGGAATTCTGCATAGAGCCTCCACACAGGAGAAGAGTATTTACAACATTTGCTGGGCAGGTTGCTCAGCTGAATTTTTAGCATCTACACATCTCCATAATATCTTCTTTTCTGCCAGGGAACTTGCTCTTCTTTTGAGTGACACTTTGTGTCTGTTTCAGTCTGGAATATGTCCCTAATTCCTTAATTGAGCCCCAAATCTTTCTGGCAGACTCTTGAACTGCTAGATGGGGTGTGCCTTGCTCTGCTGCCAGATGCCTTGACCAATAAGGAGAAAGAGAAAAGTTTCCTCTCCTCCCTTCTCCCTCCCAGAGAAGTATCTCCTCCACAAAATGTTCCCATGCCTAGAATTTCTCCCACACTCAAACTGTTGACATTCTTCCAGGGCTTAGCTATTCAAAACCCCCAGGGGACATTGTTAATTTGTTTGCTTAGCCAATGGTTCCCTTCTTGATTTAGAGAGGTGTTTGCATCTCATAAAGGGATCAGAGGGATCATTTGGCATCTCATTCTAACCCCATTAAAACTTCATCTTGTGTGGCTCTGTCCTGTGACTATGTCAATTGAACTGGAAGAAACAGGGAGAGAATTACATCCCTGTATTCGATATAGAAAACGTTAATAGCAGCATTATTTATGATAGCAAGAAGCCAGAAAAAATATATCCAATCAACAATTGGGGAATGAGTGATCAAAGTGGGGCATAAGAATATGACGGAATATCATTACACTCTAAGGAATATGAAGTTTATTTTTTAACGGGAACCTTCATTTGAAATAATGGGGAATGAAGAAAGCAGAGCAAAAGGATAACATACAAAATCACCAAGACATTGTAAATTAAGTCATAGAGGTAAGGTTTGGAAACTTTTGGCTCTAATGTAATAGTCAATGTTAGCACCACACCTCAAAGGACGTGCCAATTCTTTCTATTAATAATTTACAAGCTTTCTATGAGAATATATTTTATAAAATTACTAGTAGGGGTATTTGTTGGGAAGTGACTACTCCCTTGGAACAAAATGTATTAATTTTCTGACAGAGAGACAGAGAGAGATAAACACATACAAAGAGAGAGAAAGAGGGAGAGGGAGAGAGAGAGAGAGACAGAGAGACACAGAGACAGAGACAGAGAGAAAGAGAGAGAGAGAGACAGAGAGAGAGGGAGGGAAAGAGAGGAGACAAGGAAAAGAAAAGAACTAAGAAAAAAACTGAAAAAAATTAAGCATAAATAATATAGTATTAAATATGGTCTCTTTTCTGTCAGCAGAGATCTAACCTCAATAAAATGGAAGTGCAATGATCTGATAACCAAAGTAAAAAATGAGGAGAAGCTTGTAGCAAATTTCAATGATAAAGAGGAAAAAAAATTCTCAGGTTCAAATGTCAATGGGTCAAAATGGCAGAAAATACAGCAAAATGAGAACAAATGACAAAGCAGCTGCAAAGACTTGGAAATGCTGTGGACAAAGATATTAAAACTTGAACAGAGAGGGCAGAGAGATTACCTAAGATGGGTAAGATAACATTTGTAAAGCACTGCTGCAGTGTCCAGCACACAATAAAAATCTTCCTATATTTTGCTAACAAGCTTGACTTGCTGGAAGATCTTTGGGAAAAGCTCAATTTCCTTTGACTTTTTGTAAATCATATTTCCTTTTTTTGTGTTTTCTCATGATGGGTGAATATTCTACGTGATTTTAATTAAAGAACTTTGATAGGTGATATTTTTCTTCTAAACCACTTGTAAGATTCCCTCTTATGGGTGAAACTCTTGATTTTATAAAAATGTATCTGGATAAGTTGAGTTTGACATTTCTCTCTAAGAGTATCTAATGAGTTCTATTCAATTATATAGTCTGTCCCTTGATTTTAAGCATTCAGGGAATTTTTTCTTGAGTAATATTATAGCGAATAATAATTTAACACTTTATTTGTATTTTTAAGTAATCTAATGAGTCTTGCAAGGGAAAAGGAATAAGCATTTACTAAGTCCCTAGAAGAGAACTTCTTGAATTTAGAAGGACCAGAGGATTTAGACTCTCTTAGGCATACTACTAGTATCCTTGGGAAAACAATGGCTGATTACAGTGTCTGCCTTCGGAGCCAAGGATGAATTTGCCTGAGATGAGGAAAGGCAGATCCAAGGTTCTACAAGAAGACTGGCAGGGGAATATCTTGAAGACTCCAGTAAATAAAACTCTTTGAAGTTATCCTTTACCACATTCATTCTCTAAGCTTGAGATCACTTTCCTCAAAGCTCCATCTGTACTTAAGGGAGAGGGTTACAGTCATAGACATTTTTGGGTGGAGGAGAGGGGTAGGTTTTAATTAGTTATCACATCACAGTAAATAACTGTTTCTAAAATCTAATTGCTGATAATTTATGGGATTAATAATCAGTTTGGACCAAGATTTAGCTTTAGAAACATATCCCTCAGCACCTCAGGTTATTCTATCCTTAGAATCTTTTGGAAGATAGAATAACTACTCTGGGGACTCAGCCTGCCACAGTATGTGGATGCTGGGAGAGAAACTCCAGAGCATATTCCATGCATATATAATGTTATATTCTTGTGATATTCTCAATCATGTTTATATTTGATAAATTTGATGAACAAAGGGTAAAAAGAATTGGCTAGATAAATTAAAAAGGCTTTTAATGTAGTGAACATTTAGCATATATACTTTATACATCATGGGAGAACACTGATGACAAAAAAACCCACTTGCTAACATCTCATATAGATTCTCTCAGTTTTAGCTTAACTACATGTCCTCTGGTTCTGCTGCCAAAGAGATGGAAAATAGCTGGTGCCTATTCTCTACACAATAATTAATATATTTTGTTAGAAAGAGAATAGCAACCTTAGCCTTTTTCTTCTAACTAAATGATCCCCTAACTCTCACAGCCTTTGTTAATCAGGCGTATTTTCTAGTCACTTGGTCTAAGCACTTAGGTTAAGGTGATTAAAAAACAGCAATTGAATCTGTCAGTGGTTCCAGTTTCTGTTTGTCCAAAAATTCCTTCTGAAATGCAAAAAGTGAGCCACAATGTGCTGCAATTGCTCTCTAACGTGGCAAGGTAGAGTGTACATTTAAGGTAGAGTGTACATCTCCTCCAATCCAACCACCCCATCTTGCCCCCCACCAAGTGTCTACTAATAAAGTTGCCAGTTTTGGAAGGAGCAAGCCACTGGTTTACTGTCTGTTTTGGTTTGGTTTGGGTTCTTTTTGGGGGGGTAGGAGTGAGAATTTCCACTGTAATGTACTCTGCAGTCTTTAGGTTCCAATATATCTGGGGATTTGGAGCTTGGAGGGAATGGAGGTGGGGGACAGTACAACCACTTTGCTTCAGAAAGTGAAAGAAGTGGGCTAATACTCTCTAGCACTGGACTGTCTAAATCTCACTGCTTCAAACAGTAAAATCAGGCTCTTCTTAATTTTGCTGTTGGGAAAGGGAAGGAGCAGGGGCTTTTAATACTTCAAGGTATTACTTTTAAGAGCTACAGATTAACTCCTACACTTCACATCCTTCTCCTAGTAGAGGTCACAAGAAACAGGTTTTGCTGTCATTCATTGTTGCTTCACCATGACATCAGAGTTAATTAAAGAGGGTCCTGAAAATTACAATACCATAAACTGAGAGCATTCCACTGTAGTAGGAATGAAATTTCTTGGACTATGAAGGTCTTGACCTCTTTTGTATTAGGGTATAGAGAAAATGTGAAGAGATTTGCATCCTACATAGTCCCCTTGAATTTTGACCTGCACTGCTCTATTTAAGCCCTGTTTACATCTTTCATCTTCAGAATGCACCATCATAATTTCCCAAAGTTATTACTCAGAACACACCCCTCCTACATTCCAGTTTTATTACCCTCATTTTAGGGATGATGAAATGGAAGCACAGAGCAGTAGCAACTGAGCAAACCAAGAGACTTTGTGATCAAGCCCCAGAACACTAAATGTTTTGCTGAGCATTTTCTGCATTCCCAATAATAGTCTTGGCTCTACTGAGAGACATTTTTTCTGGCTGCCCTGCTCCCCTCCACTAAATCTAAAGATAGAAACTCTTACCGATAGATATGCACACAACATTGTTAGTCTGTTAATTAACAATAGTTAAATACCATTTATATAATATGTGCCAGGCTCTGTGCTAAGCCCTTTACAATTTTTATCTCACTTGATTTTCACAAAAGCACTGGGAGGTAGGTGCTATAATTATCCTGATTTTATAGCTGAAGAAACTGAGGCAAAAAGAGGTTAAGTCAATGTCCCAAAGTCACAGAGGTAGGAAGTGTCCAAGGCTAAATTTGAACTCAAGTCTTCCTGACTCCAGGTCCACTCTCTCTCTACTGTGCCACCTAACTGCCATCCCCTTTAAGTCAGTACCGCAAGCCAGAGACTAATGAATCTCACTTCCTATTCAATGTTCTCTTTGTTTTCCTAGGTCTCTTTCATTCTCTAATAGTTTGCAAAGTGCAGCCCTACATGCCTGATGGCAATAAACTGCAGCACAGAATTTTCTAAATAAAGCAGATGGACAGGTCTGTGGCTTTAGAGAATGAGGATTTTTACAAATATAAGGTAATGTTTCAGAAAGCACATTTCAATAGATTGCTATTTTATTTCATGCATAAAGCAGTTGACAAGATCCTTCCCAACCATAAAGGCTCTTTCACCACCCTTGAGATTTTGATATACACTCACTGTTGTACAGGGAGAGCCTCATTCAAAATTTGGGGGACATATGAGCTCCCTCATGACCTCTTCTTATAGTAACTCCTACTATATTACCATTTTTCACAAAAGGAACCAAATGACTAGCAATGCATTACATCTTTTTAGCATAGAAACGTATGCAGGGAACTGCTGTCCTCCGTGAAAAACTTTGGCCCCTTAGTTGCCTTTATTTATTTTATACAAACCTTATATATACATAGAACACCTTATTTATTGTATTTCTCCACCTTATGAAACTAAAAACCACAGAAAATTAAAGCTGAGGGGGAGTTCAGTAATGATCTAGTCCAACCCTTTCATTTTGCAGATAAGAAAACTGAGGTCCACAGTTCAGTTTGGGACATCCTGAGTTAGGCACATTGAAGTGATGCAACAAGACATACCTCCAAAGCAACCCATATTTGGAACTCAACATAGATGGCAGGGCTGTTATTTGACTCTTCCAAATAGAGAATTGTATAGAACCTATCCCAGTAAAGAGAGAAAATTGCCAATTACAGAATCTTTAAAAATTGTGAGAAATCAGTAAATTAGACAAATTTACCGACAAATAAGTAAAGTAGACAAATCACTTTAAAAAAGTGACAAATCAGAACATAAGCCAGAAAAGAAAGACAGGAATGAGAAGGAAAAAGGTCCTGCAAACCAGCAGGAAAATAATCATATAATTTTAGCGTTCAGAGAGTCCCTAGAATTATCTATATCAACCCCCCTCATTTTACAAACAGGAAAAATGAGGTACACAGAAAGAAAGTAATTTACTCTATAAATCACACAGATAGATTTTTCTAGAACAAGTAGAGTTGGGACCAAGTCTCCAGGATGCACTGATCAGTATTACACCACACAGTTTTGACAGGTTAACTGGATAAACTATGTAGAGATCAAGGAGGATGAGGATATATAGAAGGGATACCGAATTTGTCAATTAGCTCATGAATGCCCTTTGAGAGACAAATTTCAGTGGGACTGTGGTAATAGTTTGCAAAACTTGGGTGTAATAGAGTGGTGATGAAATGGGATAGGAAGTGCAGACTACTAAGCTTGGCATTGAAGGGAAAAGTGGGATAGCAAGATATAATAGGAGGACCAGAAAAAGTTTTTTTGTTTATTTATTTGCTTAGGGATAGACAGAAGGAGACCAGTGGGAGGGAGGGGTTGAAGATGAAAGCGAGATGAGGTATCATTTTTGATTTTTATTTTTTGGATCCCTAGGAGCAAGCACAGTGCTTTAAAATAGCAGACTCTTAATGAGTATCTGTTGAATTGAACTGGATTTGTTAAATTTATAGATTCAAAGTCCCATAACATTGTAGAAGGTCAATATTTTAAAAGAATCTACTTTATAGCATTGAGTCTGCTAGATGCATTTTGATATATTCATATGGTCTCAGTAATACTGATTCCTCTTCTGGACATAAACATAAGGACATTTTTACAATCTGAACCCTACAACACATCTTGAATTATTCTATCTCTTCCGCATCAGTGAAAAGCAGCTAGATTAAGGGGAAAATAAGATCAGAGAAGGCGGAACCATTTTGGAAGAAACAGCAGGCATTAGAATACTGAAAATAATGGATAACCCATAGCTAAGGAAGAAACAAGTGGCTTTAATGAGTGGTGAGAGCCTTCATTTGAGTGTAAGACCCTGACTTCTGCTTGTTATTCAATACATCCAGTTCATACACCTAGGTAATAAAGCCATGGAGGCAAGATTGTGATGTGATGACATTCTTTTACTGAGGGAAGTCTGTTCTTTCAAGTATATCTCTTCTCAGATATCGGAGAGAAAGCTGGGGTCCTCATTATCAATTAACTTTCATAATTCTTTTACAAATATCGGTGGAAGGTTTCCTAGGGGACTAGGAAAACTACCATAGCTATGACCCACAAGAACGAATTTTTAATTGTAACATTTCAAGACACCATATCAAGCCAAGTAATCAACTCCCTAGCCTACCTGATCATATGGTTGCTTTTATTAAGTGGCTACAAACAGAGTACATAAGATGCTCTCCATCTCAATTATACTGGAGACAAGCTTTCTACCTCAAAATTAATTCTGCTGTATATTTATAATCTACTAAAAATTGGAGTTCAAAGCTAAGCTAGCAACAGAACCAAAAATGAATGTAACCTCATTTAGAGCATTTTATGAAAACCAACATGACAGAACAAAGACACTCATTTGTGGAAAAGCTATGTTATTGAAGATATCAGTATACTTGTGCATCCTGAATTCAGAAAATGATTTGGTCAAGTCAGTGTCTTTCCTCCACCTATATTACATCCTTTCCTCTCTACCTTAGTCTGAGAATTACCAAAGACATGTCCTACCCTCTCCCATTTCCTCTCCTTGGTCAGAAGGATTATCACCAGTTTAGGGTGCATCTGGTAGCCATCCTCGCTGAAGGACAGATTCCTCCCCTCAAAAGTGACATTGATTAGATACCTATGAAGATAAAAAGAGAGAGAGAGATTAAGCATGGACCCAGGCATATCAGAAACAATGTTATTAAAATCAGATGTATTGCCTCTCCAACTCTGATCTGTTAGGGAGCTAAAATGAATATATATCAAGATAGAAAAACGTTTCAAAACAGAAGAAGAAATAAGCTGAGTGCAAAGATTTAGAACAATACATAAGGAAAAGGGTGGGAAGTAGGACCAACGAAGGTGGAGAAATGAATTTTCAAGTAATAAATCAGAAAGAATAAAATAAAGATGAAAAATAAGAAACAGGAGGGATACACAGTGAAATTAGAAGGGGATAGGGGAAGGAAAAATGAAGAAAATACAAGGAAAAATAATGAAAAATAAAAACTAGAAAAAAGAGGCAAATGTAGGAAAAAATTGAATACCAAAAGAACTCCTCTTTTTTTTAAAATTGTGAGCAAACAACCATGCTATATGAAGTCTAACATTCATAAACACTGTTGAATGAAATCAAATATACATCAGGGTTCATCTGATACATATTTAATAACATACATTATGAACATTGTGCTGCATGCTAGTTGAACATAAATTGAAAGGGCATAAATGGTGAGGAGGTCCCAAAAACAAATTTCATCAAATTCACAGTTTTGCCAATTCTATTCCCAATTGGTTAGATCTCAGACAGAAGACCTTTTGCTCAAAACCTAAGTTATTCATACAGTTACAGCTCAATCCCCAGAACTGCAGAATTGCAGGGTTGGGAGGCACTCTAGAAGAAACCTATTCCAACCTGTATCTTTAGACCTCAACATAGCATGGGGGTTGACAGATGCTGAAGAGGCAAAAGCAGGGGGTTTTGAGAGCAAAAACAGAGAGCATCTCTGGGATAAGCTAAGGAAAAGAGATAACTGGAGGAAGAAGGAAGATGCCCTCTCAGGATCTTCTGAAGACAATTGATATCCATAATTCATGAAGGTGCAACTATATATAGGCCTCCTCAATTCTTTGGCAGAACACATTAATAAACCAATCAATCAACAAACATTTATTCAGCACCTACTATGTACCAGGCATTGTAATAAGTTCTGAGATTGCAAAGACAGGAATGAAATAATCCCTTTTTTCAGGAAGCTTACATGTGAGAAAATATATACACATGTGTGTATATGTGTGTGTGTGTATTATATGTATGTAAAATAAATATATATGGAAAATATTTAAAAATACAAGGTAATAATTAGAGAGTAAAAGCACCAGAAATTGTGGGAAGTAAGGAAAGATATTGTATGAAAAGTGGTATTCGAGGTGTGTCTTGAAGGAAATGAGAGATCTACTGAAGTGAGGTAAGGAGGGAATGCTTTTCAGTCATGGGGAAAGGCCAGTGTAAAGACAGAGATAAGAGATGGAATACCATGAATCAGGAAGAGAGAGAAGGCCAGGCTGACTGACTTCTAGAGTATGAGAAGGTTGAAAGAGGTTGGGGCCATTTTGTGAAGATCTTGAAAAATCAAAGAGTTTTTTTTATCCTAGCAATCAGGAGTCACTGGAAGGTGCTGAGTTGAGGGAGTGGCACGGTAAGAACTGCAACTGAGGAAAATCAATTTGACAGCTATATAAAGCCTTCACAATAGTCTAGGTGAGAGGGAATCAAAACTTAGATTCTTGAGGTTAGTGTTAGCAAAGAGAAAGGGACAGTTTTTAAAGATGTTAAGGAAGTAGAAATGGCAAATTTTATTGAGTGACTGAATATTTTAGATGAGACAGAGTAAGGAGTCAAGGATAAAGCTAAAGTTATAAACTGAGGATACTGCAAGGACGATGAGGACTTTGACAAGAATAAGGAAGTTTGCGAAAGAGGTGTGTTTAGGTAGGGGAAAGATGATGAGTTTTATTTAGGATGTTGAGTTTGAGGTATCTCCAGGAAATCCAAATTGAAATGTCGAAAGGGAAGTTGGTGATGTGGGACTGAATCTCTGAGGAGAGACTACATTGGGCATATAGATCCGGGATCATCAGCATAGATATGATAATTAAACCCAAGAGGATAAAGTCATTAAGAGAAAAAGCAGAGAAAAGGGCCTAGAGTAGAACTTTTAAGAAAATATAGTTAGAGGATATGATATGGATATTTATCAGCAAAGGATATTAAAAATGAATGGTTAGACAGATAGGAAGAGAACCTAGAGAGAGTCACGTCATGAAAACTCAAAGTGAGTATCTAGGAAGAGGGAATCATTAGGAGTTTGTAATGTGACAGAGAAAGTGAAAAAAGTATGAGGTCTGAGGGGAAAAATTAGATCTAGCAGTTTGGACAGAGCAATTTTATTTTTATGATGAGGTAAGAAGTCAGACTACAAAGGGTTAAGGAGTGAAGGAGAGGAGAGGATATAGAGTCCACTAATACAGACTTTTCTAGGAGTTTAACTGAGAAAAGGAGGAGAGATATAAGGTGATAGCTTAGATAGGGTTTAGTGGATGATTTTTAAGGATGGAGACTTGGGCATGTTTGAAGATAAAAGGTGGAAAAAACTAGAATATTAAGAAAAATTAAAGGTTGGGGAAGAGTGATGACTAACAGGAAAATTTACTGGAGGAGACAGGATGGAGGGTGCATACAGAGACATGGTTGGTACAAGAAGAAGAGCTACTTAATTATCCGAGTGGAAGAAAAGAGAGAGAGGGAGGTGACATCAAGGAGTTTTTAGATGAATACAAGGGGAGAAGAGGGAATACATGCCAAATGGTTTCACTTTTCTCAGTGAAGTAAGAGTCAAGGGCCTCAACTGAGAGGAGAGAGGGAGGGGGAGATATAGGAGGCTTGAGGAGAGAAGAGGTTTGCAAGAGCTGTGGGAAATAAGGAATCAATTAGAGAGGAATAAGATTTCCACAGTGCTTTGAGGGTCCACTTGAAATTAAATAACATATATTTGCAGCATCATTGTGGAAGTATGACTTCCACCAACTGCACATAAAAAGAAGTCAAAGAGGTGGATGGTAGAAATAATCCAGGGCTGGGGTTTGTCAAGGGATAAGCAGCAAGACGACCAAGGGGCAAAGGATGCTTTGAGAGTCTCCAAGTGGGTACCTACCTACCCCCATGGATTGGGAGCTAAATCAAGGCTAAGTTAGCCTTTAGAAGAGGAGCACCTTTTCTTTTGCAATGAAAACTGAATCCACTTTTTTGCTTGTCAAAAATCTGAATTCTCTCTTTAAAGACATCAAATACAGTTGTATCTTTTCACTTGTCAGATTCCTGTTTCATGGCTCTTCTTGAGTTTCCCATTCTTCGTGAACCAACTTTTCCTACAAAATGTTAGGCCATATATTCTACTTATGCTCATTCTAAAATCTTTTACATTTGCTTTTCCAAAATCTACTATCTATCTTACCTAAACTATGCCTGGTGGTTCTCTCCCCTTTCCCAAGCTATAATACAGTTGATCACTCCAAAGGTCTGTTTTGAGACTTCAACAATCAGTTCTTACTTGATCAGAATTAAGTGGAAATTAGTTTCTTTTATTAGATGAAATATTAGGAAAATGATCCATTTATAATGGACCTCTTCCTCACACACAGCATTCCCTCTCTGGAGTATTTTTCTCTAAGACTGTCTCCCATGCCTGGAATGCACAGCCTGCTTGCACCTCTTAACATCCCTGGTACCCTCGAGAGGTCAGGTCAAAAACCATGTCCATATAGGAGGCATTTTTTGTCTTCCTTCTCACCTCAACAACTTCTAACGCCTCTCTCAAATAAAAGCACCTTCCTCACCCAGTTGTTGTGAAGATCAAATGAGAGAATACTTGCAAAGTGCTTTACAAATCTTAAAGTGAGCCATCATCATCATTATTGCAAGAGAGAGTGGGGTGTGGGGGAGAGAGAGCATGATCTGGTTTATAGAGAGCTAGCTTTATGATGAGGGAAGTTTACATTCATGTCCTCCTTCTTACACATGTTATGGAATGTGATCCTGGTCAAGTAACTTTATGTGCTAAGAAAACTAAGACTTCAAATTGCAGAGAAACTGCCAACTTGCATTGGTAGAAGCAGTTCCTTGTTGGGAGCTGCCAACATAAAATAAATCACAGGTCTAGTCCCTACCTTACACATATATAAATTGTCTACTTCTAGAGAATGTAAGCTATGGATCATTTAGGTACTATGCTGGTGCACAGTGCCTGGAAAAAATGAGATACTTCATAAAATGCTTCTTGGTGGTCTAATTGATTGTGTTGTGTTCAGTTATCGGAATTACATTTTAAGAAGGATATTGATAAACCAGAGATTGTCTAGAAAAAGGCAACCAGTATTCTGAAGGTGTTGACTTCACATGGTAAGGACCAGTTAAAGGAACTGGGAAGGGACTATGGGAAAAGGAGAAGCATGAAGCATTTGAAACGCTATCAATGAACATGAAATAAACAATTTGCTCAACTCTGGAGCACATAATGAAGAGTAATGTCTGGAAAGGCAAAAGGACAAATTCAAGTTTGATGTAAGAAAACCTCCCTAACAAAAGTTAGAAAGCGCTGCTTCAGAAGGTAATAGATCCTTGCCTGATAGAATTGTTCCAGCAGAAAGTGGATGATAACTTGTTGTCAATGTAAATTAGCTGGGCCGTGTTTGTCCTTCATTCTCAGAGAGGACCATGACATCAAGATGGTGGCATGACTTGCAGTTGACTTTGATTTGAGTGAGAGAGGAGTGGTTGTGCAAGGTCACCAACTTCACTTTCTCCTCCAGGTCATCGGGTCCAGTGGCCTGACATTCATCAGGACAACTGGAGATGGCTCACAATGCAATGTGGGACCCTAGCCATTTTAGGCTAAGGTCTTATCAGACTCTTACTTTGAGTGACATACACCCATTCAATGAATAGGCCTCTTTAAGCAGTTACTCAAGGAATGGCCCCTTTTAAGAAAAGAAAAAAAATAAAAACCAACTAAAAAAATTGGGAGGGGAGACCCTCAGGATTCCTGGGTAAAAGTTACTATTTAATAATTAACTAAATAATTAGTCAAACTTAGCTAGGTAGTACTATGAGTGTTGGACTCAGCACCAGGAAGACATGCGTTCGGACCATGGGCAATTTACTTAACCTTTGTTTGCTTCAGTTACTGCAACTGTAAAATGATTATAACAAGAAACACCTATATCCCAGGATTGTCATAGGAATAAGATAAGATAATATGTGTAAAGTCATTTGCAATTCTTAAAGAGTTTTATACATGCTAACTGAATAGTGTAACAAATTACTTTGTATGGAAGACTCTTGTGCAAGTATATGTTGGACTACCTAATCTCTGAAGTTCTATCTATTCAGAAATTTTGTAATTCTGGGAGGTACCTTCCTCCTAAAAGCTGGGAGGAAATGGGGAGAAGATTCTAGGCAGCTACAATGAGTTCACACCCATACATACCTTAGGGGAATGGTTCATAGGGTTGGGCCCCCAATTAATCAAGCATAGCCAAGAAAACATGTGCTCTGGACTGTTATATGACAGTGTTCATAGAGGCACACATGTTCGGATTAGCAAGGTAATTGAGAGGTATGCCAGTGAAACCCTCCCTGCCACCTGCACACCAAACTCCACCCCATTTCACTACTGGCTGCCATAATCTGATAATTAGCACATTCCTCAGTAAAGAATTCCCAAAGGGGTGCTCATTACAACTGCATTAATGCAACTATGCTAACGATAATTAATGCTCCTTTACCATAACTGCCTAAGAAATCAATAACAGTTAGCTATGGGTTCACATGACATGTGCTTCTAAGTCTTGTGCCTGGTGCTACCTAAAAAGATGAGTCCATTAAAAAACTGGAAAGATAAAGAAGATATAATCAGAGAGAAGGTGTTGCCTAACTTGAGGGGGAGGGAACCGTAGTCAAGTAAATGGGTGAAAGCGTTCTTTAACACATTTTAAGAAAAGATATTGATCACCCAAAGCCAGTAAAAAGCCTTTTTTCTCTACCTCATCCCATAAACTCAACGTGGTCCAATTCTAGGAACCATGTATACCCACACAATCAAGTTGCCCGAACCCAGTTCCATCTTGGTTCCCTAAAGTGGCTGTCTAGGCAGCATGGAATAGAGACCTTGTAGGTCATTCCCTATGGTCCAGTATATGTCTGGAAACACATAAACCTTTCATTCATGATCAACAGCTGGCTTCAGGGATATAAATCAAGGACAAAGTAGCCCCCAAACCCCTCCTTTTCAATTTAATTCAATAAATTCTACTGTGTGAAATAGACTGTAGCAGGTGCTAAGTGGGTGAGATAGGAGAAGACTGAGGATTAGAGCATCTCAGACTTGGAGAATTTATAATCTACAAAGTAGGGTGAGGGGGAAGATAAAGTAAGTGTACAGATAACCACGCCAGAAAGCAAAATACGAGTGACATAAGAGGCATAAATGAAATGCTGCTGCGGTTCATGAAAAAGTTAACAGTTGCATTGAGTCTTGAAAATTGGTTACATTTTTAAGAGATGAAATTTGATGGGTTGGGGTTGAGGGTAGAGGATGGAGCAAGGAAATTATACATAGAAGGGATAGATTATACATAGAAGCGATAGAATTATACATGGAAGGAATAACATTGGTGAAAGCCCAGAGACAAGAAAGCATGGGGTCTCTTTTGGGAAGAAGTGGTCCGATTTGGGTGAAGTGTAGCATAAAGGTAGGCGAACAGTCAAATAGTCTGGAGTGATAGGTTGAGGAACGAGGATAGAAGTTCTTCAAAACTAGGATAAGGAATCTTTATTTGGTCGTCAATGAGGTTCCATTAAAGATTTTTGAACAGGGGAGGGACAAGTTTATGATCTGTTTTAGTAACATTCACCTCGTCTCTAGTAGAATATATTTCTTCTCAGTCTAGTGTTCTTCACACCTATTTTTAAAAATTGATTGTTCAGTCATGCTACAATAACTCATTTATTAATTTATTAAGTTAATTAATTAACTAAATTAATTAATATTAACTTATATTCTCAATTAAGTTATTCTATAATAACTCCCAGAAATGTCTTCTAAAAATGATCTTTAGAGCCTACTCTTTGGTGTATGAATTGATGCTTTAATAAACATGACAGAACAATACATCCAAGTGAGAGTTGGGCCCTTCAAAGTAATCACTGTGAGAAACTGTATACTTATTTCATTTCTGTTGCCATTGCCTAAAATGCTGCTCATTCTTCCCTTTTGGAACAGTATTCAGAAACACCCAAGTTGTGCAAAAGTTAGTACTGTTTATCATTTTATGACAAGACATCATTGCTTGCCAAAATCATTTGTTGGTTTGTTCACTCACCTTTCATCAGAGGTAGCTCTAAATGAATTTTACCAGTTTTTTTAAATCAAACCCACCTTTACAGTATGAAGATCTGTGGTGCCTTTTATCTCAGACTGGACTGTGGTCTAAAATTTGTCACCACTGACTAGCTTCAAAGCAATGAACGTTTCAGTCTTTGCATTTGGATCCCAGTGCCTTAGCACAGTGCTTGCTGATTGATTGATTGATTGAACATGCCACAGACTTCCAGGGCAACCCTAGAAGAGTTCTAAATTTATTTTAAGCAACAGCGGCATCACTGGAATAAGTATACTTTAATCTAACTCCCATAGTGTCTACCTCTCATAATGATTTATTGTTTGTATATTTATTCTGCATATGCACTTCTATACTTCCCTGCTGTGTCTCTGGTTAGACTATAAGCCTTTTGTGAGTAGGCATTGTTTCATTTATTGTATTTGTATTGCCATTGCGTGGCATAATATCCAGCATATAGTAGGCATCAATACATGCATTATAATGTATTCATTCCTGACGCACCCGGACATAGTTGTACTTTCTCTGGAAAAGAAGTAAGGCAAATTTATATAATGACAAAGAACCAGGCACTACAGTTACCAAGGATACTCTTAGGAGTCTACTTCTACCCTACTAGAAATGTTTTAGGAGAGGAGTAATCAACTCCCCCCAAAAATCTATGGTTTTCAAAAGGTTTTTAGGCACCTTATTTCATTTATTCCCAATAATAGCCCCACTAGTTAGACAGTATATTATCTCTATTTCATGGAAAAGAAAATAGAAGCTCAGGGAAAAGAAAGAGTTTAGGGACCACTCAAAGTCATGTGTTCTAACTAAAGTAGCGCTCTTTCTTTTCCACCAAACAAGTAGAGGATGGACACTGAATTTGGGGTCAAAGAAGCTGGTTCTACTCCCATTTCTATTACTTACTGTGAGACTTTAGCTAAATTGCTTAACTTTTCTTCTCCCCCCTTAAAGTTTACAGGATTACTAAGGTCTTTCTAAGTTGTACATTCTACACACCAGCTTCTCTTTGGGCTATTCTACAGGTAAATTCCTGATTGTCCTCTGGGGACATTTAACCCTGGCAATAGCATGCTTGTCCATGGTATTGCATTGCGGAACATGTCCATGAGATCATAGACATTATTGGGTGAAGGACACTTGGTGTCTCCATGTTACTTGCTGATAAAAGGTCATCGTTTTAGAACTTTTCACCTCAATCCTGCAGAATTGCATGCTGTCATAATGGTATTCGTTGCTTTTCCTATCATTATTGGTTACAGCTACTATTTTCAGTGAAGTTCTCAGCAATGGGGAATTAATTAGTCATAATATTTTATATGCACAAAGGCTACCTCCTGGAGGATATGAAGATAACCTGCCCAAGATTTAAAAGTTAGAGTCAAAATAATGATTCATGTTTATATGGTACTTCTAGGTTTACTATTCATTTAAATCTTATCTTGTTACATTATTGGGATGTGAAAGTTGTATTCTCAAAAGGTATACCAGCAAAAGGAAAGGCAGATCCTTCCAACTTGGAAAGGTATGAAATGCAAGCCTATTTTTACTCCCCAAGAAACTATTTACCCAAGTCCATGGAAGACCATGATCAGTTTGACCATGAAGTTGATCTTTTAGTCACGGTAACTCCTGAGTATTGTCTATCAAGTTATTTTACTCTACAGTTGGTGTAGAGAGTGGGCTATCTGCCTCAATGAAATTACAAACTCGCTCAAGAAAGTATTAAAAGGTACTTTCTTCACAATTAACCTAGGATATAGTTAGCACAAGTATGCTTTTCCCTATCTTACAGATGACACTGAGGTTCAGAGGTTAAGCAATGCGTCCAGGGTCACACTGCTGACAAGTGTCTGGGACAGGATTTCAAACTTTGTCTCTTCTGATTCCAAGTCCAATGCTCTTTCCTTTAGATTTCAATAGTTGTTAACTTACAGAAGCCATGAATTTGTTGTTGTTATTGTTTTTAAAGCTGTATATCCCTGTCTCCCTCAGAATGGAAGTGTAGTGGGACTCATGGACCCAATCCCACTACTGATCAGCATGGGAGCTTGCTCCTTTTCTGACCCTGGACAGTGTGTACCTGCACAGGTACCCTGGTGGCTCCCCAGGCCTGGGCACTCACTATATTGGTGCCAAATAGGCCTTTAGCTTTAGCCTTACTATAACTCCAAATTCTCAAGCTCAAGTGATCCACCAGACTCATCCTCCTCAGTACGCGGGATTGCAAGTCTACACTTCCATGTCTGCCTAATGGAGTTCCCCAAATGTCTTTTCCCCTGACTTCTCAGAACCTTGTTCAGATGCTGCGTAATTCTCTCTTCTTATATATAATATTATTCCTTAGGCAGGGCATTTTCAATCATCCTGATCTATATCTTGCCACTGAGCTCAGATGGTTCTGGAGGAGAAAGTGAGGCTGGTGACTTTGCACAGCCCTGCTTCACTTAAATCCAATTCACTCACAAGTCATGACATCACCTTCTTGATGTCATGGTCCTCTTGGAGAAGGAAGGACAAACAGCAGTAACTAGACAGTATTCCTCAGAGAATTAACTTTGCTGCCTTTTTAATGCCACATTAATCAAAGGCGCTTAGTACCAAAACCTATTTCTCAGTCAGGCAACTGCATTGAATTTGATAATGGGAAAGTGAATCTACCCTATCTCCATGCCCCACAAGCCCTAGGCATCTTTCCTGTCAAGATCTGGCAGAGTATCAAGGGCAACAGATGTGTTACTGGCAGCAGCCCAGGAGAGCAGAACTCCAGGGATGGAACGGGACAGCAGGACCAGGTTAAGAAATAGGAACAGGTGAAGTTGTTTAAAAACAAAAAAAACTAAATGAAAAACAAACAAACAAAAGTCAATTGCATGTATTTAAAAACTGTACTTAAAGGAAAAACATTTTTTTTCCTATCACAGTATTAAAATTCTCTTTCTGTTTCACAGATTGAACACTCAGTGCATTGGAAAGTTGCCCGGTTCAAGTGATCAAATCTTCTAGGCAGTGGTTTCAGTAGGCAAAAATGCCAAAAGCATAATGAGACTGTATTTACCTTATGTATTTCTATTTCTTCATTACTGTCTAATTGCACTTACTAAGCACAGTCCTGCCCTTCCTCTATCATTTTTAGTTCCTGGTTGCACACTAGCAAAGACTTATCAACGCATTTGACCCTCACTTGCAGCATAATTCTAATTAAAACAAAACCAAACTATACCATTGTTTCTTTCTACATAGGCAGCTTTTGTGGAGGATCTGCAGATATCAAAGTGGAAAGGGCATCTCATAGGTCTTTCCTTGGCCTCCATTTTTGTCTTCTCTCTCCTTTTCCTGCATTTGACTCTTCCCCTCCTCAAGCTGCTCCTTCCATCCTCTTACCTTCAGGGCTCAAACAAAAACAGTTCCTAACTGGTCTCTCTGCTTTAAGTCTCTCATTACTCCAGTCTATCCTCCATAGAGCTGTCCAAGCAGATATGATCATGTCACTCCCCTACTCAAAAAATTCTAATGACTCCCTATTTCCTCCAGGATAAGCTATAAACTCCTCCCTCCATTTAGCTTTCAAGGCCTTTCAAAACCCAACCTTAACCTATTCTGCAGCCTCCTTTCTCATTCTTCACCCTCTTGTGCTCTGCGGTGCAGCCAAATTCTCTGTTTCTCACATGGCACTCCATCTCTACACTGACCATCCACCATGCCTAGAATCACACTCTCTCCCATATTCTCATCATAGAATGCTTTCCTTCTTGCAAGATGCAGCTGAAGTAACACATGAATCTTTTCCTGATCTCTTTAACTACTAGTATTTTCCCTCTATAATTTGTTTATATTTCTTTGCTTTTCATTTATTTTTATTGATTCTCTTTATACATATTGGATATATGCTTATGTACGTATTTATTTATTCCCTTATTACTCCTCGGGCATAAGATTTATGTCATTTTTTTTGTCTGTATCTCAGCACCTAGCACAATGCCTGGTACAGAGTACACAGCTTAATAAGTGCTTTTTGATGACTGATTTATTGATATTCTGTGCTACTACCCCACCAACCTCATGCAAATACCCAATCAGTGATGGTGGTTGGACTATAGAAGACAAGGAAAGACACACTGCCCTGGTAAGGCCATGTCTGGAGTAACGTGCTTAGTTCTGAACACCACACTGAGAGAAGGCAATCCTATGGGAAGGAAGTGAGGGTCTTTAGCCTGGAAAAGAGAACACTACAGACAATGGACATACAAACCCACATTATTTTTTTGCTGTACAGAAAAGGAACGAACCTGCTGTGTTTGACTTCAGAGGCAAAACTAGATGTCATGGGTGGAAATTACAGAAACAAATCTAGGCTTGATAGAGGGAAAATCTTACTAACAGTTCAGATTATCAACCAGTAGACACCATCATAGACAATTAAAGGTTTCTCATTAGAAATCTTCAAAAAAATACGAGAAGCTCTCCTGTCTAGTGTGTGGTGGGAGGCATTCTTTGGGAGGGGCATGCGTGGATTAAATAGCTGCTGAGGTCTCTTCTAACTATGAAACTGTGATTTCATGAATGTAGAAGTGGGTAGACAAAAGGAGATAAAAAAGATAAGAGGAAATATTGTAGGAAATGGGTGTTTGGGATGTGACACATCATCCCATGGGAATATATGCAGAACCACCCTTCTTGCTTCTAGCTGACCACATGAGCTAATTCAGTTTTTGTGTTTGGGGGAAGCTTCTGACTGAGGTCAGAGGTTTAATTATTCCTGAAAGTACCCAAATACTGAGGTAGCACATGTACTAAGTCAGAAGCAGGAAGGACAGCAAACCATATGCTCCAAGAAAAGATATTCCTGAAAAGAAGGAAGGGAGGAGTTAGTGGTCTGAGATGCTATCTTATATACATATATATATGTGTGTGTGTGTGTGTGTGTGTGTATACATATACACATAGATGAGGATATATATTGAGGTAGGATTTCTAGAGAAATTACTCCTGACAAACATGTCATTTCATTACAATTCATGTCTTCTAGAAGAATGACCAGAAAGGGATTCCTAGGTGAATATTACATCTCTAGGGAATATGTGTCAAAAAATTGCATTAAACTTTATATATAGGTGTGTTAAAATGTGTCCAGAGATTGAGGGTAGGATGTAGAGGGGATAAAGGTATTTGATCTGAAATGATCCATTAGCCTCAGAGGATATCTATCATGGGTACCAGTAATAGACTTCTCTAGGACAGTTCTTGATTTCTAGTAAAGAAGAAAGACAAATGTTTAGCAAAGTACTATACTTCTAACTCTGTTCACCCCTGTGCCACTAAAATCCAGACTATGGAAGTACAAAATCCACTTTACAATCCTTGTAACTCATTCTCCCATTTGTTTCAACCTTCTGTCCCCCTCCTCCAATACCCCTCTTCATTTCTGCTCACACCTTCTACTGAGCCTTGTAACTTCTACAACTTTTAAGATCTTCTCCCTTCAAAGGAATGCTTGTCTTTTGGGATCCCTGGTTTTCTTTAAGATCAGCCTAAATATCATCCTCTACATGTAGTCTTTTCTAATTCTCCAGCTGCTAAGTGCCCTCTCTCTCCAGACTGTCTTGCATTTATATTATATAGTTTGTATATACCTTTATACATAAAGATTGTCACCTCTGATAGAATATAAGCTTTTTCAGGACAAGGAATCTCATTTTTCTTTTGTACTTTCAGCCCTTCAAACTATGCCTATCACACAGCAGTCATTTCATGAATACTTATTCATCGATTTATTGACAAAATAGATTTTCATAGGCAAACCCAGAAAGTTCAACCTTTGAAAAGGGAAGGTTTTTGGGTACAGTTAGTAGAGGGATAGTCCAGAATATAGAAACAGGGGTAGAGTGAGAGGAATATATTCATTCATAGAATATAGTTTTGTTGAAAGCAAGGTATGATCCTGAGTGGATATCAGTGTTAACTACAAGTGTGTGTGTGTGTGTGTGTGTGTGTGTGTGTGTGAGTTTGTACAGAGAAAGAGAGGGAGAGAGGCATGTGAAGAATACATGAGACTTGTGAGTGCTATTTAGAAGCAAATAGATCATCAGGCAGAAGGCACATTTGGGGTTACCATTGGTTGTAGAAATGTTGTTCTGTCTCATAGCACTGTGCTAATTTTGTTTCCAGCCCTAGCCAATTTAGAGAACTTGAGGGGAATATCACAAACATGGGAAAAAATCAAAGCAAAATGTCATCCATTGAAAAATTTCAATTTTCTGAAAAGGGCCCTTAATCATTAAAAATTTCAAGGGAAAGCCAGAATCAGTTTCTCTCACCTGAATCACTTTGTCCTTTTTTATTCACAAGAGGACAAGGTCCATGAACCCCAACTCACAAAGGGACTTGCTTAAAAGGAACATGTAATAATCTCTTGCTGCAGTCTTGTGTGGGGGTTAGGATTCTGCTGGGTATTTTTTTTCGTCAGGGGATCCCAGTTCTTTCTCTCCCTCTGTAGGTTAATGTTTCCATGGAAACATGCTCTTTAATGTCTCTGAAATCACTTTGCATTTAAACCACTAACTCTTTTCCAACCAAAGCAGATCATAAAGAGAACTGACCATTTTGAGGTGGAAACTTATTTGTTTTCTATATTTGTAAAATTCTCAGATAAAGCTCTGAATAGCTTGTCTCTATTTTTAACCACAATCTACTCATCTCATAACCTGATTTCTTTGCTTATTAATTTAGTGATAAAGTGTTCTTACTAAAAGATCCAAAGGACAATCAAATTCCAAAAACAATGGCCTTTTCTATCAGTCTTTCTTCTCTTGGATCTTTCTGCAGTATTTGACACAGTTGATATCTTCCTTGCCAAAATATTCCATTTCTTTAGCTTATGACATATTAAATTGTTCTAACTCTCCTTACGGGCTATTTCTTTTTTGTCTCCTCTCTGGCTTCATTTCCTTTTGTCTTCCCCTATACAAGAGCACACTTCAACTCTCTGTTCCTCTTAATCTAATGCCTAATACTTCAGAATTTCGTTTTGCTCTCATGGCTTCAATTATACATGGTACAGATATGAATCCCAAATTTCTAGCCCTGACCTCTCCTGAACTTCAGTTCTGTATCTACAAATGTCTGCTTTACCTGTTCTTTGATCTCCCACTGTCATTAAAGATGCTCTAAGCTCATTTTCCCCTATCCTCAAGTTTTTAGTGACTCTAATTTCTCCATTTCTCTTATGTTTCCCAAGTCTCCTCAGCACCATCTGTGACTCTGCTATTTTCTGTGTGATTTTAGTCTAATACTATGGGTAAGAGTGCCTGTGGTGACAGTAATGATAAGTGGAGAAGGAAATGTTTGCCCTTGGGAGTAGCACTTACAGCAACCAGTCAATTCAGTTTAAAAAATCAGTAAACCATGTGTGCAAAAGATCAGTTAAAGTGACTGGCATTCTATGTACAAAATAACCAGATGATTGACAGAATTTTTTACTTTTTAATCAGCAGCAATTTCGTATAGTTTCTTATCTCCCCAAGTTATATTCACCTCATGGCTTCCTACCCTGAATTTGAAATGGTTTGACAGTCATATTCCTGCCCTGAGTAGATACAGAAGAATCACATTACTACTGCTACTAGCAGTTCTCTATGCTCCTGCTTTGACAAGGGAACCCCAAAAAAGAAGGACCAAGGCAAATGAATTCATCAAGACTAAGAAAGCTCCAAAGTGCATTGCTGGTCAGTAGATAGGGTTCACAGCACGTAAAAAGAACATTAGTTACTTGGGGCAATCAGTCTTTCAAAAGTACTGATCAAAAAATGTAGAAATATATTGAATTTACTTTATAAGAAAATTTGAGGAAGGCCACAAAGCAGGAATGATCACATGGATTTGCAAAGAAATTAATTCTCAGATCACGCTCCAGGAGCAAGCTAGTTATGAAAGTGGTATATTTCTGTACTTCATATTAGAAATAGAAAACATTCACCTATTTCACATTTCTTGGGATAGAAAAGGTTTATTATAGCCTGGAACAGGATATCTAGGATCTTTCTGGGCAAACTACCATAACAGAAATAAAATATTTTTGGTACCATGGTTGCATCTCAAATGCCCTATCTAATAGAGGAAAAACAGTCCCTAGGATATGAATAATCAAGGCATTCATTTTTTCTATCCTTCAAGCTATCCTTTTGTGATGCAGCACATCATCATTCCCTAGTTTCAAGGCCTAATGTCTCCAATTTAACCTACTTACTTACCTATATACATGCATATATATATACACATCACACTATGCAATTTGCCTGGATCTACATTGCTGTCAGTAAACTAGGACTCATTAGTCCATTAAGTTCTAAATAATATGTGAGTCACTGAATAAATTTTTAAAATATTCATAGTGGATATTTTATACTCATTATCTTGCAGCAAGCTGTAATATTTCAAAGCTTTGGAAGTCTCAGGGCAAAGGGGTTATATTTCTTTAGAGAAATGACCCCAGAAATTTGAGGGAAAAATATGTATTTATGTGCACATACTTGCATGTATTTGTGTGTGTGTGTGTATGTGTGTGTGTGTGTGTGTGTGTGTGTGTGTGTGTGTGTGTGTGTGTGTGTGTAATACTTGCTTTGTTTAACACTCTTTAGAAATAGAAATCACCTTGTTGGCTTAGGAACATAAAAAACATTATATAAAACTTCATTTGCTCTCTATTGCCTCTAGCATAAAATTTAAAAAACCTCCTCAGTTTGGCTTTTAAAACCCTTTGGCACCTATCACCAACCTACCTTTTCCAGACTGATTATATATTCCTTCTTATTACACACTCTATCTCCCATCTCCATGCCTTTTCACTGACTGATCCCCATGCTTGGAGTACGACCTCCTGGGAATCCTCAGTCACTTTCAAAGCTCAGTTCAAGTATTATCCTGATGATTCTTTCATGACCACTTTCTTAAGCCCTTCAGTTGCTCATGGTCCTCTGAAATTACTTCATATTTATTTTATGTCTCTTAGTTACAGTTACATGTCCATGTTGTTTCCCTCATAGACTGAATATAAAATGGAAGTAAATTTCTTAAGGACAAGGACCCTTTATCTTGTAGACCTGGCACAGGGACAAAATAGATACTTAATGGTTGTTGCTGTCTGTCCTCTCTCCAAGAGGAGTGTGACATCATGCAAGTGAGTTGGATTTAAGTGAGGGAGGGCTGGGCAAAATCACCAGCTTCACTTTCTACTTCAGAGCTCTCTGGGTCCAATGGCAAGATATAGATCAGAGTAGCTGGAGATGACTTTCAGTCACTTATTAAGTACACATTGACTGGATGGTAGACATACTCAAAAACTGGAAAGCTTAGGAGCAAAACAAACAAACAAACAAAAAAAACCAACACCAGAAAATTTCGTGCTAAAGAAGGTCATTGTCCCAAGTTTTCTCATTTTGGGTTGAGTGATAAAAGTTATTCATGAGGGAATAAAGGGCTCATTTCCCCCTGAGTTTTATATTTCTAGCTACAAACACAGTTACATCACTAACTGTTCACAATGAATATATTAAATAATAAAAATTCACAATGAGTTCACCTAAATTTGACATAATTATTGGACTGCTGATGGCCCAGGGACATGCGTGGCAGGAAAAAATACTATAGTTCACCACAGATAATATATACTAAAATTCTTTAACTTTACCTGGAAAATAATTATCGTTTAACCATGGTTCTAGATATCCGATTTGCATACAACACCAAAAAGCAAAGAAGGAGCCTGGATACAAATAAAAATATTTGGTCTGGAAAGTGTTAAATGGATCAAATCTCAGTAAAGATTTGATGTTTTAAGTTGGTAGATATTGTACTAAAATTAATTTTGCCCAATAGTCCTTCAGAGAGTCAACAACATGACCTAAAAAGAAGTCTGGGGGTCATGATGAACTGGGCTGCCACTTAATCTCTCAGTCTCAGCTTTCTCATTTGCAAAAGGGTGAATAACTATATCTGCATTACCTACTTCAGAGGACTAGTGTGAGGATCAAATGAAAAAATGTATGTAAATAGCTTTGCAAAGTAATGTACAAAAGTCAGTCATTATAATTCAGAACCATCTGAAAGAAGGACATAATGAAGATTGCTATTTATCTGATTTCCCTCAAATAACTAAGCATTCTTACTTAACTGGAAGGAGATTCAGGGCTTGTCGCAACTTTCCTCCTCCATGACCAAAACTTTATTTCTTTAATTGTATGAAGTTAAAAATATACTTCCTAAATTTTGCAAGGAAAGAGAAAGACCTCCAGAATTTTTAGTGGATGATGGCTCCCATGACAACAGGAGAGAGAAAGGGAAAAGAAGAGATAAAGAGAGAAAGGAAGACACACACGAAGAGATAATGCAATAGAGTGCTGAGTAATGTTTCCATGGCAACTGCATTACATGTTCAGAGAACTGCCAAAATAAGTCAAGATCCAGTAACCAATAGGAGAAGGAGTGGAAAGATGTCCTAAAGTAGGCAACAACCACTTAGGGAAAATGAGTTCTCTTTGTAGGTTTACCTCCTTTTCATATTTCTGCCTCCAAACCACACCCTAACCCCTATTATACATGACAATATTCTTGGAAATGTTGTCTCCACCAAATTCCATCTCATTCAGAGAGATCTCAGGATAACAAGGATGAGGTTTAAGAGCCCCCAGAAAGAATCCAAGGAGAATGGGGAGGGAGGAGGAATCACAAATGATAAAGATCATTTCCCTCTAGATGTCAGCTTGCTTTTCCATCTTTCTAGATTAATCTGAACAAAATAGATATACTTGCTTTCACACTCCAGATGGTTGGGAGAGGAAGAGCCATTCAAAAGATCTTAAATCAAAATGGGAAAGTGATTATGCTACAAAGATAGGTGCAGAACATAGACCAACACCTCACACTGTATACTAAGATAAGGTCAAAATGGGTGTATAATTTAGACATAAAGGGTGATACCATAAGGAAATCAAGAGAGCAAGGAATAGTTTACCTGTCAGATCTATGGAGGAGAGAAGAATTTATGACCAAAAAAGAGATAGAGAACATTATGAAATGCATGGATAATTTTGATTAAATTAAAAAGATTTTGCACAAACAAAACCAACACAACCAAGATCAGAAGGAAAGCAGAAAGATTAAAAACAATTCTTAGAGTAAATATTTCTGACAAAGATTCCATTCCTCAAATATATGGAGAGAATTGAGTCAAATTTACAAGAATACGAATCATTCCTCAATTGATAAATGGTCAAAGGATAAGAACAGATGAATAAATTAAAGCTATCTATAGTCATGTGAACAAAATGCTCCAAATCACTATTGATTAGAGAAATTCAAATTAAAATAATTGATGTACAGCATTGCACCTATCAGACTGGCTAAAATGGCAGAAAAGAGAAATGGTACATGTTGGAGAAGATGTGGGAAAATTGAAACAACAATGCATTGTTGATGGATTTGTGAACTGATCCAAATGTTGTGGAGAGCAATTTGGAGCTGTGCCCAAAGGGCAATCATACTGTGTACACCTTTTTGATCCAGCAATACCACTACTAGGTCTGTATTCCTGAGATCATTAAAAAAAGGAAAAGGACTTACATGTACAAAATTATTTATAGAAGTTCTTTTTGTGGTGGCAGAGAATTGGAAATTGAGGGAATGCCCATCAACTGGGAAATGGATGAACAAGTTGTGATATATGAATGTAATAGAATACTATTGTTATATAAGAAATGATGAGCAGAAGGATTTCAGAAAAACCTGGAAAGACTTATAAGAACTGGTGCTGAGAGAAGTAAGTAGAACTAGGAGAAAACTGTACACGGTAACATCAACATCGTGAGATGATCAACTATGATAGATTTTAGCTCTTCTCAGCAATATAATGATCAAAGACAATTGCAAAAGATTCATGATGAAAAATGCTAACTGCATCCAGAAAAAGAAATGTGGAGCCTGAATGTAGATCAAAGCATATTATTTTCACTTTTTTATTGTTTTTTGTTGTTTTTGTGACTTTTCCCTTTTGTTCTGTTTCTTCTTTCACAACATGACTAATGTGGAAATATGTTTACATGATTGCACATGTATAACCTAAATCAGATTGCTCACCATATTAGGAAGGAGGGATGGGATGAGTGTTGGGAGGGAGGAAATGGGAAAAAATTGAAAATCAAAATTTTAGTCAAAACATGAATGTTGAAAACTATCTTTACATGTAATTGGGGGAAAAAATCTATTTAAATAAAGAATGTTGCTAATGTAAAGAAAAAAGGTACAGAAACAATGACTTTGATTTTCAACTAACTAAGTAGACTCTTCCCACATCAGAATTCTTTTTTTTTTTCATTCATTTGGCAGTGCCTGTTCTGAAATACAGCATAGGACCCTGACGGAAACTGTTGCAAAGTGTGGAATTCAACGTTGTAAGTGGAGAAATTAGGCCCTCAAAAGGGTTTTAGATACTGAAAGGGTATTGAAAATTTCAGAGTAGGAGGGTGAACTATATGCTCCCTTTTACAATTCTGTTAACATCATTCCATAAGCTGATGAAACTATATCAATAATTACTGGCTATTCCCTGGAAGACATGTTAAGGAGCACTGAGCAAAGGGAAGGATAGTGTCTACACAGTACGTGCTTCCTCTCCTGCACATTCAGTTTATTCAATAAACATTTATAATGTGCTTACTATGTGCAAGGCATTCTTAGAGAATCAGGGAACATAAAAGTAAAAAAGATTTCTTACTCCCAAGAAGTTAACATTTTACTGGAGATATATAATATATAGAAAAGTGTGCAGGCATAAAGAAAACTGAGGAGACAGAAAACACCAAAACCTAGTAGGTTCAAGGAAGACTTAATGGTGGAGGTGTTACTTCAAATGAACCCTCTGCAGAGCTGAAAAAGACCTTAAAGTTTTAGTCCAAATTCTTCTTTTTATGGATATGGAAATATGGTGAGAGATGAAGTGATTTGCCTGAGGCAGTAGGTATTGGAGGTCAGAAGCCTCTGATTTCCAAATCCAGAATCTTTTCTACTACCCTTTGCTTCCTTGATAGAAGCTATGAATTCTAAGAGGCAGAGATGAGGAGACTACTCTTGGCATGGGGAATGGCTCCTGCAAATTGGAGAAAGGAACTGGAATATTGGGTTCAGGCAATGGCTAGTAGACCAGCTTGACTGGAGCACTGAGTTTGTGAATGAGAGCAGCTTAAGACAATACTACAAAGGTAGATGGGACCCAGATTATGAAGTTCCTACACAACAAGATAAGAATTATACTTTTTTATTCCTGAAAGCAGTGATCTACAAGTATTTTTTATTATAAACTCCTGTTGATTAAAAAAAATGTTTGTGCATGCATCTTCAATATACAGGGTGTTCTCAAAGCTTAAAATAGCACTAAGACTTTTGGAACATCCTGTATACATATTAATTTATATTTAAATCATATATGTATGATTTAAATATATAACAATATATTACATATACTATAAGAATATAGTATATATAATATGTAATAACTATATACTATATATAGTTATAATAATACATTATATATATCATGAAACATATTAAACAGAAATTTTAAAAGGATGAGCTAGAGATTAAATAAATATTTTAAAATAATTTTTATTAATAGCTCAAAACCTTTTTTGTTCTCTCTAAACTCTTATTATTAATGATTTCTGTAACTGAGAGAAATATAATTGAATATGTTTCATTATTTTTTAGAATCTTAATTCAGTACTTTGTGATATAGTGATTCAAAGGTTTCATTTGAATTTAGCTTATTTCCATATTTGGTTTTGATGGTTGTCTGGCTAGAAAAGAAATTTCACAAAAATGTAGAGATCCAAATGGAAGAGGTATGTTATTGGCGGCATTTAACTATATCACAGTGTTCATTTTTCACTCTCATCTCTCAATAATGTCAAGATTTTTTGTTGAAATTTGGTTAGTAAATTTCCCTCTCCTTTGATGTATGTGTTGTGGAGGGGAGAAGAAGTTGATTTGTGGAGGTCAAGTCTTAGAGCCAGAGGTAGCTCTTTCAGGTACGCAGAAGTGGGTATTGTCAGGTAAGACGATAAACTCCCTGGAGAGTTTCTCGTTTCCTGGTGGTGGGAAACCTTTTTTATTTGCTTCCCAGTTATCCAATGAGCTTGGGCTAGAGTAGGGCTTGGTGTTGAGCTAGGTTGTAAATCTGAGAGAGTTCTGCTCTTAACTCCTTCAGCCTCACTGACTGAAGGAGAAGTAGCCACTACCACCACTGCTTGTCACCTTTTGTTATTACTGCCTTGCTACCTATTTGGTTTTTTTCCTCCATTGTTCCTCCTACTGGCAAGAGTAATGCCAGCTACCCTCCTTTCTCCTCTTGGCACTGTAGCTCCTTATATCTGGGCTGGGACTTTATTTTGCTTCACTAACTCCTTGGCCCAGGGTGAAATTCTCTCATTTTGAGGAGTAGATGGTGTTCTGAAAAAAGAGTCCAGGCTAGCATCAAGGAACTTGTGAGCCCTGACTCTGAGCTAATGTAACATCCTACTGCTGAGGTGGGAGAAGGAGGAGTCTGGAGGGACAGAGGCTCTTGAAGGCTAGATAGGGAATGACTGTGTTAGGGGAGGCGGGATGAATGTGGTCAATACACAATGAATCACCTTGAAAAACTCCCGAACGTTTGTACCCCATTCTGGAGACCCCTGCTATAGACTTCTGAGCAGGACAGTAACATGGTCAAACCTGCACCAGAGAAAGATTATTTTTGATAATTTTGTAGAGGCTGGATTAGAGAGAAGGAAAATTGAAAGTTGGGAGATAAGGAGTTATTATAGGTTAAAAGATGTTTATTGATCCATAAGAAAATTCAAAAGCAAATAACCATTGTGTAATTCCAATCCCAGGAATAGAATGAATGCAGTTTCAGACTCATCTTCAAGCCCAGCGTGATGCCTACTGTTGAATAACCAGGCCAGATTTGAACTCAGGTCTTCCTGAGAGCCAGGTGGGGTTACTAAAGGGTACAGTGGATAGAGCACCTCCAGCCTCAGAAACATACTAGTTGTGTGACCCTGGACAAGTCATTTAACTTGTTTGCCTCAATTTCCTCATCTGTAAAATGAGCTGGAGAAAGAAATGGCTAACCACTCCAGCGTTCTTGCTGAAAAAACCCCAAACAAGGTGACAAAGAGTCAGACATAATTGGAAAATGACTGAACCAAGGAGCTTCCTCACTCCAGGCCCAAGAAAATAACTCTGACAATTTGAACAGGCCAAACATAAGATAACATGAAACAAGAAAAGAAGAAACAGAATCAGAAAGCAAGAAATAATAAAGTCAAAAGGCTTAAAACGAGAATGGCAAAAACAGTAAAACTGGAAAACCGTTGAGAGAAGATTTAAGAATCATGAAACTCTCTGAAAGCTATGATCCTCCCCCCAAAAAAGGAGCCTGGACATCATATTTCAAAAAAAATCATAATAGATAACTGCCCAGAGCCATTAGAATTAGAAGGAAAAGTGGAAAAATAAAGAACCCACCATCACATAATGAGAAACTGAAAAATGAAAATTTACATGAACACTAGAGTCAAAGCATTTCTTTCAGTACAGGAATGATGGGCTCTTGGCTAGACATGGGGTAGGCCTAAAAGGATGGGTATGAACATATTTGTATGGTATTTCATCAAGAGGGTTTTAAAATTAAAAGGACAGGCTGAAGGAGAAAACTGCCCACAAAAATCTGACAAGCCTGAAACTAGAGACAATGCCAAATTCAACACAGGAAGACTAGCTGAAGAGAGAGCATGGAATTCACCAGAGAAAATATCCAAGAAGAGAAACACTTCATCCACAGAAAAGAAGTTGGTAATAGTCAGAAATTCATCAGACACTGAGAGGCAATTTCAAAAAATTATCCATAAGGCCCGATACAATAATAATTTTCAGAGGATGCTAGCCTAAGAAGGATGAGGGGCATAGAAGAATAAAATCCCAATGACACAAGAACAAATGGTTCCAATAAGGAGAAAAAAATGAGATTTACCTGACTCAAGGCTTAGATAGGTAATGAAAAAAAGACAAGAAAAAGATTTGTTGACACCAAGAGGAAGATCAAAATGGTTATAGATTATACCACTTGTGTTAAATGGGAGTATCATGGAACACAATGAAATGATTGAACTATTTATTATTTCATGTTTTCTTTTCCAATGACATTGGTCTTTGAAGTGGAAAGAAAAGAATACAAATGCTTAGTAGAAATTAGGAACCCAAGAGAAGTGAAGAGACAGATAACATCTAGTTTCCCTCAATAAGTTCAAGTCACCATATCCTAACAAACAACATCCTATGGTAGTGAAAGAACCAGTAGATATGAATGCTGAAACACTGTCAGAGATCTTTGAAAGAACTTGGAGCATGTGAGAAAGTGTCAAAACCCTAGAGAAATGCAAATGTTCAATGTTTAAAAAAAAAAAAGAATTGAATATGAAATCTGCAAACTGTAAAGGAAGCTGAAATTTGATTCCTTGTAAAATCTTAGAAGAGATTGCTAAAGGGATGGAATTTGCACACTTAGAAAGGGAAACAATGAGAATTGAAAGCTAGCAATTTTTAAAAATCAATAACAGGTGATGCTACAGAGAATCAGTAGAGAAACTAATTGACATTATATCTCCAGTAAAGCAATAGAATACATAATAAAACAAAGCAATTTGCTGGCCTTTCTATATAGCAATAAAAAAGTAGGAAAAAATAACTACGTAATAACAAAATAATAGCTAAATTTGAAAAACAAAAGCAACCTGACAGTCAAAATCAAGATTATATGTGTGTAGATACACACAAATATATATGTGTATCTATACATAGATATGTATTTGTGTGTATATTCATATATCTAGACACATATATCTAGACACATATATGTATATAATTACAAAATACTCTTTAAGGAAAAAATAATATAAACAATTGAGGGAAAAATAAATTGATAATTTTTAAGCCTCATATTTTATAGACCACCCTGACAGTAAAAGTAAAATAGACAAGAGCTCAAGGATCATATCACAAAACCTGGGACAAAGGCATGATAAAGCAGTGCAGAAACCAGTCCCAGCCATCTGCTAGAGCTGGCGTTCTCTGCCAAAAGCAGAGTAGCTAATAACTTCTTGTCTTGCCTTAATGATAATTTCATCCTTCAAATGCTGGAGGAAACAAGGGGAAATTTTATCCTTCATTGGATTCTCAGAAACAAGGAATAACTATTTGTTGGGGTGTACTTTCTCCTAGAATTTATGAAAGAGAAGAAAAAGAAAACTGAGGTTATTCTGATGTATAACACAGATTTTGGTAAAATAGATTTCAGAAGGTTTAGAAGGATGAGGAAGTTGCCATGGACAAAAATATCTCTCTGAAGGGGAAGAGAGGCAGTCATGGAAGAGAGATTAGACTTGCTCGGTTTGGTCTCAAAAAAAAAGATTCTGGGGTAATGGATAAAAAATTGCAAAGAGGAGAATTTAAACTTGATGTCAGAAAAAAGCTTGCTAATATCAGAATTATTTAAGAATAATAAACTGTCTCAGAAGGCGGATGGTGAGAAGACCTCAGACAAGATATTTAAGCACAGGATGGACAACTACTTGTTGAGTAGGTTATAATAAGAATTCCCTTTATTTACAGTTAGGCTTGTTGGCTACTAAGGTCCCTCTAAAATCTAAAATTCAATGATTCTGTAATTGGAAGGACATTCACTGCTCATGTTTTGGGCTCTGTCAAAATAATATATTACCTAAATCAATTTATAGAAATAGATCAGTGAGAGCGATAAAATGAGTAAAAAAGAGATATAATGAGAAAACAAGTTAGCACTTATGTGATAAACCCAAAAATAAAATTTCGAGGAGGTAAGGATAAGAATTTCAAGCAAAACTGGAACGAAGTTTGACAGAAATTAGGTTTGGTCCATAACCTTATACCACATAGCACATATGGATATTTGACTTAAATATGAGATCACAGCACACATACACACAGACACACACACACACAAACACACACACACACACATTGAAGGATAGTTATTTTACAGAAACAGAGGTTTAATAAGTGTTAAAATATTCATAGGAACAATCTTTGGTAGCAAATAACTGTAAACTAAGTAGGCATGTAGAGACTTGGGAAGGGCTAAAAAAGTGATAACATTAAAATAATGAAATATTGTATGATCATAAATTATGACATTACTATATTATTAAATAAGAAATTATGAAAATGTAGATATTCAAGAAACAAGATAAAATTATTATTACATTATGTGGAGAGAAATAAGCATAACCAAGATATATCCATCTATAAAATATAGAATGCTAATTATAATAATGTAAATGAAGAGGTCACTAAAAGAAAACTGATATTTCAGTAAATTTTTTTAAAAAAAGATGTTTCTGGATAATGAAATACATTTCCACTCACAGAGAGATGGGATATTATATTCATTGTCTATTGATAGGATCACAGGTTGGAGCTGGAAATGACCCAAGAGGTCTTCTACTCCACACATATTTCCTGATATTCTGCCATAGTCATATCAAAAGCAGAAACCTGACATTTCATTGTATTTATTGTTCATTGATTGCCCCCCCCAAAATCAATTCGTAGCCTGTTTAATGATCATCTGACAATAAACATCAGGAAAAGAAAGTGGCAACAAGAACTTGATGTCTTTAGGCAAAATCTTGATCGCCCATTTGATATTTTGAAGGGATTGTTTTTCAGGTATAGCCTGAACTGGATAGAACTCGATATAACATATAACTCATAGGGTCTTGGGCTGCTTCCATGGGAATCTGAAGGGAAGGGATGTGATTTGACATGACATCCTGGCTGACATTTGACTTTTCATCCCTTCCTGTCAGTGGTACGTGACTTACACTCCTGAAAATAGCAGTGATCTAAAGGGCACCATCCTCACTTTTAGCAGTCATCATGCATTCAGCCAATAAGAATTTGTGTCCCAGGCACTTTGCTGAGTGCTGGGGATAGAAAATCAAGCAAAAGATAGTCCCTGTTCTCAAGTAGTTCACAGTCTAATAGAAAAGATAATGTGAAAACACAGGAGAACTCCATCCCAAACCACTACCAATACCAACCACTGACCAGCTGCCCATGATGGATAGGTAACCAGTCAAAGATCTCAGTACATAGTGCAACTATCCAAACCATGAGTCCTGCTTCCATCCTGGCCCCAAACCCTGTAGATATCTAACCGAGTGATGACCTCTACAGTTTCTGTGACCCTGGGCTCTTCAGCTGCCACAGCAATTGATGAAAAAGAAAATTTTCTCCAACAAATTCCTTAGCAAGATCAAATGGTTCAACATCAGAAACATATAATTTTATCAGTGGAAAGGATATTAAAGATCATTAAAGATCATCTGTCTTGCTTCTATGCACTGGATCTTTCCACCTACCTTAAGGATGAATATTCCTATATATATCCGCCCGCTCAAATGTGAGCTTTTTGAGAACAGGGTCTGCCATGGTATTCCATTTGTACTCCCAGTGCATTGTACATAATAAATATTTAATAATGGTTTATTCAGTAATTCATTCATTTATCCATTCAATCATTCTCCTCTTCATCTCCCATTTCATTTGATTTTTCCTCTGAACTGGAAGAGAAGGTAGGTGTACATACTAACGAAAATAATATTGGCATCCCTACCACACCCTCTTGCACTTCTATAGAATTCTAAAGCTATAGGAAACTTAAGAGATCATCTCCAGGGATGGGGAGCCTGCAGCCTCGAGGTGGCCTTCCATGTCCTGGGATGCGACCTTTTGACTGGGTCCAAGTTTTACAGAACAAATACTTTTATTAAGGGGATTTGTTCTGTGAAGTTTGGATTCAGTCAAAGGGCCACACTTGAGGACATACAAGGCCACATGTGGCCTCGAGGATGGAGATTCCCCACACCTGAATCCAACCTCTTTTATTTTACAGAAATGGAGAATCACAAAGAATAACTGATCTACCAATGGTCACAAAGCCAGTGACAAAAGTAAAACTAAAGCTGGATCTTCTGATTCTTAAGTCTTCAGCCTAGGATATATTTCTAAACTAGGTATGCAGAAATGCAACATCCACCTTCTGGAACAGAGTGGAGTGCTTATCTTAATTCTACAACAGTATCCCTGGGATGCACATTAGGTATTATCTAGCTACCATTAAGATGGAAAGAGGTTACAATGTCTTTTACTGATGACAAGAAAGGAATACATATAATGGATATGGAAGATTGTCAAGAAAATCCTGCAGTTAGGAAAAAGATACATGATTTGAGAATATGCATCTCAGAAGTCAAGCTTTTTTTACCAATGAATATGAAGCATGGATCCCCAACTTCCCCCTCCCCATTTTTTGGCACTTTAGGTTTCAATGACAAACTGAGATATTGTTCAGAACAACCTCTGACTTGTACCATTTCCTGTAGCCACAGCAACTACGCTGTAGGTTGCCTCCCTACATAATGATGGGGCCTCAATATATAGATTATAAGATGCAAAAACCACAATACAAGTTGTTCAGAGATATAAATGCACACAGCGTGCATCCCTTGGCAATGTCACACGTGGCCAAGTTATTTTCTATTTTTAAAAAATGCCTCAAAATCCTATCAGATTCACCTTTGGCTCAAATCATGAAGTTCCTACAATGATTCTCTTTAGAAAAGTAGAACACTATAAATTCTAGTCACAATTTTTCTTCTGTGTAATGATGGAAATATTACTCAGAGCTCTAATTTGGAACCTGGTGCTGCTGAGAGTGCAATTCTAGTACTAGGTTTCAAACAGAGAGGTCTAAGAAGATGGAAGATGAAGGATATTGGATTTTTGTCTCACAAGCCACTTAAACTGGTTTCAAAATACAGAATTAACAACTACAGCTGATATGTAGAATGGGAGAAGAGGAAGCTTGGCATCAAATTTCTCTGATAAGGGTTTAATATCTAAGATATATAGACAACTAACAACTGTGTGTGTGTGTGTGTGTGTGTGTGTGTGTGTGTGTGTAAAACCAAAAGTCCATCTCTAGTAAAATAAACACATCTAGGATAATAAAGGAAGTGACCAACTGGGAAAAATAAATTTTGGCATTAAATGTCTCTCTTAAGGGTTTGTTATCATAATATGGACAGAGAGTATACATATTTAAGACCAGAAGCCAATCTCACCAGGCAAGTAGGTCAAAGGATATGATTGACAATTCTCCAATGAACTGCAAATTATTAACAATCACATTAAAGAACACTCCAAATCACTAACAATAAGACAAATGCAAATCAAAACAACCCTGAGTTTTCACCTCACACCCATAAATTGGCAACGATGACAAAAGATGGAAAGAGTCAAGAGGGGTTGTGAAGAGATTAGCACACTAGTCATTGGTAGAGCTGTGAATTAGTATAACCATGCAACCCATTTTGGAATTAAGCAAATAAAGTGAGTGAAATGCCCATATCCTTTGATCCAGAGATTCTAGTACTATGCAGATATCACAACGATACCATTAATAAAAAAGCAAGTTCCCATACGCCCCAAAACGCAGCAATACTTTTGTTCTGAGTAGCAAGAAACCATAAACAAAGTAGCTGCCCTCTATCTTGGAGTAACTAAAAACATCATGTAATTACTCTTCTGTAAGAAAAAAATGTATATAGTGAAGATAGAGAAGTATACAGGGACATAGGAACTGGTGCAGAGTGAAGTAAGCAAGGAAAATGAAAGTGAAAGTGAAGTAAGTCAAGGAAATAATATACACAAGGATTGTGACAATGTAATGGAAAGAAGAACAAAATAATTGAAAGTGAATTTTGTAAAATTACAAAGAATAAACATAAGAAAACACCCACACTCAAACTCATTTACACATACTGTCTCTGTCTCTGTCTTTGTCTCTCTTTCTCTCTCTCTTTATTTCCTCTCATTTACAATAGTGGAAAGTCCACATATATAGATGTATTGTGATTGATTTTATTTCTTTGTATTTTAAAAATAATCTTGGTTATATAGGGTCCTCCCTGGAAGGATGGGGGAGGAGACACAGAGAAAAATTTAAAATATATAAACCAATAAATATATGTGCATATATATGAACATATATATAATCCATGTGTGTACATTTTACTTAAAACAACAGCCAGTATTTATGAACAGCTTTCAGATTTGCAAAGAGTATATTATCTTACTTACTGAACCTCATAATACTGCGGTAGGTACAACAGATATCATTATCCCCATTTTATAACTGAGATAATTGAGTCTCACAGAAATTAAATTACTTGCCCTTTGTCACATAGTTAAGAAGCCTCAGTGACAGGATTTGAACCCAGATTTCACTAACTCCAGGTCCAGCAGTTTATATATGTTATACTATCCTGTTATTCAACAACAGGCTTCTCTATATACAGAAATGAACTGACTATCCTACTTAGTCAAAATATTATGTGGTAGAGACAAAGTTCATAAGAAGGACCCTTGATGACCTTTTGAAAAAAATATTAAATAAGAAGAAAGCTCCAGGTTTATCAAATTGATAATAAGATAAAATAATACAGTGGAAATCTGGATTAGAAATCAGAATGCCTACATTCAAGAGCTAGTTCTGACATAGGTCAGCTGCATTGCCACAGGAATATCACTGAACCACAACGAACCTCAGTTTCTTCCTCTACAAGATGAGGAATATTTGTACTATCTACCTCATAGGGATGCTGCAGAGCTCAAATGAAAAATGAATGTAAAGTGCTCTACAAACCCTAAAATACTATGACAACTGAAGTATGAACTGAGAGTGCTGAGCCTAGAAAATAGAATATATCTGCGCTCTACTATTTGAAGGGATAGAAGAAGAAATAGACATACTTTGCTTGGCTTAACAGGAAAAAAGATTTAGGTTTGATGTAAGCAAAAATTTCCTAAAGCATTTAAAATTTGTAAAATGCTTTACAACCTAGAGAAGTGGTACTACAGAAACAAATCTATCTCCACTTTGGGGATGAATAAACCAAGATGTAAAAAGGACAAATGAGTTATCCAAGGTCTCACAGCTAGCAAATGTGGGAGACAGGATTTCAGAATTGTTTTCTTGACTCAAGGTCCAGGATTCATTCTACGTACTATGCTGTAATATTTCTCAATCCCTAACAATTAGAATAGTGAGCTGCCTCAGAGGTGATAAGTTCCTCACTCACTGGAATTTTTCAAGTGCAAGCCAAATAATCATATGCCAGTGATTCTATGGAGGACATTATTGGTCAACTCTTTGTTGGACTGAATGACCTCTGTGTTTGAGATTTTTTTAATAAATAAATTATGAAGTAACATATATGTGTAAGTATGTATATATGTGTATATACTAAAAACTATTGTTGATACGGTTTACAATATATGAACTATTACCCTGGAAGGATTCTTTTGTCTGAATATTCAATAACTCAAAAAAATTAAACTCAAAATCTGAAACACTAAATTCATCTAATAACCTACACACCCATGATTTCTTGTGGGTACTTGAGCTGGTTCCTATTATTGTCCCCATTTTAAAGAAGAAATTTAGGTAGAAGTTAAGTGACTTTACCAGAGTCACACAGCTTAGTAAGTGTGTGAGGCAAGATTCAGACTCAATTCTTCCTGACTCGAAGTCCAGCACTATCCACCCTGCTACCTAATAAAAGATTATTGTACCATAAGAAATGACCCAAAAAATGGAGTTTCAGAAGAAATTGGGAAGAGCTCTGGGACTCGATGCTATGAAGTGAGCAGAATTAGAATTCCTACAATGACATCACAAAGAAAAAATACTTTTAAAATCTTTAAAACTTCAATCAATGCAATGAAAATAACAAATTCAGAAGATGGAAGAAAATAAAACTTCACTATTTCTACTCAGAGAAACAATGGAATTAAAAATCAGAATAAGACATTTCTGGACATGGAAAAGAAGGGGAATTTATTTTTCTGAACTATGAATCTTTATTATGAGGATTTTCTTGTTTCTTTTCTCTTTGTTCAGTTGGGGAGGGGGAGGTAGTGGGAGGGTATTAATAAATGCATGTAAAAATAAAATGCATGTAAAGAAAAAAGAAATTTAGGACGAACAAATAAAGGGACTTGGCCAGGGCCACATAGCTAGGAAGCGTTGAGGGTGGACTTGAACTGAGCTCTTCTTGACTTCAACCCCAGTGATCTATACACTACACCGCCTGGTTGCCTCAGGGTCTGTCGCTCTAAGGTGAATGCTCTTTCTACCATGTCCAGGACAACAGCCATGCTGGACCGCATTGGGATGGGATGATTCATCCATCATAGCAGAAAAGAATCTAGAAATAGGAAGCATCCACAAGCAGACCACAAGACAGAAATGTAGTTCTGTTGCCGTGTGCACAGTATTTAAATTGTGGAATAGATCTCGATAAACTGTGCATATGGGAAACTGCATAAGCCTTCTCTGACTTGCACACAGCTAGTCCTCGGTTCATCCCTGTGAAGCATTCCCCAGCATGACCACAGCTGCAGCTCATTTAACTGGCAAGAGGGCAGATGGCCAGCAGGGTTCTGACAAGCATTAAATGACAATTTAGTTTGGTCTCTGTAAGGAGAATGAAGAAAGAATGAGGCAGTATGTCAAAAGAGTAATCTTGCTGAGCTCTCTTCGCTTTCCTTCCCCTGACCCTCCCCCCACCCCTGTCTCACTCTCCTTACCTGGCCTCATTTTGTCGCCTGTTTCCCCATTCCACTTCCTAACCAAGAGCCCTAGAATATTCTCCTGTTCCCCTATGGTTGGGCCAATTGTTGGCTTGAATACCTCACCTAGGACTGCCTTCAAAAATAACCCCTTTGTTTTATCCTTCTCACCATTCACTTTTTCTTTCAACAAGTATTTATAAAGCATCTATTAAATAAAATGCACTGGAGGAGAAACAAAGATAGAGAAGATCCAGGTGCTTATGACAGCTCAGGAGTGATAGGAGATATTCACAGATGCAGTAACACGAATCAGAATTACGGTAAGTACTTAAAAGGAGTACAAAATGTTACGAGTTAGGTTGGAGATACTTAATAAATGTTTACTGACTGATTAGAAAGATATAATAGTAACAAGAACAAGAAATGACATTTATATTGGGTTTTTAAAAGTTTATGAAACAGTTTATATACATAATCTCTTTAGATCACTCCTAGTTAGAGGTATCAAACATTTAACGTCTAAAAGGTTGTAGGGGCAAGGTATTTCTAGGAATAGGGAATTAGTTATCAAAGACATAAAGTGGTAGTGTTGTGCAGTGGAAACAACACTGGCATTGTAAGCAGAGGACACGGATTCATGACTTTTCTGCTTACCAGTATTGGGAAAGCAATTTAACCTCTGTAGGTCACAATTACTACTTCTATAAAATAGAGAAGTTGAACTCATAACCAGAAGTTTGACCACCAGACAACTAATTGTTTTGGTCATTGTGGCAAGTGTGACAAACAGACAAAACTAAAGATGATTTATAAAATCCCTTCCAGCTCTAAATTCTATGATTCTATATAGTTTTAAAAAATCATGAGATATATTCAGAGGGGGTAGAGAGTCATCCATTATGGTTAGGATAGAGAATGAATGAGATGAAGCAATGTTAGAAAAAAGCTGGAAAGGTAGGTTGAGGCCATTTTCTAGAAGTCCTCAAGTATCACATTGGAGAGGTTATATTCTATTGAACCCATAGTAGACACTGAAGGCTTTCAGCACTGGATTGATATATGTATTATGAAGGTGAATCTGGTAATGAGTGTAATGTGTGTAGGATGAATTAGAAGTGAAAGTGGCCTCATCAAAATTCCCAGGATCTCTGAAATAGATTCAAAAGGAAGTCAGCAGACTAAATTAATCCCCATTTAAGTGCAACTCACTAATGGTTTAGCTTAATCCTCACAAGGGTGTTTATTTGCTAATCTTCTTAATCTCTATTTGTTGGAATTTCCTGCAATGGTGTGAAAAATATTTCTAGAAGTGGGGATTTTTCCATAGTTCATTATAAATCGGTGTATATCAGGCTCTGGGAGAAATTTAAGAACAGTCTGGCTGACATACTGTGTCCATTGTGCAACAACCAGCCTCAGTAAATACAGAGAGGACTATTACCACCATTTTAAACTATGAAATAGACAAGTGTTTAAGAGGGAAGAGAGGCACTCATACTCCAAATACACCAAAGGATGACTTTCTTGAGCTGCTTCTCTGAGCAGTGCTTTGTCTCCTCATCTTTAACTAGGAATGACTTCTTATTCACATAGGGATGCCTATGCTTCTTTCAATCACTGTTATGGCTTTTAGTGGTAAGTTGCTTCTGCTTCTATTTCACCACTGTTAAGTCAGTGCAGTCAATAAACATTTATTAACCATCTACTATGTGCCAGACGCTAAATGCTGGAGCTACAGAGAAAAGCAAAAGATAGTCCCTGCTGTCAAGGAGCTCACAGTGTAAAGGGGGAGAAAACCAAGTACAAACAAGTTATGTGCAGGATACACTGAAAATAATCAACCGTTGGGGAGGTACTAAGATTAAGGGAGATCTAGAAAGGACTTCTTATAGAAGGTGGGATTTTTCCAGAGATTTGAAGCACTGCTAGTTTCACCTCCAGAACCATCACTGTGTCCGAAGGCTATGGCTCAGTTGTCAATAACCAACGCTTCATCTGTTCCTCTGTCTCTCTAGTCCAAACTAGTCTGTCACTTTTTTATTCTGACATGGCTTCCCAGTTCAAACATCTTCTTTTCCATTGAAGGGTTTACTGACTCTGCTTTAGGTCAGCTACAGATTTCATAGGTTGTATACCTATGGGCTATATTTAATGCCATTTTAGAATTAGCTCTTTCAGATACAACTCAGGTCACAAACCTGGGGATTATATGTCACATTCTCTAATGTTGCTTTTTCACTTACCTGACAGCTTCACCTAGATAGCATCCAGGCAGGCTACTCAGGTGATTGCTATAAGTGGAAGTCCTCACTGTTCTCCACAGAAGATCTTTAGTTGTCTCCTACTTGATTAGGCTGATTCATTTCCTTTATCTACCTCTGAGCACCATCCAAGCTTCACAGTAACTATCTAAGGCTGGTAATAAATTCATGTACCCTCCTTGTTAGTCCTTTTAATTCCATGATACCCTATCACAGAAATGTTTTTGAAATTTTGATAAATTTGGTATCTCTTGGTACATGGCAAATGTGGTATGAGATAACCAGTAACTCCTCTCTTGGTTATGGAAAAAAATTAGAGGCCATTCTAATAAGATTAGAGGTAAAATAAGGATGCTCAACATCACTACTTTTTTTTAACATATAGTACACATAGTGCTAGAATTGCGAACTATACCAATAATACAAGAAATTGAGGAAATAAGCATAGAAAAAGAGGGTAAAAATTCTGGGATTTTGGGGGGTTTTGTTTTTGTTGTTTTTACAGATTATATCATATTTCCTTACAAAAGACTAAACAGTCAGCTAAAAATGAATTGAAATAATTTGTAAATTTAGGGAAGTGGTAGCACATAGTAGTGGATTATAGTCACTCAATATTCTACTGACTTTATCACTTTGTAAACAAACTCTCAGAGGGCATGCTCTTCTTATTCCACAAAAATCCTTACAGATATGCTTATCTACTTCCTTTACTACTCAGTATTTTCCCTACAAAGGCAACTGTTTGCATAAATACATTTTGTTTTAACAGAACAATTACCTTCCCAATAAACACCATTCCCATACTACCTTTCTTTGAAAAAAAATCCCTAATAAGGGAAGGGAGGAATGTGATAGAAGGGAGGGCAGATTGTGGGAAGGGATAATCAGAATGCACAGCATTTGGGGGTGGGGGGAGGGGAGAGATGGGGAGAAAATTTGGAACTCAAAATTTTGTGGAAAAGAATGTTGAAAACTAAAAATAAATAAATAAACATTAAAAAAAATCCCCTATTGGTAAATGGTCAAAGGATAGGAACAGGCAGTTTCCAGATGAAGAAATTAAATCTGACTATAGTCATGAAAAAATGCTCTTAATCACTGTTGATTACAGAAATGCAAATTAAAACAACTCTGAGGTACCATCTTATACCTATCATATTGGACAGAAAAGAAAAATGATAAATTTTGGAGAAAATGTAGGAAAATTGTAACATTCATTGTTGGTGGAGTTGTGAACTGATTCAACCTTTCTGAGGAGCAATTTGGAACTATGTTCAAAGGACAATCTTCGAGAGCTTCCTAAAATCTGAGAGATTAGTGATGTATGTGCCTAGGATCATTGCCAATACAACTCAGAGATGAGATTTGAACCCAGGTTGTCTTGTCTGAGAGCTAGCTTTCTAGCTAGCACTCAATGCTGCCTTTCTTATCATTGTTTATAGCATATACACACAGAGCATGTACAAAAGCATATATATATATATATATACACACACACATACACATATATATATTCCATGAAATCAATATGCTATAATGTATTCAGCAATTCATCAGTTGAAATAAATATATTTTGTTTCTAACTCTTTTATTACTGCAAATACTACTACCACAACTATTTTAGTATACATGAGGACATTTATTTCTGTCACTGACCTCCTTGGGGCACGAACCCAGGAACAGAATCATTAAATCAAAGAATATGAACATTTTAGTGATTTTTTAACACACAGTTGCAAACTCTCACACAAAATGGTTGAATTCATTCACAACTCCATCATCTCTTCAAATAATAACTATTTTTTCCCTGAAAATACAAATTCTGTCACAAATAGATTTTCATTCCTTATTTTTACTGAGTCCCCACCATTCTAAATGCTTTCATACAGATCCCAATTGGTCTTTCCCACTGGTATCTGCTATAAATTCAAATCAATAAACACTTTATATGCAACTACTATGTGCAGAACCTATTACTAGACACTGGGGGAGATACAAACTTAGATAAGAATCAATTCATTTCTACATGGAACTTAGAATCTAATAGAGAGGTAAGATACCAATGCAAATGATTATAATCATTACAATATAATAGGTCCATTAGAGAAGTGCAAAATAAAATACTGTATGAGACCCAAGTGGGAAGGTTTTTCCAAAAAACACTGGATATAGTCAGAGAATCTCTATTCCAGTATGAGCTCTGCTACTTACTAACTTGCACTACCTTGAACAAATCATTTAACGTCTCTAAGACTCAATTTCCTCTTTTCAAAATAGTATTTAAACTGTATAATATCTAAGATCCCTTCCAACTCTAAATCTATCACTCTATAAGAGTGGGAAAAGATGGTGTAAAAAAAAGGGTGGATACTTTGTGGAAGAACTATTATATGAGATACACTGAAGGAAAGATAGGAATTGAATAGGCAAAAAGGAAGAAGGTATAGGAAATATTGTAACAAAATATACAAAGTTAGGAATTAACAGAGTGTTTTAGAGAAATGGAAAATAGTTCAATTTGACTGGAACACAGAGTAATAAAATGATAGGATTATGTCTTGCAAAATGTACTAAATTAGCAAAGAAGCTAATCTTTGTATCGCCTTAATCAGTGATATAAACCTTCAACAATAGTTTTAGAAGCACTAAAAATCAGGATGAATTGAGACTGGAGAAGAATAGCAAAAAAAAAAAAAATGAATGTTTTCTTTTTAAATATTTTTGGGAAAAGAGGAGGTCAAAGAAGACATGAGATTGTTAGTTCGAGAGGAGACAATGGAGAAGACAAAATTACTCAATTCCCAATCTCCAAATCAAGGGCCTTTTTCTCAGTCCTTATTTTTTTGACTTTTTTTCAGCCTTAGACACTGATGACTATGTACTCCTCCTTGATTCAGTCAGTTAATAAATATTAATTAAGCACTTACTACATACTAAGCAATGTTCTAAGTACTGAGGATACAAAGAAAGGTTAAAGACAATGCCAATACATGCAAACAACCATATATAAACAACATGCATATATAATGTGGGGCCGCTAGTTGGAACAGGGGATAAAGCAGTGGGTTTGGGATCAGGAAGAGTCATCTTCATGAGCGCAGATCCAGACTCAGATACTTAAGACTTTTGTGACCCTGAGCAAGTCACTTAACCCAGTTTGCCTCAGCTCCTCATCTGTAAAATGAGCTGGAGAAGGAAACTACTCCAGTATTTTTAAAAAGAAAACCAAAAAAAAAAAAAAATGAGTAATGGATAAAGGAACAGATACTATTATCCACTACTGTTATTTCCTTCATTAATGTAATTGTTGTAAAGTAACAAGTAAAAAGGCCTAAAGAACCTAAAATCTGGCTCAGCTAGGAAACAATCAATAACCATTCACAGCCACAGCAGAGGAATATGACAGTCAAGGGCAATCCTAGCTAAGAATGTAAACTTTTTCTAAAATCCTATCAAGTATAAGGGAAGATAGAAGAAAGACTTCCAGTAAAGAGGAAATATGGAAGTTTATAGTTGAGCTTGAATCTCCTAAGAAACACCCTTGCAAAGATTTTAAAGATGAAGCAATAAGCAATAAAATCAGTGGGGAACACCAGTAAGTTTCTTGAAGTCAAGACTGTTGAAGAAAACAAGAAGTCTGCAAACACTCTTTTGCTTTTGAATAGACAAAATCAATGCACTTAGGATAAGAAAGGATGCAATCAACTGGGGGAAAATGTTTAAATCAAATATCACTGATAAGGGTCTTATATCCAAAGAATATAGGCAACCAATAGAAACATATAAGAAAAACAAAAGGTATGCCCCAATAGAAAAATGGGCAAAGAATATGAAAAATTTTCCAAAGAATTGCAAACTACTAGCAGTAATGTCTCAAATCATTAAAAATATTAGAAATGAAAAAAAAAACAACTCTGAAGTTTCACCTTGTATTCAGTAAATTGACATACATAACAAAAGAAAGTAATAATTAATGTTAGATTGGTTGTGACAGATGAAAACACAGCATATACCACAGTAAACTGAAAAGGATGTATGAACTAAATATTAAAGGTTATATTGTAAACATTTTTTGAAGAGAATCAAACTGCTCACAGCTATGGCTAATGGATGAATTCTGTTGGTTAGAAGTGTTGGTCCAACCATTCTGGAAAGTAATTTTGAATTATCTTAGGAAAGTGACTAAAATGTCTATATCCTTTGACCCAGAGATTTCCCTATGAGGCATATACCTCAAATAAGTCCATGAAAAACAAAGAAAGGCTCCAGATACACCAAAGTATTTCAGCTCTATATACACACAAAGTATTTTTCTAATAACAAAGAATTGGAAACAAAATGTGGAATGGCTAAGTTGGGGTATATGAAGAAGACTCACATTTTGTGCTATAAGAAATGATGAATATTATGAATACAAAGATGTACAGGAAGACTTACATGATAGATTCAAAGTGAAATAAGTAGAATAAATAAATACAATAATAAGTAATACAGAAATAAGTAAAGCAATACCAATGATATAAATGGAAAAAATAAAACAATGACATACCCTAGTATCTGGGTAGAGGAATATAGATATAGAATACTACAACTGATCCAATTTTTCAATGTATAGCATCACTTTAATGAACTATTTTTGTACTGTTTTTTTGCTCTTGATTTCAAGGAATGGCTCTCTAGGAGGGGGGAAAGATACAAATGTAGATTGTATTTGTTGTTGTTTATAGTTCATTCTTGAAGAGGACCATGACATCAGGGAGATGATACCATGATATGCAAATGAAGTAGATTTAAGGGAGAGAGGACTGCGCAAAGTCAACACCCTCACTTTTTCCTCTGGAGCCATCTAGGTCCAATGGCCAGATAACAGATCAGGACAACTGGAGATGACTCACGATGCAGTGGGGAACTTTGGACTTTTCAAAATGAGATCTTTAACAGGTTTCAGTTTGACTGAGGCAATGCCCATTCAGTGATTAAGGCTTGAAACAATAAAAGATATCAACAAAATTTACTCTAAAAATATAAGTGCATAGGCATAGATTAGAATAACAATTATATAAACAACCACAATTAGATATAGTATCTACTAAAATTAATGACAAATACTACATTCAAAAAACTGACCTGGAATACAGATTAAAGGAGAAATAATTTAAAGGGTCACTGGACTTCTTAGAAATCATGACTAAGCAAAAGCAGCAACAACAGCTAGATGCTATACTTCAAGGAAGCATGAAACTACTTAGATGTATTGAACCAGAAGGTAAAGTAAAAATTGAAAGAAAATGTCAAGAATATAATGGTAGAAATTCAGAGCTTCTAGGACAATGGAAAAAAATACTTAAAACAGTTGTTAGGAAATAATTCAAGTACATTGCAAGTATCCATTGTCAGGATCATACAAGATTATTTTGCAGTTACTTTAAGGAGAGAAAATCTTGGAATACAATATACCAAAACCAAAAGAAAAATAGTCTAAAATGAGGAATAACTGATTCTGAAAAGTTGGCCATAATTAAAAAAGGGGAAAATGGACACACAAAAGAACAGAAGGCTTTCAAACATTCCTGATCAAAACGTAGAGTTGGATTGAATCTTCAAAGCACAAAACCAAAAATATAAGAGAAACTTAGAAAAGTAAATGCATTTGAGCAATTAGAAAGGGCTGAATAAAGATCAGGTGCAACTAGGATGAAAAGAAAGTAATGCCCCTATAGAATCCCACTGTTTTCAAGGATGATTGAGGGATCAAAGAAAAACAAATTCAGGACTTGGTCAATTTTTGTGCTGTTTTGTTGGTTTCAAGAAGGAAAAGAAAGGGGGTAAAGAAGCACATTAGGGAATAAACGAGGAGAAAAGGTGAGAATCTCACTATTTCTCATAATTGGGGTCTGTCAGAAGAATATATGAATATGGAGGAAAGGGTTAGGGTAAGTATCCCATGAACTTCATTCTTATCTGAACCAGGCAAAGAAGGATTAAATGCACAATTTTGTGTAGAAATATAGTTAATTCAACAAGGAAACACATGAGGAACACAGGAAAGTTAAACAAGAAAGTTCAATTCAGAGAAAAGAGTGAGGCAAAACTTGTGGAAAGAAATAGCTGAAATTTCAACTTTGAAGGGCATATTATAAAGAGGAAAGAAATAAAGTGTAAGGACTACTGACTGGGTTATGAGTTTGGTAAGGAGAGAAGGGGTAAAGAAGTTCAATTATGAGGCTGTTTAGTGTTATGAATGATCCTATTCTTTTTCCTTCCTGCTTTTTTTCTTTATAAAGAAAAAGCTGGTGTACAGAGAGAAACTTTAAAAATGATACAACACAATTAGCAATCATAAATGTGAATATGTATGGGAAGAAGATATCCATAAAGTGAAAGAGAATAGGAAAATTGATTGGAAAGCAGAATCCATCAATGTTGTTTACAAGAAATGTACTTGAAACAGAAAAATTTATAGAGAATTAAAATAAGGAGCTGAAGTGGATTATATTATGCTTCTGGCAAATCCAAAATTGAGGGACAATCATGATTTAAAACAAGGCAACTGTAAAAATACACATGGTGAAAATAAGTAAGCTGAAAATCACATTATACCTAAAGGACTGATAGTGAATTAAATAATATTCATGCTTCCCATGCATGCATAAAATGTCATAGCAAGGAGAAATAGATAGCAAAATTATAAAAGTTGGAGACCTGAATATGCCCCTTTTAGACTTTGTGAAAAAAATTAAAAACTTAAAAAGTCATGGAGGAAAAATCAAATTCATAAAAAAGGTTTGAATGAAGCCCAAGAAAAACAGATAATCTTGACAACAATTAAGTATGAAGCTAAAAATACTGAAAATATACATAAAATACTCATCCATTGTTAAAAACAAATTATTTTCTCCTTCAATGACAGTGGAGCTATCGTATTTGAATTCTAACATCATAGTCTCTAATGCACTATATGAAGAAAGTAAAGTAGAACTAAAAAAGAAAAGATGGGAAGATCAGCTGGAAAAACTATTCATAGTCTGGTAAAGGTGACACCATTTTGAGGTCATCAAAGAATAAATTCTCCATCTATCTAAATAATAGGAAAATATCACTACCAAAAAGAGGTGATTAAAGATATGAATAACTTCCAAGCCATATACCTAAAGTCTCAGCTGAAAAAACAACTCTTTGAGAGTATTTCTACATATATTATGGGTACCCTTGATGAAAATATTGAAAGGTAATTAGCAGGATTTTCACATGCAATTTCTACAGTATACTTTAATTTACAAAAATGAATAAAAAGTTCAGGGAATACAAAACCTCAGTATTTATTATTTGTCAACTATAAAAAAAAAACATTTAATTCATCAGCAGAGCAAAATGCAACCTTCCAGTAGGGTGTGACCTATTCATGTTAATATCTTGACTCCTTGACAGATACAACAATGATGAAAACTGTTCAACAATCATGATAGTTAGTCAAATTCAGATTAAAACAAGGATACTTGTACTGGCCAAACGTGTTTGTTACTATCATGGAAAACATCCAGCAAAGAGTCCAAATGGATACAACATTCCCTTTAGGTGATGAGCCCTCCAAATGCTCCTGTTAGTGAAAAACATTACCATGGTTTCAACAAGGTTAAGATAATTAGAGTCTCCCACATCCAAGGTCTTTCAACAGAACTTAGACTATACATACTGGAAAAATAAAGTTGATAAAAAATACCTATTATCCTGAATATGATATGCAGTTGGATGACTAAAGCATAGAACTGGTTCACTAACATACATAGTTTGGATAGATATTATGTATGGACAATGAATAAGATCCCAAGCTGACCAAAAAAAAAAAAAGAAAGAAAGAAAGAAAGCAAACTGATAAGGATTTCTGCATTTAGAATCAGAGGAACTGCGTTTGAATCCTCTTACTATCTCTGTATGATCTTGGACAAATTACTTAATATCTGAGTCTCTGTTTGCTCATCTTTATAATGAGTATTAGGCTTAGAAGGCCTATGAAGTCCTTTCCAGCTCTGGATCTAAGATTCTGTGATTTAATGACATTAAAGCTCCCTTTTTGCTCTAAAACAATTGTCATATGAACCAATAACTGTATTTAATAAACGTGTAGGACTTTAATAACCGCCAACTTTTCTCTGAAACAAAAACAACTCATCTTCTTTGCATCACTATTTTTTCTAATAATGACATTTGACTTGTACTCATGGAATGCCACAATCCCCAAGGTATCCAAATGGCATGTTGCCTAAAGGGCAATGGTGAAATGAATTGTATACAAAAGTTAGTGGGAAATATATATATATATATATTACCCAAAAGACAATCCCCAGAAAGTTGGGTTCACCTTCTTCCACTCCTGTTACACATGAATGAGTCACAGAAGAAGAAAGAATGGCTGGGTTGTGATTTCACAATTGAAGAGGATAAGGCAACAATTTGAAATTACACAAGAAAAGTGGTTAAATTGTCATAACCCTTTTGATGCAGTGATACCAATAATAGATTTATAACCACAAAGAATTTAAATAAAAGAGGGAAAGGTTCAGTACAGGCCAAAATATTCACAACAGCACTCTTTTCAGTAGCAAATGAATAGGAAAAAAAAAGTGAATGCCAATAAAGTGGAGAATGACTGGAAAAAAAACCCACTATGGCACATGACAGATAGGGTGCTGTGCTGGCTAGAGATCTGATCTTGGAACCCGGAACTAAAACCTGGATTTTAATCCAACCTGTGAAGCATACTGTCTATGTGCCGGTACACATAATCTCTCAGTGCTCTAGATAATTTTCTAAGACCAAAGTTGTAAAGAAGATGCTGCCTTGCATTAGGAGTAAAAGTTTGCTCAGTTCTGAGTTCCCCACACCAATGAAATCACCCTTATCCCTAAATAACTATAATGACATATCATGGTGCCCTTTGAAATGACAAAGACAATGATTTTACAGAAACATGTATAAAGGAAGTGTTTAGGAATTTTTCTAAACAACCTAACAACAGAATATTAAGAGATTTCCTAATAATCTCATAATATATTGTTAGTCACACTCATAATTGTTAGTCAGACTATATCAATTTGAAGAAGTTCATCAATCAGCCTAATGGAAGTACAGGGTATTAGTGAAGACAACTTCTAGAAATCTACCTCTATGAAGAGTTCATTCTTCACCTTTTCTTTTGTGTTGCTTTGAGAATGCAGAAAAGAATAAGGAATGTGTCTTTTTTTCCCCATTAATATTGGCATCTTTTAACAGAAGATGGCAATGTGCAGTGGAGTAGGGTCTATCTAGGAAGCCAAGTTCACTTAAACTGAATTTGTGAGAGCTGTCGACAATGTAGTGCCTAAAGCTGGGATATTACTCAGGAGATGGTAAGCCCCAGATATAAGACTCTTGGTGGTCTGAGAGTATGGGTTTCAATTCTTTCCAAAACTATGTGGCAGTATCCTAGGCTGCTAGGTGGTATACCAGCCAGAGTGCTGGGCTTTGAATTAAGAGGATCTGAGTTCAAATTTGACCTTCAACACTTACTGGCTATGTGACTCTGGGCAAATCATAACCTTTGTCTTTCTAGTTGTCCTCACATGTAAAATGTGATAATACCTACCTCCAGGGATCAAATGATGTATTTGTAAAGCACTTAGCATAGTGCCTAGCACATGGTAGGTGCTTAACAAATGCTTGTTTCATTCCCCCATTAGACCAGGATTTCAGTTAAGACTAAAACTGGAGGTGGCAAAGACCACGACCAATTATCATTCACAAGCATCCCTCAGGATCAGATCCAGCATAAATGTTCTGTACATTGAAAAGTAGAATGAGGACATCTTGAGAAGATTTCAGTGTCCCTTGTCATACTGGTATAGGTTGTCTTGACCATGAGTTCTTTCCAAGGGTGGTACCTCATCCATCATGAATTGTATGGGTAGCCATTCTTTCTGTTGCTGCTGCATCCAATTGTGCAAAAGTACATCCTAGTACATCACTTTTATGGGAAAAATATTTTATTGCTAACTTTCTTATCATGCCATTTTAGTAAATACATAAACTTTAGACTAATTATGTCCTCTGGTTGACTAATGAGAGGTATAAACATGAATGTGGGCTTGTAAGCTATAATTTTAGAAGCACAGACCCATAGGTACCCTGAGTCTGAACTAGTAATCCCCTGAAAGATACAATCTGTGACTACATACTGACAATGTGGGGGAGATGCTAAGGAGAGGCAGTAGCCCAGAGACATGCTACAGCATGTGGATTTATATGAAATATATTTTAGGATTGGACCATAAAAGGTCCCTGCCCAAACACAATTTGATGATTATTTTTGGGCCCTCCTGGCTCAGAGTGAATGTAAATAATAACCGTTTATCTTTTGGACAACAACCATGAGGGTCTTGTAATGACCTCCTTCAGAGATTCTCATGCTGGATCTCTGTGCCTAGTATTACAGGGATCCACTGGAAAAAATCAGTGCTTTGTTTTTGTAATTATCTTTCCAATGCATTTCTTTTATGTTAGGCCAACTACTTTTAAATCATTTTTTCATATATAATATGGATATATAATTATATCTATTTTATTACATTATCTATTATTGTGGTTGTGTGGTTTGTCCTTTGTTCTCAAAAATGACCATGATATCGGAGAGATGATGATATGACTTGCAGTTGACTTTGATTTAAGTGAGAGATGGCTGTGCAAAGTCCCCAGCCTCACTTTCTCCTCCAGAGCCACCTGGGTCCAGTAGTCAGATGTCCAACAGGATGGCCACTTATCTCCTCTTTGAGAACAAAGACAAATCACAACCTGCGAGGAGTCTGAGCTGCCTGAATGGGAAGCCAGCTGGCCAGTTCCAGTTGGGTGTCTCAGCTCCTCTTCTCCTTTCCTCTCTCCTAACCTGAGGGTTTTCTGTAAGGAAGGTAAATTTTGATGACTGAAAACTATCTAGTTAACTTGGGATTTATTGGCTAGATTTCTTTCTCAAAGGCCAATTCTCTCTGGATCTCATGGATTGGACAATAAAAGGTCCCTGCCCAAACACAACTTAACGGTTATTTTTTGGCTTTCCTGGCTCAGAGTGAATGTAAATTGTAACCATTTATCTTCTGGTCAACAACGCTGAGGGTCTTGCCTTCCCAGTTTGATTTCTTTTAACTAAAGAGGCCATCTCTTGACTCACTTCTTAAAGATGCCTATTTACTGAATGGGTATTGCCTCACTCAAAATGAGAACCTGAAAAGACCTTAGCTTAAGAGGGCCAAGGTCTCCCAATGCATCCTGGGCTGTCTCCAGTTGTCCTGATGGATATCTGACCACTGGACTTAGATGGCTCTGGAAGAGAAAGTGAGACTGGTGACTTTACATTATCAATTATAAATACAGAGGCAATAAGGATGTTGTATCAGCCTAGAATACTGGTGCAAATAGAGACACAGGGTCTTAATTCCTAGTTAAGTGAGGACCTGGGTAAGGGAGTGCCTCATGACTTCATAGATAAGGATATTGAGGGCCTAATTGAGGAATAATTTAAATTCACTTCTTAACTTGTGAGCAGATGTAGACCCTAGTGTGACATGAGTTCAGACAACTTGCCAAGATCCTTATGATCTGTGTCTCAATAGGATAAGGTTTGCCTGATGTTCCAGAAACACTAGATAATCATCTTCACGTGTTTAATCCATTTGAGGAATATCCTATACATCTTTGAGTTTTTCTGATTTGATTTCTTTTAAGCAAACCTACCTGTCCTAGTGTGAGGTGAAGTTGGAGCTCCATTTGGAGTGTCCAATATGTTTCAGGGATTCTTTGAAAAAATTTCAGCTGCTCTGTGTGTTGCTGAGATCCATTGGAGACATTTTTATTGTGACTTAAAGTTTTTCAGGGACCCAAGGGATCCATTAAAGGAATTTTCACCTAGAGCAATTTCACTTCTCATTTGAAACAGGAGAAAAAGGTGACTTCCAGGAAACCTCATTCCCCTTACCTTTTAGGACAGCCCTACATGCTCCATTTGAAAATTATTTGGAATCAGATTTTACTTCTAAGAGAGGAAGCTGTCCTCCCAACCCCTTTTTTACTCTTTATTGTCTCTGGATTGGGGCAGGCCTTCTCTATGTATTTCAAAATAGATGGTAATCTATGAGAATTTGTAAAATGATATTTGTTTGAATGAATTCATATAGTCATATATATGGGAAGAAAATTATCTCTAGGCTCACCAGCTGTGGTAGATGTGGACCTCACAAAAGACTGTTAATTATTAGATTCCCTAAGAACTGTTTCCCATGGATTTTGCTAAGACTAATGCAGAACAGTGAAGTAGACACTCAAAAGGACAGTGCTTCTCCAAGTTATTACAGACCTATGCAGAATTAGAAATATGGTATAAATACATGTTTAGAGGTTTTCTTTTAAAAATAACTGAAAATAGAGTATGCTTGAGTTTTTTAAACAACCTAATAACATAATAGAGTGATCCATTGTTAGCCACTGATGAAATTGCAAAAGTTCCTCCATCAACTGGAGAAAATTATAATATGCTCAGCATTGAATGAAGGCAATTGACAGACCACAGGGAACTTGTAGCTGGTTAGATAATGAGGCCGTGCCAAGCAGGTTTTTAAAAAACAAGAATCAATTCTGAAAGCAGAGTTCACTCTTTGCCTTTTGTTCTTTTTTAGAGTATATGGGCCACAGGTTGACTTAGAAGACCACATATTAACATTATCTGTGTTCCACTATAATTTTATTTATTTTGTTAAATAGTTCTCAACTACATTTTAATTTCGTTCAGAGTATTACAGCTCATTGTTACCCTCACTCTGTGTTTGACACCTCTTTCTTAGACAGTGAAGTAAAATGTGGGGAGAAAGACAGACAGACAGAATGGAGGGGGAGTGGTAAATTTCCTCACCCTCAAGGAGCAACAGTATTTTGAAGTCTCTGATGGTCCAAGATTATAAGCCATCAAGCCTCCTGATAAAAAAAAGTTTAATAGTTCTGGGTTAAGGGACAGTAAAGACTTGATTTTTTTTTGCCATGTTCCCTTAGAAACCAAAGAGAATTCTCTATTCATCCATCTATTTTCTTTAAAAATAGGCATCCTAGGTAAGTAAAGTTGGACACATTAGAAGTATGGTTGAACCTTGACTAGCAGTCTCCTAAAGGAATTTCCAGAAGCATGCAAGATATGATCAAATGGAGAGCACCATAAAGGAATTTATGTCAAATAAACAGCCAAGAAGCTGATTTACTTTATAACAAAAGTACATGGATACCCATAGAACAGCCTAGCTATCTTGAGAGAGATTTTTCACTATTTTGGCATTAAGGTAATGACTTTTTCAGCCAAAGCAACACTCAAAGATTGTCTATTTAATCACAGAAGCTTGTAACCTACGTCACTGGAAGGAGGATGTACAATGAACAAATTACAGATTTTTTAAAGTGTTGATGTATAGTGAGCTGAACCTGGAGCTCCAAGCCATCTAGGTTTGGAGTTTTCTCCAGGTAGGCAAGTGGAACTTTAAAGGTGGAATAGATAGGACCTCTGGTTATAGGGTGACAAAAGATAAATTATGTTATGAATTTAGAGGATAGTGAGACTGTGTTGGCAGAGCAAAGAGACATACTACATGTGGGAAGGTTTGTAGGAACAGATAAGGAATGAAATAAGTACAACTTATCTTCAAGTATGAAGTCAGTTTTAATTTCTATAGCTAAGATCAGCTCATGGCAAAAGATCAATACACCTGGCTAAAACAATAAAAATTTGAAGGACTGAAATATCATTGAAGGTATGAGAGAAAAGGTAATGCAATCTATCTCCCTTCTCAGGGCAGACAGGCAGGTGACTATTGGGAAGAATGTTGCATATGCTGTCAGATGCAGTCATTGTGGCCAATATTTTATTACTCCTTGTCACAAGAGAAAGTTCAATAGAGAGAGAGGGTGATCTGTTATTCTCTCTCCTCAAAAATTACTATGACCTAAAGACAAATTTCATCAATAAAATGAATTTAGAACAAACAAAAATGACATTCCTTCTAAAAACAGATGTCTATGTCTTAACCAAACTCTCCTGACATATTCATGGTGTCTCTCTTCCATACACAAAGTCGTCAGTTTTAAGATGCTCTCTCTTTTTACTTCCTTCCCCCATAGCTGCTGATGGATTGGGGATGTCAGTTTGTCAGGTCTTATTGGATATGATTTTGGAGAAGTATATATTGAGGCAGTGAGGATCTGTTTGCCATCAGCTCTTTCACTAAGTATCAGCAAATGAGAAGAAAGCTGATCTACTCTGCAAGATGCTTCCTCTGATACTTTCAGAAGGAAAAAAAAAGTCTATGAAATATCCTTGAGAAGGAAAACATTTTTAAAACCAACCTTTTCTCCATGTGAGATCAAAGAACAAGAACTTCTCAGGGAACTTTAGAATTCTAGGAAACCTGTTTCTGTACAGCATGGTCCTTTTATCCAGGCTAATTTAGACTCTAATCTGCTTTGAGGTAGGATGACTTTTCCCTGTAAAATATACACAATATTGTGGAGGACTGGCCGCCTGATAATTGTTACATATTGATGGATAATGAGAATGGTACCTACCAGGAAAAACACTTATCAAGTATAATAGCACACACAATATAGAAAATATATAATAATAACAATAGTCAAGATTATCATGTAGGAAAAAGATAAGGACTAGGTAGATGAAACACTGGTAATAAATGTCATTCATTTATTTGCAATACTATAATTTTACAGATAACATCTGTCAATCTTAAATTCATTTCCCTGAGTTAGTATGAAAATAGGAAGGCAAACAGGCTAACAAAGCTTCAATGTGAATTACTTATTAGACTTTACTTAGTTTACATATATATGTATATATATACACACACATATACATATCATGTGTGTATATGTGTGTACATATATGTATATATGTGTATGTACACATATATATGTATATATGTTATTTAACAGTACCAATCTGGTTGAGGATATACTTGGACAGAAGAGTTTTGAAGCATAGCCTTTGTTCTTCATACTCAAGGTCAAGGAACATACAGTAACCACTCAGGAAGTTGATACATGCTTATCAGGAAGCTCATAAAACAGAGTTCTATGGTCCTTATAATAGTTTTTGAGTTTCTAGATTTTTGAAAAGAGAAAACCACCATAAGTGAGTTTGTATGTACGTTACAAATGAATGGTCTGGTGAAACAATCTGCCACTTGAATTCTCAGTTCTGCCTCCATGAGCTCCAAGAACAAAATGCAAGGCATAGCAGCATTTCATTGACAAAACAAGTATAATTAGTAAGTTGCACATTGTGGATGTGTTTTTTTCCCAAGGGTCAAATCTTGTTTGAGCCTTATCAGTTTTCAAGAAATTTTAACCAGAAGAGTTATGGCAGCAAGTTGGCTACATATCACAAAGAATGAGTTCCATGCAATGTTGTCTGGCTCCATGATATCTACCTTCAAAAATGTTATCTGTTCACAATAGCTTAAATCCAAAAGATATATATAGATATAGATATATACATAGTATAGTAACTGCATAAATGATCTTTCTCCCTTTTTCATTTCTCCTTAAAGTCTTTAGTGACACAAGAGCACGTTTTCCTGAGAATGGTTTTGACCATTTTTGTTAGTCCTTGTTAGCAAGTACTTCTTAAGTACTTAGTATGAGCCTAGAACTATACAAAATGGGCATTACAGGGGATACAAGAAAAGCATGAAATTTGACCTTTACTTTCGATACACTTAAATAAGAGAAGATATTAAAAATATAGTAAGATAATAACACAAAGCAATTTATGATTGTGCTAAGGTATAGGGCATAGATAAGAAACGTTCTCAATGGAAAGAGACAACAGAGTGAGGTGGAATAACTAAGGAAGGACACAAAGGGAAACTGTGAATTTAAGTAAGTATGCTAAAAACACAACTTTACAAACAGCCAGCATCTTGATTTTAGCTTCCTAAAACACCTATCTATTTTTAAGAATAAAAAGAGGAATGAATTTAAACCAGTAGACCATTAAGCCTGACTGTTCAGGGAACTCAGAGATTTCAGGCCACCTCTACATCCAGAACAAAGTTTTTGTTTTTTGGATGTTACCACAAAGAAGCTAACTAATAAACAGGGCACACATGAAGATTGAGAAAATCATAGATTTAGTGCAGGAAGAGACTTCAGAGGTCATCAAATCCAAAATCCTCATTTTAGAGATGAAGAAAGCAAGGTCCCAAGGACATAAATGACTTATCCAGAGTCATTCAGGTAGTTAACAATGACAAATCTTACAGCAGATTCAGCATGCTGCCATACAAGTGAGGTGTAAGATGTTTTGGGACAAAGGAAAGTGAGAAATTCATAATTCGTAGTGAAAGGGGATTCATAATTCATAAGGTAAGGGGAAAGGGTAAATTACTGGCAGAAAGAACTTCTCTTATTAGAAGAAATACCCATTTTCTAGATTCTTAGTTCAGCAATCTGGCACAGTGGATAAAGCTCCAGGCCTGGAGTCAGGAAGACTCAATTTCCTGAGTTCATTTTGGTCTTAGACCCTTATTAGCTGCGTGACCCTGGACAAATCACTTACCCCTGTTTGACTCAGTTTACTCAACTGTAAAATGAGCTGGAGAAGGAACTGGCAAACTAGTCCAGGATCTTTGCCAAGAAAACCTCAAATGAAGAATTGGATGCGACTGAACAACAAAAAGTTTACAAACGAGTCTGTGACTAAAGTACAGATATCTCTGTAGGTGAACACATAATGGTAGAGAATTACACTGTACTTGCCAAATGCCCTGGCCTTCCCATAAATGGTCCCTCTCAGTCCAATCAGATGCTTCTAAGCCATTTATTTTCAATCTCCTTTTTATCCATCCTTCTCATTCCTCTTGTTGTAGAATATCTTCTGGTTGGTATGACAAGCCATGAATGGCAATTGCCTTTTGTTGTCGATGAAAGAAGAATGCTTTCTCAGCAGAGATGGAATACAAGACAGTGAAGTTACTGACATGAAAAAGATATTTAGTCTTTAAATCTTTGTTCATCCTTCGTTGCCTGAAGAAGACCATGCCATCAGAGAAATGATGACATGACTTGCACTTGACTTTGAGTGAGGGAGGGCTGTGTAGGTCACCAGCCTCACTTCTCCTCCACAGCCATCTGAATCCAGTGACCAGATATTCATCAGGATATCTGGAGATGACCCAGGATGAGACAATTGGGGTTAAGTGACTTGCCCAAGGTCACACAACTAGTGAGTGTCAAGTGTCTGAGGTGAGATTTGAACTTAGGTCCTCCTGACTCCTGCACTGGTGCTCTATCCATTGCACCACCTAGCTGCCCCAGTCTTTACATAGAAGAAAACAGAAAGAGTCTCTGCTTCTTGTGACAGGGAATGGCTTCCACACTATGGATAGCATAGAAATCATAAAGTTAAAAAATAATATTAAAAGTTAAATAGCCCAGCTTTTTGTTCAAATGCAGGAATCCCTTTAACAATATCTTTGCCAAATGATCATCTAGCCTCTGATGGAATATTCCAATTAATACTTCCAAGTAATCCATCTCATTATTGCATAACTCCATTGAATTCAATTCAATTAAAAAATTATTAAGAACTTTGTAAACAAAGCAAAAAGAACAAAAGCCAGGCTACCACAATGTAAATCACTAAAAGGAAATCAAAATTTGAGTAACTGAAAACTGAAAAACAAGTGGAGGTCGCAGAAAATATGTAATGAAACTAAAATGTTGTATGTGCTGTCAGATATAGTCCAGAATTTTTATAGCTATTATTTTTGGCATGGAAAGGTTCAGTGCTGAAAAAGGTTTGTTAGTGAGATTTTTAACTGGGAAAAACATAAGGATTGGCGGCACAGATACCAGGGACTTGTGTGGAAGAAGCACAGGTCTGCTATCTCTTCACGTTTTCTCTAACAATTTTCAAGCTGCCTAGAACCCTTGGGGAAAACCTGGGAGTACTCTTCCTTCTTGCCTTCCCTTCCTCCATTCCCTATGCACCCTAGTCTTCCAATATGGTATTCAGATAGGAAAAGAAACTTTGCTCTTCATACCACTTGAATGAGCTGGTAGTCAACTACTGGAAGCCTTGATTTAAAAAAAAAAAGACAGGTTTTGCCACTGCAACCTTAAACCCTCTCACCCTTACTATCTGCTCTGCTAACATTCCCTCTAGAACTCTGGGCTTCTCTAATCACCTTGTTGCTCAATTCCAGAAACTCTTAGGGCTATAGCTGACTAGCTTTTTATGTCTTGTATCCCCCAATATGAAGTCCTAGAGAGGATGGATTATCTCATTCTAGCTTTTTGTATCCAAAGTGCTTCGTACAGAGTAAGCACTTAACAAATGCTTTTTCATTCACTCATTCAAAGACACTGAGCTAGGTCCTAAGAATATAAAGAAAACAAATCCAAGCAGTCCTTAAGAAGTTTGTATTTTACTATTAGAGACACCATATATGCAGAAATATAAGGTAACTTGAGGTGATAGAGCACGAATAATTGTAATCAAGGAATGCCTCATGAAAAAGATGACCCCCTCAGCTTGGGCCTTGAAGGAAGACAAGAGTTGTGAGAGGCAAAGATAAGGAAGGAATACATTCCAAGCCTGCATTAATATAAAGAGAGGATATAGTTTTGAATTTAGAGAAAAGCTTCCCTGTTACATAGAACTCCCGAAGGAAAGTAGTATTATCTGGATTGTGTAGAGCAGGGGTAGAGAATCTACAACCTCAAGACCACACATGGCCCTTAAGTGCAGGTCTTTGACTGAGTCAAAATTTCACAGAACAAATCCCCTTAATAAAAGGATTTTTTTCTGCAAAACTTAGACTCGGTCAAGAGGCCACACCCAAAGACCTAGAATATAGTATATATACCATATTCATAGTAGTATAGAAACTTAAATGCCAAGATGAGGATTTGCATTTTATCTTAGAGCCATTGGTGAGCCACTGAATGTTTGAGACAGGGACCAAGTCATGAAAACTTGAAGGGGCGGTCAGGGCAAAAGGTTCATTTGGAGATGAGAGCCTAGAAGCAGAGGAAACCAGCTAGAGATTGTAATAGTTTAGACAAAAGGTGATGAAGACCTTAATTAGGATGGTAGCCTGAATGAATATGCAGAAAGGACAAATATTAGCAATTAAATGGAAGTAGAATCAATACAATTTGACAAATGATTGGGTTAGGGGGTGACTGAGAGAAGCTCAAGGATGTCTCTTCATAGTTTTCTCAAAGAGAATACAACTCAGATCAAATAAAGTACACAATGCTGGTCCCAGAGAGAAATGATGTTGGAATAGACTTTGTTCATATTGATAAAAAAAGGAGAAGAAAAGTCCCAAGTCAATTATAGTTGTTCTATGAGGCATATTTGCTTACTTTAAAATAAAAGGCCAGGGGTGGTGGCACATGTCTAATTCCTGCTACCAAGGAGACTAAGACTGATGGATAGCTTGAGCTTAGGAGTTCTGAACTTCAGTGGGGCAAGCCATTTAGGGGTCCACACCAGATCTGGCACCAAGATGGCAAGCCAGCGGAAGTGAGGAGCCACCAGGCATCACTTCTGGCCTGGGTAAGACAGGGAGATCCAGTCTCAAAAACAAACAAACAAGATACAAGCAGAAAGAAAATACTGGAAGTGATCATGGTAGTAAAAATAAATGAGAAAGAATAAACTAAACAGCCCTCCGCCTTACCAAGCTAAATCTCCCAGTTAGTCTGTAGATTCTGGAGATGTTTAGGATAAGAACAGAATTTAATGTATCATTGCTAGTTCTTTAAAAGAGTTCCTGCTTTTTTATACCATAAGCAGAGAAGCACAGGAGAAAATATGGTGTTTCAATTAGCACCTTTCTTCATCAGACAATCATTAAGCATTTATCAAATGCCTACTACATGCCAGTTTACTGTGTTGAGCATAATTTGCATGTACCTTGTTTGTGTGTGCATATATATATATATACATATACACACATATATCATTATATATACATGTGCATATATACCTCATTAATGCAACAAAATCATATAAGTACATGCTATATATATATATCTACTTGGTATGTGTCATGTGTATATAAATACATACATATAAACACATATTATTTATGAAATACTATGTGTATAGATAACATGTGCGTTTATATGTGAACATGTTTTATATGTGTATATACACATATGTTTTTATATGTTCATGTGTATACATATGTGCATATAAAATCTCTTTTAGCTTTCATTAGTGAGCTCCTGGAAGAGAGCTTAGCCATCCTCACTGTCACTCAGCTGCCACCCATGAGAAAGCCAAGCAGCCTCTTTGAAGCAGCAGGATACCCTGGGGGAGAAACAGGAAGCAGTATATGTGAGATGACTCAAACCGCCACCATCACCTTGACCACCATCTCCTCTTATACGTGGATGGATACAGCCCAGGAAGGTAAACGCAAGAGCCTGGAAGTAGCAGTGTTTCCCAGATCACCAGTACGATTTCGTCATTGAAGGAAGAAACACTGTGAAGAAGAGGGCCTCCTTCCTCATCGTTAGCAACAACTACTTGCCAAGAGCTGCCCATTGATCAGCAGATGAGTGCAGAAACACTGGGGCTGGCAGTAACCCCAGACTACTGTTCTTGCTTTAAGTCCAGATCCCACAGCCATTCCTGTAGACCAGGGGCCAGCCAACCCCAACAACTGCCAAACAGCTGCCACTCAAAGGATGGGAAAGCAAAACTAGCTGAAACAGCAAGATCCCTGAGCAAGAGAGAGGAGACAGTGTACTCCAGGCAGATCAAACTACAACCACCTTGACCATATCCCCTCAGACCCTGATGGAGACAGACAAGGACTCTGAATCTTTGGAGAAGCAGTACATCCAGTCCAGTGACAAATGGTCCAAAATCAGAAACATATAATTTTATCAATGGAAGTAACACTAAAGGAAAGGGATAATATCAACTGCCTTGCCACTATACTCTAAGGACCATGGTATTTTTCTATGACTCACAGCTGAAACCTTCACTATATGTTGTCTCTCTCATTAGAATGGAGGAGGTGGTGAATGAATATTTATTGATCATATACTACTATGTGCCAGGCACTGCACTAAAACTTTATGGATATTATCTCATTTGATCCTCACATAACCCTGTGAGGTAGGTGCTATATCACATCAGAATGTGAGATCCTTGAGAACAGGGACTTTGTTACTTTTCTGTTTCTAATCCTAGCACTTAGCACAGTGCTTTGTACATAGTAATGCTTAGTAAAAAAAACTTTTCATTCATTCATTGAAATACTGCAATGAAGTCAAAGAAGATTGGGAATGAAAAAAAGTCATTGTATTTGGCAGGTAAGAGATCATTGCAGATGTGGAGAATGAGGTAAAGAATCAATTAGGGAGGAGTAAAAGGATTGTGTTGATGCAATGGGTCCAGTTGAGCTCATAGAACACAAATACCTTGTTAACATGGTTAAATGACTTCCCTTTCTCTATTTAGCAACATATGAGTAGGAATGAAGGAGGTGGGGGAGGCATAATCCCAGGTGAGAATTTCTCAAGATATGATTGGCAGCAGGATGGAGTAGAACGATTCAAAAGTAGAAGATAGTGTTAACTATATGTTGATTCAATAAGAGGTCAAGATTAGGGAGGAAGTAAAGTGTAGCAAAAGCAGGGATGATCACTTGGGTAAGTATGGAGGACTACAGTGATGAAAAATCATGTTTAGAATGCAAAATACTTTTAGCAGTAGGGCATAATGAAAGATGGAATGATAGGATGTTAGGGGTAGGAAAAAGGAATTTCAGAGTTCTTGAATAAGGAAGTAGAACACATTAGGATTATGGCATGACTAGGGATATGACCATCCATCCCTGTGTTTGACTAAAATGGAGTAGAAGAGTTAAGTAGGTCATAGGAGCTGAATGGACTGAGTAGCTGGAAAGTTGGAGTATCAGAGCGAACATTAGTGCATGCCTAATGACTACAGATTCACTCTTAAACTAATCTCATTGACAAATGATTCATGAAACTTGTCAGACTCATTCATTTAAAGTTAACCATAGATAATCAACCACATATCTAGCCACATATGTGCTTTCACATAGATCCATTCAAATAGCCTCATATACCAAACTCATTCATATACATTTACCAACACAGTTCTTCTGTTCTTCTACCTAAGAAAACTCATGCATTCATTAACACCTATGGTCCTGTACAGAGTGCTCTACCTATGCTCAAATTCACTTTTACCTAGAATCCACCTTTCAGATACTCACTGAAATGTACCCCTACTCACACACACACCACACACACACACATGCACCCTCGTTTGCAAAATCAGTTCCATATACAATCAGATAGCTTATTCCAAAATGTACTAGTACATAGTAACCAATTCATATTTGATCTTCACCACTTCAATCAATATTTGATGGACACATTCACTTACTAAGTTCACTACATTATTCAGAAAGGTACCAACCATTTATTCAAATGACCTCAATTCCAGGGCCAAATGAGAGGGTTGTATTTTGCTCCATTACTGTATATAAGCCTATTCTAAAAGGACATCCAAATTGATATAATTGACCAATAAATTTCAATAAATGCCTTCCTTAAGAGAATCCTGAGCCCCAAATTGCCCTTTCAAAGACCATAATCTGATTTTTTTTTTACAAAAAGCTAGTATAGTGAGAAAAGTAGAGCATACAGTATGGTATTCAAATCAATATGCTATAATAATCAGGCATTGCAGCAAACTTGGCAAATATTTCCAAACATTTAACAAAGTGCTGAAAGTTGTTTCTACCTTAAGAGATATATCATATGATATGATATGATATGATAGAATATAATTATGAATAATATAGAGCTATTATAATAGCTCGTAGAGCACTTGAAGGTGTACAAATCACTTTTCATAGGTTGCCTCATTTGAATCTCACAACAATCCTATAAAGTAAATGCTATTATTATTCCTGTCTTAGACAATGAAGAAACTGAGTCTGGGAAAAGTTAACGACTAGTCCAGGGTCAGACAAATAATAATCTTCTGAGACACAATCCAAATTCAGGTGTCCATAATTCCAAAGACGATGGTCTTATCCTCTGCATCACCTGGCTGACTCTCCACAAAGTAGAAAAATTGTCATTAAGAGTAAATTGTTGCTAATTTTCCAGCACTTCGCAGAGTGCCTGTGACATGTAAGGTGCTTAATAAATGCCTATTGACTTGACTTAACTGATCCTACCTTGGCACAAAGGCAAATATCCACTTTTCCCACCTATGTTTCAGAAATTCATTCTCTTATTGATTTATCCCTTATGAAGTGCAGCTACCTCAAGAACCCAGTGCAGGGAGGAAGATCTTTTGTTTTTCCACAGAAATAAAAATTCATTCAGCAGGTGACAATTATTCTCATTAATTTCCATAGATTTCTATATAATTTCTGGAGTTTTAGGTCCTAAATAATAACATTATTTGAACGGTGTAAGACTTCAAATGAAACTCTCAACAAGAACCTGCGTAATAGGATATAAATAGTGGAAGGAAGACTGAACTTAGAGTGGAGACCTGGGGTTCAAGTTCTGTTTTTGACACTTTTTAGTTGTGTGACCATTGGCAAGCTCTCCTCTCTGAGCCTCAGTTTCCTCCTCTATAAATTGGAAATAATAGTAGGACCTATTTTAACAGGGTTGTTTTGGCAACTAAAAATAACAACAAAAATTGCTTTCAAAAAAAAATGTTGCATTGAAGGCACTCGACTTGGTGTTCAGGACACTAAGGCAAATCAAAACAGTTTGTGAGGGGGTTCTTAAGTTATGAGAGAGGTGGTGGTACAGTAAAAGAAATAATGGTATTAGAGCTTGTGGATCCAAGTTCAAATTCTAGTTCTGACACTTCCTTGTGAGCTTGGACGAGTCCCTTAACCTCATAGGGTCTCACCTTCCTCCTCTACAAAGAGATAGGGTGAGACTTCATCGCCTCTAAAGTCCTTTTCAATCCATGAGCCCAAGCTGCAAAATGCCCCATAAAGTCTGGTTTATACTTGCCGTAAACCTTTTCATAATATAAGTAAAATATCTGATGTTTATGACTTCTATAAATGAAGAAACTATCCTTTATTTTGTGAAATAATTGACATTGCTTCTTAGAAAATGTACCCAGGGAAGGCTGTAGACTTCTTAAGCAAAGGCCCTCTTTGTCTTTTCACAAAAGAACTTAGCTCATGGTAGCTTCTTCTGTGGTTTCGTTTTTTTTCAGTCATATCTAACTCATCCTGACCCTGTTTGGGGTTTTCTTTGTAAAATAATGGAGTGTTTTGCAATTTCCTTCTCTGTGTCATTTTATAGATGAGGCAACTGAGGCAAACAGAGTTAAGTGTCTTGCCCAGGATTACACAGCTAGCAAGTGTCTGAAGCCAGATTTGAACTCACAAAGATGAGTGTTCCTGGTTCCGGGCTTCGCACTCCATGCACTGAGCCATCTACCTGTCTGTCCTCACTTCCCTTAGGAATGGTCAAGTCAGTTTAAAGATAAAGAATCCATTACAATATTGACTGTGTATGTACTTTCCTGCTTACCTATGCAATTTATTGCTTGTCACTGTTTTGCTTTATAACCCTAAATCAGTGCAGAGATATTTTCCTGTATCTAAAAAAAAATTATGATTTCATAGAGGGTCTTAAATCTGCCATCCCATCCAGTTTATCACCGCTCCAGAGTCCCTGGGAACCAGAAACCTGAAACATCATCGATATGTATCAGAAATGGGACCATTTGTATTTAAAAAGGGAAATCTGGCTCATCTTATTTGGTATGCTACATGAGCCATCTGGGGAGCTAGTTGCCACCTGCCTTGAATTGATCTGAAACCACAGACCTCGGCCTGCCCGGAGAGCTGGAAGAGATCCAAAATGAAAAGTGGAGAACAACATTACCCCCTCTTCACCCCCTTCTGATATTACTTACCTCTAAAGGTTCCCCAAGGTTCTATCATAGAATATCTTCACTCTGTATACCGTCTCTTGGTAACCTCATCGTAGACTGAGTAATTCATTATCTTTATGAAGATAACTCAAAAAGAACTCCAGTCTCTCCCCTAAGCTTCAGTCTCATATCACCAATTGCCTGCTAGAAATTTTAGAGTGAATTTTCCAGAAACACCTGAAACTCAACATTTCCAACAAAACCAAACTCATATTTCCCCGCAAACTTTCCCTTCTTCCAAACTTCTCTATTTCTTCTAAAGCACCACAATTCCATGTTTGTAACCACAGCCTTATACTTAGACTATTTACTCCCTCACTTCCCAGATCTAATCAACTGGTAAATCTGAAGCCAGCTCAGCCTCCACAATATATCTCACGTTGACTCCTTTGTCTCTATCCTCTCAGCTACCACCTTAGTTCAGGACCATGATCAACTCTCCCCTACTGCAACAACCTCCCAATTGTTCTATCTACCTCAAATCTTTACCACTGCAGTCCATTCTATACATCCATGTTGACAAAGGAATTTTTCTTAAGCACAGATCTGACCATGCCACTCCCCTACTTAACCTCAGCACCTCCCTATTGCCTCTAGGATGAAATATAAATCTATTTTGAAACCCTTCATAACCTGGCCCCAACTTCTATTTCCAGTTTGACGACACATTACTCTTCTCTCTTTGAGGCAGCTAAGTGGCACAACGTATAGAGTGCTGGGTATGGAATCAAGAAGACCTAAGTTCAAATTCAGCCACAGATGCTAACTAGCAGTGTGACTGCGGGCAAGTCACTTAACCTGCTTGTCTCAGTTACCTCAACTGTAAAATGGGGATAATCACAGCACCTACTTCAAGACTGTTGTGAGGATTAAAAGAGATAACATTTGTAAAAGTTCTTAGCACAGTGCCTGGCATGTAGTAGGTATTCATATTTTTTTTTTCTTTTCCTTCCCTCCCTTCTCTTTCCCTTTGCTACATGCTGAGTTCCTAGCCAGAAATGTTTCTCTCTGTTCCACAAATACAGCATACCATCTCCTCTCTCACTGCTTTGGCGATGGCCATTTCCCATATCTGAACTATACTCCTTCCTTAGGTCTGCTTCATAGAAGCCCTGTGTTCCTTCAGGACATAACTCAAACACCATCTCCTACAGAAAGATTTGCTTGATCCCTTCTCACCAACTGCTAGTACCCTCCCTCGTCCGATAGAAGGTAAGCTCTTTTAGAACAGGGAAACATTTTATTCTTTGTCTTTTTATCCCCCTGAACATAACACAGTGCCTTGGATGTAGTGAGTACTAAATAAATGTCATTGATTTTATGACTGATGGCTATAAAGAATATTGTTCAGCAAAACTCATGAAATATATATATATATGAAATTTTCTGTGCATGCAGTACTCTTTTCTCTAAGGGTAGCTTTTAGGGGCAGCTAGGAGAAGCAGTAGATAGGGTGCCAAGCTTGAAATTACAAAGACTTGTCTTTGTGAGTTTAAATCTGTCCTCACGTACGGACTAGCTGTGTGACCTTGGGTAAGTCACTTAACCGTGTTTGCCTCAATTCTTCATTTGTAAAATGAGCTGGAGAAGGAAATGGCAAATGACTCTAGTATCTTTTACCAGAAAACCCCAAATGGGGTCATAAAGAGTTGAACGTGACTGAAAAGTGACTCTACAACAACAAGAATAATTTAGTCCAAATTCACTCATTTATAGAATAATTACTGCTAAAGGTGGGAAATAATATGGACAGGAGAATTTGACCCTGAAATATGATTAATCCAATTAGTACTAGGATAACATTAAATTGATTGCCACCAGGAGTAGTAACAATTCTGTGGTAACCTGTCACTCTATGAGGAAAATACAAGTCATTTTTGATAGATATTTATTAAATACGTACTATGTTCTCGATACTGTTCTAAACAAAAGTAACAGGGATGTGACTGTGGGCAAGTCATTGAACCTGACTTTAACACTTGACTTTCGGTTGGAATTTTTCCCTTTGTGACTCCCATCCATACTTGCTACTACATACTCTCTTCAAAGATGGTTATAAATAAGAATAGATTTCTTGGATACAATTCTCAGTAAATGATAAAAATCAAAAGGAAAACATATGTGGGAGCCCAGCAGTCTCACCTAGACTATGGAAAGACAATGGCTAGTGATCTCAAGATCCAAAAAGCCCCTTCCTGCACTTACAAGCAGATTTTTATTTTAGAAACTATTTCTAGTAAAAGATGTCATCTTTTCTTAGCAAGAATGATCTGTCTACCACATAACTAAGTATTACACAGAAAGCTGAGTTAGTGACCCTTAGTGGCATGGGATGCCAAATGACAGAAACTTTGTGTTCCCCTTAAAACAGTTCTAGTTAGACCTTGAGAGTTCAGAGACCCTTTGGACTAAATGTATCTGTAGGGGTTAAAATCTTCTCTTTGTTCTGACAGTTCCTCTTAACACACTGGGAATATATTGTCCTTGAGGACTGGGGAGAGAAGCTTAAAGTCACTGCCAATCACAAGAATAAGGAAGAGGGCACTTGTTGGCCTGAGAGAAATAGCCTAGGCTTCTGAAGAAAGTATTTCAGTGTTTAAAATTTAGGGCAATTTTTGTCTTGCCAAAGTTTAGATTTAGGATGCAAGTTTTAAAAATTTAATGCCCTAGGTATCTTTAATGGTATGCTTGATATTCTTTCCAATGAACAGAGGTTCGTAGAGGGAGAAGCCACTGTAGTTCCCCATTATTAGCCTCTCATTTTGGGTCTTCATCAAGGTATGGCAGGGACTTGTGGTATGAGAGGAGCTCGTAGGGGCTACAACACTATGAATGACTTGCCAGTTTTGACTTCTCATATAGAAAAGTTCCTAATCTTTGACATGTATAGATGACATTTCAGGTTTTCAGTTCCTAAGGGTATGGATTGGGAGATGTAATGTCTATAATCAGGGAAAGATCCTTTCAGTAATCTAGGACAATGTCTCTAGAGTTTTTGATCACACATCCATCACTGCAAAAAAAATGTCAGCACCTCCATCCAAAAAGTATATATAAACTTCTTTATAAATATATACATGTATGTACATATATACTGGCATGCTAATTAATGATTTGGGACATTTTAAAGCTTATATAAAAATAGAAATAAAAAATGATGGAATAAAGATGAAATAATATTTTTCCCTAGAAGCAACAGGGAGTCATCGCTAGAACTTCCGGAGTGAATGGCATGGTTAGATCTGCACTTTAAGAAAACGACTTTCAGAAAGACCCAAGTTCAAATCCGGCCTCAGACTAGCTGTGTCACCCTGGGCAAGTCACTTAACCTTGACTGCCTCACAAAAAGAAGGAAAGAAAAGAAAGTGACTTTATCAGTTGTGACAAAGGGAAGGATATGAGAGATGTCACAAAGGTAGAAACAAGATTTGGCAACTCAATGGATGTATGACTTAAAGTGAAAGGTAAAAGATAACACCAAGATGAGAAAACTGGAAGAAAAGATGGATAATATATCCTCCATAGAAATAGAAAGGTTTAAAAGAGTGTTGTGTTTAGGGAGGGAAATAATATAAACACATACCAATCACGTCTGCTGCTTCTGTGCTATTCACTCTTTTCCATTAAAACAAGGGGGGAGAGGGGGTTACTTGATTGATTTCACAGGCTCACAAAGCTTATCCCTGAAAGGTACCTGCTATAGCCATGAGGTAATGGGGGGAGAGGTGGGAAGAGAAAATATGCCTACTGATGGGGCTGAGTAGTTCTGGGAAATTTTACCTAAAGTGATGCTTTATGAATTTGAGTTAGGAGAAGTTATAACGACCCTTAGGAGCATATACACTGCCCTGCCCAGGTAGGTCAGAGAGCAGAAGGGAGAATATTGGTGGCATAGTTGCATTTGAGACAGGCCCCACACCTGGCTATGGTGGTGAAGGATGGAATGCAACTCATCTTTCTACACTTCCCCTGGCTGATAACACCTTCATTTGGGAATCAAGCTCTAGGATTTTTCCACAGCCCACTTGAGGACCACTAGTTTAGAAATATGAAGCCAAATAATGATATGCAACAAATTGCATAGGAAAGCAGTAATATAAACAAAGAGGATGTTCATGGAGCTTTCTTTATCATTCAATAACTTCACCACTACCAAGGGAAATAGCCTTGAGGAAAAGGCAATAAGAGGGAGAAAAATCATATTAACAATAAAAAAAAAAATTAACAAGGGAAAATCACAACAGAGAAGATATCAAAATTATTACTAAAGACATTGTATTTAAGGAGTTTATGGCTTTCCCTTAATATGTTTTCCAGAAAAGATTTCAATTCATTCGCAAAAGAAAAGCTAGCACTAGTATTTATAAAATATCTGCATAGTAATCATATCCATATATGCCTTATAAAAAATGGTATAACAGCTAGGAACCAGGCATAATGGGATCTATTGTGGCAGTTACAGTTTAGCTGGCCTTGCCAAATAGTCCCTACTCTTAAGGAAAATACATCTTGATAAAGAAAGCAGTGCTGCTGATGGTAGTAAAAATACACACACACACAAATAAGGGTAAAAGAGTGAAAGATAAAGAGGGAGAGGCAGCACTAATAAATGGGGAGTCAGGAAAGGTTTCACAGGGAAAGGAATTCCTGAGCCGACTCAAAGAAAAATTAGGATTCTGAGAGACAGAAATAAGGAAAGAATTCATTCCAGGGCTGGGGGAAAGCCTGCACCAATGCAAAGAACCAGGAGTAGAGAGTCAAGTCTGGGCCAGGCATCCAGTTTGATTAGAATACAAAGTTCATGAAGTGGAATAGTATGGAATAATGTTAGAATTATAGGCCAGTAGGAACCAGATTATGGAGAGAAGGCCTTAAATGCCAGGCTGAGGAGTTTGCGTTTTATTCTCCCTAGATAGCAGGGACTTAGAGAAGGTCTTTGAGCAAGGGAGTAACAGGCCCAGGCTTGTGAAGACATTTTTAGTAGTTACATGGAGAATGGATTGAAGTAGTTGGAAACCAATTAGAGACTGGAGAGATTAGAAAACTATTGTGGTTGCCCAGAATGAATGGGTTCAAAATTAAAGTAAGGAGCTACATGAATACAGAGAAGAAGACAGGAATAAAAATGATGTAGAGATATTATCAATATTGTTTGGATATGGGAGGGTGACAAGAAGATGGCAATACCCTAACTGGAAATAGGCAAATTTGGAAGGGACCATATATTTAAGTCACCTGGCCCAAATGAACTATTCTTCAGTCCTGAAAGAAGAGGCAGATATGATTCCTAAGCCATTGTGAGTGATAATTGAAACATCATGAAAAATAGGAGAAGGACCATAAAATTGAAGAAGGGCAAATGTTCTGATTTTCAAAAAGAAGAGAAGAAACCCCAGTTTGTAAACTATAGGCCAATGAACTTGGCTTCAATTCTTGGAAAGATTATGGAAATTAGAGAGATAGTTGGCAAACATCTATGGGACAAGCGGTGATAACAAAGAGCCAATACAGCTTCATAAAGAACAAATAATGCCAAACTCACTTCTTTCCTTTTCGACAGGGTTATTAAATTAGAAGATGAGGGAATGCTGTAGATATAGTTTATCTAGATTTTAGCAATGTTTTTGATGGAAAATATCAATATTATTCTTGAGGGAAGACAGAGAGATATTAAGCAGTAATACAATCATATGTATCCTAACTGCTTAGTGGTCAAACTCAAGGAGTAATTATTAAGGGTTCAGTGACAACATGGTAGAAGGTCTCCACTTGTTTCTATTTAGCAATTTTTTCAATAATTTAGATAAAGACCTTGATGGTATGCTCAGCAAATTTGTCAATGACACAAATCTGGGAGGAATACTCCACATAATATCTGACAGAGTCAGGATCCAAAAGGATCTTGACAGACTACAGTATTGTATCTAGGGCGAAATTCAATTGCAACAAATGGAAAATTGTCATTTAGGTCACAAGTATAAAATGGAGAATGCATTAATAGAAAATTGTTCTGGGAAAAAAAACTAGAGGTTTTAGTGGTCTACAAGCTCAGTATGAATCAGCCTTGTTATGTGGCCACCAAGAAACAGTTAATGCAATCTTGGACTATATAAAGAGGGACAGAGCTTGCAGGAATAAAAGGATGACGGATCCCTGTATTCATTCTCTGTTCATCAGACTTCACCTAGATTATTATATTCAGTTCTAAGCACTATAATTTAAGAAGGACATTGATTTGCTAGAGAGTGACAAAGAGAGGGCAATCAGTATTGAAGGGTATTAAGTCCCTTCTTAAGGGTATATGAGGATTAGTTGGAAGAAATGGACATGTTGATCCTGTAGAAAAGATTTAGTCCAGGGTGGGGGAAAGGGTATGATAGCTGTGTTTGAAGGAATGTCATGTGGAAGAGGAATGGACATGTTCTTTTTAGCTCTAAAAAGCAGACCCAGAAGAAATGGATGAAAATAGCAAAGAAACTAATTTAAGTTCAATACCAGGAAAAACAATTAGTACTGGGCTACCTCAAGAGGGAGTAGATCCCCTTCCTTAGAGTTCCCTAGGCAAATGCTGGGCGCTTATATCAACTAAGTTCTAGCAGACATGTCTTAAACATGTAAGTTCACCCAGATGACTGCTAAGTGGCCTTCAAACATCAAGGCTTTATTTTGTACCCTGCCTCCTGACCATCCTTCCCTCTAGCTTTGGGTCAAAGACTTATCTTCACCAACTAAGGTTTTAGAAGCAAAATAATCAGTTCAATTTTGAACATTCTAACTTTGAGAGGCTTATGAGACATTCAGGTAGGAATGTTCAACAAGCTATTGTCAATGTCAAAATCATTATTAAGGAAAGAGATGAAGGCTGAATATAAAGATTTAGGGATCATCCATGTTGAGGTTATAATTAAATCCATGAGAGCCAATTAGATCAACAAAGGAGAGAGGGGGGTAAATGAACTGAGTTCAGGAGAGAACCTTATAGGACTGGTGTTCTTAGAGGAAAGTAGATGGATGATGCTGTAATAGAGAAAACTGAGGAATCATCAGAAAGGTAGAAGTAAAACAAGGAGAGAGATGTGTCATGGAATCTAAACAAAAGGATAGATAGAGCGGCAAATGTTTGACCATGTCAAAAATACCAGTTTCTGCTAAATAGAAAGAGACTAAGAAAATGCCACTGGATTTAAGAAAATGTAAGTAATCTTAGAGAGAGCCGCCTGTCTTTCTAGTCCCATCATCAAATGAGATCATGTAAACCTTAGAGCACCTTATAAAAAATCAGGTGAAATTACTATTATTAATTACAAATAAGTCACCAAAACTGTCTGACCTTGCACTTGAGACAGGGAATGAATCTGCCTCATAAACAGTGTGGATCTTTCACAGCACAAATAAAACACGGGCAAAGACAATCCTGAATTTTGAGCACAATGACTGCTAATGGAGACATAGGTAAATGCCGAGTCTGCCTATTTTCATCTAATTGAAAAATAACCTTCTCTTGTGGATAATCCCCTGGCTTCTTCCACTTCTCAGGCACCTGTGGCTTGGCATCTGTCACAGAGTGTCTTGCTCTTTTGTTCTGGCATACTTAACCAGGCAGCTTTCCTTTTTTTGCATTGCCAATATATAAACAGCCTGAATGGTATCCGGGCTATCTATATCATAGAAGATAATGAAACCCTAACCCTAGATGATCCATTCTACACATGGTAGATGAAAAATAGTGCAAAATTATCTGAGAAATAAGATTTATTAGGGAAAGAAGTTGGACTGGAAATCTTTAAGTAAAGCCCAAGTAAATTTATTTCTTTGAGCGAAGACTTCTTTTTACTTATAAATGAGCATAGACATACTGCATGGTGGTGGGCGTTAATTGTATTGCTGAAGATAAATCTGAAGAAGAAAAGGAAATCCCAAATCCTAACCACTTTATTTCCATCACTAAGTCCCCACAAGGGATATATCCTTTTAGGGTAGAAGAAGGCCCTGTGTATCCTATAATGGTGACTCCTTAGGTAATTCATTCCCCTCCCCTTAGATATTAAAACTTTTTCTTTTTACGCCAATTTATTCATTGGAGAGGGGAATATCCTGAGGCAACTGAAGTGGTCATTTCATTACATAACAAAAAAAGACTTTTTTTTTCAATGAATTCTTCCATTCTCCTATACTACTAAGAAGAAGTTCATTGACAGAGATGTAGCATGTATATGGCTCCTGAAGTATGCTCCTCCATCCATCTAGCCTGATGATTCTATCAGAGTCCTCTAGTAATTTGCCAGTTTCTTCTAGGGCAACAAAAGGGTGTCACAGTAACCAGTCACTTGATTAAGCCAAGATCAATCAACAGAAGGAGTGATGGAGTCTGTAATGGAACAAACATTCATTGAGCCCCTACTATGTGCAGGTGACTATTGGGCCCTAAGAGAGATACACAGATGGAGAAAACATGATCTCTGTCTCTTAGAAACTCTCATAGGGGAGATAACAAAATAAAGTTTATGAGGAGTCTAATGCACCATGAGAGCTCAGAAGAAGGAGAAAGCTCTTAGAGGGAAGACTTCAGGAAAGGCTTCTCAGAGGCTGTATTTGATCTAGGTCAGGAAGGATGAGTAGGATCTCACTCTAGTTATGACAAATGGTGTAAGCAAAACCACAGACTCAAGGAACAACAATTAGCCAAGGAGCCCTGAGTTCAAGTCCTATCTTTGATGCTATAACATTGGGCAGTCACTGAACTTTCCAGTTCAGCTCAACACGAAGAATAGGACACAATTGAAATGACTGAACAACAAGAAAACTCTCTAAGGTTCTCTCTAAGATAATTTTCTAAGTAGCAGAACAGTTACAGATCTGCATTTGAAAAGAGAATTTCCTCAAGAGGAGTTCCCTACAGAAATGAAATAAAAACTCCAGGCTAAGAAACAACAACAAATATAATTTTTAAAAGTCGTCAGAGCAGATATTTTGTACTTTTCTTTCTCTGTCTTAAGTGGTAGTTACATTGTGTTTATTTTTTTAAAGAAACAAAATAAAACCACTATAGTGTTTGCAATAACAATTATAATGGTGAGTACTAACATTTGCATAGCATCTTATGATTTAGAAAGGGTTTCACTTATCATTTGAGCCAGCTTCACAGTAATTTGACAGCTAGGTAACACAGTGGATAGAGTACCAGGCCTGTAGTCAAGAAGTCTCATCTTCTAGAGTTCAAATATGGCCTCATGTGACCCTGGGCAAGTCACTTAATCCTCTTGCCTCATTTTTCTTCATCTGTAAAGTGAGTTGGTGAAGGAAAGGGCAAACCACCTCACTATCTTTGCTAAGAAAATCCCCAATGGCATGAAGCATTACCATGATTTAAAAAATAAGTTGAACAACAACCACACAATAACTCAGAAGTGTAGAGATTACAAATGATTATCCCCATTATGCAGATGAGAAAAGTAAGACTAAAAGGCAGAGAGGTTAAATGACTTGTTTTCTAATAAGTAGAACAGGGATTTGAATCCATATCTTCTTATGCTAAATTCAGTTTTATTTCAATTATGATACAGCTGTCTCCAAAACTTCCAAATTCCAAAATGAGATAGTTTTCTATCATGTCATATAATCTATCCTCACTTTTTGTTTCAGATTAAAGAACTATTCCTGAAGCTACATTAAGCCTTCCATGTTGCTCTTATTTTCCTCTCTCCAGCCTTCCCTCTCAAGGCAGTTCTCCCCTTTCCTCTGCCAGTCTCTCTTTGATTTTCTATGATAAACAGCTCTTACTGCAAGAACTCCTGGTCTAGGAATTAGCATATTCATGAAGAGACAGTCTTCAAGCAAAGAGAAAGAAGGATGGAGGAAAGAGGAGAAAATGTAGTTAAAAGAATTAGCAAAAAAAAAGGATAAAAGAAGTAAATCACAGAGTGGCACCATTTTCTAGATCATAAATTAATGCAACCACTCCAAGAAAAAGATTATATATGCATATATAATTTATATATATATACATATATATACACACACATACATATATATATGTATAGAAGAGAGGAGAGGGAGGGAGGGAGAGAGAAAGAGAGAATGGAATTGAACTGGGGGATGGTAATTCTTCACTTTCTTGACATGATTCATTTTGCTAATGAAAGAAAATAAACTACGACAGAGAGACAAAAAGAAATCAGGAGTGGGGTGGATGAGACAGAGAAGAAGACATATGGGGTAGGGGCTGGGGAGGGAGGCAGAGAGAAAAAGAAAGGAAGGCAGTGTGCATGGTTCACAGTGAGAACACTGTTGGAAACATAAGAACCATCCCCCAGAGACGAAACGCCAGCATCTTCACGTCAAATTTTAAATCTTCAGCACATGCACCATTGATTGGGGAAAAAGATAAGATTTAGGTAAGTTTTCCTCCAGAATGTTTATCTGACTACTCTTTTTCTCTGTTAAAATCAAATTTAATATTAGTGAAATACTCAAAATGGCAGATCTCAGAATGGTCAGGATTGCTTTCTCTAAATCATACAACACATGCTTCTCCTAATCTCAACCACAAAACAAATCCTAAATCATTCACTTAAAAGAGAAAAAAAAAAGGTGGGGAGGGTAAAGACAAAAAGAACAAATATAGATTACATGGCCTAGAAAAGTCCTCAATTATTGCGGATCCTGAAATGTTCCTAAGCATCAGATTCTAAATAAACCCATACTACAATCACACAATCAGAAAAGTAGGGGAAATAAGCAAGCAATTCATTCTGTTTCATATAGTCCTTTTTTCTTGGAAAACTATGACCAAAAAAATCACTATAAAATGCCAAAGGTCACAAAAACCTTAATACTTGCAGCATTAGACCACATGAAGCCTTTAAAATTCTGCTCTCTGTTATCCATGATGATGTGGCACAAAGGCTGACCTCACAATGTAAAACTCTTATTTTAGACAATGATGTCATTTCTCCTTCTCCCTCTAATCTTTTGCAAATATTAAGTGCAAATTATGGGCCCAGTTATGAACTCAGAGTCTGTCCTCTGAGAGAGCCAGGAGCCTAGAGAAGTTAGCAGAGAATCATCACCAAGTAAACTGGAGGGTGATGGAGATTTTGACCATGCTAATACTTGAAGATTTTTCTACTATGCTACAGAAGGCTTGTGATCTGTGTTGGTGAATCACTCCATAGATCCCTGAAGTATTTATGTATTTTTTAAATAGCAAAAAGGATTGATTTGAGCTTCCCATCTGTTTATTTACTTTGTCCATCCATCTTTGGCTAATAAACACTAAGATGGCCAAAAGTAGACTGTGATCAGGAAAGGACATGGATAACGGTACCATCTGACAGTGCTTGAGATCAGCAGGGTTAACAGAGTGTGAAAATGACAAAGAACAACTAGTACCAACTCCATCCTGCAGGGAAACAGATTTGGGATCAGCAAGATCTTATTTAGGGAAACTTCTTTGGGTAAAAGCATAGGGAGCAGAGACAGGGGAGGTAGACAAGAGAGAAAAGTGATAAGGATGGTAGGTGTGTACATCCTTCGTTTCCAAAGAAGACCATGCCATCAGAGAAATAATGACCTGACTTGCACTTGACTTTGTTTTGAGTGAGGGAGGGCTGTGCAGATCACCATCCTCATTTCTTCTCCAGAGCCATCTGAATCCAGTGATCAGATATTCATCAGGATGCCTGGAGATGACCCAGGATGAGACAATTGGGGTTAAGTGACTTGCCGAAGGCCACGCACAGCGATGGGTGGAAGTCACAAAAAGGCAGATCTGGACTTTGTGACAGGACAAATTCCTTGACAATCACAGCTTTTGAAAAGTGGAATGGGCTTTCTCAAGAAGTTATGGGTCCCCTCCCCATTGCAGGTTATCAAGCAGAGGCTGGCTGTGGTAAGTGATAATTGAGATTCCTTTCAGCTGAAGGTTGGACTAGTGAACTGCTAAGTTCCTTTTCAATTCTCAGATTCTGTGATTTAATAATCTTATTACTGGTATATAAGAGAATACATACTTAAAAGAAAACCCACATAATTTTTTAAAACTGAAGAAACTATTCTTCTTTTCATACACGTGATGTATTCTATAACTAGAACTTTAGTTAAAATTTTCTCACCAGTTCTATTTGATTCAAAAGAAGGTTCTAGTCTTTCCCACCTTCAATCTATTCTGAGCAAGAACCTTCCCCACTCTGCCAGACTTTAGTGGTCCTCAATGACCTTCTCTATTGAAGAATCTACAGTTGCCAACTTGATGTAATTCACAGCTTTGAGAGCTAACACAAGCCGTACAGATATTCCTTGCTTAGAAAATGTTGTCCTTGGTCTCTAAAATTTACCTCGTTTTAAGGTTATTCCTTTGCAGAGGAGAGTAACATCTTTTCCACAGAAATTTTGAATAGCCGCCTGTCTGTAGGGCATGTTGGATCTGCCAAGAATGGACTCCTGGGTATCAGCAATCAGAAGGTTAACAAATAGGCATTGAAAGTCCTAGTGAGGATTTTATTTTTCTCTTCTTTATTAGCTTCCTTTCCTTATTTCTTTTATTTATACCTCTTATGACAATTACTTTTTTTCAGAGACACAAATTCCAAGCTGCTGACTAATAGACAGGCTGACTACCTCAATATCTGGCTGTCTCTTATAAAGCATCAAAATATTTCAAAGTTTGAATGAAATCTTACCCTCTTTTATCTCTCCTCCTCTCTAACCTCATCTTGACCAAAGAAAATATTTTAAATCATTCTAGATAATGAGGCACAGGGTTTCTTCCTCAAAGAGAAGTCCATGGTTTGGGGGAGCTAGAAACATTGAAATATGGTTTACTCTCTTGAGGAAGCTCTTTGGTACAGGATACAGTCATGACATTTTTAGACCATTCCTTTTCTTCAGCAGTAGAGAGCCACTGACCAGGATAGTAAGCTGCTCTGTGATACGGTATAATCAACAGCCAGGTTAACCTCATCTTTTTCCTTTTATCCAAATCTCTAAACACTTCTAATGAATGTTCAGCATCTAAGGCCAGTATGAGATAGGTTAAAAAAATACCTCGTGGCAGCATAAAACAGTAAGTAGGAAATTCTCCTGAAGAACAAAGTGAAACAATTTTGCCTCTTTCCATTAAGAATAATGATGGTAGAGAATGTGGAACTCAAAGTTTTAAAAACAATGTAAAAATTGTTTTTACATGCAATTAGGAAATAAGATATACAGGAAATGGCATATAAAAATCTATCTTGCCCTACAGGAAAAGAGAAGGTAAGTGGATAAGAGGTGTGTATGTGGGGGTGCAGGGGGTAGGGTTGGCCGGTGATGGAAGGGAGGGCATATTGGGGGAAGGGATAATCAGAGTGGCCACCATCTTGGGGTGGAGGGAGGGGAGAGATGGGGAGAAAATTTGGAACTCAAAATCTTGTGGAAGTGAATGTTAAAAATTAAAACTAAATAAATTTTAAAAATAACAATGGTGTTTTTGTCATTAAGATTTAGTGTAGGAAGACTACAGTTAGGCGGCTTAGTGGATAGAGTGTCAGGCCTGGAGTCAGGAAGACTCATCTTCCTGAATTCAAATCCAGCCTCAGACATCTATTAGATGAGCAAGTCACTTAAGCCTAAGTTTCCTCATCTATAAAACGAGAAGGAGAAGGAAATGGCAAACCACTCTAGTATCTTCGCCAAGAAACTCCAAATGGGGTCAAGAAGAGTTGGATACAACTGAAATGACTCAACAGGAACAATTAATAGGAAGAGGACAACTTAGTTACCCAGAAATCCCAAAATATCAACTGTACTTCTTTCTATGTTTAACCTAATGACAAGTTCAACACGCCGTATTATCTATAGCTCTATAACTGTCCTATATACTTGAAGATTACCAGACAAATATAACATTCCCCTATATGACATTGATAATACTTGAAACAAGAGTTCTATTGTTTATTTTAGTCATTTTAAAGATCCCTCTGAGGTACCAATTCACAGAGTCCTAATTGCAGTGGCCACCTAATAAAAACTTCACATGGCAATTAGGATTTTCTTCATACAAAGTGTCCTAAAAATCTTCATGCAGAATTGCACTAAGGAGCCAGGGTATTTCAGGTGGCCCCGAGTGTGAATCCTAGAGTTTGGGGAAGGGCATGTACTCTGGATTCAATTCCCCTGATCATTCAATAAAGACCAAATCTTAATGGGCCCCTCGGGCATGATGCAAAGTGCCATCTGTTCAGGCAGGCACTTTCGTGATAAATGTGGGAGAACTGGCTGGGTGGGTGTAGGATGAGGATTCAAACTGAAGGATAAAAATCACCTACTTCATGTGTGTGCCTGAAGGCTCCACCACAGCTCTTTCTTATAAAGCAGAACTAACCATAAATAGAAACAGTGCTGCATTGTTGAACAGAACATTTTCAGTGTCATGTAAATTCCTTAATCAAATAGATGGAATTGCCTCACCAATGGAATCTCCATGACACAACTCTGAAGCAGTGCCAACTGCCATGCCCTCTGACAGCAGACTCTCCTCAAGCCATGAATGGCAAGATAACAATTATGTAACAAAACTACATGGCCCAGCCAGCATAAACCACCCGCTAAAGCCCAGGGAATTAGCACTTTTCACAAACAAGTCTCTAAATTTGCTCTCTGTAGAAAGGAGTCTCTGAACATCTGGGAGGACAATCTACACCAGATGTTCAAGGTAATTCTTTCTCTGGCTCTAGTTCTGTGTCATCCTCTTTTAAAGATATTGCTTTTCCCCCCTCATAGTTCTTTTCAATCTGAAACACTTTAAAAGGCAATTCCATTAAATGTAATAACACTGTAGTAATACAAAAAACAATCATTTTCCAGTGTTAAAATGAACATTTCATAGACACTTATGAATTTTCCCAAAATTTAAGAAGGCATTTTCAATTTCTCAACAAGGGCAGCAGACACAAAATGTAAAGCTTCTCAAGATCATTCATGTGTGACTTGTAACGCATGTACAAGAAACTAACCTTTGAAATTCAAATTTATTTTGATATTTGTGCTGCCAGGTGATTTTTTTTTTTTTAGGTTTTGACAGGAGGATAGATATAAAGACTTTTAGAATAAAAGGAAGTAGAAATAATCAAAGAAATTATGATTAACTGTCACAGAAAGACTCTAAATGCAATGTCTAGAGATCCTTCATTAACTATAAGTTAAAAATTCTAATCCTTCCAGAACCTTCAGATTATTATAGAGCAAACAAAATTTCATTTTGGCTATCAAGAAAAAATGAGGACAGAAAGGAATATCAGTTCTGCTTTTTACTTTGTGTGAGATGTTACCTGTCACCCTTCTGGACCTCAGTTCCTATGCCTATGAAAGGAAGAAGTTAGGCTAGATAACCATTGAGCTCCTCTTTAGATCTAAAGCCTACCTAATATCCTATCTCTGAGGTTTGCTGCCAAGGCTCTCCATACTCATTTATATATGCCACTGATACCTATAAATATACAACTAATCATTTGATTTTATACTCTTCTTAAACTGTTCTGCAGTTGCTTCATGATCATAAATCTTACCTCCCTGAAATATTACAGGGAATAGAATGTGTCTTTTTCTTAGGATCAGAGAGCTAGAACTAGAAGGGACCTCAGAAGTAATTTACCACTCTCATAGTGCAGTTAAAGAAATAGGAGCCCAATAAATTCAAGTGACTTGCTCAAGATTACAGATGTAATAAATACCAGAGGTGGGATTTGTACCTGTGATTGAAGTCACTGCTTTTTCTGCTATACCTGCCATGGCTGTTTATACCAAGTTGCTGGGTCACATGACAAGGGAGAAAGAAAAAGGACACTCAATATCATCGTGACAAAAATAAGCTAAAGGCAGAAGTAGGAGGTACCAGAGACTACAATCTCTCTCCAGCTGCTGAATGAAGTGTTGGCAACTGGTGACAGAAAGTTACAGTACAAACAGTCCTGGGTTTTCAGGCTAAAGGCTAGTGCTCAAATATGGACCCTGATAGTGACTCTAGGGAAATCAAATAATTTCAATCCCATTTCCTAATCGATAAAATAGGGTTAATAAAATTGACACTATCTACATTATAGAGTTGTTGAAAAAAGTATTTTACAGCCTTCCCCACTTTTTGTTGAAGAGTCAGTGGCACAGTGGATAAAGTACTGGGTCTGGAGTCAGGAAGACACACTTTCCTGAGTTCAAATCTGGCCTCAGACACTAGCTGTGTGACCCTGGGCAGGTCATTTAACCCTGTTTGCCTCAGTTTTCTCATCAGTAAAATGCGTTGGAGAAGGAAATGGCAAACCACTCCAGTATCTTTGCCAAAAAATCCCCAAATGGAGCCACAGAAAGTTTGACATGACTGAAAGAACTGAGCAACAACTAGACCTGTTATTTCATGTAGGGAATTCATGTAAGAAGATTTCCTCTACCAACTCAAATTAGCAACTATTTTGCAATTTTTGTGTTTCGAGAGTTGTCTGGGGCATCTTCAAGCTATGAGCATGGTAAATATTGATTATCCTTTGTTCCTTAGACAAGTTTGGAAGAACCACATTGGTCCTAATTTAGTCTAGGGATGAAGTTCTTAATAAAATGTATGTAAACTCCCCACTGGATAGGGGACTTGCCAACACCTTGTTGGCCACATGACTTGAACTCAGATCTTCCTGACTCCAAAGCTGAGACTTTTGATAATCATTCTGTTCTGGGGCTGCTGTAAACTTTAAAGTATTAAATAAGAGGTTTGTGGGGAAAGTTTGGAAGTGGACAGCTCCTTTTCTGATGAAAATTTCAATCTGACCATAATCAAGTTATAATTTCTAAATTATTTCATTTACCACAGATAAAATTAAGCATTTGATTTTATACTCCTCTAGAATCATTCTGCAGTTGTTTCATTCATATAAATCTCATCTCCCTACAATATTATAAACTACTGCAGGGAAGAAAAGAAAATCTGTCTTTTAATTAAGATCAGAGAGCTAGAGCTGGATGCGATGGATCTAAAAAACAATTTGTTGTTCAATCATCTCAGTCATGTTCAACTCTTCATGACCCCATTCAGGGTTTTCTTGGCAAACATACCAGAGTACTTTGCCATTTCCTTTTCCAGTTCATTTTATAGATGAGGAAACTGAGGCAAACAGGGTTAAGTGACTTGCCCAGGGTCACACAGTAAGTGTCTGAGGCTAGATTTGAACTCAGGTCTTCCTGACTTCAGGCATCATTCTCTTATCTATTGGGTCACCTAGCTGCCCCTTAGAAACAATTTACCCCTCTCATATTAACAGATAAGAAAATGGAGGTCCAATAAACCTAAATGACTCACTCAAGATTACACATATAATAAACAGCAGAGGTGACATTTGAACATAGGTCCTCTGCCTCAAAGTCACTGCTATTTCTGCTGTTCTGTTTTTCTTCTTTTATGCCTCTCCCCTTTCTCTTTAGAGATGACTCAGTGGCACAGTGGATAGAGGTCCTGGATAACTGGGTCTAGAGTTAGGAAGAGCTAAATTCAAATCCAACCCAAGACACTAACAGCATGACTAGTCAATTTCTGTCTACCTCAGTTTCTTCAACTGTAAAATGAGATGCTAATAACAGCACCTACATCCTAGGGTTATGAAGATCAAATGAGATAATGTTTGTAAAGGGCTTAGCAGAATGTCTGGCATGGAGTAAGCACTTGTGAGCTTTGTTTTCTTCATTACTTTTGGACACTCAGATTTTTGCTAAATATTTACTTCCTTGATTCATTAAGGGGGAAAAATTAAGTTATTGACTGACATTAGTCACGGCTGATGTGAAGGAAGAAAAGAAAATAGTATATGAAGATGACACACTTAGAGATCTAGGAAATCATTACTTTGGGCCCAAAAGGAGTTAAATGAGTACCTTTGCCCAGGCACTGGCAAGAAGGCGCCTGCTAATACAGAAAGTGTGAGAATTTTACTCTTTAGGAATATCTTGAGGCTCTTCCCAGAGGATATAGCCACTAGGGGCCTCTCTGAGTCAAAGTCCTGTGAAAGCCACGTTTTGAACTGGAATCACATCAGAGAGAATGGAAGGCTCTCTACATTGGCAATAGGAGTCATAGCCACATGGTTTTTCCTATTTTTAAATTTATACAAGAATAATTGTGGAAACGATGCATGTGTGGTGACAGAGATGGAGACATTTTGTTAGATTTTAAAAACACATTCTTTCATGAATTTTGAAGTTTTTAGAAGGCTGGAATTTTAAGACAATTAGATCAATGAATTAAGCTGGTTCTGGACTTGGTAAAATAACAAACCTGGGTGGATTATTTTTTTCCCTCCTTAACATCATCAGCTTGACTTTTCTAAGAAATTATTCCACTGTAACGTGGAATCTGCTTGGGTTACAGAACAGTGTGTGATACTTTTCAACAGAATTTTCACTGATTCTTATCTGTATTTCTTCATCACCTTCTGCTTGTTTTTCAGGCACTCCCTTCATTCTGAGCGGCATTTAAAAATGAACCCAAAATAACAAGTTAAAACTAGTCTCCCAGAGAGACCCTCTGCTCTTTCTGGGGCCAGATAAAGGGACACTTTGAGGTACTGTGCCACTTGTCCATTATATTTCTTTCTTACCTTTCCCTGTTCTTAGATTAAATCGAAATGGACAAAATGCAATCTTTCCAAAAGTCCAGTGACAGCAGAGAATATTTTTGTCTAAAGTATAGCATAGGTAAAATATGCTTGCAGAACTGATCTCTTCAAGCTATAAACATAATAAATACTGGTTACCCATGGTTCCTTACAGAGGTTTAGAAGAACCATATTGATAGCCTGGTCCTAATTTAGCTCAAAGATGATCATTTTAGCAGAGACTAAAAGATGTCATATTTATATGTGTGTATATGTATATATCCCATTAAATTCTTCAAAGGGAATGAGAAGCAGAGTTGCAGGTAAAACTGAGGATAATACTAGGTCACCTGGTGTGGTACATGATGAGACTCATGACAAGGTTCAGGGGTGTTCATTCTCATTTCTAAGGTAAGATTATAGATTTAGAGCTAATAGATGTCTTAGAGTTCAACTGGCTCAATCAACTCATTTTATAGATAAGGACAACTGAATCAGAAAGGTATAATGATCTGGCCAACATCACACAGGTAGAAGCAAAGCTGAAATTCAAACTCATGTCTGCTGACTCCAAACCGGTATTCTTTAAAATGCATCCTGGATCATCATGCTACTCCACAGCCAACATAATTTAGCCTTTTTATGTTAGGTTCAGCAGAAAGGCTTGGTTTAAATAAAGGAACACTTCCTTCCTTAAAGGTGAATGGTCTGTGCATGTATGCATAAAAACATACAAGGGCACAATAAACGAATACATGAGTACATACTATGAACACAGAATGATGACTAATTCATCTGCCATCATCAAGGAACAAGAAACAGTATCTGATAAAGCTCAGGGAAATATAATAGATAAATAATAGAAAATTATTTAAATATTTTGATGCAGTTCTTAATAAAACATAGTATAAATTTTCCTGCCTTAATCACTGTTAAACACATTAGATACTGTTAATCACTATGCTATGCTATGGTAAAGCATGTCTTCAGGGGATAGTGATCTCTGTAGGGCTAATTGTGAAAGATGGAATAATAACTGGAGACCAGACCTTGGAGTCTGAGTACCATGGGCTTGAGTCTATCTCTATAATCCTAAGCAAGTCACTTAACCTCTCAAGTGCCTCTAGACAATTCTCTAAAATTATAAATTGCAGAGAAGGTGCTGATTTGCATTAGTAGAAGACCTTCACCAGGATCTATCTAAACTAAGAAAATCACAGTTCTGCTTTAAAAAAAAAAAAAAAAAAAAAAGGACTAATCGTACCTAAACTAAACAGTCTCAGGACACTATGATTTTTTTAATTTTTATGTCTACTTTCTATGTTTTGTTCTGTCTCTTCCTTCATTGTCAAGTTGCCACCTAATATTTCTAGGTGCTGTTGGTGTCTTTCTCCCTTCCCTTATAATAATGGACTCTTCCTTCAATATGTTGCTTTTAGTCTACCTGGGTTAGAAAAACAACTAGTTGAGTTTGTTAGAACTGTGTGCCAAGACGAATAAGTTAAAATCCCTGTGAGGGCCTAGGGAAAACTTCAATGAAAGAGGAACTTGAACTCTGCTCCATAGATTTTATGACATCTTTTTAGACTGCTCAAGAAACATTTTTGCTTCCTTCATGGATCCTGACTATGTTAAATATGGGTAAAGTTACTAAGTGACCTTGAGATAAGTGATATGGTTAACCTGTATTCACATACTCATGTTCTGATTACAGAATGATAATTGTTGTTGCATGCAACTTACCAACTTTCCCACTGTTCTATGAAGACACTAAATATACATACATATACATATATGTATATATAGTATATACATAAATGTATATACACATATATGTCATAAAAGGTGTAAAGTTATATATGCATATTATTTCTTTTAATATTACTGCTAAATACTAACTTACAAGCCTGCTTTCTGATCTTTTTAAAATTTTTATAAGAATGGTCTGCACAGACTGAAGACATTTTTGGTAGTAAGAGAAGAGTCAGGTTCTTGCGTGCACATTTCTAACGTAGACCATATCTTCACGTTCATATACATTCATTGGCATAGAGTCACATGACCATCATTCACTGATTTTTAAAAACTGATGATATAGAACAAAATGCATTTTTGAAGTCTCTCTTTAAGCAAGATGTCTTCCATGCATATATTAAAATTATGCAAGACTCAGAGACGGCTGTGATTATAGGTCAACCATCTGCTAAATACAGACATCAAGTGAGATATAAAACAAGGAGAAATAGGTTCCCTTATGGTGATATCCAGAACTGTGAAGATCCTTCTGCATAACCTCCAGGAAAAAAAAAGAGAGATCCCCTGTTCATGGTAAATTTCTCCAGATACTCCTTTTTGCAGATGCTACAGTATTAATTGTACTGAGCCCTAGAACTTGACAAAGCCTCCTGAGAAAAATACATATTGAGGCAAAAAGAGACTGAACTAACCATTCACAGTGGGAAAGTAAAATGAATCAACAGCACACATGGCCCAGATTATAATAAGCAACAAGGCAGAAACTAGACAAGCAATGAATTGTGTGCAAAGTGAACAAAAAGAGGAGAGCCCATCTGGGAAATGGCACAATGCATCCGAAGACCCCAAATTACCTCATGATGCATTGGTTTTTGCCCATCTCTTTTACCTCAATGTTCTCTTGTTGATGCCATTATCTCTACAAATCATGAAGCACCACAATCTAGAAGTGCTTAAAATTATGAATAACTAAAGAGATATAGAAAAATGAATCCCAGATATAAACAAGCTAGAGCATGCTAGAGACTCGTTTGCCAAGAAATGATGTAAAATGGCATCATGGAGGACGTTGTGACCAGAAGAACATATGGTCTGAGCCCGTAGTGAGAATGAGAGTTAGCAAATAACCGAAGTAGCTTTCCCTAATAAATATAACCAGAGGATGGGTGCAGAACCTGTGGCCTCACGGCAACCTGTGGCCTTCTAGGTCTTTGGGTGAAGCCTTTAGACTGAGTCCACATTTTTATGGAACAAATACTTTTATTAAGGGGATTTGTTCTGTGAAGTTTGGATTCAGTCAAAGGGGTGCACTTGTGAACCTAGAAGGTCATATGTGGTCTTGAGGTTATAGGTTCCCTACCCCTGAACTAGAGGAATGCTTCCAACATACTGATTGGATCATCCTTGCAGCATTTATAATAAAGATGAATTGTTATTTACACTGGTACATGACGCATCCATAACAATGAAACCAAAGGTCCACTATTATATGTATGTATACATGTATATATGTGTACATATTTATGTATACACATAGATATATGTGTTTATATATGCATGTGTATGTGAGGAGAATGTGAAAGCTGACTTGAAGCTTAACACAAAAATAAAAAAAATTAAAATTAAAACTAAGCTCTTGGCAACTCATTCCATTACTTCCTGGTAAAAAAGTGGAAGCAATGTCGGACTTTTTTATTCTTGGGCTCAAAACTCACGGTAAATGGTGACTGCGGCCATGAAATTAAAAGATGCTTGCTCCTTGGAAGGAAAGCTAGGGCAAATTTGGACAGCATATTAAAAAGCAGAGATATCACTTTGCTGACAAAGGTTCATATAGTCAAAGCTATGTTGTTTTTTTTCTTTTTCTTTCCAGTAGCAAGGTATGGCTTTTTCATTTGCGCTATAAGGAAAGCTAAGTGCCACAGAACTGACACTTAAATTGTGGTGCTGGAGACTATTGAGAGCCCTTTGAAGGAGATCAAAATAGTCAATACTTCAAGAAATTAATTCAGACTGTTCACTTGAAGGTCAAATCTGAATCTGAAGCTTAAATACTTTAGCCATATAATGAGACAACGGGACTCATTGGAAAAAACCCTGATATTGGAAAAGATTAAAGACAAAAGGAAAAGGATGGCAGAGGATGAAATGGATAGATAGTGTCATGGAAGCAAGAGATATCAGATATGAGCCTGAATAGACTTTGAGAGATAGTAGAGGATAAAATGGTCTACCATGCTATGTGGTCCATGGAGTAAAGAGGAGCTGGACATGACAGGATGACTGAACCAGAACAACAACAACATATGTATGTGTGTTTGTATGTGTGTGTATGTGCATGCATGTGTATATGTATTTGTATATGTACATATATTCCTCCATGAAGTTTTACAAAAGCAATTTGACTCAAATGCCCCAATTTTGAAGAAAGGAAAGGAAGAATCACCAATGTAAAAGTCAGTGAGCTTGATTTTAACCCCTGGTAAAATTCCACAGTATATTATAACAGGGATGCTTAACAGACACCTATAATAGGAAATGTTAATCAAAAAAGCCTGTAGGACTTCATCAGGAACAGGTCATATGAAAGCAATCTTATTTCCTTTGGGAGGGGTGGGGTAGGACGGTGAAATTTCATAGACATAATTTACCTAGCTATTTGATGACATCTCCCAAGCTATCCCTATGGAAAAGAAGGACATATGTGGGATAGATAATAATACACTTAAGTAGATTTAGTACATGGCCAGACCCAAAATGTAGTTCAGTGTTAAACTGGAAGGGATTCTCCAGTGAAAAGTCCTGTGATTTGTGGAAACAAAACCAGGAAAAATAACTAATATAAATGATAGATTTAGGACTCCAAAAAAAATCTTAGGTTAGAACACTGGGCAAAGTCAAATAAAATGGAATTTAATAGGAATACACACTCACATAAACCTCTGTGTGTGTGTGTGTGTGTGTGTGTGAGTGTGTATTGCCTCATTTCTTGTTCAGTCATTTCAATCCTCTCTGATTTTTTGGTGACCCAATTTGGGGTTTTCTTTACCAGTACTGGTGTGGTTTGCCATTACCTTCTCCACCTCATTTTACAGATGAGAAAACTGAAATGAAGAGGGTTAAGTGATTTCCCTAGGGTCACATAGCTAATAAGTGTCTGAGGCCAGATTTGAATTCAGTAAGATGAGTCTTCTTGACTTCAGTCCAGAACTTAACCACTGTGCCACCTAGCTAGCTGCCCATCTTGCCTCATACATAGGTTAAAAAAACCAACCTTGCAGTCCAAGATAAGAGAAGCATGGGTTTGGAGCAATTTGTCTAAAAAATATCAGAGTGGGGCAGAAGGAAAAGAAGGGATTTTTTTTAGTGGACTAAAAGGTGGACTCAGTCATCAATGTGAGATAGCTCCTAGCAAAGCTAGTGAAAACTTGAGCTGTATTAAGAGAGGTATGGTATCAGAGGAGTGGGGAAGTGATACTGCTCATCTTGGTCAGGTATTGTGTCCAATTTGAGACACCCCATTTCAGAAAGAGCTCTGATAAGCTGCTAAGTTTCCTGAGGAGTACAATCAGGATGGTGAAAGTCCACACGTCATGTTGCATAAAGAGCAGCTGAAGGAACCACCAACCTTTATAAGGCCATTTATAAGAAAAGAACGGGATGAGGACAGGTGGGCAGGCAGTATTTAACAGGTTTGTATGTGAAAGAAGCACTGGACTTCTGCTCTCAGAGAGCATAAATTCTCTCATATGGGATAGAAGATCTCAGAAAGCCGTATCTCCTAAAAATTAGAGTCATCTAAAATAGATTGGGTTGCCTTGGACAGTAAAACTCTCCCCTTTCATAGCACAATGGATGGTCTTCAAACAAAGACTGGTTAATCATAGGATCATGGAACCTATCACTGGAAGAGACCTTAGAGCTCATTTGGTGCAGCATAATCACTTTTCAATTAAGAAAACTAAGGACCAGGGGTACACAGGGACTTGATTTCAAGGTTATATTGGTAGGTAAAAAATAGAATCAGGATTTGCATTCAAGTCACTTGACTGAAGAGCTCTTTCCACTGGACTGCATTGCCTCTCACTGCCCGCTTCCTGGACTGTTATTTTGTTGTTGTTTTATTTTTTCTGTTCCTCCACTTTTTATTTTTTCTTTTGTTAGTTATTTTCTTTTTATTAATTAATTTGTTTGCAGTTTTCTACAATCTCTTGCATAAACCTTAGATTTTCTTCCCCGCCCTCCTCAAGACAGCAGGCAATCTTATATGGGTTCTACACATACGTTTTTCCTAAATACATTTTCACCTTAGTCATGTTGCATGGAAGAATTAACATGAATTGGAGAAATCATAAAACAAAACAAAACAAAACACAAGGGAAAATAGTCTGCTTCATTCTGCAGTCCAATTCCATAGTTCTTTCTTGGGATGGGAAAGGCATTTTGCCTCCAGTCTTTGCATTGCTGTGAAGGGCTAAGTCTACCAGAAAAATTCCTCACACACTGTGGTTGTTGCTGTGTACAATGTTCTCCTGGTTATGCACCTTTCACTCAGCATCAGTTCATATAAATCCTTCCAGGCCTCTCTGAAGTCTTCCTGTTCATCATTTCCTCCTTGACTGTTATAAAGGGATTCTTGTTCAGGAATGGGTTAGCTAACCTAGCTTCAGAATTTCTTTCAAACTCTGAGATTTCTGTGATATTCAGATCTGTGCAATAATGAGCCTTGTTATTATTCTGCATACTAGCAGTTTCTCTGTGGATTTTGGATTAAACAGAGAGAGAAAAAAAAAATAAAAGGAAAATGTATGGGTATGGTGGAGGAATTCAGTCAGCATTTATTGAGCTTTCTAGCCTTATGAATGTGTGAAATTTATTTCACTTCTTTGGGCCTCAATTTTTTCATTTCTAAAAAAAAGTTTTAAGATATAGGATCCCTTAACTGGTTCCGACATTATGTGACTATGAATGCTGCTGTCCTTTCAGCTGTGTCCAACTCTTCATGATCCCATTTGAGGTTTTCTTGGCAAAGATTCTGTAGTGGCTTGTCATTTCCTTCTCCAGTTCATTTTACAGATGAGGAAACTGAGGCAAACAAGGTGAAGTGACTAGCCCAGAGTCACATAGCTAGTCAGTGTCTGAAGCCGAATTTGAACTCAGGTAAATGAGTCTTCCTGATTCTAAGCGCACTGCTCCACCTCCCTGCCCAGTAAACATATTTTGCTCTTTCAGTCAGTCAACAAATATGTATCAAGTACCTGACTTGTGCCAGACACCTGCTAAACTGGGAATACAAGGAAAGATAAAAGACTGTTCCTGCTTTGAAGGAACTCACAGACTAATTTGGAAGACAATGTGTGAACAATTATCTACAAAAAAGACACCTACAAAATGAGTCAGAGATAATCAAGGAGAGAAAGCATGAGAACTAAGGGGGATTAATAACAGCCTCTTGCAGATGGTCAGACTTTAGCTCAGACTTAAAGAAAGCCAGAAAAACTAGAAAGCAGCAATAAGGGAACAGAGAGTTGCAGACACAGGAGACTGCCAGTGAATGCTCAGAGTTCAGAGGTGGAGTTTCTCATGGCAGCAGAACAGCACAGAGCCCAGTTTCACTGAATTGAAGAATAAATGGGAGGAGGGGGCAAGAAAGTGGGAAAGGTGGAGTGATGGGGAGTTTAAGAAGCAAGGAGGATTTTGTATTTGATCCTGAATGGGAAGGAGATAAGAATGCTTGGTCTGTAGCCAGGGTTTGTATTGTCATCTGTATATTTCATCTATTCAAGGAATAACCTAAAGTCTTTAGTCATCAGGCTACTATTGAACACTAAATAACAAGAGCAATGAGGGTAGCTTCTTTTCTATGGTGCTTTAGTTTACAAAGTCACCTCCTCACTGTAGCCCTGTGATGTCCATAAGCTCAGGCACAGAGAGGTTAAATGACATTCATTAAATGGCAGCTCATTAGGAGCAGATCCAAAATGGAGCACAAGTCTTGTGACTCCAAGTCAAGCATCCAGGACCCTATGTGGAGTTTGAAAAGAATCACTGAGTTTTGTGTCATGGCTTCTGGGGACATTGCAGAAAAATAGTGTCTTACTTTGAAAAAAGAAGGGACTTACTTAGGAATTTAAAAGATTGCATAAAATATTTGAAAACTAATTCTACCTCCCTTATTATATAGATAAATGTACTAATATTAAATGACATAGCCAACAAAACCAAGAAAAAAAACAGAGAAGCTAGATGATAGATAGATAGATAGATAGATAGATAGATAGATAGATAGATAGATAGATAGATAGATAGATAAGGACAGATAGATATAGACAAATATTTTGATAAAGTTCATTAGAAAGCTCCAATTTGCCCATTCTCCTAAATCTATGGAAAGCATGACACTCTTTCAAGTAATTAACCCAATTAGAAGGACAGAGAAATTACATTTTTTTTCAGATTACTTATTTGAGACTTTTCAAAAGCATCATCTCTTCTATGTATACTTGCAAGCTTCATAGCTATAACATATCTATAATGGTAAAAGGAGGAAAGAAAAAAGGAAAGAGGAAAGGAAAGAAGAAAGGAAGGAAGGAAGGAAGGAAGGAAGGAAGGAAGGAAGGAAGGAAGGAAGGAAGGAAGGAAGGAAGGAAGGAAGGGGGAGGGAGGGAGGGAGGGAGGAAGAGAAGAAGGAAACAAGGGAAAGAGAAAGTATGAGCAATAAGGGAGGTGGGTGAACAGCTCCCAGCCTGCTGCTGCTGGAAGCTGGACAAGAGTGAACAGATTTCAGCAGCAGGGATCTCTAATCTGTCAGCAGCAGTTACTCTGTGTGTGACCAGCCTGCACAGCTAGAGGACCTGGCACTAACTAAGGCAAGCCAACCCCACCAATCTCTCCAGGAAAAGAATGAGCCATAAACAAAATTTCAGCTCCAAAGTTCTGAAAAGCTAAACAGTAGTTGTTCGTTATCAACTACCAATCTCTTGCCCCTTCCTTTTTCCATAATAGTCAATTTGCTTTCCTTGAGAGAGTGCTTTATTACCACCTAAAAAGTAATTCTTAGAGTCAAATTGTTTGAATGCCAGTTCTTCTAGGTTTAAAAAAATTTCCTCCAGCCATGTTGAGCCCTGACATCGAAGAATTCTTCTCAGGTGGAGATTACCATCATGTTATTGACTTGGGAATTCTGAGAGGGAGCATTACATAGTAAGTAGATCATATTCTGGATCTGCAGTCAGGAAGATCTGACTCTGAATCCACCTCATATACTTACTATCTAAGTAAATCACTAAGACTATTTCCTCTTATTGAAAATAGAACAATAACAAATAGCTCTTACTTAAATGTTCTTGTTAGCATCAAATTAAACAATTCATATGAGCTGCTTTGTAAACCTTAAAGTGCTACATAAAGGTCAGTTATATTAAAATATATCAACAAACTTCTTTAATAAAGGTTTCAGAAAAGGTATTGATCTGCATTGGAATTTAGGAGTTTTCTTATACCAATAAAATCATAGGTCCAGTCCCTATTCGCCACCAGTGCTGTTCAGGCCACTATGCTACTGCACGTGAGATATAATCCCTGCAGAACTCATAACCCATTTAAACAGACTTCAAAATTAAAAAAAAAAGAAGATTAATGACAATGAATCCACTCTTTGGCTCCCCTTCTTCCACCTGATCTAGCTGTTATCTTTTGTTGTTGTTGTTCAGTCATGTCCAACTCTTTGTCTCCCCATTTGGGGTTTTCTTGGTGGAGATATTGGAGTGGTTTGCCACTTCCTTCTCCAGTTCATTTTACAGATGAGGAAACTGAGGCAAACAGAGTTAAGTGACTTGCTCAGGGTCACACAGCTAATAAGTGTCTGAGGCCAGATTTGAATTCACGAAGATGATTCTTCCTGACTTCAGGCCCAGCACTCCATCCATTGTGCCACCTGGCTGCCCAGCCTTTATCTTGGAATGGGAGCGGGGGAAAAAAATAGATTCTGTAAGACTCTTAGCCAGTTAAGAACATCTACTGAAACTACCTCTTTTCCTCAATTCTATACCTCAAAATTGCCTCCACATCATCTATCATTTGTGTTTTTTTCTCAGTACTTGAAGAAGAGATGGCCCTTCTCTTTTCTACAACCCTTAATCCCATCCCTTTCCTTTTTTTCCAGGGTGAGGTTCTTCCAATAATCTCCTTCTCATTCCATCTCTCTTTATCCACTAGCTCCTTACCTATTGCCTACAAATATGCCCAGCTCTTCCTATCTTAAAAAGAAAATTCTTTACTTAACACTAAGATGACCTCTCCCCATCTCTCCACTTTTTCATAGTTGAACTCTAGAAAATGCTTCCTACATTTACAGTATCACAGATTTTGATGGAGAAGGATCCTTAGAGCCTACCTTGTTCATCTTCCTCATTTTCTAGATGAGGAAGTTGAAGGTCAGAGCAATCAAACCATGTCCTAGATTAAAGGAATTTTCTCCATGGAGTTCAGCTCTCCTGATTGATGCCTGCCTTTCCTGGATAGCTCCAGATACTACACTTCATTTCCCATTTTCTAACTGACTAGTTTAAATTATGCCCTTTTCTTTCCCCTTTCCCCTAACTATGCATTATCCCCAGATATGGAATCATGATCAGATCAGTTCTATCATTCTTCTTTGTTAGGACAGGCCAATCTACTCCACTTGGGCTCCATTCATCATCTGGGTCAATTTCCAGAACAAAGTGTTCCTCCTAGATCACCTCTCTGCTATGTATGTTTCCCTCTTCCATTAGAATGTAGTCTCCTTGAAGCCAAAGACTGTGTTTTCTTTTTATTCGCATCCTCATCATTTAACACTTTGGCACACAGTAAGAGCTTAATAAATGATTGCTTATCCTTTTTTCTTTCCCTCTTTTCTTTTTCTTCTCTCTCTCTCTCTCTTCCTCTATCTCTCCAGCCTACTCTAACCATTTGTTTTCTTTTATCTCTTTATTATCGTAAACATGTCTTTCTTTTTTTAAAAAATGCCTCACATACTCTTTCCACCAGTGCACATACATACAAATGCACACAGACACATTCAGTATTCCTCCCAACATAAGGCTCCCTTCTCCACACCCACAGACAAATTTAGAAACCTAGAAATGGACCAGAGAATGAAGTATTATCATAAAGGGAAAATCCATTTAGTTTTGGAAACATTGTATATTTGAAAATATGTATATGGTTTAAAAGAAAAGAAACAGAACTTTACTGAAATAACCACCATTTAATATGTCTACATTATCATAATACGGGAAATGGAAGAGAAATAAAGACTAAATATTCTTAAATAACCAAGTACTTTTCAAAGAGATGTTTCTCTTCTTTTCTTTCATTTCTTACCTTGCTGCCTCCCTCTTTCTGATGGTTTACTATGGTTTTTTTATTATTTCCCTTGATTTTTCTATCCTCTTCCATTCCATTTAGCAGACATTAAGCACAATATATGAAACTTTAGACTTGCACAGTAGATAAACTGAAGAGACCAGAGTATGGTGATTATCAAGGTAGACAAAGGATTCGGCATAGGGCTCCTTAAATAGTGAGCTACTTTGGTGCATCTGAAATAGGATTCAATTTATAAAAAAAAAAAAAAGACACGCAATGTTCCTATTCACTCATATGTAACATATCTATTACATAAAATGAGGTTTACCTGTAGTACACAGTCTTGCATATACCTAGCACTCAATAAATATTTAATAATAACTGTGAAATGGGTAATGGCCAAGCAGCTCTTGCCTACACTGTCTGAGAACTAATTGACTCAATCCCTCATTTATTTTTACACCTTTCAGCACTTTCCAGGCCAAGCAAAGTCAAATAGGCCTCCCATGGGAACAATCCCAGTTTGTAGTAGTTCTAAGAAGAGCAGAGCTGCCTCAAGATCCTAGAGCCCTTGTTTTCATGGTAGTTGTCTAAACAAGACCTTAACAAAACTCTTTTCATCCCTTCACAATACAACATGGTCCAACAAGCCTTCAAGTATGTGTATTCAGGATACAGAAAAGAAAGCCAAAACATTATGTGCTCTCAACAAGATGACATGGTAACATTCCACTGGGAAAGGGTGAGTTGGCAGCACTTGGTGGTAGAAATAACACACAAACGCCATGTATATGTGTGGTAGTTTAAGAAGGGAGAGTGGCTAAAACCAGCAGTTTAGTTTAGTTAAAATGCAGATTGTGGTGAAGGAAGTAATGTGTAATGAATCTGGAAAGTTAAGCTGGACTTATATTGCAAAGCAACTTTAAACGCCAAGCCTACACTTATTTTTTAAATCCTAGAGGCAATTGGGAGCCACTGAAGAAAGAGTGACATGTTCATACTTGTGCTTTGAGAACAGTTGATGGCTAAGTGGAGAAAAATTGAAGAGAAAAGAGAATGGAAGCAGGGAGATTAGGAAGTTATTGCAAAATAATCCAGTGGCAATGAGGGCTGGAATTAGGGTGATATCCACATGACTAAAGAGGTAGAAACTGATGAGAGAGAGAGATTGTGGAGGAAGTTTTAACAAAACTTGGCAACCATTAAATATGAACCTGGTTAACAAACTTTGTATACCTTTTGACCCAGCTATACCACTATTAGGCCTGTCCCACAGAAGTCAAAGAAAGAGGAAGATCCGTACATACAAAATATTTATAATAGAGCCAAAAACTTGAAACTAAGAGGCATCCTCATGTTGGGGAATGGCTAAACAAATTGTGCCTAACTATAATAGCATTTATGTGGTCATTTAAGGCTTGCAAAGCCTGTAGGAGTGTAATAGAATATTATTCTACCATAAAAAATGATAAAATGGAACTGATTTTCACTTTTCCAAAAGAAATTGGAAAGACATTTGTTGGCGTTTGTCCTTCCTTCTCAAAGAGGACCAATGACCTCAGGAAGGTGATGTCTTGACTTGCAGTTGACTTTAAGTGAGGCAGGGCTGTGCAAAGTCACCAGCCTCATTCTCTCCTTTGGAGCCCTCTGGGTTGAACTGATGGAGAATGAAGTGAGCAGAAGCAAGAAAAAAATTAATAAAGGGATTACCACATTGTTGAGAGAAAAACAACTTTGAAAACTATAGATCTCCCTGATCAACATATCCATTAGTCACAAGTCCAAAAGAATGAAGATGACACATGCCATTTACCTCCTTACAGAAAGGTGATGAATTTAAAATGCAGAGAGATATACATTTTCAGTCATGGCTAATGTGGGAATTTGTTTTGACAGACTATGCAGAAATGTATTGAGGGATTTATCATTCTTCAGTGGTGTAAGGAGGAGGGACAGAGGACTAAAAGAAAATACTTATTATTTGAAAAATTTAAAAAAATGAAAATTTCTATTGAGAGATGGAGAAGCAGAGGTCTGGAGTACTTCAAGGTTGCAAACTTGGATGACTAGAAGAATGAAGTGTCCTCAAAGCAAATAGGGAAGTAGGATGGGTTTGAGGGGATAGTGATTTACATTTTGGACACAATGAATTTGCTATGACTAATATGCTTAGTTGGAGATGTCCAACAGATGACTTGTAATGTGAGACTAGGGCTCAGGAAAGAGACCATTGTTAGATATGACAATCACCTGCAAAGAGAAGAAAGTTGAACCTATAGGAGCTGATGAATCTGTCAACAAAAAATGGGATGGCATAGAGAGAGAGAAGAAGGTCTAAGTCTGAAACATAGCCTGGGGATACCCATGATGAGGCAACAGAGTGTGGCTAGTTCTCTAACAAAGGAGAATGAATTAAATGATGAGATTCAAAGTCAGAAAACATGGTGTTGAGAAGTAAGTGAAAAAAGAAGAAATGAGGGAGAGGGAATAAGATAAGAGTGGCAGGCAGTTTTAAATGTAATCATAATGATTAATAATAACTAGCACCTATATAGTGCTTTAAGATTTGCAAAGTTCTTTACATGTTATCTCATTTGATCCTCACAAAAACTCTAAAAGGTATATATTATTATTATCCCCATCTTACAGATGAGAAAATTGAGGCACAGGGAAGTTAAGTGACTTGCCCAGAGTCATATCATCCTAGTTAAGACAGGATTCAAATGTAGGACTTCCTGATTCCAAGTGCCACTCGGCTGCCCAGGTAACAAGTACAATGCTATTATCAATTCAGAGCACTAGGGAGTTAGAAAATATTCAACATAAGAAATACATGAAACATGAATCGAATTAAGAATCAGATATCTTAAACAGATTCTTCCCTTTCTGCTAATTTGAAAGGAAGAGGTATAGAAAGAGGAGTATTGGGCTCATACCAAAAAGAGAGCCCTGAAGTAACTGGAAGATGCTCCTTCATCTGAGTGACATAAATAGACTTATACACAGTATTAGACAACACACTAGAGGAGAAAATAATCATTTGTTGGACCCCGAGGAAGTGATAAAGTGACAATATAGACAACATACCTACTAACAGCTCATAATTTTCCCCTAGCTCAAGGGGATAAAGATGATTCTGGGCATTTGACCTATTCATTTCCAAAACAGTTTCATATTATCTGACTTAAAGGTTCTTTCAGACCACCCTCAGGTTCTAATAAAAACTTTCACGTGGAGATAGATGGGATAAGAAATTTCTTATCATATTCAATCAAATTATACTCTCAGTGGGAAATCAAAGACTCAGCACGATTCGGGCAATGGTCCATTTTTGTACCATGTTCACTAAAAGGACACGAACAAATGTGCCTCATTTACCAACTCAAAGAGAAGTATTCAGACTTTCTTTATAACCATTGGTGACAGGCTACATCTGGTGAAATGTTCAAACATCACTGAGTCGACTTGGTAAAGCTACTGAGGCTTAAGGAACAAATTCAACCCATAAAGATTTTAGGTTAACGTAACATGTTGTTCCTTGGTCACGAAGAATGGAAATAGTGCAGCTTTAAAGGCCCTCTCACAGGATGAAGTAGCCATCATTTTTTTAAAAAAATCTTTAATCTTCTTGAGAAACAAAAGAAGTCAATCCCTTCAAGTACTCACCTGTATATTGGACTTGGAATTCATATAAAACCCATAAAATTTCATTTAACTCCACTTGCCCAAAATAATATAGGAAATACACATGGTTTGGTCAATTATTAGTGGACCTGATGAAGATGTAACAATGTGCCAACATCTGGCCTATAAACATATGTCAACAAAACTACTAATATTCTTAGCATGATAGGGAGGTTGCTTTCCCAGTATTGACTCCTGATGTCACCTGAACTTTGAAAGGCTCATTCTTGTTAGCCCAGAGATACCACAGTCTGAAGAGTGGTCCTGCCACTGTCACAGGCCCTTAGTGAAGAAAGGCATGCTTATAAACCAGCTGTTTGCAGCAGTTTTATCACGTTTATCTTTCTTGGCTTTTGGTTTGTTATTTAAAAGAGCACTAGTCACAATGCCCTGACCCCAGAAAGATTACAGTATTAATGGTTGGATCAGACAGTGTGAGTGGCAGCAGGTAGAGTCGCCTGATCTCCCTGCTCAGATATCAGGTGTCTGCAAAAGCATGATGTCTCTGCTTCTTTTGTCTCTTAGGTTTATTCTTTCCTGATCTTGGATGAATGGTCCAGAGACCAGGTTATAACCTCATGATCTCTGAAAGGTCAGAGGCACCATCAGGGATCCAGCAATGAGAACTAGTAGCAAAGTCTGCCAGTAGCCACAGTAGCTGAATCCACAGAGGAGCCAGGCCTGAAGAGCTAATTGCCTGACCCAGGCTAGGACTGAACCAACCCAGAAGTCAAAGCACCACATCCTGCAAGCAAAGGAATGACTTATCCATCAGTTACAGAACACCCAGAAGTGGACTTAGTGAGGACTCTTAAGAGAGAAAAAAACTAAAGAACTCCCAGGCTAGGAGTCACCTCCAATCACACATGTACATTCCCCATATATGTGTCTGGGTACTTTTGTGTTTCAGGTTTGAGCCTTTTCTCTTCAGGATTCTTGAGTATACACAGGGTGTCCCAAAGTTCTTAGTGAAACTTCATATTTAAATAGTTAAATTAAAATTTCAAACTGCAATAAGAATTCTGGGATACCCTGTTTAAGTATGATGGAGAATGTGCATGGGGTTGGGGGAGGAGAAAATGTTTTTTTATATCAACCAATTTCCCAAAGGAGAGTGTGCTCCCAGTTGGGAAAGGGGGATATTTTTGTACTTCTAGCCTTTATATACTTTTAATTAAATATGCCTTTGTGAAAGCCAACTGATGCCAGTTGGTTGATTAATAGTGAAGAGCATGTGGGGAGGGTACTTGTGAATGATAGTATTAGAAAGACCAACCTCTCAAGGGTTACGTTTGTGGCTGCCGTCTGTGGAACTGTCCTACCAACAGAAGTGAGAGCTGGGGAGAACAAGCCCACGGTAGGGGCTGGGTGAATCAAAAGGGAAAAGTAGCGTATCCAAAGACTTTGATCTCTGTTCTCAGAGGCTTTAGGATAGAAAAAAACAGTCTCACCATATCTGTAGGTTTTAACATAATATTCACATGATTCTCTTATGCTATTTGGTAACTTCTATGCTGGGATTTCCTACAGGATTATTTATTTGTATTTAATGAGAAACCAGTGTGTGTGTCTGTGTGTGTGTGTGTGTGTGTGTGTGTGTGTGTGTGTAAAATATTCTGAACCCAGACTGAGAGAAAAAAAGGGAGCCTAGAACAAAATCTATAGGAATTGAAAAAAAACCAGAATTATGTCATATTGGAAATCATAACTGAATAAGATAACTGTAGATTGCAATGAGGTATCAGATAAGATAGCTCATAGCCACCAAGGGCACCGTAATGAATTATTCTAACCTAGATATCCAATGATGGGGGAAGAATCTGACATGAGGTACAGATAGCATATGTGTTATGGAAACTTATCACTGACTATGCCACTATTCTAGGATAAGCACTGAATTATGGGCTTTTAGCTGGGGCAAAAAATCTAGTCCATTTGTATGGGGTGAATGAGCAGAAATAATGGAACCCAGCAGGACAGCAAGGACGCCACTCAACATAACCTGCATGATGTCTTACCTTTCAACAGTATAGCCTCTATAATACCTCACAATATTCCCAATATGATGTCACTGTAGTTTGTTTTCTATGTTGTAGGAGCTGATTCCAGGTGAAAGTGATCATAATCAGGACTTGCCTTGCTATAGTGAAAGCAGGCAACCCAATTGTCAAAAGCAACCAAGCAGGCTGCTCCCACTGTGGCCTGCTTTGGTGGGGGAAGTCCTGGCATCCCATATAATCCAGCCCATTTTGTGAGGGGAGAATACTGTTGGCATGCCCACAGACCTATGTATCACCTGCTCACCATTCACCCATCATATGTGGCATTCCAGAGGAAACAGTGGATTGGCCTTCTCTCGTCTCCTCCTACTTGGGGTATACTGCTACACCAACAACCAAGGACACTTGGAACAGAAACACAAAGAAGCACAATTTGGATCAGAATCACCCCCACCATTCATTGTTCTAGGCCCTCAGCCCAGTCACCAGCCTCCAACCCACTGCTACCTTGCTTGTCCTGCATTTCTCACTGTTTCTGAAATTCTACACCATTCAATTCACATTTTTGGAAACCCAGCCCTTCCTCCACCCTCTGATTTCATCTTGCTTCACACTCTTACCTATTTAGCATATTGGATTGGTAGATTCTTTTCTCATGGGTGTTGTAACAGCTGCTCTTAGGCTCAGGGATGAAGCTATGTTCAGATAGCATGTCAGAAGCAGCCGTAGTGATTATGGCGATCCCATCCCTCACCCTGGCAGGAAGGCCGTAATCCCACTCATCATATGATACAGAGATGAGCCCAGTGGGAAACTCTGAGGGCACAGTGTCTGTATCCCCTGCCACCAGACTAGGCACAATCCATGTATAGCCATATCCAGTTAACCCCACAGAGTTAGCCACTTCAAAGATATAAGTGGCTTCTTCCTTAGTGCAGTAAAGAAGAATGATGGGGCTCTGAAGCTTCTTCAGCTGGTTCTGGATCTTAGAATCCCCATCATCTAAGGACATGTCAAGCAGGAGGACTTCCTCTAACTCCCAACCCACGAAGCTATTTTCAATGGTGCTGCGGACTTTGTTGACAAAGTCTTGGTATCCAGGAAAGTAGGTGGTGACGATAGAAAAGATGTACCAGTCATACTCCTCCATGATGTTGAGCATTACAGACGCTTGCTGTTCAATGGATGGGCCAAATTGGAAAAACATGGAGGAGTCATCCTAAATGGGGCAAAAAAGAAAGAGAGAAATCAAATCCAAGAAATCAACATCAACTTGTGTGACAGGCATGGCAAGGGAGATAAAGTTGCAATGGCAGAAGGTGGAGAAATAAGAGGCTCTTATCCATAACCCTTTTATACCATGACTTTAAGACTAGGTATACTTAGATTGACAACTATATTAATGATACCCATACATGACAAAACTTTAACAATCTGAGACAATTTAATACTCCTTGAAAAGCAGCTATGATACTTCATCTAACTTTGAAATAATCCAAAATGACTTTTCACTATTTGACAGAAACCTACTACCATCACTGATCTAAAATATTTTTGAAAACAGATGGTCAGCAGATAGAGATGATCTGATAAACTTTCCTGAACTCTATCCTAGATCCATCCCTTATGAGTTACAAGGAAAGATAGAAAAGGAAGACATCATGCCTTACAACATATATATAAGTGTGATATCCTGGTCACTTGAAAGATTCTTTAAGCAGTGTGAATGCTGGATCAAGCCTTTACTGGTTTGTGGAAGCCAATTGTTAAATTTTCAGTATGATCAATTACTCCTTGGAACACAAATGCTTCAAAGTGAGGGTTGATTTATTGTTTTGTTGCTTTCTAGATTTTAAAATGTAATGGAGAAAAATGTTAACAATGCAGTTTAAACTTAAAAGTATGTCATCAGTACATTTTTTCAGTCAGTTGTTAAGCATTTACCAGAACAAATAAGTTTAAGTAGCTGCCACCAAGCAAATGGTACATAGATCTAGTGATTAGTGGACCGCTAATTCACAGTAGCGATGGGGCACCTAGGCATCACAGTGGATAGAGGGCCAAACCTGGAGTCAGGAAAACTGAACTAATCTTCCTGAGTTCAAATATGGCTTAAGATATACACGTACTAATTGTATGGCCCTGACAAGTCACTTCACCCTGTTTGCCTCAGTTTCCTCATCTGTAAAATGAGCTGGAGAAGGAAATGGCAAACCACTCCACCCTCTTTACCAAGAAACCCCCAAAGGGGGTTCATAAAGAGTCAGACACAACTGAAATATGTCTCAACAACACCAAATTGACATTATTTAGGTGTAGACCTCAGAAAAACAAAAGTAAATGCATGATCTCCTTATCGGCATATCCTCTACAAAGACTATAGCTGCATAGAACATAACAACACAGATTTTATCTTCTCCATACTTTTTACTTATAGCAAGGCTAAAAATAGTTAATAGCGATTGTTCAATTGTTCACTTGTGTCCAACTCTTTAGGACCCCAAGGACCATAGCACACCAATTTGATCCATGGGATTTTCTTGGCAAAAATACTTGAGTGGTTTGCCATTTCCTTCTCTGGTAAATTAAGGTAAACAAGGTTAAATGACTTGGCCAGGGTTACACAATTAGTGTTTGAGGTCACATTTGAATTCAGGTCTCCCCAACTCCAAGCCCAGATCTCTATTCACTGAGTGATCTGTTTCTATTAAACATGTGGATACCATCCATCAGATATCTTTATCAATATACCCAGTTACTATCTAGCTGCTTATTGACATTTAATTTATATCATCCCCAGTTACCCTGGCTTTTTTCTTGTCAACTTTGAGCATTCATCATTCAGTCTCTCTCAGTGAGGAGGTCTCCTTTGAAATTTACCAGCACAAACTGAACATGGCACACTGTTCAAAAATCTTGGGCCCTGACAATTATCTCTGCCTCTTTTTGTGATGCTCAAGGAATATGAGGTTTCACTGGTGTGGGTACCACTTCACCTAATGCAGATCACAGTACTCAGTCAGTCACCTTCCTGGGTTATTGATAAAAATGCATGACTATGGACATCCTTCAGTGCTCAGCTTCTCTGAGCTAGGGTGACCCTTGGATACAATACATATGGTCCATAACCCAGATGGAAGGAAGGGAGGCAGGAAGGAAGAAAGGAAGAATTTATTAAGCGCCGATTAGGTGCCAGGAACTATGCCAAGCATTTTACAAACATTATGCAACAACCCTGGGCACAAGAACCCTAAGACGTGTTTACTATTATGATCACCACTTTATGGTTGAAGAAACTGAGACAGACAGAAGCTAAAAGGTTAAAAATGACTTGACCATGGTCACACAACTAAGAAGTCTCTGAGGCTGGCTTCGAACTCAGGTCTTCCTGACTTTAGGTGCCATATTCTATCTATCTATGTATACCACCTTGCTGACTCAGTTAGGAGGTGCATACTTGCAATCTTATATTCTTGGTGAGATTTCCAAAGTTTGGGGTTTGCTGGCATATCCTTTGAATCACTGCCTTTTCATGAAAAAGTATCAGACTAGAACTCATTGCTGGGGGAAAAAATCTAAATCAAATCCACAAAACAATAGTTTCAATATGATTTCTCTGTCAGACCATGTTCATCTTTCTTCCTTGTTGTTTTATTTATATCCTCTGTCAGTTCAGGTCTGTCCTCCCCTCTCTCCAGTCATTATTGTTCAAAAACCTTTAATGGCTCCCTACTGCCTATAGAATGAAAAAGAATTTCCTTAGCCTTCTATATAAGCTTATATCATTTGGCTCTAACCTAACTTTCCAGTATTATTTAATATTGATCTGTTGCTAACCAATTATTACTCTCTCTCTCTCTCTCTCTCTCTCTCTCTCTCTCTCTCTCTCTCTCTCTCTCTCTCTCTCTCTCTCTCTCTTTCACACACACACACACACACACACACACACACACACACACACACACACTCACTCACTCACCTTTGTGATTTAAGCTGGCTATCCCCAAGACCTGGGGGTTTGCTAAAATACTCAGCTCTGAAGAGACACATCTTAGTCAACAATCATTTATTGAGTGTTTATTATGTCCCAGGGTCTGTGCTAAGCATACAAGAAAAAAAATAGCCCTTGCCCTAAGTAACCTTACAGATTAAAGGAAGTATATTATATTTTGTCATTCTACAATTTTATTGGAAAAACTATACTAAAAAAATTAGCATTTGATTTTTTCTTTGATCTAGAAATTTGTGTGCAGTTGCAGTTGAAAATTCAGTTTTGTGAAAGATAAAAATTAAACTCCTTTTTCATAAGTTTTCATTTCAATTTTCAAGTTAAAGTTTCAATCAGACTTTTTTTTCCACCATTCATCCTAAAATATGAGGCTCTATTTGAAGTAGATTTGTTTTCCATGGCCTTTTTCTATCATCTATTATGTTGGAATCAGGAGGAATTTCTGTGTTTGAATGTAATAGGAGGTACAGGAAGAAGCACTAAATATGAATGATTACAGAAACATAGGAAGACATCTGAATTGATGCAGAAAAGAAAGGAGACCAATATTTACAATGACTTCGATAACGTAAATAATAACAATTAAAATATAAATGAACTCATAATGACATGACCAATCTTGGTACTGGAAAAGCAATAGGGAAATGGACTTCTTTTCTCTCATTAAGAAATGAAAAACTAAAGAATGTTTCATATACTGTCAGATATGATCAATTTTTTGATTGGTTATGTTTAAATGTTTTTCTTTATTATAAATAATGGTTCAGTCTCCCTTTATTTTCAAAATTGGGGACAGTGCATGTACTATCCCACAGTACATGCACTGTGAGACTCAGTTGATGTGTTGGTTGGTTTTTCTAAACTGTCTTTTTCCTCTTTCTTTTTATTCTTTGTTAAAAAGAAAGGTGTACACTGGGTTCCTGATGAAATTGATTTTCAGTTCTTTCTACTGGGTAAGTGAATAACTAACTAGATTTCCCTTAATTCCTTCTCTTTCTCAGAAGAAACTTCAAGGAAGGTAGTGAGTTGGAAGGACAGAGTGTCTAATAAAAGGCAGATGCCTAATAAATTTCTAGTTGGGAAAGCAGCATAAACCTCACTTCTTTGAAAGATTTGTTTATTTTAATCCATGTGTATTGTCAGTTCTTGTTCTACTTTGTAAATATTTAATATTATTGACTTGGATGAAAAAAAACAGATTGAATATTGTTCTGGAAAAATTAAAACAAATTAATATGTAAAAAATAAGCAGAACTATATATATTCATATAAATCTTTTTTTTTTTTTTACTGTACTTAGTATGCATCATGCCTTCAAAGTAGATTATGGAAATTTTTGCAGTAAAAGGTGACGCCTTATTCAACATCTTCAAAGAAGGTTATCCTAGAGACCAAGTTCCTCATTTGAACTCATTCTTATCTCTTTGACTCTTTGCTTTCCAGTTTTTCCCTTTTTAAAGACAAATGTAAAATCATGTTCTTTCAAAGCATTAGCTAACAGCTTTTGTTCCTGTTTCCTGGAGGTGTGATTTAATCAGTTCTTTTCCTAATACAGATGCATCTTGAGTCACATAAAAAATTCCCCAAAGCTGAGAAATAGATCATAGAACCCCAGAAGTTGAGAGTTGGGACAGACCTTCGCAACCATTTAGTCCAAACCAAACTAAAATCAATCTTCATTATAATATGTCCATCAACTGATTGACTAAACCTTTAATTAAAGATCTCCAAGGACACAGCCCAATCCATTCTGAACAGCTCTTGAAGTTACAAAGTTTTTCCTGATTGCAGGCCTAAATTTGTGTCTACAAATTACACACATTCTCCTCCTCCTGGAGGTTCTGCCCTCTAGAGCCAAAGAGTACAAGTTGAACTCTACCTCCTCAGGGCAGTCCTTCAAATATTGAAATATGGCTATCATATCCCACCTTGAATATTCTCCTTTCCAGGCCAAAAAATGCCCAGGTGTTTCAACTGATCCCCTTATATTGTCTACTGAAGACCCTTTACCCTACTGGTTGCCTTTCTGTTCTTCAGCAGAGAATAATTGTACTATCATTTTGCTATTCCTGGAGGGAATCTCTTAATTCAGTTGAGATACTCACTGGCTACCATGTTACATTGCTCACTCATCCTGAACTTAAGGTTCCTCAAGATCCCTGGAAGGTTTTATTTTTCTTTTTTAATTCAATCTTATCTTCAGCTCTGAGATCTATCCCTCTTACTTCCCCCATCCCTATTGAGAAAGCATGTGCCAGGCACTGTGCTAAGCTCTTTTTGATTTCTCACAACCCCAAGAGGCAGGTGCTATTATTATTATTTTTGATTTTATATTATATAATTATTATTATTTTACAGATGAGGAAACTTAGATGAACAGAGGTTAAATCACTTGCCCAAGATCATAACAGCTAGTAATTTTCTGAGGCCACATTTGAACTCAGGTCTCCCTGACTCCTGGTCCAACATTCTGTCCACTGGTCACCTAGCTGCCTCGACAAAATCTATTATAAACATATATAGCCATGCAAAACAAATTTCTACGTTAGCCATGTCAAAAAAAGTCTTACTCTTCACTTTGAGTCCATCACCTCTTTATTTAGAGTTGGGCAGCGTGTTTCATCATGAATTGGAGCTGGACTTCACTCAAACATGCAATTGTTTTTCTGTTAGTTTTCAGTCATGTGACTCCATTTGGGGTTTTCTTGGCAAAGACACTGAAATGGTTTGTCATTTCCTTCTCTAGTTAATTTTACAGATTCAAAAACTGAGGCAAACAGGGTTAAGTTACTCGCCAGAGCCAATAAATAGTTATTAAATAAATAAGTAGTTACAGAGTCAATAAATGTCTGAGGCCAGATGTGAAAGCATGAAAATGAGTTTTCCTAACTCTCAGCTCATTACTCTATCCATTGCACCACCTAGTTGCCCTGGACTTGCAGTACAGTCATTATTCTCTCCATCATTCATCAGCCTTATGCAAATACTGCCAGCATGAAACTTAGGTGGCACATATTTAATTCCATCTTATTAGATTCAGCCCAGTGTTCTAGCCTGTCAACCTCTTTGTGGATTCTGACTTTGTCATTTACCATTAGCATTGTGTCCCAGGTTTGTGTCCTCTTCAAATGTGATGATCACTCCTTCTATACTTTCATTCAAGTCATTGATAAAAATGCTCAACTCCCCAGGACTAAGAACAGATTCCCTAGCATACTCCACTAGAGAGCTCCTTCCAGGCTTGTGCTGAACCATTCACTTGTTGAGTCTGCCCATTCAACCAACAATGAATTTAACTGTTTATATATTAATCTATATGTCTACAACTGCTCCACAAGAAAAGTATGAGAAACTTAAAAAAAATCTTGCTAAACCTAAGTTGTCTTTATTCACAGCATTCTCTTCTGTTCTAGTTTAGTAATCCTTTCAAAAAAAGAAACAAGGTTAATCTTGTATGATCTGCTCTAGATGAAGCCATGCTAGTTCTTTGTAATCACTGCTTCCCTTTTTAGATGTTTGCCCACTGTCTCTTTGTGATCCATTCTAGAATTTTCCCAGGCCTCAAAGTCAAGCTCATTGGCCAATAATGGACAATCTCTGTTTTCTTCTCATATTTGAAAATGTAGATTTCAGTCTTGGATAACACCATAATATTTTAAACCAAGAATCTGCTTTGGTGTTTTTTTGATAGATTACAATCACAATTGTGAATTGTTTTGCTTAGATAATTACTTCTTTTGATGTCGGGAAAATGTCTAGACTGCATAAACTCTTACAAGAAAGTTTGTTGAACTGAACTGTTGGTTCATATATATTTTTGATTTTCCCTCTTCTTTCTTCTAAATTTTTAAAAATTCCATTTAAATGACAAGGACATGGTTTTAAATAAAATAATGCTGTTATTTTCTTATAAGGATATATCACTGTTATGATTGTAGCTGAAATCTATATTGTACTACTTACAAAGTTCATGATATATTTATCTTACTGGATTGTCACAACCATCCTGTTAGATAATATGAGTACCATGATTCCTATTTTACAGGTGGGGAAATTGAAATCCAAAGAGGTTAAGGGACTTATCTAAGATCACACACACCTAATAAGTGTCAGAACTGTGAAGGAACCTTATTTAAAGACTTCTTGTGACACAAAATATTGAAATGTAGCACAAAATGAGAAAAGTCAACTGCTACAGGGACAACTGCTGCAATGATTTTGCCATGCATACCCACTATAAAGTGTTTCTCCATAGAACTACTCTGTGTACACTATTGGGAGGTATAGTACAGTAGATAGAACACTGGGAATAGATCTGAAGATCCGAGTTCAAATTTTTGCTTTCCTCCACTGAAGCATTGTGCTATAGACTTAGAGTTTGGAATACCTGAATTCAATCCCTTTTTCTGCTCTTTTCACTTACAAAGGTAACCATATCATTTCCCAACAGTTGCACTCCTTGCATTTGACTTCACCATCATCCTTCTCCTAGGAAAATCCCATCACCAGAAAACTCATCACTCTGGAGACTGCATTAACTTTGGTAATCACACACATCATCAGTACCCTTAGTGGCCTCTGTCCCCTGATTGTTGGAGGAAAGAGAAAAAAAATCTTCCCAAAATTTCTATTTAAAAAGAGCTCAGAAGGCTCACAGCCCAAACATTTTCTACCAGCTGCACCCTTTGTATTCTCTTCCACCATCATCATATCCTTATGAGGTACCTTCTCTCTTTCATTCCCTTTCTCCCCGCTTTTATTTTTTGCTTCCTTCTGTGTTAGCTCCTATCAACAAAACCTAGCAGGAAGACATAGAAAGAGAAATTATATTTAAAATAACTGCAGACAGTATAAAATACTGGGGAGTCTACTTGCTAAAACAAACCCAGGGACTATATGAACACAATCACAAAACATTTTTCACACAAAGAAAGATAAATCTAAATAACTGGGGAAATATCAATTGTTCATGGGTAGGTTGAGTCAATATAATAAAAATGACAGTTCTATCTAAATTAATTTAATTACTCAGCACCATACCAATAAAAATATCAAGAGCTGGGAAAAAATAATAACAAAAATGATTTAGAAAAACAAATAATCAAGATTATTGAGGCAATCAATGGGGAAAATGTGAATCAAGGCAGTCTAGCAATACTAGATTTCAAACTATATTACAAACAGATAATCATGGAAACAGTCTGGTACTGGCTGAGAAATACAGTGGTAGGTCAGTGGAATGAATTAGGCACATGATGTCAAGTGCTTGATAAATCCAAAGATCCAAACTTTTGGTGTTAGACTCATCATTTGATGAGAATTGCTGGGAAAATTGATAATCAGTTTGGCAGAAATTAGCATAGACCAGCCTCTCATCATATACCAAAATAATGTCTGAATGGGCAAATAATTTAGACATAAAGGGTGATATCATAAGTAAATTAGGCAAAAATGGAAAACAACCCATCAGATCTATGAATAAATGAATAGTTTATGATCAAGTGAGATAGGATCACAGGAAGTAAAATTTGTAATTTTGATTACATGAAATTAAAAATGTTTTGAAAAAACAAAACCAATGAAGCCTAAATTAAAAGGAAAGCAGGAAACAGGAATAAGATTTTTCCAGCAAGTTTCTCTAATAAAAGCCTCATTTCTCAAATATACAGGAAACTGGGCAAAATTTGTAAAAAATAAGAGCGATTTATTAATTGATAAAATAGACAAAGGATATTATTCAGGCAGTTTTCAGAAGAAATCAAAGCTATCAACAGTCACATAAAATTCTCTAAATCACTATTGATTAAAGAAATGCAAATTAAAATAGCTTTGAGACACCACCACATACCTATCAGATTGGCTAAGATAACAGAAAAAGAAAATGATAAATATTGGAGTGGATGCCAGGAAGAAAAGGGACACTAAAGAATGGCTGGTAGAATTGTGAACTAGTCCAGCCATTCTGGAGAACAGTTCGGAACTATGCACAGCCCTTGAACCAGCAAACCACTACACTAGGTCTATATCCCAAAGCAATCAAAGAAAAGGGAAAAGGACTTCTATATACAAAAAATTTACAGCAGCTCTTTTTGAGGTGGCAAAGAGTTGCAAATTGAGGGGTTGCTCAATGACTGCACAAGTGGTGGTGTATGGCTGTGATGGAATATCATTGTGCTATAAGAAATGACAAGCAGGATGGTTTCACAAAAACCTGTAAAGAATTATAGGAACTGATGCAAAATGAAGTGAGTAGAACATGGTAAACGCAGTTAACAGCACTATTGTAACAATGATCACCTAAAAGGCTTAGCTACTCTGATCAATACAATGATCCAAGACCATTCCAAAAAACCTGTGATGAAAAATGCTATCCACCTCCAGAAAGAGAATTTAAAAACTCTGAGGACAAACTCAAGCATACTTTTTTCATATTCTTTATGCTTCCTGCTTTTATTGCTTGCGTTTTTTTCAATATGACTAATAAGGAAAGATGTTTTGCATGACTTCACACATAAAACTGATATTATATTGTTTGATTTCTCAATATGTGAGGGAGGGTGAGGGAAGAATTTAGAAATTAATTTTTAATGAATATTTAAAAATAAATATTTTTTAAGATAGTAAGCTCCTTGAGGACAGGGGCTGTCTTTCACTTTCTTGTTTGCATCCCCAATACTTGGCACAGTACCTAGCACATTGTAGTTGCTTAATAAATGCTCACTGAATTAAATTGAATAGGATAGTCATCTAACTTCTCATCTATAGGATGAAGATAATAATACTTCTAATATCTACTTAGTAGAGTTTATTGTAAGGATCAAATAAAAATGCATTTAAATTATTTGTAAACCTTAAAAATGCACTTAATAGAAAAGAACTAGCAACCACTCAAGATTGTAATCTACTAGGTTCAGGCCTTGTGCTTGGTATTGAGAATGCACATTTCACAAAAGTGAAAAATTCCCTGTCCTCAAAGAATTTATTACATCGTACTAGGGGATATAGCATGTCTACAGATAAGTAATTATATAATATATCCAAAATAAATGTTTCTGTTCATCAGACCAATGATGTCTTCGGGTGAGGTTTTGACTTCCTTGGGAATTTAGACTTAAGGAGGCAAAAGTGCCCCAAGTGGTCAGCCTCTCTTTCTCTTCCAGAGTCTTGTGGCAAGGCAAAAGTCAGGATGACTAGCAATGGCTTGAGATGCAGTGAATGACCTTGGCTTCTCCAATGTCTGACCAAGCTCTTAGCACTCTATAGCACCTGCTTTAGCAGCCTTCTTGACCACCGGAACAAATTGTTCCCATTTAGCCACTCTGCTGGGAGAAGTCTTCACATTCTTGCTACCCCATGTTATGCATTCCCCCTAACGCACCAATGTGTTTGAAGCTTGTCAGCTACTCTCAACCTGATTTAGCCCATCTGCTGAAATGGTTTTGCCAGGGTGTGGCCGCTCCACAGGCTACAGTTTCTTGGAGCCACAGGTGAGATTTGGGGGAGAGGTGGATACCATAAGTGAATGAGCAGTCCTGAAAAGGGCTCAGCAAGCCCTCATATCAGAGGTACTAGTCTTCCCTGAATACACTGAACACCCCATCCATGGTGGCTGAGTGGTTAAGGCATTGGATTCAAAAGTCAATGAGATTTCCTCACACAAGTTTGAATCCAGTTTGTGATGGCCACATCTAAAATTAATACACAAAGATTTATGAAAGACACTGATAACTAGGTGAATCTGGAAAGCATTTTGAAGGAGGTGAACTTTAAAAGAAACTAAGGATTCTAAGAGATAGTGTTAAGAAGGGATACTACTTCCAGTAAGGGGGAGGGGTCAGTTTGTACAAATATATGCATGTGGTGCAAGGAATGCTATGTACAAAGAAAGGCAAGTAGACCTATTTGAACAATGTATAATGTGCATTAGAAATAATCTATAATCAGCCTGAAAAGAGACTAGAGACAGATGTGAAAGGCTTTCAATATCAAAGGAGTTGTATTCTATCCTAGAGGCAATGGGGAACCATGGAAGTTTCTTGAGCAGGAGGGTGACATTGTCAGACCTGAACTTTAGGAAAATAGCTATTACTATTAGCTCTAGTTGATCCCATGTTCAACTCTAAGCAAAACTGCTTCTCTCCCAGTTGATGATTAGGAGAAAAGAGAACCTATGGTAGTTTTCTGCTTTGGACAGACTTATTCTTGACAGGGAAAGGGAAGAAATGTGCTGAATTTCTTAAATCTGTTACCTAATGAATACATAGCCAGAGTATCCCTAGATTCAAAATAGGAAAAGGGTCATAGCAAAAACTTTTGTAGAAGCCCAAGGAGAAGTTTCATTACTGAGTCACAGATGGCATTATGAATTTACAATAGAAGCAATTTTTTAAAAAATAGGGCTTACATAAATGCTTATTGATGAAAATTATGAGTTCCTCTGAGTTCTCCCACTGATCTTTCTGAGAATTTCTTCCTGTGAACTCATCAGGCCAAATCTATATCGATTCTGAGTGATAATGCACAATTTAAATCCAAGATGGTAGAATGGCAAGTTGTCCATGAATTTTGAGAATCTTATAAAGATCTAATTTGCCAAGAAAGGGAGATAAAAACATCTGTCTGTGTCAAAATGACCATTACTATTAACAACAAATCATGTCCTCTTATTATGATTTTCTATAAGGTAATGGGCATTTGCAAAGATTCTTAAGAGTCCAATCAGCATGATAGGTTAAGGCAAGTATGATGCCTACTGAAAAGTCACATTTACTTTACTTATTACCTGAAATATGTAATAACAAGGAATATAGATGTGAGCAAGGTAGAATCACCCATTCAGAGGCAAATAAATGGATGGGTAGGATGAAGTGATTCTCAATTCAATGAAGTTTTTTTTTCTATGAAAGCAGGATTATCATTATTTTGCAGCAGTTTTAAAGGACAAAATAAAAATCAATGGGTAGAAGGTGTAGAAAGGCAGATTTTGGCTGAACAGAAGAAAGAAATTTTTAACCATTCCAAATTGAATTGGGTTGTTTTCCTCTCACTGTAAATATTTAAACAAAGGCTTGATGAAAGTCCTTAGGAAAGTTGTAGAGAATATTACATCACTGGGTAAGAAACTGAATTAAATGGAAGCTAAGCAATCTTATCTGCCTCTCCTTCTAAGACTGACCATATACTGAGGGCACTGCTTAATCTTACTTTAAGCAAACATCTCTCCTTGCAAAGGGGCAGCTAGGTGACACAGTAGAGAGAAAGCAAGCCTAGAGTCAGGAAGACCTGAGTTCAATTTGGCCTCAGATAGTTACTAGCATGGTACCTAGACAAGTCACTTAACCTTGTTTTCCCCAGTTTTCTCATCTATAAAATGATCTGGAGAAGGAAATGGCAGATTACTCCAGTATCTTTGTCAAGAAAACCCTAAATGAGGTCACAAGTCATACACAAAAGTCATACACAAATGAAACGACTGAACTACAACTTTTTGAAAATTGTAAACTGAATTTTATAAAATGATACATTTTAAATACACTACACAAGTTGTTTAACCTAGCTGTAACTCAGTTTCCTTATCTGTAAAATGAGGTTGTGCTAGATGATCTTCAAGGCCTCTTCTTACACTAAATCCTATTATTCTACATGAGTAGAACTTACTTTCTAAAGATTAGAAAATCCAATTTGTTGTACAACTCTAAGCACTCCCTAGCTTAGCTTTCAAGGCCCTCCACAATCTGAATTCAACCTACCTTTTCCAAGCTTATTTTATATCATTTCTGCTCCAGATGGTTCCTCCCATTTCTTCATGGATGCCTTTTCCTCCATGTTTTACCAGGCTCTCCCTAGCTTGTTAACAATCTCATCAGCACTTACAGGATTTTGTATTTCTCTCATGCATTTATCATAACTAAAAGGTATTTCAGCTATGTATATTCCAACTTTATTGAGAGCAGGAACCATCTTTTATTTCCATTTGCATCTTCCTCCAAATCATAGTGTGTACCTTGCATCCTAGCAGGTAAATAGCAGTTTTTTGTTGAAAGAATGGTGATCACTTGTCACGTATGTATAATGTGCATTAGAAATAATCTATAATCAGCCTGAAAAGAGGCTAGACTCATTCAGTTATGAGTTGATCAGATAGCCATGGAGGTACCTTATGACTTTAAAATTCTGTAATTAGGTAAAAAGTGAATAACTTCATAACAGTAATAACTGAGAAGTATAAACTGTCTTCAAGTTTATAAAGTACTTTGCATATATTTTCTTATTTGATCTTCAAACAGCCTTGTGGATAGTGCATATATGATACCTTCATTCCATCTGAAGACCTGGACAGTGACACTGAATCACCAGAATTAACCTCATTTACAGCAGCAAGCTATTCACATTGGTAATGGGATACCGAGATCTCAAAACAGACTTTATAAGACAGAAAGTAAAGGCAGAAAAGGTAATAAGAAGGTGGTCCTTCCAACTAGGATCTCAACAAAAAAATTATGCAATTAATCTAAGGGAAAAAAGAATTTATGGAAATCTTTTTGCACATGTTTATTCTTTTTCTGAAAAAGAACACAACTGCCAAAACAGATTTAACAAAGCTATTTTACTTCTTAAATGAACAATTCCTTTCTATGAGCTTCTTTATTATGCACATCAAAACAATTCTAAAGGTGGTTGAATTGTATATTTATTAACAAGACCTTTCTGTTCACAGAATCACCTAATTAGAAGGGACCTCAGACTCCATCTAGTCCCAAGGAAAGCAGCAAGACAAGCTCAGCAACAATCAATTTTCTTGACAAAATAAATATTCCTTTAAAAAAAGAAAATATAATTTTATTTTTACGATTAAAAGAGGAAAACAAGTTAAAGATAGTTCTTAAGCTTTTGGTATTGGTTAGGCTAAGCAAAGTTGTTTTTTTTTTAAGATGTAAAGTGGAAAAATTAAAGATATTTTTCAAGATTTTGGTACTGATTAAATAACAAAGTTGTTAATATGTGAAACAAATCAAATTAATCAAATCCTTTGTATTTAATACTCTGAATCATCTGCACATTTTTAACAAAACTGGTTTCATTCAATCATATCAAATAAAAACAGAAATACCTTTTGGGGAATGCTAATTTTAAAGAAATTTTATGATTTCACACTTTGGTATTAATTTAGTTTAGAAGGCAGGCATAGGATTCTAGATGAATGCTATGATGATGACTGGAGACTCAGATTGAGTATTATATGGAATAATAGCTAGACTGCTAGAAACAGACTTAAGAAGAGCTGGCTTCAAATTTTACTTCTGATATTTACTAACTATGTGACTGTGGGAAAGTCACTTAAACTTACATGAGCCTCAGTTTCTTCATCTGTACAATGAAGATTATTGATAATTAAGTGGTTAAAGATAATTGATAATAAAAGATAATACCTCTAGGACTTCTCACACAAGTTGTGAGGTCCAGATAATAATAACTAACATTTATGTAGTCCACTAATGTTTACAATGTGTATTCCATACATTATTAAGTATAATTTCTAAAGTTCTTTTGATTTCAAGAAGAAAAGGAAGTAGAAAGTTCACCCAGCTGCCTCTGGCCCATCTGTTCTTCTCTGTATAGAGAGAGCAGAGAGCAGCTCTTGATTTGGAAACGGGATTAGTCAGAATTGATTGAGGAAGAGTAAGAAACCGTTGGCTGCAATATGGCATGAGAGGTCTACTGGGAACACTTTTCTCAAGCTCTCTATAATGTTTCCCTAGAATCTCAGGCTGGCAAACAGATTGCTGCAACTTCACTTAAGAGGTGTGTTTAACTGCTCACAATTAAAACCTCTGATTTTCCTCTCTTCTTCTCAGATCAATTTAGCTTTTAGCTGAAAAGAAGCAAAGAATCTTGAAAGAGCCCAGGAATGAAAACAAAGTGACAAAGTGTCAGAAAACAAAACAAACAACACAAAACAATGCAGAAATGAAAACAACAACTCTTCCAACTAGGTTAGTTCTTGAATAATGACTGTAGTTCAAGAAGAAATCACCATTGCTTTTATTTTATTGAGGGGGAGATTTTCTTTGTTCCCTTCCTAATGGGGAAAATTACTCTCTATTTTTGGCATTATTCATGTTTTATTTTTGGTAGTCCCATTTTATGACCACTGACTATTAGCAATAAAAGTAGATCTTTCAAAATTCATCCTTCCTTTTGCTTATTCTCTTATCTTTTCCTCTCAATAATATTCTCTTCAACTACTGTGGGAAATGTCAGCAGTACTACTATACTCTTTATGTGATGCTGCCGCTAGAATGGAGACAATCAAACACTGAACTAGTATGAGAAGAATCAGTTTCTATTTCTCTTACTGGATCCAAGTCCATCTCTTCATCTGTCTATATCCAATCAATTACCATGTTTTGCTGTTTCTTTCCCTCACAGAATTTTTCCTTTACTCAGTTATTGTCTTAGTTTAGGTCTTCATCACCTCTTGCCTGGATTATTTTAATATTTTAAACATTAGTTATAATAATCTAATTATTAATAAACATTTTATTAATCAGTTGTAATAATTTAGCTATTAATAATAATCATATTGGTATTTTAATTAATATTTCTCTCTCAAGTCTCACAATACTCTAGTACTTCCCCCACACAGCTACCAAAGTCATTTTTCTTCAGTACTAATCTACCCATTGACTCCCCTTCTTAGTCACCTCCAGAGGCTTCCTATTGCCTCTAGCATAATGTATACATTTTGTTATTGAGCTTTTAAAGCCCTTTACAACTCTGCCCCAACCTCCTTTCATCCTGACTAGACATTGTTCCCCATCTAGCACTCTGAAGTCCAGTAAAACTGTCTTTCTATCAGTTCCTCACACATGATACTCCATCTCCTGTCTTCATGCCTTTGTAATAATTATTCCCATATGCCTAGACCATTCCATCTTACCTTAAATTCATAGAATCTTTCTATATTTAGCCCAAAATCCTGCCTAAAACCTTTAGGGATGCCCCAAAATACTTGTTATCCCACACTACTTTGTAATTAACTGCTTTGTATATATTTTCATGTCATATTTAAACTACATATTTTTGTGTATATTTATCGGCTTTCCCATTACAATATAATCTCCCTGGAAATTAGAATTGTTTCATTCTTTGTACTTTTATCCTAAACATTTAGAGTGGTGCTTTGCATATATTAGGTGCTTAATAAATGCTCATTGATTGATTGATGAATGATTCACATATATGGAGCAAATGATAATTTGATGTAACTGAGAATAAATGTCATTCTGACTCCAAGGACTTTTCTTTCATATCTATCCCAATCTCTGATCATATTGTCCTGCTAAACTGGAATCCTCTTATTTTTCTAGTCCCAACCTTTCAATTGTCTCCTAAATTCCTTCTCTTCCACTGATTTCATATTGTAGCATCCCAAACTCAGGATTCCTTCTCTGGATGGCAATTAGAGTGATAGACTTGGAGTGTGGAACACCCAGGCTCAAATTCTGCCTTAGAATATAACTATATAACTGGCTGGTTATTCTGGGCAAGTCACCTAACCCTTCTGAGTCTCAGTTTACTTATCTGTAAAATGGGGATAATAATGATCTCTCTACCCTACTTCACAGAATTGTTTCAAGACTCAAATGAGAGCGTACATGTAAAGCACATTGCAAAAATCAAAGCATTATGTAATGTTATACAAGCAGCATGGTGTAATAGATAAAAGTGCTACCCTTGGAACCAAAAAGATCTATGTTAAACTGCCTCCTCTGATCCATATAGTCAATGTGACACTGGGCAAATCACTTAATCTCTCAATGTTCTAAGCACCTTTCTAAGACTAGTTGCAGAGATGGAACTGACCTGAATAGGTAAAAGGAGTTTCTTCATCTTCAGGATGAAAAAAAATCATGTATCCATTATCTATCCCTATCATTATTATTTTTTTCAATTACTTTCCTGGTTGATATGAAAAGCCAAACCTCTAGTACCATCCTTGTCTCTCCCCCCGCCCCCACCCTCCACTAAAGTTCTCTTTCAAAGTTCTCTTTCATTTTTGTGTGAAGTTGACAGGCTTTTCAAAATCCATGCCAGTAAAACATAAACTTTTATAGATCTACCACACATAAAAAAATTTTAAACATAGGGTACAGTGGAGTGTTGGATATGGAATCATTCAGTTCTGTCACTTAATGACCAATTTCACGACACTACAATCTCAGTTTCCTCATCTGTAAAGTGACGTGTTTGAACATGCAAACATTCTGCTCTATACAGCTGAGTCTTTGGATCTAAAGAGGAACTCTATGTCTATTTTTCAAGGAGCAGGCTAACAATAGTCTAAGAGGCTTATTCCCCAGAAGGCTGGTTACTAAGAGATGGCTTTTTTGGTAATTATTTTGGCCACAACAACTCATGAAGGTAGAATATTAAGGTTTTGAAGAACAGTCATTCAAATTGATGGAAGGAACACCACACTGACAAAATCATGGTCCTGAAAGTACTGAAGGGTTCCAATACCACTGAGCTGAGTGCAGATTTGAGAAATATCAGACCAGTGGCAAAAGCTTTTACCAGATTGTGAAAGGCTTTAAACATCAGACAGAGGAATTTGTATTTTAGTCCACTGGCAATAGGCATCATAGAAGTTTTTGTGGACCAATAGCTAGATCAGTGCTTTAACAACAGTTGCACAGAAGATTGTTTGGACAGGACAGAGACTAGAGGCTAGTACCTAATTAGGCTAATACCAATTAGGAGGTTACTACAGTAGTTCAGGTAAGAGGTGATGGGAACCTGTTCTAAAACTTTGAGAGTGAGAAGTGTGGAGTAGATAATCAGAGATGGAACAGCTGATAAGGACTTAGGAAGGAATAAGATAAGATGGTACTATCATATAATTCTTTGATATCCTAGACTTCTTTTCTTGACAGTCTCTCATTACTTCTAAGCTGCAGTCTGCACACATCCACATGTATCTCCCCATCGTCCTTTGTATGATAACTCACCTTTAATCCTTCATTAGCAGTTATCTTATAGCTACACAGTAACACCAGTAGAATGTTAGTGTTAAAAGGGATCAAGCTTCCATGGAAACAGAGAGATTTAGCTTTGCCAAAGGTTTTCACTACTGTGGTGGGGGAGATTCAGGGTAGAGTCCAGATCAAAGATGACCCGTGATCAAAGATGAACCCTATGGATAACGAAGTCCTCCAGTGGCTCCTATTTGCAGATGACTTGTGCTGCCTGCATCAAGCCCTCCCCACCCCCACCCCACACTGAAAAAGCACGTGGAAGTTATCTATATAATCACAAAACACTGTTTGGTCTGTCCATCCAAGCAAGAAAGACAACTTGATAAAAAAAAAATCTATTGCCCAGAATTCAACCAAAGCCAAATCATCTTTAAAACTGGCAGCCAAACAAAACCACTGGGAAATATTAAACGCAGTACTGACTGTTAATTTTCATCAATAGCAATAATTATAACTAACATTTACATAGCACCTACTATGTGCCAGATATTGTACTAAGCTCTTTACAAAAGTTAACTCATTGATTCTCACAATAGCCCTGGGAGGTAAGCAATGTCATTATTTCCACTTTACAGATGAGTTAACTGATGCAAACCTGTTAAGTGACTTGCGCATGATCACACAGCAAGTAAGCATCTGAGGCTATGTTTGAACTCAAATCTTCCTGACTCCAGGCCAAGTGCTCTATCCACTGTACCACATAGCTGCCACAGTGGTGCTATCAATGTTAAAACAAAATTCGCTAACCATTCTGGCTAAGCAATGACATTTCAATTTTAATTCTGCACTTCTAAATGGTGCCTATGTATTAGCTTTTTATAAATTATAAGCACAGGAAAATGTGTCACATACTGCCCCCACCCCACCACCAGATCCACAAGTATAAATGTGAAATCTTACTGAGAGATTTTTGAGGATCCTATTCCATTTTTGGTAAGGATCATTCTTTTATTTATTTATTTATTTTTTATTTAACTTTTAACATTTATTTTCACAAAATTTTGGGTTACAAATTTTCTCCCCTTTTATCCCCTCCCCTCCCCAAACCCAAGCATTCTAATTGCCCCTGTGACCAATCTGCTCTCTCTTCTATCCTCTCTCTCTGCCCTTGTCTCTGTCTTCTCTTTTGTCCTGTAGGGCCAGATAGCTTTCTTTACCCCTTAACCTGTATTTCTTATTTCCTAGTGGTAAGAACATTACAGTTGATCCTAACACTTTGAGTTCCAACTTCTTTAGCTCCCTCCCTCTCCACCCCTTCCCTTTGGAAGACAAGCAATTCAATATAGGCCAAATCTGTGTAGTTTTGCAAATGATTTCCATACTAGTTGTGTTGTATAGGACTAACTATATTTCCCTCCATCCTATCCTGTCCCCCATTACTTCTATTCTCTTATGATCCTTTTCTTCCCCATGAGTGTCAACCTCGGATTGCATTCTCCTCCCCATGCCCTCCCCTCTATCCTCCCCCCCACCCTGCTTGTGCCCTTGTCCCCCACTCTCCTGTATTGTGAGATAGGTTTTCCTGTCAAAATGAGTGTGCATTTTATTCTTTCCTTTAGTGGAATGTGATGAGAGTAGACCTCATGTTTTTCTCTCACCTCCCCTCTTTATCCCTCCACTAATAAGTCTTTTGCTTGCCTCTTTTATGAGAGATAATTTGCCCCATTCAATTTCTCCCTTTCTCCTCCCAATATTTCTCTCTCACTGCTTGATTTCATTTTTTTTTAAGATATGATCCCATCCTCTTCAATTCACTCTGTGCACTCTGTCTCTATGTATGTGTGCGTGTGTGCATGTGTGTGTGTGTACTCCCACCCAGTACCCAGATACTGAAATGTTTCAAGAGTTATAAATATTGTCTTTCCATGTAGGAATGTAAACAGGTCAACTTTAGTAAGTCCCTTATGACTTCTCTTTCTGTTCACCTTTTCATGGTTCTCTTCATTCTTGTGTTTGAAAGTCAAATTTTCTTTTCAGCTCTGGTCTTTTCATCAAGAAAATTTGAAAATCCTCTATTTCATTGAAAGACCATTTTTTCTCCTGAAGTATTATACTCAGTTTTGCTGGGTAGGTGATTCTTGGTTTTAGTCCTAGTTCCTTTGACTTCTGGAATATCCTATTCCATTCCCTTCCATCCCTTAATGTAGAGGGTGCTAGATCTTGTGTTATCCTGATTGTATTTCCACAATATTTGAATTATTTCTTTCTAGCTGCTTGCAATATTTTCTCTTTCACCTGGGAATTCTGGAATTTGGCCACAATGTTCCTAGGAGTTTCTCTTTTTGGATCTCTTTCATGCAGTGTTCTGTGGATTCCTTGAATATTTATTTTGCCCTCTGGTTCTAGAATCTCAGGGCAGTTTTCCTTGATAATTTCATGGAAGATGATGTCTAGGCTCTTCTTTTGATCATGGTTTTCAGGTAGTCCCAGAATTTTTACATTGTCTCTCCTGAATCTATTTTCCAGGTCAGTTGTTTTTCCAATAAGATATTTCACATTATCTTCCATTTTTCCAATCTTCTCGCTATGTTCTGTGATATCTGTCTTTCTCACAAAGTCCTTAGCGTCCATCTGTGCCATTCTAGTTTTGAAAGAACTATTTTCTTCAGTGAGCTTTTGAATCTCCTTTTCCATTTGGCTAATTCTGCTTTTGAAAGCATTCTTCTCCTCATTGGCTTTTTGAACCTCTTTTGCCAATTGAGTTAGGCTAGTTTTCAAGGTGTTAATTTCTTCAACATTTTTTTGGTTCTCCTTTAGCAGGGAGCTGATCTGCTTTTCATGCTTCTCTTTCATCCCTCTCATTTCTCTTCCCAGTTTTTCCTCCACCTCTCTAACTTGATTTTCAAAATTCTTTTTGAGCTCTTCCATGGCCTGAGCCCATTGGGTGGGCTGGGACACAGAATCCTTGATTTCTGTGTCTTTGCCTGATGGTAAGCATTGTTCTTCCTCATCAGAAAGGAAGGGAGGAAATGTCTGTTCTCCAAGAAAGTAGCCTTCAATAGTTTTATTTCTTTTCCCTTTTCTGGGCATTCTCCCCAGCCAGTGACTTGACCTCTGAATATTCTCCTCACACCCACCTCGCCTCCTGGTCCTCCCAGTCAGCGTTTGGGGACTGAGATTCAAATGCTGCTTCCCGCCTTAGGGCTTTTGGCGGGGGCAGGGCTGCTTTTCAGTGTGAGAATTAAGTTCAGGTGGTCAGGTCGGGGCAGGGCCGCCTCTCAGGCTCAGTTCCCTCAGGGGATTTATGCAGAGACCTTCTACAATGGATCCAGGCTCCCGCCTGCTTGGGGAGCCCCTGTCTGCAGCTGCCTCTCAGCTTCTATCTCCCGGGGGGGCCCCGAGCCATGGGGGTACCCCACTCCCCTCTCGACCCACCAAAGAGACTCTCTCACCGACCCCCGTCACCTGTGGGTGGAGGGGCTTGTACCGCCGCTGGAGATCCCGTTCCCGTAGCCTGCTCAGATCTTTTCCTCACAGTGTCGCAGCCGCTGCAGGGCTGCCCTCTGCTCCCAGTCCCGGCGCCCAGTCCGCAGCTCGAAGGACCCCCCGCGAGAGGTTTGCAGGTCTCTCCAGAACAGAAATCTCTCTCGCTCCAATATTCCGTGGCCTCTGGGTGCAGAATTCACCGTGAGTTGGTCCCCTCTAGCTGTTCTGTGGGTTGTGGGTTCGGAGCTATGTGTATGTGCGTCTTTCTACTCCGCCATCTTGGCTCCGCCCCCCGGTAAGGATCATTCTTAAACCAGCCCAGAAAGAAGAAACTCCATCCTACTTAAAGGCTTTGGGAACAGACTACTCAATTTCCCTCCATAACCCAGTTGAGTACCTCTAGAAACTTTTGCTTACAAAGCCTTCTTTATTTCCCTCAAGCTGCAATTTAAACCTCTTTCTTCTTTTTCTTTTTCTCACTGAAGGTGAGTAACAACTGAACACTAACTTCTGAATTCAGGAGGCATTTGTATGTACTTATTATGCTGAAACTGGGACCTTTCTTCTTCAGGCTATGCAAACGCACTTTAATCTTTTCTCAAAGATCTTCTTTCCTAACTCTTTAATCCTCTCTGTAATTCCCCATGAACTATCTCTACATCACCTTTTAATTGTGAAACTCAGAACTACTCACAGCAAAGATCTGACCAGTGCTGAGTATGGTGAGAAGATTATTTAATATTTCCTATGCGGTAAGCTGTTATTTACGCATCCTGGTATCACCTTTTTAGAGCCACAGTGCCAGCTGATAAATGAATGAATGAAAAAGCATTTATTAAATGCTTACTATGTTCAAAGCACTGTGCTAAGTGCCAGGGATTCAATTAGAAAAATGAGACAGTGTTTGCTTTCAAGGAGCTCACATTCTAAGAAAATGACATGCAGGTTTCAGTTGCATGTCTGATGGAAAGGCTTACGATGCTTAGGGTACAGTAGCAAAGAAAATGATAACATCATTTCCACTAATAAAATGTTATCTGTTTTTGATACTGAACAATTTAATAGAACCAAGGACTTTGGTGTTGAGAATATTTTTTTCTGAGTCTTTAGAAGCTTTGGTTGCTGAAAAGGTGTAGGATGGAATCCCCATAGAATATGTTGCTGGGTTGTGTCTCCACAGAAGTTGCTTCCCATAACAATGACTATGAGGGCTGTGTTATAATAAACAATACTGGGAGGTGGGGACTCAGGCTAATTTGCTCTTCAGTGGCAGATGGTCAGCAGTTTTATTGTTAGTGGTGACATGAAAGATGGGCTACTCCCCAGTGATTGCTCCCTTCAATGACGGTGGTAAGGCCCAGGCTAAAAACAGTCATCTGGGGGACAGTGATATTACTATTCTAAAGCCCTTGAGTTCAGTGTTCTGAGCTATTTCCACAGGGGTCAGAGGAAAAGTGATGATAGAGGGAGGGATGATGGCTTGACTTTCCTTGCACATTCTACCTCCTATCCATCTTGCTGCTTTACCAATCCTGGCTTACCCGTGACATGGGTGGTAGCTGGTTGACAGTTGGTAGGGATGACTGGAAATCTCCACAGGAGTTTTGTCACTGCATGAATTCTATGGAGTCTAGACTTGTGACATTTTAAAAAACACTTTAAGCATCTAGGTCTTTTTATTGTTGTTGTACATGAATGAAACCATATTCAGGTCTGTGCCCTTTTACACCTGCCAATCAATCAAGCTCTCATTGGATTCTTCATGTACCTGGCATTTTATAAGGTGCAGAGGGGTACAAAAGGGATATAAAAGAACTATGTGACAAAGCTCTTGTTCTCAAAATGGTTTATTAACACAAACAGAGCAAGTAATGGGTAGGACACTCTATAATTAAGCACCAAAATGTGTGGTACAAACCACAGGTGCCATAGGAACTCTGAGAAAGGAGAGATCCATGTGGTCTGAAATATCAAGGGAAAAAATGTGCTTAATAAATCCATCCTATTTACTTCTCACTCTTCTGAATTCAATCTCTGCTTCTATTGTTTCCCCTTTCAAAAGGAGATATTTATGAAATACTTTGCAAACCTTAACGCTCTATATAAATGCTAGCTATTAATATTATTATTATTAATTTCCAATCCATCCTCCATATAGCCATCAAACAGACTAGATATTCCTAAAGCTCAATTCAAACCATATTGCTCCTCAGCTCAAGAATGCAATGGCTCACTATTCACTCTAGGACAGGTATGGGGGAACCCGCAGCCTCAAGGCCACATGTGGCCCTGAATCATTCAATGAAAGGGCCCAACTTGGGGACCTAGACTTGGATACCATCAATGAGCTGCACTTAAGAACCTAGACAGCCATGTGTGGCCTCATGGCCCCATCCCTGCTCTAAAATAAACTTCTTAGCCTAACATTTAAAGCCTTTCACAATCTAGCTCCATTTTTATTGCACGTTACATCATTTTACTCATCTCTGTTGAAGTCAACATGACGTACATATAGTTCTCTAAACTCAATATTTCATCTCCTCCTCCTCCTTTATTCCTTTGCATAAACTATCCTCCTTTCTAGAACTCATCCCTTGTCCTAAACCCCTTAAAATCCTTAGCTTTTTTCAAGGTTCGACTCTGATTCCAAAGTTGGTAAAGGGCTGTTTTTCATTATAATTCCTTGCACATGTAAAAGAGACTCACTCCTACCTTTACCCCCTCAAGCTCAACTGATGCAGTCCCTGAATGGTGAGGTTTTAATGTATACACAAGAGGCATCTGATCAGTAATCTCTATACGAGTTTCAAACCTCTTTGATTGGGTCAAGAAAGGAATAGCATGGTTGTCTGAGGAAAGAAGCTGATCACAGTTGTGGGAGTTATAAATAACAATATGAAGTTCACAATCACCTTGAACAGGATTCAACCATTTAGTACAAGTTGGAGGCATAGCTCAAAGAGGCTACTGGCTTCTCCTACTGTCATAATACACAAGCCCTCATCAACTGGCTTCTCATTAATAACCAGCCAGGTGACTTAATTCCCTTTTAGAAATGAATATACTATGTTGGCGTAGTAAAGAGAGTTGACACAGTAAGGAGAGTTGACACAAAGCATTTTCCACGTACTCTCCCACAAATGTATTCTATTTCCTTGAGGAAATTGGCTTCAAACTAGTTACTAGGAGTTCAAAGATAGTGAGGTACACACATAGGCTATGCATGTAGCAAAAGGTCATTTAAATCTCATGGTAGTGAATAGCCTCCAGGCCATGCCTTTGTCTTTTTGTAGAGTCCTCATAAAACTCCCCTGAGGTTCTATGTCAGCTAGGCAGGCAATTCAAATAGCCTGCCAAGGTCTGCTCTTTTCTTAAGTCTATAGTTCACACTCCTCTCTACCAGGATGGGTCATGGTCCCTGAAGCTGCCTCCTTCTTAGCATGACTGTATCTCCACATTCATATCTTTGTTATAAACCAGATACACTCTCTCCTATAGTGTCAGTAGCTCAGTTGACATAGCCAATGAGGGGTAGAAAGAAGAAAGCTCCCAGTCACACCCAAAGAGGTCTTCCCATCCCCAAAACATTATTGAGCTTGGACTCCTCAATTCTCAAACTTGAACTGCTGAACTTCATCTAGCTATTTATAGCCTCCATAGGTGTAGCTAAACTGAATGATCACTCAATCTAAGTTCCCTCCTAGACCCAATCAAAGATATTCACAGGGTGTATAGACATGGCTTGTCTACATATTTAAGCCTCATCTTATGTAAGTGCATTCTATGATTAATTGGCTTGAGCTAAGGGAATTGGATGATCATGTTACTCCTCCTGTATACACTTAATAAATGATTAAATGAAGTAATGAACATCTCTAATTGTTCCTTTCATCTCCTGCATCTAACTAAAACATGTTTTTTCCATTGTGCTATAATCCATTTCAAAATCCATTTCAGTGGAGTTCATTCATTTACCCTGATTCACAAGAACAGGGGAAGGGGACAGAGATATTTGCTCTTAGTCCTTTAATGCCACTTCCAAAACCATTATTATACCTCTATCACTAAATAACTTTGCAAGTTGATCTCCTTCACTTATACTCCATCTCTCATCATTGTTATTTCCTAATCTTTCAGTTATTTCAATAGTTGGCTCAGCTCTCCTCTATCCCACTTTCTATTACCATCATCAGTGATTTTACCATCCACATTGATAATCTAATCCAAATATCCTTGATCTCATAATTCTACCTCCCCTACTCCAATAATGTTCACGCCTATTCTACTTCAGACACTCATTCAGTCAAATCTTGAGTATGTACCCTATTATTCTACTTATAAGACTTTGACCTTTCCTCCTGTCTCACCCTTTCATCTAGATCAAATATCTTAAACCCCTAATTTTATGTTGTTTGCCACCATTATCTCTTCCCCTTAAAGGCATTCTTTTTTTTTTGTTCAGACGATTATATAATCAGATTAATAAGTCTTTGTGAATACAAAAATCTATCTAGTAGTAGTGCAAATAAATTAGTGATTTAAATTTTAAGCAAACATGTTATTTGAGTTTGAAAGTGGTTATGTAGCCAATTCCCCTATTCTTATTAAATCTATTCATTAAATTCATTGTGACCTCTAGTCTCTTGAAATCTTCATACTCTCCCTTTCCATCAGCTTCTTTGTCTTCATTTTCCTAAATACCTAAACTAGATTGCATAACCATTTTTTATAATAATAAGATGCCAGAATTGGGCTGGATTTTTGAAGCACATACTACCCAACCTCCTAATGGTAGAAATCCTTTTATGTTGCTAAAAATCCTTTTATGTTGCTTTTATGTCTTTGCTTAAAGATATTCAGTAATAGAATTGTCCCTCAAACCAGTCCATATCATTATGAATAAAATTAATGATTCAGAAGTCAATATTTTCCTTTGTAAAATTACTTGAATTTTGTGTGTTTATTTTTAAATTCTTTTAATCATCAAGCATTTTTTCTCCTCACCTCCACCCAACACACACACACACACACACACACACACACACACACACATACACACATACATACACACAAAAAAGAAAAAAAACCTTTGTAAAATATACAGTCAAGGAAAACATAGTCCCCCATTGACTATATCCAAAAACATGTGTCATTACTTCTCTCTCAGGATGTGAGCAGCACTCCTCATCATCACTTCTCTGGAATCACAGTTAAAGACTTTTTAGGTATTCGAAAAATGTTCATTTTCACAATATTTTTACAGCATAAACCAATGCTGCTGGTTCTACTCACTTCACTCTGCATCATTTCATATAAATCTTCCCAGGTTTCTCTCAAACATTTCCCTTTGCCATTTCTTATAGTACAATGGTATTCCATTGCAAACATGTATCATAATTTTTTCAGTCATTCTCCAACTGAAGAAAAGTCCTGTAGTTACACACACACACACACACACACACACACACACACACACACACTATGAATTATTTATGTGCACATGAACTTTTCTTCTTTCTTTAAACTCTATGAAGTATAGGACTGGTAATGGTATTGCTAGGTCAAAAGATATGCACCATTTAGTAACTTTTTGGACATCATTCCAAATTGTTTGCCAGAATGACTGTACTAATTCATAGCCTACCAACAGCTTTTGTGATTTCTATCCATTGATTCCATGTGAATATTTCCGAAAGCAGCACTAGAACCACTGAAAACAAATCTAACCCTACTTCTACATGGTAGATTTTAAATATTTGAAGAATAGCAATGATATTCTCCCTAAATTCTTCTCTATTCTATCCTAAAGACTTCTTAGATTTTTAAATAATTTGGTCATGGTGTCAGGACAGTTGGTGTCAGGAGACCTGGATTGCTATCCTAGCACTGAGATGCTAAAGGCAGCGTGGTGTGGTAGACAGAGGAAGACCTGGATTTGAGTCTTGTCTCAGACTCTTATTAGGTACATGACCCTTGATAAGTCATTTAATCTCTTCAGGTTGTAGTTCCCTCTTCTCTAAAATAGTTGGACTCAGTGACCTCTAAGGACACTTCCAGTTCTAAATCTATAATCCTGTGTGATTCTATGACATGCCTCATTTGGTCATAAGCATCTGCCAAATGTCTTGCTAGGAGCTACATATACCAAATATACAGCATGTCACTGATCTTTCTGGGTCACACAAAGAAATAAATCTAGTTTAACATTAACATCCATTTAGTAACTTGCTCTAGATTTTTTTAACTTGGCAAGATAACAAGAATTGGTATGTAGTTTGTCTAATCTATCCCCTTCCCTTTCTTGAAAATCAAGACATTTACCTCTCTTCAGTCCTCCCAAATCCTTTCCAAATCTGTTACTCCTCAAAATCAGACAACAGTTAGATCATACCTACAACATACCTGTTGCTTTTTTTCCTCCCCAATGTCCAAAGGGTTGATTTATGTGAGCTAGACTACTTGAACTCATTCAGCATCTTTCACTGTTCTTTTTCTTCACCTAGCTTCAAAAAAAATCAGTCCTTCAGTATTTTAATAAGTGTCTCCTTCATGTAAAGCCAGATAGGTAACATAATAAAGTCAAATGAGAGGAATAAGCCAGATGGTTTTTAATGAACAATACCTCTGCTTAAGAGTTTTACAATTTAGTTGGTGTGAAGGGGGAGATCATGAGACATATAAAGGTTCAAAAACCCTAACATAGAATGTAATATATGATTAAATGTCAGATTAATGATAAATGCTATAGACTTTAGATTAGGAAGAGATTAGATTAGAGATTAGATCAGGAGTAGCCTCATAGTGAAGAGAAGAAATTTTCTGGGGCTTGGAGGATGACCAAACCCAAAACAGGAGATGAGACAAGAAGGAATTTTAGGGTAGGAAGGATATAAAGAGCTTACATTAAATCAAATAGGTAGCAACATGAAAGGTATACTTGGGGTAAATGAGTAAACCAGTGAAGCCCAAGGGGAAGATTTATGTTGCAGGTTGGGGGAAGAACTTGGAAGGTGGTGGAAGCCAAGGTAACAAATGCAGAATGAAACGAGACTGAAATTCCACCAGTGCAAAGTTTGACAGATACTGCTGAGCTTCAAGTAAGGACACAAAAACCAAGTGCACATTATCCACAGAGTGGCCTTCAGTGAGTTCTGAAGTCTGGTAACTAGAAGGAAATTGTTTTGTTCCCAAAAATCCATGAAGACATTTTATTAAGATGTAATAGTAGAATCATGATTTACGTCACTGAAGAAAATAACTACATCAGTGAAAATCACATATTTTTTAAGTAATGGAAAATAATGTGCTTGATGGTGTAAACAAGGTCCTATTCTTTCACCTTCCAAGAGCACAAGTACCCATTTGGAAGAAGACAAACTTACTGATCTACATAGAAATGAAACATGACTTTATCCTCATTAGCAAAGTGCTATAAGTAGCTGAGTTAACTAGCCAGTCACAGTCCCATGTGGTTTACCCACTCACCTCCCTACCTCCCTACCATGCTGTATTGCTTAGTCTATTTATATGCTTTGGCTGGCATCCATGCTTTTGCTCATCATTTCCTCCTCGGCACAGATTTTCTCTGGCCTTTTATCAAGAGTATAAATGATTCCTTCATCTAGGCAGACTTTCCTGTAAAGGCTTAGACCAAGACACCTTGGTATATCTGCCTGTTCCTATCCCTAGTACTCCTATGTGAAATAACCTAAAGGGACTCATCATGGCTGAATACAAAGAGCATTGAACCTAGAGTCAAAAGACCAATATCTGAACCTTTATCCCTCCATTAACCATCAACTAATCAGCAAGTTTTTATTAAGCACCTACTAAATGTCAGCACCATGGTAGGCACTGGGAATACAAGAACAACTAATGAAATAATCTCTACTCAAAAGAAGATTTATGCTTTTTGTTTTTATATCATATTACTTTATGAATGTAGCCCCCTTTCCACTTTTGTTTCTTCTCATGTTTTAGGCATCTAGGTGGCACAGTGGCTAGTACTTGGGGCCTACAGTCAAGAAGACCTGGGTTCAAAAATAACCTCAGAAAATTACTAGCTCTTTGACCCTAGGCAAGTCACTTAACTATCTACCTCAATTTCATCAACTGTAAAATGGGGATACCAATAGCACCTATTAATTGTGGAGATCAAATGAGGTAATATTTGTAAACATTTAGCACAGTGCTTGGCACAGAATAAGCTCTTAATAAATGTTTGTCCCTATCCCCTTCTCTCACCATCAAGCTTTTCCTTGTAACAAAGTTAATAATGCATGTTTTTAAAAAAGTTTAACCAAACCAACAACTCAGAAACCTCATCTGTCAATATATACAACATCCTAGACCCACTTACTGGTTTCCTTGAATTCCTTCAAGTACTAGTTAAAATCTTACTTTCTACAGGAAGATTTCCTAATTCCTCTTTATTATATTGTCTTTCTTCTGTTGATTATTTCCTATTTATTCTATATAAAGCTTGTTTGTACATAATTGTTTTCATGTTGTCTCCTCATTAAACTGTGAGCTCTTCAAGGGCAGGGACTATCTTTGCCTTTCTTGGTCCTCGGCAATTTATTAACTGACCAATTAACAATGTAATAATATGCCGTTATAGTTATGTATAATTATTTGATTAGCCATTCCCCATTTGCTGGGCACTCACTTTGTTTCTAGTTATTCCCTACCATGAATGTGCCGCTATGAATATTTTGTTGCACACAGGATCTTTCTTTCTATTTCTAACTTCTTGAGGGTATGTCCTTATCCATGGGTTCTCCAAATCAAAGATTACAAATATCTTAGTCACTTTTTTAGAATAATCACGTTGTTTTCTACAACGATTGGACCAATTCACAATTCAATGAATAGTGTATTCATATGCCTGTCTTCCCAAATTCAAGATCTTACATTTTAAAGAACATTAGATAAGGTATCTTCTTGATCCTTACTTTCTTCATCTATACAATGAGAAGAGGGAAGTCATACTAGATGACCACCAAGGTATCTTCCAGCTCTTAAATCTAGGACCTACATGTCCCTGAACAAGTCAAGAATTTCCCTGAGTCCCAGTCTCACTCCTCTTACAAAATGAAAGTGAAAATGCTTGCCTCACTCACTCCACTTGGCCACCATGAGCAAAGTGAAATGCTACTTTTGAATACCCCAAAGCACAGAGATGCTCAGGTGATGATAATACTCATTGCTCCCACCTGAGATTTAAAAATAAGTTTGCTTATTCACAGAATTTCAGGGTCCCGAACAGAAAAAAGTAAGAACCTTCCCTGCACCATACCTACAATATTCAGCTTCTGCTTCAAGATCTCCAGTGACAGAGAACTCAACACATCCTGAGGCAGCTGATTCCACTTTAGGACAACTGGAATCATAAGGAATTTGTCCCTTACATCTAGTCTAAATTTGTTTCTTGGCAATTTCCACTTACTGTTACTACTTCTGTCCTCAGAAGCCAAATACAGTAGAACAAGTTGAACATAAGAATAAGCAGAGACATGGATTCTAATCTCACTTCTTACACTTGTTGTGTGACCATAGCCAATTCACTTATTTTTTCTGTGTTTCAGTATCCTCATCTCTAAAATGGTGATGATAATACTTGCAGTAACTACCTCCCAGGGTTGTTGTGAAGCTGAAATAAGATTATGCATGCAAAGTATTCTGGAAACTTTAAAGTAAAATAGCAATTTTCTTTATTATTTTAATAATCTTTTCCCCTGACAGCCCTTGAAAACCTTTAAGACATGAAGATATCCACCTTTAATTCATTTACATGCACTCCATTTTCCCAAGCAAAGAGGGAGATATATGCTGTAACGATAGCTCACCAGTGTTGTTTGGCACAATAATCTCACATTTCTGTAGCAAATCAAGTCCCACAGAAGCAATTTCTCACAACAACCTTGTGAGACAGCTCATCACCATTTTCCTCTCTCCAGAGATTGGGAAACCAACATTCAAAGAGGACAAAGGAGCTGTCCAAGGTCATAGAAGCAGCAATCAGCAAAGCTGGGCTTCAAATGTCAGCACTACACACTCTTCCTACCCAAATTTATGTTCAGTGTTTCTCCTCCTCCAACTACATCACACTACCTCTCAAGAAAAGACTTTGAACAGCAGTTGACTCAACCCAATTTCTGTCATGGGAATGAAAAAAAAAAAATTAAGATTTCAAATAAAGGATTAATAATTGCTGGATCCCCAACAAAGTCTCACTCAATGAAAGATTTTATTCTTAGAGTTTCATATTGCAGGGGAAATAGAAAAATTGACAGGCACTTTTGTTTTTATTTTTTAGTTGGTGTTCCAGATATTGCTCTGAGTTTTTAATTTAAACAGACTAAAATAACAAATTCCTATGTTCAAAAGTAACAGGAAATAATAGGAAAAAAATCAACTGCCCTGTCATTCCTCTATTACTTCGAAAATTGCAATCTCCATGAAATTCTTAAGAATATATTAAAAAAGAAAGGGTTGAGGGTTTATTCTACTGCTTTTTTATAAAAAAGAAACGCTGGTACAATTCTGAAATAGAGAATTCCCACAGTTTAAATTACAGATTGCAAAACCTACTCCATTAATCTTATTTGTTACTATTGTAAAAGGGATGTATTACTTTATTTTACATAGCTTGAATCATAACACCAAACCCTTAGATATGAAATGTAAAATTTACTAGGTATGTTGTTTCGCCCCCTGATTATATCATATATAATAAGGGCATATTCAGAAAAGGTAGAAATTATTGGATGTAGAATACCAGCATTTGTCTTTTACTCATTATTTGAATTCCTATCTCAAAGTGTCCGTGAGTGACAGTTTGTCTACAAATAAGCTTTGAATCACACAGAAGGAAACCCAAGTTTCCTACACATTTCAAAATGGAGAAGGAAATAATCATCAGTAGAATGATTTCTAATTGAAATTCTTCCAAATTCTCTGGCTTATTGCTAAGGAATTTTACCCTAAGAAGAAACTTCTTTTATTTTGTCTGTTTCATCAGAAACTAATAATCTGGTCAATATCTAAGCTGAAGCTACCTTTGCAAAAACCATAAAAAAAGAGAATTTAGAAAAAATGCAAGGTGCAAATGAATTTGTAGGAGGAATATTTATCTGTTTAATACAGCATGGTTTGGGGAGTTAAAAACATTTAGATATAATTTATCTACTAATTATAAATTAATAATCAATAAATTAGAGGCCAGAAATAACCTTTAATTAGCATCGCTTTTTCTTCTCATTTTCAAGAAAACTATATAGATTTGAAAATATAAAATCTGAATTGCTTTGTATAAACACTATTTTTAACATATCACTAATTCAGACCTCTGGTGAGCTTTTTATATTATTTTTTTCAATTAACAAGCATTTATTTTCTCTTCCTCTCTCCCCAAACCATTGAGAAGAGAAAAAGAAAAAGAAACCCCATCTAACAAATATCCTTATTCCAGCTAAACAAATTCCCACAGTCATGTCCAAAAAAAGTATATCTTATTCTTTATCTTGAATTTCTCTTTTCTCTATCAGGATGTGAGTAGCATTCAGCAAAATCAATCCTCTGGAATCATAGATAGCTCATGCATTGATCAGAATTCTTAGGTCTTTTGAGTTTTAATTAAGAAGGACTTTTTTATACATTAGGGGACTGAGATTTTTCATTGATCAAAATATAACACCAAAGCAATTGAACTTTATTGCTGACAGATATTCATACAACAATGCAGATGGGTGAGTGGAGAATTGTTTTGTTCTGACTCAACTTTATTTGCTACTAATCTAGAGAGGATCTTGGGAATAACAAAGAATAAGTCAAAATGAAATAGTTATTTGTAACAGAAGACTTTGATCCTTGCCCAGAACATAGGAATCAAAAAGAAAAAAAACCTAATCTTAACCTAAGTACACTCTACTAGGCTTAAAAAAAATCTAGGTGTTCTGGCTATTACAAAAGACCTTTCAACCAGCCTATATCAGGAAGAGATTCTTGCCACTATACCCAGCTCTGAAGCTGAGGTGACATGCCTGATTCTGAAAACACAAGCCCAAAAGACAATAGTAGAGAGCAAAACCCAACAAAAATTACATGCGCAGGAACTATGGGAGCACAACTCGGCTGAGAACATTAGGGATCAACAGAGTAACTCACCTGGAAGAGGAACTATGACCATTAATTAAAGCACAGGCCCTGTGAGAGCATCATGACAAAGTCCCAAGGAGACTTCAGGAAAGCTGAAGATTTGGAGACCTGTGTGAGTTTCCCCTCTTCATAACTTCTCCAGTGTCAAGATGTGAGCTACCTCCCATATGTGAGCCCTTCGTGTATGATTCTTAGGCATATAAATCACTCACCCAACTGATTGTGTGTGTGTGTGTGTGTGTGTGTGTGTGTGTGTGTGTGTGTGCAGAAGAGTGAACCCTAGAGTCATGGAAGGAATGTTCTACTGAAAATCTTATTGCTATTTTATTAAATCTCTTAGCAAATAACTACTCCTGTCTTCTCACTGACTAGAGGAAAAGTAAACAAAACAGTAGGGGCTCTTGAGATATACTTTGGAATCAATTTATATGCAAAAAGTACCTTTAAACTAGGGTAGTTATGACAGGGCATCGTGTTTAAGAAGGAGGTGCCCCAGGTGCTCCACATTTTAAACAAGGCACTGTATGGAGAGCAAATATGTAAGAGAAATGAATTCAATTTATTTATCTCATTACAATTTTAAAACCATCTTTAGGTAATAACCACTGTCAGACATTTGGTATTGTGTACTAGAATGTTGAACTTCTTTTATGGACATTCTAGTACCCCATCCAGAACGGATTCACCCTATTCTTTCCATTTCATCTCTCAATTTTCCCTTCCACACACCTTGGTAACATAGACTACTAACCCAATCCCCTGGACATATTGCATGCTGTCCTGAGTCGGTGCCACTCTTCTCATGCTTTTGCAATACTCTTAAGCAACCTTTTCCTGATTGAAATCCTACTCATTCTCCAAATTCCAATTCAAAAGCTGCCTCCTCTGGAAACCTTTCTGAGATCTCATTTGAAATGATTTTTTTCTCCTTAAACCTCCTAGAGTGCTTTGCTTGCAAAACCCATAGAATTATTGTTTTATCTTTAATTTATTATTAACTTAATATGGAACATTAATGCAACTAATTAAACTCAATTTGCTAGTTATATTGAAATTAATGAATCTAATCTATAAATGTCATAACAACTTTTATAATATAAATGTCATCATAACTCCCACTCTCTCTGTGTGAGTATTCCTGGTTTGTCCATTTCTTCTTGTTCACTTTTCATCTTATATGATTATAGCTGGTGCATTGTCTGTCTTACTCTGCTTTTCTCACTTTGCATTATTTCATGATTCTCTTTTCATATTTTTATTTTCCTCATGTGTATGCATTTAATTTGCATTATAACATCCCACTACCTTAGTATACAACCATTTATTCAACCGTTCTACTACCGTTGGACATGTAGGTTTTCGCAATTACAAATAATGCTGCTATAAAAATTTTCAGAGATTGCTCATTTTGCTTCGTATAAGACTTTTAGGGTAGTTTCTTAACAATGGCATTATTGTAACAAAGGGTATGATTATTTCTGTAAATGTTGCTGCCTTTCAAGAGACGTCAAAAAGATTCTGTGAGGTTGCAATTTCACCTACATTGAATAAATTGTACCTTTGTCTCTACAACCCCACCAGCATTGAGTTTCAAATGGTCTTAGTCAATTTTATGTGTGAAGGGGGTACTTCAGCAATTTTTATCTGCATCTCTTTGGTCATTAGTAGGTAGAAAAAATCATGTTTTTTTGCAATTTAGGTTTCCTCTTTTGAAGCATATGATTACAGTTTCCATTTGTACATTTTTAACAGTCCCTTATTTAGTGCAGATGTCAAATTTTATCCTGTCATATTTACTATTATGTTTCTCTCAATGTGGTCTTTTTCTTTTTCCTTTGATTATACTATATTTGTGTTTTATAGGCTTTTTTATGTAATTGGAAACATATATTTTATCCCCAGGGATTCTTTCTTTTTGTTAGAAAAAATCTTTCCATCACAATGAAAATAAATATTGTAATTTTCTCACATCCTTTTTATTATTTATGTTTTTATGTTTAAGCCTCTCACCTGGCTAAAATTCACTGAGATGTATGGCAAGGTATGGTTCCTACATTCAGGTTCCCAACAATCTGCTACCTAATTTCCCCAAGAACATTTGTTGTACAAATGAATCCTTTTTCCAATTTGCATCTCTTATAGGTTCATCTAAAATTATTTGTGTGTATGTGTTTGTGTGCATGTTTGACTGCATGTCAAACACCTCTATTAGCCCACCCTCTGCTCCCACTAATAGCATGGACCCCTAGCTAAAAGCTGTAGGATTCCTTTATCATGAGCCTCACACTATTTCTATTCTCTTTCCCTCCCTAAGGCTATGGAAATGTTCTATTCCCCCAATGAGGCTGAATGGGTTCCCTGCTTCTCTACCCTCACAATAATGGGGCCAGAAGGAGCACTCATCTATCTTTACTCCCTGGAGCCCAACTAAAAACCTCCCACCTCTCAGAGGGTAGAAGTAGCACCTCTAACTCCCCGCATCGTCCCCCCTCCAATCTTTCTATTACTCCCTTCTCTGAACAAATAAAATAAGCATTGAATTTTAAAAAATATAACAATAAATTCTGTAACACAGATGATCTGAGGGACGAAACTCCTTCAGATATACAAGTTGAAGCAGCAATGGGCAAGATGGAAATATACAAAAGGATGAATTAAATTACATAGTAAATCTCTTAAAGGAGGACTTTACCAGCCAGCATATCATAATGCTACGAGTAGATTTGTTCTCAGATGATCTGGATCTAAATCCTGGCATTTGTTACTATCTATGGTGACCTGGACCAAGGTGTTTAAATTGCCTAGGTCTCAAGCAAGGTGGTTAGATTAATTATCTTTAAAATACCCCCTAGTCCTCAATCTTATGCTCATGTTTTGTATGCCTTTCCAGGCTGAGCATCATTCCTTAACAGAGGTGACAGAAACAAAATAATGAGACTAGTCCTGCCCCTTTTTCAAGTACTTGTTAATGTTGCACAGTCTTGCCGCTTGAGTACCTTATTTGGCAACCTCATCTACTCTCATACTTTCAGATAGCAGCTAACAGGTAGGTCTCATGTCTCCAACTATCACCTCCATGTGAACGATTCCTTTATCTATATTTCTAGCCCTAACCATTCTTCTAAGTTCAAGATTCCTATTTACAAACGCATGCTAGTCATCTCCACCTATACTTCAGATTTGACAGGGTATATTTTTTTCTTAGTTTGTATTAAATGGTACTTTAAAGTTTGCGAAACACTTTACAAATATTATTTCACCTGATCCTCACAACAACTCTGAGATGCAGATGCTATTAGTATCCCCATTTAATAGATGAGAAAAGAGAGCAAATAGAGGGTAAGTGATGTGCTCAGGGTCACACAGCTACTAAGTATCTGAGGCTGGATTTGAACTCAGGTCTTCTGAACTCTAGATCTAGCATTCTATCCACTCACTGTACCAAATAACTGCCTCTGGTTTAAAATTGAATTCATCATTTTCCCACCAGTAACCTAAACCTCCTATGAACTTCATGATTTCTGTTAATGACACCACCATTCTCCAGTCTCTGAAGCTTGAAATCTCCATATCATCTTTTCTTTCCTTCAGGTCATGAGATTTAAAGGCTAATCTCTGAGCTCTAGAAAGCCATTGTGAGGAGCAAGGGATGCCCTTGTTCCCATCCATGCTTTCTGGGGCACCATGGCCTCCTAAAAAGCTGGTGTTGGGAGATGGCGCCAAAAGTCAGATGAGCCCCAAGGGATCCAGTGGCCACACCTAGGAAGGAAGACAGACTAACAAGTGATTTACTTGCCCCATTTCAGCAAGACATTTAAATAGTGGCTGAAACAAAGAATCCTGCAAACAAGGGAGGTGACCTGTCAAAAATTGCACCACAGACAGAATAGAATGCGATAGGGTGGATATTTGTAGCAGCCACTCTCAGTTGAAACCCACATATCCCAGGGACAGAGATGGTAGAAAGGAGAGTATACTCCTGGTTTCAGTGGAAGAGGAAGAAAGTATTTTTATTTCTGTTCTTAACTATGTCTTCCCAGTAACTATCCCCTTGTAAAAGCAAACTGATGTCAATTCGTTAATCAATTTTGAAAAAAAATAAATTGGTTAACTTGATAGTGGTAGAATAATCACTGATTGAAATGATAATAAGGAGGTAATAACAGGCGTAAGGCTAGTAGCTGGTACAGTGGTTCGCTGTACTGTACAGTACTACTCTTGGAGACAAAGACCTGAGTTTAAATCTGCCCTCAGATACTGCTAGCTGGATGACCCAGGGTAAAATATTTAGCCTTTGTCTGTTTCAGTTTCCTCATCTGTGAAATGGGTATAATAATAATAATAATAGGTTATCACCTATATCCTAGAGTCATTGCAAGGATAAAATGAAATGATATCTGTAAACTGTTCTGCAAGCTTTATAATACTGTGTAAATGCTAGTTGCAGCTGCTGCTAATATTACTACTGTGTGTTCATCCTTCATTGCCGAAGAAGACCATGCCATTAGAGAAATGGTGACATGACTCGCACTTGACTTTGTTTTTGAGTGAGGGAGGGCTGTGCAGGTCACCAGCCTCACTTCTCCTCCAGAGCCATCTGAATCCAGTGACCAGATATTCATCAGGATGACTGGAGATGACCCAGGATGAGACAATTAGGGTTAAGTGACTTTCCCAAGGTCACACAGTAGTGAGTGTCAAGTGTCTGAGGTGAGATTTGAACTCAGGTCCTCCTGACTCCTGCACTGGTGCTCTATCCACTGCACCACCTAACTACCCCTAGTATTACTATTACTGATATTGGGGGAATTCATACTAGAATTTTAGCAATAGAAGATTTCACTATCCTTCGGATGTACCATTATCTTGATAGGGAGATGGGAATAGACAAGCTCTGGGGAGGGGAGCGCAACCTGCTAATAAGAATGGAAGCTGGAATAAGGACCCCACCAAAAAAAAAAGCCTTACTACAATTTTTGGTTGAAACATTCATGTTTGTTAAGTTCATGATAAAACAAAGGAAAAACTAAGTGAGCTCTCTTTCTTCCATTAGAGGCAAGTTGCGGTACCAAGGAATAACCATTGAATCTCTGATTAGAAGTCCTGAGTTATGGCACAGGCTTTATTGTTTTCTAGCCTTGTGATCATAGGCAAGTAATTTTACTTCTCAGGGCTTCAGTTTCCTCATTTCTAAAATGGGGCGTTAGAATATACTGGTTCTGGCATCGTATAATTCATGAGCACTGCATTTTATTCTTTCAATCAGTCAGTAAGCATTTATTAAGTACCTATCATGTGCTAGGCGCTGGGGTAAGCCTTGGGGATACAAAGAAAGGCAAAAAACATTCTCTTCTCTCAAGAAGCTCACATTTGAATGGGGAAGATAACATGCAAACAGCTAGTACAAGTAAGACATATACAAGATAGATTGGAGATAAATAACGGAAGGAAGGTATTAGCATTAAGAGGGATCTTTCATTTCATAATAACTCTAAATTTCATATTCTATTTATTCATGAACATGCTTTATCACCATTAATAATCTCTGTAAGCTTGAGGACAGGTTCTATGTCCAATTCATCTTTTTGTCTCTTCCGGTGGGTAACGCAGGATGTTGCGCAGAATTGTCTTTCAATAATTTAATTTTGTTGTGACTGTTTTCAACTGAATTAATGAATGAATTGTCCTAACCTCCCTTCCTCATTAGCTATTTGATGTAAGTTTTAGGAAGGTGACTTTTTTTTCTTATTCGATGACAGATGAAAATGATAAGTAAAACTGAACCCCAAAATGATCCTTTACATCACATACTTAGGTCAACGATAATCTACTGCTAACAACTCTCTTAATAAGACCCTTCAGGAATCAATGGTCTAAAAATGTATCTTTGATGGGTATATTATGTAGGACCAAATACAAAGCTGTACTACTATCAAGATAGATTACACTTATTCATTCCACTTGATCTACTAGGCCTGTAACTTTTGTCATAAAAGATTAAATTAGTTTGACAGGATTTGTTCTTTATGAAACTATATTTTCTAGTTAGCAACCTTATTCTTTTCTTCAAACTGATTTTGCTATTATTTTTCCCAAGAATTCTTTCCAAAATAAAGCTTTAAGGTATTTTTTATTGGGTCATTTCTTTCCCTTTCTTGCTTCACGGTTATTAGGCTAGTTCTGACATAGCTTTCAAAACTGAGCATTGGAAATAATCAATTCAGCTATAATGGGGGTAAGGGTAAGGGCTGAGGGGGGTCTACGTATTTAAATGAAAATGACTCATTTAAGCACTCTAGTCTCTTACAGTGACCTCTGAATTGGTCTCTTAGATTCAAGTTTCTTTCCTCTCCAATTCATCCTTCACACAACTACCATATTCCTCTTCTCCTCCATAAACCCCAGTGTTTCATTATGTTGCCCATAGTATAAAATATCAACTCCTTTGCTTGGTGTGTGTGTGTGCATGTGAGTGTGCACGTGCACACATGCCTTTTACAACTTGGCCCCAATCTATCTTTCCCACTTCATTTTATGTTACTCTCCAGCCTTCACTCTAGTGTTTGGTTGAACTAGACTTCTCTCTTCACACTTCTCACTGTCTTCATACTTCAGACACTTCACACAAACTGGATTTCACACAGGGCAATCTGTCTTCATTTCTGAGCCTTTACATTGACTGTCCCCCATGGCCTAGAATGCACTCCTTCCTCACCTCTGCCTCAGAGAACCCTTTGTTTTTCTTCAAGACTCAGTTCAAGAACCTAGGAACCTTCTACATAAAATGCTTCCTGATCTCCCCACTTGCTAACATTCTCTCTCCCTAATATATATGTAGATATATGTGCATATATATACTTTTGCATATACAGACACACATTAGAATGTGTATATATTTACATAATGTGTGCATACATGCACATATATTGTTTCCTCTAAGCTTCTTGAAACTAAGGATGTTTGCATGCTTGTATCCCTAATACTTAACACATAGTTGGTGTTATATAAATGCTTGTTGATGAATGGATTACAAGTCTTCTCATACTCAAGTTCAAAATCCTACCTTTTCAGTTTGGATGCTGCCAGACCCTCTTCTCATTTCGCTAAATAATAAAAGTCAACAGAAGTCTTCCTCTGTTCACTGTATTCACAGTTCCCCTCCCATGTTGACTCTTTTGAAAAGGCAAGCTAGACCATCTTCTGTCTTGGGTCTTACCTAGTCTTTAATCACTGAATGAGTGTTGTTTCAGACAAACTGGGACCTGGGAAAGATCTTAGCTTATAAAGACCAAGATGTCCCCTTGCATCTTGAGCCATAACTAGTTGTCCTGACCTATGTCTTGCCACTGGACTCAGATGACACAAGTGGCTTTGGACAGTCCTGCCTTACTTAAATCCAATTCGTTTGCAGGTCAAGACATCATGCTCCTGATTTCATTTGGTCCTTTTTGAGAAGGAAGGGCAAATAACAATTCACAGTCATAGATTTAGAACTAAATAGAAACTTAGAGACCATTTAGTTCAATCCCTTCATTTCCCTTCATTTCCAGGTAAGGAACTTGAGGCTCAGAGAGGTTAAGAGATTTACCCAAAGTCACACAGATAGTAAGCGGGAACCCCTAGGATTGGGACTCAGGTCTTTTTGACTACAACTCTGGTATTCTATCAGCTACACCACATTGTATCATGGTTGCTCGTCTGGATGTCTTAGATATGTGATATAGATTGAAACACATCCTCCATCATGGCTTCTCATCTCTCTCTCTTCTCTTTTTTTACCTTTCATACAGGTAACCACAATGGGCAGCAACAGCAAATACCAAAGCTGGCCTAGGCCAGACATCAGACAAAAAAGCCTTTCTGTGGCTCTTGACTCCTGCCTGTTAAATTTTGGTCACCACTACTGAGGGCACTAGGGAGATTTTTCTCTCCAACAATTTATCCCTCTCCTCAGGGGTTCATGTGTATAATAGTATGTATAATTAAAGGGTGAAACCTGTATTCCTTGAAGAACCAGAGCAGAAATTAAACATCCTTAGGACAATAATGAGACAGAGCAGGAAATAGTAAGGAGAGAACTGCTCTCAAAAGACAGGAAGATGTGGTTTCAAGATATGCCTCTGACATATAGTGCCTGTACAATTCTGAGCAAGTCATTTAACCACTCAGTGCCCTAGGCACTGATGGAGAGAGTTTCCTCATTTGAGAACTCCCTATAAGTGGGATAATAGATAGAGTACTGGATATGGAGTCAGGAAGATCTTCTTCTGAGATCATCTTCTTGAGTTCAAATCCAGCCTCAGACACTTACTAACTATGTGACCCTAGGCAAGTAACTTAATTCTGTTTGTCTCAGCTTCCTTACCTGTAAAATGAGGTGGATAAGAAAATGGCAAACCTCTCCATTATCTTTGCCAAGGAAACCTCAAATGGAGACATGAAGAGTCAGGAACGACGGAAATTACTCAAAAGCAACAACAAATACCAATGAAACCATAAGTCTGTCCTAGGTATCAGAATAGGTAGGGTGCTGGGTCTGGAGTCAGGAAGAACTGAACTCAAATCCAACCTCAGATATATCCTAGCTGTGTAACTTCAGGCAAGTTATTTAACCTCTGTTCCATTTCTTTCCACTGTAAAAAAATGAAGTAATAATGCCATCTACTTTGCAGGGTTTGGGGGAGGATAAATTAAAGAATATTTGTATGGTGACTGGCATATAGTAGGAGCTCAATAAATGCTTGTATCCCTTCCTTCTTTGTTCCCAGACAATGAGACCTTGTGTTTATATTGGGCTTTTTAGTGCCAAGTATATTTGTATAAATTGTCTCATTGGTTCCTTATAATAACTATGTTTTACTAAAATCATTTTGAGTTTCAGAGAAAAGGTTTTTTTTTTTCTCAAAGTCACATGACTAGTAAGTAGGAAATTGAGATTTACATTCCAGATCTCTCCATTACTGATCTAATGTTATTTCCACTAGCTAATACTACCTAGTTTCAAATTACTGAATTCCACTTGATCTCTTTAGCTTTGTTCAATCTCTTCTGGGCTTTTCCTATTTCAAGTTATCTAGTAATGCCTACCCAATCTATCCTTCCTTAGTATTTTTCTCCTTGGTTCCTTAATTCCATTCTCTGGCAAAAGGTCAGAACTCTTTTTTCTACTAGTTCCTCTTCTGTCATCCCAGATTTGTCCTGGTTTTGAGAAAACCAATTTATATTGTCTCCATTTTCATCATAACAGTTTCAAGTTACAATTGCTCTCCTTAAAGCTATTTGTACCTAAACATTCTCTATTCACACCTCACTTCTTCCCAGAATCCAGTTAAGTTTTCCAGAGTTGCTCCCCAGAGATTAGCAACATGTTATTTCATATGTTCCCTGTTAAACACTTCTAATGTAACAATACTCAATTCATTCTCTCAAAGAGAGATGAGTTATATAGGTGCCTCAAGGTTCCGTGGGTAGCTCTGAGGGGTCAAGGTGATTCTCTTCTAATGCTATTGATCAAGTCTTCTTCCTGTGTGTTTTCCCCACTATTCACTGATCATGATTTGTACTCCAATTCCATTTAAACCATTAATATCAATTAACTTCTACAATAAGATAATTTCATTGAAAAAATAGCAACCTAGGGAGGCAGAGCCAAGATAGCGGAGAGATGGAGCTGTAAAAGCTCTCCCCCATAACCCATAAAATATCTGTAAAAAATGACTCTAAACAAATTCTAGAGCAGCAGAAGCCACAAAGTGACAGAGTGAAAGAGATTTCCAGCCCAAGACAGCCTGGAAGACTGACAGGAAAGGTCTATTGTTCTGGGCTCAGAGAGGAGCACAGCCCAGTGTGAGCCATGCAACGTGGTAGGGACAGGACTGGAACAGGTATCTGGGGGAGGGGGGTGCAGAATCCCTGGCAACACCTGTGGTTCCCGGATTGCTCAACCCACAAATGCCAAGGACACTTCAAAGGTCAGTGAGAAAGCTATTTCACTTGGGTGAAAAGGGAACATGGTCTGGCTCTACCAACAGCAGCCACTGCAGTGGCAGCATCCATTTTCGGAGCCCTCCACCAAAAGACCCTGGGGAAATTGAGCTGCTGATCTGGGTCTCAGCCCTGAGTGGCAGCCCTGGGGTGAGGAGGAGCACCAGCGTGGAGGAGCTGGAGGTGGTTATGGAGAGGGAACTCTACTCACAGATCCTGGGAAGAAAAGCTTTTGGTTACTCCCAGACCAGAGCACAGGCCAGGAGAAGAGTAAGCTCCTGTCCCTTGACTGTGCCACTTTGGAGGAACTGAGAACTTATAGGTCCCCAGAGTATACCCTCTTCTTGACAAAGGACTCAAAAGTCAAGTAAATGGCTGGGAAAATATCCAAAAAAGGGAAAAAAATAAGACGATAGAAGGTTACTTTCTTGGTGAACAGGTATTTTCTTCCATCCTTTCAGATAAGGAAGAACAATGCATTACATCAGAAGAAGACATAAAAGTCAAAGCTTCTGCCTCCAAAACCTCCAAAATTAATATGCAGTGCTCTCAGGCCTTAGAAGAGCTCAAAAAGGATTTTGAATATCAAGTAAGAGCACTAGAGGAAAAATTGGGAAGAGAAATGAGAGTGATGCAAAAAAATCATGAAAAGTAAGTCAACAGTTTGCTAGGAGAGACCCAAAAAAATGCTGAAGAAAATAACACCCTTAAAAATAGACTAACTCAAATGGCCAAAGAGGTCCAAAAAGCCAATGAGGAGAAGAATGCTTTAAAAACCAAAATGGGCCAAATGGAAAAGGATGTTCAAGAGCTCACTGAAGAAAATAATTCTTTAAAAACTGAATGCAGCAGATGGAAGCTAATAACTTTATGAGAAACCAAGAAATTTCAAAACAAAACCCCAAAAAATGAAAAAATAGAAGACAATGTGAAATACCTCATTGGAAAAACCACTGACCTGGAAAATAGATCCAGGAGAAACAACTTAAAAATTATGGGACTACCTGAAAGCCACGCTCAAAAAAAGAGCCTAGACATCATATTTCATGAAATTATCAAGGAAAATTGCCCTGATATTCTAGAACCAGAGGATAAGATAAATATTGAAAGAATCCACCAATCACCTCCTGAAAAAGATCCAAAAAGAATAGCTCCTAGGAATATTGTAGCAAAATCCCAGAGTTACCAAGTCAAGGAGAAAATATTGCAAGCAGCTAGAAAGAAACAATTCAAGTATTATGGAAATACAATCAGGATAACACAAGATCTAGCAGCTTCTACATTAAGGAATTGAAGGGCTTGGAATATGATATTCCAGAAGTCAAAGGGATTAAGATTAAAACAAAGAATCACCTACCCAGAAAAACTGAGCACAACACTTCAGGGGAAAAAAATGATCACTCAATAAAATAGAGGACTTTCAAGTATTTTTGATGAAAAGATCAGAGTTGAATAGAAAATTTGACCTTCAAACATAAGAGTCAAGAGAAGCATGAAAGGTAAGCAGGAAAGAGAAGTTATAAGGGACTTATTTAAAGTTGGATTATTTACATTCCTACGTGGAATGATCATATTTGTAATGTTTGAAAGTTTTAGCAAAGAATGTTGAGAATTGTTTTTGCATGCAACTGGGAAATAAGAAATACAGGTAATGGGGTGTAGATATCTATCTTGCCCTACAAGAAAAGAGAGAAGATGGGGACAAGGGAAGAGAGGGGTGTGATAGAAGGGAGGACAGATTGGGGGCAGGAAGAGATGGGGAGAAAATTTGGAAATCAAAATTTTGTGGAAATGAATGTTGAAAACTAAAAATAAATAAATAAACATTAAAAATTGAAAAAAGAAAGAAAAGAGCAACCTACTTTCCCCTATATTGCCTTAGTCCTTGGAGCAAGTGGGTTCAACCTTAACCTAGTTGATTCTAAGCATTTGCCCTATCCCTTCCAAATGCAATATGGTTGATGGTTAGATGAGGCCACATCTCTCCTAATAATAGGTTAGTTAGGGGAAGCAAATTTCTCAGTACTTTGCTCCTCATTGGTTTGATTTCAGAAAATCCAAACATGGACACTATGTCCCAGACTCTGGTAGCATCCATTTACCAGACTAACTCTTCATCATGTGGCTAACAGACCAGAATTAGCTACACTACATTTGTGCATGCTCCTAAATAGGGAATGGGGAATTTCTATTATATACCATCATGAGTGTGGAAAAAGGATTCCCTAACCTATTCCATATAGGAGACTATATAACAGCCTTCCCACTGTACTAATATTTTAATTGAATTTAGCAAACATTTAACAAGCACCTACTCTGTGCAGGGATTAAAAAGTTTAGCTATGACACATGTATGTAAATGGTTAGGGTTTACAATATAATAGGAAGATACGTGAAATATGCAAATAACTACAATAAATATGACATATGGTACTACACAGAAGAGATTTTTTTAAAGAGGCTAAATGAAGTCTGAGGGAGAAGTCATTACTGATTATGAGGATCAAAGAAGACAGCTGATGGGGTGGATGATACCATTGAACAGAACCTTTTCAACAGAAGATGGGAGAGTAATCTAGGTATAGGGAGTAATAATAACATGAAAGTAGGAGAAGTATTGGGACATATGACAGATATGGGAGAACAGCCTGAGCTAAGACTGGCAAAGTAGCATGGCACTAAATTGTAAACTGCCAAGGTAAAGAGTTTTAGTTTCATTCCTTCTGATTCTGGCAGCATTTGTTTTATTTATACAAAACCTTTTTAATTTAATGTAATTGAAATTATCCATTTTACTTCAACTAGGAGGCAGTAGGAGACTTTTGAAAGGTTATAAGCAGAGATGTAACAGAATTAGATGTATGCATAGGGAAGATATCAGGTAACTATAAAGATTCTATTGCAGTTTTCCTAGAAGATGGTGAAAGCCTGTAATTGGATGTAAGCAATAAATATCAAAAGGAGCAGACAGACTAGAGATGTTGCAGAAAATGGGACCAGCAACCCAAAAAGACTTAGAGCAAGAGAGAAGGAAGAAGTAAAATTAAAACAAGAGTTTCAAACATGGCTCAGTTAATATCTATGCACTTAAACAGAAAAGTGGAAGTTGGGTTAGGCAGAAGGATTACAAGCTTGGATTTGAGCTTACTGAGTTTGAGCTACTGCTGAGATACCCAGGTACCAATGTACTTTAGGCAGCTGGATACTTGGGAATCATTCTTTTAGAGACAACAGTTAAAACTATATGGATAAATGAAAAGATGTTCAGAGGATATGTCAAATTTAAAGGGATCTTTAAAATTATCTAAAATAACCCTTTATTTTACAGATGAGGAAACAGAGGCCCAGATAGTTTATCCAAACTACCCTAGGTCACACGAGTGGAAATTAATAAATTTGAACCTGCTATAACCTCTAACTCTAAAACCGGTGATCTCTCCACTGTCCCACAAAAGGGTACTCAGTAATATCAACTGTTATAGAGTCAAGTATTAAATAAAGGTCTTTGAATTTGACAACTAAATAGTTATTGGTGACCTTTAAAAAATCAATTTCTAGAAACTTGTGGGAATAAAAAGCAGATATCAAGGATGTGAGGAGAGAGGGCATGGTAGACAATTGGAGACATTATTGAATCCAGTCAAAATTTTCCAACTTTAAGGTTAAATAAAAAATAAAGACCAAGCTGAATGGGCCAAGAGAAGGCCAAGAGAAAACCAAATAATGTTTGTAGCTACCTCGAATGGAGTCAATGGAAAAGAAGTTACTAAAATTTCATGAGAGAGGAGAGATGAATAAAGTTCATCACCATCTTCTTCCCCTTCCAATCTTCTACCTAAAGTATTCATCTCCTAATTACTGTCCCTCCCCAAAAACACTTGTCTGGAGAACTTCTATGTCACAATTCAATTATATTGCTCATTTAGACCTTGTCCAGATTGGGGGAGTCTATAATCTACACTTGCCTTGAATTTTGCTAAAATAACATATACAGGAGAAGAAACAGCATCAAGCTTATTCTACATTTGCCTTGTACTTAATTAATTTCTTATTCACCCTACAAATATTTTTTAAACTAGTCTTTATTTCTACTAGTAACTTCTACATGCTTGTAACAGATCGTTAATTGTATGCCTGGCAGAATTTCACAAAAGATTTCTCAGAGAAAAAAATATTCATCATGGCTTATTGTGCTAAAGTGCTAAACTTCAGCAGCTAAAGTGTCACATAATGACACTTATGTGGCCTTTAAACAGGTGTCACAGTTAGGGCTACATCTCAGCTAGAAAGAATGCTACTATGACATGGCAGATGAATCATATTTTTCAAGACTTCTATAAAAACAGGATATGGTTGAAGAAATTAGAGACTAGGATGAGAGGAAGGTTAAAAATCAAGGAAAAACATATAATGGCTCTTCATTATAACTTCTTTAGGTTAGAGGATGTTCCTTACTAATTCTGGTATCCTCCAGGCAAATCATCAATTCAACAAGCACTTATTATTAAGCACATGATACATGTCAGGCACAATGCTGAGTACTGGGGGTATAAAGAAAGGCAACCCCCCCAAAATAACCCAACTTCCCCTGTGCTGGACACAGGACCTTGTGTATTAGATAAATTCATGAAATATGTGATAAATTATTTTTGATGAATTGAGTATATCAAGTGAAAAAATGGAAGAGGTGGTTTTCTATAGAACTAATCCTTTGGTGCCCACCATTGCCACTACCATATGCCAACTCTAAGATTCCTGTCACTTAAGGGCTGGTCAGCTCAAATTCTCAGGAATAACAGTATCTATCCTCCCACACCCATCATAACATTGGCCCTACTTCTAGGCTGTACTCATAGCCATCGTCCCACAAAACAACACTTGTACATTCTACTTAGCAAGTAGGTACTCAGTAGATGTGTGAGGTGATGTGTCTCCTACCTCCTGAGCAGTCACAGATAAAGAACACTCGGAAAGGAAAGTTATTGATTCCAGAGTTCTGGGTGCTATCAAATGGCTCAACATTAGAATGATATACTCTTATTAATGGAAAGAAGATATATTACCATCTAATTTATCAATACCCAGTAAGGACCATGATGCCTTGTCATCTGACTTGCAGATAAAACTTCCTCAGTGTGTTGTCTACCTTACCAGAATATAAGTTCTTTGACAACAGGGACTTTTCTGTTTGTATGTCTAGCACTTAGTACAGTGCTCTTCATATAGTAAGCAAAAAATAAATGTGTTTTTCCCCTTTCATTCATTCAATGGGAGATAAGGGAGGAAGCACATTAGTCATAAAGCAAGACTGATATAAAAACTAAAGTATTGGTAGGTCCCTGGAGAATTTTTAGAGCATGATAAGTCAAGAGTTAAGAATATCCTGCATACCAAAAAGTTTAACAGAGCTAGGAAGAACTTATTTATAGAGAAAATAGTATTTGTTGAATTGAGAAAATAAGTTTCAAAATACGGTTTTACCAACTGAATCAAAAAGAAGGATTTATTGGACCTTGCAAAACGCTTTGCACGTATGACTCTGTGGTGTGGATTTCAAATTTTTTGAAGAAGAAATATTCTGTTTTCAGAGGTGATGAAATATTTCAGTGAAGCATTTGACAAAGCTTCTAATAATGTCTTTGTAGACAGTTTATATATGGTGTCAGGATGACGGTGAAGTTAAATGGATTCACAGTAGGCTGAAAAATTTTATTCCAAGAGTACTAATGGATCAATATTAATTGGGAGGAATTTCTCCAGTGGTCACAGGGCTCTGGATTTTGTCCTGTCCCTTAAAGTTATTGGAGATCATGCATATCAAATGTACAGATGACACAAATTAGGAGTGATTGCTACAGTAAAATATCAGATGAAGGAATCAATTATCATAATTATGCGAAGTAAGCATCTGACCTCTGCTTGAACACTTTTCCATGATGTTATGGATAGGATTCATCTATAGGAGGTTAGACTAGATCACCTCTAAGATCCCTTTAAAATTTCAGCTTTGATCTTCATTTTTTTTCATTCAAAGTTGAAGTCCTTCCAGGTCTAAGGTTCCATACTTCTCTCTTATGCTTTACATACTCCAAGGGTCAAGCATTACACATATTCCAGGCTGCAATTCCATTAGTAGAGAGCCCTTTACAGAAAGCCCTTGTATGGAAGCTTCCCACACTGATTGGTAATTTACTTATAATTTATAGTCCTTGAGAATTTTCTTTTTTTTTTCCCCATTGGGTTGTGAGGGGGAAGGAGATAAAAAAGTATTGCTGAATTTGAAAGAAGAGCATGAATTTCATCACAATTGACCAAATAAAGTTCACTTTTCCCATCATTTGAACACAAAGGTCAGATAGTCCTTCCAGGGGAAGAAAAGAAGTAAATTCTACCTGGCCTCTTTCTGTCAATCTCCAGTGCTCAGAGGTTGAAGAATTGGGCTTTACAGTGAACTCTTGTGACCACTTGTGACCCTAAGTAAGTCACTTAACCCTGTTTGCCTTCATTTCCTGGTCTTTAAAATGAGCCAGAGAAGAAAATGTCAAATCACTGTAGTATCTGCCAAGAAATGTAAAAGTGAATGGGCTCTGCTTCATCTCGTCAATGTCAAACAATAGACTTGCACTGATTGGCAGAAAAGGCTTGTAGGGTAACCCTTCTTCTTCCATGTTTAAATGAGGGGTTCTTAACCTGGGATCTATGAACTTAAAAAAATATTTTGATAATTGTGTTTCAATGTAATTGGTTTCCTTTGTAATCCTGTGCATTTTTATTCATTGAAAAACATTATTTTGAGAAGAGGATTCCTGGGTTTTACCGGACTGTCAAAGGAGTCTTGCTATGTGCCAGGTACTGTACTAAGCACTTTACAACTCTAACCTCATTTGATTCTCACAATAACCCTGGAAGGTAGGTGCTATGATGATCTTCATTTTGCAAATGAGGAAACTGAAGCAAATTGGCGTTAAGTGATTTGCCCAGTCACATAGCTAGTAAGTATCTGAAGCCAGATTTGAACTCAGGTCTTCCTGACTCTGGGTCCAAGACTCTATGCCTATGTACAACTTAGTTGCTCTGGTTTGGATGACTTCTCTATTTGAGAATAAGAATTGATTTGCATTTTTGCTCTTTTCAAGGGATAAATATGTCAGCACGTAGAAAGTCATTTTTGTCTTTGTGTTAGGCCTGTAATAAGATTTATAATGAACTGAGGATTACCTAATACTAAACACCCCATATAGATTTAAGAGGATATCATCAGGGTCCTCTATGATCTGGGACATAGTCTGTGACTCTAGAACAAAAGAAAGGAAATAGCCCCTACTAATAATCTCTTTTTCTTGAAGATCCTTCCTAAACACATTATCAGCTCCGACACTACCTACCTCTGCCATTTGCCTTAAATGGTTACGTAGTAATGAGATAAATTTTCTTATGTGAAGGTGGCCCATTACCTTACACTTCTATTTCATACTTGAAGTATTCCTTTTGACTAAGATTTAGAAAGATATGTGTGTTAAATAAAGGGGTGGCTAGGTAGCACAGTGGATAGAGTGTTGGGTCTAGAGTCAGGAAGATTCATCTTCCTGAGTTCAAATCTGGCCTCAGATACTTTCTAGCTGTGTGATCCTAAGTTCCTTAACCCTGTTTGCCTCAGTTTCCTCATCTGTAAAATAAGCCAGAGAAGAAAATGGCAAACCACTCCTGTATCTGCCAAGAAAACCCCAAATGGGATCAGGAAGAGTCAAACATGACTGAAAATGACTAAATAACAAAAAAATCTCCAAATATTTCTATCTCACAGTCTTCTTTTATCCCCACTACTTTATTCTTCCACCAAATGTGAAAATTCCAGATCTTATAAGATTTCTGGACATCACAGAACTGCCACTAGTGTCAGAGCTGGCATAACCATGGTCTAGTAAAGGGATCTATAGATAGATTTCAGGAGGCCTACAGACTAAATGAAGGGGAAAATGACACACATATATAATCTTTATTTTAATATAATTATTTTTATATTAGTGTAATTATTATATAATTATTTTCCCTCAAAATACTAGATATTACAACGTATTCCTATGTAAATGCTATTTTTAATGCGTTAGTTATTTCTCATCTTCCCTACATCAGTACTCTTTTCTCTCCCAACCCTGACCTTATTTTCCCCAAGAAGGGAAGGAATTCATCTGATCAAGTTTCCAATCCTAGATCCTTAGGAGGAAGCAGACAAATGCTAGGGCAGAAGGTATATTTCATTCAATTCAATAAGGACATATTTAGCATCCAATATATGTAAAGTGGATTGCAAACTTAAACTGCTTTATATGTTAGTTATTATCATTATTCTTGTTGCAATGGCTATTATTTTTATTTTTATAATATTAATAAATATTTTCAGGCCCGGGTAATACTAAGACAAAAAATGAAATAGTCCCTGGTGTCAAAAAGCTGATGGTAGACTCTATTGTGGAAAAACATGTGTATATACATACATATATGGGTATGTGTATATGTATATTTATAACATATGTGTGCATACACATACAACATACAGAATAATTCTAGGGTCAGTTGGGCAGAGAATTTTACTAAGGAAAGTTCACCTCTATTAAGTGTCACCTGAGCCTGGCTTTTACAGTCAAGTTAGGGATTCTGCAAAGCAGAGAAACAGAGCCATTCCAGGCATGAGAAACAGCCTGTACAAGTCACAGAAAGGGAAACAGAATACTGCGTACAGAGAACAGCAAGAAAGGTTGACTTCCCTGGAACATTGTGCATAAGGAGAAATAACATGTGAATCAGTCTGGAAAGATAGGTTGAATGATTTTTAAAACCAAACAGAAGAATTTGCATTTTATCCTAATGGAAATAGAGAACTCTTGAAATTTCTTTAATGAGTCGGGGGAGAGATAGATGATGCTTACTATGCATTAAAGTTGAGAATACAAAAACAGAAAGCCCCTGTCCCCAGGAAACTTACTTACATTCTTTTGGGAAGACAACACATAGAGGGGAGTGGTATTTTGGTTTGGAAAGATATCAGCATGATGAGTGGAACCACAGGGGAGTAGATTGATATACCCTTTTTAGTAACCATGACATATTGATTTAAATATGATTACAGAACTAGAAAGGGGAGTGGGCAGAAGAAATACACCGAGTGGGTAACTGATGAGATGTCAGGCAGTAAGAGAAGCATGGCTGACATGCCGAGATATATGGGCACTCACCAATCAACTTGGGTTGAAGGAGGAGAGGCCAAGGCAGAAGTTCCTGAGCTGAAAGGTTTACATGCTCCAGAGCTGATTTTCTGGTCCAAGAATTCAGCTTCATGAGCAGGGAAGTGACATGATCAGATCTGTTATGGGAATATCAGTTTGGCAGCTAAGCAGAGAAGAGGGGAGAGGAGGCAAGGAGGTAAATTATAACTATTGCTACTGCAATACCTCAGGGAGATGATCAGGGTCTAGATTAGTGTGGTGGTTGGATGTAGAGGTTGAATTATCAGAACTTAGTAACTGATGTGAAATGAGACAGAAGTCTTGTCTATAGCTCCAAGTCTGTTAACCTTTGTGACAGATTCACCTGACAGGTGGCACCCTTGACAAAGGAGAGCTGGATTTGCAGGGGGAAAAGATGAGTTCTGTTCGGGACATGGTTACGATATCCCAGTGATGTCAAGGGGATAGTTGGAGATGTGGGACTCAAATTCAGGAGAGAGATGAAGCCTGTAAATGTAGATTTGGGAACCATTTGTACAGAGATGACAATTGAATCTTTGGAAACTGATTTAAGAGGTAAAGGTAGAGTATAGAGAGGAAAGACTTGAAACGAAGCCCTTGGGAACCCCAATGCATAGAGGATGGAATCTGAATAATTATCTGTCAAAGGAGAATGAGAATAATATACTCTTTTACAAGAGTTCAATTAAAATTGCTATATGGATGACTCACAAATCCATATATCAAGCCTCAATCTCTCCCTTAAGCTTCAATCCTGCATCACCGATTGCCTGTGAGACACTTCAAATTGTACATCATGAAGACATGTTTCCTACTGCCTCTAGAATAAAAATATCAATTCTTTTATTCAGTCTTCAAAACCCTTCACAACCTTGTCCCAAACTCTTTCCAGACTCACTGGACATCACCAGACACTCCTTCTCTCTATGCTCTACCATTTCTATGTGCCTTTGCAGTATTCATCATTCCTGGCATGTACTCTCTCCTCACCTCCATCTTACAGAATGAAAAGCAGTTAGGTGGTGAACCTGTTGTTAGGAAGACTTGACTTTGAATACAACCTCAGGCACATAACCCTGTCTGCACTCAGTTTCTTCCTCTATAAAATGGGATAATAATAGCACCTACCTCCCATAGCACTGGTGTGAAGAAAAAATTCAAAAGTATTTTTGAAAACTTGAAGCACTATGTCAATACTAATTATTATTATTTTAGTTGTGGTTGGTATTAACTTCTTTCAAGATGCAGCTCCAACAATCGACGAGGTGGAGACTTTCTCGATGCCTTCGACTGCTAGTGCCTTCCATGCCAAACTGCCTTCTATTCAACTACTTTATATTTACGTACATTTATTCTGTACGTGCTCATGTATGCCACGGCTGTCTCCCATATTTGAATGTAAATTCTTTGCAAGTGAGGATTATTTCATTTGCTTTATTTGTATCCCCAGTGCATAGGCATGCTTAATAAATAAAATAACAAAAATAAATAAGCAAAAGGCATGTAATAAATGCTCATTGATTGGTGGACTAATGATCAGTTAAGGGGACAGCAGGACAGAAGGCAAGGATTTTGTCATTTTTTCTTTGGGTTTGGATATCTGGGCATGTTTGCAAGCAGTTGGAAAGGAAGTAGCAGATGAAGACAGACTGAAGGTTAATAAGAGTAAAGGGAATAATTAGAAGACAATCTCACAAAGGAGATGGAAGGAAATGGATTCAGGGCCTAGGTAGGGATGGGCTGACCTTGAGAAGAAAGGGGGTAGTGTGTGGGAGTGGTACTTTTTAGAAGATTTGAGCTATACAAGTGTGAAGAGGCAACTCCAAAGACATAAGCTTAACTTTCTCATTAAAGTATGAGGAAAGGTCCTCTACTGATATGCAGAGAGTAGGGTGGTAGGGAAAGTGAGTCAATGAAATGAGTTTAGAAGAGACATTGTGGGGAAAAGGACCAAAAGGGAAGAGTATGACGGTTACCATGCTGTAGTGAGTACCAGTTGAAACTTGGTAACAGAAAAATCTGAAATGGGCCCTGTCAGTACCATTGTGCAACTTTTTTAGCACTTGTTCAATAGACTGTGAATAGGAACAGAGAAAGTAGAGATTATAGGGTTAATTTGGAAAGGGATGATGTACCTTGGTAATAAAACCACATCCTCTGAGGCTTGATGCAGATGTGGATATTTAAACAGGGAGAGGAAATGCGAAAAAATTAAAGCTTTCTTTTCCTATTTGGGTATCCAAGCAATTAAGTTTTGTCAAGAGAATGTGGACAGACGTAACTACTAGAAAGAAAATCTAACGTAGAGAGGTGAGATTTGGATTAAAATGTAACTTAGGAAATGGTTTTACATGACATTTTGTTGTGCTAACATTTTATCTTTACCTATACATAGTATACATACATATGCATGTGTGTATATATATGCATATGTGTACATATACGCATAGTTATTACTATTACTTATGGGCATCTAAGTTCCTGCTTAATATACGTTCTTTCATTATCATTGTCCCAATCAGATGGCTCAATCATGACTAATTTCAAATAAGGTTGAAAGTAAATAGAATCCTTAACCGTAACTGTCATTTCTACCTTAATAGGTTATACCTCCATAGTATTTTTCACTTAACAAAGTCTTTTCACATATAACAGTGTCAGGTAATAGAGTTGATATCATTTCCATGTAAAAGAGAAACTAAGGCACTGAAGTTAAATGCATGTTCAAATTCATATAATCATCCCCAGAGCTATAACAAAAATCTAATTCTCTTGAATTGCAAATAATCTTATACCAACTTCTCATTTTTCCAAAGAAAGAAATTTTTTTTCTAGCACTTCATGGATGTTAGACTTCGGCACATTTCTCAGTACAGACAGTAAAACCCAAATGGTAAAATTTCATTTTCTCCTATGTTAGACTGTCTAGGTTATTGTTGGCCAGGATCCAGTGCTGTAGGGCAAGATTTAGCCTACAGCCAAACTAAGCTATACATTTTTGGTACATTTTTGGCTAAATTTGGTTTAAATGTCAGGAAGTGAAACAGGGGTATTCTATGATTCATAGCCAAGTAGCATCATTCCCTACCCCCTAGCCATCTTCTTGACATCCTTACCAACCTTCTTGTCCTGTACACATTCTTTCTATCACTACCACTACCACTACCACTACCACCCCTCTGGCTCTAGAACTTTGATCAAATTAACTTTGCCATTGTACCTGTAATATATCCTCCTATGGCCTTATTCATTCTACCTATAACCTTCCAGATCAAAGTGCTCCTTCCTGGCCACCATTCCATGAAGTGTTGTCTGTCACTAATAGAATATAAGCCTTGTGAAGGCAACAACTATCTTTGCTTTTGTATTCTTATCTCCAGAGCTTAGTTCACTGCTTGACATATAATAAATGCTTAATTGGTGGAGTTATTTCCCCCTTATGTTAATTTTTCCAGAAGAATATTAGTTCAGGACAAAAAGAGAGAGAATTGTTCCCCAAAAGTAGCACCACTGTATATTCATGACAGTCATAGAAGGGGGACAGATGCCAATAGGGAACAATTTGGAGATATATCCCCCTCCCATTCCTAGCTTTGTGGGAAGTCCAATAGATCAGACATTCACTAAGCTATACACTTCATTTCCAGGCACTAAACCACTCAGAGCCCAAACTTACTTAGCATTTTAGACAAAGATCTGATATGACACTAATAGGAGATTATTCCACCATCTATCTTTCAAGGGGGCAAGGCAGTGGGGCAGCCTGGACTCCTGAAATCAGGGTATTTTCTCAGTTTCTCAACATGGAATGAAAAATATGGGATGAGACACAGAACTCAACTCTAACTGAGCCATAGCAAGCATGTGCCCAGCCTCTGGGTCAATTAAACATGAGCATACATTCATCCTGAGGTCTGGGACCATACCAGTCAAACCAGCTTTCACAATTAGTATTTAAAAGCTGGGACTTTCCTAGATACACAGGGGTCAATGATGAAACATTTCCCTTCCTGTGAAGTGATACAAACAACCAGAAACATTAGTAAAATATTGAAAACAAAGTAAAGTAAAAAGATGGAAGAAACTTGGTGGTCATGGGAAAAGTTGCATACTTTCCAAAATGAAATTCTAGTACTCCTTTCGTCTTCTACAATTCCAAGAGTAGCTCACTGTGTCTTTCATGTCTGCCTTCACTATCTCTAATGATGGACCAGTATAGTGTGTTCTCTGAAGGGCAATGGAAAGAGAAGTTATGCCTAGAAATGACCTGTGACACATTAACAACAACATATCATACACACACACTCCAAAAAAGCCTAAAAGACATGAATGAATAAAGCCTTCATTGTTTACCATGGATGTAGCACTGTGCTGAGTAGTGGGAATATAAATAGAGAGGTAAGACAGATCCTGGTCTCAAGGAGCTCACATTCCAGTGGAAGACCTTTTCACTGTCAGATGGAAAGTCGGATAGAAAGATGTCATGGTCCTTAGGGTGTAGCAGCAAGGCAGATGGTAATGCTTCTTCTCTGAGGTCATTTTCACTGATAAAATCTTATGGTTTTCTGATGACGAAACATTTGACAGTGCCAAAGCCTTTGGTAGCAGGTATCTCCTGACTTTGCTTCCCAGGATGATGGCTGTGGACACTAGGCTGGGAATATTAAGGTCTTGGGCTCTCCATCAGGGTCTGATGTGGTCAAGGTGGTAACTGGGGGCAGGGTGGGTGGATCTGCCTTGTACATGCTGCCTCATGCCTCTCCCCCAGGGTTACCCTGCTGCTTGAGCAAGGCTGGTTTGCCTGCTGTGGGTGGTAGTTGGATGGCAGTTGGAGGGGGTGGTTGGTCCCTTCTCCATAGGAACTGCCTGCTGCTTTCATTCCCTGAAGTCCTGTGCCTTGATGACAACATCATCAAAGAAATATAGAACCAGAAAAAGAAAACTCATCATGTAGGAAGAGGGAGGAATAAAACTTGATCAGTCTACATGGCTCCTATGTTATGTCAAGAAATCTAGAAGAAAATCCCCACATATTAAATGCATCTCATGTGAGTATTTACAAGAGGGTCCAGATAAGAGCAAGAGAGGAATAGAATTCATGGGTGGGTTGCGATCTGCTTCCTTGGAAGAAATACCTACCTCTACAAGATCACAGAACCATGGAAATCTCAAATTAAGTCAGAAAAGGCATCTCATTTTTATTAGGTCCAGAAAGTCCTGTTAATACATATGTATAATACACTAAGTCTAATTAATAATTGAACTTCATTTTTCTTGTCTTGAAGGTTAAATTCACTTCTGTTGGGATTATACACGGTGAACTTAACACATGTAAATCACCTCTTTATCTTGTATCATTTCACAGAACCTCATAGACCTGAACATATTTGCCTTTCAGAAAACAGAACCAAGTTTCTCTTTTAATCATACATATCTTCTACCTGGACCTATAACAGCCCTCAACCTGATGGGCTACCTTAAGTACTGAAACCTCTATTTCCCCAGAAAGCACAAGCAACCATGAGCATGTGGTGATTTCTGTTCTAAAGCCAAGAGATAGAGGCAGCAGAGAGAGGTCTGGCACACCAGAAATGGGACAAGGTTTTGGCTACTGCTTAAAGGACTAGTCATGAGACTAAAAAAAGGCTTAGGTGAACAAAAACCCAGGTGAGCCATGTAAGGCTTGGAAATAGCTCTTTTACTGACTCAAAGGGAGGGAAGGAAAGCAAACTGACCCATCTTGTTTTGCAGCTGGGCCTTTTGTCCATTTCCTTTCTTAGACTGCACAGTGAGAGAGGGCAGCTACAAGGAGCAGCGGGAGCTAGAGATAGCACAAGAGAAAGCGACTATTCAAGAGAGTTCAGTCCTCCCAGTTGGAGAACTCTCCACAAAGGAATGGCAACAAATGTGGACTTGAAAGGAGAAAAAGAAATGTGTACAACAATCCGCCTCCTCCAAGGAGCCTTTGATAGGCTGGTTCTTACCCGCTGCTTTATCCCTCATTCTTCCCAAGTTAACCGCCTCTAGCTGCAGCAACTGTTTCCTGTAAGAACCTGTGCTGAATAACTATGAATATGGATCCCAGGAATGGATGGTGCATGCAGTCAGCCCTAAATCAGGCCAGGGAAAATAACCACAGAAAAGGATTCATTTCTGAAATGTCATCAGTAGGTGATGTCAAATGAATTGGCTTGGGACGCAACAGAACTCCAAAGGCCTTAGTGATCCTCTCACTTTTGATACTGAGATGCTGATTCAGTTTAATGGCCATTTGGATCATAAAGGACCTAATAATGACAAAAGCTATGGGTAGGAAAAGAAAGCTTCCGATGATGCTGAAACCATTTTGTCCCAAAGGGAACTTCAATTCTTAAAACTCTCCATTCAATAGGTATTGACTTTCAAAATAATTCGGTTTTCCATTCCTCAAAGGTTAGATTAACGATGCTGTTTAATTCTCTTCCTCCTCCCTCCTGGCATCCTTCTTTTGCCTATTTCATGAGATGTGGTAGGCAGAACTAAGTAAATGAAATCAAAGTCAAATCAATTTGGCTACCTGTTATAACAGCTCTAGGAAAAAAATCTGATAGAAGAGAAGGCTGAAATTTATGAATTTTAGTCCTTAGAGTTCAGTAAGCCTTTCGATTTTGGCACAAATGATAGTTTCATCAATAAGTTGGAAATATAATTCAGATTAGTGTTATCAGCCTTTTAGAGGTGACTTGCCATGTCTCCATTTATTCATTCTGGAAATAGAGGTAGGGAAATAGGTTAGAAAATAGCATACCCATGAGCTCAGATTTTTACAAACAAAGGTTGGATTTTTTTCCCTTTAAATACAGGTTGCTTTTCCAAAGCAAACAGAATCATAGAATGTCAGAGATAAGTGGGACCTCAGAGGTTATGAGGTAGCAAGTGTGGTGTAGTGAGAGAAAGTGAGCTGTAGTAGTTTGGAGAGAGAGACAGAGACAGACAAAGACAGAGACAGAGAGACAGAGAAAGAGACAGAGATGGGCGGTGAGAGGAGGGTGTACTTTAGGAGGAACTCATCAACAGGACAAGGGCGAGGAACCTTAGAGAGAATTACCCCCAGGTTAAGAAGACCACAGAAATGATTGGATATTCCAGAATGAGGAGGCCACCAATATTAAGGAAAATTTCAGAATGAGGCTATGATGGAGGCATGATTGGTTTTGAAGTTCAGAAGCTGGAAACAGATCTAGGAGGGAAATGGTTGAAGGGATGGGATGCTCAACCTAAAGGAGAGAAGACTGAGGGTGAACAAGATAGTTGTCTTCAAGCATTAAGGTCCTAGTGTAGGGAAGAGGAATAGATGAGGTACCAGAGGTACCAGAGGTCAGAGCTACAAATGAGGCAAAAATAGCTTTGATAATAAGCATAAAATTTCCTAATAATTAAAGATATCCAAAAGAGGAATGAGCTGCCTTTGCAGGTAGTCAGTGGTTTGGGTTTTTTCCTTACTAGAAGTCTTTTTTAAAAAAGACAAACTCTCTTCTGCTATGTTATGGACTGAATTTTTCTTCAGGTATGGTCTACATTAATTGGACCCTCAGATCTGTTCTCCCTCTGAGATTCTATGAGCCTCAGTATAGGTGTAAACAAAATGGGAATCATCATCATAGCTTCCCTGAAACTCAAGGTTGGGTTCATCTCTCTCTCATCCTTTGGGCTCAGACTGCAGTGAGTTTCCAAGGAAACACTGGGACAGATACAGACATCAAGATACTGTTGCATTCCCAACTGTTCTGTATATTTTCCATTCTTCTGACAACTTCCATTGTTCTGAGAAGAATGACTTCTCAGGTTTCAAAACACACTAGAGATGGTTGTGTGTCTCTTCAGTTAGGGTAACTGCTGTCAACATAGCATTATATATTCTAGTGAAACCAAGTCCATCCCCAAAGGTGCTCAATTTTGCACAAAATAACCAGATTTGCAAAGTGCTATATCTATTTTTTTATGCTGAAAATTCTTTTAAAGCAATTATTGTTCTACTGGTAGAGTTGATGTTGGACATATTGTTACTTGAGGTTATTTTGTCCATGTTTACCACTTTACCTTCTCTGCGTTTGTTACAATCAAACATTAATTAAAGCTGGAAATGAAGCTACATCTATTTGGGATAATAGTTTTCAGATCATTATACAATCCAGCAGGACAGTTAGGATTTGGATAGAGCACTGGGTTTGGAATCAGGAAGGCTCATCTTCCTGAGACCAAATCCAACCTCAGACATACCTATCAAGGCTATGTGACCCTGGGCAAGTCACTTAATCCAGTGTGCCTCAGTTTCATCATCTGTAAAATGAGCTGGAGAAGGAAATGGCAAACTACTCCAGTATCTTTGACAAGAAAATCCCAAACGGGGTAATAAAGAGTTGGACACAACGGAAATGTCTTAACAACAGAAACACACAATCCAGCATGGTAAGAGTTCTTACTCTATTAGCTTGGGAGAGACTATGGCAGGAAGGTCCCTCTGTTCCACCCTATGAGCTAACTTTGCGGATTGTGGCTGGTCTTATTTGATTTCTCTGAATTTTTTGGCAGAGGAAGCAATCTACATGAGGCAATAATTGGAACAAAGGAGGAAGGCATTCTTTTATGTAGATTCCATAAAGACTCAGAAGGAATTTATATGTAAAATTTGTTGTTGTTCAGTCAATTCTCCACGACCCTGTGGACTATATTGTCCATGGGGTTTTCCTGGCAAAGATACTGGAGTGGTTTTCCATTTTCTTCTCTAATCAATTAAGGCAAGCAGAGGTTTAAGTGACTTGCCCAGGGTCATACTGATAGTAAGTGTCTGGGGTCAAATTTGTACTCAGGTCTTCCTGACTTTAAGCCTAGAACTCTATCCACTAAGTCACCTGGCTGCTTCCTTAAAGTGGATAAAGCAGAAGATTAAAATCTTCTGTACTGAAGAAACAAGCAATTCCCTTCACAAAATTTTAATGCAATTATATCTTGATGCTGTTATAGCTTTTTAAGCTATAAAACTCCAAAGAGAGTTACCTTCTAGATGAAATATATATTTATCATAGAAAAAAGACAGTTCTTGCACTACATACCCCCCCCACAAGATTCATTAAGGAAAGGGCTTGATAAACCTTAAAGTACAATATTATTATTACTAAATATCCCTTCCAAGAGTCTACTATTTGAACATGTATTTGAGCATACTATATGAAAGGTGACCATGATCTGTCCATGGAAAAACCCTTAGTGTGCTCTTTTTGAAAGGTAAGAATAATTAAGATCTCACTCTTATATCTCATCATACACAATTCTGGATAGCTTCTACAATCACTTCTGATGGAAGAAGTTTTTAATCATAAGCTACCATAGAAGCTTGGGTTTAAAGGAGAATATGACTATCTAGGACATGGAGGGGATGCATAACTAGGACCAAAAAGAATTTCCGTTTAATTTAATTGGTTTGAGTATGTAGTCAGGACCAAGGACAGAATAGAAATAAGGAATGGAGAGCAGGACCAAAAGCAAGAAAAGTATTATCCAAATATGGAAGAACAACTGCATCTGAAACCTGACTCTGGCTATAGGGAACACAGAAAAGGAGGGTGCCAAGGAGATACTCAAGGGTCAACATTGGGTTGTTCCATCAAAGACCATCAGATCTCTGGAGGAGAAAAACAGAGGGGTAGAGAGAATGAAGGGACTCAGAAGGTACAGTATACACCAGACTGAATATAGCTATGAAAGCAAGGATGACATTCTAACTTCAACAGAAAGGTTCACAAGATTTTTAAAATAATAAAGCCCAAGGTTTCACCTTGAGCACTACACTCAGCTTAATTCCCATTAGAGTATAACTTTGAAAACATATTTATGGATGACTCCAGTCCATTGTAGTCTCTCCCTCCAAAGAACTCAAAGCATTCAAGGTTTATGCCACTCATTGCATAATTAACAGGATACCCAGAACCCTTCCAGTGAAGCCAGGTTATGAGAAGTCCTACACCACCAGGGACATCTTCTCCTCCTCGTTGCACTGCCCCCATGGTCTCCTGCAGGCTTGGTCTCCCAGAATCCATCCAGGCTACTTGACTGCACACAGGGCTTAGGAAAGATGGGAGTCACTAACTATTCTTTCCAGAAAGATGGAAGACCACCAGATCTTACCAGCTGCCCTCCTATACTCCGAAGACTCCTGGCATCATAAACTGATCCAACAATATAACTTCAAACAATAAAACCCCTGGGCTCTTAAGGTTCCTGATCTTTCCATCTTTTCTGCAACTGAATTTTTGATGTACTTTCTTCCTCATGTGGAATGTGAATTCCTTGAGAACATGGGCTTCTTGTATTTGTATCTCCTTACTTAGCACAGTGTTTAGAATATGATAAATACTTAATAAATGTCTTTGATTCATTCATAATAGATTATATCATTATAACTCTCAGATATAATAATTATATTTAAGTTTTATAGCAGTTTAAGGCTTATGAAGCACTTTTTCACAATACTATAAGTAGCTAGCGTTAGTACATCATTCTCATTTTACAGAGGAGGAAAACCAGAGCACATAAATACTTAAGTGGTAGCTAAAAAGAGACTACTGGGCCTGGGATCAAGAAGACTTGAATTCAAATTCAACTTCAGACACTTACTAGCTGTGTGACTCTGGACAGTTCATTTTCAGTTTCATCAATGATATAATGGGGATAAGAACAGTACAAAATAATACAGTATATTAAAGCACTTAGCAGAGAGCCTGGAACATAGTAGGCATTATGTAAAGACGTATTTCCTTCTCCCTCCCCTCTTCAGCTCCCTGCCTCCAACCTAAGTGATTTGCCCAAGGTAAAAGCTAGAAAGTGGCAGGTCCTGGCATCATGAGTGGAGCATGTCCAGTGATCTATTACCCAAATATTCTAAGAGCAATAATATCCACCTTGCTGAGCATGATTCTTCAAAGATTCCTTCCCAGAAAACCTCTTGTGTCTTGGTTGATCTAATCAGCCTGATTTTATTACCTCTCCTCATTGACCCCCATATGCCCATTTAATCTTTTCTATAGCTAGACATATTTATTTTATATCCTACATGATGGCTTCCCTAACCTTTGGTTCATTGTCAATCTGGTTTACTCCACTGGGACTATTCATAAACCGGTCATAACAGCTAAATCACATTAGGTTCTTTCCCCTACATAATTTTCCAATCTCTGTTCAGTTTTTCTCTTCTCTTCAAAATCAGAGCATTCCCTACCCTCCACCCCCACCTCAGTATCCCCAGGTCCTTTAGAAACTATTTCTACCTGTCATTTACTATGGGACATTTGGTTTTTAAAGGATGACTCCAGGATGTCAAGACATATGTTAATGTGCTCCTGATTAAGGACCTTTGTTACCATGACAACCAGACAGCAGCAGCCACAGCAACCAAAATGGATGCCTTAGCAGTAGCTAAATTCATTTTAGTGTAAGTGTGATACTTTTTCTCTTCATCATTAAGCCTTCACCACAACGTTATAAAAATATACACTAGTCTTTCAGTTAATTCCACCTATATGACTTCTTAAAATGAAAAAAAATATAGGTCATAAAAATCTTGCAACATCCAGGAAAATTTCAACAAATCTTCACTTTAATGCACAAGAAAATCTTTTGTAAAGGAAGACATCTCTTTTTTTTCTCACAATATTATTAATGCCTTTAGTAATAAAAATAAATCAAAACTAGTGACAGAAAGGGCAGCTATAATGTAGAACATAATCATCAAATGTTTTTCTAAACACAGAACCCTAACATCTAACCTACACTCCTCCAGTCAAGTTAACCTGTTGCAAAAAAAGTAATTCTGACAGTTTTCTCCACTTTGGATACCAGGATTATCCTCTTTCTTCCTTCTAAAGTATAGTACAGGAATTTAAGAGAATCCAGTCTCACTCGTTAGCTGTCAGATAAAAAAGCTATGTACTTATCTACCTGCATATCAGAAAATAGTTCTCTGAATGGCCATTTAGAGCACTGAAGTCCTGGAGCTAATGCTATGCCTTCCATTACTGTGCTGAGTTTTCTTAGGTGATTTTGGTGCTGCACGGAGTGGAATAAAGAGAGTTTAGCTCTGCCTGAGTGTAAAAATTCCAAAGGACTTTTTAAAAAGGTCCAGATCTTCTGCTTGGATGGAACCTCATAGCCATCATGGAAGACTGGCAGCATCATCACACCTAGAAGATGCTTTTGGGAGGTGACTCTTCAGACCAGCCACTAGGCACAGTTCTCCTATCAAGAATCCTGAAGTACTATAGCTACTGCGGAATGAGAGCACCTACAGATAAAATCTTGGGAACTTTGATTTTATGCTTTGAAGCAGACCTATTGGCTATATTCCGCTGATGGAGAATGTTATACCGATCTATCTGACCCATTGTACTGGATCCCTAATTCTAATACTGCACAACCAGTTTTACCAATTTCTAGATAGGTAGTTTGTCATTTTGCTTCTTCAGAACCCCATACTTTTCTATGCTTAGTCAACCATCTTTCTTATTTGGTTTAGCCATCTCCTGTCCCATATACTGTGCCCTCTAGAATCTCTGTTCTTTTGTCAACAAACTCTCCTAAACTTTACAAATATTTAACTAACATCGCTTCTAAACCTTTCTGTTGAACAAAAACCCAAATATCCCTTCATAATGCCAGGAAGTAGGGTTGGTCTTTGCCTTCCTCCGTCTTGCCACTTTCAAATCAGTCATCAATCTACCTTCTCTTATCAACCCTGCTTCTGAAGTCTATATAAGCTACCTATATCATTCTTGTTTCTCTTATTTCCTGGATTTCAGATCAATTTCTCAGTGACTTGGTATTTTCTTCTTATTTATTCCATCCTGCCATCTCTTACCATTACCCTCAAAGAACTCATTTTGATGAGACAATTCCTAAAACTTTCAATTCTTCAAATATAACAAACTGTTTCTATACCCCACTTCATTCATGCAAAGGCAGGGGCACATCTCCAGGGATGGGGAGCCTGAGGCCTCAAGGCCACATGTGGCGCTCTAGGTCCTCAAGTACAGCTCTTTGATTAAATACAAACTTCACAGAACAAATACCCTTAATAAAAGGAATTATTCTGTAAAAGTTAGACTCAGTCAAAAGGCCACAATCGAGGACCTAGAAGACCACAATCAAGGACCTAGAAGGCCGCAAGTGGCCTCAAGCCCACAGTTTCCCCATCCCTGCTTAGACTTTACCATTCCTTGGAATTGTACCACTTCTAAAATCCTAAACTGTGAAACTTCATTCTTTCACCTCATATTGTCATGTCCTTCACTGTATTTCTGTTCTCCAAGTCTACTTGCCTCCATACCCATCCTTCATTAGAGATTTGACCACTTTAATACCTGTGTAGCTAGAATTCCATGCCAGATTCTTGAAGGTCCTCTAAACTTGAGGAGGTTCAATGAACTCAGTGATTAGGTTCATTGAATTGATGCGGCTCCTAAAGACGAAGAAAAGGAACATTCCCTAATACAGTTTCTTTCTCTAATCTTTTTCCCTTTTCCTCTTCTTTAGGAACCTCATTAATTCCCAAAGTGTTGTCTATCACCTGTACATGGGTAACACCCAAATCTCTCCTTCCACTGCTCATGTTCAGTCTTAGATCCCTCTTAAATAGATGTCTATCCACCACTTCACCCTGTCCTCTGTTGAAATCCATCTCCAAGGCCTAATGATATTGTGCTTAAACCCCTTAATCCTTTTTGCTAGGCATCTGAGTGCCTCAGGGGAGAGAACTCTGGGTCTGGATGCAGGAACTTCTGCGTTTGAATCTGGTCTCAGACACTGTGTAACCTTGGGCAAGTAACTTGAGCTTATCCTGCCTTAGTTTCTTCAACTCTAAAATGGGGATTATTAATACCCCCACCTTACAGGGTGGTCATGACAATCAAATGAGATGTTTGTAAAGTGTTTAGCACCATGCCTTGTCCATAGCAGGCTCTTAATAAGTGTTTGTTTCCTTTTAACTTCGCAACCTCTGCTTATTGTTTACTCCAGAACATATTCTACCACTAAAAAGTTGCACTGGAGTTAGACTTTTGTTCTGTAGGGCACAGGAATTAAAGGTTTGAATCTCTCATATAGGGTTACATAGCTAAGCATAGGAGGTTGTTAAAGAGAAAACCAGAAGTTAGGCTACTGACTGTATATATCTATAGTTATGAGTGATTCACAAATAGGCCCTTCTCAAGTATAATGAATCATTTGGGGAACCATTAATTAAAACCAACTAAATTATCAGCTAACTTTGAAAGTAGGCAATTATTAATGAAAAGGTCAGGTTAACTCTCAAAGAAGATATAACACAATGAACTTAAAAGAAGATACTCATGAGATATGTAGGCCATCCAGTCTTCCTCAATATGATATCAAGACACTCATAAACAGATTCCCACCATACTTATCCAGTCTTTTCTCCCACTCCTCTCCAACACAAACTCTCTGACTCAGGCAGCAATGGAGCTGGAAGGCCCTTTTGAGGTCATTCAATGAAACCCTCTTGTTTTACAAATAAAGAAACTGAAGCAGGGCATTCTGGGAGTCAGTGGTACAGTCAGAACTGGAGCACAGATAATTTTACTGTGCTCCACACAGTACATCCCCTTCCTCTTCTGTGTCCTTATACCAGCTGTTCTGATTAGATCAAATCCCTACCCCAGCCTACATTCCCTGATTCTAACCTCATGACAAATATCAGGCAATTCAAACATTCGTCATCTGTCAAACATAGGGTATCAGTTCGTAGAAGAAGAGATACATGCATTTGATTTCTTTTCCATTTCCTGCTAAATGGAAGAGTGATACAATGAGGATACTAATAATAAAAATAAACAACTGATTTTTATAGTTCTTCAAGGTTTTCAAAGTGCTTCATACAAGTTTTTCCATTTGAATTTTACAACAATCTCATGAGGAATGGCTTTACTAAAATGATTTTAAAGGTCAGAAGAATTAGTTCTCCTTTGAGTAGGAGGCTGTTTCTTCTGTATAGCTGAAATAAGAGCTAATAGACCTAACGATGGCAAATGGCCTCAATGGTTCACTAACATATGGATCCATCTCTGGCCATTTTCAGATTAGTTCCCCATGAATAAATGGGAAATTTTCCACATTTTAAAAGATCATTGTAAAGTTACTTTGGGGGCTTCTAGGTGACACATTGGATAGAGTACTGGACCTGGTGTCTAGAAGACTCTTCTTCATGAGTTAAAATCTAGCCTCAGCTATTTCCTAGCTGTGTGACCCTGGCAAGTCTCTTAACCTTGTTTGCGTCAATTTCCTCATCTATAAAATGAACTGGAGAAAGAAAATGGCAAACTACTCCAGTATCTTTGCTAAGAAAACCCCAAATGGGATCATGAAGAGTTGAACATGACTGAAATGACACAACAACAACAAAAAGGTTACTCTTTGTTTTCACAAACATATAAGATCATGACACAGATAAAAATGCACAAAGAAAGTCTGGTAAGATATAAGGAAAAATTGTGTTACTTAGAAGGAGGATAAAACTCTGTAACCAGATATAGGGCAATCTCTATATCTAGAGATCTTTAAAAATAGGTTGAACGATGATCTATCTTGTATGATTTATGTGCCTACCTGCCTAGAGGCAGAAACTAGACAAATGACCTCTTAAGAGCCCTTCCAATTCTGGGAGTTTAATCCATAATAATTTTCCATGTCTGTTGCTTCAGCCATGTAACTCCACTACTTTTTTCCCCTCCAAAGGCACCTTCCATATCAAACACTGACTTTGCTATTAAAATATCTCAAGTTTCCATCAGTTTACTTTCATCTTCTTTTATATTATAGTAACTATATCTAAGCTCTATTTGTTCTCTTGCAATCTTTTCATGTTATTCTCTCAGTCTTTGTGGTTTTTCAGTTGTTTCAAGTCATGACTGACTCTTCATGACCCCATTTGGGGTTTTCTTAACAAAGATATTGGAATGGTTTGCCATTTCCTTCTTTAGCTCATTTTACAAATGAAGAATTGAGGTATATAAGGTTAAGTGACTTGCCCAAAGTCAATCTATGTATCAGTACATCTGTGTATCTGTCTTTATATCATAATTCAAGACCATTTCCTCTAGGATGATTTTATCTTATCAATTCTACCTGTTTTCTAATGTATCAGTGTATGATGTGATGCCTCAAATTCAACCCATTCTTCCTAGTTAATATACCTTTTGTACCCATTTTCTATGTCTTTGGGTTTTCCTCTTAGATTGTATGTTACCTGAAGATAAGAGTCATTTCTACTCACTCTATTTCCATTCAATTACCAACATTCACAAATCACAGTGTTATATAGTCTTTGGGCACCAAAATAGTTTTCACATAATGATTGTTCCACTTTCCCTTTAATTCCCATCCAGGGATATATCTTAGAACAACTCTGAAAAAAGGGACAGAGGTAGAGTCTCAAAATACTTCCATTCCCCAATTCAGGTTTCAGTGCACCATTCCAAACCTCTTTAATTTAATATGATATTTTAATTCTATATGGCAACTTTCCTCCAGGGTCTTCAGAACATTTTATACATAATTCATTTATCTCATAAAGTCCCTGCAAATAATGTCTATTATAGTTCTGTGGGCATCACTTCCTCAGAAATCCCAAAGCCTGGCCACTAAAACATCCAAGATGTCATATTAGGTGTTCTCATACATGAATCTAAACCCCACCAGCAAAACAGACTTTTACTGTAGTCCTTCCAAGGAGAGGCTTGCATGATGTAGGCCCCCTCCCACATAATAGGTACAAAAAATATGTAATGAAAGACTTCATTATTATCATCTGGTGAGGTAAGAGGAGTGTGTGTGTGTGTGTGTGTGTGTGTGTGTGTGTGTGTGTGTGTGTGTGTGTGTTTCGTTGACATCTAAGAAAACACCTCAGGAAATTGGGTCCAAAATTATTAACCTTTCTTCTCCTGGCTAAATATTTCCCCCTTGTCCTGGGTCAGAGGTGACGCATGTTGCTGTCTTTCAATGGCTATTCAGAGGACAGTATTGGGTGGCTAGGTAGTTCTTATGATTTATATACTTATCCTTTAAGAACTGAACACCAATATAGTTGACATTAATTAACCCTCTACACCCCCACAAAGATCTAACATTTAAATGAAATTAAATATCTCTGTTGCCTGTGGGGGACACTGGCAGTAAGCAAAAAGGAAATGTCTGCTTGCAGCTTTCCATACTGGTTGCTGCTTTGTATTTCTGGTTCCAAGAATACAGAGTGCTTACATTTCTGTGCACGTCAAACCAATACTGTACCCACCTATATTTATACAAAGCAACACGTGAGGCCATGTCTGATTGCTTTCGGATCATAGGACACCTGAAGGAAAATGAAGCCCAAATCTCCATGTAAGACCCCAGGGCACATCTTGTCCATTGCATTCTTCTCCAGGTGCTTGTTGCTGCTGCCGCCACCAACAAGATTAACAAGAAGGTTATATTTAAACTTCAAGAGGCGCTGCTGTGCCATTATGGGTCTATTTAAAATCCTCTGGGCAGCTGCAGTACATAATAACAAATCAGCAGGAGGGAGGGAGGAAAGGCAGGAGAGGAGATGGAGGAAAGGGGAAAGACAAAGTGGGGCTGTGAGCAGGTCAGGGGCATCACAGATTGTTTCTGTGAAAAACTGACTGTCAAAAGATGGCAGGGGGTAGGTAGAGTTAAAGATGCCACCAACAGAGTCAGAGACAGTGAGACAGAGACAGAGAGATGCATTAGGAGAGTGTCCAAAGAAAAGGCAAGGAAACCATTTAAGACCCTAAGATGAAAAAACACAACTTTTCTATCTGTGTAGACTATGTCCTTTTTTCAGAACACACAGTTTCTCCCTAGAAACTCTATCAAATAGCACAGGCTACCCACTCAACTTTCATAAAGCATCAACATTAGAAGGTAAAGAACACCAAATGTGCCACATAGGGTAGCCCCCCACATGGTTTCCCCAGTCTCATAGACAGGAAGGGAAGGAAGAAAGGAAGGAAGGAAGGAAGGAAGGAAGGAAGGAAGGAAGGAAGGAAGGAAGGAAGGAAGGAAGGAAGGAAGGAGGAAGGAAGGAAAGGAGGGCTGGAGGAAGGAAATAAGTATTCATTAAGCTCCTACTATGTGACAGTCATTGTGTTGTGCAATTTACAAATATTATTCCATTTGATCAGCAATGCTATGAGTTAAGTGCTATTATTAACCTCATTTTACAGTTGAGGAAACTGAGGCAGAGGTTAAATATTTTTTCCAGGGTCACACATCTAGCAAGTATTTAAGGGAGAATTTGAACTCAGATCCAGTGCTTTGTCTACTGTGCTATCTACATACTTCACTAAATAGAAGTTCCTATCATTTCCCTTGAATAACCTATCACATTCAAACAGAGCTCAGAATTTAGTGATATTTCCCATTACTCCCATTAATTTTGATCTTCAAATCCTGCATCCAGGTTTGCTACTTTTGATAGGTTTGGGTACACCACATTTCTGAAGACAATATTCATTTCTTGTTTTATCAAAAGTTTACTTCTATTTGCTTTCAAATTCCAAGGTGCACCACTGCATTTTTATAATTTAACAGATCTATGGGAAGATAGTCACATTCCTTCTTTCTCCTCTACCCAACATAATTTGCATCAATAGCACCCATTAACCTTGACTGGCCTCATATAGATATTTCTTCACACCATTCAAGCTACCGATAGTTTTCGTGACTTTATTGAGTTGCTCCCAAGTTGTTGATATCTCTCTAATTTCTCCCTATGAACAGAATGCTTATATAAACATAGTAACCAGTAACCAAAACCCTGCTAAATTGTACTAAATATAATCCTACAAAGGTCATCTTCTGGAAGAGCTAGGTGGTGGCATATCCCTGAAATCAACGGAAACTGAATTTGCCAACTAAAACTGATGCAGCCTTCCCAAGAACCACTGGCTGGGTATATTCAGCACAAAATTAATGGAGACAGTTAATAATAACCTAGTTAACTTAGACTACATAGATAGCATTCTGGATAACCCTAACTCTGTAAAAAGCAAACAAATCAAAAACACTCTGAATCATCATAACTTGTTCTTTAAACAATCTTTAAACTTCCTGTTCACGTTCTACTATATGAACACAGTTCAAACGACAGGCTGCCTTAAGATATAAATTCCTGGAGGGCAAGACTGCGAAACAGCACAGAATACTGGAAAGAACAGCAAAGGCACTGGAGTAAGGATGTCTGAATTCTAAAACCAGGTTTGCCATTTAACAACTGTGTGATCCTGGGCAAATTAGAATTTCTTCATTTATAACATTGGGGGGGGCATTAATTTAACAAACATTTGTTAAGCACCTAATATGTGCAAAAGATAATGGTATCATACCTATAGTGCTGCTACGATGATGAAGTAAATTGTGTATGTAAAAAGGGTTTTGAATATTCAAACGTTAACAACACAAAATGTGTTATTATTAAGCTCTCTCTAGGTTCCATACAGCTTCTAGAGTAAATATTAACTATATAATAATAATGATAGCTTGTTTGTTATAGGCAGACTCCTCAGGGACTGCAGTTATTTCTTGTATTCCTTTTTTAAAAAATTCCTCACAGTCATTCCCCAATTGATAAATGGTCAAAGGATATGAACAGGCAATTTTCAGAGGAAGAAATTAAAGCTATCTATAGTCATATGAAAAAATGCTCTAAATCACTATTGATTAGAGAGATGCAAATCAAAACAACTCTGAGGTACCACATCACACCTATAAGATTGGCAAACATGACAGAACAAGAAAATGATAAATGCTGGAGAGGATGTGGGAGAGTTGGAACACTAATTCATTGTTGGTGGAGCTGCGAGCGCATCCAACCATTCTGGAGAGCAATTTGGAACTATGCCCAAAGGGCTACAAAAATGTGCATACCCTTTGACCCAGCAATATCGCTACTGGGACTATATCCCCAAGAGATCATAAAAATGGGAGAGGGTCCCACATGTACAAAAATATTTATAGCAGCACTCTATGTAGTCGCCAAAAACTGGAAGTCAAGGGGATGTCCATCAATTGGGGAATGGCTGAATAAATTATGGTATATGAATGTAATGGAGTACTATTGTGCCATAAGAAATGATGAACAAGAAGACTTCAGAGAGGCCTGGAAGGACTTATATGACCTGATGCTGAGTGAAAGGAGCAGAACCAGGAGAACTTTGTGCACAGCAACGACCACAGTGTGCAAGAGTTTTTTCTGGTAGACTTGGAATTTTGTAATAACGCAAAAACTTCTTATTAAAAAAAAAAAATCCCAAAGGTGGTTCTCAAGGCAAAATGCCTTCCACACTCAGAGAAAGAAATATGGAAGTCACTCACAAAATGTAGCAGATCATGTTTGTGTATGTGTTTGTGTATCATGTTCTGATTTGTTATATGATTTCTTTCATTTATTTTAGTCTGACTACATAGCATGACTATAGTGAAAATATACTCAATAGGAAAGTATATGTAGAACCTATACAGAATTGTATGCAGTCATGGGGAGGGAGGGGGGTAGTGGGGGGTAGATGGGGGGGATAAAATCGCAATTGTATGGCAATGATTGTTAAACATTAAAAAATAAAAAGAAAAGAAAAAAAGAAAAAAAAATTCCTCACAGTAAAGCATTCTATATATAAAGTATGCTCAATAGCTACTTCTGGCTGAATATGAAGTAAATGTGGAATAATAGAAAGAGCTGCTCTAACTGAAGGAATAGGAGTATTTTTTTAATCAGTACATTAACAATCTATAAATAATACAAAGTCTATATAATGCTTCTTTGTGAAAAATGATAATGATGGGTTTAGGAATTAGGTGCCATTTTTTTTTAAATCAGAAGAGTTCTCAAAGTAAAAAGAATTAAAAAGAACTAGAGGAAGCAGATGGAGACCCTATTCTGTATCCAAATTCAGGAATGTGGGAAAATGTTCTATCAAAGAGAATGGGAAACGGATCACTGAATATTTGGAGAAGGAAACCAAATTTGAGATTCTTCTCAAATAAGCAGGAGTTGGACCCTTTAAAGAAAAAAAAACTAGATCCTCTAAAAAAGCAAATGCCTGCTTGTTCTCCAAAGAACAAGGAGGTGGCTCCCTAGTTGCTGTAAGGTGAAAGCAAGAAGAGACTCCCCACTAAGAGGTACTGAAGCAATAATTTGTTTACTTGATAATAAGAATAAAGGACCTTAATTTCTTCTCAAGGAATATGTCCAAGATGTGATCAAAAACTTCCTAAGACATCAAAATGAGTGATTATTACATATTTCTGGTGATTCATGTGGACACATAAAATTAGTCTCTAACCTAGTATCAAGAATTAACAAGTTAGTGTCAAAAACTAACCTAAAAAATATTTTTAGAGATTACAAAATCTTGAGTAAGAAACTGAAGACCATAAAGGCATAGGTGGTATTTTCCTCACTACTATCAATAAAGAAAAAGAGATTAAGCAGAGAAAGGAAAATTTGGAAAGTGAACAGCTATTTGAGAAACTAATAGGAAATCTTAAGGAGATGGTGAAAAGAGAAGTAACCTAGGATTCAGACTCTCCCTTCAAAAATCCCAAATAAATCATCATAACATCTCAAAACTAAACCTGCATAACAAAGTTAAAAAGAAAAGTGAAGAACTCATCTAAACGTAATTCTTAAAGACAAACTGCCTGATAACCAGCTCACCATCAAATTGCTTGTGGCACACTCATGCCTAATACATATTCATACACTTCAATACTGGGCTGAGGCAGCCCAGAATTACTCATAAAAGCTACCAATTTAAGTAAAGGCATTTGTACCTTGACAGTAGAGCAGGGCAGGGACAGTTCCTTCTCCCAGAGTGAATTGAGAAATAAATGGGCAGTAGAAGGAAGAAAAGGTATGTCCAACTGCAAAGGTTTCTCAGAATATGCTCTCAGTGGTTTCCAAACACTATTCTGATCATCTCCAATCTCCCCCACCCCAATTCAGCTCACCAAGAGACAACATACTAAAACTTCACAGCAACCAGAATGATAAAAGGTCTTCAGTTCATGATATATGAGGCTCAGTTGAAGGAAATAGGCATAGTTAGTCTCAAAGAAGATGGTGTGGAGGGATGTCATCAAGTATTTGAAAATCTGTCATGTGGAGGAAGGATTAGACTTAGATCTGGCACCTCACAACCAAATAAGGAACAATGAGTTAGAAATCACAAATGTAGGTTTTATGCCAGAAAAAAAATCTTAACAATTAGAGTTATCCTAAAGTAGAAAACCTATCCCCAGAGATGATGGGCTCCTTTTCCATGGAAGTCATCAAAGGGGAGGGAGGGAATCATTTGAATAGTGTATTATGGTGAGTCCTTTGGATTGGACTAGGCGGCTGCTGAGATGCCTTCCAATTCTTAAATCCTATGATTTTTAATATATCAAGCAACAAATTTTGTAAACAACAAGGAAAAATAACTACATACCCGGGAAAATCTGCTGAAATAACATAGGATTACTCTTTGTTTAGAAGAAATCAAAGGAAAATTCATATATATGTGTGTATATGTACATATATATATATACACACATATTATGTGTGTGTGTGTGTATACCCACAAGACAAAGAAGAGTTGGCCTCCCCCAAAAAATGCATCTTGCAAAGCTGAGTCTAATTATTAATGGAAATGATCCAACACTAAACAAAAGGGAAGAATTTGAGTCATGTTTTCAAAAGAACAAAGATGTTCATAGAGAATTCAATAAGAAAACTGTCCAAACAGAAAAAAAAGTAAATAAAAACACCATCGGATGGAAATAAAAGCTTAAGAAATAAACTGTGTTCTATGTGTCTAGAAAAGGTTACAAATCCAGGGTGGAGTAATCATTTTTTGTTGTTTGATTGTCTTTTTTAAAATGCTAGTGCATTGTCACTCTGAACAACACAGAAAAGACAAAAAGCATCAACGGAATAAGCAATCTAAGGAGTAAAAGATATAATAAGAAAAGGCAGAAGAATAGTTGAAAGAACAAGTGAATTAATGTTTCATGGAGGAAAGGCTCATTTCCTCATTAGAACACAGTATTATAGGTAGTTGTACAACACAGAAAAAATGCTTTTGGTTGTGGCAAGGAGAGTGTGTAACCAGAGAACCCAAGGAGAAGCTGATCTATCCTCAAGAGGAGAGGTGAATGAAAAGCTTTATTTTCTCTTTCTGCTTTTGAAGAGGTGGGAGTGTCAGTATAGAAAGGATATTGGGGGACTATTCAGAAAAGGGAGAAGTGGGAGTTGGGTTGGACCAGCAGAAAAGAAAAATTCTAGTAGCATCTTGAATCAATCCTACAGAAATGGAAAGAAGTAAAAGTGATCTTGTAACGAACTTTCCTTGGAGTTAGATGAGGGGAGAAATCAGACATTTCAGGAAATTAATCATTCAAAACTGAGGTCATTTCCTTTCAAAAAAAGGATTTGTAAAATTGTCTGTACTTATATTCCCAATGCTTAACACAGTGCCCAGAGAATTTATAAATTTTTATTTCCTTCTTACTACCAAAATAAGAAACTAAGTAAGGAAAGAAAAATAGACTAATCTCACTAGGGAATATTAATGCTAAAGTCTAAATAAAATCCTTACAAGGAGACTACAAGAATAAATTCAGGAAATAATTCACTATTACTAACTGGAATTCATATGAAGGAATAAAGTGTGGTTCAAACCCAAGAAAACAATTAAGATATTTGCTCTTATAAATAACAAAGCTATGAAAAACCATATTATTGACAAAGTACACCACTAATTTATGTGAAAAGTATCAAACAACATAAGCTCAGAATGGCCCTTTACTGATATCATTATAAGGATGTTTCTAAAATCACAGCCTTGAATTATTTGTCATGGAGGAAAAGTAGAAGCTTTCCCAGTAAAAACTGGGGTAAAACAAGTATGTCTATTACCTCTATTATTTTTATGACATTTCTAAAAATCTCTACGGTAATAAGAAAAGAGAACAAAACTAAAGATACAAATATTGTCAAAGAGGAGAGAAAAGTATTCTTATTTTCACATGAAATGATAGGATATGTTGAAAATATTGCAGAATCAGAGAAGAAACTGGGATAATTAATGGCTTCAATAAAGCTGCTGAATTCAAAGTACAAAAATCATCAGCATTTCTAGGGATTGCTAATAGCAGTGAGGGAGAATTAAAAATAAAGGAAAAGCCATGCAAAATAACCACAAAACATATTTTAAAATCTGGAATTTATGAACACAAAACACTTCTTGCATACATAAAAGAATAGATGCAGAGATTTCTCACTGTTAATGATTGGGCCATACCAGTGAAATAAAAGTAATGGTGCTACCTAAATTAAAGTACATATCTAATGCTAACAAAAATCAAATTGCCACCGTACTATTTTATAAAAATAATAATACAACAAAATTAATTTGTAGCAACAAAAGGTCTAGATTCTCAAAAGAAATAACAAAATAAATACAATTTAAGAGAGTATAACATTCATTATTAAACCTAGCACTACATTTAAAGTATTAATCATCAAAATTATTTGGTACAGATTAAAAAGCAAAAAGAGTATATCAGTAGAACAGACTCGATAACCTATAAGCAAGAGCAATTGAAACAGGAGAACAATGCTTTATAAACCCTTGAACCCATCAGTGGAACAAAAGTCCCTTAATACAGAAATTACTGGGAAAGGTATAAAGCAGTTTACATAAATCGTTTCAACTCAATATCTCATGTTGTATGTAACATTAAGTTCTAAATGATTATAAGACCTGAATATAAAAAGACGTGTCATGCATTCTCCTCTCTCCCTTCATGGGCTACCACCCAAATTCAAAACTTCATCATTACTCACTCGGACTAGTGAAATGTCTTCCTAATTCAGCTTCCTGTTTCCACCTTTCAGATAGCTGTTATGTGGTATTCCTAAAACACAGGTCTGACTATGTTATTCCTCTGCTAAAAAGACAAACTGGCTCCAACTAGTCTCCAAGATAAAATTCAGATTCTTCTATTTGCCATTTAAAGAACCTTTACAATCTGACTTCAGCCCATGTTCCCAGATGTATTAAATAGTACTACTTTTTAGTCATTCTGTATAGTTCAACCATACTGGACTACTTGCAACTTCTCAGATTTGGCATTCAGTCTCCTACCTCCATACCCTTATGCAGGCTGTTCTCCATGATTGGAGTGTACTCCCTTCTCATTCCCCCAAATTCTTCCCTCAGACCCCAGCTTCTAGTGATTCCATCTTACTCCCTTTACCAAACTGTCTTTTATTTTCTTTGTTTATGTTTTTCACTTGTCATTCCCCCTTATGCAACAGAAGCTCCTTGAAGGAGGAACTATTGCATGTTTGTCCTTATATGTCCATCATTTATTAGGCACTTCATAGATACTTATTGATTGACTGAACACAACTAAAAAATAATTAGAAAATAACAAAGGTAACTTTACAACTATAGACAGGAGAATAATCCTTTCTTTTTTGGCATTTCCTTATTTATTTTGAACATAATCATCCACATACACAAAATGCAAAGGACAAAAACCCCTATTATAAAAAAGGCATGAAAAAGATGTTTGTTTTGGAAAGAATCATCCATGTACCTGGAAAAAATATGAACTGAGATGTAAGGGGAAGAATTCTTAAACATATAAGGCATAGTGGAGATCATAAAAGATAGAAGTAACAATGCTGACTATATAATTTAAAAGATTTTGCGCAAATAAAGCAGTAAGGTAGAATTAGAAGATGAATGGCAGCTGGAGAAAATATTCGCATTGTGTCACCAATAAAAAGTCTAATATACATGATATGTAAGAAACTGAAAGAAATTTTTAATACCAAGAAGCATTCTCCAATAATTAACTCTCTCTGGATTTTGCCATCATGCTTTAGCAGTCTTCTTTCTGTACCCCTCTCCCATTGGTGAGTACCTCTTGGAAATTCCTCTTTGAAAAAAAAGGGCCAGGTCAGCCATACTTCACTTTTCAGGACACTAGCACCATGATCCCTTCTTCTCCCTCTTCCTCCTTTCATCTTTTATGTGTCATTTTCTTCCATTTGATTGTAAGCTTTATGAGGGCATGGACTGACTTTTCCTTGTTTTGTTTTGTTTTTTGCTTGTTTTTGTATCCCCAGCATTTAGCACAGTGCATGGTTTTCAATAGCACTGTACACCACAATTGACCTTTAGAAAAATGTTACATATTACTAATACTTACAGTAAATGCAAATTAAAAGAACTCTAAGGTTTCACCTCATAGCCTGCAAATTGAGGGAAATGTCAAGATATGGGAACATTCAAAGTTGGAGATGCTTTTTGGAAGGCAGGTACACCAATATACTATTAACAGAGCTGCAACTGTCTGGATATCAATTTGTACTTAGGTGATAAAAGTGGCTAAACTGTCTATTATTCTTTGATGTAATAATACCACTACTAAGGAATAAAAACGTGAAAAAAAAAGTCTGAGATATAGCACAATGTTCAAAACAGCATTCTCTGGCTGCAAGGAATTGGCGTGGCGGGGCGGGGGGAAGGCATGGGGAAAGTGAGCTCACATCAAACGGCAGATGAATGTAAAGGAGCAATAGCTGACGTAGAATGAAATTATCAAAAGAACATGATATTACACAATAAATAGAACAATGTAAATCAAAATACTGCAAAAAAATGAAGTTAAACTCTAAGTAATTTGAAAACCCTTCATAGTCATAGAGAGCAGATAATAAGATGTACATTGCTCTTCATGACGGAGAGGTAGGTGATTCCTAGATCAGAATGATAGATATAGATATAGAGAGAGAGTCTTTGCTTAATAGTTTTTCTTTTTTTACAAGATAGAAGAAGGTTTTGGGTTTGTTTTCTGTTTTTGTTGTTTTTTTCCAGAAATGATTGTGAGACAAAAGGTATCAATGATTTGTTTTAAGAAGATGGTGCTTGAGAAAAGGATTTGTATTTTTTGCACTGACATAAGGAAAATTTTCCCAACAGAGCTATCTAAGATGAATGGATTGTCTAAGGAAGGAATAGTTCTGCTTTCCTGTAGGTTTTAAAACAAAAATTGGATGACTATCAATAAGGTATGATGTTAAAGGCCTTTTTTTCTTCAACTGGTCTCAGCTTACATATTTCCAGGGAGGGGGAAAAATTTCCCCTTGAGGAGAGCCTAGATAGCTTCTGAAGTCCCTTTCAGCTCAGAGATGCCATGATTCTGTAATAAAATATACATTAGCCTCAAAACTCCAAGAATCAATGCATATAGGTTTCTTAGCTTATATGCATATGGGTAGGTCTCAAGTAGTACAAATGATGAATTCCCAGATGAGGTTACATTACTCTATTTTGCACTACATATTTTTATTAGGGTGGAAATAATGGTCATATTTTATATAATTGGAACTTTCAACAGTGCAGATTCAATCTGTATGTGATCACTTTGGAGGAATTCAATAATCCATTAATCAGGACCTAGCTATCCTTTCTCCACCCATTCATATTAAAAGCTCTCCAGTCAAATAACCAATCAATAAGCATTAATTAAATGCCTAGTAATATGTCCTTAGTGAATAGTTTTCATGGATTGATATGCTTGAAGATATTCATTGTCCGATAGCCAACCCATTTGGTGACATGCCTCTCCAAACTTAGCCACATTGGTCCTTCAGCTGCAGAGGCATTCTGTTGCTAGGTCTGCATTCAAAAATTCCCCAGCTTGGTAAGAGCTGGAGCACCATTTGGATAACCTAAGATCACCTCCATGCCATGAAAAAGCATCAGAGCAGATTGGGACAAGGGTAATTGTGGGCAATTAATATGCTAAGCAGTTTGATGACTGTTGTGGAATGGAACGATAAAGGCTGGCAGAGAAAAGAAAATCCTCCATTAAGACATTCATGCAAGATGCAAATAAACATTTTATAGAAAATATTTTATCCTGTATATAATATGTGATAATTTCTTGAATAGCTAGTTGTATTTTATTATTTAATAATTTAATCCAATTATTTTATAATTATATATAATTTATATATATAAAACATAATATGTATAATTATAATATATATGAATAATAAAGGAAAATGTGATTCATATAATAAATCAACAGTGGTTAAAGATAATAATACTAATAACCCCCAATTTAACTAAAGTTTTCCTCAAATGTTCCATCACACTATTGTCATAACCATAGAAAGCTATACCCAAAGACCCTAGGTTCTTGCAAGTCCTACAAATCTCAAAAGAATTTGCATATAGATCCAATGATGATTGTTTGTATGTCACCTGAGCATCAGCCTAGCTATACCTGGAGAAGTACATTGATCTTGGTCAACTTGATCAAAGGATGATTAATTTTGTAGCCACAACATTTCACCAGGATGGGTGGAGAGGAAAACCTGTCTACAAAAACATGGTGAAGTATAGAATTGTATCCATGGGAGGAATATTAATAATGGTGAAATCGTGATTCCTTGAAAATAATAATCCTTCATAAAGTCCTATGCCTGCCAATACTTCATCATAGTTAAGTTGTGAAAGGCTTTTCCCCAAAAGGGCTAGCCACCAGGAGATGAATTATTCTTATCCACAACAACCCATAAAGATTATCCCTTAAGGTATGGAAAGATAATTATTGGTGAAAGGAGTATCCACACAGATAAAATTATAATACTGAAGCATTATAAATGTTAAATGGATACCACTAAGCTTGCACAAATATGCAAATTTCTCTGTTAAGATGCTCCACCATCCTTAAAGGTAAAATGTGCTCTTTATTTCATTTAAGCTTTGGGTTTTAACAGAGAATTAGTAAGGAGTAAGGCTAATTAGTATTAGTTACATTATTGTCCACAGTTCTTAAAGAACTGGTATATAAAACATAAGTCATATGTTGTAATTGATGCATCTGAGTCATAATAGTATGTCATAATTGATATATCTGAAATCCACAGAAATCAGTATATTCTTCAGTGCCAGTCCCTTAGTTTCTCTTTTAGAAAGAATTCCAAGTGAAGGAATTGAAACAAGGAAAAGAATTCCAAGCATTGTGCCATTTAGTCAACAGGTATTTAATCACCTACTGTGTGCCAGGAACTATGCTAAACTCTAGAAATACAAAGCAAACAAAAGATTGTCCCTGATTTCAAGGAGTTCACAATCTAATGAGTCAGACAACATACAAATAATTATGCACCAAAAAGTTTTATAGAATACAAATTGAGAATAATCTCAAGGGTAAGGCACTAGCATTAAAGATTGGGAAAGGCTTCTTGTAGAAGGTGAGAGTTTAGCTGAGACTTGGAGGAAGCAAGGCATGCCAGGAGGTGATGAGGCAGAGGGGAAGAATTCCAGGCACAGGGAACAACCAGTGAAAATGGAGAGTTGGGGGGGCAAGTTGAGCCAAGGTGAACGAGTAGAAAGACACATATACTCTAGTGCTTCCCCCACAACTCACAAAATACCTGTAAAAAATGACTCTCAACACATTCTAGATTAGCAGAAGCCTCAGAACAACAGAGCAAAAGAGGTTTCCAGCCAAAGGTAATCTGGAAGGCCAACAGGAAAGGTCTATCTCACAGGACACTGAGAGAGTGGAGCCCAGACCTGGCCATGTGGCACTGGGAGGAACAAGACCTGAACAGACCTCCAGATCAAAGTTCCCAGCAGGGAGGGTCCCAGATATCTCAACCCACAAGTGACAAAGAAACTCCAAAGGTCAGGGTGGAAAGGCTTTCCCAGCAGGGCGAGAGGGGAAAGGGGTTCCTGATGGCAGCAACAGCGTCAGCAGACTTCAGGCAGCTGCAGTGGCTTGGAAGCAACCTGAGTCCATTGTCCAGGCAGTTCAGCTTAAAACCTCTGGTGGTAGGGAGCAGCTGATCTAAACTTCATCTCTCAGTGACAGCCCACCCCCACCCAAAGCCCTGGGGTAATTAAGCACCTGAGTCCAGTCTCAGCCTTGAACATGATACTGGGGAGAGAAGAGGCAATAGGACCACCATCTTGACAAAGGATTCAGAAGTCAAGAACCTGGCTGGGAAAATGCCCAAAATAAGACCATAGAAGGTTACTTTCTTGGTGAATAGGTGTCTCCCCCCATCCTTCAGATGAGGAAGAACAAGGCATACTGTCACAGGAAGACAAGGTCCCTGCCTCCAGGGCCTCCAAAGTGAACTTAAACTGGGCTCAGGCAATTGAAGAGCTTGAAAAGTGAGTTAGCAGCTTGCTAAAAGAGAATCAAAAAAATGCTGAGGAAAATAAACAGCTTTAAAAAGAGACTAACTCAACTGGAAAAAGAGGTCCAAAAAGCCAATGAGGAGAAGGAGACTTTAAAAAGCAAAATTAGCCAAATGGAGGAGAAGGTTCATAAGCTCACTGAACAAAATAGTTCTTTAAAAGAGAGAACTGAGTTCAGGGAAGCTAATGAATATGAGATAAACCAAGCAGTTAAAAAACAAAACCAAAAGTTTAAAAAAATAGAAGATAATATGAAACATCTCATTGGAAAAACAACTGACCTGGAAGATAAATCCAGGAGAGACAATTTAAAAATTCTGGGACTACCTGAAAGCCATGATCAAGAAAAGAGCCTAGACATTATCTTTCATGAAATTATTGAGGAAAACTGTCCTGATATTCTAGAAGCAGAGGGTAAAATAAATATTGAAAGAATACACCAATCACGTCCTGAAAGAGATCCAAAGAGAGAAACTCCTAGGAATATTGTGGTCAAATTTGAGAGTTCTCAGGTCGAGGAGAATATACTACCAGCAGCTAGGAAGAAATAATTCAAGTATTGTGGAAATACAATCAAGATATCACAGGATCTGGCAGCTGAGAAAAACTTAGTATAATACTTCAAGGGAATAAATGATCATTCAATGATATAGATGACTTTCAAGTATTCAAGATGAAAAGACCAGAACTGAAGAAAAAATTTGACTTTCAAACATGAGAAACATGAAAAGGTAAACAGGAAAGAGAAATCATAAACGATTTTCTAAAGCTGAATTATTTACATTTCTACATGGAAAGAAAATATCTGTAACTCTTGAGACTTTTCTCAGTATTTGGGTAGGTGGAGGGATTGTATACACACACATACACACACACACATATAAACAGAGAGTACAGGCTGTGTTGAATCAGAAGATATGATATCCACAAAAAATCAAAAATAAAATAAAAATTAAGAGGTGAGGGAAGAAAACACTTGGGGGAGAAAGGGAGAAACGGAGTGGGGCAGGCTATAACTCATAAAAGAGATAAGAAAAATCTTCTTCAATGGACAAGAAAAGGGAGAAGGGGAGAGGGGAAAAGTGAAGCTACTCTCTCCACATAAGGCTTAAGGAGGGAATAACATGCTCACTAAATTTGGTATGAAAATCTATTTTACACTACAGGAAAGTAGGGGAGGAGACAACAAGTGGGGTGAGAGGAATGATAGAAGGGAGGGCAAATGGGAGAATGGAATAACTAGAAATAAATACTTTTGGGAAGGGACAAGGTCAAATGAGGGAATCAAAAAATGAGGGAGGATAGAGTAGGATAGAGGGCAATATAGTTAGTATTACACAACATGATTATTATGGAAGTCTTTTTCAAAATGACACATAGTTATTTCTGTATTGAATTCCTTGCCTTCTCAGTGGGGATGGGTAGGGAGGGAGGGAAGGAGAGAAGTTGGAATTCAAAGTATTAGAAACGAATATTGAGAATAGTCATTGCATATTACCAGGAAATAAGAAACGCAGGTAATGGGGTATAGAAATCTATCTTGCCCTACAAGAAAAGAGAGAATATGAGGATAAGGGGAAGGGTGGGGTGTGATAGAAGGGCAGGAACATTGAGGGAAGGGGTAATCAGAATGCAAGGTTTTAGGGGGTGGGGGAAGGGGAGAGATGGTGAGAAAAATTGGACATGTTATAAAGTGATGTAAAAGCAATTAGTATTAAAACAATTGACTGAATTAATTACTGAGACTAAATCAGAGACATCTTTAGTTTGGGGAAAAGAATTTTAGTCTAAATTTTCTAGAGGCAGGCAATCTCAGGTAAAATTTGGCATTGATGGAAAAGTTAAGGTTTTAATGGTAAAATTGATTTTATGATTATTATTTAATCAGGAACTAGAACATGTATAGAAAGGCATGTAAGCCACTTAAGACTTGCCTCAAAAGATGCTCCTTAGCCAATGTGAAATTATAGTCATATCCGAAACCTGGTTATTGGACCTTGCTATTTTAAGATGCTATGGGACTATTAACTGACTCTTCTTCTGAGTCTAACTCCAGGTATGGATAGCAAGAAAGGTGGTCTGAGCCTCCAATCCATGATATCAGTAAGCCTGTGAGATGCTGGTATGAACTGCAAAAGGTGATCTCAAGGGAAGGGTGGGAAAGCTACTGTTCAGCGTGGGCTGAGGTAAGATTCTCCTGACTCAGTTTCTCCACTGACACCTGGCAGACTTTGAGCCTGACTGAATGTAGGTTGACAATCTACTCCTGCCTGGAACTGACATGAAGTTGGGGAGATATTGTTTCCCTGCAATGTCCCTACTCTTAGTGGCAATTTCCTATAGTCAAAAGGTTTGTAAGCTTAATACCAGATCCATTAAATTATAAATCATTGGTAGGGGAACATCCGAGGTTAAGTCTAAAATTAAGCTATTAGGCTTAGGACTTTAGACAAACAATAAGTTAGGGTCCTTTAATTCTTAGTAATAGTGTGGAGACAATTAGGTCAAAGACTTGTGAAGTTAGCATACATAGTTATTATCTGTGTTTCAGTTGGTTCGTGTTAAAAAAAATTCATTTGTGGTCTAGATTGTAAGTGCTTTAAAAGAAGTATCACCTGAACAAAAGGTGGAATTGTTTTATGTGATATGAACTGTGTTAAAAATGAAAAAAAAGCTCATTAAAACAAATTACAGGTAAAAAAAAAAAAAGAAAATAGAGAGTTGGGAGATAGAGTGTGAGGAACACCAAAGAGCCCATTGTCACTATACATCAGAGTATATTTGGGGGAATAAGGTATGAAAAGACTGGAGAAGTAGAGAGAGGCCAGGCTTTGTGAGCTTTGCATCCCTTTTTGGAAGGATTTTTTATTTGATCCTGGAGGTGAGAGAGATGGATTTTATTGAAGGGGTGATGAAAATTCAGACAATTTCTATTACACAGCAAATCCCTAAATCTGATTGAGGGGGTGGGAGATAGACAGGAAGGACAGGGCAAAGACAGAATTGCATATCAATAGCTATCCATATATAATTAACCATAAGAGAATCAATGAGGGGGTCCTAAACCAAGTCCCATCATAGGCCCCTGTGGACCCACTTTAGTATGACAAATCATAGAGAGGAGCTCTAAGTATTCAAGACAGTTGTGCCCTTTCTGTCTCCATCTATATTGAGGATTAATTTATTTCCCAGATCTTAGGCATTCAGGTAACTCAGAGACCTCCTGGGATAAATCCTCCTGGCAAATCATAGGTACAATTCTAATGGAGCCCAGTCTCCCTTGGGTATACATGTCATTTTAAGGCTAGGTCATATAAGTCCCCTCCAAGGTACTAATTCATGTAGGAATAAAAAAAAAAAATTGTCTTCTTTTACAAAAGAAATCTTCTTATTGAAAAATTACAGTATTTAAATCTGTAAATATCTAAACCTGCAGTCTACATAATTCTGAACAATCTGCATAATGGCTCAGTTTAGTTTTCTTTGTCATATTCAGTCAGCATGAAAGAGATGCTTTTCTGTCCCACCTCCTCTCACACACTCCACCCCCTCCAAACACCCCCGCCCCACCAAAGATACAAATCTCCCTTCTGGAAGGGAGATGGAAGCTGACTATTGCTTCCTACCTCATTCGGGTACTTGCCTAGCCACCCCCTCAGCTTCTGCAATTCTGAATCAGCTCACTAACCGCACCTCTGTTTGCTCCTCTTAGCATCCAGACTCTGGCCCTATCCATGATCTCCTTTCCCTGCACAGCCTTGGCTATCAGTCCAGGTTACCCCAGCCCTCCCTGAAAACTGACCTGACCAAGTTTCTCCATCCAGCATTTACCTCTAATTGTCCCTCTGACAGTCACTACCCTCCCCTATCCACTCAGGCTGACAACACTCTTTCCTACCTCAATACACAAGACAAAGGGCTCACCTGGTCAAGCCTGAGCAGACCTTTGTGAACCCTAGCAGACACTGGCTAAGCATATAGTACATGGAAAGCCAATGTCATAGAGTCCTCTGATAGATAGTTCTCTACTTGTCCTTTTCACATTCATCCACTATTACAGAGACACTTCTCTGATCACTGCTGTTGCTAGGATTGCTCAAATTATATTTTAATCAATATTAATGATTAACAATACCAATAATAACTAATATTTAATAACTAATAATTAATAATCAGCCATAGTTAATAATACATGCACATATATGTAATGTATTATATAATTATATATTATTTAAGTGTGTTTATGTACATGGTGTACATGTTTGCATATGTGTATATGTGTATTGTACATATATGTATATATTGTATAATATGCTGTATGTTATATACACATTTGTATTTAAGTGTGGATCTAAAACCTGCAGCTTACATAATTGTGAAAAATCTACATAATATCTGTCTTTAGCTATATGTATGCATATCTAAACACGTATGTAAAACAACTCAAGGTCAGATATGGATCTATTGACCTCTCCATTAGAAACTTAACTAATTTTGACATTGAATCACTATGCTTCCATATATGTTGTGCATGTAATCTACATAATTCTGAATAATCTGCATAATGTCTATCTTTATCTTTTAGCTATGCTTTACATATATATGTAACTAGTTATATCTTTTAGTTTTATTTATCTTATATGTATGTGTATGCATGTATGTATACAGACACATAAAATCTTCTGGGCTCTAGAAACAACTGTAGATATAACTACTAAGCTGCTGTCAGCGAGCTCTGAAAAAAAATCGTCATAGAATGGGAGAAATGTGTCAGGACTACGGATGAGCAAAATGTCCTGATTTCTGGAGAGAAGAGAGTAGAATATAAATGACAGGCTGATAAGGTTGGTTTTGATTTCTGCCAAAATTCTCAATCATATTACTGAAGGAAAGGTCCATGAGAGTTTAGGAAGGAAAGTAGTGATCACTATGAACCGGCATGGCTTTGTCAAGAACAGGTCACAGCAGACTAATCAATTTCTTCTTTTTGGGGGGGGAGGGGTACTAGGCTAGGACACCAGGGGAAAACCATGCATTAAAGAGACCTGGATTTGTATTTGATAATCTTAGAAGCTATTTATGAGATAATATTTGTAACATTTAAGGTAGTGCCTGGCACATAGTAGGCACTTAATAAATGTTTGCTGTCTCCTATGCTTACAAGCAAAGTGGAGAGATGTGGGCATTAGTGTGGTAGTAAAAATTTAACAACCCACTCTCCGGGGAGGGAGGGGGGGGAATGTGCACACAACACGTTTTTAAGCCGAATCTCCATTAGTGACATCTTCTCCATCATTTTCTTAAGTGCAAACAATCAATGAAACAGTAAATCAATCCCTGATTTGCAATGTTTTTCAATTTCTGAGGCATAAGTGTTCACATGAAAAATTTAACAAGTTGAGGTGGCTCTAGCACAGCCCTGGATGCAGACTACAAGATAGTGTCTTTAGCTTGGATCGTCCAAAAAAGTGATCCAGTGTCAAAATTGGTTAGGTCTCTAGTGAAGAGTCCTATACATCTGTGTTTGACCTTGAGTTATTTAACATTTTTATCAATGATTTAGAAACATGTTAAATTTAACAGTGAGATAAAGGTAGGAAAGACAGCTACCACTGTGTATGATGGTCAGGAACCAAAAAGATCGCTATAGGCTAGAACAGAGGTCCAGATCTAATAAGGTGAAAAGTAATGGGGATCAGTGTAAAGTTCCACTTGAGTTAAAGACAGTTGTCTTCATAAGAAAATCTGAGGAGGATAGGACTAAAGAGTAGTTCACCTGAAAAGAGATTTGGAGGCTTTAATGAACTTTCCATTTCATGTGAATTTTCATTATTTAGGGTTTACTTTTTTGCAAGGTAATCGGGGTTAAATGACTTGCCCAAGGTCATACAGCTATTGTCAAGTGTTTGAGGCCAGATTTCAACTCAGATCCTCCTGATTCCAAGGCTAGTGCTCTATCCACTCCACCACCTAGCTACCCCTCCATGTTAAATTTTAAAAGGTGATATGGAATGTCTTTTTAGGCTACATCAAGAGATAGCTGTGTCCATGATTGGGATGTTATTGTCCTTCTGTATTCTGCCTGGTTTATACCACCTCTAGAGTACTGTGTTCAATTTTAGATACTCTATTTTGGGAACGGCATTACTAAGATGGAGAGGTTCTAGATGAGGGTTAGAAAATGGGTAAGGGCGTAAGGTCATGCCATATTAAAAACTAAAGGAACTAAGGATGTTTAAACCAGAGAAGAGAAGACTTAGTGAGGCATATGATAACTGCTTTTAAGTATCATAAGGGCAGTCTTGAGGCAGCTAGATAGTTAAGCAGATAGAAAGCTGGTTCTGGAGTCAGGAAGACCTGAGTTCAAATCTAGCCTCAGACAATAGCTATGTGACACTAGATAGATCCTTTAACCTCTATTTGCTTCAGTTGCATCAACTGTAAATTAAAGATAATAACAGCATGTACCTTGCAGTGCTGTTGCAAGGATCAAATGACATATTTTAAAGCTCTTATAGTGCCTATAGTATAGTGCCTAGTACATAATAAGGCTTATATAAATGCTTATATCCTTTCCTTCCCCTTCCCTGTCAAATGGGAGAAGGATTAGACCTTTTCTGCTTAAGTCTAATGGGGAGAAGTTAAAAAGAGGCAGCTTTTATCTTGCTATCTTCTTCCTAACAATTAGAGCTGTCCAAAATGTGAATGGATTGCTTTGGGAAGTAGTGAGGTCCCACTCTCTAGGAGTTTTCAATCACGGAAAAGAAGACCACTCAACTGGCATGCTTGAGACAAAAAATTCTCATTTAGTTACTAATTGGACTAGAGAGCATCTGAGGTCCCTTCCAACTTGGAGATGAGTGGGAGATTGAATCAAATATGAGCAAGTTCAATAGGAAGAAAGACAATATAATGATAAAAACATCGAATTTGCACTCAGAGAACCTGGATTCCAATCCTGGCTCTGCTACTGACTATATGTGTAACCTTGGAAAAGATACTTAAACCTCTCTGGGCCCCAGAATCCTCATCTATGAAATAAGGGATTTGAATTTCATGATCTCTAAGAGGCAACAAGGCACTGCAGTGGACAGAGTGTTGGGCATGGAGTCAGGAATACCTGAGTTCAAATCCAGCCTCAGTCAATTGCCAGTTGTGGAGCTCTGAGCAAGTTACTTAACCACTGCCTGCCTCAATTTCCTCTTCTTCAAAATGGGGGTAATAATAGCACCCACCTCAAGGGTTTCTGGTGAGGATCACATGAGATAATATATGCAAAGAGTTTATTAACAAAGAGTAATCACTAAATAAATACTGTTCCTTTCCCTTCTAAGTCTAAAGCTTATGATCCTACATTATTATAATTGAGTTATAAAAAATTTATTGTACAAGAACAAGAATTTGGAGTGATATGAATTTAAAAAAAAATGTCAGTGCAAAGCAAACATGACCTTAGGATAATGCATTAAGAAAAACATTATCCAGAAGCATAGTGGTGAAAGTTCCACCATACTCTGCCTTTTTCAAGCCATGTCCATAATACCATGTTTTGTTCTAGAAAGGCATTGACAAACTGCAGCAGGTTCAGAGGAAGGAAAATAAGATGGTGAAGGGATAGAGACAATGCCATGCAAGGGTCATTTGGACCTAAGGATAGTTGGCCCCAACACTTAAGAGAAACATGATAGCTCCCTTTAAATTTAATGTAGCATCCTAGATTTGACACTAGAAGGAATCTGATAGGTCATCTAATGTAAATCTTTTATTTGATAGATGAGGACAGTGAGGCCCAGAGAGGCTATGGCATCTCAAGGTTATACAAGTAGTAAATGATGAAGCCATGACTTGATCCCAAGTGTTCTAACCCCAAATCAAACACCCTTCTAATATGTAATGCTTCTTGTTGGAAATCTATCATAGGGAAGAGAAATTCAAATGGCTCTAATTGTTACTAGAACTAGGAATAATGGATGGAAGTTTCAGAACTTTTTATGAATCTTTCTATTCACAATATTTTCTCTCATAAAGGAAAAAAAAGTCCTACAGTTATCAGGTAACAGGCTATCTAGATGGAAATGGGTTGTCTCTGGAGAAAGCAGTTCTGCCTTCCCTTGAAGTCTTCAGGCCAGATCAGATAAGCTTATTCAGAGATGCTCTAGAAGAGATTCCTCTCTAAACAAGTCAACAAGTCAAGAAGCACCTATTAAGTATACACAATTTGTCAGGAACTGGATTAAACACAGAACAGGTTGGACTAGATGACTCTAAGCTTCCTGCTCAATCTGAAATACTGCGTGAAAATAATATGGCAGATGCCTGCTGTCATAAATCTATTGCGTCTTTTTCTGTCTTTCTCAAACTACAACTTTACTGCCTTCATTTGCACTCCTATGTGGTCACATGTTTTCCATGTTCATGCTTCAGATTTGCCTAGGCTGTGCTGTTTCTCCTTATCTTTAATAGGATGTTATTTCTAGACAAGATGCTTTGTATTAAGTGACATTTTTGATACTGCCATATACTGGACTAGCAAATTAAATGAGTGCCACAGTATTCCGAGATTTCAGTGAAATATTTGACAAAGTTTCTCATTCTATACCTAGGGGCAAAGGGAAGAAATATAGTCTAAATCAGAGCACGAGGATCCCTTTGTAAGCTTAAAAAAAGTCATCAGCTCCTGCATGCTAGCAGTTGTGGCTATTAGGATGCATCAAATGACAAATTTCATGATTATAGAAAGCTATGAATAAAGGATTCTTTGAAATGAATTTGTATTTATATATGTACATTTTATAAATGTATATTCATATATATACACAGACATATATACATATATATGAAAAATAGTTATATACATGTGGGTAAGACACTTATTCAGTGAACAGAAAGTGTGTTTGCTTATTTATTTTGCTGTCATGCCACATATTTTGATGGATTCAAATAAAGATTAAATGACAATTCCCAGAATACATATAGATTTTCAGCTCCTTAGCAATTACTTTTCCAACTTACAAGTCAGGAACCACTAATATTAATAATGACTAGCATCGTATAGTGCCTTAAGGTTTACAAAGCACAATACTTATACCATACCTGTGAGGTAGGTGGAAGCATTATCTGCATTCTATAGATGAGACTACTGCTGCTGAGAGAAATTCATTGATTTGCCCAGAGTCACATAGCTAGTAAGGGTTTGAGAGAAAATTTGAATTCAAATCTTCCTGACTCTAAGTTCAAAACTGTGCCCAAGACCAGTGAGGCAGATTGGTACAGGTTAAATTAGTTGACCACAGTGAGTCCTTGTTGCTTCTGTGATAGAATGCAGATCTTCATATCGGCAGTCAAAACCCCCAGTTTGTTTGCATCCTACCTTCCCATTCTTATTCCCCATTAATCATTTTCAGGCTCTCTATAATCCATCCAAATCAACCTGTTTGCTGTGGCTTGAATTCAGTTTTCAATCTTTCATCTCAGAGCTTTTGCATAAAGTGTCCTCCACGCCTGGAATGAATGTATTTCGTTCTTGCCTCTACCTCTTAAGACATTTCCCATTTTTCTTCAGGGGTCACATCATGAGCCACCTTCTCCAGAACACTCCCCTGGTGTTAGTGCTTTCTCTCCCCTCTTTGAATTATGCTTGAGCAGCAGTCTGGCGTAATAGAAAGGGAACCGGCATGGAAATCTTCTCGGACTGGATTTAAATCCAGACTGTTTATACATAAAATGAGATTCTTGCCAGGTTCTTGACTGTGAGCAAATCATTTCACCTTAACACCACCAGGGATAGTTACAGTGGAAGATTATCAATTAAAGAGTAGATGCTTCATGGAACATACAGGAAGGAAGGAAGTATCTACTATTGTCAGGCACTGTTCTAAATGGTTTCCAAATATTATCTTATTTCACCCTCCCAACATCACTTGGAAAATAAGTGTTACTATTATTCCTGTGTGATCCCAGGATCACACAGCTAGTATCTGAGGCTAGACTTGAACTCAGGTCTTCTTGAGTCCAGGGCAGCATTCTATCCACTGTGCTACCCCAAAATTTCTTTATCTGTATCATCAATGCAGTCACTGATCAAATTCAACCCAAATGTAAATTGAAATGTTTCCATAATGAATCTTTACCAAAAAAAATGGGCTCTTTGAGAACAGAAATGATTTTCTGTTTGTATCTTAGTGTGTCCGGCACCTGGCACAGTGCCTTACACAAACCAAGCATTGAACAAAGGCTTGTTGAGCACAGAGCATGCAGTGCCTACCTGTAATCCCTACTGGGGGGAGGCTGGGTCCCTTGTTTTCAGGGGTTCTGAACTGCATTAGGGATTGGCCTGGACTTGGAATAAATATCATGAGCTCTTGTTATTGGGGAGTGGGGACTGGGCAGCCAAAGAAGTTCAGAAAAATAGAGCAAGTTAAAGCTTCTGTGAAAATCCCTATTGGGATTAGACCCATGAATAACCACCGCACTTCTAGCTTGGGTGAGATAGGGAGATCTAGTGTCAAAAAAAATAAAAAGTCTGTTGAAATGAATGACCTTCAAAGTTCCTACCGGCTCTGACATTCTGTGATTCTGAGATTTCAAACATTAATCCTCTATTAACTGTCTTGGTTGTGTCCTGCAGCATGAATTCTCAGACTGGTTCTCTCCACATAGCCTACAAATATTAACGCTTTGTATTTTGCTTTCATTTCCCACTGATATGTTGACTTTCCTATGTTATTATTTCTTTCAGTCTGACATTCAAAGCCTTCTACAGTCAGAGCAAATCTTACTTTGCTTTATCCTTACCTCCTGCTATTGTTGAACAGAAATGATATTCTCTAATGGGAAAGCATTTGCTGTTCCCTAAACACGCATTCTACTTTTCCAGCTCTCTAGTCAAACTCTCCCCTCTTTCTGGAATGCTTCCTCCAAACCTCACTGGTATTTACTGAAATCCAACCCTCTTTGGAGACTTGGTTTGGATACCACCTCACTCCTACCAAATGCTATTCCCTTTTTTGCTCCCTTATTTAAATCCGATTCATTTGCAAGTCATGGCATCATCTTCCTGATGTCATGGTCCTCTTTGAGAACAAAGGACAAATCACACGACACATTGCTGGAGCAATTATTCTATATTACTCATCCATATGGCACTTGGTACAACCTGCCTTGGTTCATAAATATCGGTTTACACAGTTCTATATGCCCAAAACAACATCCTTCTAGTCCCCTAGGCTGACAATCTTAACATCATCCTCAAGCTCTTCATTCTTTCTCACTGTATAGATCCACTCTATTGTCAGATTGTATCATTTCTACCTTTAAAATATCCCCTGTATCTACTCAAACTGCTACCATGCTGGTTCTGATGCCCTCTTTCCTGGACTACTGCACATGTCTCTTTATTGGTTTTCTTCCTGTGTCCCATCTCTACAAGCTCAAATCCATCCTCCAATCAGCAGCTCAAAAAATTGTCCTAAAGAACAAAAACTGAGATCAAAGACTGCCTTCTAAAAGAATCTTTCCTGATTCCCTTAGTGGCCTTGTATTCATTTTCTGTATTATTTTTCTATACTTAGATTTCTATACTGTATATTTTGCTTCCTTCATTAGAATGTAAGGATGGGAACTGTCTGATTTCCTTGTATTTCCAGTGCCTATAAAGTGCCCAGAATACAGTAGGTGCTTAATGGACGTTTGCTTGATTGTTTATTTGACTGACTTTTCTCCCATACCATATGGTAAGCAAGTTGAGGGCAGAGACCATGTCCTGTACAACATACAAATTATTTAATAAATACCTGGTGAGTAAATTAATAAATGGATTTTCCCCTCAAAATCTTTTCTTAAAGAATATGGATGTAACAATGATAATAATATATAACATTTATATCACATGATAAAGTTTGCAATTCACTTTACAAATATCTAAGTTAATCCTCACAACAACCTTTGAGGTAAGTTATTATTATTGCCTCCATTTTACAGATGAGGAAACTTAGGCAGACACCCATTAAGTGACTTTTCCAAGGTCATGCAGCTAATATGGATTTGAACTAGAGTGAATTTGAACTCTTGTCTTCCTGAATGGGAGTTCAATGCCACGCAGTTTTTATTAGTAGTATTAAGGTATTTGTTCTATTTATGCTATTACTGTCATTACTAGGATATAGTCCTCAACCAAAGGAAGTTTAACAAGCATCTATTACATTTTCACTAGGGGCTGAGGATATCAAGACCAAACATTTTCCCACCAGACTTAAAGACAAGAGCTTTCCTACCTCCAGGAACCTTATCATCCTGCAAGATGGTATTAGCCTTGGTATTTATACCATCAATACCCTCTGCCTTTCTGAATGGAGGAAGGATCAACGAGCTCCCCTCAGAGCTACCAATTTAGGAGGGTGCCTGAGCTAGTCATTTCATTATTTCTCACCCAGCTTTTCCACCATGCCTTCTCTTTTACTTCTTCCTCTTTTTTGGCTTTGCTTCATGTGATGTCTTCTCTCAGTAGATTATAAGCTCCTTGGGAAATAGTGGAGCTTTCTTTTTTATATCTGTACCCCTAGTACTTAGCACAGTGCCTGGCACATGAAGGCACAAAATAAATACTTATTGGGAGATAGATAAAAGAGCTCTTGTCCTTAAGAAACTTGCATATTACTGCAGGACCACAACATAAAGTAAATAGAAGGTAATTTGGGGGAGGGAGTGGGTAAGACAGAGAGAGAAGGAGAGAGACGAAGAGAGGAGGAGGCAGGAAGGGAGAAAAAGCAAGAGTGACAGAGAAGAGAAATGAAGAGAGGAACAGAAAGAGGGAGAGATAGAGATAGATAGACATGGAAACAAAAGACAGAGAGAGATAGGCAAGAAGAGGCAGAGAAAAAGAGAGGAAAGAACAGACAGAAAGGGAAGAGAAAGAAAGGTGGACAAAAATGGATGTGAATAAGAGAGGGAAGGAAGGAGAGAGAAAAAGAGAGAGAGGGAAGAAGGGGAAGAGAGAGAGAGAGAGGGAGAGAGAGAGAGAGAGAGAGAGAACACTAACCACTGAGGGTGTCAAAAAGATTTCGTTTAGAAAGTAGCACTTGATTTGATGGAGAGGTAGCATGTTGGAGAGCACAGAAAGCTATCCTTGGAGGAAGGAAGGCCTAGGTTCAAATGCTACCCTTGGTATATAATGGTTATATGATCATGAGCAAGTTAATTAACCTTTCATTGCCCCAGTCAAGTCTCTAAAACTCTATGAACAGAAAAGGAGTATCGTTACTTTGGTATAGGCAGTCCCCCACCAAAAGTTCTCCACACTGATGAAATCACAGGTCTGGACCAAAAAAAAAAAAAAAAAAAAAAAAACTAGCGTAATAGGTACATGTAAAGACAGAGGTCATTCTAGGCACAGAAGATTTGAGAGTGAGGTCAAGGAAACTGGCACTTGACTAGTAAGTTAAGGGAACAGCTATTAAGCCAATTCAATAAAAAATGTCAAGTGTATGAAGGAAAGTAAAAAGGAAAGTTTAAGATGTGTAGACTGGAGCCATATTGTAAAATCCTTGAAATTTCAAAGATGTGTCATTTATCTTTGATGTTCAAGGTAATAGGGAGGTAGTGAAGATTTTTGAGGAGAGTAACATTATCAGGTCTATGTTTTAGAATATTATTTTAGTAGCCGTGAAGGATGAATTGGAGAAAAGATAGAAAGGAAATGGAACCATATTAGACACCATATTAGGTGTCCATTATAACAATCCAGACAAGAAGAGGTGACAGCCTTAATCCTATTGGACATGTGGAGGGACACTAGTGTGAAATGAAGAGAAGGAGTAAAGAATTCATGGGACTAATATACATTTGTTCTATTTTCCAAAACAACAAAGCTTTTTTGCTTCTCCAACTTGGTTTGGCTCAGATTTGATTTGCCCAGAATACATTTACAAAAATAATCCATTATCGTAATTATTTTGTATTTTATCTCTTTATGTTTGAAAAGAACTTCACAATCACTATTTTTCTCATGAGACAGCTCTTTATGGTTATCCCCATTATACAATAACAACTCATTCAGGGTCAGAGGCAGAGTTGATGCATCAGTTCTTAGCTTCTGACATACTGATTATATGGCTCAAGGGTCAACAAGTTATAACCTCAAAACCTAAGCAGAATTAAATCTAATCCAAGGGTTCTTGCCTTTTTGGTATGTCATGGACATGGTGAGATAGCTTATAGACCCTTTCTCTGAATATTTTTAAATTAATAAAATATATAGGATGAAAAAGGAAACCAATTATATTGAAATACAGTTATCAAATATTAAAAAGAAATATTCTTAGACCCCAGGTTAAAGTCCCCTGATATCTAGAAAGTATTTGTAAGCCAAATTTTCAAATCAACATCACAAATTATTGAGCCATTACAGAAAGGAAAGGGCTAAGACATCCATTGGGTAGTGTCCTCATTTCTCTGATAGTTCAAAAAATAAGGTTGAGTACTTTCAGTGTTAGAAATCCATAATGAATCAGTTCAAATTCTAATCTGAACAATATATCTTGCTTACTTAAATTTCTCCTTTCATTTCCATCAAAGCTTATAGTGTACCTAATTTTCTGCCCTGAAATCTTCCTAATGGGTATTATGTGACTCTCCGATGACATCTGTGTTCTATTCCCTGTCAGAAGAGGTGAGTGATGCCCATATGGAGGCTCCCACACATCTATTGACATTACTTCCTAACAGTAGAGAAATATCGGTCAATTGTTAGTCCACTTTTTTCCCCACAAATCGGTCCACAGGCTGCCTTTATCCTCTCCTTCACCTCACCTCCCATTCTCTTCATCCATAATCACCTTATTTCCTTCATCTAGTACCAGCAACTAAACTTTATTAGGCAATGAAAGAGTCTTGCTAGAACAAAAATTTGCCTCAATTTCAATCAGCAAGAAGGAAAAAAAATGTCCAAATTAAGCTTCCTGATTACTGAAATTAATCTTGTCATTTAGCACCCGTGTTCTACTGAACAGGGCCTTTGATTAGCCTTCTTGTTTGAGAATATTACAAGCAGGCATTTATTAAGTTGAATACATTTTTTCCCAGGCAGGCAACTGGGAGGATGGGGAAGGAAGAAGGACAATCGATACATGAAAGCTAGCACATTCGGTGAAGTAGACCCTGACCCTGCCTCTAGCTACACGTTCCCCAGATGACAAGGTAATCCTGGGAACATGATTTGGATTCCTCCCAGTTGTCCTTTATAGTTTCTCCCACAGGATGAATATCACCCAACACAGCTACTGGCTATTTATATAAAGAGCAAAGAAAGAGGAAGCAATTGTTTATTTGAGGGGTTTTTTTAAATTCCTTTTATGAAGGAAATGAGAAGTCTACCATAAAGGCAAATAATAATGACTAAGAGTTTGAGATGTGGGTGTGTGGGTATCCTCTTTCTATATCCCTGTAATTATGATGAGTGTTGTTTCTTTGTAGTATGAAATTATAAACAATCCACAAAGAAAGTTGACTGCATCCACCAAAATGCATATATTTTTATGCAGCAAAAGAAAAACTTAGTATCCACAATGTTTGTATGCTATCATAAGATCAAAGGATTTAGGTCTAGAAGGAACATTAGAGATCATCTCATTCATGCCTCTCATTTAGGAAACCGAGATGCAGAGAGTAGTGTAGTGCCTTGCTTTAGGACCCAGAGATTGCATATTTTCAGAGCCAGAATTCAAAACCAGGAGCTAACTATTCTAGTCGTTAAACTTTGCTTTTCCACACACAAAATGTTTATGATCCCTAAAGAACCCTAAAAGTCTTCTCTTGGCTTGAGCCAAATCCCAATTCTGAAGCCTTCAGAAGCATGGTTGTGCCAACTCTAATGCCAAGGAAGATCTAAGAAGATCTAAGGAAGGTTTGAGACCTACTCCACAAAAACCCTAGAGGATTTCCTAGTTCAATCCAGCTCTTCCATAATTTTCTAAGAAAGGGCCCAGAGATCTCTCAAACCTTGGAATTCAGGATGTATCCTAGAAGTGTCCAATAAATCATCCAATGAGAGAATGTCATTGTTGTTAATGTAGTTAGTTGTCAGGAGCTTTCATCACACTGATAAGCAAACACAGTTCTAACAACACAGGTCCCTATTATTTTGGTTGAATGCTAACTTAATCTTCTGAAGAAAGGACTAAGGAAATCAATCCAAGGTTTATAGTTATAGAATGTTGAGGGTATACAATAATTAACAAATGCTAGGAATTCAAAATAATCTTTAAAAATGATTTTGTTGTTCAGTCACATCCATCTCTTTGTGAGCCCATTTGGGGTTTCCTTGGCAAAGATACTGGATTGGTTTGCTGTTTCCTTCCCCAGCTCATTTTACAGATGAGAAATGGAGGCAAACTGGATTAAGTGACTTGCCCATTATCACATAGTTATTAAGTATCTGAGGAAAGATTTGAACTCCAGAAGATGTCTTCCTGATCCCATGTCCAGCCCCTATCCACTGCACCATCTAGATGCCCTTAAAAAATAGCTTTTCCACTAAGTACATAACTGCTCCCAATTCGTAACCGATAATATAAAATTCTAGTCAGAGACACCACACCGCAAATAAGCTGAATGTTCCTAAGAAAATATATTATCCAAATGTGACTCACACTAAATGTATAAAAGGTGTCTGAAGGTTTTGGGGAAAAGAGAAAAGAATGAGCAAATCTAGAGTAAGAGAGTCTACAACAAAGATCCAGTGGAGTTTAAACTGGTTATCCCTGCTAGATAGAGATGAGCTCCTCTAGGATAGCAGATTTATTTTATTTATTTTTAAATCTGTACAAATGGAGCCCATTGTTCATGTTGGGGTAGGGTTGAAGTGGGAGAGGAGCAAAAGTGATAGAATAGCTTTTAGAGTGACATATAACAGTGGGATGGAGGATTGTCCTGTAAAAGTTCTAGCAGCCATGAAGGCTTGGCAGACATCCTGAAACATCAGTCAGTTAGGCTCTAGCAACACCAATCCCAGCCAATGTGATATATAACTAATCCTGTGATGATAAGAATGGCATAGAGTTTCAGAATGACCCTACTCAAAACTATAATGGTAATCAATTTTATTTTACATAGAGGTGGGAGATGCAAGTGATGTTCCTTTCTGTTCTAACACCACAAAGAGGCAAGCTACTTCAGAAAAAAAAATCAGATATTAGAAGACCCCCATGTACACCACTGGAAATATCTCAGTTCAGAGGTACTTACTAACTGATTAAAGTAAGCTAACCATGAGTGTGTATGAAGTAGACTAAAGACATAGATGCTAAATATGTTATTTCCAAGCTTTTTTATGAATCAATATCAGGTATGACTGATTGCAGGTAATAGTTTAATGGTGATCCAGTTCAAATAGTTTACTGGTTGGGTTTTCTAGGATGTTTTAAGACAACTCTACAGGATATTTATTTATAATATGAAAATTTGTTGACCGTTAATTCAAGAAAACTTCTTGTATATAATTCTAGCCACCAAATCCCATCTTGCTAGGTTCTAAACTTTTAATCATGCTTTGATGTCTTACACAGTCTCTACATTTCCCTTTAGAAATGATCTAGTCCTGAATTACCATTATAAAACCTTTCATTTCCACAGACAAATCATTATAAATTGAGCCATGTATTCAAAAATTCTTGGTAAATATATCATTGTCCATTTTCATATGAATGTCATACTTTAAAGGGCTTTTCATTCTACTTGTATCTCAGTTACTTCATAAGCTATATCTGGAAGTAAACTGATTTTGTTACATTGACTAATCCTAAAACTTTCAACCTCTTACTTTTTTCTCTATAAAGTGATGTTTACTTATTCCAAAAGTATTTCCATAAGTTTTTGATTTGCTTATCATGTCCTCTCAGAATGTCTATCAATCATCTTCCTCCTTGGGACGTGGAAGTATTCATTTTTTATAGCTGCCTAAGGATATTAGACCCAATGCTTTATGTTCATATTATTTGAATTTTGGTAGGATACTTTCCAAATCACTTATGGTATTCATAGCTGTTTATTACTTATGCTTGTTCCTCCCATTCATCTTTCATTTCAGGCTGCCAGAAAGTGGTGTAAGCCACAAGCTTCTTAACATATTTATGCTTGACAAGTCATTCTTGGAGGACACCTGCTTAATTTTTTGTGATACCTTCTTTACATTTAGATATTCCTACCACTGATGCTCCTGTTACACTCTATCCTCACATCAGCACCAGTTGAATACTTCTCATACTTAGATCGGATTGTATATTTAGAGGGGTATTTCCTTTATTCATTAATTCAATGTGACCTCTAGGCACAAAGCCTTCGGTCTCTATCCTTCCTTGGCATGCATTAAGAATTTACATTTTTTCGGTCAAAAAATATGTTGATATCACTGGAGAAAGATGCTATAAAATGAATGAGCAGTTTAATATGGTGGTTTGTTTTTTAGTGGTGCTATATAGCTTAATGCTATCCATGTACTTCAAATAATGGATAAAACCTTTGGAATTTAGTACTTATTTAATTTGGAAGTTAATCTTAGTTCTATTAAGCTGAGAGAGTAGCAGATTTAAGGCTAAGCAGAACCATAATGATCTTAAACTGCATCCCTGAAAACACTGTTATTATTATTAATATTATTATTATATAGTCCACCTCACAAGATGTTTTAAAATCTATGTTAAGTAGTGGGTCAATCAATAAGATTATAGTTCAAGGGCAGCAAAGGACACAGAATATATTCATGTTCAGCGGTGTCTGTACACATTGCACAAAAGAAGCAGGTTGTCAAAATGTACAAACAACAAACCTACTTGTTCTCCCTCTCTAGAATTTATTTACTTCTCTGTCTTAATTAATTAAGGTCACATCCCAGTAACACTAATTATCTTCAGAAGAATTACAAATCACAAGGCTGATAATGCATGCATTTATGTGCTCGTATTTTTGTGTACTGTATTTTCAGACCATTATGGACACTAATTCAGAGGAAAGAGCTTGGGGAGGGGGGATGTTCCTGGTTTTTTTGAGGTGAATAGGGGAAAAGACTAGTCATGGCATCATTTCAACAGAAAGGCATCAAAAATTGAAAATGAATACACTATATTCTTTTCCACCCTCACACTATATGTCTTGTTGATTGAATCACATGAAAAAAGAGAGGAGAAAAGAAAAGGAAAAGAAAAGAAGAGAAGGAATAATAGGGAGAAAAGGAGAGGGACAGAAGAAAGGACAAAAGGAAAAAGTAGAAAAGAGGAGGAAGAAATGCTGCAAGGAAGGAAAAGAGAAGTCTGAAACAGGACTAGAGAACGACAAACGTCCCAGTTTTGAAAAAGGGGAACAAGCTTGACAACATTTCTCATGTTCCTTGGAAGTAAAGGTGAAGAAATGTAGGCTGGATGATACTATGATTAGGTGAATTTGGAACTACTGAATGGCTTGATTCAAAGAGTAATATTCAATGGTTTGACATCAAGTTGAAAGGAATTTTCTAGTGGAGAGCCCCAAGCATCTGTGCATGATTCTGCATCATTCAGCATTTTCATCAATAATTTGGATAAAGGTATAGATGGCACACTCATCAAATTTTCAGATGACACAAAGTTAAGATGTATAGCTAATATTTTGGATAGCAGAATTAGGATCCAAAAGTTTAGTAGACTGAAACTTTAGGCCAAATCTATTAAGATGAAATTTGGTAAGGATAAATGTGAAGTGTAGATTTAAAAAAAAAAAATCAACTACACCACTAAAAAATGGGAAAGACTCAGGTAGATAAGTTTATCGAAAAGAGACCTTTAAATTTAAATAGACTGCAAGCTCAAGATAAATGAATATGTTAATATGAATATAATTAATATAACAGATATGATATATAATATTAAATAATACATCAATTTAAATTATATATCAACAAATAATGCAAATGTAACCCTAGGCTTCATTAAGAGAAGCATTATGTCCAAGTCTAGGGAAAGAAACATCCCACTGCTCTTTGTCCCACATCAAAAGCATCTAAATTTTAGAAAGGATGTTGATCAACTGCACAGTATCCAGAGAAGCACAACCAAGATGTGAAGGGTCTCAGCACCATGTCATCTGAAAATTAGTTAAAGGACTGAGGATGGTTAACCCAGAGGAGAAAAGACTTGGGGGGACATGACAGCTATGTTTGAAGAATTGAATGATTTTGCTTGGCTCAGAGTTCAGAATTGGGGGAAATGGGTAAGGTGCACAGAGAAAATTTTTCAATGTGATGTAAATAAAAACTAATTAAAAGTTAAAGATATCCAAAAACTGAATTAGATATTGTGAAACAAGGTGGGTTCCCCATCAATGAAGGTCTTCCTGAAAAGACCCAATGGCCATTTATCCTGTATGCTATAGAAGACAATCTTCTTCAAGTGTGAGTTGGAATAGATGGTCACTGAGGTCTCTTTTAAAACTGACATTTCTGACACTTTTACTTTTAGATGACTAAGGTTTTATCCTTTTCTCAAACCCCTAAGCTATCCAGGCTTTTTTTTAACTTTCCAAAGCTTCAAAGGAAAAATTCACAAGAATATCCCGTTTCCCAATATGCCATTTTTTATCAAGATCCCTCTAAGACTTTAGGAGCACTGCTTTGAATCATAATTTTTTTTCTCTCAACTATGAGCATTTTTGTTTTTTTAATGTCCTTGTAGAAATTCTTCTCGGTTCCTAATTTTCTGACGTGAGTTCTTATCCTTTTTTTCACCTCTTGTAGCCCTCCACAGGTGTTCATCTTCGTATTTGTGTGTGTCGCCCATCTACCACGCCATTGTACAAACATCAAGTTCCCTGACAAATACAGGAGCAGAGAAGAAGAAAAGAAAGGACAGGACAGGGAAGGGCGGGACTGGAGAGGATAGGACAGGGGAGGAGAAGAGGAGGAGATGGGAGGAGAGGAGAAAAGGGGAGAAGAAAAGGAGAGACAGAGGGGGAAAGAGTGTGAGGGAGAGAGACAGAGACAGAAAGAGAAGGGAAGAAAAGGGAAGAGAAGAAGAAAGAAGGGAAGGGAAGAGAAGGGAAGAGGAGAGGAGAGGAGAGAGAGAGAGAGTAGAGAAAAGAGAGAAGAGAGGGGGAAAAGTAAGTTCAAGGACCTGGGGATTGAGAGGACAGGAGAGGAGAAAGGGAGCGGAGGAGAACACACATGATTAAATATATTCTTATATTTAGGTTGTTAGTATTAATTAAATGAGCCTGAAACACAACAGTATCAGAATACACACATAATATACAAATATGTAAATTTTTATGTTCTATCTGTGTGTCTTGTTATACGTAGTAATATAACATTGTTATATATTGCATAGACACATAGATATGTAGTTATATACATATATTATGTTGTTCAATCACACAATTCTTCATGATACCATTTGGGGTTTTCTTGGCAAAAGTTATGGAATGGTTTGCCATTTCCTTCTTCAGCTAATTTTATAGATGAGGAACTGAGGCAAAGAGGGTTAAGTGACTTGCCCAAGTCACACAGCTATTAAATGTCTAAGGCCAGATTTGAACTCAGGAAGATGAATCTTCCTGACTCCAGGCCAACATTCTATACACTGCACCATCTAGCTGCCTTGTATATATATATTCATATAAGTGTTCTCTGTCTCTGTCTCTGTCTGTCCATCTCTCTGTGTCTCTGTCTCTGTCTCTCTGTCTCTTTCTCTCTCTCTTTGAAGAGTCCTTTAAAATAAAAGACATGAATGAATTTAGCAATGTATTCCAGGCCTGAATGCAGCATATGCCATTAATCATAACAATGCAAGCCATTACTTTTGACACCATAAGACCAAAGCAATTTCTAAATATCCAAGGATATACAACATCCTCCAGTAGAAAATGGTGAAAAGTAATTAAGGGTGGGTTGTTTATGGAGGAAGGAAAATGGGTTCATTGGAGGGGAAATATGGAGGTATGTATAATTGGGAGGAAATTGCCTGTTTATCATATCCTGCAGTAGATTCTAAGTTCCTTGAGGATAGGGACAGTGAGCTGAAATGTCAAGAAAATAGATTTTTGTATCCTCTATTATGATTTTCTTAAAGAAAATCAGGGCAACCAATGAATTAGGGAGAAAACATGGTATAGGGACAAAAGCTCTGAATCTGGAACTTTGGTTATAACCATGGCCTACTACTTACTATCTATACAATGTTGGGAAAATCACTTTAAGCTTAGGGAAAGGGTTGATGAACAAACAAGGTCATGTGCTCAGTGAAAATAAATTGATCAATTTGGATAGCATAAAAATTTAAAGGTTTGGCAAAAACAAAACTAAGGCAGCTAATACTAGAAGGGAAATGATTAACTAGAGGGGGTTGGGAACCTTTGCAGTGTGTTTCTCTAATAGAAGATTCATTTCCAGGGAATTAATTCAAATTTATAAGAATAAGATCCATTCTCTAATTTAAAAAAAGATTATGAACTGACAGCATTCAAAGGAAGAAATCCAATTTGTTAACAACTCTATGACAAAATGCTACAAATCAGTGATTCAAATTAAAGCAACTCTGAAGTTCCATCAATTTTATAAGGATGACAGAAAAGGAAAAGGACCAATTGCAAGGGCTACAAGGCAAGAGGACAGTGAATGCCTATTGGTGAAGTTGTGAATTGTTTCAGCCGTTCTGGAAAACAAGTTTGGACTACGCCCAAAAGTCAATAAACTGTATGCAGAGCCTCAGTTCCTCAAGATTCCCTAGTACCATGAGGAGAGACAGAACCAGCTCTGGGGACCCAGCCTGCCAGGATAAATGAGGGTGGACAGAGGAGCTCCAGAGCAAAGGCCACATATTGGTTACAAAGGTTTCCTTTTTTTTTTTTTCCATTTGGGGTGAGGGGAGAAAAAGGAAGAAAGGGGGAAATGGGGCTAGCATCACTACCACCCTCCAAAAAAGATGAGAACAGATCAAAAGAAAAGCCAGAAGAAATCACAAATAGGACGAGGTTTGAAGGTTACACGTTGAATTTATTATATACTTCAAAAGAAAAGCAAGTTTCACAGAATAGATATTTGGAGATGCATGTACAATCTTCTTCATACAGTATCTGGAAACATTCATTTTATTTGGCATTTGGTAAGAATTTTAAATTCTGAAGTTCAGAAATTTAAATTCAGAAAATTAAATTCGGAAATTTAAAAGTCAGTTAACCTTTTCTCAGTCTCAGTTTCCTCATCAATAAAATAAGAGAATTAGACCAAATTATTTCGAAGGCCCTTCTTTCTCTAGGGTTGTGATATAATGTTCAGCTGCATATCCCTCACAGAACCTAGAATGGAGCCTGTCACAGGAAATATCTGTTTAATTGAAATAAATCTAGGGTGACTTTATCAAAGAAGAATTTATGTCCTAGAAAAGAATCTCTAGGAGTATTTTTGTGAGAATGTAGAAAGAAAAACCCCATAGCAGTGGTTTCCAACCTTTTTGAGCAGAAAACCATTTTTTTAAGTCAAAAAATTTAACAAAACCCCATGTGACAGTTTTTCTGCTATTTCTGTTGATTGGAGAGATATGACGACAGTACTTGGTACATATAGATTTGTGGCCCCCTAGGGCCCGCATGTTACAGTAGGAAGCAGCGCTCTCATCCACATCAATTCAAATCTAGTCCATTAATTAGCATTTACTAAGTGCCTTCCAAGTCCCAAGTACTGTGATAAATTTTGGAAATTAAAAAAAAAAGCGAAAACAAAATAGTACTTACCTCAAGGAGCTTACATTCTAATTGGAAATGTGATAAGCAAACAGATAAGCATATGCAAATATATGCAAAGTAAATTTAAATTAAGTCATTTCAGGAGTGAGGTAGAAAACACTAACAACTGGGGGACTAGGAAAAGCTTCCTGTGGGATGTGGCACCTGGAATGTGCTTTGAAGAAAGCCAAGGATTCTGAAGTTAGAATCTCACTTTTGTATTTGAATCCCCAGCACTGCATTTGGCACATAGTAGGTGTTTAATAAAATCTGGTTGATGAGTACTAATTCTTCCAGATGACAGTAAGTAGGGACGGGAAGGCCATTCCTAGCATGCAGGAGAGCCTGTGCAGAGATGTGGACATGGAGATAGAATATAGTGTGCAGAGAGTAGAAAGCAGGCCAGTTTTGCTGCAACATGGAGAAATTGCAAGGAAATTAATGTGAGATACATATGGAAAGTCAGGATGGAGCCAGATTGTGAAGGGTTTAAAATGCAAAACAGAGGCCATCCAACAAGCTTTATACTTCGAACTTTTCAATGTTTCACTCTTCAGTATTCAGTGTTTCATCCTCTAGGAAGAAGATGAATCCCTAATCCTAGCTAACATTAATCCTTCCCTATCTTTCTTTCACCATATCATCCCCTGGCTCTATCTTTCTTTGACACCCAACCTCTCCTACATTCCCCAGAACCCTAGTCCTCCAGTCATCTCTTTTCTCTCATGTTTCTATGTCTCTCACTCCTTATCTGTCTACAAACAGGTCTGTTTTCCCAAATATAAACAACTTTCCCTTGATACTTCCATTTCCCCAAGCTGAGTTAACAACTTTATTGTCCCTTTCACAGGGAAATGAACTGAAACAGTAGTTTACATTTGATAAATCTACTTTCACACAAGATCCATTAATTAAATTTAGAGCTAGAGAGAGCTTAGAGTTCATTTAGTCCAAGTTCATTTAACAGATGAGAAAAGTGAGGTAAGTGATTGTTCAAGTTAATAGGAACAAAACAGAACTGGAATTCTTCAACCCATTGAAATCTGTAGTTTCTGTATTTACTACTCTAGTGAAACTATTTTTTCAAAGGTCACTTATGACCTCAGCTGCCAAATACAAAGGCCTTCTCTGTCCTCATCCTTCTTGACTTTTCTGATTCATTTGGCATTTCGGATCATGCCCCTTATTTACTGATATTCCTCTCTCCTTCTTTGGCTTCTGTAACGCTTCTCTCTCTTCCCATAACCCATAAGCTACCAAATACTGTCAATTTTCCTGCAGAAAGAGCCTAATATCTTCCTCCTTCTTTCCACTGCTGCCAACACCAACCTAGTCCAGGTGGTCATTACCTATTATCTGGAGCATTAGAATAGCCTCCTAACTACTCCTCCAGCTTTATGCTTGATCCACCTTTCATCTTCTCATGGCATATTTGAATTAATATTCTTTATGGATACATTTGATCATGTAACTCCTCTACACAGAGAGAGAGAGAGAGAGAGAGAGAAGGGGGGGGGGCGGGGAGAGCCTTCAGTGACTTCCTACTGCCTACTGAACAAAATTCAAAAACTCCTTGACCTGGAATTCAAGGTCCTTCACAATCTGGTACTCTCTGCCTTTACAAGCTCACCTTTATATCACTCCCAATCCAACAAGCATTTGTAAACAGCTGTAAGATGCAAGACATAATGCTAGGCAATTTGACAAACATCAAATAAGCCAGAGTGTTGAGAGTCTGAAGGGGAGCAAAGTGTACAGTATAAACTTGGTAATGTAGTCTGGAGTCAAACTGTGAAGGGCTTTAAAAGCCAAACTGAGGAGCTGCATTTTTGTCCTAGAGGGAATAGGGAGCTACCAGGGTTTTTTGAACAAGGGAGTAATTTGCTCTTTAGAAATCATATAAAGAGTGCTCCAGTTTAGAATAAAATGAAGTAGACAAGGAAAGATAGGGGCAACAAAAATGATTTGTTGGTGGTGGGGTTTTTAGTTATATTAAGGAGACGAGCAGAATTAGAGAAATGATCACTACTAAGGGTAGATGGAACAATTATAAATGAGAGAAAGAAGGAAGTAATGTTAGCATATTTCTTGGGGAGGGATGTGTTTTTGTTCCCCAGGGGAATAAATATTTGAACTTGAAAAGACTGAACAAAAATTGCTAATATGCAGTTGAAACTCAAGAGATGGAAGAAGATTAGAAGAGGGTCCCTAGTTGTCCTTTATATGTTCAATGAATCCAGATGAACTAAGTGCCAGGGCAGTGATAGAACTAGAGGCTAGTGAGGATAAATATGATAGCTTCTCTATGACAATGATTTTTGAAATACAGTGGAAAATGGAAGACTTCAAGATCAGCGAAGAGCAAATGTCCTTATTTTCATAGTACAATCTGAAAACTGAGACCAATTAGCCTGATTGCTAGCAAGATTATAGGACATCTTATTTAAAACATTATTAGTGAACATCTAGAAAAGGAAATGTTGATCAAGGGCAAGGTCACAATAGACTAACCACTTTGAATTTTTACAGTTATTTGACTATGTGATCAGAGAAATGCTGGAGATTATGAAGGTTTTAAGAAAACATTCTTTTAGAGATAAAATAGAGAGATATGGGATAAAAGAAAGTACAGTTTGGTGGATTGTAGCACCAACACAATATTCACAGCTCCTATGGTAGCCATGGATATCCTAGCACAATTCTGAAACGCAAAATACAGTAGGTTCTCCACATGAAAGACAGAACCAAAACTTTTATTCAGACACCAGAAAGCCAAATCCATCATAGTAACAAAAATTTATACACAATAACAAGGCAGAAGGCAACACTATCCCCAAGCCTTCCCCCTGCTGGGCTTCCCACAAACCACCTGCATTAGATAAGCAGGCTCCCCCAAACAAAATCACAAGCAAGCTTTTTCACTCACACTAGTCAGCTGCCTGTTTGCCTGCATCCTTCCTAGCTCTGACTGCTCTCATGACTCACTTCCTTTCAGCTCTGCCCTAGCTCTGCCTCTTCCTGTTCCACTCATTCAGCATACTCCTCCCACCACAGGCTTCATATGACTCAGTCTTCCATGTGATCCACGCAGGTCACATGGGCCAATTAATAAATGGGAAAGATCTCATTTAAATCACCATTACATGGACACAATTCAATTCAATTCAATAAACCTTTATTAAGCTATGTTCCAGGCACTGGTTCAGGCATCTATTATGTTACAGGTTAATTAGAGAGCCAAACACACAGAGAAAGCTTAAAAAACTTTATGTCCGTTTGAAAAGAGACATAGTGGAATTCCCACAGGGACTTGTGATTTACCCAGTGCTAGTTAACATTTTTAGCCCAGCTTTGTATTGAGATATATAAAGTGTGCTTGTCAACTTTTCAACTGAAACAAAGTCCGGCAAAAAAGCTAACACACTGGATGACAGACTGAGGGTTCAAAAAGATTCAAAATACTGAAACTCTGAGCTGGTCAAATTTAATGAGTTGCATGTTAGTAAAGATAAATGTAAAGTTTTAAAACTTTACAGGGTTAAAAAAAATCAACATTAGTATAAAAGAGAGAGGCATAGCTAGATGGAGGCTAATACGAAAAAGTTAGGAAGTTTTAATTGACTGAAAGTACAATGTAGTCACAATATGGCAACCAAAAGAAAAAAAACTAACTTATATGACAAGTTACATTATGTGTCACAGTGTCCAGAAATCAGAAATAAGAAAGTGAGAACCTTGTTATATTCTTTCCTGCTCAGCCTCTATCTGGAACACTTTGTCCATTTTTTAGTGTTATCACTACTACTAATAATAGTGACAATAATATAATGCTGGATCTTATGTAGAACTCTGAAGTTTGCAAAGAACTTTACAAATAATATCTCATTTAGTCTTCATAATAACGGGGGAGGAGAGAGGTGCTGTTATTGTCCTTATTTTACACATGAGGAAAATGAGACAGAAAACAGTTAAGAGACTTGCCCAGGGTGACACAGCTAATATGTGCCTGAGGCCAGATTTGAACTCAGTTCTTTCTAACTCCAGCTCTACCCAATATACCTGTTGCTCATATCCAAGGTACTAGATTCCTTTTAAAAAAGCATTTTTGTTTAGGAAGAACATTGACAAATTGGAGAAAATGGTGACAAGGGCAACTAGTGGGATAAAAGGTCTCCTGATCATGACATATGAGGTCGGAACAAGGAACATTTAGTCTAAAAGATTTAGGAGTCTTATGACAGATGTCTTCAAGTCCTTAAAGAGCTATCATTTGGAAGAAATATTAGACTTATTCTGTTTGACTCCAGAGGTCAAAAATGGCAGTCATGGGTCAAAGCTGCTGAAATGAAGATTTAGGTTCAACATAGAGGAAAACTTCCTAACAATTACAGTTACACAGGGACTAATGTGGTATAGTAAAGAATGTGCCCTCCCCACCAAGTGTTGAAGGAATGCAGAATGTTTGTTTTTCTGTTCTTATCTTCACAGTAAATCTCTATTTATAAATGCTAATTAATGTTAGTTGGTTGAATGGAACTGGGGCTTAACTGGGCCTTAACTATTGGTAACTGACAGGAGGGGGATCACACTTGGAAATGGTGGTTTAAAATTATATCACTGGAGAAAGACTTCTTGAACTTTATAAGGGTACACCTAGAACCCTAGGGGTGGGGAGGAAAGAGAATCACCCTGGGAGAAAAAGGCCAGAGAGTTGCTATATACAATTACTAATTAATATAAAGTAATCCATCATTAGAAGAGTACCCCCAACAATGTGCTAGGTGACTTCCAAAGGGGAAAGAATCATTCAAAATTTAGGAAATTAGGGAAAGCTTTATTTTTAAAAAAGTGAAATTTCAGTTGCATTTGAATATGAATTCATAGAATTATAGAATCTGTGAGTTTGAAAGGATCTCAGTGGCTTTCTAGTTCAGGGATCAACAAATTATGACCATATCCAGCTTGCTGTCTATTTTTGTGCTGACAAAGAACTAACAATATTTTTTCTTTACAAATTTCTCCCTTTTATAAAAAAAAAAAATCATTTTTTTCTAATATCTATTTACAAAAAAAAAAAAAAAGACAAACTTAACCTGGACATGGCCCTTGGTTCATAGTTTACTGACTCTTGATCTAGTCCAATTTTTATATGATATGAATCCCTACCATGACATATACAATAAGAGGTGGCCCAGCCTCTGCATGACCTCTCAAGAAGAAGAAGAACCCACAAACTTTTCAGGCAGCTAATTTCACTGTTGGACAGCTCTAATTGTCTAGAAGTTTTCTTGATATTGAGTCTAACCTTGTTTCATCTCAGCATCCACATATTGCTACTGGTTTGACCCTCTGGGAATAAACTAAATAAACTTAATCTCTCCTCCACACAATGATTCTTCAAATATAGAAAAGCAACTTCCATGTTACTCTGAGTTACTCCTGTCTCATCCAGGCTAAATATCCCCAGCTTTTTCAATCAATCTTTATATGACATGGACCTTGAGCTCTTTAACATCTCAGCTGCCCATGTCTAGGCATTATCTAGCTGATCCATGTACTTTTTTAACCATGGTGCTCAAAACTGAATACAGGATTCCAGATGAGGTCAGTTTAGGGCAGATTAGAGTAAAACTATTATTTCTCTATTCCTAAAGGTAATGCCCTTCCTAATGCTATCGAAGATCACATTGACATTTTTAGCTGCCACATCACAGTGATTGACTAATATTAAGCTTGCTGTCCACTATAACTCCTAGATCTTTTTTGAACAACTGTTGGCTAACAGCATGTCCCCATTTAATATTTCTGAAGGTGAGTCTTTTTATATTCAAGTGTAGTACTTAACATTTACCACTAATGAAATCCATCTAATGAAATTCAAGCTAATAATTCTTTTAGATACCAACTCTGCTATCTAGTATGTCAGCAATCACTTCTAGCTTTGTGTCATCAGTATATTTGATGAACAGATATTCTCTATCCCTTTATCTGATTCATTGATAAAACTATTAAGCAAGCAGAGATCTCTGATATATCAGATTGGAAACTTCCTAACAAGTGAATGAATTATTCACCACTATGTTTTGAATCCAGTCATCTAGAGAATTCTCTGTCCATCAGACTATAGCACTGTCTAGCCATATCTCTTCATCTTCTCCTTGAAAATAGGATGAGATAAACCTAGATAAGATATATCAATAGCACTGCCCTCAATTCAACAGGTGAAGAAATAGAAGGAATGGAGGTAGGAAAGAAGAAAGTTCAAAGGACATAGAATACTATGGTTTGACTGAAGTGTTAGATTATGAAGATGTGGGGGTGTTATATTATAACCTTGATTAGAAAGGTCAACCAGCACATTTATGGTTGGCCTTGAAAGAAATTTGGCTTTTATGTAGGCAAAGAGAGTCTCTGAAATATAATGGAGAGCAGAAGCCATATGGAAATGACAAACAAGTTTTAAACCAACTTTTGTCTTCAGTCAAAGAGGAGTTAGAGCAAAAGGTTCAGAATTCCTTCTAGAATTTGGGGATCAGTTATTTATTTTTATTTACCCCTTAATTTCCTACTCATAGGTGCCCAGAACAATGAGGTTGAGAGGTTACAGTGACAGTTTCTCTTCAGATAGGACACTTGGTTGACTTTTTGGAACCAAGGCTATATGAAACATTGAAATCCAAACCTAAGAAGGAGGGAGCAACAGAACCGAGTTTCCATAGCACTACCATGGAAACAGCTCTCTGTGAATCTGTGCCTCCAGGCCCCTCTGAAACTGAGGCATCTTTTTCCCTTTTTCTCTCCAACACCCACCTCCACATCACACACCCCAGCCCCCCTCACGAATGATTAAAGGGTATGTTGGGAGAGTGGGGGCCTAACTAGATTCCTGCTTGGATATTAATACACATTAATGTCTTTGAGAGATGAGAAAAGAATTAATATGTTTGTTTCTCACTCATATATAAAAGCAAAACTTAAGGTCAAATACCCTATGGTTAAAATTGCAAAATAAAATTCATGCCAAGTAAAATATTTTAAAAATGAACCTAATAATCCCCCACAATATTTTTTAATCTTCCTTTGTTTTTCTGGAATACCTATCATTTGAACATGAAGTATTTAATTAACAATTAGAAGACAGAATATGGTCCCCCTTAAGAAGAAGGCAGAGATAGGTAAGACTCTTTTTTCTGACTTCCATCTCAAGGCTCATGATTTTTTTAAAAAATCTTGAAAAAAGGCCTTCTAGAAATGGGTGAAAATACTTAATAGGAGATATGTGCTCTTTTTATTAAAACTTTGTGTCTCATCTCTCATTTCTGTAATCCCTTTTAAAAAGTGATAGAGTAATGCACTAGCTAAAATCTGTCTATATAAACATATTCTAGTAATCTGTGAGCAAGTCAGTCACAAAAGTCCAGAATCTTGTTAATCAGCTGATGCTCACAATTTTAACATGAGGCCATGAAGAGCACCCAATGTATCCTAATCTCCTAGGATTATAAAACCTAAAAGGTCAACTCTCTTCTTAACCTCAAAAACATGAGTGAACTTGAAGCAGAGAACCATTGCAAAGGTGCTCTAAATCCAGTGGATTCAAGTGAGAAAATGAGATGACCCCCAGGGGTATGGCTTCAAAGATCACTAACTGGAAGAGGGATTGCATTGCATCCTCATGATTGATACAGGGCTGCTCTTAAACAGAAACCCACCACCCTCAAGGCCAGGGTCATAGACTGAAATGATCTGGGAAGGAAGATTGTGCATTTACAAATAATAGGGAGAAGGAATTTAGGCAATGGCACTTAAGCACCTTCAGAGCCTGATCATGGACCACTCTAATGATCAATTGCCACTTAAAACAGGAGGGGAGAGGCATCTTTGTTTTGTTGCCACTTTGAGCACATAGTAGTTTGGAGGAAGATGAAGAGTTTCATCCCAAGGGGAAAGAAGGACTTAATTTGGGAAGTTTGGTGCTACCAGGAGGAATTGTACTCATCCTTTGCTGCTGAAGAAGACCAAGCCATCAGAGAAATGATGACATGACTTCACATGACTTTGCTTTGAGTGAGGGAGGGCTATGCAAGGTCACCAGTCTCACTTCTCCTCCAGAGCCATCTGAATCCAGTGATCTGATATTCCTCAGAATGACTAGAGATGACCCAGAATGTAATGAGCCCTTTAGGCCAAGGTCTTTGCAGATACTCACTTAGGGTGAGGCAACACCCATTCATTGAATAAGCTTGTTTAAGAAGTAGCCAGGGCATGGCCCTTTTAATGAGGCAAAAAAACAAAAGACTTCAGGCTGGGAGGGAAACAGCAATAGTTAGGATAGGAGGAATATAAATCTTCCAAACTTGGGGGAGGAGAGTAGGGAGGAGAAGCAGGTAGAGGTGTTCTGAGTACAACTGAGAGGAACAATGATGAGACCTTAAGGTAGCCAGGGATCTTCAAAGTCAGGCTGGTCCCAGGCCTGCTTAGCTTATCTCAGGGTCCCAACTCCCACTCTAAGTACCTCATAGCTTCTCCTTCCCTTGCCCAGGTAGTTTGTCCCAAGACCCAGACCTATCCCCCTTATTCAGGGAGGCAGGTCCAAGCACTAAGCTTCCCTTTACTTCTCACACAGAGGCAATGGAATTCCTGCTTCCCTATTCCCCTTGCCCACTCAGCCTTATCCCTGACTAGGTCACACTCTTCTTACCTAGTCAACATAATAAGAGGATCCAGCCTTGAATCCTTTCCCTAGGTAGATACTAAGAAAAATACTGAGAAAAAAAAGAATTTAGAAATATTTTTAGGGAGAGCAGAAAAGGTAAAGGAGGTAATCATAAATGTCAGCCCACACACATACCCACATATTCTCTGACTAGAGCACACCCCATGCAACATGGTTAGAGCAAATCTGGGCCAATTCCAGACACTCAAGGTCAGGACTGAAGTAATAGAATATGTAGCATGACCTCAATCCCTTGAACCCCAAGAGGGCAGAAAAGGGAGGGGGATGCATGAAAAGAAGACTGGCTAATGAGACAAGAAAGGCCACCTACTCAGAGTCAAGAGGGAGGTGGAAAATATATTCAATAGTCCTACTAAGCATCTTATGTTTTAAACATCAACCTCTGTGGGTACATAGAACATGATAGAAGTTACAGGCTAGTGTTTCCAATTTTCAAAGCTTTGTCAGGGGGCATTTATAAATAATGGTATTTTCAGTAATTCTTTAATATGGAAGAAATAATTAGCTGCCCTATACCTGATCTATATTATGCAACCTCCCCAATGGGAAGAACCCAGATGTGAGACCCAAACCTACTGTTTAAATTATTATTGCTTGGGATCCAAGGTGAGAACAAAACAAGGAGCCAGAGTGTGAGAAAGAGCCTAGGCTTTCTCTTTAGATGCCCCTTCCTCTTACTGGGAGAGGGTACCTGTATCCCCTCTAGGCCAGTAGCATTTCTATTGTTATGAATCTTTAATAAGGAAAGAAATAGAGACTGGATATGTGATTTCATTGCAATAGGGAACTGACAAATATGGAAAACCCCCCTACCAATGCAACCCCCTATCTTATCCATTATTATATGATATACAAATAATACAGATTTATGGGGTAGCTAAGTGGTGTTGTGGATAGAACTCTGAGCCTGGAGTCAAGAAGATTCATTTTCCTGAGTTCAAATCCAGCCTCAGACACTTTTTAGCCATGTGAACCTGGACAAGTCACTTAACCCTGCTTGCTTCAGTTTCCTCAATGAGCTGGAGAATGAAATGGCAATCACTCCAGTGTCTTTGTCCAGAAAACTCCAAATGAGGTCACAAAGAGTCAGACGTTACTGACTGGCAACGAAAACAACCAGGCACCAGGCACCAGCAATTTGCCCAGGACTGTATATCTAGGTCTTCTTGGCTCCAAGGCCACTTCTCTACTAACAAATGAAATGCAAAATGATTTTCATTGTTTATGTTGTCTCTGTCTTTTAATGTCTATTTTGGTCTATGCCTTATAATATGTATAATGTTAGGCTCATATATGTAAGTAATATGTACATGGCATAATAAAATTATTGTGTTGTATATGTCATGTGCACATTAAATTATTGTGTTATTACATACATAACATAACAAAATATAAATCTACGAGTGATACAAGTTCAAAATGTTTTCAGTGATTCAGGTACATTATCGAAAACATTTAGGGATCAACCATCATAATTTAAAGAAATTAAAGAGTCCAAGGAGAAGAGTCCAGAGCAGTGATAAATACAACAAACCAGAGGAGGTCTCAACAATTGGTAGTAATTTACTTTTTCAAGGTACCCTCTCAATTATAAGAGAAAAGAAGAAGAAGGGCTAAAGTTGGGAAACAGGATAAAGATCAAGCTCTTTGGCAATGTACAGTTACAAAATTTTAGCACTTTGGTGAACCCTAGTAATAAAACAGTCCAACTCTTATTTTACAGATGAGAAAACTGAATCCCAGAGAGGTAAAGAGACTTTTCTCCAATAATAATCAGAGAATCCAATTGGAAAATCCAGTAATAAACTATTGATACTTACACAGTGATTTTACATACAAGACCTATCCTATGAGATCGATGTTCAGAGCTAACTCATTTACAGATGAGGAAACAGAGGCCCAGAAAAGTAAAATGATTTTTCCTCAATAATAATAATCACTGATGCTTATAGAATACTTTACATACATTTTCATTTGATTCTCCTTTGAAATAGGTATTAGGTATTAATCCCATCTTATAGATGAGGAAACTGCGGCTCAGGAAGGTGACATGATGCTAGAAATAATATTAGTCTAGGTCTTCCTGGTTTCAAATCTAATACCATGTTCACTATACCACACTTTGTCTCTTAGGATGAAGAAACTCTCAATAACAAGGTAAGAGAAGGCACAGGATTTGAGCACAGGTCAAAATTCCGCTGGGCACAGTCCTAAAGTTCTTTCCTTGTACGCATGTCATTGAGATTCTATGAAACGAAAAGCGAAGCAGACATCAACTTGAGCCAAACAAGGGGAGGAAAGTAAGATCAGAGTGTTGAATGATTCATTTGCATTTCTCTGTTGTAGTAGCAATTATTCTATGTTTTGTTGCTCCTAGATATTGAACTTTTAAAGGGAAGGTTGAATTATTCAGCACGAATCAAGAAAACAAGCAGAGTACTATCTGTGTGCTGAATATAATATAATATATTGATGAATGGTGAATATATAAGAATATCAATTCCTTTCATCATTCTGGTGCACCAGTTTATATTTTAATTAAAAATCTACAAAGGTTACAATTAATGTGATAATGTTTCTAAAGCCCCTCAAAGAGAAGCATTAGAGAGTCTTCAGCTCAGTTGCAAAAGGGTTGGGCATGGGGAGGGACTGGAAGGGACAGATGGGAGATCCTCAAATGGAGAGAGGGTCCCAAGAAGGCAATGGGGCAAACACACTATGGCATTTTTCTCCCAATTTAGTGGTGATATGCTTATTTTGTGACTTTGGTGTTAAATTTTTCATGTGGTCTTTCTTCATCCCCCTTGTCAGCCTACAGGCAAGGCAGGGCTTATACTGGAAGGAATTGTTATCTCAGTGTGAGAATCATAAATAAGTAGGGGAAACACAGAAAGTGCAATATCACAGTATTCCTAAAATCTGAGGAACCAAAACTCAAATCCAAACATTGCTACGGGAAAATCTCAGCCATTAAAATCAAATGTCACGCAAGGAAAGTTAAAAAATAATGTAGCAGAAAGAATGAAAGATAAATTAATTGAGGACAAATCAATTAGCATAAAAATTATCAACCCCAAATATTCACTGAAAAAGGAAAAGCCTTCCTGGGAGAACTGGACACAAACATCCATGCTACTCTTAATTCATTTTTTCTGAAGACCTAAGAGAAGGAGAAGGATGGAAACCCTGAGGTCTTCTCCTACTCCCAGAAACTCAACTTCCCAAGGCAACCCCAAGGAAACAAGGGTATGAGGGGGAAAATGGCAAAGAAAACACAAGATGAAAATGTTAAATGCTGCAGGAACTGCAGGAAGACACGCACACTAATGGTATGATGAAGTAATCCAATGATGTAAACCAAATTTGAATTAGACCAGAAAAGTCACCAAACTAGACACCCTTTTGACCCAGACCTTTTACTACAGAGTATGTACACATAAGGAGGTCAAACACAGAAAGATCCCATAGATGTGAAAATATTTATAGCAACATTTTCTGTAAGAGTAAAAAATAAAAATGGAAAGAAAGTAGAAGTCCATCAGTTGGGGAAATGGCTGAACAAATTGTCATCTATGAACATAATGGAATATTACTATAATATAAATGTGATTAATTTTTTAAAAAATTAATGGATACTTCGGAAAACAAATAAACAAGTATGAATTTGTATATCATTGCTACTACTATAATTGCTATGACAATACATAAATAAAAATGATTCACTCAACATGAACTTGTACGCTACAGAGTGTACACTCTTGTACAGAGTACAAATAGTGAATACAAGGAAAACATGTTACCCAAGTGACAACAATAACATAAGGAAAATATCGAATGATCTCAAGGATGGTGGGCTAGAGTGGGAGAATGAAGCAGATGTCAGACACCACTAATGTTTTGACTTCTTTTCTTAACTGTACTTGTTGTTAGGGGCAGTGTGGTGATAGAGGATAAAGCACCAGGCCTGGAGTCAGGAAAATTCATCTTTCTGAGTTCAAATCTGATCTCAGAAGCTTACTAGCTATGTGACCCTGGGCAAGTCACTTAACCTTGTTTATCTCAGTTTTCTTATCTGTAAAATGAGCTGGAGAAGGAAACAGCAAAGCAATCCAATATCTTTTCCAAGAAAACCTCTAATGGGGTCATAAAGAGTTGGAGATGACTGAAACAACTCAACAACAATTTCTTTGTTATGAGGATGGTTGAAAAAGTAAATGAAGTAACGTTTTGATTTTTAAAAACCATTAATAAAACAATAAAATAAAATAATAACAATAAACACAATAAAATAAAATAATAAAATAAAAACAATAAAACAAAAATAAAAACTTTGTTTTTAAGAGTAAAGGACAGGAACTAGACCTGTGATATCATTGGCATTGGGAGTTCCTGGAGAGGAGTCTCCTCACTGAATATACAAGCCTTCACATGCTCTGAAACCTTTAGTCTTGGAGAATTGACCTGATCACTGTATGTTAATTGACTTGTTCAAGGTCACAGAGGCAGGATGTCTCAGAAACAGAACTTGAACCCAGGCCTTCTTGGCCCTGAGATAAGTTTTCTCTATCCATTACTTCTTCTTAGCTCATTTTTCTTATCATCAGTCAACCAGCATTTAAATTTTTTTAAATTTATTTTATTCTAACCTTAGGAAATAATATGAACATTACCATAACTTAGTAGAATAGAAAAAGAAAAGATAATTATACATGAAAGTGCAATTCTATTGTATACAATTTGCTATTCCTTTTAAATATATAATTATATGTAATATATATTAAGTATATAATAAAGTTATCATGTAACTTTCTTTTTTTTTTCCTTTTCTTTTCTTCCCTTACTAGCTCATTTTTGAAGAAAAAGGACAGGACCATCAAGAGGTGTCCACAAAGAAAAACATCTTTATCTACTTAATTTTTCTATTTTTTTTTCTATTCCCCAATGCCAAATAGAGAGAGATAGAGTCAAAACTAACTTTGGACCTATCTTTTGTGATTGGTGTTGTTTCTTCTGTCCATCCTTCATTCTTGAAGAGGACCCATGAGATCAGGAGGGTGATGTCTTCTTGACTTGCAAGTGAATTGGATTTAATTGAGGCAAGACTGTGTAAAGTCACCAACCTCACCCTCTCCAGCGTCAGTGGTGTCCAGTAGCAAAACATAGGGTCATAATGACAGGCAGTGGCCCCTACCTCTCACTTTTACTTTTCAAATGTAGATACCCCAGGGAGGAGTTAATTCTCTTGTCACTTTTATTATTATTTTAAAACTTAACAGGAATTTTTTAAGAGCCAGCAGAAAATAGACATGATATTAAGGAATTAGGATTGGGGGAACGTGACAGAAGAAAAAAAGAGGATGCTCATAAGGGTGTTGGGAGGTGCCAAAAAAGGCTTTTTCAAATCAACAAAGCAGGTCCAGATCATAGGATTTAGAGGTAATGATGGATACAATCCACTAAAAATAAAATGTGGAGCAGTAACTATAGTAGATTGAGTTTTGATTTTGTAAATCAGAATAAAGCTCATCATTATGGGCCTTCAAGTTGGTCAACCATTCAAACCAAATTTCTGAAACTTTTGACAATTATATAACAATAGATTCTAGCTTTAAATCGATGATACTGGGAGAAATCAAATATTGAAAAATTCAGAGCAAATAATGGTTGCTTTAGAGAGGCAATGTGGTGTGCAAAGTGGATAAAGTATCAGATTTAGGAAGATCCTGTGTTCCAATCTCACTTTTGACTGTGAGCTATGACCCTGATGAGTCAGTTGACCTTACTGAGGCTTGCTAAGATTACCCCACCCCTGTCTCTAACTCCCTCTGCCAATGAAAATCAGTAATGGTTCTGCAACTTTTAGCTATAGGTAATATGCTCAGTCACACAGTCCAGTGACTTTCCCAGAATATTCCCTCAGTTAGTATGCCTTAGAGATGGAACTTGAACCTTGACTCTGGACACCAGTTCTCTACATGCACCACTTCTCACCAAAACTGCTCAAGTGAGATAGCAGGGGGAAAGTGTCATCTTCCACTGCAATAAGACAGTCATAGTGTCCTGAACAAAAGAGGTAAAGGTATCACTGTAGACACCTACCTGCTCCAGACCTTATCTAAAGTATTCTCTCCAGTTATGAGTGCCATCATTTAGGAAGGACACTGACAAAGCATGTAGAGAAGGGCATAAAATAGTGGGAGGACCAGAGGTCATCTCATATAAGGATCAGTTGAAGGAATTGTGAATATTAAGTCTAGAAATGAGAAGCTTCTACAGAGGGGGACATAATAGTGGTCTTCATGTATGATTAAACTTGTTTAATGACTCAGAAGAGTAAACGTAGGAGCAATGCATGGAAATTATAGAGAAAGCTTTAGGTCCTCTATGTGGAAAACCTTCCTTACAGATGATAACTAGTTACCCTGAAGTGGACAGAGCTGACCTCAAAAATGCAGCCAGAATTTTACATAGTGCTTTAAAATTCTGCCAAGTGTTTTACAAATATGGCTTAATTTATAGGACTTAAGAACCTCGGGAAGTAGGCGCGATTATTATTCCACATTTTGTAATTGAAAAGAATTGAAGTGGGTGGATATTGCCCAAAGTCACACAGCTAATAGGTATCTGAGGCTGGATTTGAACTCAGGTCTTCCTGACTACAGGCCTAGTACTTTATGAACTACCCTACCACAAGATTATATATTCTGCATCAATAGAGAACATCGAGGAGACACTGGTGATCACTTATTGGTGATGCTATAAAGGAAATTCCTGTTCACATAAAGGCTGAAGTAGATTGACCTCCTATTTCCCTTCCAATTCTGAGATTCTGTGAATGTGAAACTTCAGAATTTATATGGTTATACTTATAAGTATCAGTCAGAAATTTTCAAATGGGAAGTTACCTTAGAGAACATTTAGTCCATCACCCTCATTCTTCAGATAAAGAAACTGAGATCCAGAGGTAAACAGTGACTTATCCAAAGTCACACAGATCTGAAATTAGGACCAAGGTTCTTTTTCTCCAAGTTTCCTACATTATGCTGAAATGCACTGAGCATTTTTAAATGCATTTTAATTCTACCATTCCAGGCAGGGGAAAGGGGAAAGACCTTTAACGAACTCTAGAGAAAAAATGTTCTTGGAATTTGACTTCTCCCAAGCTTTATTTACTTTCTCCACTCTACAGAAAGAATATGGGAAGCAGTGAAGCAATAAAAATCCCCAATCACAGTAATGAAAACAAAGCCTTGGATATAAAATAAATCAAAAGCAGGTCTAATGAAAAGCAAGCAGTAGGGACAAAGAGAAATTTAATATTTTCTGCCTCCTCATTCTATTCCCTTTGTTATTCATATGCTTTCTTCAGGCACATGTTTTTATTTTCTTCACATGGTCTCATAAAATAAGAGAAGTGAATAAGACAAGAAAGGGTTATGTAACATTAGAACAAGCTGGCAGCCCCATTTCTTATCTTCTTCACCAAATGATCCTTGTGGGTACAGTTGAAAGTAGTTTGGGGAGTGGGTGTGGTCATCATTATATACGTGCTGATGGCCTACTATCTGTTATGTATGGGTTGTGGCACATTAATGTGCTGTTAGTTGACTTGAATTGGTCCAGCCATCCTGGAAAATGATTTGGAACTCTACCCCCAAACGGTGCATATCTTCTGACACAGCAATGCTGCTATTAGGCCCACAGCCCTAAGACATCAAAGAAAGAGGAAAAGGATCCATAAGTACAAAAATACTTACAGCAGTTCTTTTTGTAGTAGCAAAGACTGAAAACCAAGGGTACCCATCAATTGGGGCATAGATGAGCAAACAATTGATATATTTATCAATCTAATGTAATACTATTTTGCCATAAGAAATGACCAAGGGTATAATTTTGGTGAAACCTAAGAAGGATTTTATGAACTAACAAGGAGTGAAGTAAGAACAAGGATGGCAATTTATGTAATAACAACAGCATTTTAAACAAATTCTGAAAGCCTTGAGTACTTTGAACAATGACAAACCATGATTCCAGAGAATCAAATAATGAAGCATGCTACTAAGCTATGGACTCAGGGTGCAACATGAGATATACATGTGTAAACATATGCACATACATGTGCATATATAAGTATTGTGTGTATGTGTATATATACATATATAATATACACATGTTCAATGTGAAAATGTTTTACTGGCAATGAATATTGTTTATAAGGATTTTTTTATTTGCTAGCATGAAATTTGAGAGGGAAAGAAAATTTATGTTTGTTTATTGAAAAAAGTAATTTTAAAAAAATGACCTCCTCTCAAGACCTTTCAACTTTCTATTCATTCTCTTCTGTAGCTTATTAAAGTCCTGTATAAAATGTGGCATGCAAAATTGAACATAAAATACCAGTTGTGGCCTACCAGGCTAGATTGTAATAGGGATATTATCTCTCTAACTGGGATTCTCTCTCTCTGTCTCTCTCATCTCTGTTTCTGTCTCTCTTTCTCTCTCTCTCTCTCTGAAGAGTAAACACACACACACAAACAGAATTTCCATACACACAGCACGCAACAAAATAAAGGATTCTTTATGGAACCATGAATCTCTATTTCATAAGAGAGTGTTTGAAAGATCTCAATATTAAACTTGATGTTACTTTCAAAACTGTCCTGTTGGAAAATGAGGGGATGCTCATCAATTGGAGAACGGCTGAACAAGTTGTGGTATATGAATGTAATAGAATACTATTGTGTTTTAAGAAATAATTAGCAGGCGGATTTTGGGAAAATCCAGAAAGACGTAAGAGTTAATGCTGAGTAAAGTGAGTAGAAAGAACCAGGAGAACATTGCACACTGGAACAGTCACAATGTGCGAGAATTGATTTTGGTAGACTTAGCCCTTCTCAGCAATGCAAGGGACTTAAAACTTTTCCAAAGGACTCATGATGGAAAATACCATCCACATCCAGAGGAAGAACTATGGAGCTGGCTAGAACAGAGTGAAGCAGCCTCTTTTCTCTTTTGTTTTGTTTTGCTTTGCTTTATCTCTCATGGTTTCTCCCATTCATTTGAATTCTTCTATGCAACATGACTAAAGTGAAAATGTGCTTAACAGGAATGCATGTGTGGAGCCCATATCAGATTACATGCCCTCTTGGGGAAGGAGAGGAGAGGGAGGTGGAGAAAATTTAAAACTTATGGAAGCAAATGTTGAAAACTGAAAATAAATATTAAACATTTTTAAACTGTCCTGCTTATCTGTGCTTCCCTCTGAACTATCTTCTCTTTGTAAGAGTTTTTTAAGCGTTACAATGTTCTTTGTTTTTTGTTTCAGGTCAGGAGGAATTTGCATCAGTTTTACTAACTTCTTTTCCCTAGTTTCTTCCCCAAATTAAAAATTGAGAGAAAGAGGAAGGAAAAATAAACATGGTCAAGCAAAACAAATGCATAGAGTAGCCATGTCCTAAAGTGTATGTCTCTGTATCTTGTATCCATCATCTCTCTGTCAGACGGGTAACATGATTCATCCCAGGTCCTCTGGAGACATCGTTTATTTCATTGGTTAGAGTTGTTAAGTCCTTCAAAGTTGTTTTTCCTTACAAAGCTGTCATCCTTGCATAAATCACTTTCCTCATACAGCTCACTTTACTCTCTTACCTGTTCGTATTACCCAAGAGTCTTGGAAATCATCTCTTGTGGAATAATATTATTCCAATACATTCATCTACCACAATTTGTTTAGATATTCCCCAAATGTCTAAAAGGCAATCTAAAGCATCAAATTAGATTCTAGCTCTCTTCTTCTTTCCCTCCTTTTTAACTCTCCTTCCGGATAAGGAAGTTTGTTTTGCTTGTGATTACTCCCTCTTAAATTGCCCCTCTCCATCTTCAATTATTTCCCTATTGGGTTTGATGTATTTCTACTTAAAAATGTTTCTCTGTATGTGTCTGTGTATTTATTCAAACTTTCTTTGTCCATTATATTAGTCATGTTGCACAGAAGAATTAAAATGAATGGGAGAAACCATGAGAGAGAAAACAAAACAAAACAAAAGAGAAAAGAGGCTGCTTCACTCTGTTATAGCCAACTCCATAGTTCTTTCTCTGGATGTGGATGGCATTTTTCATCATGAGTCCTTTGGAAAAGTTTTAAGTCCTTTGCATTGCTGGGAAGGGCTAAGTCTACCAATATATTATATTATATATTATTTATATATTATATGATATTATATGATATTATAATACTTATAATATTATGTTCAGTTTTGTAGGGTAAGTTACTTTGATTGTAAGACAAATTTTGTCTTTTAGTATTTCAATATCCCCTCTCATTCAAAGTAGAAGTTACCACATCTTATGTAGCTCTGATCAGATTCCTTGGTATTTGAAATATGTGTTTCTGGATGCTTTTAGTATTTTTCCTTGTTGTAGCAGATCTGGATTTGGGTTATCATATTCCTAGTACTTTTCTTTTGCGAGTTCTTTTAAGGTGGTGGTTAAAAGGTCTTACTACCTTTTTTCAAGTTCTTGTTCTAGGGGATTTTAGCTTATGATTTCCTGAAATATAATTTTCAGGCCTTCCCTTTACCTTACATATAGACTGTGAATCCTAGTCATAAACATATTGAAGGGCCTATTAATGTAAATTATAACTATAAACAGTCTATAAATGTATGTAGGATATCTATACTTCACTTAGTGCATAGCTTACTTTTGTGTAACTTGAAGTTTTGATACTGTCAGTGTCCATATTCACATAACAAATACCTCCATTACTGACATCTGTGATCAACATACTGATGACCTCAAGGAAAAATGATTAATGTATATTGTTACTCCTTCCTAAAAACTCTCTCTCACATACCCCTTTTGGTAGAACCTGACTTAAGGCACTCATTTCTTACTTGATCTGCCTTCTCCATTCTTATTTACAATGGCACTGAATGCCATTGGATGAAACCACACAACTGAAGTGATTAAATTCACTAAAATTTAAGTTATCTAAGCTCAATTTGGCTATTACTACAGCAAAGCAATTTATTTATTTTGATTTAGTTGACTCATTTCCCAAAGTTTCTGTTCCAAACATTTTCTTCTATACTCAAAACTCCAACACTACCCTTTCCGCCCCCCTCACTCATAGCAAGAAGCTTACCTCATTCTTTATTGAAAACATGTGGGATATTTGTCATGACCTCCCTCTTCCCCTCAACCCCATATCCCCAGATGTGCTATCATCACCAAAATCATCCCAGATTTTCTCCTTTGCCCTAGTCACTAATAAAGAGGAGGTCCTTGTTCTGGCCAAGGTCAACTCCTCTATTTATACCCTAGTCCTATCTTATCCAGGTTCCTCAGGTATATTGCCCCCACAAATCATCCCCTATTTGTCTCTAACATTCAGTGTCTCCCTACCTATCCTTCTTTCTCCCTTGGCTTCTACCAACATGTCCAAGACCAATTCAAGGATGAAAATCTTTATTTGGCTCTACCATACCTTAAATTATCATGATATGTCTCTCTTATCTTTCTCAATCAAACTCTTAGAAAAACCAATTTAAACATATTGCCTTTACTTCTCCTCTCACTCATATTTCAGTCCCTTCCATCTTTCAATTGAAATTTCTTTCTAAAAGGTTACCAATGGCAGCTTAATGACTCAAGCCAATGGACTCATCCTTCCTGATCACAATACAGCAGTTGATCTTTTTTGAGTACCCCTTATTCCTATATAGTCTCTCTTGGAATTTTTGTGACATTATTCTTTTTTGGCTCTACCTCTAGTAGAACTGGATTCTGGTCAATCCTTCTTTGTCTTCTTTGCTGAATTATCACCCATTTCCCATCCCCATGTGTCCATGTACTCTGGTTCTGTTCAAGGTCCTCTTTTTTCCCCTCTATCTTTTGATAATCTCATGATCTCATATAGTTATAACCATTATATCTATAAGGAAGGGTAGAGTCACAATCACAATCACAAATTATAAGAATGTACCTTGTTCTCTGACAACATAATCCACAAGTGAACTTGAACACACAAAGATGTTTTGTAACAGGTTCCAGTCCACTAAATCCTTAGTGATTGGCTTGCAAAGCCAGAGCTACAACATAGTCAAAAGCTACTACTCAACCATGGCCAGTCCCTTGGCCGTGTCCTAACATGCTTTCCTACCTAGATGCAATCTGAGTGAGACAAGGATATAAGAAGAAGTCCTCAAGTCCTCTCTATCTGAGATCAGCATGAAGCCTAGGAATATGATCCTCTGATCTTTCCCCTTTGTGTTTTTTCCAGCTATAAAGAATATTTCTATGACTATATGAGCTTTAAAAGTTAAAGAACAAGCCACCAGAGGCTAAGAACTTGAATCCATGTCAGAATGTACTAGAAAGGAGATGGTAAGAAGCAATACCCTAAGCAAAGTGTCAGGCTCTGTCCAGCAGTATATATGTGTATATATGTATATGTGCACACATACATATATATACATATATACTGCATAAAAAGAGTGGCAGCTAGGTGATTGTGAATAGAGTGCTGCTCCTAGAGTCCAGAAGCCCTGAATTCGAACCTTGCCTCAGACTTTACCACTAACCTTGTGACCTTGGGCAAGTCAGTCCTCAGTTTCCTTAACTGTAAAACAGAGATAATAATAGACCTACCTTTTAGGGTTGTGGTGAGAGCCAAATGAGATAATATTTGTGAAGTGTTTAGCATGGTGCATGTCACATGTAAGACATTAAATAAATGCAAGCTATAATTATGTGTTAAGTCTGAGCCTCTCTCTTCAGGGACTGAGATAGAAATGAAAAGAAGGCACTACTCTGTTTTGGGGACATAGATATGTTTGCTTTTATATCTAGGCAGCAAATATTTCTTTGCAAAAGCTAATTAATAATAATTGATTAAAAGGAACTGGGGTACTAATTAGTGGTAGCTAACAGCAAGAAGAACACATCAGAATGGGAACTTGAGTTGATGGCATTAAGGAGAGAATTCCTCAACCCTCAATGGTATCCCTAATATGGGATATATTATATATATGATATGGGAAAGTGAGTCCAATATAGCATTGTTTCTCTAAGCAAATGATTCACAGCTCTACTTATCCAGCCTCAGTCTTCCCGCTGAGATCCAGTCACATATGATCAAATTACCTCTTGGACATCTCAAACTACATAGCCCATTGACATCTCAAAACTCACTTATGTCCAAAAAAGATTTCATTATTTCTATTCTACTTCACCTTTGCCAAATTGTCCCCTCTTTCTAATTTCCCTATTCCTTTCTTCTAGTCAAAGTCTTCTTCTAGAAGCAGCTAAGTGGTACAGAATAGAGGGCTAGACCAGGAGTTGTCAGAAAAATTTGAGTTCATATCCAGTCTCAGATGCTTTCTAGCTGTGTGACCTTGGAAAAGTCACTTAAACCTATGTCTACCTCACTTTCCTCACCTGAGAATGGGGGTAATGGGCACCTACCTCTCAAAGTTATTGTAAGGATAAAATCAGAAATTATTTGTAAAGGATTTAGTATAGTGCCTGGTACACACTAGGTGCTTAATAAATGCTTATTTCCTTCCTTCCTAGTCACCTTGGTTGTCACTTCAGAATCATTATCATTTCTTCACTCCAATCTGTTGCCAGTAGTATCAATTCTACACAAAATCCTTCGTATATCCAAACTTATTTTTTTCTATTCCAGTGGTCCCCATTTAGTGGACCAAGAATTTCTTGAAGTTCACAATGGTTATCCAAGGGATTTGAGCTAAAAAATACTTTAATGGTGCCTTAAGCAATACATAATTGTCCAATTGCCATATATATATATATATATATATATATATATATATATATATATATTCCTTTGTAAGCAATTCAAAATCATCATGATGATGATCATGCATTGTTATGTGCATGATTTTCTTCTTAGTGTAGCAATTATATCAAACTCTGTTTCTAAGGGCAATATATTCATGCAGTTTCTCAACCTGTCATCAAATTGTTTCCAAATCTGCCCAGGGATTCGACATTCTAGCAAAAACTGATTTCCAGCTGATGATTAGACGCATGCATATACCCTAATTTGCAATGATTACTCTGTACCAGAGTAGCTTTTTTGCTTCTCTCTGTTCCCCTATAATTTTACTTCATCAGCATTCTCATAGCACAAACGTCAGGCTGTTCAACAACCATTATCATCGGACATGTGCATTACAGGCCCTCTTAAAGCCATCACAGACCATCACAACTGGTCAGCAGGAACAGACCTTAGATTGCCTCTCATTGCATTATTAAGGCTGTTTTTCAATTTAAACTTATCTTCAGCTTTTCTTGTTATTCTTCTGTCTGGTGAATTTTCAAATGAACTGGTTGGCAAGACTGGCCCCTCATTCCATAGAATGCCTGTAAGATTTTAGCTGGGATGCCAATAGCAGAAGAGAAAAACATCATTTCTAAAGAGATTCTTTCCTTTAAAAGATTAGTTTATATATAAATGCTGTTATAAATGCAGTTGAACTTCAAATACATTTATCATGTAATACAATGTTTGCCACTAGCCAGTAGAAAAGTAAATTTTTATAACTAGTTTTTCATTTTTGTCAATCTTTCTGGTGACTAAAGAAAATGATTTATTATCTCTCAGCAAAAGAGTTTGAAAAATTCTTCTGTAGTTTCCTATCATATATTTCTATGACTTTATTATTATTTTAAATCAAAATGCAGAAATAAACTTGATATGAAACCAGACTCGAGATTGTGTTTGGTGTTAACAAATATTACAAACCTACATTCAGATAAAAAAGTCCAACACTGAATTTAATTTTATATATGATTATTATATTTTATTAAAGTATCTTTCAGGTTGTAACTTATTTTGTTAAACATTATTTATATTCAATAATACTTGCAAAATAATGAAATTTAATATGAAGTCATATAGATAACTAAGCATATGAGGCCTTCCTGGATTGCTTCTTTTAATTTTCACTGAGTGTCCCACATAATATATTCATTATTGTTATGTAATTCACTTTGTAATTTTATATTTAGAATTTCCACAATTATATGTAGAATATCATTTTATAATTATAGAATGTAAATTTTAATTTGGAGCTTTTGGGGGAGAGAAAGTTATTATTGTAGTGATTGTAAGCACCTAATAAATAAATCTAAAAGAATATGAAAAACATATTAAATGACCCTAGGGAATCATAATACATTTTTATTTTCTTGAAAGGGGCTTTTGGAACAACATTGGCAGCCACTGCTCTACTCATATAGCTACCACACCACTTTAGGCCCTCACTGACTCTCACTTGGTTTATTATAATAAGGTCATAGTTGGTTCCCTGCCTTCAATTTCTCCCTTTCCTAATCCATACTCCACACAAATTTAAATTAATATTCTTAAAGTATAGGTCTAACTATTTCACACAGTGATATTGGAAACCACATGCATAAGAATACCTATCTCTTAAGCTGGAGGCTTGACTGATTTGTCATGATTTTTTACTTATAGAATTCTTTCTCATTTCAATGATATGGTGTTTATGCTAATGGTTTATAATTCAATACACACACAATTCAACACACAATGCATTTCAGTAATAACAGTGTCTTTCATAGAGTTAGATGTTTAATAAATTTATAGTACTGTTGAGTGATAAGGTTATTACTGTTAATCAATCACTCCCATTTACCCTCACCTTATCTACTATTAACTCACTGTCTAGATAGGTTTCAAGAGTTGAATCCATGAATTTGTAATTCTCTTTTTTAGCTCTATACCCTGGACCAGAGAAAGTCTACTGGTGAAATACTTCAATACTAACTCTTTCTCTTCCAGTGAATGTTGCCTCAGTGGTATCTCTTTCCCTTTCTCCCTTCTGAGAATGTTTCTTCTTTATTTTTCGTTCATTTTCAATAAATTAATCCAGATTAGCAAGGGCATTCAGTTAATGATGTTTATAAAGACAAAGTAAATGGAAAAAACAAAAATGTAAATAGACTTTCTCCATTACCAGAAAAAAAATAAAGCTTCCATAACTTTCCATGAAAGAGTCCAAGGGGGGAAAGGATAGGATTACTACCTTGTAATTTGTAATGAGGATAAGATGGTAGAAAGAGAAGAGCAATATTTTCCCCTGTGTTCCTCACAACAATCAGTCCAATAGCCCCAGTCCCAGAATCCTAGACTTTTTTTCTGGGATGCCTCCTTCTGCCTCTTGCTTCCATTCCATTCTATTCTACATGATTTCATAGCTCTGTAACTCCCTATGTTTTCTATGTGTCTTGTCAGGAAATGAGTTCCTCTTTGAGGTCTCTCCCATACCCACTGTACTGAATTTTAATGGTTACACTGAGATATCCCTTGTTATTCTCCTTTCTATGGCATTACTTCTGTTGTGATTTACTCAAGAGAATCATTTGCACCTTATAAAAAGATCTCCTAGATGGCCCCACTTTTTTTTTACAATTAATTTAATACCTTGGGTAGCTCAGTGGCATAGTGGATAGAGCACTGGACTGGGACAAAGACTCATCTTCCTGAATTCCAATATGACTTCAGACACTTATTACTTGTGTGTCCCTGGGCAAGTCATGCAAGCAGATTTGCCTCACATCTACAAAATGAACTAGAGGAGGAAATGGAAAACCACTCCAGTATCTTTGCCAAGAAAACTCCAAATGAAGTCATAAAGAGTCAGACATGACTGAAACAATTCAACAGTTTAATACCTAATTATCCAGTCCCTTTCCTGTGATTAATCTGTGAAGACCCACTTCTTTATAAATGTTTGCTGAATTAAACTGAATAACATAGATATGGCCTAAGTCAAGAACAGAGAATTTACTTACTCTTCCCTCTATACATTTTTTTAATATCTGAATAATTTCAGTATCTAATCTCTATAGAGATTATTACATTACATATAATATTATAGAGATTCTCTGTGACTATATGATCTTATATGATATTTGGATCTCTCCCAGTACCTTGCTCAAATGAAATATACATGAGTTATCTACTAAATTCTTTTTCTGACAAACACGTTCAATTCATTTCAGCATTTATTAAGCACCTATTGAATGCAATGAACTATGTAGCAACTGAGAATAAAAAGACAAAACTGCCTTCAAGGAGCTTAGATTCAACTGGAAGGATATAACATGTGGGCATCCACTGATATGTAAATATGAGGTCATTTGAGAAAATAGAGATTAACACCCAGGGCACTCAAGAAAGCTTCCCTGATGAACACCGAAGGAAAAGAAAAATTCTGAGGGGTAGAGAAGAGGAGGTAGACAGCATTTTGAACATTCATATTTTTTTTAAATGATAATTCAGTTAAACCTCTGGCTTAAGAAGTAGATATTTTCCTGCATAGTACTTCTAGTGCTTTTTTGTTAAAGATATCCACCAACTATGGCCTTGCATCATGTCTTTTTTATGTTCCAATCAAAACTGAGGTGTAAAGGTACTAAGGGAAACATAAAAGATGAAGGCTAATGATCTGGTCTTCTGAGTATGCGTAGACATTATTTTATCTTCAGAACACATCTAAAGGAAAAAGAGTTAGGATGGAAGTTATCTGTTTCTTAGATTTGGAAGCAGAGGCACAGAGTGATGAAGACCTCCCTGCCACCAGTGAAACTCATTTCACTAATAAAGCTGCTTTAAATGGTGCTAGGCAACTTCCTTCTTTAGGAAGCCATTTTTCTGTAAAGAAAAAAAAGAGGAAGATCCCATAGTGTGTAACCCAGCCCCATTGCATCCTCATAGAGAAAAAGAAATCCATGAGTTAAATGGATTTTCTGATAAGCTGCCTCAATGAAACTTTAAACTTCAAAAGAAAAGGTAAAAACTTTTTTGATTATTGATGTTCCTTTCTACATACTAGGTCAAGGAGAGCAAACTTATTATCTTTTGGGTCTACCAACTAAAACAAAGCAAGACTTACAAGTGCCCCTAACAAGCCCTATGGCACAGGTAAGAAAATAAGAAAAAGAGGATGGTGCAAAAAAGAGAAAGAAATAATGAATGGGAGAAAGAGAAGGAAAGTCAGAAATAAGAAAATGGGAGGAAAGAGGAGAAAAAGAGAAAATAAAGAGGTACATGCAAAGGAAATCTGTAGTTTGCTATCCAAAGTTGCCCCAGGTGTCACTCAGTAGGTTGCTTGCCTTTGCATTAGATCATAATGGTCCCTTAGTTAAGTATTTTAAAAATTTCCATTCCTAATCAGCCTCACAAGAATTAATGACTCCTGACATGCTCAAGAGTTCAAAGTCATCATGCTAGGCTCAAGAGAAATAAGGCAGAAGTACAAAAAAATTAATTCAATAATCATTTTCATTAGCATTTTATTATGTTTCATACAAATTTGTTTTTGCATGAGAAACTCTTGGAGTAGTTACCTCTAAGTAGATAACCGGTTTTCCTTACCTTGTATCTCTGAGAGCAAAAGGAAAGGTAAGTCACACAAGAGATATTTTGTGATACTAGTTAAGTGTGAATAGGGCCAGTAAGATTTAGTAAGCTAATAAAATCCTTTCTGCTAACTCATGTGTTTTTAATATCTTCCATACTGTTGCCAAAATATGCAAATTCAATGAAGCATGACAGCATTTAAAGATTTGGAGCTAACCTTATAGTGTATCAAAAACTTCACTTATAGAAATCAGGCAAAGCAAAGCTGTCTGCTAAGACAGCCCAGAATTTCAAGCATTGGTGAAGGTTATACATTTTTTTGTCTGAAATTTCCACTCTTTCCCAAGTACTTGACTCCTCTAGTCTTAGCCTAGTCACCCTGAGGCTCAGAATCTTTCCCCTTGTGCCCACCCAGAATCCTAGCCAGTTCTCTGTGTTAGTCCTTCCCTGAGTCTTTTCCATTATTATACTAAGTCTGGTCTTGAAGTGGCAAACATACATGTTCTTATCAATTCAGCCTGTTTTCACACTGTTTCAGGATGAGTATCCAGCACTGCTCCAAATCTGCCCTATTAGAGGAGTGATACTGGTTGAACTTTGTCTTTACTGCACCTTAGTCTACTAGGAGATTCCCTATTGTGTTATTCAACAACATATGAAAGGGTTTCCACTGTTGTTATCAAATAGTATCTCATAGCATAGGATTCATCAAAGTGTTGGAGTAATTTGTGCTAAAAAACCACAATCACAAACTTTTGGTACTAGGAGGGACCTAGGGAATCATCTAATCTAATACTTATTTTACAGAAGAACTCTTGACCTATAGAGTTAAATGGCTTCTCCAAGACGACATTAGTGTCAGACTCAGAACTATAACTAATTTCATAAAATCATATAACATGAATTTGAAGAGAGGGAAAGGACCTTAGAAATAATTTAGTTCAATACCTTTAAGGCTTTCCTGATGCCAAGCCATGGCTGGACACAAAGGGTCCAAGGAGCTATCTCTTAGAGATAGAAAATTGCTCTGATACTTTCTCTTATGTTCTTTAAAAACAAACAAGATAGATCATTTTCTTCTCTCTACCCTAATACTTTGTCTATCTCTGTTTGAGATTAAGCTTTCTGTAGAAGGAGTTGTAAGAATGGGAAGGAAGGTGCATTCATTTATCATTCTTCTATCTTTGCAATGGCAGCTATAGATGATACATACAATGAGTAAGTGCCCAATTTAGAATCCAAAAAATCTGAGCTCAAATCTTGACTAAGACACTAGATATATAAACCTGGGCAAGTTATAATATCTTTCAAGCCTCAATTGGCTAATCTATAAAATAAGAATGATGATAAAACCTACCTCACAGGATTGTTATGAGGATCAAATGAGATAACATGTAAAGTGCTTTGGAAACCTTAAAGGGTGATATAAATGCTATCAAATGAATTATTAATACACAAGTGAATTTATTGAGCGTCTACTATGTCAACATTTCTTGAGCGTCTACTATATCAGTAAGTCAGCCAATACGCATTTATTAGATGACTACTGTATGGCAGGCACTGTGCTAAGTACCAGAGGTTACAAAGAAAGGCAAGGAACTCATAGTGTAATGTCCTTGAGTAGCTCATAGTTTAACGGGGAAGGAAACATGCAAACAATCATGAATTAAAGCTAGATAGAGGATAAAATTCCAATCAATCAACAGAGAAAAGATACTAGAACTGAGAGGTCAGAAAAGGCTTCCTGTAGAAGGTACTATGTATAGCCCGTAGTAAGTACTTAATACATTTTTTTCATTCATCCCTTACTCTTCAGTTGCACTAAAAAAAGTTTATTTGCAAACAGGTTGTTTGTTCCAATGTCTTGAAAGGTGGTTATGTTCCTCCAGGCTACTCCATAAAAATATACTCAAATTTTAAGAGAACTAGAATAGAATCTCAAAGCTGGTGAGGAACTTTTGCTGTAGGAGGACCAAACTCCTACAGGACTCTTCTCTACAACATCTCTAAAAGACAAACATCCAGTCTCTAGAACACTTCCAATGATGGGGACTCATCATCTTACAAGGTAATCCTTATCACTTTCATAGCTCTAATTATTACAGATTCTTTCTTATACAATCTCAGTTCTGATGTGTGGAGCTCAACAAAATGAGTCTGGAGTGGGAGATTAGCCAACAGAAGTCTAATATTTTCATAAATAAAAGTCCTTTTAAATATTGGAAGCTATGCTTTTGAACCTCCCTAATGAATATTTTCAGCTCAGGAGTAAGTAATTTCTTTTTCTTTGTTACTCTTAAGACCTTTTACCACTCTAATTAGCCTTTTCTGGTTCAATTTACTAATGTCTGTCTTAAAGCATGACACACAGAACTGAATACAATTCATTGGATATGATCTAACAAGTGAACAGTGCTCACTTGTTCTGGACCATGCACTTATATTCATGTTGCCCAAGATCACATCAGCTTATTGGATGTGTCATGCTCCTGATTCAGGACACAAGCTTCTAGCCAAATAAAATGCCTGTCTTTTTTATATGCTTCCTTTGTATTTGTGTAATTACTTTTAAAAACTTTAAGCACATGGTTTTTATATTTATGATGATTATATTTCATTTCACTAAACTCACTGTTCTAGGCTGTTAACATCTTTTTAGATCCTGAGATGGTTTATTATCTATTCTAACTTTGTATCTTTCACAAATCTGTTACACACATCATCAATTTCTTCATGTAAATCATTGAGAAAAAGATTGAGAAATAATATTGAGGGCAGAACCCCATGGCATACCACTAGAGACCTCTACCCATGTTGAACCACCTCCAAGTGGTTCAACATTCAAAAAGCTTGGCAAGTAACTTAACTTCTCAGTGCTCTAGACAAATCTCTAAGATCATTGGTGAAGGAAGTTCCTCATCAAGAATTTCCTTCACTGATAAATCACAGATCTAGTCTCTATCTCTGTTGCTATACCTAATTTTTTCCATCTTGTCAATGAGGATATCATTTAACATTGTCAGATAATACAATGTTGCCCCCAAATAAAACAGTCTAGTAAGCCTTCTGTTTTTATGCTCAGTCATTTAAGTCACTTCTGACTCTTTGTGACCCCAACTGGGGTTTTCTTGGCAAAGATACTGGAGTGGTTTGCCATCTTCCTCTCCAGCACATTTTACAGATGAGGAAACTGAGGCAGACAGGGTTAAGTGAATGTCAGAGGCCAAATTTGAACTCAGGAATATGAGTCCATCTGACCTTAGACCTGACACACTATGCTCTGTGCCCCTATAACTCTATAAAAAGAGAAAACGTGGGTTATTTGACATGACTTGTTTCAGAGTAGACATTCTTAACCTGGGGTTTATGTATAGATTGCAGGGGTCCATGGACAAGGAAGGTAAAGGTAAGTTATCTTTTTTTTCATGGACTTCTAACTGAATTTGGTATTTCCTCCTATAGGGAACAAACATTATTCTAAGAAAGAGTTCGTAGGTATTATCAAACTGTGAAAGGAGTCTAATGATACAAAAAAGATTCATCATTCCTTATGTAGAGAGAAAAGCTTCAAGATTACTCTAGAGATGTCTGTTGGGTAACCGTGTTTTATATTACCCTCTCCTCTTAGCACTAAATTTGCTCTAATTAAGCACCCAAGGAAGCTTTCCAGAGTGGCCTGGTTCATAAATATGTGAAAAACCTTAATAATAAATGCAATTACTTCTGGGTGGGCCACTTAGTTTTGGGAACAGTAATGTAAACCTATATAAGATCCTCATTGGGAAACCTCCATTGGCTTCTCAGAGAAGATGAAATTCACTTTCTGCAATCCATTTCATCACAGTCCAACTCACTATGGATTTCTATAGGTTTCAAAGAAAGACCTAAACAGCTATTCATCAGCCAGCTGCTTGACAGGCTGCCATGAATTCCTCCTTCACATAAGTATCCTGGATTTAGTTTTATATCCTTGCTTCAGGGGGCGGAGCCAAGATGGCGGAGTAGAAAGATCCACATACACATAGCTCTGAACTCACAACCCACAGAATGGCTAGAGGGGACCAACTCACGGTGAATTCTGCACCCAGAGGCCACGGAATATTGGAGTGAGGGAGATTTTTGTTCCGGAGAGACCTGCAAACCTCTCACGGGGGTCCTTCGCGCTGCGGACTGGGCGCTGGGACTGGGAGCAGAGGGCAGCCCTGCAGCGGCCGCGACACCGTGAGGAAAAGATCCAAGCGGGCTACGGAGACGGGGTCTCTGGCAGCCGCGTGGGTCCCTCCACCCACAGAGGGACCTGCGAACCTCTCGCAGAAGGTCCATCGCGCTGCTGACGCGGAGCCCAGCCCAGACCTGCGGTGGCTGCGGGTCCAAGAGGTACAGATCGGCGCAGGCTTCAGGGACGGGATCTCCAGCGGCCGCACAAGCCCCTCCACCCACAGGTGACGGGGGTCGGTGGGGGAGTCTCTTTGGTGGGTCGAGAGGGGAGTGGGGTGCCCCCATGGCTCGGGCCCCCCCGGGAGATAGAAGCTGAGAGGCGGCTGCAGACAGGGGCTCCCAAAGCGGACGGGAGCCTGGATCCATTGTGGAAGGTCTCTGCATAAACCCCCTGAGGGAACTGAGCCTGAGAGGCGGCCCTGCCCCGACCTGACCACCTGAACTTAATTCTCACACTGAATAGCAGCCCTGCCCCCGCCAAAAGCCCTGAGGCGGGAAGCAGCATTTGAATCTCAGTCCCCAAACGCTGACTGGGAGGACCAGGAGGCGAGGTGGGTGTGAGGAGAATATTCAGAGGTCAAGCCACTGGCTGGGGAGAATGCCCAGAAAAGGGAAAAGAAATAAAACTATTGAAGGCTACTTTCTTGGAGAACAGACATTTCCTCCCTTCCTTTCTGATGAGGAAGAACAATGCTTACCATCAGGCAAAGACACAGAAATCAAGGATTCTGTGTCCCAACCCACCCAATGGGCTCAGGCCATGGAAGAGCTCAAAAAGAATTTTGAAAATCAAGTTAGAGAGGTGGAGGAAAAACTGGGAAGAGAAATGAGAGGGATGAAAGAGAAGCATGAAAAGCAGATCAGCTCCCTGCTAAAGGAGAACCAAAAAAATGTTGAAGAAATTAACACCTTGAAAACTAGCCTAACTCAATTGGCAAAAGAGGTTCAAAAAGCCAATGAGGAGAAGAATGCTTTCAAAAGCAGAATTAGCCAAATGGAAAAGGAAATTCAAAAGCTCACTGAAGAAACTAGTTCTTTCAAAACTAGAATGGCACAGATGGACGCTAAGGACTTTGTGAGAAAGACAGATATCACAGAACATAGCGAGAAGATTGGAAAAATGGAAGATAATGTGAAATATCTTATTGGAAAAACAACTGACCTGGAAAATAGATTCAGGAGAGACAATGTAAAAATTCTGGGACTACCTGAAAACCATGATCAAAAGAAGAGCCTAGACATCATCTTCCATGAAATTATCAAGGAAAACTGCCCTGAGATTCTAGAACCAGAGGGCAAAATAAGTATTCAAGGAATCCACAGAACACCGCATGAAAGAGATCCAAAAAGAGAAACTCCTAGGAACATTGTGGCCAAATTCCATAATTCCCAGGTGAAAGAGAAAATATTGCAAGCAGCTAGAAAGAAACAATTCAAGTATTGTGGAAATACAATCAGGATAACACAAGATCTAGCACCCTCTACATTAAGGGATCGAAGGGCATGGAATAGGGTATTCCAGAAGTCAAAGGAACTAGGACTAAAACCAAGAATCACCTACCCAGCAAAACTGAGTATAATACTTCAGGAGAAAAAATGGTCTTTCAATGAAATAGAGGATTTTCAAATTTTCTTGATGAAAAGACCAGAGCTGAAAAGAAAATTTGACTTTCAAACACGAGAATGAAGAGGACCATGAAAAGGTGAACAGCAAAGAGAAGTCATAAGGGACTTACTAAAGTTGAACTGTTTACATTCCTACATGGAAAGACAATATTTGTAACTCTTGAAATATTTCAGTATCTGGGTACTGGGTGGGAGTACATACACACACATGCACACACGTACACATACATAGAGACAGAGTGCACAGAGTGAATTGAAGAGGATGGGATCATATCTTAAAAAAAAATTGAAATCAAGCAGTGAGAGAGAAATGTTGGGAGGAGAAAGGGAGAAATTGAATGGGGCAAATTATCTCTCATAAAAGAGGCAAGCAAAAGACTTATTAGTGGAGGGATAAAGAGGGGAGGTGAGAGAAAAACATGAGGTCTACTCTCATCACATTCCACTAAAGGAAAGAATAAAATGCACACTCATTTTGATAGGAAAACCTATCTCACAATACAGGAGAGTGGGGGACAAGGGCACAAGCAGGGTAGGGGGGAGGATAGAGGGGAGGGCATGGGGAGGAGAATGCAATCCGAGGTTGACACTCATGGGGAAGGAAAGGATCATAAGAGAATAGAAGTAATGGGGGACAGGATAGGATGGAGGGAAATATAGCTAGTCCTATACAACACAACTAGTATGGAAATCATTTGCAAAACCACACAGATTTGGCCTATATTGAACTGCTTGTCTTCCAAAGGGAAGGGGTGGAGAGGGAGGGAGCTAAAGAAGTTGGAACTCAAAGTGTTAGGATCAACTGTAATGTTCTTACCACTAGGAAATAAGAAATACAGGTTAAGGGATAAAGAAAGCTATCTGGCCCTACAGGACAAAAGAGAAGACGGAGACATGGACAGGGAGAGAGGATAGAGGAGAGAGCAGATTGGTCACAGGGGCAATTAGAATGCTTGGGTTTGAGGAGGGGAGGGGAAAAAAGGGGAGAAAATTTGTAACCCAAAATTTTGTGAAAATAAATGTTAAAAGTTAAATTTAAAAAAATATATATCCTTGCTTCAATAAACCTAAGCATTAGCAAACCAAAGCCCTTTGTCTCCATTATTTCAGTATTCTGAAAACAGCTAAGCATACATATTGTCAGTGAATTAAGGTTGATACCTAATGATTACTCCACTTCTCTTTCAAAGAGTTTACAAACCATCTATCTAATGATCTGTTTTGAAATGTTGCTAGGAATTTGACATAAACCTGAATGCTAGCTCCAGGAATAAACCAGAAAGGGTTGGACTAAATGAGATTCTGGGTTCATTCTAGCTCTAAGTCTATGATCCTATGAGAGAAAAAATGGAAAAATTCAGAAAGTGTGTAGAAATCAGCAACGAAGTGATAGGGGGTGGGTTGATCATGTTACTTCAATGTCTTGAGATTCCTAAATTGTAAAAAATCAATTTACCACACTAGTTAGCCAAGAAAGCTACCAAAAATAAGACTGGGAACTGTGAAACCTGCTTCAAGTAAGTATGGAAAGCACAAGACCACGGAGAATGTGTCTTGTTTGTATCATGTAAGAACTATGTATAGGAGAAAGTGAAAGGCCTAGAGAAAGGAATTTTTTAATCTCTAATTTATCAAGAAGAGTGAATTGTTGCTTGAAATAATGGAAGAAGCATTTCAAGAAGAAAATAAACAAAATATAGATATAAAGAAGCATACATTAGTGGTCAGCTCTTTCTGGAGGTTAGAATTATTCAGTCAGTCAACAAACGTGTATTAAGTACCTAATATGTGCCAAACCTGTGCCAAGTACCAAGAATACAAAAAGAGACAAAAACAGTCCCTGTCCTCAAGGAGCTCACAATCTAATAGACAACAATCATGTACAAATAGGCCATATAAAGGATAAATAGGAAATAATTTAAAAATGGAAAGTACTAAAACTGAGTGGTTGGGAAAAGTTTCCTACATAAGATGAGATTTTAGTTGGGACTTCAAAGAAGCTTTTTAAGAATGAAGGTTTTTTTTGTTTTCTTTAAGAAAAGAAGCTACTTAAAAGAAGGTGAAGATGAGGAAGGAGAGCATTCCAGGCATGGGAAACGGTCAGTGAAAATGCATGGAGCTGAGAGTGGAGTGTCATATTCATGAGACAGCCAGGAGGCCAGTATCACTGGATCAAGTAATACATAGAGGGAAGAAAATGGTAAGAAAGCTAGAAACATAAAAAGAGATTAGGTTATAAAGCTTCTTGAATATCAAACTGAGGAGTATATATTTGATCCTAGAATCAATATGAAGTCAATGGACTTTGCTGAGGGGGAGTGGGATGAACTGCATGTGATGTGATTGGGACCATGCTTTAGGAAAATCATGTTAGTAGTTGAATGGAGAATGTTTTAGAGTGGTGAAAAACTTGAGGCAGGTATCACCAGGAAGCTATTTCAATAGCCTAGGCATGAGGTGATGAGGGTCTACGCCAAGGTGGTGGCAGTGTCAGAGGAGAGAAGGAGGCATATTCAATACATGTTGCAAAGGTGAATTCCATAGACCTTGGATATGGGGTGAGAGAATGGAAGGAGCTGAGGATGACACCTACATTGCAAGCCTAAGGAACTGATATGGTGGTGTTGCCCTCTGGAGTATAGGAAAGTTGAGTGGAAGAAAGATTAGGGGGAAATGTAATGAGTTCAATTTTGGACAAATTGAGTTTATAACACCTGCTGGACATATAGTTCAAGATGTCTGAAAGGCTGTGGGCACACAATATTGAAGGTCTGCAAAAATATCAGGACAGCGTAGGGAGATTTGAGGATTATCAACTGAGAGATGGTTGATTAAATCCACAGGAGCTGTTGAAATCACCAAGTGAAGTAGGATAGAGGGAAAAGAGACCAGGATGGAATCCTGTGGGACACATCAGGCTAAAGACATAGTCTAAAAGTGAGAATACAGCAAAGGAGATAGGAGTAGTCCAAGAGATAGGAGAAGAAAACAGAGTCCCAAAGAGAAGAGGGTGATCAAAAATTTCAAAGGTGCAGAGGGGTCAAGAAGAATAAGGATTGAGAAAAAGTCATTGGATTTGACAATTAAAAGACCATTAATACTAATGACCATTCTTTCTTCCTGTAGACTCTTTCTCTTCTGGGTCTTCATAATGCTTCTTTCTTGGTTCTCCTACTGTTCTGAAGACTAACGTTCTCAGTCTCTTTTGCTGAGAAACCTATGCCACATCTCCTTACTGAGGGTACACTTGAAAGCTTCATCCTAGATGTTTCTCCCTAATCTTCTTTATATTTTCTCACTCTCTGTCTTACTAGTTTTCTCTGTCTTTCTATATCCCTTTCTGTGACCTCATCAGCTTCCTATAGTTCAATTACTGTATTTTTGCAGATGACTCCTAAATCTACATAATCTAGCCCCAGTCCCTATCCTGAGTAATAATTCAACATCACCAAATACCTATTGGGGATTCCCAAATGTTCCATAGACATCTCAAACTCAGTATGAATGGGTATATCTCACTCAAAGTGAGAATGTGATAAGACCTCAGCCTGAAAGGACCAGGGTCTCACATTGTATCCTGGGCCATCTCCAGTTGTCCTGATGAATATCAGGCCACTGGACCCAGATGGCTCAGGAGAAGAAAGGGAGGTCAGTGACCTTGCACAGTCCTCCTTCACTCAAATCAAAGTCAACTGTAAGTCATGTCATCATCATCTTCTTTTCCTCTGCACCAAGGCAAGCCTAGGCACAAGTACTGACATTGACATTTGGAGGAAAGAGGGAAGGGAGTGGAAGACAGGAGGAAAAGAGAAAGGCACAGAGAGAGAGGGAGAGAGAGAGAGAGAGAGAGAGAGAGAGAGAGAGAGAGAGAGGCTACATCACATGAAAAAAGACAGCAGGAATACGTCCTAATTTGGAGAAACAGGCCACATTTCCATGGCAACTCTGAATCTCCCTAAAAACAGCCAGGGAAGTCTTGAAGCATAGTGTTAAGTAGTTCAACTATGAAAAAGAAGAAAGAAAAGGTATAGGGGGCTTATCATATTAGGAAGCGAAAGAGGCCAGAAGCTATGGGCCAAAGGGTGACAGTGAGGGAAAAAAAGCCTTCTTCAGGGGTCAATAATAAAAAGTGAAATGAGGTCTCTGAGTTTTTAAGCTAGATTTTTCCTCTTTTATAGGCAGACTGTATTTTCATTTAATTAATCTAGATCTAAGAAAGCCTCTTCTAAGGTATAAGTACATAAACCCAAAGAGATGGTCAGAACTCCTGTATTTATAAAATCAATGCCTGATCTATGAAATCAGGACACTAAAATTTCAAGCTATAACATGTGTTTAGAGAGATAAAGAAAATAGAGAAGGGGAATGAAGGGACTGTTTACTGAACTCCTTGAACATTTTTTATTTGAATGAGTTTTTGAAATATTCTCCCTCCCTGTAAATTAATTATTCAAACTGTACCTTTAAATATCAACATTTATTATCTTGTGAATTATTCTCAACTACATCCAACTTTCATATTTCTTATCATTCCTCTTTCTTTAATATGTACCTCTTCATACTTCTCTCTGAACTCTCATATTTACCTTCCTTTCCCTTCTTCCTCCGTTAGTGCCCTGACACGCTAGTGACCAAGATTACTAAATCAGGCAGATATGGACAGAGCAAGAAAAGAAGTAATAAGAAATGAGTGGTTGAATAACTTACAAGCACAAACTGAAGATGTCTGACATGTGGTGTGTCATAGACATCTAGACAGCCAGATAAGTGTCAAGGGATCATCAGAGAGGAGAGAATTCAATTTTTTTCTTTCATTCTTCTTTCTTTTCTTTTTGTGTAACTAGAGAAAATTATTGTCAACTGGAAGGCCACCTTCTTTCACTCTTCTTTTATCAGCGTATATTAAGTAATCTGTTTAGATTTATTTTGAGCATTTTCATTCTCATTTATTTTGAGCATTTAACAAAATTTTTAAACCTATTACAATGCTCTAAAGTAAAACGGAATCGATTCAACATGTATAATCTCCTGCCTAGGACTACTGTTTGCAGAATGTAATTCTCTACTAGCCTTCATCTAGGAAGAAAAATCCTTAGTTTTGGAAGCATATCTTAGATCACGAACAAGACTCTTTTCCTCCTTCCATTTGCCCCACTCTAGAACATAGAATCTAGAGCTAAAATTACTTTGGAAATCATATATATGCTCCATTCATCCTCATTTGAAATAAGTGAACAAACACTTGAGTTGGTTAAAGTAACTTGCCCAAAGTCACCCATAGCAGAACTGCAATTTGAACTCAGGTTTTATAATTCCAAATTCAGAGCTCTTTGCTCTATATCAGGCTTCTTTTTGGTAACTCTTTTTCATTACATGTACACAGACATCTGATACCCACCAGGACAAACCACTATGATTTCTTTCTTTCATTCCCTTATTTCTTCCTTGAAGAATCATCAACTGAATCCCAATGGGATTCACAGAACCAAAAAGATACAAAGTGGGAAAATATCATACTATTTCTAAGTAGTGAGTAAGGAATAGTAGCAGGAAGGAGGATAGGAAGTGGATGATGGAAGGAGGATGGAGACTAATGGAGGGGATGCAAACCAAAGAGATATTCAAGTGTTTGAGAGGCCATTGCTCCAGTATTCTACTTGGGAACTGAAATGTCTATATGGCCATTCCTGTTCCTCCTCCCCTTCCACTGGGCTTCCCTGATTCTCTGAGAGCATAGTCTTTCCAAAGAACCATTCCACTCCCCTTACTCTAGTAGTTCTATTTTGGCAATATTTATGTGTCAGAATAAACCAACCCAAGATCATTCTCAGCTACACAAACACCACCTCCCTAGGCTACCTATGTTGTCTACATCCCTGATCCTGAGACACCTCCTCCACACCAGGTTGTATGCTACTTTCCTCATGCAACTGTCTGTTTTCCTTTTTGTTTCTCAGGTAAATTACCCTGGGTAGAAAAATGAACTTTGCACCATATCTACTCACTTGGTTAGTAAGAAATCTCTTCTACTAATGACTATCAGAACAGGTTTCGAGGAGAGGCCCATGCTGCATTCAAAATTCTCAACTTCCAAAGGTTTTACTATTTCTGTCTTATTTTCTCATATTGATATCATGGGAATGTTCAAGGTGAAAAAAGCCCCAGGACTTCATTTCACACCATGCTTAGAGTCCAGAAAACATCAGTCATTGGGGGGGAAATCTCTTGATTCCTTTTCCCAAGAAATATGACCATACACCTGCAACTAAATGAGAATTCTATCTTAAAGCAAGGGCCTTAAAAAGTAGAATATTTTCTGAATGGATGGGTCAGCAGAGGTAGAAAGCATTAGAATAGTCTTTTTTTCACCCTTAAATGTTATTCCAAACACGCACACATTTGTGCTGATTGCCTGGTTTGTTCACAAACAAGGTCCCAAGGAGCCCAGTCATCATCTCCAATCTTTTAATTTAACTGCCAGTGTCTTAATTGCTCACTCTCAGTACTTTCACTGATTCACACAACCCCATAGCAAATGTTACCACCTGAGTCTCTTCCATTTATATCATTTGATATTAACATTGAAGTTGACGCTATACTCTCACAACAAAGAATTCTGTGCAGAAAATGTCAGGGTACATGTGGAAGAAAGACTGAATCTTTGTATACTAGCATGGTGAATTTATTTTTTTTTCATTTATAAGTAATTGGATTTTTGCACAGACATTTAAATGTTTATTCAATTTTTTTAAAAAGTAACAAATATATTTGGTATTGGCAATTGGGCAACTGGGTAAGAATATAAGGAAAGTGAAATGCTTTATCTAATTTACTTATATAAAATGACTCTTGACAGTGTATATCAAAGCCTCATTGAGATGTGGAGATAATCCTAGTTCTCAAAGGCTAGGCCAGTGGACTGCAGGCTCAGACTGGTCCTACTTCAAGCTAGAAAAATATTGTGTACATATCCATTGATGGAAGAGCTTAAGGTTGGTTCTAGCTAATGGCTACAGGATAATGAATTTTTCAGACACAAAAATTCTCGTGGAGAAGCTTCAATCTACGTGAGTGAAGGAAAGCGCCCATACTAACAAAACTACAGATCTTTGAAGTACAGGAAACATGAAATACAACCCTGACATCTTTCTTGAATACCCAGTAATGTAGCCACACAAACATCTACTTTGGTATTTAAGAATGAGAAGGATATCTTTTTTTGTCAGTCTTTGCAACCCTGGAACATAGCATAGTTTTTCCATGTAGGTGCTTAATAATTGTTTATTGAATTGAATAACAGATCATAGGCTCTTAGACTTGAAGGGAAAGGACCTACAGTAGAATATATTTCACTACTTTCATTTTGCAGATGAAGAAATAGAAATGAAGTCAAGAGAGGTGCAATTGTTTGCATTGTCATAGGCAATAAGTAGCAAAACTAAGCAGGAAGCAAAGTAGATTCTCCTAGTCTAAATCCAAGATTCTTTGACCTCAACCTCATAGTCTCCCAGTAAAAACCCTTTGTTTATCAATTCTTTTCTGTCCAGAATAGTTTTGTAATCCTTAGAAAATACAGTTTTTCACTGCAACTGCAGAGGAACTTTCCAAGATGTTAAAACAGCATGTATACTAAATGCAATTTAAAGTGTCAACTATCTAATAAAAATTCCCTTATTTTAATGAATAATAACCAGGTCACAGCTTTGAATTTGCTAAATGAGCCCTCAATGAATATAATGTCATCTCTACAACTTAAAATTGGTGTATGCATACACACACATGTGTAAATATATATGTGTATATATGTATGTATATATATGTGAATGTGCATATATGTATATGTAGCAGATTAAGAAGAGACCCTTCATTTGTAGCAGGCTCTACAAGTGTTGACCACACTCACTTCTAGGTCATCTTTCACCTTGCTACTTGACTCATCATCATATTAAATTTTGTCATCCCTAATGACCAATTTATTGAATATTATTTATTTAATGGACTGGAAAAACCTCTTTCCCCACATACAACTGTTTCCATCTCTACATATCAAAACTTTCAATTTCCTAGGAAGGGAGCAACATCAAAGTTACTAGCTATGTAATTTACTCACAACGTGATCAATAATGACACAGCTATACCAATAACAATTTACAGTATTTTAACACAAGAAAAATCACTTATAAGAATCACTTTTAACCATCACTATAACTACACATGGTTTCTGACTTCTGAACACATAATTCCACCATTCTGTTTACTGATGATACCAAATAAAGTGTTTTCTCAATAATTCATTCATCCTCTTCTCAAAATAAAGGTTAAAACATCTCCCTCAAGAAAGACCTCTCCATCCTTTTTTGTCTCAGTCTCCTCCTTTCAACAGGAAAATAAGCTCTATAGGTTTTCTCAAGCCATCCTTCTGAAGTCTCTTTCCAGACTAGTTCTTTATAAAATATCCTTTAAAATGTTGCTTTTAAGAACACTGGTTCATGACTAATATGGAAATGATTTGCATGACCAACATGTATAACTTATATCAAATTCTTGCCTTTACAATGCAGGGAGGGGGAAGAGAGGAGAGAGGAGGAAAGGAGAGAATTTGGAACTCAAAATTTTTAAAATGAATTTTAAAAAATTGTTTTTACAGATGACTGGGGGGATTAAAATACTATATGAAAAAAAAGAATACTGGTTAAAAATAATTCTAGCTAACGTAGCAGGGAGGCTCTGGCTCACTCTCCCAGAGTCAGACTAACTACCTTTCCTTTTACATGTTATAAGGCACCCTAATGGATTAGGGTAATTTCTCTCTTCTCTTACTGCCATCAGTTGAAGCCCAGACTGGATGTGTTTCTTCCCGTAATTGTGAATGTCTCAATTATATTTAACTACTTAACATCAATTAGCTTTTACAAAAGGATATTTACATTGACAATAAATCAAGAACAAACTCCAAACATTTCTCTCTAACACCTTGGGGGCATACTCTTGCTCCAGGAAAAGTAGGCTCAATTTAGCTCAGCTCCTACATAGCACCAGTCCCTCTAAGTTTGAGTCCAAATGCAGCATCTCTGCTGGATGAGTACTGGTGTCAACTACTGCTGGACTAGTCCTGAAGGTGACTCTCTTTGCTCCCCAGAATACTGATTCTGGACTTTCTACAATATGGCAATATCCTCTATGGACTGGACTCCTAGATTTCTATGACTCACTCTCCTGACCTTTAGAAACTCACAAGATTGGAAAGTCCATCCCCTTTACCTAGAAGGGAAAATAACAAATGAAAGATCGAGACTTGAGGCCTATTTCTTAGGTCCACATGACCTCAGATGGTAGAATGCCCCAAAGTCTCTTCCTTCACAGTAGAGTCTCTTACCAGATTCAAAAGAGTCAAGCTATCCAGAATAGAGCAGCCTGAAGAACTAAGGTATGAGAGACACGAAGGCAGTGAACAAAGGCTTTTTTAATGCTTCCGTAGTCTCCCAGCAAAAAGCTTAGCATTCACTATGTTGTTGGTAAAATGGAACCAGTTTCATAATGTCTATAAATGTCCCAGTCTCTCCAAGGCACTTGCCTTACAATGACAACTCCTCCAGAAATAAGCTCCCTAGCTTTTCTACATGTAGATGTTTCCTCTAGACACTCTGTGCATCTATCAGACCCCAATTACACAATAAAATTGCTTCATCCTCTTTCTCTTTGCATAGTTTCTCTGAATATATCTCCATTAACTCTTTCTACTTAGTTACATCAAAAAAATGGCTACATTACACTGACAAATTCAAAACATTCCTTTTAGCTCTTAAAGCTACACAAACAGCAAACATCCTCTATAGGAGAGGCTTTTGAAACAGTACTTACATATACTTTTAATACTTAAATTCTTTGTATCTTTTAGAATACATAGAATATAGGTTTTTTTTCTTCACAAGATAACCAGCGGAAGAGTCATCCTCCAATTATCATCAAGACTAGTTGTGATTCATGTTGGAGAAACTTTGAAGCTTAGTGAAAGAGCTCTTAACACACTGCTCCATTTCTTCTCTATAAACATTGTAGCATTCTAACACTAGCAAATAGCTTTATTCTGTCTGGTTTATTTAGTAAGAAAGAATCAAATTTATAAGACTGACAGAGGCAGCTGGGTGGCATAGTGGATAGAGTGCCAGGCTTGGAATCTGGAAGACTCATCGTTGTGATTTCAAATTCTGCTTCAAACTTTGTGTGTTAGCTTTGTGACCCTTGGCAAGTCATGTAACTCTTTTTGCCTCAGTTTCCTTATCTGTAAAATGAATGGAGAAGGAAATAGCAAATCCATCCAGTATCTCTGCCACAAAAACTCCAAATGGGGTCACAAAGAGTCAGGCAATAGATACGAGTGCACAACAATAACATAAGCCTGAAAAGGACAATGAAATTATTTAGTTAGAAGGGATGAAGAAGATGGAAAGGGATGAGGTCAAGTTTCTAGAATACTATAAAGGTTCCTAAGGTTTATCACACAAGGCCTATTTGGGGATCCTATAGCTGGCGAATCTATGAGGCTAGGATCTTCAATTGCAATGAAGCTGATTTCAGCTCAATGTAAAGAATATTGCTTTCTAAAAGTGGAACAGAATATCTAATAAGGAGGTGAGTTTCCTGTCACTGGAGGTCTGCAAAAGGAGGTTAGATTAACCCTTGTCAGAGATGTTGGAAAAGGGATTCCTATTCAAGTATTTTTAGACTGAATGGGCTAGGAGTTCCCTTCAACTCTGAGATTCTGAATCAAGTGGCTATAAAAGAGGAGAATAATTTGAACACTTTCTTAGAATTTTTATAATTCTTCTCATATGAACAGAATCATGGTGGGTGTGTTCTTTTAAGAGTTTGGTGGTGGTGGTGGTGGTGGTGGTTTAACATTGACAGTATTCCACTGACTTGTTAAATTTGTGATCTACTCTGGCCCCAAGTCATTTTTCAGTCATAACCATATATAATTAGGTAGTCCCAAACTTCTATTGATGCTGGTTTTATCTTTCCTGGGCTACTTCATTTGCTGTAAATTAATTTCATTTTACTGGCCTCTAATATTTTCTACAATTAATCAACATTTTGATCCTGTGTGCTGTCATTTTTAAAAGTAAAAAGAACACTTTTTATTCCATGTATAAATTCAAGATAACCCACATTACCTATTTCAAATGGCTACTGTGGGGAAAGTGCTTTTGAAAGCATATAAATTATGACTATTATTACTGGAAAATCAGCACACAACTTTGATACACACATAGGTAATCATGAAAAAAAAGCATAAAGATAAAAATTTTCTATAAGAAAGCTCCTTAGAATATCCTGCCTGCCCTGTGTCCAGGGTTAGTTAGTCTGTATGTTTCTTTGCCTTGCATAGAGGAGGCACTTAATAAATACTTGTTGGATTAGACTGAAAATGAGAAGAATGCTGTAAATATTTAAAATGTCTCTTAGTCATTTATATATTCTTTTTGCACTGTACTAATTTGCATGTTGCTTGGAAAGAAATTAAAAATCTTTCATGTTGATTATTCCTAGTTAGAATTAAAGTTCCCAAAGACCAGGGACCATGTCTTTTCTAGCTTATATAAAACATCTTCCCATTTTAATGCATAGGTCCACTTGGCATACAGAGTGTGCTCCATGTTGCTATATGACTGGCACTTACATTTCTCCCAGCAACCAGAGCACAGATGCATAGGACTTTGGGAATATTTTCCAGTCTAACCAGAAGGAAACAGAAGGAAGCTTTCCTTCTGCTGCATCTCTTTGCATACCTCCTCCCAGCCCCCTTATGCACAGACCAGCCTCCACACCTACAGATGGTCTGAGCCTTCCCAAACACAAAGAAAGATCCTTTGATATGTCTAGTCATTTATTCATGCATCACCCATCTAAAAGTTAGATCTAGGTGTTTGTTCCCCTTATTTTTTACTGTATCAAGGCAGGATAGGAATAAAGATTTGCCTGCAGTCAAAAAGGAGTATATTTATCATTTCTCCTCTGTCAGTCCCATAAAATCTTTTATTGAAAGAGATTATGATATACAGTCTTTCTCAGTCCTACTTGATGCTAGTGATCTGAGATTACTTCCACGTGATCCTGTGTATATTTTGTCTGTACATAATTGTTTATATAGTGTCTCCTCCATTAGATTATGAGCTCCTATAGGGCAGTGAGATAGTGACTGGTTTTTATTTCTCTTCTTTGTATCCCCAGCACTTAGCCCACTGCCTGATACATATTAAGTGCTTAAGAAATGGTTCTTGACTTAACTTGACTGCAGCAAAACCACATTATAATCAGTACATTCTAACTTCCGACCCAGATAAGAGTATGAGTATATCCCACAACAAGCAGCCGGTGGAGCAGGGAATAGCATGCTGCGTATGGAGTCAGGGGGGAATCTGAGTTCAAATTTGACTTCAGATACTTACTAGCTGTGTGACCCTGCACCATTCACTTAACCTCTGTTTGCCTTAGTTTCCTTAACTATAAAGTGAGAATAATAACAGCCCTTACCTTGAAGGGTTTTTGTGAGGATTAAATGAGATAATAATTGTGAAAATCCTTAACACGGTGTCTGGCACCTAGTAAGTGTTGTATAAATGCTTATTTCCTTCCCTCCCCAACATACCAACTTCTTAACCATTAGTTGAATTAGCTGACTTGGTTTCTTTGGATCTTAGGGGTGATGCTTTCCTTGAGATAGCTGTTACCAATAACCTTTTCAAGGATCTGGTCATGGTGGGCAGTGATAATAGTAATAATAAGACCATGGGTTTTAAGTATAGTGGGATGCCACAGGTTTATACCTAGGAATTAGTACCATGAGTAATGAAAGAGGATGATTTGTCAAAAAGGCTGTGATGCCAGCTCTTTCTTCCCTCAAATAGAGCATCAAATGTTCTATCTCAGATAGAAAACTACAAATGGAATGGCCTGAGAGAAAAAGTTCTCATCCTAAACCAATTACCCACTAACAGTTCAATTAAATCACAACTAGATCCAATTCACTATAGCCATCCCTCCCCAACTCCAAGCAAAAGATCAATGGGTTTCCTCAGAACTCCAGGGCATACCCCTGCACTATACTGGGTCACTGGCATCCACCCCTGGCAGAGGCCAGAACACATAGACTGTACAACAGTGGAAATGAGGAACAAAGCCACCAGACACTGTAGGGGTAGGTCTCCTTGGAGGATAAAATACTTTAATGACTTGTTCTCAGAAAACAGTAATAACTCCATGGCTCTGAAGAAGCCCTTAGCAAACTAAGGGGCTACAGACACAGCAGCCTGATGTGGTAAATAGAGTATCAGATTTGGAATCAGGAAGCCTGCCTCACATACTGACCAGCTGTGTGATTATGGGCAAACTTCTTAGCCTTCTCTTTCATTCCTCTCTAGGCTCCACTCCTGACTCCCCACTGTGACCTACCAGTCTTTTTACCCTAGAAGATCCCTCTGCCCCTGAAGCCTCCCACTCTGATTGGTCTATTTTCCCACAACTTTCATTTTAAGGAAAAGTCCCAGGCCAACCATGTTCACTCCTTCATTCCTCTCTGGGATTTGCTCCAGACTCTTTGAACTTGTTTCTCCACCATATCCCCAGTGGGTACCTTCCTCTCACCCTCTACTCCTACCCCATCTTCATTTTAGAGTTTCCTTTTACTCCCCATTAGAACTTAAGTTCTTTGAGGGAAGGTTCTGTCTTTCTTTGTGCTTGCCTCTGTATTCCCAGTGCTTAGCACAGTGCCTATCAAATAATAAGCACTTAATAAATGTCTTCAGAGCCACAACATGCTCATCTATAACAGAGATATAGGCAATTTTGCTACCTCTCTCAGAGGATTATTTTGAGACTCAAATGACATAAGGCAGATAACGTGTTCCACAAAATTTGAAGTTGCTTTTTTTGTTTATTGTTATGTATAGGGCTTACTTGCCTTTTTAATGGGCCAATACATGCTTTGAGATAGATGATGCTCCCCTATCTAATTAGCCCTAAATCTATGATCCTCTGCCTGTTGTTTCTCGATGTTAGAATTTTTGATGGGATGGGCATGACAGTACCAACACAGCAGTTGTGTCCTAGATCATAGGAAGGACCCTTAGATGTCATTGAGTCTAAATTAACTAATTTTATGGTTGAGAAGACCTAAAGGTTCAATGGTTTGCCCAAGGTTACATGAGTAGTGAATTACAGAACTGGGATACAAACCAAGCTTAGACGCCAAATCCAGTTTTCTATTTACTATAATCTTAAGTGCTCCTGAAGCCAGGACATTTATTTGTGCTAGGCTCCATGAAGGCTTTCCCCTCTGTAATGTAATATACACAACATAACCCAATAACTTCATAGGTCCTCTATTAGCAATATCATACACAATGCATATGCTACAGACTAATGCTTGGTTTTTCTCTGTAGCACTGTGACTCATTTTAGCTGGTACACTCCCACTATGACGTCCTAGATCATGCTTGTATAAAGTCAGTATCACTCGTCACTTTGCTTCCATGTAGTTTTTCCTCCTGTAACAAATTATCCTGTACATGTTCCTACTGAACTTAAACCTGTTTATATCCACCCACTTTGAATTCTAATTCTGCCTTCTGAAGTGTTAGTCACCCTTCCCAGCTTAATGTCATCTGCAAACTTAATGAGCATTTCTACATTCCATCTAGCAGATCATTAATGAAAAAAGTTAAATACGTCTGGATTCAGGACAAACCCTTGAGAAATCACCTCCTCTCAAAACTCTTTGATGGAGAGGAATCACTGATAACAAATCTGTGGACAATCTCTATTCAACAATAATTCTAGGGAATGGAGGAAGGATTCAGCCTTCTTTGTGCCATGTGCCCCTTCAGCAGACTGGTTTACAGACCCCTATTGAGAAAAATGTTTCAGTTTCACAAAATAAAATACATAAGATCACAAAGAAAACCAATTCTAGAAAATGATAAATGCTGGAGAGGATGTGGGAGAGTTGGAACACTAATTCATTGTTGGTGGAGCTGCGAGCGCATCCAACCATTCTGGAGAGCAATTTGGAACTATGCCCAAAGGGCTACAAAAATGTGCATACCCTTTGACACAGCAATATCACTACTAGGACTATATCCCCAAGAGATCATAAAAATAGGAAAGGGTCCCACATGTACGAAAGTATTTATAGCAGCACTCTATGTAGTTGCCAAAAACTGGAAGTCAAGGGGATGTCCATCAATTGGGGAATGGCTGAATAAATTATGGTATATGAATGTAATGGAGTACTATTGTGCCACAAGAAATGATGAACAAGAAGACTTCAGAGAGGCCTGGAAAGACTTATATGACCTGATGCTGAGTGAAAGGAGCAGAACCAGGAGAACTTTGTGCACAGCAACGACCACAGTGTGCAAGAGTTTTTTCTGGTAGACTTGGAATTTTGTAATAATGCAAAAACTTCTTATAAAAAAAAAAAATCCCAAAGGTGGTTCTCAAGGCAAAATGCCTTCCACACTCAGAGAAAGAAATATGGAAGTCATTCACAAAATGTAGCAGATCATGTTTGTGTATGTGTATGTGTTTGTGTATCGTGTTTTGATTTGTTATATGATTTCTTTCATTTATTTTAGTCTGACTACATAGCATGACTATAGTGAAAATATACTCAGTAGGAAAGTATATGTAGAACCCATACAGAATTGTATGCAGTCATGGGGAGGGAGGGGGGTAGTGGGGGGTAGGTGTGGGGGGGATAAAATCTCAATTGTATGGCAGTGATTGTTAAACATTAAAAAATAATAATAATAAAAAAGAAAACCAATTCTATTAGAAAACAGTTATTAGAATATTTCTAAAAATGAAAGAAATGCATGGAACCCAGGTTAAGAACTTCTGATCTTAACAATATTTTCTCTAGGTTTCAGGATTCTATAAGACCAAAGTGAAAATAAAATATGCTTTCCTTCAAAATATCATTGTATTTAATCTTTTACATAAGATTAAATTATTCTAACAAATGCATTATTTTAAGAGCCTAAGAAGCCTATTAGAAAGGATCTTACCCTATGAATATTGTGCTTGATCTATATTGAATACTCATGAGAAATGCTAGTGCTAGGAACTTGGAAAAAAATAAACTGGTATGCTACCTAGCTACCAAACATTCTTTCATTTCTTAACTTACTGGATATTTTATAACACTGCTGAATGTCACATTCTCTGTCTTCATGGAGCTTAAAGATGATAAGATACAAGCACAGATAAGCTTAATTCTCTGCATTATATGACGTGTATTAAAGTTGCAAAACACAATCAATATTTTCTAAAGGGAGGTAACTGGGATGATTCAAAGATTTGAACTGCTAATTAATTTATAGAATAATGAAATGGATGCACACATGATAGGACTCCAAACAATGTCATACAACAAGTTTGAAAGAAATGGTCATGTGTGGCCTGAAGAAAATGAAAAAATCAAAAACAACATTGGGGGGACATTGGAGCTTTGCTCCTATATCAGATATTTGAAAGGTTGTCAAGTTCAAGTGGTTATTCTGCTTGACCCTGGGCAAAATAACTAAAAATAATAACTGGAAGTCATAAAAAGGCAGCTAGGGAGAATGCAGAACTTCCTAATAATTATAAGGAACCAAGTATGAAATGGACTACTTTAGGAGACAGTGAGTTCTCTGCTATTGGAGACATTCAAAAAATAATGGATAAAACATTGACAGCAATCTTAGAAGGGATTCAGGCTTCAGGCAGCAGTTAGATTAGAAGTGCTCAGAAGTTTTCTAAGATTCTGTTTCTTTGATAATAAAAAAAAGCAGTAATGATGATGATTCATCTTTAAATAAAAATTTTCAGGTTTGCCAAGTACTTCTCTAGCAGCCATATGCACACACATACACACACATTACTTGCATGTAATATAGATGGAGAGAGAGAAAGAGAAAGAAAGAGAAAGAGAGAAATCATATGGTTCTCTATTTGCCATGTAGTTTTGCAAAAGAAGACTTTTCAGGACAAGCATGTCACAAATTCTTCTAGGCTGATCACTGGACCAGTGCAACATTACAAAAATGAGTAGCCACAAATCCCTAAGTCTGTCTGAAAAGTATAAAACTATACTAACGTACAATGTTGTCACTTGTATGTGCCTACATATTAAGTATTTATGTGGTGCCCATAGTATGATGTTATGCAAAACCTCTCAGAGCCAATATTATCAAAATGTATTTTAGCATACTTCAAAAACTCTGAATAGGTCAAGGACCTAGAATAGTTTCTCCTTATTATCATCTCAGTAAGAGTCCCTGGTCAGGATCTGATTAGGAGGTTTAATATTCAAGAAAGTTTAATGAAGTGATAAGGAAGGGAAACACCCCCATTCTATTTGGGGTATATGTTTAGAGTGGGTTCAGATCTCAAGAAGTAAATTCTTCTTTTAAACTGAGCTCTTTTTGCCCATTGGCGGAGGGAGATTAGAAATTTGTTATGATCGGCATTACCATATATATGCCTTTATTGAACATCAGCATACCGCTATTCATAGATAAATATTGAAAACTAAGCTTTGTTGCCATCTTTCCAAATTTCCTATATGTCAAACCCTTCCTGTGACTTCAAATGGGGCTAGAGACAAGTGGGGGATTAAAGACCCACCAGCAACTGATTCTTTGACTGCTACAGCAATTTTAGTCAGATAAAAGTCTTTAATTAAATTTGCTTTATATCTGAATTCTTATTATGAGTGAAATAATCCCTAAGTCTTCTATCCATATATAGTCCCATAATTAATTCAGAGCTATTTATTTTTATCCTCCTCTGCCACATTCATGTAGCTACTTTGGGATTATCAGATATGACAATCTCAAGTAACCACCACAGACTGCACTTAACATATCTAATAAAGAACCTGGAGGTTCAGCCTACTAATTTTTTTCTCCCCTTGACCCTCACATGTGCCCAGGAGGGTAGTCAGTCTGGTAATTGTCTGTACCAGGCACCATCTAGCATTGAAATGACAGCCCTTTGAGCTCCAATTTATGCACTACAAAAATAGGAACTCCTAGGCACTCCCTTAACTGTGGTCTTTTACCATAGCTTCTGTTTTTTTAATAAATTAAAAAATATTTTCATGCCCATTATGAACAAAAGACATAATATTTGGCACTGGAGATAAGAAAGGTGAGAAATGGCGCAATTTATGGTATTCAGTTGAGGAGGATCTGATATATATGTGTGTGTCATTCTACAAGGTGAGATACTTAAACCATAATCTTAGATGTGGTAGGAACCTTAGGGATCCTTAGGGATCACCTCGTCCAACTTCCTCATATTATAGATTAATGAATTAATCAAAAAGCTGTCAGGTGTTGTGCTAAATGCTTTACTAATTATTGTCTCATTTGTTCTTCACAACAACCCTCAGAGGCAGGTATTGCAATTTATCTCCATGTTACTATTGAGAAGATTAAGGTAAACAAAGGTTAGGTAACTTGATTAGGGTCACCCAGCTAATAAGTATCTGAGTCAGAATATGAACTCAGATCCTGACTGTGGGTGCAGCACTCTAACCACAGAGCTACCTAGCTACTTCCACAATATCTTATACCATTCCCTTCTGCCCTTAGTGGTCAGTACAGAATAGTCTTATGTTAAAATTTCCTTTTCTTTATATTTGTAAGTCTTTCTCTTGTTTTCTTGCTAAATATATTTGCCACTGTAATTATTAAATATAACCACTGTGTGTCTAAGTATTTGAAGTATAGATTTTCTCCCCTGGGGGTAATCTGTAGATTCTTTTCATTAGTACTTTGATTTCTCTCTATTCAGAAATTCTGAGCATCTTTCCTTATTCCCTGCATGTGCTATGGCATAAAGGTCTTTTGACTTACCATGTTCTTCCAGGAGGTCTCTGCTCTTTAATTGATCCCTAAAGCAGTCTGTCATTGAGGCAATATGTTTTGATAATATAGAGGTCGTGTTTTCTTTTAATGTTATGACTTTTTGCTTTTATTTTTCCGGCCTGTCTTTAAATTCAGCATATAGTATATTTTATTAATTTATTTGTCTTCAGTTTTCAACAATCACTTCCATATGCTTTAAATTTTCTCCCCATCCCTATCCCCTTACTCCTCAAGAAAGCATGCAATCTTATATGGGTTCTACATATACATTCTTATTAAACACATTTTTGTTGTACAGAAGAATCAAAATGAAAGGGAAAAACCAGGAGAAAAAAACATTATATAAAACAAGAGAAAACAGTCTGTTTGATTTTGTGTTCTGAGTTCATAGTTCTTTCTCTGGATGTAGATGGCAATTTTCATCAAGAGTCCTTTGGAAATGTTTGATGTCCTTGTATTGTTCTATCAGAAACAGTCCTCGCGCCTGTGACTGTTACTGTGTATAACAGCATATTGTATTGAGAATGTGCAGTCATTCCTGTCCATTCTTTAGAAAGACTCACTGTCCTACATTCAAGTTTTCTATTCTGCTAATTATTTCTTCTCTGCAGGTCATAAATGTTTTTACTTGTTCCTTTTTAACTTCTTTCAAGATTCTGATCTCTCTTATGAAATACTCTAGAAAATCCACATGACATTTCATGACCTCTTAGAAATCCAAAAGGTTTTGTGTTTCATCATGTCTTGGTTCAATTTAATTTGTTTTGCAATGTTTATTTAGAGACATTTTTGCATTTTTTTTGATGTTTTGCCACACGTATTCCCTTATGATTAGGAGATTCCCTGTTGATTTATCTGTTTGTTCTCTAATTTTTTAACTGTTTTCTTCCTCCTGTGAAGTGTTGATTGGTTTTAATCTTTTCGCTTGTATTTTATGTTCGTTTGTTTTCTGACTGCTTTCCTTTCGATGGTGAATTGGAACTACTAGAATTGAACCTCAAAACTGTCAAAGCCTACTCTTAGAATTGAGCAATTCACTTTTCATTAGCCTCATTCCTTCCCCTAGGTAACTTCTTGGGGACAGTACTAACCCTAGTTGGATGCCGATCCCATTTCCTTCAGTCCTGGATCAACCTCATTTACTGGTGCCCAGCCTCAGTTTCCTCAGTTCTTTACTTTTCAGGTTAAACATATCTTCCCTAGAAAAAATAGTCCAGTCTTCTTCCTCTTCTGCAATAGGCAAAGCTTAATTCCACTGCTTATTGTAACAAGAGGCTAAGTTAAGAGTAGGGGCAGAATATATTGGAAAAGAGTGAAGCCTCAGCAAAGAAATTGTTGGATGGGTCCTAGAACATAAAGCCATGGGAGTCAGAGAGTGTACCATAGCGGTGGTTGGAGGCTAGGAGGTTGGATAAAAAACTGAATGAGAATTGTAAAGATGTCTTCTCCTTTGTTACCTTATTAAGCTTCTTGGTTTCTTGGTCTGTAAACACATTGTAATTGCTCTATTTCTAAAGCACAATTCCTCTCCAGGTGTGGCATGGAGGGAAGGTGTGGAAAGTTAGCTGGAACAAAAAATAATTCCTAGTCCTCCATGCCATTGGTCATATTAATAATTGTTTCCCCTGGCTACTCAGATGTCTTGCTTTTCTACTCTATAGCCAGCACTCACACACGCATTTTCTTTCTCCTTTTTTTATGCTCCCACCAACCAATCTAAACACAAAGTCCCCTGGGAATCTAACTTTCTCTAGTGAACAACAATGCTACTTTTTCATCACTATGAGACTGAAGTGCTGGAGGGCTTCATTAAAGGCAGGAAATTTTTGTCCAGGCTCTGAGTGTACAGGCACTGGGTAAAATCTTGATGATTTTACCAAAAAATTACTACAGTTTTCTGTAGTCTTGTGCCCTCATTCAGTTTAATCTAGAAAGCCTTCTGAATATTACTCTAGCCTAAATCTTTACAATTGTAGATAAAGCAACAATCTGGATCCTGCACCCAGGATAACAGCGCATGTTTCAGATACAAACCTTGATTATACATCACCAAAAATGCATATAAAGGGGCTACAAATAAATAAATACTAGTCTTCTATGGGCATAAAGACTCGTAATAGTCCCCCCAAAATCAACATACATTCTCTTTCCCTAATAGATCCAATTATCTATAAGTTCCCAAATCCTCTCAACTTATTGTGGGACCCTGAAGTTGGGGCTCCTCTTAAAGGGAAGTATATTTGGGACTGTTGGGCAGTCAACCTCTGACACACCTGAGAGCTTCACTTTCATCCCACAAAGTCCTTTTGAAGGTCTGAATTCCACAAAAAGGAAACATTTTCTTTATTTTCAGCTGCTAGTTAGGAAATTTTCTCATCCAACCCATACTGTCTATATAATTGCTGATCATACTAGAGATCAAAGTATAGCTCCTCTGTTTCCCCATTTGGTGGCTTTAGTCCCTTAATCGTGCCCATTCCAATACTCAGAGAAATGTCACAGACATGCTTCTCAAAAAACTGGCTTTGTCTCAATAGAAGGCCAGATTTTCAAAATCTTGAAATGGGTATTACTCTTAAGTATTTAATCCCAGTGTTAGACTGCCCAGGAAACCCACAATTCAAGATTCTGGTATCATACCACATACGATAATTCTCTTCCACTAACTAGAAATCTGAGATTTAGGAACAATATTGTCTAAGAATTCTGCTCTTGAGTCACATGAGCTAGCACATGTCTATCTTTACTATATACCTCTCCAGAAACACTTAGTATTGAGTTAGCCAGTGTGTTCTCTTCAGCCTAGATGGCTATTTCTGAAGCTTATGAGCAAAAAATGGCTATGGAGGATGATCAAGTCAATCCTTGGGGGCCAGAAACTCTCTTAGTTTTTTGTAGTAGAAAAGGTAAGCTCTCTCTACCCTGTCTATCTAGGGTTCCACTTTTAACTCTGCTGAACTTTAAAACTTCTTTAGAGAAAAAGAACATGGGAAGAGAAAGCCAAAAGGGTCTATAGGCTCCCTTTCATAGACCACCACAAGGAGATGGCTTATTCTGAAAGAGTCTGGTCTTCAACAATAGAAGCCAATCAGTTCATTTTAGGGACTACTCTATCAGTGAAATTCATCTTCTAAGAGGTTCCCAAGGGGCACTGTCCCATTGATAGGCCTTCTACCTTGTAAGCTGATCAAGCTGATCCTAAATTTCCTTTTACTTCATACACAGAGTCAAGAAATCCCCATAGTTTATATCAATCAACAAGAATTTATTAAGAACCCTGTAGGTCAAGTATGTGCTAAATGCCAAAGATATAAAGACAAAGAATGAGTTAAATAATCCCTGATTCAAAGAGCTCAATACTAATAGAGTAGACAATAAGTACATACATCTTAAAGGAAGAGAGGGCCTCTAGATAAAAACAAAGTACAGACACAGGAAACAGCTAGTGCAAAGGTAAGGAAATTGGAAATGGAGTATTCTTTGTGAGAGCTAGAGATAAGGCCCGTTTGATTGAATCAAGAGTGTATGGAAAGCATACGAGGTCCAATGAAGAGGAAAAGATAGGTTTGGGTCAGGTTGTGTAGGGTTTTACAAGCTAAACAGGGTTTATGTTTTATCTTAGGGGCAATTGGAAGCACTGAAGTTTGCAGAGTAACATATGATCAAATCTGCTTAAGAAAAATCACTTTAGCAGCAATCTGTAGGCTATATTAGAATATAGTGAGACTTCAGGCAGGGAGAACAATATAAACTATATAAAGACCCTAGGACACTATATGGGAGACTACTCGGGGTGTGAAGTAATGAGGGACTGAATTAAGGTAGTTGGTTGGTGATTGCCCTTCGTCTTCGAAAAGGACCAAAATGACATCACCATGATATAATGAATGTGTCCATGTAGAAAAAGGGCCATATGTGAAGAAAACTGGCAACAGAACAGGGGCAAAAGATTCAAAGCAGAAAACAGTGAAGAGTCTACATGAATACAAAATGCTGGATTGAGGCTGGAGAAAAAAGTTAATGGTAGTGCAGAGGTCGTGGCCCAACAAAGTATTGAGGGGGTGAGAGAATGGAAAGATCAGTGAGAGCAAGGACAGGTGTCAAAGAGATAAAATGTAAGGAAAGATGAAATTATCTGACTGTATGGCAGAAAGAAGAATGTTGCTGGTTCTAATAGGGTAGTATAACATTTGTCAATTATTGCCACAACTAGGGTGTGACCATTTGTATGTGTGGCAGGGGCAGCGTGAGAAGGAGTAGGTTATAGGACTTAGGAACGTTGAGGAAATAGGAGATTAGAAAGTTTAGGGAAACATCTATATTTATTAGAAGTCCCTAGTATGAGGGCAGGAATTGGCGAGGAAAGATAGTGAGGCAGTACTGAACTCTGAGAAAGAAGGGAGGATGTAATTACAACATTATGCTACAGCCACCAGTTTTGATTGGGTAGAAATTTTTAATAGCTAATTGTGCATTTCTTCACAATACTCTATCTACATTAATATACCTGATGCCATAGAAACAGCCTGAAGAAGTCCTCTGTCCAGGATGTGGCAGTCTATTCCCTCTATATCCCATGTTTTTTAATGATTCTTCACTCCACAAATTCTCTTGTATGCATTATTAGGAAGAGTAAGAAGTTGCCTATTGTAATAATTTTAGAAATATCAAGAACCTTTTCAAAAATATCTCATCCAATGACTTATCTAATGCATAAACTTTCACCATTATGGCTTATTCTTTTAATCTTTCTTTGAGTCTTTCAGATTAGCATAATAAACTGAAAATACCCCTAGGAGAAGAGGGTAATACATGAAACTATTTAAGTCCTACTTAAATAACTTTTAATTTACTTAATTTCATTGACTTCATTTTAATTTACTAAATTTAAGTAAATTCAATTTACTTAATTTTAATCCATTACTTAAGGCAGCTAGGTGGCACATAGATAGTTGGGCCTGGAGTCATGAAGACTCATTTTCCTGAGTTCAAATCCAGCTTCAGACACTTACTAGTTGTATGATCCTGGGCAAGTCATTCAACCCTGTTCACCTCAAATTCCTCATCTATAAAAGTAGCTGGAGAAGGAAATGGCAAACTGCTGTAGTATTTTTGCCAAGAAAACCCCAAATAGCATCATGAAAAGTCAGACGTGACTGAACAATTACTGAACAACCATAACAAATTCATTATTTATTAATAATTTAGCAAGTTTTTTACAATAGTAGTTTAATAATAACAATAATACAGAGTAATTATGTAGGGTTTTAAGATTTGCAAAATGCATATTTGATTTTCACAGATCCCTGACATAGATATTATAATCATCCCACGATGAGAAAACTTAGGCTGCAAGAGATTAAGTGACTTATCCAGGATCATGCAATAGTTTCTGAGGCAGGATTTGAACTCAAGTCCTCCTAATTCTAAGTCTAACACTATCCACTGTGCTACCTAGTTGCCTTACCAATTGTTACTTAATTATAATTCATTGCTTATTAAAAGAATAGGTTCTTAGTTTATTAAATTTCTTCCTAATACAGCAATTAAAAGCAAGAACCTACAGGAATGAGATATAGGATATTTTGATCTGATAGGGGATTTTTCCCTGGTATCTTGGTATCTAAGTCTCCCACATCCCTTTATAAAGAAGTATCACCTACAGTAGATAGTTTCCTACATCTTGCTCCCTTGTTCCTCCAAAAAGCTTGATTAAAACTATGAACACTTGGTACCTGTCTTCTTAACATTTTGCAGTCTGGGTTCCCATTACACTGAAACTTATCTCTTCAAAGTCACCAGTGATCTCTTAAATCTAACGGATTTTCCTCAATTCTCCTCTTTCTTGACCTCTCTTAGCCTTCTAACAATGGTGACTGCCCTCTTCCTTTTGAATGCTCTCTCTTCTCTAGGTTTCCATAACACTTTGCTTTTCTCTTACCCATCTGTCTTCTCCTTCTCAATCTCCTTTCTTGGATCTTCAAATATATCTCATCTACCAACTGTGAATGTACATCAAGGCTCTAACCTGAGCTTCTACATTCTGTCTCTCACTTAGTGACCACATCAACACCTATAGGGAATGCTTAGCACAGTGCCTAGAACACAGTTAAGTGTCTAAAAATTCATTTTTCATTCTTTCCTTCATTATTTCCTTCCAAACCTGACTGCTCCTTCTGCAGGAGGGGCTTCTTGGTCCCCATCTCCACCTCAACTTGACAGTGCCTTCCTCACCAAGGTTACCTAGCAATTGATTTGTATATATATACATATTATCTCCTTCATTAGATTATAAGCTCCTTAAGGATAACTCTTTAAATCTGGCCTTTCTACCACAATATAGCATGGTATAATTAATAAGCCCTTAATAAATAAATGTTTATTGATTAAGTGATAGAAGTCTTAGGTACCAGATGCTAACAAAGGAAGGGTGGCTTAGCTGAGACACTGGAGTATTCTTGCCATTCTGGAAACAGCATGAAGGTACTAGGCACCTGAAGGCATTAAAAAGTATCACTGTTTAATGAAAATAAGAAGTGTAAGGGCACTGAATAAAGTCTTTGGACACCTGATTACATTTTCAAAGGTCAAGCCTAGGTCCCCTTTCTAGTACCTTGAGCTCATCCAGTCTAATCCTGAAGAACTTCAGTGACTATCTTTTTTTTACAGAACAGAAATCAGAATCTCTGAAGTTTCTCACTCTTTGGTTCCAAATTCCATTCTCAGATACTAGTTCTGAAAGCTCTTCCAAATAATACCCATAGTATTATTTATTTTTGACATTGATTAATGAAAATTCTCTCTGACAATAGAAAAAACTGAGGAAAGTACCAGGACCAGACAGAGAAATTATGGAGCCTTCAAAGACTAGTTAGCTAACTCAAGTGTGTTTATTCACTTTCCCCAATCTAGCTTGGCAGCATCCTGCACAGAGAAGACGTAAAAAAATTGTTAAATTGAATTGGTTCAACTTACTAGAAGAAAGAAAGTTTACCCACTAAATTTATTCTACAAAAAAAAAATGTCTTCTTATTTTAACTGCTACTTGATATAGTCTGGCTGGATATACGTGGTGAGGAAACAGGAAGATAAAGCAGTCAGAGAAGTGAATTAAGACTTCCCTTGACCTCTTTCTCCACCTGCCAGACTTGGCATTTTGTTGTTCCACTTTGAAGGAGAAGGGAATAAGCATTTATAAAGCATCTACTATGTGTCAAGCACTATGCTAAATGCTGTTTACAAATATGATCTCATTTGATTTCACAACAATCCTGGAAAAGTTGAATTAAATTGGAAGATACACTTCCTACCCCACAGGAGAAGTGAGCCATAAATCCCGGGTTAACCATGGAATCACCCCAATGTTAAATGTCCTTATGTGTTATTGACCTCTTAAACTAGTACGTACCCCCCACCACAAGAACACTGTGGCTTCCTTTTTGTTTTCTACCACTGACCTCATCACCCTGGAACTAGTGGTTCTGATGCCAGAAGGAACACTTCAAATCAACCTGATTTGCCCAATGTCTGTTCTGTAACAACCCACTACCAACTTCCAATTTTGTCTTCCTTTATTGCCTCTGGTTTTCCTATTCCTCCATTATCTCCTTCTCAAACAATCTTTATTGAGAATTGTTGAGTGTCCTGTGCTAAGCTAGAGAATGACTCAATCTTTATAGTCTAAAACTAACATTTGACAGATTTTCAAATGAAAGAAAAGTATTTTTAAGCACTTCCTATGAGCAAAACATTGTGCTAAAGGCTAAGGATACAACCAGAAAAATAAGAAAATCCCTACTTTCAAGGAGTTCCCCATTTTGATTGAGTTCCTCCACACTAGAATGGGATTTCCTTGAGGGTAGGGACTACCTTTCACCTTTCCTTGGCTCCCCAGCACTCAGCACAGTGACTGGCACATGGTAGATACTTAATGACTGCCTGAGCTTACATTTTAATGGGGAAGAAAAAACATAGAGAAGATTCCAGGTTTAAGTCAGATTGAAAGGTTCCATGTTCTTTAGGGTACAGCATCAAAGCAATGGTAATGCCTCTTTTTCCAGTGATAAAATTATATCTGTTTCTGATGTTGAACCATTTGATAGTGCCAATGACTTTTGGTGGTAAGAACTTTCTTTTCTCAATCTTCAATAGCTATGGAACCTACAGGAATAGTTGTCAGGCTGCATCTCCACAGAGATTACCTCAGGCTGTGAGGGCTGGGCTGGAAGCAGGAAAGGTATTCTGAGAGAGGCTGCCATTCCATGGACTCCTGCACTTACGGTCCATTGGTGGCAATTGTTCAGCAGTTGTTTTTGATGGTGAAGAGGAAGACAGACCCTTTCTCTGAAATGATTTCTCCCTTTAATGATTGCTGTGGGGAGCTGGATGGAAGCAGGTCTGATAGTTTGGAGGGGGGGCACTGCTATTCCCAAAGCTCTTGGGTTTAGGGTCATGGGCTATCTTCATCTGGGTCTTACTCCTTAACTGGTGGTTAGTGGATAAGAAATCAGCTTTTCAAGGAGACATCTTGGAGAAACAGGAAGGGCACATATGCAGGGAAAGGTTGCTATAGAACATCTTTTCTCTTCAGCGTTTTGCTCCACAGGAAGATAAAAGGGAGCAGCTAATGGGGGAAAAACTAGCCCTCCACCAGGGGAATGCCACTTCCGAGAAGTCAAAAACTAGCAAAGAGTCATATGCAATGTATTATACAATGAAAACCAGATTTCTTCCTTTTCCTATCTCTGTCAATCTAATTCCCTCTCTTCTCTCTCTTCTCATTAACTTCCTTTTTCCACCATCTCCTTATCTTCCCAAATCATAAATCTTTGCTTTTCTAAAATGTTACCAGAGATGCTTTTTACCCGAAATGGATACAAATATGTAATGTGAAATGCTGAGGGAAAAGAGTTTCATGGCAAAGAAATGAACTGAAGCTATGTAGCAGTCCAGGTGTTGGAACCATAAAGGCAATGGGAGTAATGAGGTGCAGATGGCAGGCTTCGGAAATAGAGTAGGCAGCCAGAGTAGGAGGTGCGAGTGGGTGGTGGCAGCAAGCAGGAGCTGCATTAAGGCTCCAGTTCCCCACAGAAGCTTGTTGTCCTGGCAACATGATGCTGGAAAGGCTAAAGGGCTGATACTTCCCCACACCTCCATGAATTCTGTTGCCTAGGCAGCAGAATACATGGGGAGTGTTTGATTCCCTCCTTCCCCCAAAATACAGATTTCTCAGGATCCTACTGCCCAGCAGATTAAGGATGACAGGAACCCTAGTGTCATTGTAAGCCTTATTTGCTGACTACTGCACTGTGCTAACAACCACCCATATGTATCCCACCACCCTTATCCTTCACACACCTACATCACAATCTTTAGGATTTTTTTTCCCTTGACAAATTTCTTTTTCTTGATAAATTTTGTTTCAACATGTCATACAATACCCCAGCAAAACTCACAAGAGAATCCTCAATAATGTATAATACCAAGCAGTTAGCCAAAACAACTAAAAGAGGAACTGGGACAGATAACACCTTCAGACTTAGAATTTAACACTTTCCATTTGTTAAAGAAAGGAAATGTGTATTTTATAAATTAGTAACAACACTGTTCTGTGTGTTTATCTGACTTGTCGCTATTGAAAGAAGTCTTCAGTAGTAGTGACTATGTAAATTCTTGTGCTTCACTTTTATTTATCATTTCATGCAAGTCTTCCTGTTTCCGTCTGAATTACTTTTAAACATTGTTGCTGATAGAATAATCCATTAAAATCCTACATGACAATTATTTCAATCATTTCCACCAATAACTAGGCACAGAGACTTTCTGATTCTATGCTATTAACAAATGTTACTGCTATGAATATTCTAATACAGATAGGTCTTGTTTTAAGTAATTATCTTGATGCACAAATCTAATAGTAGGAAGGTTTGGACAAAAGATAGGAATAATTTTGTAACTTTTCTTCCATAATTCATTTTTCACTCTGAAATGATTGGATCAGTTCATAAGTAACAGAAATAAGTTAGAGTACATGTTTGTCATCAAAATCTCCAACTTTGAAGTTTTCTATCTTCTGCTACCTTTGTCCCCAATGGCTGGAACATAGTAGGTGCTTTAAAAATACTCATTATTTAATCAAATAATTGATCTGACAATTTAATAGCTGTGTGATGTTTAAATTGGAGCAATTTCAATTTGCATTTATCCGATTATTAGTAATTTTAAAGCATTTTAAATGGATACTTATGTTTCGCATTTCTTCTTTTGGAAAATTTTTTATCTTATCCTTTGACCATTTAAGTACTGGGAAAATCTCTAAAATTTAAATATTTTGTCAGTTCCTTATGCATTTTAGAGGTTTTTTGCAATAATATTTTCTACTGCTTTCTTTAGTTTTTATTCTAGTGGTATTTATCTTATTTATGCAAAAGGTTTTTTTCTAATTTTTCCATAATTGAATTTATTTACTTTATATAGTTTTTTATGTTACATCTGCTTTATAATTTCAGTTGTGAAATGTATAACCTTTAATTCTCTGCTTCGTAATAGTGGCACTTTTACATCTAATTTGTTTATCCACATAGAATATATTGAAGAGAACTGGGAGACCATGAAGTCAAAATATGATCTACACCATCAAATGAAGTTTCTCCATGGGATGTTTTTGCTTAATCATTTTTCTTTGTCACAAGGAAGGGTTCACTCCAGAGGACTGGGTGAGAAATGACTGATTCAAGATGAACAACATAAACAAAATGCATAAAATGAAAATAAAATGATGTGGTTAGAATAAATTACTTCTAAGATCTCTTTTGGCTGTAAATCATACAATCTTATGAGCTATGATCCTGTGTCATCCTCAAATGGGATTTTAATAGAGATGTTTCCAACTATTTCCTTTCCTCATGCTCACCTTCTTCCTCTCCCCTTTATATATAGTGACACCTTCACTATCAAAGCAGAACTCTCATCAGTAGATGACAGTGAGGGCAATGCCTAGTCACCTTCCACATAAACAAGCATTTCTGAATTAACCTAACTATTCAACCAATATCTTTCTATATGCAATTATCCAGCCTGTATCTTTCTATATTTTCCATAAGAAAGGCAGTAGAAAAGCCTTATTTACCAGTCCAAAAATTTTTTTACCCTGTAAAAAAATGAGACTAATATGTAATTACCTATTAGTAATGAAGTGATGCTGGTTCTCTGTGGTTGTTACTTGTTTTTTTTTTTTTTCTGGACATTCATTAGCAAATCTTTTAATAATGTTTTAGAGTATTTCAAGAAATCTCCATTTGTTATGGAATTCCAGTGTTTCATTGTGCTGTATTTACCTATCTCTCTTGTGAATCAAATTAACTAATGGCTTGTAAGTTTTGATGGGCTTTTTTTCAATTGTTATCTTTTAACCACTTTTTCAATTCTTTTTAATCTCATCATTAATTTTCAAATTTCTTCTTTTTGTGTTTTGGGTGACATTAATGATTTTCAGGGATTTTTTAAAATTGAATCCTCATTTTATTAGTAGTTTTTTTCTTCACTAATAGAAGTATTGAGGGATACGAATGTTTACTGTTAGTATTGCTTGCCAGTATACCAAAAATGTTGTTATGTTATCCCATTATCATTCCCTTCAGTATATTTTTGTTATTTCTGTTTTCTTCTTTAATTCACTCATTTTTTGTGAATAATATTTTTGGTCAATACTTGGGTCTGCATCTTTTGCATATTATTTTTGCTAATTACATTTTGTTGTGTTGCAATATATTAAAAACAACATTTTTCTTTATAAATTCATCATGTCATAACTGATAACCATTTTTTGTACAAATACCAAGGAAATATGAATAATGCATCTAAGATTCATTCATATGTCTCCAGAGATCTATCATACATTATGGTTTAGTTTGGTTTTGGCAACCCTTTTGCTCAAGTCTGTGATGTTCTAATTGTGTCTCTTTCAATTGGATTTATTCATGTCTGACAAAGGAACATTAAAGTCACCTATAATGATCTTATACAATTCTTTCTTCATTTTAGGGTTTTTTTTTTCCTTTAATAACTTGGTCACTACACAATTTGGTGCATGTGTTTTTAATACTGTTAGTATTTTTCTTTGGTGTTTTATTCATAATGTAATGTCCACAATGGTATTATTTTGGTCTTGCCTTGACCAAAATTATGACTATAACTCTTCCTTCCTTTGGATTTAGCTGAAGTTTAATAGATTTTATTCTAGTCCTTCACTTGGAACCTGAATAAGTCACTGTGAATTAGATATGTTTCATATTTTAAAAAAGTGTTTTGTTTTCTAAGCCATCTTACAACATCTGTTGTTTTAATTGGTCAATTTGCCCCATTAACAATCAAGATTATAATTGTTAAATTTCTAGGTCGGTGGATGGTTGAGAGTGACTAAACTTGTCTCCTAAGAGTATAGGCAACATAGGTAAACTTTGTACCCTGGTAACGGGACTGATGAAGTAACAAGCAGAAGGACTTCTCAGTTTAGCCCTTCTCCTCTACCCTGCTAGAGACATCATATAGGTTGAGGCACTTCTATCTATGTATCCCTTTAGTCCTCAAGATGATCTAGTTCCCTCTACCCTTTTGTAGGCAGGTCTTCCCTAAAAGTTAGTCTTTGTGTTTTCAATAACTCATATTAAATAAACACTAGGTGACAGTATCATACATTTAGAGCTGAAAGGTATTTTAGAAGCATCTGGCATAGTTCCAGGTGCAGAATCAGGAAGACTTGGGTTCAAATACTGCCTCTCACACTTACCAGCAAAGCAATGAATCTTTAAGCCTTAGAATCCTCATTTATGGGGGCGGAGCCAAGATGGCGGAGTAGAAACACACAAATACACTAGCTCCAAACTCACAGCCCATGAAATATCCGTAGTAAAGAGCCGCCAATAAATTCGGGAGCAGGAGAAGCCACATAATAGTGGAGCGGATAAGATTTCTGTTCCAGAGGGACCTGCAAACCTCTTGCAAAAGGTCTGTTGCGCTGCAGACGCGGAGCCCAGCCCAGCCCTGCACCTGCCCCAGCAACGAGAGGAACAGATCCGAGCGGACTTCAGGGACGGGATCTCCAGAGGCCGCGCAGGTCCCTCCACCCACAGGTGACAGGGGTCGGTGAGAAGGTCTCTTTGGTGGGTCGAGAGGGGAGTGGGGTGCCCCCATACTCAGGCCCCCTCAGAAGGCAACAGCGGAGGCAGGAGCAGACCGGGGCTCCCCAAGCAGGCAGGAGCCCGGATCCATTGTTGAAGGTCTCCACACAAACCCCCTGAGGGAACTGAGCCCGTGAGGCGGCCCTGCCCCCACCTGAGCACCTGAACTTAATCTCACACTGAATAGCAGGCCTGCCCCCGCCCAAAGCACTGAGGTTGGGAAGCAGCATTTGATTCTCAGACCCCAAGCGCGGGCTGGGAGGATCCAGAGGTGAGGTGGGTGTGAGGAGAATATTCAGAGCTCAAGTCACTGGCTGGGAAAATGCCCAGAAAAGGGAAAAAAACCAAGACTATTGAGGGTTACTTTCTTGGTGAGCAGGTTTCTCCTCCCCTCCCTTCTGATGAGGAAGAGCGGTGCTCACCATCAGGGGAAGACACGGAAGTCAGTGCTTCTACATCCCAGCCCACTCAATGGGATCAGTTCTGGGAAAAGGTCTTAAAGAGCCCAAACAATTTTCAAAATCATGATAGAGAGGTGGAGGAAAAACTTGGAAGAGTAATAAAAGACTTGCAAGCAAAGTATGAACAACAAATCAGCACCCTGCTAAAGGAGACCCAAAAAAATGTGGAAGAAAATAACACCCTGAAAAATAGGCTAACTCAATTGGCAAAGGAGGTTCAAGAAGCCAATGAGGAGAAGAATGCTTTCAAAAGCAGAATTAGCCAAATGGAAAAGGAGATTCAAAAGCTCACTGAAGAAAATAGTTCTTTCAAAATTAGAATGGAACAGATGGAGGCTAATGACTGTATGAGAAACCAAGAAATCACAAAACAAAACCAAAAGAATGAAAAAATGGAAGATAATGTGAAATATCTCATTGGAAAAACAACTGACCTGGAAAATAGATCCAGGAGAGACAATTTAAAAATTATGGGAGTACCTGAAAGCCATAATCAAAAAAAGAGCCTAGACATCATCTTTCATGAAATTATCAAGGAAAACTGCCCTGGTATTCTAGAACCAGAAGTCAAAATAAATATTGAAAGAATCCACCGATCACCACCTGAAAAAGATCCAAAAAGAGAAACTCCTAGGAATATTGTGGCCAAATCCCAGAATTCCCAGGTCAAGGAGAAAATATTGCAAGCAGCTAGAAAGAAACAATTCAAGTACTGTGGAAATACAATCAGGATAACACAAGACCTAGCAGCTTCTACATTAAGGGATCGAAGGGCATGGAATAGGATATTCCAGAAGTCAAAGGAATTAGGACTAAAACCAAGAATCACCTTCCCAGCAAAACTGAGTATAATACTTCAGGGGAAAAAATGGTCTTTCAATGAAATAGAGGATTTTCAAGCATTCTTGATGAAAAGACCAGAGCTGAAAAGAAAATTTGGCTTTCAAACACAAGAATGAAGAGAAGCATGAAAAGGTGAACAGCAAAGAGAAGTCATAAGGGACTTACAAAAGTTGAACTGTTTACATCCCTACATGGAAAGACAATATTAGTAACTCTTGAAACTATTCAGTATCTGGGTACTTGGTGGGATTACACACACACACATGCACACGCACACACTCATAGAGACAGAGTGCACAGAGTGAATTGAATAGGATGGGATCATATCTTAAAAAAAAAATGAAATCAAGCAGTGAGAGAGAAATATATGGGAGGAGAAAGGGAGAAATGGAATGGGGCAAATTATCTCTCATAAAAGAGGCAAGCAAAAGATTTTTTTTTAGTTTGGGTAAAAAGAGGGGAGGTGAGAGAAAAACATGAAGCTTACTCTCATCACATTCCACTAAAGGAAGGAATAAAATGCACACTCATTTTGGTACGAAAACCTATCTTACAATACAGGAAGGTGGCGGACAAGGGGATAAACAGGGTGGGGAGGGGACGATGGAAGGGAGGGCATGGGGAGGAGGGTACAATTTGAGGTCGACACTCACAGGGAGGGACAGGATCAAAAGAGAGAATAGAAGTAATTGGAAGCAGGATAGGATGGAGGGAAATATAGTTAGTCTTATATAACACGACTATTATGGAAGTCATTTGCAAAACTACACAGATTTGGCCGATATTGGCTTGCTTGCCTTCCAAAGGGAGAGGGAGGGGAGGGAGGGAGGAAAAGAAGTTGCAACTCAAAGTTTTAGGAATGACTGTCAAGTACTGTTCTTGCCGCTAGGAAGTAAGAAATACAGGTAAAGGGGTATAGAAAGTTATTTGGCCCAACAGGACAGAGGAGAGGATGGAGACAAGGGCAGAGAGGAATGATGGAGAAGAGAGCAGAGTGGAGATGGGGGCAATTAGAATGCTCGGTGTTTTGGGGTGGGGGAAGGGAACAAGGGGGGAGAAAATTTGGAGCCCAAAAATTCTGTGAAAATGAATGTTAAAAGTGAAATAAAAAAAGAAAAAAGGAAAAAAAAGAATCCTCTTTTATAAAGGGAGAAAATTGGATTATATGGCCTTTAAGATCCCTTCCAGCTTTAATTACACACTCTCCTTCCTTTTATACATGAGGAAACTGAGGCCCAGAAAGATTAAGTGACTTGCCTAGAGGTGAAATGAAAGCCCAGATGGGAGAGGCAGGGTTTGAACTGAAGCCCTCTTGCTTCAAATTCAGGGTTTTTTTTTCAATATGCTTTATTGAACCTTTACTCTTCACCTGTTCAAGTCTAGATAACCTTCTTAAATTTTGGCTGGTTGGGCAATTTGCTATTCAAATAGCAAATTTGAAACCAGTTCTGGATTTCTCAAAAGGAAAAATTTCCATTTTCTAACTTCACTGAAGAAGTGCCTTTTTATACTAAATTTTAATTAAACCTACAGTTCTGGCCAATTCCTTTGGTTTTTTTTTTGTTATACCAAATTCTATCTTTTAGTCTCATATCTCATCACTGAGTAGTGTCAGAGAAATTGAATAGGGAGTTTTGGTTACAAGAATTGCTTGTTCTTGGCTATTTGGAAATTTATTTTTAAAAATTAAACTCAGTAACTGTATTCTTGAACCTGCTAATGATGGGGTTTCTCTTTGTCCAATAGATTCTACAGATTTGCACTTTGTAATAATTTTGAGCAGTGTAGTATCCAGGCTCATTTTCTTTGTATGTTTATGGGATACTAATGATTCTCTGACTGTCTTACTGAGCTCTGTTCTACTTCTTTCTGCTGTTGCTGAACCTTGTGCTTTGGCCTAAAGTATAGATCTGATCATGCCACTCCCCTTTTAAAAAAACTTCAGTGGTTCAATACTGCCTTTGGGATAGAAGATAAATGCTTTTTTTGGCATCTAAAGCCATTGGCAATATGGCTCCAGTCTATCTTTCAATCTCACTACATGTGGCTTTCCTTCATGCACTCTACATTCCAGTCAAACTTTCCCTTTTTGATGTTATCCGTACATGACCTGTCCCTCTTGTCTGGAATGTACTCACTCCTGTCCTCCATATTTTAGAAATCTTTCCTTCTTTCCGGGCTTAGTTTAAATGCTACCTCTTTCAAGAGGCTTTTCCTGATTTTCCCACTTGTTATTTCATGCAAACCTCCTTTCATTCTACCCCATCATGGTATACTCCTTTTGTATTTAGGTTGGATTTATTTATCTGGGAACATGTTGTATCCTTCCAGTAGAATATAAGCTTCTTAAAGGAAAAGACCATCTCATTTTGGGATATCTAGATCTAGCACCTAACGCAGAACCTAGCAAATAGTGTTTATTAATATTTTTTGACTAATTGGTTATATTTGGAAGAATTTAAATCAACTCAATTCAACAAAAATTATTTTGCCTAAGTTCGATAGGTAACAGTATCTAATTTTTTTTAAAGTCTCTTCTCTTAAGTAGCTTAAAAATGTAACAGAACTGAGTGGAGAGTAAGAAATTCATTGAGGTTAGCCAGGTGAAGTTTTGAAATGCAAATACCCCCCAAGGAATAAGCCTCTGTGTGATTCAAGCCTTTATGTGAATTACTTTAATTATGTAATCAACTCACTTTTTTTCTTAACAGCAGAATTCCACTGGTCACAGGGAAGAAAAGATTTTATTTGGGAGATGGAGAATATTACAGGTTCATGAAGAGAAGCCTGAGTAAGCCACTAAAGTGGAAGGTTATGGCCAGAAGGCAATATGAGGACACAGAATGCATGGGGAAAAAAGAGATTGGAAAGGCATGAATGCCAAACTTCCATACACAGCAACTTTGCATAATGACCACTTGGGTGCTAATGAAATAATATCTTTTGTTTCCCAATCATTCAAGTGAAAATGCAAAAATGAGATAAATAAAGCAGTAGTCATATGTCCTTTGAAAAAGTAGAAGACATGGGGTAGAGCACTACTTCTTGATCAACTGTCCTTTTCTCTATTCAGTCTACATTCAAGTCTTGTCATTATCTCAGCTACATACCCCCATATAATGCCTTCCTTTCAATACCATAGATAATAACCCAGATATAAACTGTAGTTGCCTCTTGGCTAATCCTTTTGCAACATTACCCATTTCAGTAAATCCTTAATGTAAGTGCTAATATTAACTCCTCCAATCGTATTTATCCTCTCTTTGTCCCTTCCTTCCTCAAAATAAAGGATAATAGCCACACCTTTTATATGTGTAACACTATACTTTCCAAAGTACTTCCACATCCATTATCCCATTTTATCCTCACAAAAGGGTATTTTACAGCAGTAGCCCTTCGCCCAGTATCATGGCCCAGGATCATACAAATATAGATGTCTCATAAATACTTCTGAAATTGAGGTAGCTCATATCTAGTTATACTGGCAGCAGGGGAGGCTATAAATGAATCCCTGCAATTCCCAGACTAGTGGTTGCTATATCAAAGAGCACTATAAGTTTAGATGATTCTGTTCTAAAACTTCCCCAGGAACATTAAGCTCAACATGTTTGTAACCAATAGATTCCTCACCATATTAGTAAATGAGATCCACAGGGAATAGAGAAAATATAGGAAGAAAAGTTAAAGCAATAAAATACTAACATCAGAACATAAAATAACTTTATATTGAGTTCAGAGTGTTTTGGGATATATCACTTTATCTTTCATTAGAATAAGTAAGAAATGATTAATCAGTTGTTTAAAAATATTGGTTGAAAAAATTAATGAACTATTCCCATTAAACAACATAGCATCGTAGAGCTAGTGGCTGAGGATATCCTCTCCCACTAAGAGGTCTTAGCTGTAGGTTCACACCTGGACTGGTTTTAGCCCTAAGACAGCCTGATCTCAGAAAGATGGGTCAGGCTTTTTATTCTCTGGTTTTTTATACCCCTACTTCAGCACCGCCACCACCATCACCCTCCCCTAGAAAATCACTTAAAGCTAACTTAGGCTTGGCTCATATCTAGAGACTCCCCCAAAGCAGAAGAAAGATATTTAACGTACAATATAAATCATATATAGCAAAGTTATTTCCTCCACACAAAATAAATTATTAAAGTACAAAAGATTCATAGCAGCAAAGACTTGAAATATGAAATAGTAACTTATAATTCCTATTATTCTCTCCTGGAAAACTGACAGTTTAAACATTAAAGCACAGACACCTCAGTGGTACTACTCAATAAGCATTTCACTTTCACCTTGAAGTTCCTCGCATTCAGAGTAATTCCCTCAAAGGCCAGGTGTTCCCGCCAGGTAGGCCAGGGCTTAGGTTGTCTTTCTGAGGGTGGTCATTTTCTCCAAAAATGGTGTAGCTGCAAAAGACCCATTCAGGGAAAAACAAAACAGGTGGACAAGAAACTAGAATACAATGTATACAACAAAAATGCAAGGTACGAGAAGAGCCCAGGGAAAAGATCACTTTTGGCTGTGAGGATGCTCTAAGGCTTCGTGGAAGAGGTGAATAAGGCGAATTTACGATGATAAATACCTGATATTAATGTGATACTTTAAAATTATCTCATTTAATTTCAATAAGAAGGGATGGGAGGATGTATTGATAATGCATTTTTTGTTTATTGCTAATATAATTTTACTTCTTAATGGGAAGATTTTCCCATCCATTAAGAGGCCCATGTGACCTGCTTAAGTCACATGGAAACCTGAGTCACATAAGTCTAAGTCACATGGAATAGGAAGGGGTAGAGCAGGAAGAGGCAAAGCTAGAACACAATTGAGAGGAAATTGATCAGAGTCTAGTCAAAGCTGGGAAAGATGCAGGCAAACAGGTAGCTGGCGGGTGTGAATGAAAGAGTTGCTTGTGTTTGTTTAATGGAGTTGGTTTGTGGGAAGCCAACAGGGGGAAGCCTTAGGGATGGTATTATTCTCTGCATTGCTACTTTGTATAGATTTTTGTTACTATGACGGATTTGGCTTTCTGGTGTCTGAATAAATGTTTTGGTTCTGTCTTCCATGTGGAGTGTCTTGTATATCATGATTCAGAATTGCATCAGGATATTCATGGCCACCATAGGCACTGTGAATATTACATTGGTGCCACAGAAGGAGATAGAAAATTGTCATTGCAGATACAAAAAATGACATGGGCATTAGAGGGGAAGTGTGAAATGGTTGGAGGCCAATTAATAGTTCAGTTTGATTGAAAGATAAATTATTGGATAGTAAGTAACCTTAGATTAGGTGAGAAAGGCAGACTGTAGTCAAATATCTGCCTAGGAAGTTTAAGTTTTATTTCATGGACAATGGGGAGCCAATAAAGGTCTTTGAGTGGTGGACTGATGCAGCCACTACTGTGCATTACTTTTGAATAGATGTATAGATAGATTGGACTAGAAAAAGTGAAACTACAGACAGAGAGACCAATCAGGAGACAATTAAATACCACTTTATGTGAGAAATAATTAGAGTCTAAATTAGGGTGATGATAGTGGGTGATGCTTGGATGGTGGTAGTAGGAGCACAAATTGACAGCCTTTAGTGCTTAGATGTGGGAGGTGAGGAAAAGGGAAGAGTCAAAGATAACACTGAGGTTTAGAGCATAGAAAGTTGGAAGGATGAATGGTAGTGCCAGAAATAGAAATTAAGATGTCAGAGAGAGCAAGGGGGGTGGGAGAGAGAGAGAGAAAGAAAACAGGAGAAAGAGATGATGAGTTCAGTTTTATACATGAGTATGTTTAAGGTGCCAGGGAGACAGATATTTGCAAAAAGGTAGCTTCCAGTGCAGGTCAGGAGCTCAGCACAGAGGTCATGAATAAAGACATAGGTTTGGGAGTCATTCAAATAGATATGATAGTTAAAACAGTGGAAGAAGATGAGATCACCAAAGGAGAGAATGTAGAATTAGGACAGAAGTTCAAAGACAGAACTTTGGAGAATGCCTACATTTAGGGAAGGGCAGGAGACAAAGGTGCCAAGAAAGAAGAAGGAGAGGAACACTCAGAGAGATAGGTGAGATATCAGGGGAAATTCCATTATTGAATCCAAGGTAGAGATCATTTATAAGAGGTTGTAAAAGATGCATATGAGATTGTTGGTACCCTTTGAGATTGCAGTTTTGCCAAAAGAAGCCAAGTTACAAGTGGTTAGGAATTGTCAAGTTCCTAAAGGAGACCACTCTTTCAATAAATTTGGCAGTGAACAAGGACAAAGGTGAAACAATAACTTGAGAGAGTAGCAGAGTCACAGAAATGATTATTTAAAGGAGAGGAGACTAGACCTAGAGCAGGAGTGGGGAATCTGCAGCCTCAAGGCCACATGTGGCCATCTAGGTCCTCAAATGTGGCCCTTTGACTTAATTATTTCACTCTGTGAAGTATGGGTTCAGTCAAAGGATCACACTTAAGGACCTAGAGGGCCACATGTGGCCTCCAGGCTGCAGGTTCCCCACCTCTGACCTAGAGTTCTTATTTCCTCAACACTCGTAGTCTCTCTAGCAGGTGGACACACAAGGTAGCTATCCAGCACTGGGTATGGAGCAGTGCTGGTCCAGAGAGATTAGCATCTACATCTACAACATGCCAGTTCCACCTGCAGGACTCAGATTGGCAGAATAGCACCTACCACACAAGATTGTCCTGAGGATGAAATTAAGAAATTGACACAGAGCACTAAAGCCTTAAGCCACTATAGAAATGTCAGCCATTGTTATCTAACAGGAGACCCAACTATACAGGGCTGCTGTAGGCCAAGAAATTTCTCCCTTGTCATTCTGCAGCAATAAAATGCACGTTCAAGGTGAAAATGAAAGAGATAGAGACAAAGACTGTGCTCCTTCATGATGTGGGAAAACAGCCACGAGGTATTGGGGAGCATGCACTGGCCCATCATGGTCTCAGAGATTCAATGCCACAAGCAAACTTAGAGGTCACCTGTTACAGCTGTTTTGTTTTTTGTTTTGTTTTGTTTTTGTTTTTTTGCAGATAAGGAAAAACATCTATGGATGTTAAGTGACTTGATCACAGAGCCAGGATATGAGAGCTTTCTGTACTTCCGTGATATACACAATTAACTTAACAGGGTATCCAGAGGGTGTATCTATCACCAAAATATTTCCCAAATCTATTCTCTCCTCTATTCCCACTGCTATGGAAATAACCTCCTAAAATAACCCTACTTCTACTAGCCCCTGCCACCACCTCTCTTGGAACATCCCTCATCCTACTCCCATACTAATCTTCCCCAAGCATAGATCTGATATATCCCTATGTACCAGGTACTGTGCTAAGCACTTTACAATTTCTTGTCTCATTTGATCCTCACAACAACCCTTGTAAGTAGGTGCTATAATTATCCCCATTTTACAGATGAAGAAACTAAGACAAACAGAGTTTCCCGGAATCATAAAGTTAGTAAATATCTGAGGCCAGATTTGAACTTGAGTCTTCCAGACTCTAAGCCCAGCACTCTATCCACTGTGCTCCCCCTAAAAAAAAGTCAGCTTTCTATTTTTCTTTTAATCAAGTATCACCTAAAATCATAAGACTTGTTTTGTTTGACCCCAGAGAATGGAACAGTGAGTAAAGGGTAGAAGTCAAAATGGAGCAACTTTAAACCTTTTGTAAGACATCTTCCTAACAATTAAAGCTATGGGAAAAGCAAATGGCTGCCTCATGAGATAGTGGGTACTCTCTCTTTCTCTCACTGAAGGTCCTCAGAGAAAAATCAGATGATCACTTACTGGATTTCTTGTAGCAAGGATTCTTTTTCAGGTATAAGTTGAATTAGATGGCTGCTAGGGTCCCTTAAAACTGTGGAATTCCATGATTTACAGAGTTTTTAATGATGAACCACAAAAGTCTCTCTTTTAAACGTATAATCCTACAACTTTCTGATTGCACCCCAGACTACACACTTACCCCTTTACACAGTTGTTATGTTAATACATTTACGTGTCTGATTAACCTATTTATTAGTCCAAAACATTGACTAAATCTGTCTATTCAATATATCAAACAGCTGCTTTTTGGGGGTGCAGGAGAACCTTCAGGTGACACAAAAGTGTCCGTGTATTTATTTGACTGTTTGCTACTAGTGTGACCTACCCCAGTTAAAGGAATCTCCTCACAAGTCTCCTAAGTCATCTGTCTTAGATTGTAAACCCCTTGAAGGAAGGAATCATGTCTGTTTGGATCAAAGGGCATAGTGGACTTCCAGGCCATTATGCATATTGGTCTTTAATAAATATTTTGTTATTATTCATAATAAAAACTAGAATTAGAATAAGAAACATGCTGTCCTTCCTAATTCCTGTCCACACGCTTTACCCCTTATGGTTTTTTCTCTAATGTACAATATTTTATTTTCCCCAATTACATGTTAGAGTAATTTTTTTTTTAACATTTGTGGGTTTTTTTAAGTTTTGAGTTTTACCCCTTATTCTTATATGGCTTCTACAAGCTCTACTAAGTTTCTTTTTTTAATAGAAAGACTTGAATTCTGTTTTTAAGGTTTTTGTATGATTGTTTATTAGCTTTTAAACTTGCCCAGGGGCTTATTTCTCAGAGATTAAGGGGAAGATTGCTATTTGACACAGTGAAAAATTATTTAAGCCTGAGGCTGACTTCAAAATGTTGGTTGCCATAACTCTCGGCAGTTTTTGCTAGAGAGGCGGCTCTCTCTTGTGGGTTTCTTTTCCTTTTGAACACTGCTGTGTGAGCTGCTTTCTATTACTGAGGGATTGATTATTCAGTCTGTAGTTAAATCAGGCAGTGGAGCAGAAAAGAGTAGTTCATGAAGTCAGAGAACAGGTTCAAATGCTGACTGCACTCCATACTGACTGTATGACCATGAATAAATCATATCCAAAGAAAGTGAGCTGTTAAGTAAGAGAATATTAGAATTGAAAGAAACCTTAAAAGGCTTCTAATCTAGAGGTGTCAAAGTCACTACCCTCTGGCCTTAAACTGCCAAGAAAAGTACTGAGTGCCGCCTGAACCAGATTAAAATGTAATGGGGTAATGTTTTTTAATAAATAATAATAAATAAAAATACAATATAACATGAAAGTAATTTATGATTTAATATGTGCCCTCAGGGATCCTTTCTATTTGAGTTCGACACCATTAATCTCATCCACCTTGTGCCTGATAAGGAATGCTTCCTATAGCATCCCTAACAGAGTCTTCTTGCTTCCATCTTAAAATATCTAGTGAGATGGGGGATTTACCATCTCCAAAGGCAATCCATTGCGTGTTTGAATAGTTCTATTGTTAGGAAATGTTCCCTTAAAGAGCTGAAATCTGTCTCACTGTAACTTCTGTCTCTGGTCCATACTTCTTCTGATCTCTCTATCTACTCTAAAGAAAATAAATTCAAATCCTGCTGTATAAATAGTTTTTCCACCATTACCATGTTTTCTGTTCTATTCAGGCCAAATACTGCATCTTCTAAGAGTATGATTTCAAGTCCATGTTCTTAACTTATTTTGGACAGATTTCAGCATAATAATATATTTTGTTTTTAGAAGTTCTCTGCGAAACAGGGAAGCCATGATTTTTTGTATGACCCTATCAATATTATGGACATTTTTCAAATATAAAGGTTATTGGGGGGGGGGGGTTAAGACTGAAAGGGTTTTTATAGGATTTTTGCTCAAGGATAAAACAGATTGGTGTTAGGAACCCACAGTGGCAGTAACTACTAGCTTTAGTACCAGAAGAATCTGGTATATTGGACCTGATCCCATTCTGTAAATTTATAAAAGCTTCAGTTAAATGGCTTTCTATAAATTAAAGATGTGAGGATGGGGTATGTATGCCCCTGGACTACTTCCAATGATTCTGTCACTCATCAGAATCAGAGCAAAGGGGACTCAGGTATTTCTCAGAATAATGGGGATGTGACCAACAATCTGGTATTATCCATCACAACAAAAGGTTAGTGAAGTCAAGGGGTAATTGATTGACAAGTTCTTTCCAAGAATGGTAGTGTTGTTTTGATTTTTGTTATAAAAATGGGATGGGGAGAGGAGCATGTCTTATTTGGACAGCAAGTCTTAACAAGCAAATTTCCTTTTGTCATCCTTACTGTGAACACTTGGTTTACCACACAATCATTCATTTGGAGTATTTGCCACCAAATAAAGAAGCTGAAACAGATGAGAGAGATTGCCTCTTCTTCATTTTTAAAGTCTACAAATCTAGCCAGCCATGTTCCAATTACTGTAGTGAATGATCCATACCCATTCAGGTTAAAGTACAAGGACAAAGAAATCACATGTAGAAAATTAAAGAAGACTACAGATTTTGGTGGATCTCACATAAATGCTGGTGTCAAAGAAGCTCTCTGATCAGATCACATATTCTCAAAGTAATCTCACTAGAGAACTCCAATATTTGGAGGGACTGCCCACTGGATGTTGCTTGTCTGCCTTAACATGAGAGCAAAAGGAAAACATAATCTATATCTTTCTGGGCAATGGAAGTTTGTTTCTGGGAGGCCCTGAACACAAACAGCCTAGGAATGTTAAGTATACACAATATTGTCCATCTTGAAAATACCAAAAAAGCATTCATTATTTGAGATTTTGATTTCCTTGATATGAGTCAAGAAAAGGTTCTTGATATACCCACTTAGCAACTAAGCATTTTAATAAATCATATGATATATTTCTTCATTGTTTTCACTCAATATATTCGGCTCATATGATAACATTAGATTCTAGGAGCAACAGAGAGCTAATGAGAGCTCCTCATCTTTGGTGATTTTTCAAGTAACATTCAACTGTTCTGGAATATCTGGAGTCCTGCACAAGATACATCCCTGGCTGAAGCCTTTAACCAACCATCCAAGCATAAGGTAGGTTCTAAGCTTCCTAAGGCACTCTAAAGTCTGGATTCTTATAAGTGTGGCTGAAGCTCATTTCCACAAAACAAATACCCTTAAACTGGTTCGAAACCTTTTGGCTATTTTGTTCCTCTAGCTCTTATAAGGTGGGGGTTAATAAATGAGGCAGGGATACGGATAGGAGATCTGGAAGTGACTAATATAAAGACAAAAGCCATCAATAAAACTACATTTTTGAAATTTTACACCTTAGAACACCCAAATCCTTTCCACGTACTTTTCCTATCATTGTGCCTTTGCATACCCTATTTTTATAAACAATCTTCTCACTATCTGATATATAACATATCTCACCAATTCAGTTAGTTAGACTCATTCTCCAAACCATTAGCATAATCCTTGGCCTACTTCTCCTCTAGGTGCTCTTATAACCTTTACCAATTAATAAATTTGATTCCACTTAGAATTAATGTCACATCTTTTGGCATCAGAAACCCAGTTTTACCTTGTCTGCCATTATCATAGAGGAGCCTCCATGGATACCCAGGATGGGAGTGAGAGTCTGTGCTGAAATGAAATCAAGGATCTGAGCGATGGCTTCCTGGTCTGTGTCATCAGCAAATACCACACCCTGGATCTTGCGGTCCGACATGAGATCACAGATACGAGTGATAATGCTCTTGGGGTCAGTCTCATTCATGGCTACCAGCTCCACGCGAGGTACCACAGAGAGGTGGTGGAAATCATCTTTCTCGTGGGCATCCTTGATAGCCACCTCGTCTGAAGTGCCCACTAGGATGACGGCAATACCAATGCTGGGGTGATTCTTCTGAGCACGGGCCCTGATGCCTGACACTGCTAAGACAGCCAGCACTAACCAGAACTTTGGAGAGTAGCACTCTGTCCTGGGCCTCATCTTCAACTCTTAGACTCCCTGAAAAGATAAAGACAAACAAACAGAAAAAAAAGAAGAAGAAAAGAAGACATTAAAAGAGTGTCCTTGCTGCATCACACTAATTGTGATTGCCAGTCAAGTACTTTATCTCATTTCACTAACCATCTACTCAAATGTACTCTCTTAGTCATATTTCTAGCCTTGTCTTAATTAAGGGGGGGGGGGGAAAGAACATTCAAAGTATTCAGGATTATTAAAAGAATCCACATAAGAATTACAGCCAAAGTATATCAATAATTAGCAAAAAGAGGCATTTGAGCAAAAGTAATACAGATATACTCTTCATAAAATTGCTCAGACCAACATCATTTTGCAGTAACATCATTAACACATAAGACATAATAATCAAACTCTATCATAAAGTTTTGCATCCAAAATGTGACATCATTTGGATGAGAGCCCAGTTACAACAGTCATTCCACTGTCTATAGAACTGTCCTCTCTAACATCACTTTGTTGATAGAGTGTTTTCAAGGAGCCAATTAATGGTGTTAGGTGAGGTGTATCCATAGTTACAAAATGGTATCAGCAGGTGTCACATCCCCAAGGGTTCTTAACATTTCTGCCTGACCTCTAACACTATTCTTCAGCTCATCTCTGACTAGCCATTGGATGAGGTGAGGGAACAGAGAACAACAAAACAAATAGGCTGTGCACTCCTTCACTGACCTTCTTTCCCACCTAGGAATATGGGAGGAAAAATGGTCACAAAAAGTCACAGATAAAGACAGCCTCCCCTTGCCCAGACTTTTTCTAGTTCCTAGTGGCTCTACCACGATGCTTATTTTATCAGACATGTTGCACTGAATTTATTTTAAAAATACACCATTGATTATACTGGCTTTTAGTTTTAGTATCTACTTATTTAAAATATCTCCCCATTGAAGCCCTTCACCAAGAGCTCCTTTTTCTCTCCTCCTTTTCATTTCATATCACCCAGATGTTCTCTGGGACTATCTCCTCCTTCAATCCCATCTCACACGAAAAGGTGAATATTCTCCTTTCCAAGGTTAACTCTTCGACATGAATAGATGGTCCCTTTCTATACCATATTCTCCAACAGATACACCCTATATGATCCCCACTGTCATTTATCTTTCTTCATGTCTAGTGATTGCTTCCTACTGACTACATACAGTTATCCCTTCCATATTGCGACTTCTTTCGTCATAGTTTTGACATATTTTGGGTCGGCATAAGAAATTAAATGGGAATTTGGGGAGAGTTTTGTGGAAGCTAAAGATAACATGCAAAGGCCAGCAGATGATATAAAAAAGTTTAGAAAGTCATAAATGCATGAAATATATGTATAGTATTGTATTATATCAATATGTGTATATCTTTTAAAACCATAATAATTTAGATTTCTCTGGTATGAAGGAAGGGCCAGAAAATTTTACACAGATTTTCCAGATTGCAGGAGCACCACACCTGTACCCCCTGAAATGTGGAAGAGATAGCTGGGCATGCCTATGGCTCCCCTTTCTCAAAAAGCTCACACTTGATCCACTCATCCCTACTTGCTTTCTTTCAATTTATCCTCCCTTTTTGGGTCAAATACCTCAAGTAGGTTGTTGTTTAGTCATTTCAGTCACATCTGACTATGATCCCATTTGGGATTTTCTTGGCAAAGACACTGGATCAGTTTGCTGTTTCCTTCTCCAGTTCATTTTACAGATAAGGAAACTGAAACAAACAAGATGAAGTGACTTCTCCAGGCTCACACAACTGGTCAGTGTCTGAGACAAGATTTGAATTCTGGAAGATAAGTCTCCCTGATTCCAAGCCCAGAGCTCTATCCACTATGCCAGTAGGTTATCATTAGTCAAAGCCTCCACTATCTTCTTAATTCTCTACAGTCTGACTTCTGATTTCATCACTAAACCAAAACTGCCCTCTGCAAAGTTACCAGCAATTTCCTATTTGCCAAATTTCATAACTTTTTTTCAATCCTATCTTTCTTAACCTCTTTGCATTCTTTGACACTATGAATCACCCATCCTCCACTCTCCTGGTTTCCTCGCCACTAGATACTACTCTATTCTGGTTGTACTTCTACTTATCTGGCCACTCTTCCTCAGTCTCTGCTGGATTTTTACCCAGCTTATGTTCACTAAAGGAAGTGTCCCCCATTGTTCTGTGCTGGACCCTCTTCTATTTTACTTGGTGATCTCAGTTCTCATGGATTCCATTATTATTTCCATAATGATGACTTTTATATCTACCTATCTAACCTTAACATCTTTCCTAATCTCCAGATTTATATCTCCAACTATCTAATGAACATTTATAACTGAATGTCCTGTGAAAATCTTAAACTTTACATTTCCAAAACAGAACCCATCATCTTCCCCACACACACAAAGTCTCCCTGCTTTTCAATTTCCCTATTGCTATTAAGAGAACTACCATACTCTCAGGCTCTCATCTTACATGTCATTATCAACTACTCATTCTCTTACACCTCACATCTAATCTGTTGCCAAGGCCTGTCAATTACCTTCATAATATCTCCCATTTATACCCCTTTTTCTCCTCTGACATAACTACCACCCTGTTGCAGGCTCTCATCACCTCATGCCTGGACTATTTCAATAGCGTGGGGGCTAGTCTCCCTGCCTCAAGGCTATCCCTACTCTATCCCATCCTCCATTCAGCCGTCAAATTAAACTTCCTTAAGCACAGATCTGACCACGTTATCTCTCTCCACCACCACCACTACCACTACTCCCCATTTTATAAACTCTAGCAGCTCTCTGTCGCCACCAGAAGCAAAGATAAAATCCTCTGTTTGGCATTTAGAAGCCTTCTTCCACCTAATTCCTCCCAATGAGCTATGGATAAATGACTTCCTCCTTGTTTATTACACAAGATACTACAATCTTCCAACTCCAGTCATTTTCACTGGCTATTCACATGCCTGGAATTCTCTCCCTTCTCATTTCCACCTCCTGGCTTCCGTGGCTTCCTTCAAATCCAGTTAAAATCCTACCTTCTGTGAGAAACCTTTGCTCATTCCCCCTTAATGCTAGCCCATTATACCTGGTGATTATCTTCTATTTATCCTTTATATAGCTTATATGTACATAATTCTTTCCATGCTGTCTCCCCTATTAGTTTGTGATCTTGAAAGTAAGTACTGTCCTTTGTTTTTCTTCCCATCTCCAGTGCTTAGTACAGTACCTTCAATATAGTAGGTGCTTAATAAATGCTTGTTGATGTCTATGTTTCTGCTTTATAGGTTTTATTTGTTAAGCATAAATGAATATTATATTTTATCAGTCATTTTCTCCAAATACTAATATAGTCCTGTTATCTGGGGTTGCTTTTTTGTTGTTATTTTTCCCGTGATTAATGGAGGTTTTCTCAGAGTTGAAGCATTCTTCCATACCTGGCATAAATCTATCTTGGTCATAGTGAATAATTTTTGATACCTAGCTATAGTTTTTTTGCCATAATTTCTGAGTCGATATTTACCAATGACATTTGTTTTTAGTTCTATTTCTTTGCTTCCTCTTTCCCTGGTTTAAGTAATCAATTTTTTTTTTTGCTTTAAGAAGGCAGTTTAGAAGAATTTTTTCTTTCTCAATTTTTGAGAATAGTTTGTGCAGTCAAACAATCAACAGGTATTTATTAAGCACTTATAATGTGCCAGACACGCTGCTAGGGGCTAGGGAGAGAACAAACCATGAAAAAATCACTACTTGAAAGCAGTTTATGTGCTAATAAGTGAGACAAGCGTATATAAAAATATAGACAGCATTAAAATAAAGTTAATAAGCACTATTATATACAAAGTAGTTAAATACTTAGTGATTTGGGAGGAATAGTTCTAGGAGTGAGAAAATGAAGAAGGACATCTTAGAGAAAATAGGGCCTGAGATTTATCTTAAAGAAAGAGAGGGAATCATTGAGGCAGAAATGTGTGTGTGTTCATCCTTCATTGCCAAAGAAGACCCTGCCATCAGAGAAAGAAGGACATGACTTGTACTTGACTTAGTTTTGAGTGAGGGAGGGCTGAGCAAATGGGGTTAAGTGACTTGCCCAGGGTCACCCAGCTAGTAAGTGTCTGAGGCCAGATTTGAACTCAGGTTGATGAGTTTTTCTGGCTCCAGGCCCAGCACTCTATCCACTGTGTCACCTAGCTACTCAAAATAAGACATGACTTGCACTTGACTTTGATTTTTTTGTTTTTTTTTTTTTTTGAGTGAGGGAGGGCTGTGCAGGTCACCAGCCTCACTTCTCCTCCAGAGCCATATGAATCCTGTGACCAGATATTCATCAAAATGACTAGAGATGACCCAGGATGAGGCAATTGGGATTAAGTGACTTGCCCAAGGTCACACAGCTAGGGAGCGTCAAGTGTCTGAAGTGAGATTTGCGCTCAGGTCCTCCTGACTCCAGCACTGGTGCTCTATCCACAGTACCACCTAGTTCCCCTTGAGGCAGAAGGAAGGAAGGAAGGAAGGAAGGAAGGAAGGAAGGAAGGAAGGAAGGAAGGAAGGAAGGAAGGAAGGAAGGAAGGAAGGAAGGAAGAAATTCCATGCATGGGGAGAAGAGGTAGTGCAAAGGCAAGAAGACCAGTTTGGGAGGATCACAGAGTAAGGGATGGGGAGAAATGTCCAATGAGTTTAGAAAGCTAAGTCAGGCATTAAGAGCTAAATAGAGAAGTTTATATTTTATCCTGGAAGCAATAGAAAGGCAATAGGAAGCCACTACAGTGGATTAAGGGAGTAATATGATAAAATCTGAACTTCAGCCTCAACATATAAGATGGACTAGAATGCTGGATTTCTCCCCTTCAAGGCTTGCAAGTAGCCTTGGGTATATGAACCTGGATTCTCTGCATGTCTCGGGGTTTTCTCTTTCATTTTGAATGAATGGATTACAGGCTAGAACTTTGTGAGTTTCCAAAGGTCAGGATCATGAGCCAAATCAAGTTTTGCAGAAAGCTAGTGTCAATGTCCTGAAGAATTGGAGAAACCTTCAAGACCCAGTCCAACAGTAGCTGAAATGAAGTTTTGACAGAAATTAGATGTAGACCAACTACTTATATCCCATAATAATCTCAATATGGCTATGTAACCTAACTGATAAATGTCAAAGCATTAAAAAAATTGAAGATAAATCAATTAGTGTCTGATATCTAAGATAGAGACATAGAAAATCAAGACCCATTCCCCACTGGATAAACTGGTCAAAAGTTATAAACAAATAGTTCCCTAAAGAATTACAAAATGAAAGTGCAACATAAAAGAAATGTAAACCAAAATAATCATGAGGCTTCACCTTATAGCCAGCAAATTAAGAAAGAAGACGAAAAGATGGAAAAAGTTAATGTTAGAAAGATTGTAGCAAAACCAAGTGCACTAATACATTTTCAATAGAGTTGTCAAATGGTTCGACCATTTTTAAGGTAATTTGGAATTATGCAAATAAAGTGACTAAAATGCCCACACCTTTTGGCCCAGGGAACCTACTGCTACACTTATTGGTGAAGGAGGTCAACAACCAAAAAAAAAAAACAAATCATGGCACAAAAACATAATGGACTATTATTATTGTGCTAAAAAGAAATAGGGAACACAGTAAATAGAAAGAAACATGCAACAATATAGGAATACAAAGAAATATGAGATTATATATACTGATACAAAGTAAAACAAGCAAAACTAGGCAAACTACAACCACAATGACTAAAATAAAGTAAATAAAAAGAATAAAATGACCAAAACACAGTTATGAAAGTATACTGACCAAAACTGGCCCTAAAGCAGAGATATGCTATGGGTATGGAATATTGCATTTTTAAAATGACAGATTGCAACATTATATTCATATATATTTGTTAGTAAAGTTGTTTTGGGTTGGTTTTTTTTTAATTGTATTCATTGAATAGGATAATTTCATGATTGGTGTCCAGAACCCAGAGGAGTCTCACTTTTACAGTGAAAGGACAAGCAGTCCAGGTTGAAGAGTTAGTTAACATTTACTGCTCATCCAGAACGTGCTGGGTATTAGAGCACCTAAAAACAGTTGTGAGTTTGGCAAAAATCCTGACCAACAAGGGATGATGAATGAGTCAGTACTGGAATGGTACTCCTCCCTGAAAACAGCAAATGTCATTAATTATGTGGGAGTCAAGAGATGGAGAGTGAGAAGACAAATATCTGGATATATACTGAAGCTGAAGAGTCACAAAAATTTAATCAAGTTCTGGATCAAAAACATTCTGGAATATAACCAGTGCAGCTAGCTTTCAGCCATTCCAAATGGCAAAGCTGCATAGACTATCTTGCCTTTCTCTTGAGAATAAGAAAAGTAGCTCAGCTCAGAATAAGAAAAGACCTACCCTACCTTATAAAAAGAAAAATTATATGACTATTCAGTTTGGGGGTTTTTGTTTGTTTGGGGATTTGGTTTTGTATTTTGGCCTCATCCTCTAGATCAGTGCCTGGCAAATAATGGGTTCTTAGGAAATCTTTACCGACTGACTGACTAGATGAAATCAGCAAACTACAAGACCTTAGTAAAATCTATCCCAAAGATTGGCACCATTTCCTGGTCAAAAGAAGAATCACAGTTTAAATTTCTTCTCTCAAAGGTTAAACACATCTAAAGAAAAGCATTAAACAGACAATTATGGTCAATAATTTTACAGAAGAAGACATAAACTTCGAGCTTCTAATGACTATGAACAAAATATTACTATCAGTTATAACCTTTATATTGGATTTCCCTTCAGAAATCAAGGTTCTCACAGAGAGCCAAAACACAGTGTGGCACAACTAATAGCTAACTTCATTTCAGGGGTATTTTTGTTCTGTGATTAGAGTTAGGGAGTGGACCTGTGATTTTATTTGTAAAAGAAAGTTCCAGATAAGGAAACCCTCTCTCTACTAATACAGGTTTGAACCTTCTCTGTACCTAATAATTTTAAGTTTCTTAGAGCTCTGAAAAACTGTGACTTAGCCAGAATATGTAGAAGGCAGCACTTGAACCTAGGTTTTGCTAACTTTGAGTTTAGCTCCCTAATCACTACATCCCCCTGCGTCTTAATAGTCTTATAATTACAACTCATTAGACTTCATCCTTTCGTGTGACCATTTTTATTAACTTTAATACAAACAGCATTCTCCCACTTTGATGCGTGGTATTTATTCTCTTTAAGCCATTGCTTGTGCTTCTTTTCTTTTTTATAACGTATTGTACTTTCGGGGTACAATGGTTAGTTGTGACATTCAAAGAACAGAAGGTGGCTTAGCAAAGTATTACTTTTATATATAGAGTACAGGAAAGCACTGTAAAAAGCAGTACAATATTGGCGATACTAGCAGCACAAGAATTGCAAACAAAGATACTGTTATTCAGCAACTGCAAACTCAATTTGCAGTATCAGAAGAGATTTGTTTAGCTGAAAGAGGCTTTCTTATTTTCCTATATAGGCCACAATATGGTTTGGGGTAAAAGGGAATCAAACTAGAAGGGAGAAAATCATGTTTCTAATCTCAGGTCCGTCATTAATTGACAATAGGGTTTTGGCAAGCCACTAGTCCTTTTTTTTTTATTTCTCTCAGTTGAAAAAGAGGAATGATAACTGTCCTACTTCGTGCATATAACCTTTGTGAATATAAAATGAGATTACATGTAAATCAATCAGTAAGAACTTAAGTGCCTACTGTGTGCTAGGTACTTAGGTATACAAGCACAAATATCAAATGGTCACTATTGGGAGAGACAGCATATACAGATAAAAGTATGTATGAAATGCATACAATGTATATAAGAGAAATACAAGCCAGGAGGCACTGCTTGTTACAAGTATCAGAAAAGGCTTCATGCAGGAGTTGAAACTGAAGCTGAGCTGCCATAAAGAAAATGTACATTCTAGGCATATGGGACATGCTGTGCAAAGGCATGGAAATGGGAAACTACACATCAGGTTGAAAGAACAAGATCAGTTTGCATGGACTTCAAAGCGTATACAGGTTACCTTTATAAACAAACTTTGAAATGTATATGGTGCATCTAGATAGTACAGTGGATAGAGCCCTGAAGTCAGGAGGAACTCAGTTCAAATAGGGTCTCAGAGACTTACTAGGTGTGTGACCCTGGGCAAGTCACTTAGCCCTGAAAGAGAGAGAGACAGAGAGAGAGAGAGAGAGAGAGACAGAGAGAGAGAGAGAGAGAGAGAGAGAGACAGAGAGAGAGAGAGAGAGAGAGAGAGAGAGAGAGAGAGAGAGAGAGAGAGGAAGAAAAGTATGTGGTGTTTTGATCCAGAAATATCACTTTTAAATCTGTATTCTAAAGAAATAAAAGGGAAAAGGACCTATTTGTATAAAAATATTTATAGCAGCTACATTTGTGGTGACAAAGAACTGGAAATCAAGGGAATTGGCCATCAATTGAGGAATGACTGAACAAGTTGTGATATGTGATTGCAATGGAGTACTAATGTACTATAAGAAGTGATGAGCAGGATGTTTTCAGAAAAACCTGGAAAGACTTACATGAACTGACGCAAAGTAAAGTTATCAAAACCAAGAGAACAATTGTACACACTAACAGCAATATTACAAGGATGATCAAATGTGAAAACTTAGCTACTCTGATCAAGACAATTCCAAAAGTCCCATGATGAACGTTATCCACCTTGAGAGAGAATTGATGAATTTTGAATACACATTGAAAGATACTTTTTTAAACTTCCTTTGCTTTTATTGTTTGATTTTGTGTCTTCTTTTGCAAAATGTCTAACATGAAAATATTTTTTGCATGAATTCAATGTATAGTTTATATTCAATTTCTTGCCTTCTCAAGGAGAGGGGTAGGAGCATAAAGGAGAGAATTTTGATTTTAAAAATTTTTGAAATGATTGTTTAAAAATTGCATGTAATTGGAAAATATTTAATGAAATTAATAAAAATAACCTAAAAAAGAAAAGTGTGAGGTGTTGTAAATATTAAAGTATGTTATATATATTAAGTAACTTATCTATTTATAGGCACTCAAGATATACATACGGAGAGAAGGAGTAAAGTAGGGGGTACATTCAAAAAATAGAGGGTAAGAAAGACAAACTTTAAGGATGGAATTACAAGGTTATTAAGGTTCCTCTGGAAGTTTACCAGATCCGTTTCTGGACAGCAGAACAGCATCAGTTCTCCAGACTTCCTACTTAAGACCATACTATTAGACATCTGAAGGTAAAATGAACTGGAAGGACCATCTATTTCAGCCCTTTCATTTTACAGATGAGGAAACTGAGACCCAGAGAGGTTGTATAGGATCACACAGGTAACAAGTGACAGGTCCTCTGATTCTAAATCTGTTGCTCTTTACACAGTAATATAACATTTCTTCACTGTATTATGCTGCATCTACTTAAAATATTAATGTTAATAACAGCTAGCCTATTATTATTATATATGCTTTAAACTATGCAAAGTGCTTTATCTATATTCTCACACTTTTTCCTCTCAATTGGTTCACTTGCTATGACTATCTCTATCTTATAGAGGAGGAACATGAGGCTAAAAGGAGTGAAATGAGTTGCCCAGGGTCATATAGGTAGTAAGTGAATGTGACAAGATTTGAACTCAGATCTTCCTGACACTATTCACTCTGAGACCTAACCGCCACTAAATGTGGGGAGTATCTTCAAAGACGTAGCACCCTCTAACTGATCTAGAAAGAGTCAGAGGATATAGGCTTGAATACCAACTATGCTCCTTACTCCTTTGAGTGACCTCCAACATGTACCTTTCTCTCTTGAGGACTCAGTTCCCTTACATATAAAACGTGGCAGCTGGAAGATCAGATGGTCCCCTCCAGCTCAAAATTCTTTGGCCTTGGGCAAATCATTTCACCACTCAAAGCTTTAAGTTCCTCCTCTAAAAAGTGAGGTTAATAATACCTGCCCTCCTTAACTCATACTGTTCTGTTCTTTTCTTTTTCCCTTCTTTCCTTTTCTTTCTTCCTTTTTTCTTCTATTATTTTTTTATTGCTTGCTTGCTTTTTCTTTTTCTTTCTTTTAGCTGGGTCTACTTACCTTGCTTATTCTGAAAGAACAGAGACCAGCAAGGGCCTGATCCCAAGGCTGAATGGGATAAAAGCTTTAGTTTGCTCCATTTTTCTGAAATGGGACAGTGTGTCTCTACTTAAGCAGCCTGGTGGCCCTCGCTGCCATGAGTCCCCTGCCCCACTGGGCTTGGTGCAAACACCAGATTGGTGTTAGCCTTATTGTAGCTCAGAACTCCTGAACTTAAGACATCCACCTAGCCTCAGCCACTCTAACAGCAAGGACTGTAGACATGCTCTAGGTGACTCACTTTGTTCTGAAGATAATTCAAATTAATTAAATGGTATAAAGTGTGTAAATAAATGATATTAAATACTTTAATTTATATTTAATGAATAATAAGTTGAATTAATTAATAAAACTTTGTCTTTGCCCTCAAGGAGCATACAATCTGAGAGATGACAATGATAATAACTTTAAAACACTTTAAAATTTACAAATAATTGTCTTCACAGCAACCCTTTAAGGTAAACCACACAAATGCTGTCATACACATTTCTATAGATTAAAAAATTAAGGTTCAAAGAAACCAACCAAATGGAAAGTAGAGTTAAAACATCTGGAAGAGGTACAAATGAGATAACATATGCAATCTATTGTCAGTATAAATGAGAACGACTGAATCCACTGGAAGAGGAAGAGGGTCTAAGAATTCGACAGCAAACAGGACCAGACAGACTTTTGGTGTTCACTTCTTTGATTCTCTGCCTCTCCTCTTACTCATACTAACACCTCTCAAATCTTCTGCCAAGGCAGGTGATGATGATATGAGTCAGGGGACATGTTAAACCCAAAAGGAGAACTAGGCTAATTGCAACAAGAAATGTGGAATGCAATACAATGACTAACTAGATGTTGTAAGTGCTACCCAGACTAATAATGGCTGGAGCTTAGGATGACCTTCAGAAGCAAACCTGAGATAGAAAGTTAGGGTTACATTTCATATCCAGATTTAAAGTCAAGTCTATGATGATCAGCAGCCAGCAGTGATCATCCTCCATCAGTATATATCTATAAACAAAGAAGCTTACAAAGTAATCATTGTCCCACTGACGGTTTCTATTTGTCCACACCCCCTAGATTCTGCATATCAGAGAGAGCTACATATGGCTCCTTTTCCCAAGATTTTGTTCTGACTTCTTCCTGACATAAAAGGCCCAGGCTGCATCCAATACATAGTTTAAGGATACTTTTACTAATTGTAAACTCTATGGGGTTCACATCTAATCTTTCATTAAAAAAATACTTGTTATGAAATGGCACTCTTAGAGGGTTAGAGAACAGATACAAGAGGAAATGAATTCAAGATACAAAAGAAAGATCAACAAACTACTCTTTCAAAGAGCATTTGAACCTAAGAAGAACTTCATAACCGTCTCTAAATAAAATCTACAAATACTTTAATACTTGATGATTTTGGTGGAAAAGTAATGGAAAATTGAAAGTGGACAGAAATATATTGAAAAAGAGTTCTGGAAGAAGGCAAGAGAGAGGCCAGAGATTCACAGAAGATCCATGCCTCTAGATCAGGAGTAGGCCAATCCTGGCCAGCACAATTTTTACATTTTTAAATAAAGTTTTATTGTATTTAAAAATATAAAGATATTCTTAGATCAAGGGCTTTATAGACAGTGGGCCAGATTTGGACCTCAGGCCAGTTCGATGACCTCTACTCTAGATCATAACTTTTTCAAAAAAAAAAAAAGAAGCACTGGATATTGGAAATAAAGGAGCCTCAAATCATACCTAAACTACGAAATAGATTAAATTTTGACAGGGGAAGACTTGTTATTATTGCAGGAGTTCTTCCTGAGTAAAGTCTTTATACAGTTAAATCTTAAACTCTTCAGCCTTAAGATCAGAATTAATAAAGAAAAGAAAGGAAAGAAGAATAAAAGAAAGAAAGAAGGAAGGAAGGAGGGAGAGAGGAAGGGAGGGAGGAAGGAAGGAAGGAAGGAAAGAAGGAAGGAACAAAGGAAGGAAGGAAGGAAAGGAAAGAAAAATATATACAACAAATACTGAAAAATCTTAATCATGGACTACTTACAAAGTAACCAAGAATCAAAGTGGAGAAAAGGCAAACAGAATTAATACTAACAAAAACCATAATGATTTTATCCACAGGTTTAACCGTTAATTAATCAGCACAACAAAGAGACCGAAAGAGGCTTAGTGAGTAAACATCTGACTTATTTGCCAAATGAAGAGAGATGACTGCCAAAGTCAACACTAGGTTAGATTATAAACTCATTAGTCAAATCTTACCAAAAATAATGATGGATTGGCAGTATCATCTTATAAAGCAATAAGCAAAGGAACATAAACCCAGTTTAAAGAAAGCTGGCAATATACCCAAGAACAATAGGAATATGAAAATGGTATGACTATAACCAGAAGAAAAATGGGTAAGATTTGTAAAAAATTATAATAATAAGCTATTCTTCCATCAAGGACTAAAATCATCATCATGCTAAAACCATCACACAAATCCTAACATCAAAGTCACATGTTCTTATAAAAGGAAGTAGAAATGGCGTGAATGAATGAATACAGGGAAAGTAGCTAGACTAAACTGGTCCAAGTTTATATAAGGAACATATATATATATATGTAAGGAATCTGTACAGGAGGTGACAAAATTGTGAGGGTATTAAGGGAACCAACATCTAAGTTATCTGAAGGAGGAGAAAAAATGTTGGACTTTATTAATCTGGAAAAAAGATGACTGAAATAACATCAATAACTATGAAACTACTCACCCATATCTTCACATATTGATGGCAAAAATTTTATTCAAAAGTGAGCTACATATTTACCACTTATTTATTAACTAAAAGATGTAGAGAATATAAGATCCAGTTGTACTTCTTGATTGTTAATTACCAAAAAAAAGTACTTGATTTGGTAGAACCAAAGTCCTTCTTACAGACTCTTTAAAAAAAAAAAAGTATCGTTAATCTTAACATCAAAATCATGCAAGAATCTTTGGATTATATAACAACAGAAACTCTATTTAATGACCCTCTCATAGGAAATATGAGGTACAACACCTAGAGAAGTATGTTCATCAAAGATACTGTGATGGAGGAGATGGAACAGATCAAAGACGGAGTCTCTGAGAATTATAAGACCCCCTCAATGTTCCTATCTCATATGCCACCGTACTGACTACGTTAAACTCCAGAACATTTTAGAGCCCCTTGGAAGAACTCTGTAATCACTCAAAGGAATTTTTGTCCATTCACATAGGAAAGACCAAATGGATGAAAACTGTCTATTTCCCATATCTCAACATATACTTTGATTAATAATCTTCAGAAGTTGTCCATTAATGTATATCCGTGAAAGCTATCATAGAGGTTGAATTGGACTCAAATTTAAACAGTAGGAAGAGAAAGGGCTAAATTGCCTTTAGGTAATTACAAGACTTCCTCCCTCATCTCAAGACAAAGGCCCATCTTTTCTATACTAACATTGTTAGTGTACATTGTTAGCAACAGGTGTTGCCATAAGGCAGCAAGAAGTAGAATATAACTGCCTAAAAAGAACAATGAGTGCCTTTTATACTCACCATTATACTCCATTACCACAGGACAATAAAGAGGCATATGGTATATAAAAGAGGGCTGTTCTATATAAACAGTAAAGAGCTCCCCAAAACAAGGATAAAAGACATCATTAAGAAGTCATATGAGAGTAAGAGAAGATGGAGTATTAATACAGTGAGGATGAGGAACTCCACTGGCATCCTCATCAGGAAAAAGCAAAGAATGCCTCCAACACACAAAATGTACTCGTTGTGGCAAACTAATATAAGAACATAGACAAGAGCCACACAGGATGTCCAGACTTGCATAGATTGAGGTCTGTGTCATTTTGTGGAAGTCTCAAGGCAGTAAGATAACAGATGCCTGTGAGTATCTGAAGATACATACATACATACATACATACATACATGCTATACACACATGTATGTGTGTGTTCATACCTGTGTGTATATCTGTATATATGTGTGTATACACACATGTATATGTAAATATATATAAACATATAATACTGTGTGAATTACTTGGGATAAGATATAAGAATTAAGTTTATTGACTCAATAAACCTAATAAAATTTTATATATTTGGAAACTTTTAATAGGCAACATGTACTTCTTTTGCTGCAGTCACATTTCCATTGTCATTGGGACCACAGGATTTTGACATGAAACCACATTTTTAACACGATTGATATTATTCTGCACAGAATAATCCATCTATATTACTACATGTATGTACAAATAATTCCCACTTCATGAGATATATCATGTAACAAAGTAATACAGTTAAATAAAAGCTTTCCAAAGAGCTGTCAAAGTTGTTTTGATAGTGTTATTGCATAAATTGTTCTCCTAGTTCTTCTCATTCTTCATTCCTCATTAATTTATAAAAGTCCTCAAAATTGTTTATTTTTGAAATATTTATGTTACATTATAAATTGTTATGTTTTTTCTGACTTCATTTTGCATCAATTGACATGCCATTCCATGTTTTTTTTAAATTATCAATTTCCCCATTTCTTACAGCAAAATAGTATTCCTTCACATTCATATACAACTTTTTCAGTCATTCCTCAATTGTTAGACATCCTTTCAATTTCTAGTTTTCTGCCACCATAAAAATAGGTGCTATAAATTATATATTTTTATACATAAAGGATATTTTCCTCTTTCTGTGATCTTTTGGATACAGACTGAATGGTGGTATTCTAGGCTAAAGGGCATATTGCATTTGGGAATTTTTTGTGTATAATTCTAAATTGTTTTCCAGAATGTTTGAGCATATTGACAGGTCCTCCAACAATACATTAATATGCCTATTTTAATATAGATCCTCCAACATAGATCAGTTTCTTTTTTTGTTACTTATACCACTCTGATGTGTGTGAAGCAGAATTTCAGACTTTAAATTCATTTCTGTAATTAGTCATAATTTGAAGTACTTTTGTTTATAAATTGCCTGAGTCTCTTCCCTTGAAAAAGAGATCTTAAGTAGAAGCAAACCATTTTTTACAAGAGTGTATTTTTCAAAGGAGATTAAATGAAAAGAGTTCATAAACCCTTGAACCATGTCTACCTCCTGCTCTTAAATAAATTCAGCTTTTTTGGTGGCATATAGTATGATACAATGTCACATCATAATATTCTGCCTCAATTTATGTATTTCTTTAATTCTAGAACAATTATAGAACACCATATTTATCAGTCCAGTTCTTGGGACTTCTTTTGATCCTTGAAGAGGTAGATACACTGGTGGCATCACCTTGTGTCTTCTGTTTTTTAGATGTCAATAGAGTTCATGGCCATCCTCAAAACTCTCTTCTGTTTCCCAGCTAAAGTTCTACATTCTCTTTCTCTGACTGGATGTCCTGATCTGCTCCTTACTCTCTGCTTTTAAACCTCAAAATCACCATATCTCTAGTCCTGAACTAGCTCCTCTCTTTTTTACAAATTGCTCTCCCACAATGACTTTGACTGATTCAAGAAGGTGTACAGGTCTAGTTCATACTCCATTCTGATGTGCTGATTCAATCAAAAAGTATTCTTACCTACCATTCTTAAGTGAGTAGGCTAATTAGTGTAACCTTACTGTTACACACACAGGAATAAACTTAGCCTGAGAATTTTCACATCCTCTAAGGCTCTGTTTATAAATCAATGCTACTCAAAAACTCAAAATCCACTATGGCTCAATATAAAGCCAGAATGATCCTCCAAGGATATGAATCAATGATAAAAGTAAAGCCAGAACTGGAAGACTAGCACAGAAATTGGATCTAGTTATAAAAATGTTAATATCCAAAGTCACATTTTATCACCATAGTCAATAAAAGTATTTCACATATTTAAAGAATTTCAAAATTAGAAGAGACCTTAAAGGTCATCTGGTCTATTTAAGTCCCTCATTTTATAGAAAGTCATCATTTAAAAGACGGTGTTACTTAAAAGGGAGAAGATTTGTGTTTGAATCATGGCTATGCAAATTACAAACTGTTTAACTAGTCATCTCTGACCTTCAGTTTCTTCATCCATAAAGTGAAGATAATGAGCCTGGTTTACTTACCTTGTGATGCTTTTTTTTTACTTTGGAGCACTACACAAAGATTGTCAGGAAGGAGTTGCTGAATTAGATTTTCACTGATTACATGTATTACAATCTGAAAATATGCCTATAGACAATTGTTTAAATGAGAAGATAATACTACAAATTTAGAAAAATATAAACATATCAGATATTTATATATAAAAATTGACTTTAGAGTCTTGTGTGATACCCTAGAAGTGCTTAAAACCTAAAAGAATGAATGAGAAAAATATTTATAACAACTTGCAATTTCTCTAAAGAAAGGAATAACATAAAAGGACAGCAGTAATAGAGCTATAATTTATCCAACCCTCTTTTATATTTTCCTTTTAATATTTTCTCAAAAGTGTGTCATATCCCAAGCCCTTACCAGGGGTACGATGGGACAATAAACCAGTAATGACAGAAGATTCGCTTCCTATCTTGAATACCAAAGCTAGAACAAAGGATTTCAACTGTTAGAACTCCATGAATATCAATGAGTAGACAGACCAGTATCACACTGTCCACCGCCAGCATATAAATGGCAGGGCACAGACAGCTTGGCACAGCCTGCTTCTCCTTTTTGTCATTACTCACTGAAGCTGAATGAAGGACAATCACTGACTTGCTAGGACCTGGCCTTGCCAGCAATTTCATGGCAAAGGTCCCTACTGCCAGACACATGGCACAAGATCAGGGCAGCCCTGAGTCACCCGTTTAAAATAAGGTTTTGATATTAGAAACCTAGAATTTTATGTCTCCATATAAAGTCTTAAATCTTTCTTCTCTAATAGTTAATCAATGAAAACAATAAAGAAACATTCAGTGAATACTTATGTTAAAATAAGGCTCTGGCAGAGATACAAAAAAAAAACTAGAATATGAGCTTCATCTTCCAAGAGTTCGTAGTATAATTTTAAGATAAGATAAAGCATACACACATACATGCGCATACATATTTATATGTGTACAAATGTATATGTGTATATATGTATCTGTATACATATATACATACATTCAGAGAGAGAAAGGTGGAAGAAGATAATTATCAAAGGCAATAATGGATACATGTAAAATAAGTGGTAGAAAGCAATGGAAATTTTGAAAGACACAATTTACAGTTGTCCGTTAGGGAAAATTTCCTAAAGTAGATTTCCTAACTCTTGAGTTGGGATATGAAATAATGAATGAATGACATTCCAGGATGGACAATTTAGCACAAAGATAACAAGATACAAAGTGTACGAGAAAGAGAGAGAGAGAAAGATACAGAGAGAGAGACAGACAGACAGACAGACTTGGAAAGAGACAGAGAGAGAGAGAGTAGTGATGGGAAAAATTCAACTATCCTGTCATCTGCCAGAGTTCTCTCTACAAAAAAATGAACTGAAGATAATTTTCTGGCTTGCCTTAATGATAATCTTATCCTTCAAAAGGTGAAGGAACCATTGAATGGAACTTCAATTCTGGATCACATACAAAAGAATAATTAGTTTTTGGAGTGGTTACCATGAGATGGGAGGTGACCCATCTTACAATCTGTACCCAAGAAGAGAAAAACTGGGCAGTCTAACATACAGACTTGGTTTCAAAGAGTCCAGATAAAGGATAGACAACATCGTATAAACTAAGATTATACAAGGGAAGAGAGTCCAGGATGCATGAAAAACCTCTCATAAATGAAATTCTGAAGACATAAAGAGAAACCGTTCTGGTAAAGAGGAAAAAGGGTAGTTGTCAAAAGAAACTTGATGTGAATACACAGTGAATTTATCAACCAACTTTCATTGTTAAAAGGATTTTACAAAAGAGGTACCACTGAGACATTCCAGGCCCATATATATTTACACAGGTTTTTCCAAGTTCTGTAATATACTTCATTCTAACCTACAAAATAACAACAACAATGATGTAGAGTTTTTAAAGTAAAGTTTTAAAGTTTGAAAAGTTATTCCTGTGTGTTGTGTCATTTGATCCTTACAACAATCATGTGATAGATAGGTGTTATTATTATCCCCATTTTATAGGTGAGTATACTAAGGTTCACTAAGAGTGATTTACCTTGGGTCACACAGCTAAATAGTGTATGAGGCAGGATTTAAACTCAGATTATTCTCTTCCCCCCTCTACCACTACCAAACTTCACTAGTTCTGTCAAGGGTACTACCTTTCTTTCCATTCTTCCAGGCTCACTGCCTCTGTTTCTCTCATTCACTCCACATATCCAATTAGGTGCCACTTCTTCCCATTTCTACCTCCACAGCTGAGGCATGTGACCAAAACTCTCTACTCAAACAGCTGCCACTTCAGCTCCTCATCACCTCTCTCCTGGACTACTGTGATGTCTTACTGATTCATTTTTCCTATCTTAAGTCATTCCTTTTAACAATCCTCTGCACAGATGTCAGGTGGTATTCCTGATCATTCCTCTACTTAATAAACTTCTGTGGCTCCCAGTAGCTTCTAGGATCAAATATAAATTCTTTTGACTTGTAAAGCTCTTCTCAACCTATCTTTCCAACCTCTTTCTATATTACCGCTTTCCACATTCTGTGAGCTAGTTAAACTGTCCTTCTCTTTCCTCCAACATTCAATGTCCCATCTCTTCGTGTTCGCAACATTTTGGAACACACTCACTTCCTACCTTCAACTTTTAGAATCCCTCACTTCCTTAAAGACATAACACAAGCATCATCTTCATCTACGTGAAACCTTTCCTCTTGACCCTAATTACTAGTGTCCTCTCTCCCTCAATACCTCATGTTTAACTGCTCTTTATTTATGTTAAATTATGTATATACATAAATACATACATATATGTGTGCATGTTCTTTCTCCCAATAGTATATAAGCTTCCAAAAGGCAAGAATTGCTTCATTTTTTTGCTTTCATACTCTGAGCACCAAGCATAGTGTTTGGTACATAGATGCTCAATAATAAATGCTTATTGGTGGATTTATCAATTAAAGTATGAGAACTGATTGTTTTCTTCACTGTTCAGTCCAAGTGTCACTTCATAAGAATAAACTTATGGATCTCAACCAAAGCTAATTTTTTTTTAAAAAACAGCCTATGTTAGGGAAAAGAAGGGAATCAAAGAAGGAGTAGGATCATTGCTCAAGATAGATTAACTTATCAGAACATATATCAGAAAAAGGCAGAGCTGCTCATCTTAGCTTTCATCTTTTTTCTTTGCCAATGAGAATCATATGGTACATTGGAAAGGTCACTTATACTTGGAGTCAGAAAACCTTGGATCATATTCTGGATCATCATTTTATAACCTATGTACTAAATCATTTGACCTCTCTATGACACAGTTTTCTAATCTATAACCAATCAATAAGCATTTATTAAGCATCTACTATATGACAGGTATTGTGCTAGGCACAAGGGATAGAAATACAATTGATGCAACAATTCCTCCTCATAAGGATCTTACATTCTAATGGAAGACATAATAAAGATAGATAAGTATATAAAGAAGAAAAATAAAGAGAGCAAATACAAAGAAATACAAAGTAGTTAAACATAAGGTAGTTTGAAAAGGGTTCTAGCAGGTCAGGGGAGGATAGATTTCACTTAGAAAGTGGTACTTGACTATATCTTAAAGGAAGAGAAGGATTCTATGAGATGAAGGTGAGGTGGGAGCACATTCCACAATTGTGGGATCACCACTGCAAAGGCATGGAGAAAGGAAATGTAGTCTCATGGATGGAAAGATTTGTTTGGCTGAAACATAGAGACTTGGGGAGCAGGGATGGGACAGAGGGAAAGAATAATATACAACAAGGCTACAAAGATAGGTAGGACAAAGCTATAAAGAGCTAAAAAACTAAAAAGAGGAGACTACATTTTATGCTAGAGGGAAAATTAAGTCTCAGGAGTTTATTGAACAGTAGGATGATATGGAGGTTGTACTGGATATTCTGTAAGTTCTCTTCCAGTTCTACATCTAGGATCTTACAACCTTTGACATAAGAACACCACCAGAAAAATGCTATCATGGAAATAATGTGCAAAGTGAGAGAACCTAGCTGCCCTTGAGGAGGTCGTCACTAAAGTAAAAGGAAAAATAACCAAAGGAAATGAAAAAATTTATATATGTGCATTTATTTTGTATTTATTACATATGTATGTGTGTGTGTTTGCAGTATATGTTATCTCTGGAGTCCAAAAAATGTGTATAATACTTGAGAGGAGAGATTTTTTAATTTTTTAATAAGCAACTCAAGAATGTAGCACAGTGCCTGGTGAATAGTAGGCAATCAATAATTAATTACTTGACTGATTGACCGACTGATGTGATAACTGAGCCACAGTCAATGATCTTTAAATGTTTATAGAAGTGGTGCACAATTGAAGAACATCATCTCCCTTTTTTAACTGGACCAGTAGATCAGGAGAATGATGTAGATGTAATGTACCTAGACTTTAAAGGAACATTTGATAGAGTCTTTTATCCTATTCTTTTGAACAAGATAGAAAGATGTAGGATAGCTAATGGGATATTTAGGTGGATTCAGACATGATTGAATAGTTCCACCCAAAGAGTAGTCACTAAAAGCTTAATATTTACCTGGAAGGAAATCCCTAGCAAAGTGACCATGAGATTTGTATTTATTCATGTGATATTTAATTTTTTATTTTACTTTTTCCTTTTTAGGTCAATTTTTATTCATCTTTTATTTTTGCATTGTCATAGGTTCCCCTCATATCCCTCATCTCCCTCTCTCAGAGAGCCATTCTAAATAACAAATAGTGTTTTTTCAGGACAAAAGAAAAAGAAGAAAAATCAGTATAAGTGATCAATATACTGAAGAAGTCTAAAAATATATGCAATGTGCAATAGCAAGGGTATCTTCTCATATAGCATTGTTGAGTCATTTCAGTCATGTCCAACTCTCCACAACTTCATTTAAGATTTTCTTGGCAAAGGTATTGGAGTGGTTTGCCATTTCCTTCTCCAGCTCATTTTACAGATGAGGAACTGAGGTAAACAGGGTTAAATGACTTGCCCAGGGTCACACTCAGGTCCTCTTGACTCCAAGACCAGTCCTTTATCCACTGTGCCATGTAGATGTCTCCATTTTCTCACATAATGTTTAATATTCTTATTAGTAAGTTGGACTGAAGGAATAGATAGCATATTTATTGAAACTACTGACAATGCAAGCCTAGGAACAATAGCTAACACACTGGATGACAGAGCCAGGCTCCCAAAATAACTTGACAAGCTAAAACACTAGGCTGAATCTAATAAGATGAAATGTCATGGAGATAAATATAAAAAGCTTTAAAAATCAACTTCATGAATAGAAGATGGGGTAGTCATGGCTAGACAGAAGTTTTTCTGAAAAGGATCTGAGTATTTTGGTGGACAAAAAGCTTCATATGAATCAACAGTATGAAACAGCATCCAAAAATTTAGTGTGATCTTACATTGAATTAAGAGAAACATAATCTCCAAGCTTAGTAAAATATATTTTGCCTGGATCAAATTAATCTAGAGTCCAGTGTTCAGTTCTAGGTACCACATTGTTGGAAGAATGTTGGCAGGCTAAAGTGTTGCCAAGAGAATACCACGAGGGCAGTAAGGGTCTCTAGATTGTTTTATGAGGATAGGTTGAAGGAATGTGAGCTGTTTCACATGGAAAGAGAAGACTTAGAAGAATGAGAGAAGAGGATGATTTCTGCTCCAATATTTTAAAGAGTTGCAATCATGTGGAAGATAGAATAAATTAGCTGCAGGACAAAACTAGTAGCAATAGGTATAGTTGGGTCTGATGTGAGGGAAAGTTTTCTAACAATTAGGGATACTCCCAAAGTGGAAAGAGCACCCTCCGGAGGCAGCAGAGGATACATGACCATTTGCTGTGTATTGCAAAAAAGAATTTCTGTTCAGATATGACTTGGACTAGATGGTCTCTGAATCCCTTCCAACACTGGAACTCTTTGATTCAATGAAAACATTTTCAGGAGACAACAGATATCCCATTTAGTTTGAAAAGGAGGTCGAAGCTAAATTTTTAGAGGCTTGAATATTAGGTTAAGGAGTCTGGGCATTATCCTATATCCAGTAGGGCATCATCAAATAACATAAGAAATGGGAAATTATAACTACTAATTTGGTATATCCAAGTAATTAAGTTTTTAAAAAATTCTGATAACATTTTGTCAGCACAGTAGACACTTCCCACAAAATACCAGAACTAAGCACTTTATGAAGTATATTCCCTGGAAATAGTTAAGTAAAACCATTTAAATGAATCTTTTAGACTATATCATATTCTATAGTTCACCCACATTGTCCACTGAATTTGGATAAAATTTTATTGCCTCCTTTCTTACATTATTGCAATTATGTTGTTTTACCTCTGCTTTCTTACCCAATGTTACTTCATAAAAGTCTTCTCCTATTTTCTTACAGAGTAACACCATTCCATGACATTTACATAGTTGGTTTAGTCATTCTCTTCAGTCATCAGGCATATATTTTGTTTAGTGAACAATGCTACTCTGAATATTTTTGTATATATGGGTCAATAAACTCCTTGGGATATATTCCCAGTAGTGAGCTCTTTCAACCAAAGGTAAAACATTGAATAGCATTTCTTATAAAATTCCAAAATATTTTTTCAGACCAGCTGCACCAATATATTGCTATACTAGCAGTGAATCAGCATGCCTGTCTTCCCTCCTTCCTTCCAAAAATGAATTTTCTCATCTTTTTCTATCTTTTCTAGTTTGATAGCTGAGGTTATATCTCAGTTTGATAAATCCATTTCATTTCATATTAAGTGTGCACCCAGTCTGTGGCGTTGTAGTGGGAATAAATGTACAGATGCAGGCAACAGCACTATATAGCTGATATGGGAATTATTATATTATGGAAATTCCCTTCTTCTTCCAGATAATGGGAAAACAAGTCATTGCTGGAAAGTTCATGCTCCACATTTACGAATGGTTAAGAAATAGAAGCTCATATAAAATAATATTCACTGAAGTGTTTCAGCTGCAATAATATTCTCAGAAATAGTTTTCTTCTCCATATAAACATTTCCCTACAGTGTTATAGACCTCCAAAACAACGGCGTTGGGCTCAAAATGGAGAAGGTCTTTGGGTACTTAACTCTCTCTTTTCTCCTCTTATCATTTTCCTAAGTCTATTCCCTCTATTATTTCCTTCCCATGAATTATTACACTTGCTCATTCATTGGCTCTTTCTACAATTTCACAATCCACAAACAGCATTTCTTCAGTTTTCAAATCCATTCTGGCTTCATTATGGTGGGTGGATGGGTGTGAATGTGTGGGTAGAGATTGGCAAAAGTGAAGAAAATCTCGGATCTTTTTTTCCACTTGTCTCACCTATTCTGTTCATTGTTTCTCATTCTTTCCTAAGTATCTTGAATTTATCTACCCTGATTCTCAATTTCTCCTTCTCTGTTTCCTTTTGCTGTCTCCAGTTACTTTCATCCACTTCACTACACTGAAACTACCTTGACATAAGTCACTAACAATCTGTTCATGAACCAATCTCCCAACCTTTGTTTCTCTCTTCTGATTTCTCCCACAGCCTTTGACAAGATTTATCATCACATATCTTTCAAGCCACTTTCTCTTTTCTTTTCTCATTCTGCACTCTTTATCTACTACTCTACCCCTTTACGATCACTCCCTCAGGTTCTCTTTTGGTGGTTCTTCGTGTACCCCTTTAAAGGCCTTTCTGACTTTTTTTTCTCCTCTTCTCATCTCCCCATTCAAATCCAGGGTAACACATCCACAAGCAGCCAGTGATTCAAATATATTTAATCTATAAAAAGATAGCCTAGGTAGCCCAGTGGATAGAGTGCAGGACCTAGAATCAAGAAGGCTCATCTTCCTGAGTTCAAATCCAGCCTCAGATACTCACTAGCTGTGTAAACCTGGGCAAGTCACTTAACCTTGCTTGCCTCCATTTCTTCATCTGTAAAATGAGCCCAGAAAAGGAAATGACAAATTAGTCCAGTATCTTTGTCAAGAAAACCTCAAATGTGTTGGACACAACTGAAGCAGGTCAACAAAAACACTTGTGTTGCACAACTTCAAGAGCAACATGCTGGAAACTCTATTTTCATATGTCATTTGTTTAAACATTAAACTGAAATTGAATCCTACATTTTCCCTCTATTTTGGTATACAAACCCTTTTTGATTTATTTAATGTAATTCTAATCAAATTAATTCAAAAAACATTTATTAAGAGCCTACTATGAGTAAGACTCTTTTTTTTTCAGGTACTAGGGAGGCAAAAATTGAAAATGCCCTAATATTCTTCACAGCACGGTATAGTGACAGGCTCTAGAGTACGGTGGGTAAAATGCTGAGCTTGAGGTCAGGGAAAAGTCACTTCATATACTGCCTCTGACATTTACTAAGTGTGTGACTATGGGCAAGTTATTTAATTATTCTGAGTTTTGGTTTTCTTATCTGTACAATAGAGGTAATAATATCTGACTTCACATATGGCACAAATGAGACAATAAATGTAAATCTTTGCAAATTGTTACTGTATACAGGGCTGTCTCAGAAGTCTTGGTGCAACTGGGTACCCTATATAAATGCTAGTTTTTGCTTTTATTGATGTTAGAGCTCCCTTTTCTCTGGCATCCTCTTTTCTCATCCTACTCCTGAACACCACTGACAAGACCATTTTATTTTCCCTATCTTCTTTCCCAAGTCATACTTCTTCTTTTTCAAAATGTCTACCTTTATCACTTTTCGATATCTGAAACTATCTCTATATAGGATAGTTGAAGCCTCTTCTTTCCTCAGTTCTCTCTACAGAGATTCTGTGTTGGAACCATAGTTGAGCCTTTGTGAATCTTTGAATTTTATTTAACCAAAGAGATTTCTAATTCCTTGACCTCTACAGCAAATCACACCATCCTTTGCAATTCAGACATTCTTCAGAACATCTCTGGAATTCTACCCATTCTAATAAGACATCCTCAAACATACTTCCCTAATTCACTTCAGTCCAACTCTAACATACCTCCATAGCACCTGCACCCAACTCTAACACACTTCCATGGCACCTGTTCCTTAAGGAGCTTACAATATAGAACAGAGATAAAATGAAGGAATTCAATTAATCTCCTCTTTTATTGTCCAGAAATTAAGTGATAATAGTGGAGATGGAATTCAATAACCAGAGCTTAAAAAATATACTACTTGAAAAGAAGCAAATTTGACAGGTATTTCTAAGGAAAACATAAAGGTTAATAAATTGCACTAGTACATTTACATAGAATTACAAGTCAGCTGAGTTCACTAACAGATGATCCTGAACTCATCTCCCTGAAATATCTGTATTTTGAATTGATTTTATGGAAAGTATAAGATAAAGCAGGGGAAAGTGTCAGTAAGAGTAGGTCAGTTGGTATACCGTGTGACATTTCTCTGACAAGAATATTTTCTGTTCCTTGCTAAGACTAAACCCTCTAGATATAACCTTGATCCTATCTCCTCCAAAATCACACCCCTTCCATCATTCTCTCTCTCTTTTTCTTATATTGATTCTTCTACTGGATCCTTTCCTGCCACTTTCAAGTATCCCCATGCCTCCTTTTATGGAAAACAAAAAACCTTCACTTGACTCTAAATCTCCCTAAGGTATCATCCTATATTTCTCCCTTTCATGACCAAATTCCTAAAAAAAGTCATAGAGTTTACACTCATTGCCACTTCCCTCTCAAATCCTTACAATCCAACTTCCAGACGTCACCATTCAATATAAATTTCTCTCAACAAGGTCACTGATTATCTTTTAACTACTAAATCCAATGCCTTTTTATCTGTTTTCTCTCTGTAAATTTTCAGACTACCAACTATTTATCTATCTCATACTCTATTAAAATAGTCTTTTCTATCTTGCCCTACTAGAGCATTTTCCCCAGCCCAACAGATGGGGAAAGTTAAGGAAGGAAGCAGAAGTCTATATTCTGTGCTTTAAGACTGTCAAGAAAATAGAAGGAAATATCTTTAGCCATTGAATGAATTTTCCCATGAGTATGCTGTTATTGATGTCTGCTACTATTTAAAGTACTAGTGCAATAGTTCAGCTACATTAGTGTCAAATGGATTATCTTGGAAACTTAGCCACCCTTTGGTAGAAAAAAAAAATCTTTCTTACTTCCAAACAATCCAGTTGGAAATCAACTTTTGTAAAAATTATTATCATAAATTTGGATTACTTGAGCAGGAGGAAAAAGGAGGAAATTGGCAGATATTTTGCCAGTAATGCTCTGTGTCCTTGATCAACTCATGTAACATTCTGGTTCTCAGTTTCACAGGATAACAAATCTAAAGGTAGAAGAGACCTCATAGACCATCTGGTTCAACCCAAACACTTTACAAATAAGGAAGACTCGATGATTTGTGAAAAGTCATGCAGGTATTGGGCATCAGAGGAGGGATTTGAACTGAAGTTTTCCAATGGTACCGTCAGAATTCTTTTCCTAATTTCTCATCAGCAAAATAGAGCCATTGAGGTAGGCAATCTCTGAGGTTTCTTCTAGTCCTGAAATTATTTGACCCTGCAGTCCTCTATTGATAACATACACCTTCATGGTATATGATGAGAAATGCTAAAAAAGTGTTTAGTGTAGTACCTCTGAAAGAGAGACAGCAAAGGAGGGATCCCAAAAGCCACCACCATAACGAACAAAGAGAAAAGGGTGACAAATATAGCAACATACAAACCCTGACTTGAAATTCACCTGGTTGACCCCCAACAAAGAGCTTTAAATCAAACCTCAAATACCGAAAGATGAAATATCTATTCCTGAAATACAAAATTCAAAACAAGCACATATTTGTGAAATAAAAACAGGCATAAGGGGAAAAAATACAAACATTTTAATGAAATTCAAGTATACCCACTAAAAATGACAACTTAAAAAATTCTTCAGTGCTTTTAAAGGCAAAAGAAAAGAAAAAATCCTTAGTGGTTTAATACTTTGGCACTTGGAAGGATCCATAAAGTCATCTATAGGTACTCACTCTGCTAGATAACAACTGGAAATCCCTCATTCTCTTGTCTTTAACAATTCTTGTCCACATTGCCCTGTAAAGACAGCCACTAAGTGCAATGATCTTCCTCTGGTTCTTTTAATATTTTCTACTAATACATTTTTTTCAACACACTATACAAACCCAAACAAATTTATAACTTTGTTCCACACAATGTGCAATGCCTCCCAAATTGAACAAAACAGCATGAAAAAGTGACCAAGATTTATGATGTGTGCAACTTTATCTTTCAGGAATGTACTGTTTATTATGTGTGGCTACTTTTGCCATTTCCTGCACTCGTTGGTGGATGATCCAGAAGGGTGACTGATTAAAATGAACCAAAGGAAAATATTTATAGCAGCTCTCTTTGTGGTGGCTAAGAACTGGAAATTGAGGGGATGCCCATCAATTGGAGAATGGCTGAACAAGTTATGGTATATGAACATAATGGAATACTATTGTGCTATAAGAAATGATGAATAGGAAGACTTCAAAGAGGCGCTGGAAAGACTTAACTGATGCTGAGTGAAAGGAGCAGAACCAGGAGAACTTTGTACACAGCAACAACTGTGAGTCTGTGAGGAATTTTTCTGGTAGACTTAGTCCTTCACAGCAATGTAAGGACTTGAAAAATTCCCAGTGGACTCTTGAGGCAAAGTGCCTCCCACATTCAGAGAAAGAACTATGGAATTGGATTGCAGAATGAAGCAGACCATATTATCTTGTGTTATTTTTTGCTTTGCTTTCATGGTTTCTCCCTTTCATTTTAATTGTTCTATGCAACATGACTAAGGAGAAAATGTTTTTAATAAGAATCTATGTGTAGAACCTATATAAGATTGAATGACATCTCGGAGAGGAAGTGGAAGAGGCAGGGGATAAGGTGGGGGATGGAGGGGGATAAAATCTAAGATATATGGAAGTGATTATAGACAACTGAAAACAGATTAATTAATTTAAAAAAAGTAAAGAAGTTTCTCATAAAAAAAGAATTTCTAAATATAATATCCAAAAAACCCCAAAAAGGAACCAAAGAGGATGAAGTTGCTAATATTATAGTTTACAAGACTTCATTTTGTGCTCCTTCTTTGATTATCTACCAGATTATTTGCTTTCAGAAAGGGTATTTACTAAGCATGAATATCAAGGACAGTTATTATGAAAATGATTCCCTCCTTATTCAAACTAAGAGTGTACTCTGCCCTTGTACACACAAACTATCATGGGAGAGTGGGCTCAAGCTTAGTAGTGAGGCACACAGGTAAGAAACAGATGCATCAAAGGAGTAATTCATAACTCTTCGTTGCTAGAAGTCTTTTTATTCCTTTATGGAATCTTCACAAAATTCCTTTTAGGTGTAACTTTCTTTGGGATTCCAAGACTTGATACCATTATAGAAGCTGAGCATGAATGATACCAATGGGGGTACCAAAGGTGGTACCCTCCTGAGGCTGCCTACTCTTAGTATACACACTTTATCCCTTAGGGTGTCTCTGATACCTTGTAGAATTCTGAGGCTGCCAATTCTTAGTATACACAGATTGTTATGAAGGTAACTCTCTCATCGCCAATTCAGAGACAATGCAGCTATTTCTGGTAGATGATGCTTCTGAGAATTCCAGATCTCTCAAGCTTTTGAAGTTCAGAAATTTCTCACATGATCAATGATGGGGTTAGGGAAAACTCTCCTCCAACATTCTCCCCCAGGTCAATTCTTTCTTAGGGATCCTTCTATGCTGAATTCAACCATCACTTACCTCACTGCTTTTGGAATGTATGATTCTGAACTGACTTGCTATGTTATGTTATGTTATACAGCTCAGAGGTGTGTCTGATTCTTTCAGCCAATCACAATATATTTCCTGCATGAGATCAAAAGCTTTCATATAGTAATCCAAAGCCCCTATGAACCCCTCAAATATATTAAGTATTTATTCACATCTAGTTTACTTTTGATAATATTGACCAAGTGAAGAGGTCTGGGCCTTCTGTGATTACATCAATAATTACATTAAAAAGGGATGTGTTCTTAACTTTAATAAGCTAGCATCTTGATCTCCTAATATTTCACAGGCATCAGGGCAGCACTCTGGTTGTACAGCTATTATTTCTCAATTTTGTCCATTTATATTTTTTATCATACATGCAAAAGATATTATCCCAAGGCATCACTTCTCACACATCATCACCATTAATAATATGGCACAACCTATGCCTGCTCTCTATGTTGGGTTACCTACAGGTGATTCAAAATATCTTTTAAAAAAAGAAAGAGATAAGTATGGCCAAAAAAACCCACAAAGAACATTATGAGCAAAGAGCTGAAACAATAAACACCAGACTGAAAGCAGGTTGTGGCACATGAATTGTCTGCCTTTTGTATCATGTACCCACTGAGTAGAATATGACTGGCAAATAGGTTTTTTGTGGGCCAGTAAATTCTTGTTATTTTCCAGCTATAATTCAGATTTGTAGAGCAACTTTCCTCTATAAAATGATAACTACAACTTTAAAACTATCACTAACATCTAATTTCAGGTGATTTTCTTGCAGAAAACAAGAGTCATTCTTTGTCCTTCAATCAAACTCAACTAAGTTAGAATGTTAAAGTGACAAGGGACCCAAGAGATTATCTATTCCAGCCCCTCAATTTTACAAATGAAGAAACTAAGGCCCCAAAAAGGTGCAAAGTTGGTTGTTGCCCTTCCTTCTTGAGGAGGACCAAAATGACATCACCATAATAAAGTCAAGTTTCAATGTATCCAACTGTGGTTGATCAGACTAATGCAAGTTCGGAATGCTCTACAACAAATTTGGCACAGATAGTCCATGTGAACATTTGGGGTGGATATTCCAAATTTGTGCATCCTATGTTTCCTTTGTGCTGTCTCAATTCTGCTTTGTTCATAGAACACAGTACTTTCTCTGATGTGGGCATGCCATTCTGAGTGGTCTTGTGTCAGTGTCCCCCATGTCACACAATCAATTCCAAAGTTCTTGAGAGTGTCCTTGTATAGCTTCTTCTGACCACCATGTGATTGCCTGCCCCGTGCAAGTTCTCCATAAAATAGTCTTTTTGTCAAGCATACATTTTGCATTCAAACAACATGGCCAGCCCATCTGAGTTGTGCTCTCTGAAACATAGTTTGAATACTTGGCAGTTCAGCTCAAGCAAGGACTTCAGTGTCTGGTACTTTATCCTGCCAGGTGATCTTCAGAATCTTCCTAAGACAGTTCAAATGGAAGCGATTCTGTTTCCTGACATAGCACTGGTAAACTGTCCATGTTTCACAAGCATATAATAATGAGGTCAGCACAACTGCTCTGTAGACCTTCAGTTTTCTAGTCAGTCTAATACCTCTTCTCTCCCATACTTTTCTTTGGAGCCTCTCAAACTGATTCTAGAAATGCATGTGTCAACCTCATTGTCAACGTGTACATCCCTGGAAAGTACACTACCAAGGTAAGTGAACTTATCCACAGCATTCAGAACTTCTCCATTTGTTGTAACCAATGGTTCCATGTGTGGGTGGTGTGGTGGTGGCTGATAGAGCACCTGTGCTTTCTTGGTGTTAATTATCAGGCCAAAATTAGCATAGGCAGCAGACAATTGATCCATACTTTGTTGTGTCTCAGCTTCAGAGGCTGCATTGAATGCACAATCATCTGCAAATGGAAAATCATGCACCAACCCTCCCTCCACTTTGGTCTTGGCTAGTAGTCTTTTCAAATTGAAGAATTTACCATCAGGATGGTAGCTGACCTTGATGCCATGCTCATCTTCAATCAGCTAGTTAGTGAGCAACCTAAGTTTAGAACCCAGGTCTCGAGTGCCAGTCAAATCCTATTTCCACTACGTCGTGTTGCCCCAGTTGTGAAAGTAATACCATACCTGAGCTAAGCTAAAATGGGAGAAGGGAAGAAAAAGGAGGGGGAAAAGGAAAAAGATGATGGGAAAAGGGGTAGGAGTGAAGTACACATAGGGATGATAGAGTTTAACTTACCAATGAAACAAATTTATCTGTAAGCAGGAAACATTTTAGCTACTTCATGTGTTAACTTAAAACAGAAAGCAAAGAATTTAATGTGTCTCACTGACCCAGCGAGTCTACAGAGGGGATTTTAGTTGAGAACACTGTAATTACCCACATTAATAATACTTAATACTCTCTTCTTTCAACTACTTTAGAACTTGCACCTAATTAATTTTCACAATACTCCTGTGACATGAGTACATATCAAATGCCATTTTTAAATGGAAAAACCAAATTCAAAAAGTTATTATTTGACTAAAAATAGAGAAATTACAAATTAATATTAAACTCGTAACTCTCGGCCAAAATAAAACTTCATTTTAAAACAGATCTTACTGACTCTTCCTGATCTGAAATCTACCATTTATTAGCTGTATATGAGAATTCACAATTAAACTCTCTCCACCTCAGTTTTCCCATCTTTATTTGCACTACCTGCCTCACAGGGCTATGGTAATGAAAATGCTGTATAAACTTTGCAAAGACAGTACTACATGCACTCCTTGATTTACCACCTTCTTAATGAGCTCCTGTAAAGTAGCCCTGAGGATAAATTTTCATTGGTAGAATTAGTTATGCTTATCGTTTTTAATTCTAAAGGGCCAACATGCCCATAGGGTAAAGGAGCTCCTTTTGAAAGACTAATATGAAACTAGCACAGAGTGATATCTATCAAGAGAAATAAATTCATAACCTTTCTTCCCTAAAGAATACCATTATTCACTCCTAGCTCCATTATGTCTTCCAACTTCCAACAGGTATTTATTACTCAAACTGTCCATCATTGTCTAGTAGCACATTGCCTAAGAGAAGTATGGGATGATAGGAAGTACACTCACAGTATTTGGGACTCAAAAGATGCAGGGTTGGAGGTCCAACTTCTTACTTACATGCAAGATCTTGGGCAAGTTATTTAATTACTCTAGGCCTCAGTGTCCTCTTTTAAATAGAGATAATACCAGTCCTAACTACTTCACAGAACTGTTGTGAAGCTCCAGTGATAAATGCAAGAAAGGTAAAGCATTTTAACATTAAAAGTGTTTTTAAAAATATAAAGAATTGTTCATTTACCTGTATACTGGGTTTTGAAACTTGTCCAATGTTTCTGAAAAAGCTAACGGGTCTTGAATATGCTAGAGTATGGCAACAAATCATCAAAATTCATGCTACCTCATAACATTGATGCTTTCATTGGTGTACCTCAAAACTTGGAAAAGAGACTCAAGAAATGACTATGGTAGGCAGGTAATAAGTATTCTAACTATTTGTTTAGAAATTTCTGGAGGAATATGGAACAGAATACCCCATTTCCACCCTTTTCTGCTGAAAATATTTCTAAATTATATTATTTACTTTTAAAATCTTTGACAATTCAGGATTGTACTCACTCGTGTCATCACTCTGAGTGTCAAGATAGGTATGCATATTTAGGAGGCTAAGTTGTATAGTAATGTAAAACAGAATTTTCAAGTTGCGCTTTTTCTTCCTTAAAAAAATTAATTTATCAGAGCCATACCAATCAAACTACCAGAAAATTATTTTATACAGTTAGAAAGAATAATATCAAAATTCATCTGGAAAAAGAAAAGGTCCAGAATATTAAGGGAATTAATGAAAAGAAATGTTAGGGAAGGTGGACTAGCCCTACAAGATCTCAAATTGTATTATAAAGCAGCAATCATCAAAACCACTTGGTACTGTCTAAGAAATAGAGGAATAGATCAGTAGAATAGGTTAGGTACTCAGGACACAGTAGTCAATGAATTCAGGAGTCTACTGTTTGATAAACCCAAGGTCCCCAGCCTTGGAGAATAAGAACTCACTGTTTGATAAACCCAAGGTCCCCAGCCTTGGAGAATAAGAACTCACTGTTTCACAAAGACTGATGGGAAAAGTGAATAATAGTATGGCAGAAACTGTGCATAAACCAATGCCTGATGCTGTACACAAGAATAAAGTCCAAATGGGTACATGATCTAAGTGTAAAGGTTGATACTATAAACAAATTAGGGGAGCAATGGATAGTGTATTTGTCATATTTATGGAGAATGGAGAAATTTTTGACCAAACAAGAGATAGAGAATATTATGAAGTGCAAAATGGATAAATTTGATTACATTAGGTTGAAAAGTTTTTGCACAAACAAACACAATACAACCAAGATTAGGAGGGAAGTAGAAAACTGGGAAAGAATTTTTACAACTAGTGTTTGTGATAAAGGCCTCATTTCTAAAATATATAGAGAATTCAGTCAAATTTACAAGAATACAAGTCATTCCTCAACTGATAAATGGTCAAAGCATATGAATAGGCAGTTTTCAGAGGAAGAAATTAAAGCTATCTATAGTCATATGAAAAAATGTTCTAAATCCATTGATTAGAGAGATGCAAATCAAAACAACTGAGGTACCACATGACACCTAACAGATTGGTTAACATGATGAAACAGGAAGATGATAAATGTTGGAGAAAATGTGGGAGAGTTGGAACACTAATTCATTGTTGGTGGAGCTGTGAGCTAATCCAACCATTCTGGAGAGCAATTTGGAACTATGCCACAAGGTCTATAAAAATGGGCATACCCTTGGCCCAGCAATATCACTTCTAGGGCTGTATCCAAAAAGATCATTAAAATGGGAATAGGTCTCACATGTACAAAAATATTTATAGTAGCTATTTTTGTAGTGGCCAAGAACTGGAAATCAAGGGAATGCCCATCAATTGGGGAATAGCTGAATGAGTTGTGGTATATGAATCTAATGGAATACTATTGTGCTATAAAAAAGGATGCAAAGTTGGACTTCAGAAAAATCTGGAAAGACTTGTATGAACTGACGCTGAATGAAGTGAGCAGAACCAGGAGAACGTTAAACACAGTAACAGTCACAGTGTGCAAGGATTATTTCTTATAGACTTAGTCCTTCATGTAAGGACCTAAAACATCCCCAAAGGACTCTTGAGGAAAAATGCCATCCACATCCAGAGAAAGAACTATGGAATCAGAATGCAGAATGAAGTGTACTGTTTTCTCTTGTGTTATATTTTGGTTTTGTTTCGTTTTTCTCATGGTTTCTTCCATTCATTTTAATTCTTCTATGCAATATGATTCATGTGAGTTTAAGTGTAGAATATATAATGTAAATGTAGAACCTGTATAAAATTGCAAGCCATCTCAGGGAGGGAAGGGGGAGGGAGGGGGAGAAAATTTAAAACTTATGGGAAGTGATTGTTGAAAACTGAAAACAAATAAATTAATCAAATTTTAAAAAATAATTTATATAAGTATAAAGGGGTTATAGGTGTATTATTGTATATTTTCTCATAATGAAACAGTACAGAAAATGCAATATGCCATCAGCCCTCAGACCACAAGAACCATAGAGGGAAGAAGGAAAAGCACAGTTTTCCCTCCAAACAGCTCCTAGCCTGTCTGGAGTTGGAATGGGATGCAAGATGAGAACGAGGTAGGATTTCAGAATAATCTAAGAGACATCTCAGAAGGTTGCAGTTTGACGTAAACCATGTCTGAATTAAATTTAACAAATGTTTATTTAGCACCTAATATATGTGAGGTCCTATTCTACAGGGAAAAATAATCATGGTCCCTGGCTTCAAATAAATCTCAATGTAATGTAGTAATTATCCAAGATTCTCTTCCAGTTCTAAATTCTAAGACTTTATGATTCTATGTTATTTAGTAAAATAAATGAACTTCCTTCTATTCCTGTCTTGTCCCATCCTACCTTTTATAGACATTCAGAAGTACCCAAAGCACCCATAATGAGAGGAAACTATAATACTCGCCTGGGAATTCGACCTTCATAGCTTTCCAGAAAAACATTTCTGCTCTTACAGGACAATTCTGGTTTCAGACTGTATTCCAATGGAATGAGAAAGACCTGACATTTTTCTAGTGACAAAGGGTATGTGAAATTCGAATATTGATTACATATTTTATAATTCAGTTCTATAACTCTATTTTGTGTTTGAGGCAACAACCAAATCCTCCTCTTTGTCTCTAAGTGAAGAAGCTTATGGGCTCAAAAGTTCAGTCTTTCTCAGAGTTAGACACCAAAGGTTTAAGATTTCCCACAGTTACTGCTAAATAAAGAAAATTCTGGGCTTGAGTTTAGAAGAACAATTCTTTCATAAAACATTCTAATTGCATGGGAATTATTATCCCAGCATCACCTGAACAGTTTGTATGTTTTCTTTGAGAAGCAGACCAGCTGACCTGATCCCATCTTTAGCCTCATTCTTGTCCATTAAAGAAATGGTCTCATCTAATCTCCAGGTACCAATGAGTCTAAATCCCTGGGTTTCTATCAATGACCTTCAAATTCAGCTGAGACCTACAAATTGACAAACGTATTCGAGAGAGACAGACAGACTGAGACAGAGAGACAGAGACAGAGAGAGACAGAGACAGAGAGAGAGGTGGTTTTCATCCCGTGTGAATGCTACACTCACTTTCTTTAATGTAACCAATCATGATCCTTCAACTCCCTGATGTTCCCAATTTCACATGATTTCTATTCCGTTCTTTTTCTATGCTTATAGAAATGAGTTGTATCTTCAATTCTGCATCTTTGGCATAAACAGGCAAGCCATTAATCCATTTATTAGCAGTTATACACATCACTGTTAATAAATGCTATCTTGCTCAGAAAAACATCTCACAATTTACCTTTTTGTTACATTTCACTCACAACATGTAAATGTGACTAGTAAAATGACAAAGGCCTTGAGATTAGTTGACTTTTAGCTATTGGGAGGGAAACAAAACAATCCCAACACTTAGATCCCTTAAGAATAAGTATCTTTACAGTACCAAGGACAGTGACTTACACATAGTAAGCATTCAATAAATGTTCTATTCAATTGCATTCTTGTGTCTGAGTAGGGTCCTCCAAGGTAGCACTCTACTAAATATATGAAAATCAAACCAAACCATGGTACTCTTCCCAACTCTTGTACAACCAACTTGGTTGTACAACAATTGTACAACAATTGGTTTCTTTCTTTGCCATTCTGGAATATACTTCAAAAATAGATTATGTATTTCCTTTGTGTAATACCTGAATACTAGATTGCAACACAATTGCAACAGATTGCACTATCTATTCTATGTACTTGAAATTAGAGCCTCTTGAACTCAATTTGCAAATATATGTGAATAATATGTAAATCTGTGTTTTGAGCAAAGACCTTGATATTTTTCTCTTAACACAAATGCAATAACTGTTCAAGAGGGAAGGGTCAGAACATGTTTTCTTCTCTCTACCTCACTCCTCACTCCCATTAAGGTCTTGACCAGCTTGTAACACAACTGAGCTTCAAAAATCTAGGAAAATTACTAGCTTGGCTGAATCACACTCAAACCTATAATAGTCATTCCAAATGTGCTTTAGTGACATTCTATAGATGTACTATTAATGCAATCCAGTTCACACTATTTCAAGGTCAATTTGGAATCTTTTTTTTTCTTAACCTCATAGAATCTGACATTCTCTGAGGCATTTTAAATTTAAGTGTTCTCACCTACCCTCCAGATGTATCTACACACCCTTTCTAGAGAGACTTGGGGGGAAATGCAGTTTACAGAGGTTTCCTAAGTGGAATAACAATGGTGCCTGTGAAATGTGTCAAACTGACAACTCTGTAAAACTGAATCCTTTAATTTAGCCATAGAAAGTAAATTACATGTCTCTTACATGTAACACCACTTCATAAGCCACAAGGAGGGAGACAGGAGCTCAGTCTTTATAAAGTCAGCAAGAAAACCAAGTGAAATGAGTTTCCAAAGGCACAACTGCCCCCTAGCAACCAAATGAATATTATCATCTCAACTCTCAAACAAGGATTTTCATTCAATTAGGGGATAGGATGAAAAAGAAAGTATTTCTTGAATCTCTCTTCACAAAACCCTGGCAACATTTCAACAATATTTTCCCCAACCCTGCTGTTCCCCTCCCCACAATAAAGCCATAAACCTTTATACCTGCAAGAGCTGTGAGAATATATAGGCCAACCCCTGCTTTTTTTTTCTTTGCAGATGAGGAAACTAAGGACCACAGAGGTAAAATGACTACTTATATCACACAGCTAGCAAGTAGTAGACCTTTACACTCCTAACTTCATGCTAATGTCTTACATTCACCAAGGACTTTACAAGAAAACACCTCAGACTCTCATACTTTATTATTGTAAAGGTAAACTTTGGTCTTACTATGTGGTAAAAGGAACAAGTGAAGACCTCTTAAGAGGATGCATTATGGGGATGAATGGCTCAGATGATGGGGAAGCATCCCCCATTCCACTACAGTCTCCCACTATGCTTCCATACATTCTGATCCCACATAAGACTCAGGATCAGGATGGAACTTTAAACTTTAAAAAGAAAGCAGAATAAAGCAGTAAACTTGGAGTCAGGAAAGCCAGGGTCAAATCTTACCTCAGACATTTGCTAGCTCTGTAACCATAGGCAAGTTACATAATCTCTCTGTGTCTTGGTTCCTTCACAAGTCATCCTTTCCAGTTCTAAATCTATGATCCTATGAATTTTTACCCTCCAATAACCATTTTATGATATCCATGTCTCTGGACTGTGCAGCAGCAAAGTAAAGAATATGTCACAGGAGTCACAAGAGCTTCCTCTCACTGAATATGACTAGGGAGATGTATGGGTATATAGTTAATAATAGTTCAAGAGCATCATCTCTCATAAGGATAGAAAAAAATCTAGCTAACATCTCAATATATATATACACATACATACATATATGTGTATATGTATATGTACATATGTATACATATATATGGTAACAAAATGGAGATTAGTGCTCTAATTAACTGAAATTTCTGCTTAATATTCAGCTAACCTCTTGTAGGACATAGAGATCCATGAAATCTTTTTTCCTAAATCATGGTTTCTCTTTGCTGTCAAAATAAACCAAGACTAGAGGTTGAATCTATTTCACCTCTCAGTTCAAAACAGCAGTTTCATGAGCTAAAAACACAACAAGTAGGTTAATAACCTAACCTTATACTCTGCATCTGTCTTTTAGCAGTTCTCATTATATTAACTTATTGCCTATTTTGTGATCCTTCATTGTTGAAATATGCTCATCTATATATATGATACACATACATATATGTGTATATAAACACATATGCATATATGCAAATGTATAAATACTATATATATATATAATTTTGCATTCTTTTATGACAATTTTTTATTTTACCCAATTGGGTGTAAAAATAATTTTTAACATTCATATTATTTTTTAGTTTGCATTCCAGATTTTCTCTCTCCTCTCCTTGAGATGGTAATTCAATATAGGTTATACATGCGCAATTGGGCAAAACTAACATTTCCAAATTAGTCCTACTGTGAAAGAAAATACAGAACAAAACACACGTACACACACACACATACAATTAAGTGAATAACAGTATGCTTCTATCTGCGTTGAGACTCCATCAGTTCTTTTTCTGGAGTAGATAGCATCAGATATTGTTTCGAAGTGACTTTTGAAGTATACTTTCCTTTTCTCCTTTTTTTCGTTTTATTTCTTGTTTTGTTTTCTTTTTCTCAAAAAGGCTTCAGGCAACCACTTTATAAGTGAACATATTCAGATCTTCTTATCTACTGGTTTCAAAGAAATGCCTGGTGGCTTATCTGTTTGCCAGTTGAAGACAGGCTCTTTGAGGATGGAAAGTATATCTTATTTACATTTGTAAACATCTCAGGGCCTAGCACAGTGCTTGGTATATAATGGGTGTTTAATAAAGGTTCAATAAATGACTAATTGAAGAATGAAGTAAGATATGATTGTATTTCCAGAGTTTTACTTAATCATGATAGAAACATGATCGCTTTGATAAACCATGATTATAATCTGTGAGGTCATATTTGTAAAGCACTTAGCACAGTGCCTGACACATAACAGGTATTCTATCGATGTGTATTCTCTCCCTCCCTTTCATTGGACTCCCTCAAGAGATGAGTTATCAGAAGAGGATTAGGGACTGCTATAGAAAACTCCCATATGAGAAACCTTCCTCTACAAATATAGGTTGGTACCTTAACTGCCCCTTGTAGCTTTAGAGACCTGCCTGGACAGTGCTTCTTAAACTGAGTCACAACCTCCTCTGGGGTCATGAGAAATTTGTCAACAGCAAAAGGCTTCTGAACATGCATCAACCAAAAACTAATTAAAAATCAAACACATAATGAATCCGAGGTGTTTCTAGAGGCACTTGCCTGTGTGGCATCATGGGGCTTTACTGCAGCCTTGGTTCTGAACACAAAACATGTGCACTTTGCACTGTGCATGCCCTCAGGCCATGCAACACAAGCACTGGATAGAGCAGTGAAAAGTTAAGTGACTTGCCCAAAGTCATGTAGTCAGTAGGAAGCAGGATTTGAACCCATTTCTTCCTAACTCTTGAGGCTAGCTTTCTATGCCTTTCAGCAAGCTTTCTCTACAGAACAAATATAACCGTAAGACTGTATTATTTTTCAACCTAATCAGAATATTCTATACATAAGTATGTTCAAAAATGTTAACAAAAATGAAACAAAAGTGATAGTATAGAAACTAAAAGATTTAATTAACCAAGACAAAATTAGCTTTCAGGTAAAATCTGGAGCAGAAGACAGAGCTAATGCCACAGAGGAGATTTTTAAATTGGCAAGTAACACAACCCTGAAAACAGGAGGACTGTGACAAGAGAAATGAGTAATGGAGAGGGAAGCATAGAGAAAGGAGTGAGAAGCTGAGGAAGCAAAGGGGCATGGTCTAAGACGCTGTGACAAATTCATGAAGAATTATAATTAAAGATCAAGCCACACATTTTGAACAGGATCCTGAAAAGAATGTGGAGGCCAGAGAAAGTAAGCACCGTGTGGATGAAAAATAATGTGGCCAGTACTTAAAAGATACACAGTAATGCATTGCTAACTCTTAAGGGAGAGCACATAACAAGACATAAAAATAGTTATGACAATAAGAAAGAAAACTGTGGATGGAGATTTACTTATTAAGGTAGCAGACTTTTTTCTTCTTGAAAACTGCAAAATGTCAAAATATCAAAAAGAAATATGACTATGGAAGGTGTGACTACATAAAAATGAGTGATTTACAAAAAAAAAAACCCATAAGATTTGATCTGATTATTTTATAGACAGATTATGAGTATGCTTCTCTGTTAATCAAAAAGCCCAAGAAAAAATCCCCAAAACATGGAGGATTAGGAGAATGCTTTTCCAGTTCTTATCTCTACATATACCAAATCTTATAAATGAGGCATTTATAGTTTTCATGTTTGAAAAATTAAGTAATTTTAGATCAAGGGAGGATGCTTTAAATAACAAATTTCTTATATTTTACTTTTTCCTTAAATTTCTCTGCTTTTCCATAAAGCTTTTTGGCCCACCATGGTTTCAAATTTTTTAAAGAAATTTCATATCTCTGCTACCTGTCAGTGGAAAGAACTAGGCATAACAGAGTCTTTCATCTACTGATAAAGTATCTGTCGATAGATTTTCTTTACTTAGTTATGGTATATGCTTGCTCCTCTCTTACTCACTTAAAAATGACAGCCAAAGCAAAATGCTGTATCCTTTACCATCTGGTTTGTCCCATTTTCTACATGCTCTCTTCCCTTATAATACTATAAAAGGTACAGGTTTTTACCTCATTTCCTCCTGTGCTATAAAATTAAACCATACAGCAATAAAGAAAAGAAAAAAGTAAGAGAAGCAATACAGTACCACTGAATAGGCACTAAATGGAGACTCTAGAGACCTGGGGTCTAGTCTTGGCTCTGATGTCAAGGATGTGACTTTAGGTACATTATAAAACTGAGAAATTGTCCCAAAAGAGATAGAAAGCTTTAAAGAATGAGATTCTCAGGCACAAAGAGAAGTAATGCTGATGGAGAAGGAAAGAGGTCCTCAAAAGGTAACTTATGAATCTTAACTCATCTTTTTCAGAGACAAAGGATCTTAGAGTTAGAGGTCAAAGAAATCTAAGGGGTCTTCTGGTTCAATCTTCCCATTTTACAGATGACAAAATGGAGTCTCCCCCAAAAAAGTGATGCAAATTCACAGAGGTATTAAATTATAGAGGTGGTATTCAAACCCAGGACCTTAACTTCACATCAAGGATTCTTTCCACTGTACTAAAGTTTAAAGCAATTCAAACTTGAAATTGCAATGAGACTTTTGGGACACTTTATTTATAAAAGATTGAAGCAAGGCCAGGTACCTGAAGAGGAATGTAAAACAAGGGTATGATCCTGATAGAACTAATGCCAGGAAGGCTAAATCCCAGAATAAACTGATGTTGCTTGGGAACACTAAAGACATCGATGAAGAAAGGCTTATGCTGGACTGGTCTACTCTTAATTTGCTACTATTTTCTCTTCCAAGGAGACTGACCTTTTATCTGAGAATATGGTCAGTGGTCAATAGGGAATTGAAGTCAATGATAGGTAAAGTGGTAGGAAAAGGAGACTGACCCACCCATTTTCAATGAGTTCAAGTCCCTGAGCCCTGATGAATTCCATCTTTGGATATTTAAAGAACTGGCAGGTGAAATATTGGGATCTATTACTTATATCTGAAAGCTTACATCAAATGGCAGAATTGTCATAGGGCAATTCTCTTCCTTAGAAAGGCAAATAACACAATTTAATCAGAGGCAGCGGAGGAAAGAAGAATGTAAAATGAAAATGAGAGACTCAAAATCTTGGGTTTTATTCCCACCAAGACACTAAAACACAGGAATAATAGGATGACTTATGGAATATTTTAAAGTGGAAGAAATGATCACAAAAAGTGAGTATGTCTTCACTGAGAACAAATTATGACAGGGAAACCTCATTTCTTTTACTGATATTGTTATTAGACTTTTAGATCAAAGTAATGTTGTAATTCCTTTCATCTAGACGTAAGAAAAAAGCTTGGAAAAGCCTCCCATGTTGTTCTTGTGGACAATATCAAGAGATGTGGATGATGTTGTTGCTGTTTAGTCTATTAGTAATGTCCAACTCTTTGTGACTCCATTTGGAGTTTTCTTGGCAAAGATACTGGAGGGGTTTGCCAGTTCCCTCTCCAGCTCATTTTACAGATGAAGAAACTTAGGCAAGTGGTGTTAAATGACCTGCTCAGGATCAAACAGCTACTGTTAGGTGGTCTCAGAATTGCTTGGATGACTAACCAAATTCCAACCAAACAGAAGTCACCAAGAGCAAGCTTGTGTCAACTTGGAGTCTAGTTGAGAATTCCAGAGATTTGTCTTTTGGCCCCCTACCATTGAATATTTTTAGCAGGGATTGAATCATGATAAAAAAAAAAAGAAGACATGCTTAGCAAATTTACAGATGACATGAAATAAGGAAAAATAGATAATGTGAGATGAAAGTTAGAAGACAGATTATATTCAGCAATATGTACAAAAATTATACATTATGTGTTTTTACTAATGATGCAAAGAAAGTCAACAGAAAGTAACAATAAGCATAAATAACAATTTAAATAGAAAAACAATAGGTTATATCGATAGTTAATAGGGGAGCTAATTGAGTTCCCTACAAAGAAGTGGATTAACTTGCTTCCAGAAAGGCATGATAATATACAATGTAACTTCCCTGGTTCCTATGTGGACCATGTGCAGGTGGTCTGTAGCTGATTCCAGTGTCTCCAAACCATGAGGAGATGAATTATTGATTGGTTATATAACTAGAACTGGGGTTCCTTCAAAAAGCACTAGTCAATCAGAGTGAATTTCTTGGTTCTGGCTCGTTCTAGACTGACTGGCATTGGGGGAAGAAATTTTCTCAACAGACAAAAAAAAGTCATCCACTTTATCAGAAGCAGGTCTCTGAATCATCATATTTTTAAAAGATTTCGTTTGGAAGAAGAATGAGAAGTGCTTTGTTGGCTTTCAAGAGGGCAAATCTTGAAGTACTCACTTGAAATAAGGACACAAACTTCACTCTTTTTCTGAAAGAAAAAGAAATCCACTTGGAATACTTTGAAAGAAAGGAGTTTACCCATTGGTTGACTTACTTTGCAAATATTTTTAACCAAATGAAAGATTAACTTTTCAGTTTAAAGTCCTAAAGTTAACATTATGGATGTTTACTAAAAATTCCAAGCTCTTTTTAATCATTACTATGCTACTGATTGGAAAGAAGAGAATACAGGCTCACATCCTTCAAACTTTTAAGTGCTAGAGATGATATGTGGCCAAGATAGAGTTAAGATTCTCTGTCAATTTCTTTTAGAAAAAAGAAATCTTCAAACACCTGGAAACATTTCAGAATTTTCAAGTTGAACTGTAGACTCCAAATTCTTTTGTTTCTGATGTAAGCTGTATTGAAGATGTTGACCTACCCAAAGATGAACTTATTGATTTTAGGACAAAAAAAACCTTATTACAGTTAGAGTTTAACTCGAAAAGACTTGGAGAATTTTCGTGTTCCTTGAAAGAAGTCTATCCTCACCTTGTAAAGTGAGCTACAGAAGCTTGAATTCCATTACAATAATACATCTTTGCAAATGGGAATCTTCAACACTTGTAACCATCAAAACAAAAATAAAAACCAATTAGATTTTCAAAATTTTTTTGTAATATACTCCATTTTATTCTGTGCATTTAAAAACATTATTCTGAGAAGGGATACATAGGTTTCAATAGACTTCCAAAGAGGTCTAAAATGTTAACCACTCTCTGTATAAAGACAGAAGAGAGCCTAGGATAGATCTATGGTGAACACCTAAAGTTAGTGGGCATAATATAGAAGATGTGCCGGTAAAGTTTACTGAAAAGGGATGGTTAGAAAGGCAGAAGGTAAACCAAGAGAAAAAATAGTACTATCACTCCAATCTAGAACATGATTTATGCTTATCAACTGATTGATTGAAGTTAGGAAAGAGGGACACATAATTGTTCCTATTTACAGAAAATCGGATGAGCATGAATCAATAATAGACATTTACCACGTGCCACACACTATGCTAGGTGTTTGAGAGAGGTTATATTCTAATGAGGCAGAAAATGAGTACTTGTGTAAGTATATAAATAATATATAAATAAAATACAAACAAAAAAGTACGAAATGGTTAAACACAAGATAATTTGTAAATTAGGGTAATAGCAACAGAGGAAAAATCAGGAGAGACAACATGCATAAGGTGGTACTTAAGCTAAAGGAAGAGGGAATCTATGATGTAGAAGTGAATAGGAAGCACGTTCGAGGCATGAAAGATGGTCAGAGGTACAATGGTACAGAGACAAGAAAGGAGGGATGCTGAGTGTGAGGACAAAATGCCACTTTATATGGATTACAGAGTAGGAGAGGGAGTAATGTCCAATAAGGCTAGAAAGATGGTTTGGGACCAAGTTTTGAAGAGCTTTAAAAGTGAAATACAGGATATGTGCATCCATGTGTGTGTGTGTGTATCTCAGGAGGTACCAGGGAGCTACTAAAGTTGTGTGAGGAAAGCAGTGACCATCAGATCCACTCTTTAAAATATCACTTTGGCAGCACAATGTGAACAATGACCTGGAATGGGAACACACTTGAGTCACAGAGACATCTATCAGGGAGCCATTGCAATAACATAGGCAAGAGGTGATGAGATCCTGAACTAAAGTGGCAGCCTTTAAAATAGAGAGAAGGTATTGAATGCAAGAGATGTGGAGGTAGAATGAGCACAATTTGACAACTGACTGAATATGTGGGTTGAAAAAGAGTGGGGGGGGGGGGTTTGAGGATAACCCTGAGGTTACAAATCTGGGAGACAGGAAGGATGGTAGTATAGCTAGATTGGAATGTGTTAGATTAGGAAGAGTTTTAAATATCAAACAGAGGACTTCATACTTGTTCTTGGATGTTAGAGGAAGGCACTAAAGTTTGTTGAGTAGGGGAGTGACACATCTAGACCTATGATTTAGAAAAATCACTTTGGCAGCTGTGGCGGGGGCATGAGAGAGACTTAAGCCAGGAAAACCAGTAAAAAAAAAAAAACCTATTGTAATAATCCTGACTCAAAATAAGAACATGAACTAGAATGGGGACCAGACAAGTAGAGTGGAGGGGACGTATCAGAGAGATGTTGGGAAGGTGGGGTTACAGATTGGAGAGGAATGAGCAGAGGGTGTGAGAGAGTGAGGAGTCTATCCACTTCACCTCTGCCTCCTCTCTTCCCTTGCTTCTTTCAAGGCTCAGTTCAGATCTCATCTCTTGTAAAAATCCTTTTCCGTCTAATGTCTTCCCCCTTGAGATTATCTCCCTTCCCTTCTGTTTACATCTTGTATATAGCTAATTGTTGATATGTTGTCTCCCCCAATGGAATGTGATTTCAAGGAGGGAAGGGACTATGTTTCTATCTCTTTTCATATCCCTAGCATAGTACCCAGCACTTAATAAAAGCTTGTTGATTGACTGATGTGCCTTTGACAAAAATGGAGAAGTTTGAGAGATAGGATGGTTTTGGAAAAAAGATAATGCGTTCAGTGTTCAATATGTCAGCTTTGAGATGCCTCTGGGATGTGCAGCTTGCTACAATCAACTGAAGATGCAACGCTGACACTCAGAGAGAAATTGAGTCTAGATATAGAAATCTGCAAGTCATAGGCCTAGAAATAATTCTATTAATGACAATAATAAATTATTCTTATGTATTTAACATTTGTATTAATTATACAATTTTGATTATAACAATATCTCAACTTTAACAATATATAATATTGACATATTTTATTATATAATTAAAATAAATATATAATCATAGTAGTATAATTATATTAATAATCAGAGGATATGAGAATGGAGAGAGAGAACAGAACAGAAGAGGACCCAGGACAAAGATTTGGGAAACACCTATAGTTATGGGGTAAGATGTGGATAACGAGCCAGTAAAACAGAGGGAGAAACAATCTAACAGGTAAGAAAATCAGGAAAGAATTGTATGATGAAAATGCAGAGAGGAGAGAATGTCCAAGAATAGAGGGCAGTCAATTGTGTCAGTTATAGCAGATAAGGGGAGGATGGGTGAGGACTGAGAAAAGATTTGATAGCTTTGTACATAATTTTGGCAAGAGCAGTTTCAGTTGAGTGATGAGTTAAGAAGCCAGAATTCAAATGAGTGAGGGGTGAGGACAATAAATGGTGATGGTGAGTTTGGACAGATTTTTTTCAAGGAGTTTGGTTGAGAAAAGGAGGAGATACATAGAACAATAAAAATCCTAGTTAAAGTTTTGTAAGGCTGGGAGAGACATTGGCATGTTTGAAGGTATTACTGATGGAATCAGTGGAGAAGGAAAGGATGAAGATTCAAGAAAAAGGGGACTGATTGATGAATCAATCTGCTGGAGAAAATGGAAGGGTATAGGATCAAGGGCATATGTAGAAGGATTGGCCTTAGCAAAGTGAGGGGCCACATCATTGTCAGAGACTAGGGGAAAAAAATGATTAGGGGATGATATCAAATATTTTTACAATGAAAATAATGAAGAGTGGGGAGAGATCTCTCATTGAACAGCCTCAGTCCTCTCAGTACAGTAATAAGTGATGCCCTCAGCTGAGAGACACAAGTATGGAAGAAATGTGGGCACTTTGAAAAGGCAAGTGAAACCTTGAATAACTTCTGTGGGAAGTGAGATGGGGAATTAATTAAAGAGGAATAAAAGGAATATTTTACTATATAGTAAAGACCCAGCTGAAATTGAATAACATGAATTTATAAATCCAACCAGTAGTCAGCATAACTATATGACTTCCTCAAGCTATGTTCAACATCATGTAAGCAGAAGCACAGGAAGAAGAGAATGAGAGTAATCTAGAGCTAAAGTTTATCAAGAGATGAGCAGTGAGAATACAAAGACTGAGAAATTGGAGAGCAGGGAACAATGTAGAACTGAAATGGCTAACTACAGAGTCAAGATTCAAAAGGTAGGAAAGCGAAGTCAGAGCAAGGCTAACACAGGGACAGCACAAAGAGTTTAGACCAGCAGCAAGAGTCGTGCAATCAATGACGCAAGGTCTCTCAGTGGAGGACAACACAAGAAAACTGAGCCAAGGCTTACAAACTGGAGACCTGGTGATGCTCCAAAAGACTCACAAAACCATCATCTTCAGTGGGGACACCCCTTGTACCCCAGACAAAAGCCATAGACCTCTGGGTAAATAATTCAACTGAACAGCAGATGCGCAGATGTCTAGACCCTAGAAGAATGACTTGAAGGCAGCAGCATCGTGCATAGAGACATTCTAGGAGTCCAGGTCTAAGCACCAGATCTCCAGGCTATACGAGAAAATTGTCTAGAACAAGCAGGACAGGCCAAGGTGATATGTCATATAAAGCCATAGGAATGGCTTATCTGTTTGTAGGAAACAGAAAAGACCAATGTGACCAGAGTGAGGGGGAGCTCCAGAAGATGGAGAGAAGTTTCAGTATGCAAAGTTTAATATTAACTGATGTGTCCAGATCCCATCTCAAGGCCAAGACCATGATTCCAAACCAAGATTGTGTAAGAAGACATGGTGTGGACTTAGGCAGTTTCCTACCCGGAGACTACAGGGAAATATGTTACACAGAGCAGAGGTAATATGAAGTAGCCCTGATGCCATATAGTATCATCCCAGTACTAAAGGGAGAAATAGGTTCTACTTATCCAATAGTCAGGATGGAAAAAGAGGGGCAGATCCTGAACTCAGCATAAAACACTCATCCAAGAACTGAATTGTAAAAAGAAGAAAACTCTCATAATGAATATAATGGATTTTTTTAAAATCTGAAAACAAAATCCATTGAAAGGGAATGACTCTGAAATTATCATAAATAGTATAACCAAAACAGAATGGGTTGACCACAAGGACTTCAAGAGTGAATGGAAGGCAAGAAGAAAGACTAAGACATACAAAATGAAATAGAAATATTTGGGAAAAGAATAAGCAGTTTAGAGCAAAAGAAAAAGATAGATAGCTTTACCCAAATAATCAACACTGTAAAAAACAGAATGGAGCAAACAACCATATGAGTGGGAAAAAGAATTGGACAAAATGATTTCTGAAGGTCTAATCTGCTAAGATTCAATGATTGTTTTATTATGAAAAAACTCAATGAATTGTCTATCAACTTGGCTAATACAGTAAAGAATGACAGGATTTATTTTAACTTGATTGAAAAATTTTAAACATATTTCTTTTTATACCCAATTTTATTTGTCCATCCTTATTCTCCTTTTATGTTCCTTGTCCTCTGAAGGTTAAAGAAAAGAAAGACTAGCATTTTAAAATAAGTCAGTGAATGGAGAACAGAATTCTTGAACTTCTGTACTTTGGGATCCTAACTCAATTCCTTTTTTCCCTTTTTTCTTTCTATATTATGTAACCAATAAGAAAATACTTTTACATCTGTCTTTCTCTTCTATTTCTCCCTTTCTCTGTTCCCTTTTTTCTTTCCATTCCCCATCTTTTCCACAACCACTGTTGGTTTCTCTTCTTTCTTCATCTCTTTCTCTGTCTTCCTTTTGCCCCATCTGCCTGTCCTTCTTCTCATGATGAGTGAGGCATCAGCTGTCGAGCCGCTGGATACAATATATTTTCACAGTACATTAGCACTGTTCACCAGACCATGCTGTGCCTGTGATTATGAAAAAAGTCTAGGCTGATTTTCTTACTGAGACCTATAGGCACTGGTCATAAAATTACCCTAGAATCCAAGAACACAGAACATTATTTCCTGAGCCCTTACTGAATGCCACAATAAGAGAGTGCATTATATCTTGTGGTCTAGCACCCCCAACCCCATCCCAAGGAATCTGTGGTTACATATTCTGGTCTGATCCTGGGGGCATGATCCAAAAGGTATCGCTTCCTCACTTTGGCTCATTGCTCTCGGCCAAGAAAAAGTTTATGTATATCTTATGTGTAGGTATGCCCAAATGAAAGAGGAATGAACCAACAAGCAATGGAGAAATTCACACACACACACACACACACACACACACACACACACACACACACACATACACACACACACCTTATCATACTCCAGTCAGTATAATAGAGAAAAGAGGGAAGAAAGGAAGGAAAGAAGGACAGAAGGAAAGAAGGAAAAAAGGAAGGAAGGAAGGAAGGAAGGAAGGAAGGAAGGAAGGAAGGAAGGAAGGAAGGAAGGAAGGAAGGAAGGAAGGAAGGAAGGAAGGAAGGAAGGAAGGGAGGGAGGGAGGGAGGGAGGGAGGGAGGAAGGAAGGAAGGAAGGGAGGAAGGAAGGAAGAGACGGAGGGAGGGACGGAGGGAGGAAAGAAGTTAAAAAGACAGAAGGAAGAAAAAACAAAACCAGTTTCATAGCTCAATTTTTTATAGACCACAGATAGGGCAGCTTCTCTAACAAGAGCCCATCCTACTGAGCCTTAATCAACTAAATATCAAGAGGCAGTGGCAGCCTCTGAATTGTAATCAGTAAGGAGATCTCAATGAGCAAGTCTGACTTGATCAAATCCCACTTTCAACCAGAAGCAACTTAGCAATATGTAGCATCAGAAACCAGACATTAATTTATTGGCCATTTTAGCATCAGAAAGGGGAGTCTTCCTTGGTAAAATGGACAAGATTCCGTGAAATCCCACATATCCACCTGCTTTTAAGTAAACTCACTTTAGCACAAAATAAAGGCCATCTAGGTTACCTGATACTCACGTGTTTGGCTTCAACTACCTTCACTGCCTTCTTCCCATTTTTCATCTGGCCTCCTTACAGGCACAGGAAATTTTAAATCCTTTTCAGTGGGACCCACTTAACATTATAATTAGGCCAAGGGTGGATTAGGTAGCTACCTATGTGGTGGAGTTGGATGGCCTCTAGTCCCACTCCTTTGTGCCTCCTGAGGAGGTAAGTTTGTCTTTGGTTGTCCAGGTAGGAGAAGAGAGAGACCTATTTAATTCTTTTGCCTAGGGCTGACCCTAATTACAATGCATCGGATGAAGCCCATTTTTAATAGGTCACCTTGTGCCCAGACAATCCAGGCTCATGCTCTTTGTAGCACTTGTGCTACTTTGCCAGGTATCTCTCCTTTTGTCTGGACTCTTCTTCAAGCTGATGCTCAGGTAAAATGCTGAGCATGAAGACATAAAGACCTGAACACTTTTTATTATTTTATCTTCAAAAAACAAAGAAAAAGACATTGGTCCACTTGACCTGGATTTCTGCTTTGCACTTTGCCTACCCTCACAGACCTAGATTTGGAAAGAACCCTGGAAGTCCCTCTTTTTAACTACAGATAAGGAAACTGAGACCCCAAGAAGTGGTCTAAGGTTACAAAGGCATTAGTGGAGGAGCAAAGATTTCAATAAAGGCTCTTTGTCTATTGCATTGTTTATTTCACTATCATTCCCTATGTGTGTACTTGTTCTCCTCATTATTTGTCCTTGTGAATTCCCTCCAAAATACAGCATTCTTAGGGTGATCAAGGATGAGTACAAGACTCTTAAGATAAACAGATACTTAATAAAAATTTGTTTCTTTCTAATTGAATTGAATACCTCAAATCCAGCATAGACTCAGTACCCCTATGGCCTAGAACTATGGAATTTGCAATGGACAGTAATGCATAAGAAAATTCTTTTCTGCAAGACTGAAAAGAGCAGTTGAGCAGTTTTACAGGAGTCCTGCTTATTCATGGGACTTTGACAGCTCCCAAGAGCCTATTTATTGAAAGATTAATCTCTTTATGTAGCAGCATCCATGGTTGAGAATCAGAGATCTTAAAGCTATAAGGGATGTCAAGCGATTACTAGTCAGCCCCCTTGCCAGGTGGTGTGTAAGATATTATTATCCACATTTTACAAGTGAAGTAACTGAGGTCCAGAGACCCTAGTGCTTTGCCCAGAGATAGTAGGAAAGGGAATTGAAACCCAGATCTCCTGGGTACACTGGGTACAATGCTTGTTGCACTGTCATGCTTTTACCCTGGAATTCCTAATTCAAAATAATGCTGTATTCTTTCTGTTTTTACAAATCTCAAGCTGTTTTAAGTATTTTTAGTTACAGTTGCCTCAGGGTTCCTTAGATTCAACTGGGACCAAGACACTTCAGTCCCAGAATCACTTCTTGGAAAAAATGTTTTTAAGGTATTTCAGAAACTTCTCCCACCCTTATCCTAGCAGTACTCAATAAACAATCCAGTAGCTACCTATTACTTCTAGGATCAAATATACACTCCTCTGACATCAAAAGCTCTTCATATGTAACCTGAACCTTTCCTATATCTATAACCTCCTTACACATTATTCCCATCCATAAACCAAGGTTACAACTTCACTGGCCTTGCTCTTCTGATATACACAATTCTTCATCTTCCATTTTCATGCCTTTGACTCTAAAGAATTGGTCATTTAATACATGTGGGTATTCTCTCCAAGGATGCATATCACAAACTTTGTATGCCTGCTTATCCTGTACAAATCTTGTCCAGGTCATCCCATAAATTTTCTACAGGGAGTCTAAAAATCATTCTGTAGGCTCTTCTCAATTTCTCTTCCCATTGAGAGGACACCAAATGAACACATTAACTGTCCATCAGTTTACCTGTGGGTCAGCTAAATAGTTCCATGGATAGAGCACTGGGCTTAGAATCAGGCAAACTCATTTTCATGAGTTCAAATTTGGCCTTAGACACTTACTAGCTGTGTGACCCCGGGCAAGTTATCTAACCCTGTTTGCCTCCATTCCTCATCTATAAAATTCATCCTCAACTGGAGAAGGAAATGGCAAACCATTCCAGTATCTTTGCCAAGAAAACTCCAATATAGGATCACAGAGAATCAGACAAAACTGAACCAACTGAACAACATGTTTACCTGTTGCTCTTGTCATGAGTAGAGTTCACCTTAATTTTTAACCCTAATTTTTTTTGATGATCTCTTTAATACTGCTTCTCCTTCATAATTTCTTGTTTGTCCTATAGGGCAGCCTGCTCATATACACTCTGTGACCCACCTGAGGGAATATCACATTAATAAAATCATAGAAGCATTCACCTCAATTCTTCATGAATTCATGACTTTATGTATGACCCACTATGACATATCACCACCAGAAGGAATATTGCCATTTAAAAAGAAAAGAGTTGTTAGCAAATGGAATAGGAATGACCACTACAGGAAGGAACCTATGTTATGATGGAAATGCCCAACTTTTGAAACCGTTGAAGAGTATTGGTTTCTGCAGGAGCTACGATCTGATGCTGTTGGCATGAATACAGTACCAGAGAGGATAGTGGCCAGGCATTCTGGCATTCAAGTCTTTGGATTCTCCCTCATTACAAACAAATCAGTATTGGATTATGAAAGCTAGGAGATGGCCAGTCATGAAGAGGTACTGGTGGCTGGGCACCTGGCTGCCAAGAAGTTGGAGCAACTTGTCTATACTCTTGTGGAAAGCATGCAGTCACCTTCTGAAATGACATTTTGACCCACAGGCTGCCTGGACTCCCCTTTCCCTGCTGTCCACTTTGTTTTCCAGACACTGGTGAGCTTTGCCTCCTTGCTTGAGCCATTTAGCTTTCTGCCCTGAGGTTTTGATAGAGAAGTGAGAAATGTTGGTATTCTACCTCCTCAGATTATCTACCTATCCTATCAGGCCCTATCCTAATGGTATGTAATTCTCTTTTATTCCATTGGTCCCTTTCCCACCATGGAAATCTAGATCATTCAATTGTAGCTCCTACCTACCATCAAATCCCAACATCCTTCATTTCACTTGCAATAGACTTGTCTAAAGATTAAGTCCACTTTACACTAAGGCTGCTGCTAATATTTTGAAAAAACTACTCACACATTCTCTGAGGCCTCACCTTGCCATCCTAAGACTTCTGAGGCCCTTTGTACTCCAGACTAGTATGTATTGCAAATTTAGTACTAAGTGGAAATAAAGAGACAGAAAAAAATGAGTTACTATTGCAGGAAGAAGTTTAGGGTTTATTCAAAGAATTTTGCAGTTTCTCTAAGGCAATCCAGGTTACTTTGTTCCTATTCAATTCTGGGCCCAACTAATTGACCACTTGAAGTATATAGATATATAAGGTGCTTATAAACAAACACAGAGGTAGATGAGCTCTACACTTTGTCTGTGCTATTGCAAAATATACTCTGGATAAGTATTCTTAATCCAATTTGATTTTCTTGGGTGAATAGCTAAATTAAACTTTTTGATTGATTATGGACCTCATTCAGGTGGTTCTGCAATGTTCTAAGCCAATGCAATCAGTTTAATATCTTCTGTTATAGGAGTGCCACCCTAAGGAATATGAATTCCATACTAGATCTGCTCTGAGATGGAGTACATACCTTTAACAAACATAAATCTCCCTTTATAATCCTCATCAGATGGTCATTGAACAAAGTTACCTCTTTTATTTTATCATTCAGAGAATTTTATATAATTTGAGGTGAATATCGTAGACACAACATTGGACCTGGAATCAAGAAGATCTGAGTTCAAATTTGGGCTCAGAGAATTACTAGCTGTGTGATCTGGAGCAAGTCACTTAACTTTTATCTGCTTCAGGTTTTTTTTTGTTGTTATTCAGTCATTTTTCAGTCATATCTGACTGTGACCCCATTTGGGTTTTTCTTGGGAAAGATACCGTGGTGGTTTGCCATTTCCTTCTCCGGCTGATTTTACAGATGAGGAAACTGAGACAAACAGGGTTAAGTGACTTACCTAAGGTCACACAGCTAGTAAGTGCCTGAGGCCAGATTTATACTCAGGAAGATGTCTTTCTCACTTCCAATTAAGCATTCTATCTACTGTACCATGTAGCTAAAATGGGAATAATAATCACATCTATTTCCTAGTATTGTTGGGGGAGGGATGGAATAATATTTGTAAAGCACTTTGCAAAACTTAAAGTGCTATATAAATACTAGCTATCATTTTTATTATTATTTTAACATATGTATAGGAGAGATTATTTAAAATAAGCCAAATATTATGTATTATGATCAAGTGGGATTTATACCAGAAATGCACGGATGGTTTAGTATAAGGAAAACTATTAACATAACTGATTATATCAATAACAAAAGTTTTAAAAATCATATGGTTTTATTGATAGATGCAGAAAAAGCTTTTGATAAACTACAACACTAATTTCTATTCCAAACACTTGAAAGTATTGATATAAATTGTTTTTTTCTTAAATTGGCTTTTAAAAAGCATTTATCTAAAACCATCAGCAAGCATTATTTGTAATGGGGAAAAGTTAGAAGACTTCCAAGTAATATCAGGTGTGAAACAAGTAAGCCCACTGTTACCAATATAATTTAATACCGTACTTAAAATCCTAGAAATAGCAATAAGCAAAGAAAAAGAAATAGAAGTGATCAGAAAATGAAATGAGGGAAGAAGAAAAGTAGAAAAAAGAAAAAAGAAATTTACATGACAGCTATTATATATTTTAAAAAGATAGAAAGTTGTACATAATCAATTTGCATTTTCATATGCAATCATATTTTTATTATGCTATGAAAATGCTTGTTTTATTCCATAAATTAAAATTAACATAACTTTTTTAAAAAGTAGTGAGTTTCAAAAGAGACATTTGTTCTACCAAATCGAGTTAATTTATATAGTCAAAAGTGAACACTGTGGGATCAAATATTCTCTACATCTTTCAGTCAATTCTGTAATGGTAATGATGAAACCTATTGTATATCATTTATGAAAGTATGTCTGTTACTTGCTAACATTCCAAAGATGACCTCAATATATATTTAGGTTACTCTCATACAAATCTTGCAGAGATAGAGGCATTGTGCTAAAGTGAAAAGATTCCTCACTCTAGAGTTGGGAAACCTGTATTTAAATCTCTTCTCTAACATTCACTACCTATGTGACCTTACCTGAGACTCAGTTTTCTCATCTGAAAGGTGAGGGCTTGATGTCTTTTGAAGGTCCCTTTTAATGCTAGAACTATAATTTATAATTCAATACTTCAAAAGTACAATAGGGTTGGATGGTAATTTCCATTCTCTATATTTCATTTTTGGGGTAATAATATCTAAGACTTTTCTTTTATCTTTGGCATCTTTCCTTCCAACCATAATTCCCATCAGTTTCCCAAAGCTTTCAAAAGCATGTCATTTCCAACATAGAGCCCTCTATATATACATAGCTTACTCTAGATGTTCTTCTCCTCTTTTTTTCTTTAGTGTTATTTCCATCACTGAATGTGGTAGCTCAACTATCCTTAACAGTTAAGAGAATTTGCAACCAATTGATAAATGGTCAAAGGATATGAACAGGCAATTTTCAGAGGAAGAAATTAAAGCTATCTATACTCATAAGAAAAAATCCTCTAAATAACTATTTATTGGAGATATGCAAATCAAAACAACTCTGAGGTACCACATCACACCTATCATATTGGCTAATATGACAAAACAGGAAGATGATAAATGTTGGAGAAAATGTGGGAGAGTTAGAACACTAATTCATCGTTGGTGAAGCTGTGAGCTGATCCAACCATTCTGGAGAGCAATTTGAAACTATGCCACAAGTTCTATAAAAATGAGCATTCCCTTGGCCCAGCAATATCACTTCTAGGATTGTATCTCAAAGAGATCATAAAAATGGGAAAATGTCCCACATGTACAAAAATATTTATAGCAGCTCTTTTTGTGATGGCCAAGAACTGGAAATCAAGGAAATGCCCATCAATTGGGGAATGACTGAACAAGTTGTGACATATAAATATAATGGAATCCTATAGTGCTATAAGAAATGATGAAAAGTTGGACTCCAGAAAAACTTGGAAAGACATATGAACTGATGCGGAATGAAATGAGCAGAACCAGGAGAACATTATCCACAGTAATAGCCACAGTGTGGGAGGGTTGTTTCTGATAAACTTAGCCCTTCATAGCAATGCAAAGACCTAAAATATTCCCAAAGGATTCTTGAGGCAAAATGCCATCCACATACAGAGAAAGAACTATAGAATCAGAACACAGAATGAAGCAGACAATTTTCTCTTGTGTTATGTTTTGGTTTGGTTTGGTTTGGTTTTTCTCATGGTTCCTCCCATTCGTTTTAATTCTTCTATGCAACACGACTAATGTGAAAATATGTTTTAAAAGAATGTATGTGTAGAACCCATATAAGATCACAAGCCATCTCAGGGAGGGAAGGGAGAAGGAATGGGAGAAAATTTAAGAGTTATGGAAGTGATTGCTGAGCACTGAAAACAAATTAATTAATTAATTTTTTTTTAAAAAAGAGAATTTGCTACAAATATAGCTGCAGATCTTTTACATCTTTCATATGTTTGTTGACCTGCTTCTAGTTTTATCTTTAAATACTCTATAGATGATTTAACTTAATTGGGTCACTCATCAAGCTTTTTAATTTTTTTCTCATTGTTTCTTAATGGTTTAGGAGACAATACTTTCAGTAATCTTCCACTATATTCCTTCCATTTATAATGAGTTACTATTTTAAACTACTGTTGCCTTCATCTACTATATGTTTGTACTTAGAAAGTAATTCAAAAGTTTGCTGACTAAAAAGATTTTCAGACTCTTTTGGTCTCCTTATTTTGTTTGACAAGTGATTTATATTGATTAAATGTCTGTGAAATTTTGATTATCAGTGTTAATACCCTTCATTAAGTTCACATTTTTGCATTAACTCATTTCTATATTCCAGTTTGGAATTATTTTAATTGCATGCTATATCTTGTTCTTCTTTTCATATTTTCAGTTTTGCATTTTATTAATCTATTTAATTTGTCTAATAATTTGGTAGTTACAGCAGCTAGGTAGCACAGCAGATAGAGCACCAGGCCTAGAGTCAAGAAGACTCATCTTCCTGAGTTCAAATTTGGCCTCAGGTACTTACTAGCTGTGTGACCCTGGGCAAGTCATTTAACCCTGTTTTCCTCACTTTTCTCACCTGTAAAATTAGCTCGAGAAGGAAATGGCAAACCACTTCAGTATCTCCCCCCTCAAAAAAAAAACCCAAATTGGGTCACAAAGAGTGGAACATGACTGAAAAACAACTATACAACAAAATCTGATGGTCTGACTATATATAAACAGTTCCTGCAGGAATGAATCCTTTATAATTGCCTGTCAAACTTTATTCAGTTTAATGATTCTGATACTATTCAATACTCTTTACAACAAGTATCTTTTAGTTATTTTCTCACAAAATGTTTCATGATATATAGGTATGAGATTTCTGCATAATCTAACAAGTCATGCATATTCCTTTGTTCCTGACCTATATTTTTCACTGTCCTCACCCTATGTCTACCTTTGTATTAAAGTCATTGACTGACTAGATAGTCTTATCTAGTACTTTGTAGAATTCTCTCTGCAGATCACCTCTACAACAGATGTTAGTACATAATCCATAATTATTTTCATAGCAGTCTTTTTGAAAACATCACAAATTGCAATATGATATAACTAAATATAGCATAAAATGATGTTTCTTATAACCCATGGGTGAATAATAAATCCAATTCCACTGATTCCATTATTTGCTTCTCCAAGAATGAGTAAGTACTCTATCCATTTTGTTACAAGTTTTCTTTAGTTTTCAGGTTCCATTTACACTGAGAACACCAGGATTGACGATATTCCGTTTCTCCAGTAAGTATGTCTACTTGTTGGTCGTTGGACAGGTCACATTTAGAGCACAAATTTATTATTTATGGCCTAAAATTGCAATTGCTAGAATCCTCTAATCCTTTTTCCACCACTTTCCTACTATCACTGCAGAAATAGAAGGGGAGGTCACACAGTTTTAGGGGGAATTTTATATTTTTCTTTAGTTCATGAGTTACCTTGGCCAAAGAATACATGGTCAAGTGGCTAGTCTATTCAGTTAGTTTGATTCACTGAAAGCAGCCACTGCTTCAGTAACTGTTCACCAATAGTTTCCATCACAATAGAATCTTACCAGAGCTGATCCTTCACTGGCATAGCCTCTGAAAAGCCAGGGTCACCTCCACACTTGGATGACGCACTAAGAGAACACTGTGCTTATATTATTTCCACATACCACAAATTGTCCAATCACTTTCTTAATCATTAGTTGTATCAATTCCTAGCTCCTCCAACAGTTTTTATTTTTCAGTATTCTTGACTTACCAGAGTCCTTCCAACATCGTCTATTTCCACCTTTTATCATCTTTGTCAATTTATGAATATGAGTTGAAACCACAAAATTGTTCCAATTCAATTTTTTTAGATTTTCTAAATGTTTATGTTACTTGGAAATAAGCCCTTAAAATTACTAAATTTTAAAATTGGGACACCAGAAATCACCTCATTTAAGCTCACAATTAAACAGACAAGAAAGCTAAGGTTCATAGGGTATAATTGACTTACCTAAAGTTACATAGTTATTTTGCAGCAGAAGTAGAGAAGTCTAAAACTCAAATTTCCAGTACAGTGCTGTTTTTCCAGTACTGTTTATCTGGGAGGGTGGGGGGGAACCCTTTCAGCGTGCTTAACTCAGTAAAAAAATCATATTTACTATGTGACAATTATATATAAGAAGCCTGAAATGTATTTGTTACTGAGGTCCAAATTAACTATGAACTATGAAATACAGCTCTTGAGTTGTGTCTATAGCTTCAAAATGGGTAGGTTTTGTTGGTTTATTTTACCAAGACCTAAGGTATTCATTGCGAGTGTAATCATCCACACCAATCAGGAAGCTTGAAGTACATGTAAAATAAAAAATTTTTGATTGGACAGAATCTAAATCTTCATTGACAACTATAACCCTACCTCATGACAAATGGAAATCAAAATGAACAGAAGACTTCTAACTCCATAAGGGAAATCTTACTTATAAAACTACCGTATAAAACCATCACTGGCCAAAGAGTCCACATTCCATATATAATCATGGCTTTTCATTATTACCCTCTGGAAGATTGTCACACGCACACACACGTATGTATTTTCACATATACATATATGTGTATGTATACATATATACACATATGTGTGTATATGGGTGCACACACAGAGACACACACGTCTCCATTTTTTGAGAAAACCAAAGAAAAAAAGCATCTCAGGGACTTGTGGAAAGTACCAGTCTCATCAACTTTTCATATTGAACTACTAGTCATTGCTACTCTTTCAATGATCAAACTTTATCCAAATATGCTTAGGATCCTTGGGCAGGGGGCATGCCACATAAGAGAAAATACAATTTTATAAAGATGCCAGACAGTACTATAAGTTTTTTAAAAATGTGCTTTCACCCATTGTTATTGGCACTGGCCTTTCATGTATGGACCTCCAAAAAAGCCATCCCACTCTGCAGCTCTATAACTACTCAAAACCACGAGGAAAGAGTCTCTACTAATATATTTATTTTTTCCAACAAACTAGTGAACACATTTCAAGCAATAGTATGGAAAATAATTTGTCAAGAGAAGATTTCTTATGATTCACATGTGGAGTAGACTCTCACCGAGGTTATCAAATAACCAATGGAGGAATGCTCACAGAGGGAGAAGTGTATATAAAAAGGAACATATATAGGAAAGACACACATGTAGGGGACTTATGCGGCCAAGTCAACTTAAATCTCTGAAACTGAAGGAGTTGTGATGTCCTCTAGTGATATCATCACGATACTTTCAGGCAGACCTAAAATCTTTGGTGTGATATTGATTCTCTGCTTTCATGGCAACCGTAGCAAGCTTCTACTGGCTCCAAGCTTCTAGGCTTTATCTCTTCAAAAACACCTGCTAGCCAACTTGCCTCCCACATGCTAGAGTGTAGTAACTAGAAGGGCAACCATGTCACTTGGACAGAAACATTTCTTATAATTCCAGTTTTAGGTTGTTATGGAGATACTGTATACCTTCAAACCCATTTCAGGAAGATGCTGCCTTAGAAACTCTTCTTTACTCCCAATATTCTCAATATTGACTATGTTTATTGTTCAAATTATATCTATATATGTACATACCTGTATATATATATGTGTGTATGCATATATATGTATGTATGTATGTATTGTGTAAGCATGTATGTATGAACACACACTCACCAGAAGCATAGCCAGGACAATATATGCCAAGAGGGTAGAGGACAAAGAATTCTTCTTTTAGTTCTTGTTAGGGTTCAAATATATATAAACACATACACACACATGCACACACACACACACATATATACATACGTGTGCACAGCATTATATAATATCTATTTCAATAGATAGACAGAGACATAAATATGCAACAACCTTCCTGCCCATCCCAATAAACTAAAATTTTCTTTACCAAGTTCTCTGTGACTTCTTGTTAAATTAAGGTTATCTTCTGGTTTTCTAAATAATACTTGGACTTGAGGGGATGTGGGAGACGTATCTTTTTTCTTCCCTTTAACCTGAACCCTAATTCAGACCTGATATTTTTTCTGCAGAATAATTAAGTGCATTTATACCTCACTACTTCATTCTATAAAAGCTAATATGGTACTAATTCCATTACAAACTAATATTCTCTCTAGCTATAATTTGAATAATTCTACATAGGTGAATAATAAACTTAGGGCATATGACACTCATGAAAGAAGAAATAAAGGAAGCAAAAGGAAGGAAAGGAAGGAAGGGAAGGAATGGAGGGAAAGAAGAAAAGGAAGAAAGGGAAGGGAAAAGGAAGGGAAGGAAGGGAAGGGGAGAGGAGGAAAATTAAAGGAAGGAAAAAGAAAGCAGACATGAATGGAGAAAAAAAATCTTCATAAGCAATACATGGAGAAAAGAATAAAAAAGGTTATTATTTTCCTAATATTTGATGAAATTTTCCAGCATGTAAACAGTGATGGAAATTAATCAAGGAGCCTTTTATTTAGGGAATACTCTGGGTATCCATTTGTTACACCATCATAAAGAAGAGGTGCAATGAAGTACCATTTCACTGTTATGGCCGGGGCAAAGATGGGAGGAATTCTTAGACAATCAAGAGAAAGAGGCCATTACAAAAGTAATAGAGGCAATTTCAATTATATAAAATTGAAAAGCTTTTGCACAAATAAAATCAAGGCAACTAAGACAAGAATGGAAACTTCTGATCTGGAAAAAATGCATCAAATATCTCTGATAATGGTCTGACAGCCATAGTGGTAACTAATAAACATGTAAGACAAAGCAACATTCCCAGTGGATAAGGAGTCAAAAGATTTGTATAAACAAGTCTCAAAAGAATTTCAAACTATTAACAATCATATGAAAGATTTTTCTGATAACTAATATTGAAAAAAGTGAAAATCAAAGCAACTTTGAGGTCTCACCTAATACCCAGAAACTTGGAAGAAAAAAATGACAAAAGATGGGAATGGTTAATGATGAGGGACTTTGGATATAAGAAAAGTACACTAATTCACTATTGGTAAAGCAATGAATTGATCAGGCTATGTTTGAAAGCAATTTGGAATGATACTTTAAGAAAGGGAACACAAAATTTCAGAGGAATATGACCTTGGAGCTACTGGGCAAAGGGAACCACAGGACCAAGTGGACCTTGTACACAAGAAAAGAGAAGATACTGAGAATCCTTAAAGTTCAGTATCACAAGAATTGCTGGAAGACTTTTTTTTTGCCAAAGTCAGAGGAAAACAAAGAGGGAGACAGAGAGAGTGACAGCGACAGAGAGAGAGACAGAGACAGACAGAGAGACAGAGACAGAATCCTACTACACTCTGTGTGTGTAGCAATGTTTTGTTTCTGCTTCATGTTCAGTTGTGGGCCACTGTGATCATCAAATTTTTTTTTTGGTCATATTCATACCTAGTCAGTTATATCTCAGCTTGTGTTGGTGACGTTTGTTTTTTTTTCTCTTTAGGAGATTGATGTATCCCAAATCTCAAGCACACAGTCCTAAACTCTCTATCCTATGTCCAATTAGATGTCCTAATAAGATTATGAGTGGAAAGAATTTTTAAAAAGTGAAAATGAGAGAGAGGAACTTTTAAAAAAAGATTAGAAGAATGTACATATTTATGCCATGACAAAGATAGGGTTGGCATTTGCTATGTAGAGAAAAAGAGTGGCACAACCAAGCCAAAAATCACTGAGTAAGGGAAAGAAGTTAGATCTCAGTTTAGCACCAATACCAAAGGCATTAGTGACACACATCTTCTAGCAGGAGGAGAAACAATATGGCACAGTGGATAGGATAAGGGACTTGGAGTGAGGAAGATTGGATTCAAATCTTACCTCAAATACTTACTAATTGTATGGCCCTGGCCTCTTTCCATATTCTATAAAATAAGAGTATTGAACTAGATTACTTGCACTCCTTTTGACCCAGAGATCCCACTGCTAGGCAAATTTATTAAGGGAGTTAAAACCAGAAAAAAAATTAGATCCCATTTATACCAATATGTTTATAACAACATTTTGTGTAATAGCAAAAAAAAGGGGAAGGGAATAAAATTAGATGCTCATTGATTGAAGAATGGCTAAAAAATATGTGGCACATGAATATAATGGAATATTATTGAACATTTAGGAAGTAATTAAAATGAGTGATTTGGTGAGTCATGCGAAGACACATAAATGAATACAAAATGAAGTAAACTGGTAAGGTGAGGTGGGAGTAAGAATTTGCCCAATAACTACAACAGTACAGAATTTTAACAAGAATCTGAACCCTAAGTAATTACAACCACTATATCTTTGCCCTGAAGAAGACTTGATAAAATTCACACACCTCAACTCTTTGCAGCAAGATAATGCTGCAAAGAATGACTGTGGAATGAATGTGGAATTTTGCAAATACTGCCAGTCAAGATTGATATGTTGATTGGTTTTGCTAAACTTCTTTTCCTGGTCACTCTTTTTAAAAAATCTTTTCATATATGGTGATTTTCTAGATAGGAGAAATTGGGAAATCTATAGTTCAAAAATGAAAGCAAAGAAAAAAACAAATCAATTTCTAAAAAAGATTTAATAAGAGGATCAGAAAGTTATAGCAATTTATTTTAAAGAAGGGATCATATATAAGACCAGCTTAACTAATCACTTCAAAACAGCTAGAAATATGCTAAATAAACTTTTTAAAAACCTAAAAGAATGGATAGAAACAAACTATATAAGAAGAAACCCTAGCAGGGGTGGAGAGGGCAGGAATAGCAGAGTAATGCAGCAAACAAGTAAGGAAAGCAAAAGTCCTAATAAAATTAAGAAAAAATATAGCTTAAGAGAATCCCAGAAAAAGAACTGCAGGAGAGTAAGTCTGGAATAACTACAGTTAAAACCTCAGAAAAGAGAATGGAATGAACCCAAGAATCCCATGACTAGATGGAAAACTTTTTTTTTAATTTCCTTAATTCTTTCTAAAAAAGGAATTGAAGAAAGAGAAAAGGAAGGAATTTAGAGTTATTAAGAGAAAACTGCAATGAATTATAGATACTTTGAATATATTAGCAAAGCAATGCACATCCTAAAAAATGTCTGAGCCAGAACTTTAAAATTCAATGATAAACCAAGAAATATTAGAGCAAAATCCAAAGGAAGACTACGTCATGCCTTTCATCAAAAGCTAACAACATAACAAATGAGGTTCAGGGACATCATCATCATGGTTAACAGTTATATATCACCTACTATGTGTCAGGTATTGTTCTAAGTGCTTTACAATAGTTATCTCATTTCATCCTCACACAAGACCCAAAAAGGAGATGATATTTCTATTTCCATTTAACAGATGAGGAAACTGAGGTAAACAGAAATCAAATGACTTGTCCTGGGTCACACAACTACCAAGTGACTGAGGCTGGATTTGAACTCAGGTCTTCTGAGTCCAAGCCCAGCAACTGTCCATTTTGACACCTAGCTGGCTCTAACAACTCAAGAATCATTGGTCTTCCAGAGGAACATAAGGAAACAAATTTCTCCAGCATTAAATTTAAGACAGTAATAAAAGAAAGTTCTCAAAAAGTAACTAAACTAATTTTCAAATAGATGCTTCCCCAGGTCACCACTGGAAAGGATTCAAGGCTTTGCTCATCCAGAAATGTCATTGTTAAGCTCCTGAGCTTTCAGGATAAAAAAAACCAAACAAACAAACTAGACTTAGCTAGGAATAGAGAGATCATATTCAACAAAATTGTATATTCCAGTCAGTGTTTAGCAAGATAGCATATTAGTACTAAAAGAAAGATTAGATTAAAAGTACAGAAAATCAAAAGAAAGTGAATTTTAGCCAAATTGAACATAAAACACAAGGAAAAATAGAATTTTCATAGAAGTAATCATTTCCAATAGTTTCTTTGGGGGGGGGGGTAATAGAAATAGATCTGTCAAGAGCCTTTGAAATGCAAATTCAGTAGACAAAGGAAATTTTAAAGATGAAAATAAGTTCAAAAAAACTCCAAAGGGATGGATATTAATCAAGTGCCTAAATTCTGAAAGGGAGAGAAAAGGTTTGTGAGGGAACAAAAACAAAAACAAAAAAATAATAAGCTCTGAACTTGCTTAAATACTTAAAAATAAAGAGAAAGAGGGAAGAGAGAAAGTGAGGATGGGGGAGATTAGAGTGTAACTAGTCTTTTCAGTGCTCCTTAAAGAATCAAATAAAAAGGAGTAGGCACTGAGCAAGAGAACAAAGCTGCCTAATAGACTGGTAGTGAATGGCAGAGCTTCAGAGTCAGCAAAGTATTTCAGGAAAAGCTTATGTAAGCCATTTATGTTGATCTGAGCAACATCAGTATCAGTGCTCCCCCAAATCAGCCAATGACCACCTAACATGTGGAAATAGGAGATGTGGTGAAGCAATATTGCAGTGAGTTTCACCTGTACTTTTCCTGAGCAGAGACTCTATCATTTAATACCTGGTCTACTTCTTGCTTTGTCTAACACTTTCCCTAATAGAGAACTGGATGTGTGGATAGGGAATTCCCTTTCTCCATTTGTGGCATCAGAAAAATGGTTGTTTTTAAGCCATTTCAGTAAATCTCTCTCTCTCTCTCTCTCTCTCTCTCTCTCTCTCTCTCTCTCTCTCTCTCTCTCTCTCTCTCTCTCTTTCTCTCTGTGTGTGTGTGTGTGTGTGTGTGTGTTTCTGATAACATCTGAATGCCAATTGGAATCTGTGTCAATTCCGCTTACTTGAATGAAAGCAGTGAAACTGGATACTGAAGGAGGACAAAAGCCCAGGAAGGAAACAGATTTAAAGTTTTAGGGTTTGTACCTGTACAATATAAGTTAATGTTGCAAGGGAAAGGTCTCTGACTGGAGCTTCAAGGAGACAATACTTCCCTTAACAGATAAATACAACAATCCTTGGGACCAGATACCCCTAACATATAGAATCTTAATAGCCACAATTATATGATTAAGTCTCAAGGGGGTTGTCATCTCTTTCATTTGCCCTATAAGTCCACTTAAAATGAATCAGAAGGAAAGAGAAATGGTGTAGCTAGTTGTTAGCACATGTCCAGTAAGTCCTAGCATTGTAGGTGATTGATAGCTCAGCTCACAAAACTTGCCAGTGTCCCCCTGATAGTTAAACTAATATTTCTCATCATTGTGATGCCAATTGGGGAGACCATTCAAAAAAAAGAGAAATGGAATTGAGAGAATAAAGAGAAGTAATGCAATGAATTCCATTCCTTATCTCAGCCAAACAGGAAAAGATAAATATATACATAGTGTGTGTGTGTGTACATGTATGTATACAAATACAAGTACATGTAAACATATGGAAATAAGGGACTGGGAGGTGAAATTCTAAGGGTGAGAGCAAGAAAGAGATTACCACAATAAACAAATTACATTAAATAAAAATGCCAATAGTCATGAAATATAGCTAAAGCATTTGTCAGAAGAAAATTTATATCTCTGAACAACTGTATTAAGAAAAAAAGAAGTGGAAAAATGAATTCATTGGGTGTATAATGTTTAGAAACTATAATATGAAGAAATAATCCCCAAATTAGCAAAAAAGTAGAATATTTTAAAATCAAAGAAGAGACGAACAAAATGGAGTTGACAAAAACAAATGACTTTCAACAATAAAATCAAACAAAAGCTACTTTCTTGAGAAGACAAATAAAATAAATAAACTGTTAGCTAACCTTATTAATATGTGGTGGAGGGATGAGAAAAACTAAAATAAACAAAGTAAATAAGAGGAAGAAATCATAAGTAATGCTAAGGAAAAAGTTAAAAGTATCAGAAATTGTAATACCTAAGTCTGTATTAACAAAGTTGAAGAACTTAAAAATTGATAAATATGTATGAATATATTAGATTAAAAGATGAAATAGATAAATTGAAAACTTGATATCAGAAAGAGATATAGATCATAAAAGAAATCACAAAATAAAACTCTCACTTAGATTTACAAGTGAATTCTATCAAAAAAATAAAGAATAAATAACTCCATTGGCACAAAAAAAATCGTTGACAAAAATAAAAGGAGAATGTACTATAACAAAGTCTTTTTATGAGTCAAGTATGGCCCTGATGCAAAGTTGAGGGAGAAAAACTGAGAAATAAAACTGTAGAACAATGACATTAATGGATACTGATGCAAAAATGTTCAGTAAAAATTAACAGGCTATAGAAATATAATCAAAGAATTATTAACTATGCCCAATGTGAATTTCTATCAAGAGTACAAAGGAGGTTCAACAGCATAGAAGTTATAAATAGGAAAAATCACGTTAATAAGATAAAAATAAATAAATAAAAATAAATAGAAAAAAATCCACAAAATACAGCCTTTTTTGTATGTTTAACCCACTTTGAAAGTGTAGGCATAAAAGGACAACTTCTTAATATCATCAATAATCTATATCTAAAGACAAGAGAAAGCATTAGCAACTTTTCAAATAAGGTTAGGAGTAAAGATAAAGAAAAGAAAGTCACTCCACTAGTTCAAAGATAGACACCCCAATAATCATCAATTATTTGATCATTGTTAAAGAAATAAAAGACATAAATAATCAGAGGGATAAATTGCCTAGACTACATAAATGGTTTGTGACAAGGTTATTCCAGTATAGCAAAAACGGTGAAAATACCTGTTATTCCATAAACTTAGTTATAGAATAACCAACTGACCATCTTTCAGGTTATAAAAATGCTCAGATTATGAAATTGGAAGGAAAAGGTAACAAAATTCATTTGAAAGAATAGCAGTTCAAGAATATCACGATAAGAATTCTTCTGTTTTTATTAACATTCTTTTTTATTTTTAATTTGAAAGTCTCTCCCTCCATCTCCTCTCCCACTCACTGAGAAGACAATGTGATACCCATCATACACGTGAAATGAGGCAAAAATGTCTCCATTTTAGCCATGTTACAAAAATAAGCAAGAAAATTTTTGTAGAAACACATGCTTCAATATGTATTCGGAGTTCATCATTCTCTGGAGGTAGATAGCATTTTTCATCATGAACTTTTGGAATTGTTTTAGATCATTATATTAATCATAGTAGCTAAGTCTTTCAGAGTTGATTAGCATTATGATATTGCTAATATTAGGTACAATGTTGTCCTGGTTCTTCTCCCTTCACTTTGTGCCAGTTCATGTAAGTCTTCCTGTGTTTTTCTGAAACCATTCCCTACATCATTTCTTACAGCACAGTAGGGAAGCTAGGTGGTGCAGTACATAAAGCACCAGTGCAGGAGTCAGGAGGACCTGAGTTCAAATCTCACCTCAGACACCTGACACTCACTAGCTGTGTGACCTTGGACAAATCACTTAAGCCCAATTGCCTCATCCTGGGTCATCTCCAGTCATCCTGACGAACATCTGGTCACTGGATTCAGATGGCTCTGGAGGAGAAGTGAGGCTGCTGACCTGCACAGCCCTCCCTCACTCAAAACAAAGTCAAGTGCAAGTCAGGTCATTGTTTCTCTGATGACATGGTCTTCAGCAATGAAGGACAAACACACACACAGTACAATAATTATTACATCACAATCATATAGCACATAAATATTTTTGTACATATGGGTGCTTTTCCTTTTTCTTTGATCTCTTTGGGATAAAACAAAACAAAACATAGTAGTGATATTGGTGGATAAAAAGGTATGCAGTTTTATAATCCTTTGGACACAGAAATTGATCTCCAGAATGGTAGGACCAGTTCATAGCTTCATCAACGCTGAATGAGTATATGTGTTTTTTTCACATCCCCTTCAGTATTTACCATGCCCCTTTTCTGCTTTATTAGCCAGTCTGCTAAGTGTAAGGTGGTGCCTCAGAATTGTTTTAATTTGCATTTCTCTAGACAGAACTTTTTAAAAGAAGAGAGAATAGTTTTTGGTAATGGCAGGTCTCAAAATATATTAAAATTCTAAAAACTATATAATGAATTGTAAAAGAGAACCAAGGCAAAAAAACAAACAAATGTTGTAGTGCAACAGTTGATAAACCCTAAATGCACAAATGACTGAAGAAAAAAATCTTTAACAAACAACTGCTGGAAAAATTGGAAATGAATACACCAAAAAGATTGATTTAGATCAGTGTCTTGTAGCATATGCTATAATAAATTTCAAACACAGAAATGATCCACTGATAAAATAAAATTATTTAAAAGAGAGAGTAGAAGACTAATGCTTTTGTAAATGGGAAGAACTCAATAACAGACACAGCACAGAAGAGATCATAAAAGATAAAATAGTCTCAGGTATAAAGAATTTAAAAGTTTTTAAATAAATAAAATCATTATAGATCAAGAGAAAAGATATGAATGGGGCAGAGAAGGATTTTTTATCAAGTGTCTCAAAAAAGTCTCACAAAAAAATCTACAGGGAATTGACAATTTTTAAGAAATGTTAAATTAATTATTCCCCCAATAGACAAGCAATTAAAAGATATGAAGTTTCCAGGAAAAGAAATATAATAAATAACTACTTGAAAATGTTCAAAATTAGTAATATTTTGAGAACTACAAAAGAAAAAATAATAAAATATCATTTCATATGTATCATGTTAGCAATGATCATACTAGTGAGGGGCTTATGAAAAAGGAAGCCCATTAATTCACTGCTGGCCAAGCAGATTGAACCATTCTGGAAAACCATTTGGTATTACATAAGAACAAGTATTACATTCTTCATATACCCACTTCAGGGTATGTAACCAGGCATTCTAGTACAGAAATTACATCACAGTGAAATTATAATTGCATGAAAAGACCCAAGTATACAAAAATGGTCACTACAGTATTATTTGTGGTTTTTTAAGCTAAGAGAAAACATGCATCATTGGCAATATATGATTGGATTGGGGTATTCCTGAACAAATTCTTGCTTATGAATTAATGTACCGTTACTCGTCACCATATGGAAAGATGAATATAAATGCATCTGAAAAACATGAGGAAAATCTATTTGAAATGACCCAAAGTAAAGAAAACAGAGCCAAAAAGAGCCATCAACAGTAACTATAAGACTATAATAAAGTCACTATAAGAATATAATGAAGTCATTGTAGACAATAATAGACAAAAAACTGGTGAAATAAAGTCTATGTAAGTTTGCAACTGTCAGAATTAAAGGACAAATCTTTTCTGAAGCAGTTGTGGAATAGTCTTCCTCTCTCCAAGAGGAATACTTAGCTATATCCCCTGTCTCTGATACCTACAGACTGTGTGATCTTGGACAAGACACTTAACCTCTCAAGGCAGTGGGCAATTCTCTAAGTCTAGAAGCTATGCAATTTCTGTCTACCTGTATTAGTAGATGAAGTCTCTTCCCTAAGAGCTTCCTATACCAATGAAATCCCAGGTCCTAAAAAAAAATAAATAAATAAAGGTGGTAACAACTGATAAGTGAACAATTTTTTCAGGGGGTTATGCTTTGTAAGCAAGTTTGGGTATTTGTTAGGAAGTGTTTTCCGTGTCAAAGTAAAATCCAAATCCATTGAAAAAAATAGATGAATAAAGCCAGTGGTGCATGAAAAACATTGCTAGGATAGGATAACCAGATCCTAGCCCTGCTAATTACTTACTCAGATTGCCAGGAAGTCATTAGAAGTTGAGATACTAGATCTGGGGTTAGCAGAGAGGAGATGGGCAATTGCTTTTCACTAATGGACACACTAAAAAAACAAGATCAAACTGAGGTGTCCTATCCCAAACTTCCTGAGCCAAGAAATGTCACAGTGGCTTTATGCAGGAGCATGAGGCTGCCAGAGGTTACAACAGGCAATGGCTGATCAGAACCCTCATGGCACAAGGAAAGGAATGAGGAGATTTTTTTCCTCAGCTACAGTCACATCATACATTCTTCCTCCTGCCTTCTTCAGTACAAGGAGAGGAAATAGTTTCCTTGCCCTACGCTCATGGTGATGACCAGTGTGAAAGTATATAAATTTAATGCTATGAATGCACCAGGTCTCTATAGGCATGCATGCCCTGTAGCGACTCAAGCACATATAAACATAACATCAGGGATTCAGCACTACCTGACAATTTTATAAACTACAATCCTCTCTCTATTCAATATTGCAAGACCCTTTTTCAAATTCCCACCTTCCCACCAACCTTACCACATCCTTGCCCTGAATGCAGCAACACTCAGCTTCTCAAACTGGGGAAAAAAGGATCATAATAATAGCTAAGGTTTATATAGCACTTTAGAAATTATAAAAGTCTACTTCAATGAAGGAGAAAGAAATCTTTTTCTTAATAATTGCAGAAATACTGATCCAAGAGATCATTAGATTCCTACCCACCCCACCGCACTGCCAGTCGGTACTGGTCACCTGAGGTCAAGGAGTGAAAGAGAAACTACAGGAGTAGAAAGGACAAAAGGAAAGGATTCTCCACATTCATCCCAGCCTCAGAGAGACTTAGAGGACATGCTGGCCTCCCACATTGGTAGAGGAAGGGAGTGGAGAGAAGGACAAAGGACATAGTGCTTCCTTCATTCTGGAGTAAGTGAATAAAATTCAAAGCTAGGGACCTTCATTGGGATAAGTGAATCAGGGTAGCCTCATGGCTACATGAGTTATAAGATATAGGGCCATATTGTAAAAGAGGCAAAGGTATGTTGATTAACCCAATTCATGCAGCCATAGCAAACTCACTAAAAGAGTTAGTGTAATAACTAGGCTACAGCAAGGCGTGCCTGGGGGGTGGGGGTGGGGGAGGCTCAGAAAAGGAGCAGCCCAAGGCAACTTTGGAGGCAGTCGAAAGCAACAGAGGGCAAAGTTTCAACTGCCCTCAAAGGCTAAAGAAGCAACATCAAAAGGGCGCCCAGACCACAGAAGAAACTTTGAAAGTAGGAAAGGTCAAAGCATTGACGCACAGCTATCTGCTGGGCGAAACTGTGTCATGAAAGGTTTTTTGCCATAATGAGTGATGCATGAGTTTTCTGGGGACTTCTTCCCTTCTCTCACTGGGAGGAATCTTTAAGGAGTTTATGCTCTGTATATGAAGATTGAGAATGATTCTACTCTTTGATTTTTAATTATGATTTACATGGCTAATTTGTCTCAATTAAATGCTGTGCTGTTTTATTTATGACTTGTTTGTTGGTAAAGAATGCACTGGATGGAGGCATAAGCTGAATATTAGCCTCTAATTTCAACCTAAGTAGCATTTTTTCAATGAGAAAACTGAGTCATGGAGAGGTGAACTTGTTTGCCATAGTTAAGAACTACCAGTGTCAGGCAGCTATCATCTCCCAATCCGTTGCTCTTTCCATGACACCTCAGCTCCCCCTCTCAAACTCAAATATAGCTCCTTATATTATTAGACTGTATTATAATAAGACCATGTTCACACAAGAAAGCACATAAGGAACTGCCAGGAAATTTGAACTTTGAATCTCAACTATACTCTGAGCAGGTTGAACTGCAAAATTAAGTTATCTCAATACATGCAAATTTAGAGACAGAAACTCAACAAAAACTCACTCCCATTCTTTAAACTGCCATATTTTTTAAAAAGTGACCAAGAACTTAGCACAGGTATTAAAAATACCTCCTGAGCAAGGAGGTGACAGTTGGCCAGATGACAGGACAGTGCAATCAGATGGTCAACCTTACTGCCATTAGGGTAGTCCAAAGCTTGCTCTGAGAAGGCTGGGGCTGATGAGGGAGAAGAGTCTATATATTTTTCAATTCTCCCAGCACAGCTAAGAAAAAAAAACTTGAGTCAAGGATGGGAGAATGATGGATTCAAGGATAGGATAGGAAGAGAAGTAATAGGGAAAAATTGATTGGGATGCCAGGCTACTTCCTATTAAACTGACTGAGGCTATTCAGAGAGGCTCAGGTCTCACATTTCACAGTCCACTTTTGCTGCAGGAACATGAGACCTGGGCCTGCCTGACTTGGATTTGACCTATGACCTCTTTCAAAGGTGACAACTTGGCAGTCTAAGGCAGGGATGGGGAACCTGTGGCTTTCTAGGTCCTTGGGTGCAGCCTTTTGACCCAGTCCAAGTTTTACAGAACAAATCCTTATATTAAGAGGATTTGTTCTATGAAGTTTAGTTCAGTCAATGGTTCACCCTTGAGGACCTATAGGGCCACATGTGGCCATGAGACCCCAGGTTCCTCACCCCTTGATAAGGCAACTTCTCTTCTTCCTGCAACCCTGCACATATAATCTCAAATTCAACTCCTACTTTTCTTTTATTACTTCCTTCTCTACTATATAAGCCTGAGGCCTCCCAACAGTGCCTCCCAGCCCCTAAAATACCGTCTAACCTGCTATGACATTCAAATTGAGAAAGACTGCTGACCTCCAAACTGTTTTAAGCTATATCTCCCTAGGAACAGTCCACAGTTTAGCTAGCCAGCCTATGCATCCTATATAAAATACAATATCTCTAAACTTCCAAACTCTCAGAGGTGCTCTTGACTCCCTGGTGCTAGCAATGGATGGCTCATTCTTTTTCACAAGCCAAATCAGCCCTCGTCTCCCTCAGTTTAAGCACTACCACTGTAAGTTATAAGGTAGGCATGAAACAATTACCAATGCTACCTAAAACACTCTTTGGCTCCTTAGAGGACCTGGTTTTGTTTTTAATGAAGATAAAGTACACATTTCCCCTCAGTGCAATCTATTTAGTGAATCCAAGTTCATTATTCTGTGAAGACCAGTATCTTCTGGATGTTTTAATAGCAATACGGTGGTTGTGAAGGGTGTTCAGTGGCAAAGGGCCAAAGCGCGGGGATTGCTTACTACAAGCTTCTACCTTGACCACTGCAGATTAGGACCAAAAGCGATCGGCATCTTCATACAAATGACACAAATTTCACGGTTAAAAAGAACTCAACAATACAATTTCTTCAAGACATGTTCATCTTTTACCAAGACTTGATCTTAAGAAACAATAAAGATTACAAATTATCTGCTTTCCGTAACTAGGAAATTTAGGCTAATTCATATACACAAGCAAACTTTTATCTTTTTTTTAAACCTGCTTTTCTCCTGACCAAAGGTTAAAGTTGAAGACATCTTATCATAATCCATGTAGATCACAGCTTTTCTGTCACTGTCTCACACTGCACAGTTCACTTTTGCTGCAGGAACATGAGACTGGGACCTGCCTGACTTGGATTTGACCTTTGAGATCTCTTTCAAAGGTGGCAGCCTGGTGGTCTAAGGAGACAAATGGAGACAAGGGGAACCTCGCTTCATGCCTGAGCTTACTGGGAAATCCTCCAATGTTTCTGATCATAAGTAATGCTAGCTCTTGGTTTTATATAAATGCTTTTAATTCTATTAATTGTAGCCCTTGCTTCTGTGCAAACCACCCCTCCTCTGGGATCTTGATGGGCCAGATGTATTTTCCCAAAAGTGGATAGATTAATCCAAGTTCCCTAGGTTCCTGACACTTTTAATCCTAAAAGTAAATACCTCAGAGTAACCTGGGCAGCTATGCAGACAGACTAATAGGGGTGAAATAAAGCTAATATGGTAGCTGGCATCCATGTTGACCAGTCCTCCCCCTACTTTCTAGGATAAGCAGGTGGGGAAGAGTCTTAAGATTCCCCACTTTAGTCCATACTCCATTTAGTCTTCTTAAAGCTCAGATTTGATAATTTCATATCTATCCCCAACTGCATAAAGTGTCTCCCTATTATCTTCAGGATCTAATATAAAATCTTGTCTTTGGTTTTTAAGGTTCTTCATAACTTGGCTCCTTCCCACCTTAACAGTCTTCCCTCTAGGTACTCTGTAACCCAGGGACACTAGCCATCCTCCTTCCTGTTTCTAATACTGGACATCCCATTTCTGAACTCTGGAATTTTTACTGTCTCACACATGTGAAACTCTCCCTCTGCATCTCTACTTCCTGACTTCCTGCAAATAGTTAAAATTTCACCTTCTCCAAGAAACCTTTCCTGATTCTCCTCCATCTTAGGGTGTTCCTTCTGAGATTTCACTCCAATTTACCTTTTCCCTATCTTGTGCACTCATAGTTGTTTGAGTATTGCCTCCCTCACTAGACTGTTTGCTCCTTGAGAATAGGATCTGTCTTGTGCTCTTTTTCTGTATCCCCAGTGTTTAGTACAGTGCCTGGCACATTATGGGCACTTAGTAAATGCTTGATGACTTGAAATAAAGACGAACTAAAGAAGTAGAAGCTTAACCAGATCTGTGTGAGAATGGGCCAAAGCCCATGGCTTTGATCAGAAGTAGACACAAGCAAAAGCTAGCAGAACAAGCAGACCATGGTTCAATGAAACACCTAAATCCAGTTTAAACTGCCTTCCTTCCCCCTTCATCTCTGCAGTTTCCTCTCAACTTACCTGTTGCATCACTAACTTTAAGTGAGGGAAATTTTAAGTCCTCCTTCCAACCTGATAGGAAGAAGAAAGTTATCGTCCTCTCCCTCCAGCAGCCAAAGCAGCCAACATTTGGAAGCTTTATTCTTTTAATTGCTTATTCTGATTGCTATGCTATTTGAAGCTAATATTTGAAAAGACAAGATAGTCATCTAAGATGAATTTTTCCATGAGAGTGACTGAGGGAGGGGAAAAGAAATCCAACGGGAAGAGATGATCTCCCAAGTCAAGATAAGTAGAAGCAGAACAGATTTTTTAAATTGCTATTAGGAATGATTTTCCAGAGCACATATATATATCTCTGTCTCTGTCTCTGTCTCTGTCTCTGTCTCTCTCTCTGTCTTTCTCTCTGTCTCTCTCTCTGTCTCTCTCTCTGTCTCTCTCTCTCTCTCTCTCTCTCTCTCTCTCTCTCTCTCTCTCTCTCTCGTGATCTAGATATAGATGATATAGATAGATACAGATGATATAGATGTAGAAATAGATATAGCTATATCTATCTGTATGTGTGTGTGTTTAGAGCATATTGTGAACTTTTTCTTTTTGAACTAGAGAGATATAGAGAATCAAGGCAAATAAGCCAAAGAAATTAAAACTGGGAAGCTAGAACAGTTTTTGCCTATGGGGGCCTTGGCACAGAAATGACTGAGGCTGCCGGGGCTGCTGCTAGCCTTGCCTGACATTGAGGACCCCTAGCACACGCATACTTCAAGGTCTTTTTCACACTTGAGATATCACTCTGTCACCAGGGGTTAAGATAAGGTAAGGTGATTTTATTCCTTTGTTTTTGAGCATTTTTAACATGTGACTGATTTTTATTGTCAATATGGTTAATTATACTAATGGGTTTCCTAATGTTAAATTATCTTTGTATTTCTGGTCTAAATCCAACTTGGCCATTGCATTAGTTCCACCTGGGGAGAAGTAACACTCTACTGCTGCAGCCATTCCAACCACCCCTAAAAGCAATCAGTTTCTGCCTCCTTGATAAAAGGATGACAACAGCAACTGTAGGCAGGCTGGTTGTTATCAGCAATGTTTACTGGCAGGTTATTAGGGGCTTTAGATATCTACACACAGATCTCATTAAATATGCAAACTCCCCAAATCATAGACTGAAGTTCTTAAATAGGAGAGTTTATTTATCAAAAGTACAGGAAGCATAAGCTAGTACAAATGTTATTATCAGAAAATTACCTCAAGTTACTAATTCAGTTCAGCAAACATTACTACATGGAGGATATCTTGTTATCAACAACGAAAACAGACACTAAATTGTATTGGATTATAGTTGAACATTCCAAACAAATCAACATATCTTATTTGAGGGTGCTTGGCTTTTTAAGGGACAACTTCAGTACAAGGACAAAAATAATCTAATCTACCTTCCTTTCTTTCTACTGACTTCCTCAGTACCTTTCCAACTATCGGAGGCCAAATAAAGAACTCCTAGTTTCTCTGGGTTCCATTCCATCATGAGTTCTACCTAACTGACCCCAGGACTCCACCACGTATTTGAGCTATATTAGCTCCAGCTAGGACAAGAGGGCACAGTGCTGCTATAAGCAGTCTAGCCATCCCCTCCATGCATTTACCCCCTGCCTGCTTTTCACGGATATTTTTATAATTTTTTCTATCTTCAAACAAATTAGGTCACTTCCTTGAACTCAGTGTGTGGATTGTCCCATATTAAGACCTAACAGTGGTCAACTGCGTTTTGCTCCAGCAATATCAAGGATAGTATTCAGGTCTCCAGCAATCCATGAGCAGGCTTCTCTCAACAAAACCAATGTCTAATTAGTTGTTCTTCTTTGACAGGAGTTTTATCTCCTGTAAGCCAGGCACTGGATGGTCACATGCATATTTACAATCTCTATTCCAAGGCCACTTATCCCTATTTCAATCCCTATTTTCATTCCTAAAAATGTTCCTTTTATTACTACCTGTATGAAAAAAAGTCTGAAGTGAAAGGGAAAATAATGACTATTAACATTGAGGAAACCAGTTCCCAAGATCTCTGACACTGCCAACAGGCAGATAAATGATGTTCAGTTAATATGGCAAAAACTCCTGGAGTTGAAAAAAATTCAATTTCTGTCACTACTTGCAAAATCTGTTAAGATAAGCTGAAAAGCTGTTGTGAGTATTGTGCTATATAGGATTCCCCCTCTTATTATCTTAAAATGATTCATTTTACTTTCTTATGAATCTCAGAGCTTCAAAAATCAATCAACCAACCAATTCATCAACATGTACTTATTAAACATCTTTTGTGGCATGCTTGGAACTGAGCTAGATCAGCACTGGGGACTAAAAGAGAAAAATAGAGTGTAGTAGTTAATACCCTCAAGGAGTTTACATATTCTATCAGGGTAAAGCAACATGTGCTCATTTAGCTGCCAATCTCTCCTTTTCTACTGGATCCTTCCCTACTGCTTACAAGCATACCCAGATTTCCACCATCCCCAAAAATCTTCTAACCTCTCTTCCTATATCTCTCATGCCTTTCATAGCCAAACTACTAGTAATTTTCCAGAATCTTTAAATGAACGATAATAGCTAACATTTCATAGTGTCTACTATGTGCCAGGCATTGTGCTAACAAGTTTGCAAATACTGTCTTATTTTATTCTCACAATAACCCTGGAAGGTAGATGCTATATCATTCCCATTTTACAGACAAGGAAACCAAGGCAAACAAGTTAAATGACTCGTGGTCAAGCCTTTGTTTGTTGACATCCCCACCCCAAGGTGGAACAAAATGTACATATGAAATTAAATTTAGATAGATAGATAGATAGACAGATGATAGATAGACAGATAGATAGATAGATAGATAGATAGATAGATAGATAGATAGATAGATAGACAGACAGACAGACAGACAGACAGACAGACAGACAGACAGACAGACAGACAGATAGATAGATAGATAGATAGATAGATAGATAGATAGATAGATAGATAGATAGATAGATAGTAATTTCTGTGGGGACACTGGTAATCAAGGAGTTCAGAATAGACTTCTTATATGAGGTGTTGCTTGAACTGAACTTTGAAAGAAGCTAGAGCTTCTAAGAGGTTGGGGTGAAAGGGAGGAGAAGGAGGGAAAAAGAAGGAAGAGAAGAGGAGGAGGAGGAGGACATACTAGGTAGTGGACAGGAGGGACAGCCAGTACAAAGTCAGGGAAGCAGGTGGGATTATACCTCCCATTACTGGAATTATACCTCACAGTATCTTGCTGCTTAAGTTGAGGTGACTTGCCTATCCAACAGGTGACCATTGTTCAGTCATTGGTGGGAATTAGTGAGAATCTTTCTCTACGCAACCTTCTCCCCCAGACAGCAAATTCAGGAACTATGTTAAAAGTAGGACTGGTAGTCTTGGGGGCATGACCACTCCCAATGTTCCTGAGTTCAGGGTCATTGGCTGGCCCCAACTAGCTCTCATGGGAGGGAGTTGTAGACATGGTGGTGGTGATTTGACTCATCTTTAGTTACTTACTAGACCAGCTAGGGTGAAGGGAACCTGGAAGAAGCAGGGAAAGGAAACACAGTATCCAAAAGTATAAAAGTGGTGTTTCTCTCTGTCTCTCTGTCTCTCTCTCCCTGTCTCTCTCTTCCTGTCTCTGTCTCTCTGTCTCTGTCTCTCTCTCTGTTTCTCTCTCTGGCTCTCTCTGGCTCTCTCTCTCTCTCTCTCTCTCTCTCTCTCTCTCTCTCTCTCTCTGTCTCTCCATCTCTGTCTCTCTCTCTGTCTCTGTCTTTCTCTCTCTCTGTCTCTGTCTCTGTCTCTCTGTCTCTCTGTCTCTCTCCATCAACCTCTCCCATTATAACATTCCCCTTCTAGTATAGACTTCCAGAATGAATGAGGTGCTCCTGTCTATCATGAAAGACTCCAGGTAATAACAAATGATACTGACAGATATACTCTCATCCAAGCCTCACAACAACAACTTACAAGTTGCTCTACAAGTTCTGCAAGTATTATTGTCTCCATTTGACATATAAGAGGCATGATGGAAGAGTGTCTAGAATCCTGCCTCTGACACATGCTATGTAACTCTGGGCAAGTCACTTCGTGTCTTGGTGCTCTAAACCACTCTCTAAGACTGTAAGTTGGAGAAAAGATGCTAACTTTCAATGACAGAGGAAGCTTCTTCACCTGGCAGGTTCCTATATTGATGAAATCAGAGGCCCCATCTCTATCCGTTAGGCTATAAGCTCTTTGAAAGCAGGGAGCATGTTTTGCTCAGAATCTGCCACACACGTTCAGTCACCTTTCAATCATGCCTGACTCGACCCCATTGGAGGTTTTCTTGGCAAAGACACTGGCATGGTTTCCCATTTCCTTCTCCAGCTCATTTTGAAAATAGCAGACTGGGGCAAACAGGGCTATGTAGCTAGTAAGAGTCTGAGGCCAGGTCTGAACTCAGGAAGATGAGCCTTCCTGACTGCATGTCTGTCACTCTGTTCACTGTGCTGCCTAGCTGCCCTTATCTGGCACATAGGGGGAGGATAATAAATGACTGACTACTTGTTTACTATCTATCCTGTTTCAGATTAGGAAACTGTGGTTCAGAAAGGTTAAGTCATTTACTCATGGTCACACAATTAGCAGCTGTCAGAGGCATGGTTAATACCTAAGTCTGTACACAAAGTCAATGAAACTAAGTTTAGAAGGGAAGCAGAAAACTGGAAAAAAAAAAATTTTACATCCAGTATCTCTGATAAAGACCCCATTTCTAAAATATACGAAGAACTGAGTTAAATCTATAAGAATACAACTCATTTCCCAGTTGATAAATAGTCCAAGGATATGAATGGGCAGTTTTCAGATGAAGAAATAAAGCTATCTATAATCGTATGAAAATGCTTGAAATCACTATTTATTAGAGAAATGAAAATTAAAACAACTCTGAGGCACCACATCACACCTATCAGATTGCCTAACATGACAAAACTGGAAAATGATAAATGTTGGAGAAAATCTGTCAAAATTGGAACACTAATGCATTGTTGGTGGAGTTGTAAACTGATACAACCATTCTGGAGAGCAATTTGGATGTAGCAATACCACAAATAGGTCTATATCCCAAAGAGATCATTAAAAAGGGAATAGGATTCACATGTACAAAAATATTTATAGCAGTTCTTTTTGTGGTGGCCAAGAATTAACTATTGTGCAGTCAGAAATGGTGAGCAGGCAGATTTCAGAAAAACCTGGAAAGACTTATTGATGCTGAGTGATGTGAGCAGAACCAGCAGAACATTATACACAGTAACAGCAACATTGCATGATGACCAATTTTGACAGACTTAGCTCTTCTCAGCAATGTAGTGATCTAAGACAATTCCAAAAGACTCAAGATGAAAAACATTATCTGCATCCAGAAAAAAAACTATGGTGACTGAATGTAGATAGAAGCATACTATTTTCTTTCTTTTTCTTTTCTTTCTCATGATTTTTCCCTTTCGTTTTGATTCTTTTTTTACAACATGACTAATGCAGAAATATGCTTAATAAGATTGTACACGTATAGCTTGGGGCAGCTAGGTGGTGCAGTGGATAGAGAACCAGTGCAGGAGTCAGGAGAACCTAAGTCTCAGACACTTGACACTCACTAGCTCTGTGACCTTGGGCAAGTCACTTAACCCCAATTGCCTCATCCTGGGTCATCTCCAGCCATCCTGATGAATATCTGGTCACTGGATTCAGATGGCTCTGGAGGAGAAGTGGGGCTGGTGACCTGCACAGCCCTCCCTCATTCAAAACAAAGTCAAGTGCAAGTCAGGTCATTATTTCTCTGATGGCATGGTCTTCTTTGGCAACAAAGGACTAACACACATGTATAGCTTATATCACATTGCATCCCATCTTGGAGAGAGGGAAAATTAGGGAGAGGAGATATTTTTAGAACTGAAAATCTTATAAAAGTGAATGTTGCAAACTGAAAATAAATAAATAATTTTTTTAAAATGCCTAGGCCTTCTTGACTCCAAATCCACCATACTACTACCCAGTGCCTCTATTAGATGGAGTCCATATGAAACCACTTTTTCTTTTTTTATTAATTTCAAAGTTAACCACAGTTCCCCAAAAGAGCAAGTATTTACATGGTAATTTAAGGTTTGCAAAATACTTTAAAAATATATCATCTGTTTTTCATAATAACCCTGGGAGGTAAGTCTTATCATTATCCACATTTTACAGGTGAGTAAACAAGCACAACAGGGTTAAGCAACTTGCCCAGGGTCTCACAGCTCATATTTATGGGAAATCAAATTAGAACTCACATCTTTCTGACCCCTAGAGTCAGCACTGCATTCACTGAGCCACTAACTACCTAAAACAGAATCCGTGCAATGGAGTATTTCAAGACAATCCATATGAATTCCCATGGATATTCTGAGTGAGAAACAGCTAGTAAAAGAAATATAGAAGGGAAGGTACAGAGATAAGAAGTTAAGCTAGCTAATATCAGAATGAACTGAATGAGTCATGGTATTCACTCTTTAAAATTGGGAGATGAGTGAAAAAAAGGAAGGTGATGTTCCCTGGAAATATCCATGCCTCATTTTGAGGTTAGACAGCAAGCTCTCCAGACAAATGAAGAAAACAGACCTGGCCTTTGGGGCCCTATCTGAGGCAACCTGAAATCCCAGTTAATGGCTTGGCCACCCTCAACAGCTTTGTAGATGAGCCAACTGGAGCATTTAACTTCCTAACAGGTTCACGTAGAAGCAGGTGACCACAAATCCTTTCGAACAACCCAGCTTTTTGATTTTCAGTTTTATAGATTTGCCCTAGCAAGCTTATCTCTAAAGGAATCTGAGACAATAACAGCTCCCAGAGAAATTCCAGTCCAAGATGCTGCCTCCTGATTGAAAAAAGACAGGAGAATGAGAGAATAAAAGGAGAATGAACACAGGAGACAGAAGAGTGAGAGAATAAAATTTTAAGTAAAGAGGAAGGGCATCCCACACCTCTCATCTCCAACTAATGTAATTAGCAAAATGTTTCAGATCTAATGTCTTTATCAGAAGATGGCAACTCTTTGAGTAATACAGGATCAATCGATCACCGGTGGAAAATAAGCATGAAACAATTCTTAGAAATCTCTATTGAACCAGTCAATCAAAGTTATAAACTAGGTAAGAATTGAATAAAAGCAGATGCCATACGGCAAATAGCTGTCCAAGGAGAATCAGTCATGCCCTGTGGAGCTTGAATAAAAGATCTGCCCTATTGTGATCCAGCATCTCAATAGTAGGTGGCCCTGGTGGTGGAAAAACTCCAACTTAGCCCCTATAGTAGAGGATGGAGGAGATAATTTCTGTCTATTTTGCCCAACCCCTCATCCTCAACTGACCAGATGATGACACTGCGATTTTAGAATGGTTGGAAGATTCAGATTCCCATAGCGGTCAGTGGCATTGTCCCCAGTACATCAGTGGCTAAAGACAGCACCTGTATTGAGATGTCAAGGATGAACAACACATGCCTAGGAAAGGCAAAATTAGGACTCTACGAGGGCATTAGTCCACATAACAAGAACAGAAAACTACACACGCCTAAGGGGAACTTCAAGGAAGTGCAAAGGATTGCCATTCAACCAGAAGGTGAGTTAACTTCTTTGCCATGTGTGATTTCTAAGTCTGACAGAAAACTCTCCCCCTCTGCAATCCATATGTATTTGTGAGACAGTATCTCTGCCTTGGGGAAGGATTGTTCCTGTAACAACTTTCCTCACTATACCTTAGTAAGTATTTATTTGTAAAAGTTAATTGATTTTACGGAGTACACCAGGTTTGAAGGAAAGGGTTGAGAGTGATAGTACTAGAAACCCCAGCCCCTCAAAATTACCTCTAGAGTCCTGAGGAAAAAGGCACGATTTGCCACTCTCTGGGGATAGTGTTGCTGGAGTTGGAAGAGTAAGCTTAGAGGCTTAGAGGAAATGCTATATCATCAAAGGAAGGAGAGGGGAGAAAGGACAAGGACTAAAGAACAAAAAAAGAAGATTCAAAAGCAGTAAATTCCCCCAAAACTTTGCCCTGATTTGAGTAGAACTGTTTTTTCTTTCCTACATCTTTATCTCTCTAGGAAGATTCTAAAGAGAAAGGCCCAATTTTACAGGGTGGGGGGAATTCCTCTAAAAGTGACCTCCCTTGCCCATCCATTGGGAAACGGCTGAACAAGTTGTGGTGAATGTAATGGAAGGCTATTGTGCTACAAGAGATGATGAGCAGGTGGACTTCAGAAAAACTTGGAAAGATTTACATGAACTGATACAAAGCAAAAGGAGCAGAATCAAGAAAACATTGTATAAAGTAACAGTAACATTGTCAAATGATCAACTATGAATGCCTTAGCTCTTCTCAGCAATACTATAATCCAAGACACAGATTATAGCATACTATTTACATTTTCTTTATATTTTGGTGAATTTTTTCCATTTGCTACGTTTCTTCTTTCACAACAAGACTAACATGGAAATGTTTTATGTGATTGCATATGTGTGTGTGGTCTGTGTGTGTGTATGTATGTGTGTGTGTGTGTGTGTGTGTGTGTAGCCTATATCAAATAGCTTACCATTTTAGGGAAAGGGAGAGGAGGGAGAAAAATTTGGAACTCAAAAATGTTTTTAAATGAATGTTAAAAATTGTCTTCACATCCCTTAATACTATTAGGGTTCTATCAAGCACAGTAATAACTCTATACCTGACATAGTAAAGGTTTGGAATGTTATGGTTCATCAGATATTCTAGTTAATCATATAGTTTCTGTATTTTCTTATCTCCCTCTGCTATAGCAGGACCTCCTTGAAAACAGAAACCTTGTTTATATACCTGTGTTTCTTTCCTATGACCTTACTCATAATAAGCACTCAAGGAGATAATAGTGGAATCTGGATAGAAATTCCTTTCAACAGTTCAGAGCAGTCACGCATTGGGAACTCCAGAGTCCTCCAGCATTGCCCGAAGTACGGAAAGATTATCTACTGACACACCAATGACCAAACGGCTAATAGCATCAGAGGCAGAGACTTGAAGCCTTGAACTTCCTGATTCCAAAGCCAAACTACTTCATTAGATCACATTATATTTTTCTGATGTTTCTGCTTATTACATTTTGTTTTTGATATAATTATGCTTAATATAACAAAAATTATACCCTGTGGTTTCCAGTTCATAAAACACTTTAGAAAATGGCACATGGCATCTACTTGTAAGCAATTCTTACCTACTTCATACTTTTGATTGACTGGTTCAGTGGAGATTTCTCAGAACTGTTAATGCTTATTCTAAACACAATTCTATAATTTATTCAAATTCTGTAGGGTTGTTTATGCATACCAAATATAAAAGAAGTCAGGTTAAGAACCATTGTTTTGGCTACATGGCTGCCATGTGTCCTTCCTCACTAACTGCTTTCTAGTTAGCTACCTTGTATTTATTTGTATGGATTCTCGTTATATTTATCCGGTATATACTTGCATATGCATTTGTTGTCAGACACATTAGAATGGAAGCTCCTTTAAAATCAGGATTGTTTCATTCCATTTCTTGTATTTGCATCCTCTAGACCTTGCACATAACAAGCATTACTAAATGCTTGTTGTTGCTAGCTTGATCCAAATCAAATTCTTATTTGGGGTAAAATGACAAGATTAGTCAGGAAGAAAACTCATTAGATAGAATATTATATTTTAATACTTTAAAAAGAAGCTCATGATATTTGACTCCCAAATGAAATTCACACTGAGAGGAATAGAAAAACTTTCAAAATAACTAATATTTGACTAAAGGCAAAAGGATAATTATCATGTACAATATAGAGAGTTATAAGGATGCTTACTGAGGCACCACATAGGTTAGTAATAGGTCTGGCTTTATTTAATATCTTAATTAACATTCCAAAAGGCAGCTTTATTTAATATCTTAATTAGCATTCCAAAAGGCAAGGATAGCTAGCCAACCTTGGAGTCAGAAAGGCCTGGGTTCAGTTACTATACTGATTCTACCACATATTACCTGCATCAGTAAGGAAACTACCTCATGGGAATAATTTCAGTCTATTCTGCCCAACCCCTCACGCTCAACTAACCAGATGATGACACTGAATTTAGAATGGTTGGAATACTTATGAAATTATATGTATATGAAGAAGAAGGAGGGGAGGGGGAGGAGGAGGAATAAAGCTGAGCCCTAAAGAAACCTTTGATTTATAGTAAAGTAGGAGATTGCTATAAATAGTTAGTGGGTCTTTCTTTTCATTTGACCTTCACCGAACCATAAGATACGTGCCAAGCAATATTACAGATAACATCCCTAGAGGTGAAGAAATAAAATCTAGAGATGTTTAAAGTATTTTTTTAATTAAAACACTAAATTTTCACCTTGGGAAAATATATGTTAATATTTCTTGGAAAAAACTGTGCAGACCTTCAGTGAATAGGAGAAATCTGGAAATGATTAACAAAATGAAAGCTGGGTGATGGCAGCAAGACATGAGTTTACAATATAATAAAAATCATTTAAGATAACTGTAAAATTATTACCACTTAAAATAATTGCAAAATTATTGACTCTCTACGTTACATGACATTACACATTAGGAAAATAGTTGCCCTCGCTATAAAACTGCTGTCACTGGGTAGAAGTTATAGGGAGACTGACTTCAGTTCAAAGTGAGAAAAAATTTCCTTCCAACTGGAACTTTCCAAAAGCTCCATTAGGCAGGAGGTAGTGAGTTCCTCGTCCAACTGGAGATGGTCTAGTGTAGGCCTGAATAACCATTTATCAGAGAGTGAGTTTGAGAGAATCCCTACAGGCAGCAGTTGGACTATATAATCTCTGAGGTGCCATTCTTTTGTGATTCTTTGAGTTACTGGACATCTTTTTATCATCAAAAAAAAAAAGAATAGATCCAAATACATTCAGAGAAGACGAAAAAGGAAAAAGTTCTAAATATAAAATTCACAAGTCTCTAACTACTGCCTTGGATGTGACAATAGATAAGATAGTATCAATTGATTAGAAGTAGATTGTTACAGAGAAGCTAACTATTTAAGTTGAAGTATCTATGGATTAATCCCATGCAAATCCAATCATAGACAGCCCAAAGAAAAGAGAAATGGATAAGGACCAACACCATGAGTAAGGGAGTCTTATGATACAGCATTCATCATTATGTTCTAGATGGCAATTTTCCTGCACCACTTATAGATACTACTAGGGGTTATGGAGGGAATCTGTATAAAGGGAAGAATATGACAAGGACATAGAGGGTTTCCTTCCTACTTTATGAGGAAAGACTAGAGTCCAAGACTTAGGTCACAAGGACTAGGTGATAGCCTATTTGAGAGAGGAAGGGAATGGGCTATGCAGTATTAGCTCAGGGAAATTACCACTAGAGTGGAGATGGTTCTCCATATGGTACTTCCTCAGATGGCTGCTACGCATACAATCAGATCAGCCCATAACATCCTTACTATAACTTTGCAGAAATAATCGAGGGGTGCCATTGATTTTTATTTTAGCCTTTTTATGTCAAATAATAGGCTCATATGGAATTAAAGAGTTAAAATCACCTTCTCTTTCTCTTCTGCAAATATTTTAGGAAGTGATTTGAAAATACTTCTTTGCCCTTTTGTCATCTTAGGATGCTTCTGCCTTGCATCCAATGCCCCATGACTCTGAGAAAGGGACCTGCCTTGACTTTTTCACTCAACATGGAATATGTTATGCCTGCAAATATCTGAACTATGCTAATATAAATGGAAAGGAATATTTTTTAACAATTAATCATGGATAGAAAAAGAAAAAGATAAAGAAATTAAGGGGTAATGTAGGATATTGTTATTGGGAAATCTTCTTACCCAATGATATCTTCTAGGTTATAGGAAAAGCTAGGAAAGAAGAACAGACAGTACTCTTAAATTTTATATTGCCACATAAATGTGTCCCCCAGTCCCTGACAAATTTTTCCAAGCATGACTTCTCTTTTCACTTTCTGTCATTTTAAAATAAAATGTTGACATCATCTGTTTTTATATCATTTACATTTCTCAATATATCTCTCCTTGTCCCTTCCAGCAAGTCCTCTCTTATAGCAGACAGATGTCAGACCTATAGTCTGATTGGTATAGAAAGCCTCAGGTGAATATTCTTGGTATCACTGCAGGCCAGCACCTTTTCTACAACTTAAAGAGTTTTAGAAAGTTGCCTAGAATAGAGTTGTCAAACAAGGACTAACCAGATTAAAATGTAATTGGGAAATATTTAACAAAATGAATAAAAAGACAATTGAACATAGATAATGTTAATATGTGGTTTTCTCAAGTCAACATGCAGTAGCAGGAATCCTTATACACAGTTTAGTTGTCTCCATTTCTATCTGCATTTAACACCATTGGCCTAGATCATTGAAAGATTTAATTACTTTCTCTAAGGCATATGTGTCTGAGGTGTGGCTAAAATCCAGGTCTTCCTGGATGGTTCTCTATCCACTATGTCATACTGTCCCTCCTCCTTTAAAAGAAAGAATAAAAAGGGAATGGTGGAGTAAATTCAGCAAAGTTACTCAACACATCAAAAAGTCTAATATTATATAATGATCCACATGAATAGTTCCCCACCTCTGCACATGAGGTGAGAGTAGATTTCTTCTTGCATTTTTTCTTTAGGGTCAAATTTGTTCATTATAATTGCTTAAGATTCAGTTTTTAATAATTTTGTTGGTTTCATTCTTTCCATGTACACTATCAGCATCATTGTAAGATACCATTTTCCTGAGTCTACTTACTTCACTTTGAACCCATTTGTATGTCTTCTCATGCTTTTTTGTATTAACTTTACTCATCGTTTTTATAGCAGTATAACCATTACCTCCGTGTTCCAGAATGTGTTTATTCATTTATCAATCAATGGGACCCTAATTTGTTTCTACTTCTTTGCTACTAAAAAAAATAAACATTTTAGTGTTTGTGGAGTATTTCAATTTGTCATCAATGTCTCTGGTCCATATGTCTAGCAGTAGGAAGTCTGAGGTCAAAGAGTACAGATATTTTTGTCTCTTTCTTACCCTAATTCCAAATAATGCAACTAGGATAAGAAGGAAAATGAACAACCAGGAAAAACATGTTTGCATCAAATATCTTTAGATAAGCAGGGTGGCACAGTGGAAAGAACACTAGTTCTGGAGTTTGGAGAACCTGGGTTCAAATGCCATCTTTTACTGCCTATATGACTTTATTCTCTTTATCTCTAAGAGCCTCATTTTTCTCGTCTGAAAAATAAGCAAACTGGACTAACCATTTCCAAAAAGTAAGCAGTACATTTAGCCAAGTAGTAATTATAGACCAAGATCATGGTAGCTAAAACATGGAGAAAACTGGCAAAGATGACAAAAAATATGAAAAGGCAAATGGATTAAAGATTATGGAAAGACAGGCACACTAAAACATTTTTGGTGAAGCTATGAATAGGTTTGCCATCATTTTTTAGGTGTTTGTTTTTGGAGGAGGGAAGGCAAGGCAATTGGGATTAAGTGACTTGTCCAAGGTCACACAGCTAGTGTTAAGTTTCTGAGGCCAGATTTGAACTCAGATCTTCCTGACTCCAGGGCCAGTACTCTATTCACTGTACCAATTAGCTGCCCCTTGCCATCATTTTTGAAAGGATTAATACCATATGGGTTTATCAGTGAGTCAGCCAACTTCTCTCACTAGCACCACATTGTGTTCTTCACGAGACCTTATAAACTAAATTGGGTAGCTAGATGGCACAAAGATGGCACTACCCGGGAACCAGGAAGACTCAATCTTCCTGAGTTCAAATCCAGCCTCAGACACTTACTAGCTGTGTGACCCTGGGCAAATCAGTTCACCCTGTTTGCCTCAGTTCCTCATCTGTAAAATGAGCTGGATAAGGAAATAACAAGCCATTCCAGTATCTTTACCTGTGGGGTCCAATATTACCCAACTTACAATAAAAGAAACTCAGGCAGCACTCTAAGTCAATAGTACTTTATTAAAGGGTTCCTGCTCCCATCTAATGAAGTAGACCTCAGACCTTCCTCATGATCAGAGATGCCTCCTTCCTCTAGGGCCTTAGTTTTATGGTGCTTCATGCCTAGTTGATACAGATGAAGCAAAACATTCAGTCTCATTGGTCAATAGATCTTGACCTTGACCCTCCAAGAGGTTTTACATAAAATTCAGAATCCCATTGGCTGACAAATGAACCAATGAGCAGACATTGGCACATATCTTGACTTTCAAGAGGTTCTACCAAGCTAATGAACAGATACATGGGGTTGGTTGATAAACAGGTGTCAAATCATCCACATGGGCTGATGGGCTTGTAGATAGGCAGGACAAAGAGCAGCAAACAGGACCAGTTGTTGGGGCAGTACTCATGGTCATCACCCCATGATAGACAATAAAGGGACAGAGGTGGACTTTCCATGTCATTGAGTCACCCCTGGGCTTGGTCCCTATAACAAGGTAAAAACAAAGGTGGAGGGCTTCTAGTTAGCTTCCTATGATTAAGCAAATAAACTTATAATCTGCAGTTCACAGCTCTGGGACCTAATATACAGAACTTGTACCTACCAACCATAAAATAGAGATCTAATTAATCATCTGTCACATTTACCCCTTCAATTCAAAGAAAGACTAGTCTTTCTATGGATCACTACAATCTAGATGCATAGTGGGTGGTCCTCTCTGGGTGACACAAAATCAGAAGGGGCAATTAACAGCATCAAGTGAAAAGGGAGAATGATTGCCCTAGGCGTTGACAGGAGCTATTGGGGACAGTCTCCTTTGACAAATAGGTCTTACAGAGGATAATGGTGCAATCCCTTTCTCAAATAACCCGTTCCCACCTGTCCACTTCATCAGTCCATCATATCATAAGGTTTAGATCTCTTATCTCATACAGTTGCCTGGTTTCCAAAACTGATGGCATCCTCTGATCCTCTGGAGATCTCTTTTCTTAGGCATATGGGAATGGATGAAGCTTCAGAGCAGTCTATAGTGAATTCCCTTGTGCAGTTCAGGTTACTTGCAGAGATCCTCTTTTCTATTAAAATTTCTTACAAAATAAATCCTAATACAAGTTTGCAATGACAATAACAAGAAAACTCCAAATGAGGTCACAAAGAGTCAGAAATGACTGAAACAACTGAACAACAACAAAACTAGGTTAGTTTTCATGATCTTGGTCCATTAGCTTAAGAAGTTACCCCAAATACTATTACATACTACTCAAAGGTTTAAAACAGTTGATTCCAACATGTCACTTACATATATCTGGAATTACTGGCTAGCTAAATGTAAACATTTTTGGAACAATTTTTTCATCAAAAATTTTAATTCTGAATTTAAACACCAAAAAATAATATTTCTACATAAAATGAAACACAAAATATAGAATTCTATATTAAACCTGAACCTCCATTTCAGACTACTTAATTTTTAAAATATATAATAAACACCATATACCACACTTATAACTAGACGTCCTGATTGTATTTCCTTCTGTTGTTTTGTGCATTTTTAAAAAATATTTTAATGGCCTTATTTTTTGTGGCATCACTGTTGCTGACTCCAGTCCTGTCTACTTCACTCCCCTCCCCCAAATTAACCAGGAGAAAGGAAAAGGGGGAAAAATACCTTTGTAGCAAATAGACATAATAAAGCAAAATGAATCCACATAGTCATTTCAAAAATGTCTCTCCATCTTGGGTCCATCATCTCTCTTTCAGGAATTGAGTAACAAGCTTTCTCACAGGTCTTCAGGAGATATGACTGGCTCATCACTTTGATCAGAGTTTTTAAGTCTTTCAAAGTTGTTTTACTTTACGCTGTTGCTCTTGTACAGTGCTCTCTTTTTCTGCACTCGTCACTCTCCATCAGTTCTTACTACCCAGGATTCTCTGAAATTGTCTCTTTTATAACTTCTCATGGTGCAATAATACTCTATTATATTCATATATCACAATTTTTTAGCCATTGCTCAATTTTCTAAGAATTTAAAGCACTACCGTAGATTATAAGTTGTTTTTTTTCCAAGACCTCCTTTCATCAAAAAAGTCACCATATTCAATGGGAAAAAAAACTACCAAGTCTCGTGGGATGCTGATTATTGTTGCTTAATACTAGAACTGCTTATTTCTTGATATTTGCAGCATCTTTTTCTTTGACAATGACATTCTTGGGTCATGACATTTCTACTTTAGGGTTCTTTTCAAGAAGTGATCAGTGGAATTTTTTCATTTTATTTGTCCTCTGGTTCTAACAGATCTGAGCAGGCTTCATTTATGATTTCTTAAAATACAGTATCTAAGATTATTTTTAACTCATTATGGTTTTCATGCAGTCCGATGAATCTTAAATGTTCTCCACTAGAATTGTTCAGTACAAAAATATATGTGACCTAAGTTCTAATCTGGTCTCAGACACTTATTAACTGTGTGACCCTGTACAAGTTGCTTGACTCTGTTTGCCTCAGTTTCTCCATCTGTAAAATAAGGGTGATAATAATAACACCTACCTCTCATGATTGTTTTGGGGATCAAATGACAAAATAATTGTACAATACTTAGCACAGTACCTGGCATATAGTGTTATATAAATGTTAGCTATTATTATTATAAATGTACTATAAGTGTATATATACATTCATACATGTATATGTGTGTTGTATATGTGTGTATGCATACATATACACATATGAGATATCTTACATTTTCTATTTTTTCAATCTTTTTATTTTATTCTAAGAGTTATTGCCATCTCATAAACTCACTGATTCTGCTTAATTTATCCCCCTTTTATGGGAGTTCATTTCTTGGATAAGCACTTTCTCTTCTAAGCAACTTATTTTTCTTTTAATTCTTTCACAGAAGTTTTTATTTCCTTTTTTTAAATCCCTTGCTTCATTTCTTGTAAGTTTTCATGTAATCCTTATGGAAAATTCTTTTTTTTGCTTTGATTCTCCACTTATAATTGTTATGAAATCAAATTTGTAATAATTTTTCATGTTGGGCTGGATCTTCTTTGATTTTACTAATCTCTCCATATTTAGTTCCTGAATTGGGCTATCATGTCAGGGCCATCCTCCACCTCCTACTTTGCTTTTGGATGAGGTGTTAAATCATGAGTGACCTGACCCTGGATCAACTGGGTTCTTGCACTGACTTCTCTTCCTATGGTTTTGTTCCTATCCCCCAGATCTTTGAAGTTCGGGGCTTTAGATTTTCACAGAGGTCTCCAGCAACTAAGAAAAGAGTGTTAAAGACCTTAAAGTCCCTGGACCTAGGTTGTCTTCCTCTTAGTATTATGGCATTACAATGGCTAACATCTTACAGGTCATTGCCACACCCCAAAGTCCCAACTTTGGCATTTATGACTAAACTCGGGTTTTAATAAAGCAGCCTTTTCTTTTGCTTCATCTGGACATAAATCTCATAGACTATGTCCAATTTCTTAAATCTGGTACTCACATTACTCCTATTTCCTCTGGGCTTCTCCATGACTTTTTGTAAAGTTCTGGGTGGGAGGTGTAACTTACTATAGTTTCTCATTGGATTCCTTGATCATTCAGTCTGGTACAAATATCAAATTTGTGGATTTTGCTAGAGTAGGAATGTGCGATCTGGGTGACTTGCTTCTGGTTTATGCAGTCATCATGTTCTGAAGTCTTGAAACAACTTTCAATGGTTTTTATAGGGAGATTCTCAGCTGCTTTAAAGTTAGCATCAGTGACATCTGAAAGTTTTACTGATTCCATGAAAAAGGTGAAAAGTACTTAGAAAGGCATCTCTAAATTAATGCGTTAATTCTTCACTTCCTATAGTTCTTAGAAATCTAATATATTTCCCTCTACACTCTAAGGAATGCTTAGAAGAAACTGAGACCTTATGATCACTGGATCATGTGTTTAAAGCTAGAAAGGACCTCAGAAGCCATGAGCTCCAAAGCCCTCATTTGACAGATGAGAAAACTGAGGCATAGGAAAGGTAAATGACTTTCCTATTAAGTATCTGAGACAAAATTTAAATCCATGTCTTCCTGATGGCAAGTCTGGATCCTTACCCATTCTACCATGCTGTCTTATAGGAAAAGGAAAACTAAGGCCCCCAAGACATAGAAATGGGATGGGAAAATAGATAGCCAGGGATCTCCAGAGGAAAGAACTATGCAGTTTAGAATTGCCTTTATTTGCACATCTTTGGGAGCTGAATTCCTACAACTGACTGGTAGCTTTCTTCCTTATTCACATACAAGCTGACAACTCTAAATAGGTAGCACAATGGACAGAAGACTGGGCCTGAAGTCAGGAAGACCTGAGTTCAAATGTGATCTCAGACATTTATTAGCTATGTGACCCTGGGCAAGTCATTTAACCTTGTTTGCCCCAATTTCCCCATCTGTAAAATGGGGGATAATAATAACATCTATCTCTCATGATTGTTGTGAGGAAGAAATGATAAAATAACTGTACAACACTTAGCACCATGATTGGCATATAGTAAGTGTTATATAAATATTAGCTATTATTATTATGTATTTTTATTCTTTTACCAGGAAAAAGTTTAATTTGTGCTATCCAAGATCAAGTGATTCATCAGTAAAGATATTAATGGTATTGATTTCATTAATATTAATTACTATATTAATATTTATGATAATACCTTACTAACAACACCTCTCTACATATTTATGGAGCTTTATATTTGTCAAAGTATTGTCACAAAATGAGGACATTTTTCAGCTAACAACAAAGTACCTGGATTTAATCAGCTTAGCATATGACTTTCTCCATTCCAGTTACCCTTGTTTTCATTTAATGTGTGGTTTCAACTCAATAGCAAAGAAGGAAAGGGAAGGGAAGGGAGAGGAGGGGAGGGGAGGGGAGGGGAGGGAAAGAAAAATATGTACACAAATAAATACGTACACCATTTACAATGTGAACACAAAGTAGTTTTATCAGGAAGAGCTCTAATAACTTGGAAGGTAAAACCTGAGCTGTCATTTGAAGGCAGTAAAAGATTATAAAGTAAAAGTGACGAGCAAGAAAAGTTTACAAATGGGATACAGTTTCTGCAAGGTCCCACAGACAGAATGTAGAAATTCATCCAACACAGAACAAGTAGGTTTGTTTGTCTAGGTCACTGAGTGTGTAAGGAAACAATGTCAGATCAGTAACCTGACAGTGAAAGTCTTTAAATGCCTAAAAAGAACAGCGTATTTTATGATAGACACGATAGGGGGAAGCTGAAGCTTCCTGAGTTAAGAAGAAAACCTGAGATATGCAACTGCACTGAAAAATAGATGAAAAGATAATTATAATCATTGGACTACCTGAAAATTATGACCAAAAAGAGCCTGGATATCATATTTCAAGAAATCATAAAAGAAAATTGTCCACATCTATTAGAATCAAAGAGCAAAGCGGGACAGGGGGAGGGGAGAGAAAGAAAGAATCTACTGGTTCTTTCCTGAAAGAAATGAAAATTCTCAAGAATCCAAATCCAGAGATTCCAAGTCAAAGAAAAGTATACTGACACAAGCAGTCAGAAGTAGAATCACATAAAATTTAGCAGCAACTAACCTAAAGAAACAGAGATCTGGACATACAAAAATCCAAAAGGCAAAAGATATAATAAACTTACAACCACAAAAACTTCTCCCAACAAAAGTTAGAATAATCTCATAGGAAGAAAAAAATGGTCTCCTATTGGACTAGAGAACTTCCAAGTTTTCCTGATTAAAGAGCCAGAGCTGAGTAAAACCTCTGAAATATAAACATGGAAGCCAAAGAAAGATAAACAGAAAATATGAGCAAGCAATCAGAAGAAGCTAAAGATGGAGTGTTTACAGTCTAAGAGAGAGATGATACCAAGTGTCCTTTCACTGGAAATCACAAAGGGAATTTTAAAAAAAGACAGAGAGCCTGGAAGTAGTTCCATTGCATTTTTATTACCTTCCTCCCTCCACCTCCCCCCAAAAAAGGAGAGGAAAGGGAAAGGAAGAGGAAAGGAATGCCCTAGGGGAAAAGTAGAGATGGCATGAAGGAGCTTATCTTAAAAAGTAGGATTATGAAAGTAGTATGCAAACACAGAGCAAGAGGTATAAAGGGCACATGTCAGAGAAATTTGCTCAACTTAAAAAAATACATTTGAAATAATATCAATTTGGCAGCTGTATAGATAATGGATAAGAAAAATGTCCAGACTGGAAGATCCATTAGCAGACTACTACAGCAGTTCAGGCAAGAGCTGAAGAGGACCTGAATAAGGATGGTAGGAATAGAGAGAAAGAGATTGATGAGAGAGATGCTGTAAAGATAAAATAAGCATTATTTGCCAACTATCAAATATGAGGGGTAACAGAGAGTGAGGAGTAGCTCCTAGCTTGCTATCCTATGTAACCAGAAAGATGACGGTGCCCTTTCCAGAAACCGGAAAATTATGAAAAGGAAGCATGGGAATGGGGAGAGTAAATAATGATACTGTTTTGGACCCGTTGAGTTTCATTTATCTATGAGAAATCCAGGTGATATGTCTAGTATGAAACTGTGGTGTGTGATTGCAGCTCATGAGAGAAATAAGAGCAGAAGACCTTCGTAATATAGTTTCAATTGACATTTTCAGATTAATTCTTCATTACCCCCTTTTAGATGCTACTGTTCCACAAAATTTTCCTTTTTGATGTTTCTCAAAAATGATATTCCTGCTCCTAACTCCATGCTTTTGTACAGGTTGTCCCCCATTCCTACAATGTTCTCCCTTCTTTACCTCTGCCTCTTAGAATTCATAATTTTCTTCAAAGCTCAACTCACATGATATGTCCTATATGGGGTCTTTTCTGCTAATCCCTCGCTTGACAGATTATTCTGCATTTTATGTTATGTACTTAAATGTATATATGTTTTCTGTGGCTAGGGACAATTTCATTTTTTTCTTTATATACCCAGAGCCAAGCATGGTTGTAGTACATAGTAGACAATAAATTCTTGTTGTTTGATTGATTTGTAAAATAGGGAGTTACCAGCATAAAGATGATAATTTAATTCATGGGATCTAATAAGATCACCCAGAACAGTGGATCTTAACCTTTTTTGTGTCATAGACTCTCTTTGGCAATCTGGTAAAGCTTCTAAATTCCTTTTTAGAATGTTTTAAATTGCATAAAATAAAATACAAAAATTACAAAGGAAATCAGTCACATTAAAATATAGTTATCAAAAGAATTTTTTTTAAAAAAGTTCATACACTCCATGTTAAAGAATCTCAGATCCTAGAAAAAAGGGATAGTGAAGAAAAATCCCAGGATGAGATCAAGGCAATCAGTTAGTACTAGTTTGCTTTTCAGCAGACTTTTCTAGTAAGCCAGAGAAGTTAATTCAATGAGCCATTGGGTTGTTTTTAATCCAAATGACATTATATACTTTACTGAACTGTCACTTGTATCCTTAAAGTGATATTTCAAATATGTGTGCTGGGTGAATGGTCATCATAACTGTTTAGTTAATGCAACACTAGTTCTAAGTGGCAGGACTTGTGCTTATAAAGGACTGTTGATTTGGGAAGTATCCAAAACCAACCATTCATCTGTGAGGAGCAAGATATTGAAAAACTTAATGCCTTGCTGAAGATTCTTTAGGAGAATGCCAGACACTGATGAAGGTATACAAGAAAGAAGACGGTGGTAGCTAACCTGGGTGAGCAGTCTGAAACAGGGAATCAAGTAAGAGAGTAAGAGGGGAAGGGGTGGTGGGAAATTAGCTTCTTACTCCTGAACAGGATTTGATAAATGAGTTTAAAACCTTAATGATGAAAACAAGATGGACTGAGGGTTATATAGGAGACCAAGTGAGAGAAAGGGATTTTCTTCAACAGAAAATGACCTGTTATCAGTATTTTTCTCAATATCCAACAACCCAACTTTCTTAGGTGTTAATGACCTGGTGCCACCAGTAGTGAAAACAAGTCATATTCCACAGGCTATCCAGTACAGTTAAAAAGGAGTTAACATGGAAAGATCTGATATTTTTAGGGGATAAGGTAGGAACAGGGTGAAAGAGACCTTTTGAGCTCTGGCAAGAAAATGCCATGAAGGAGTGGCAGGATATTCGTAGAGAAAAACATAAGAAATTAAGAGAGAACCTTAGAGAATTTGCCTTTAACTCATAGACTTCTTCAAGATGGAACACCTCATGAACATGATATTCAAATATTTGTAGAAACTACACAGTCAATTTAATGACACTGAGAATTTATATAGAATCTTTGGGGATTTCCTTGATAGCTTTTAACACAAAAGTCCTTAACCTGGGGGCCTATGAATTTTTATCTTCAGTTTTGATATGATTATAATTCTATATACTATTCATTATTGTATATTATAAATCCTATGCATAATTCTATGTATTTTAACTTTTGCATTTAAAAATATTATTCTGATAACGTTCACATATAGGCTCCACAAAACTGACAAAGTACATGGTACCAAAAAAAAAAACTTTAAGAATTCTTACTTTAACAGGAGGTCAAAAAAGTATCTGAAAGTTGGAGGTGCTTCAGAGAGCAATCAAAGGGACAGGACCTCTGAGCGTGGACCACACCAAACAGACACAAGTGATGAGGGCCCTGAGACATAAAATAATATGTGTGCCACCACAGAGATTGATATAGTTGGTAAGAAAGTAAAGATAGCAATGACAGACAGAGGTAACAAATCCAGGACATCTCTTCAAGTATTGGCCAAGGGCCCAAAAGAAGGACCTCCTCAGCTTAATGAAATCCACCAAAGCCTCCTAAAAATTGGATTAATGTGCCGAACCACAATTCCCAAAAAGCACCGTGTATTAGAACCAGGGATTAAGGCAACCCACTTCAACCTCAGAAATAGCATCAACGTAACGAAGACTAAACAGACCAAACTGAATTTTTTAGCTGTAGATAATGTAAGTACACACATGCTGAGCGAACTCCAGAGAAGAATCCAACATGGTTAGCCAGAAGGCAAAGCCTATCAGGCTAGCAATAAGAAAGAAAGACAAGTTAAGGAACAGGTGTTATCAAGGGCCCAGAACACCTTAAGCCCTCTTCTTCTTATTCTTTATTCTTATTCTTTTATTATTATCATGTCCTTTCCATCTGGACTTATAAGATCCCATGAGGCAGTAACAGTGAGCAGAAAAGAGGAGCAGGGTCTCGTGATGTTGAACTACAAATGCCAAGGGACAAATAACTATATTCCAATAATTTTAAGAATGATACTTGCAGGACATGCCTCTAACATATTCAGAGACTAGGCCTTTGTGAAATAAATGAGAAAGCATACCCATATTTACACTACATCAGAGGTTCCCAGGGAAATTACGAGCATCACAGAGAAAGTAACCTCAACGATCAGGGTACGTCTGGCACCAGCAAACAACTGTGGAATTTCTGCATTCATAGCATCAGATTTAGAGCTGGAAGGAAGCCTAGAGAGCTTTATCTTTTATAACTGCCTTCATTTTACTGACAAGAAAACTGGTCCTGAAGTATTAAATAGCTTCCCCAAATTTGCCTCAGTAGTGAAAAGCAGAGTTGACATCGTGCTATCATCATGGCACCAACATTCTCCCTATCATCCAGGTTTGAAATTCTAAGATGGTACCTGACTTGTTCCATTCTCACAATCTCTGCATCCATTCAGCAACATCCATGGCAACTACAGCACAGGACCTGGAATCATAAAGACCTAAATTCAAATCCATGCTCTTACTATTTGTGTGACCCTGGTCAAGTTACTTGATGCTGTCTGCCTCAGTTTCCTCATGTATAAAATGGGAATAATAGTAGCAGCTAGCTACCTCCCAGGATTGTTTTGAGAATTAAATGAGATAACATTTGTAAAATGCTTTGCTAACCCTAAAATTTCATTTCAAAGCTAAGCTAGCTATTTCAGTTAACAAGTCCTATAAATTCTGCCTCCATAAATAGGTCTCACATGCATCCCTTCCTTTCTGCAGCTAGCATCATGATTCATGTCCACATTATTTATGAACTGAACCAAAGCCTCCTTACTGGTCTCAGTGCTTCTAATCTCTCTTTTCTTTGATCTCCACTTCATACACTTGCCAAAGCACAGGTCTGCCCTAGACACCCCAATGCCTATCTCAAATGAAAACAAAGCAGCTAGGTGGTCCAATCCAGCACTGGATTGTGGAGTCCTAAGTTCAAATTTGACCACAGACATTTTCTAGTTGTCTGACCCTGGGCAAGTTGCTTCTGCTCTGTTTGTTTCTATTTCCTCATCTGTAAAATGGGGGTAATAATAGGACTTACTTCCCAGTGTTGTTGTGAGGATCAAATTAGATAATAATTGTAAAGTGCTTGTAAATTGTAAAATTCTATATAAGTGTTATCTATAATTATTATTAATTAAAAACCCTTAGAGCAAGATTTAGGTCCCTCTACCATATGGATTTGCATCAGATTCTCTGAATTCTGTTCCATACAAACTACACCAGTCAAACAGGATTACTTCCTATTCCATGTTGTTGTCCAGTCCTCTTCTGTTTTGTACTGCTGCTTTACCTCTGACGAGAACAAACCATCTCATTTGCTCTACCTTTGGCTGCTAACATCTTTCTCTTGCTTCAAAACTCAGCTCAAGGATCACTTCTGTTTAGGAAGTCTTCCTGGATGTCTCCCTTCCCTAATCTTTCCCAGCACCCTGTTGGAAATTTCCTGTGTATGTAAATAACTGTCATTCTTCATGACCAGCATGCTGAGCTCACCTAACACTTAGCACGGTAAGAGGGGTTTAATAAATATTTGTTGATTGGGAAGAATTCCAGCCTCTTCAAAATGCTGGCTAAGTAATCTAAGTGTCGAACTAGGGTTCACTCCTTAACAGCACAAAAAGATGGAGGACAATGCAGGCCAAAACTGTCAAGGAAGCATTGAACTCTTCACCTCAAGTACAGAACCTAGAGTTTGACTATGGAGACCCTGCAGTGCCTGAAGAACCGAAAGCTGAGGGAAAGAATCAGCTCAAGTATTGTTATATATGGGGTGGGGGGAGGATAGCCAAGAACAGTCTAAAACAATGATCTCAGAAAATTGCTCTCAGTGAGGTGAGGTTTGGAGAACCTCAGGAATTACTCATATCTTCAACTGTTTCACCTCACCCATAGATGGGAGAACAGAGGAAAATTGAGTCAATTCAGCTTTATGTGGAGTATGATATTTTGCATAATAATACTAAGTAGAACAATACGCCAGGCCATAAGTTCAATATTTCTTGGATGATCTGCTGGTCAACAAATGGTTTCCAGAATTGGAACTGCATAGTGGACAATTGAGATTTTCATGGCAGAAGATAAAGAAAAGATGGAATCCCAGTGGGATTCTGCCAATTAGAGAGCATGCTCACCCCCAAAAAAAATCCCTGGAGTTTCTATTATTTTTCATTAGCTTATGAAAAGAAAATAGTTTGTGTCATTAACTACTTGAATGTGTTGTTATCTTAATTTGCCTACTGTATTTGTAAAGACAGTGGAAGAGTATGGAGATAGGCCACCCAGCGTAACAGATCACTTACGGCTTCTAATGGTCTAAAAGTTTCAGTTAACAGGGTTTCAGGCTGGGGTTAACGTTGACTCAGAGAAAACAGAATGACATCACCTGACAAAGTCTGAATAATTAATGAGAACTAAAGACTTTCCTGGAGTTCAGTGGCTGCTATCAGAAATTTCTGAAGAACTACACCATCATCTTACAGACTCAATAATATTACTCATGATTATATGTTTTTATATGACACCTACCAATCTAGATTTGGAGAGCTAGATGGTATGGTAGTGGATAGAATGTGAGGACTGGAGTCAGGAAGACTCATCTTCATGAGTTCAAATCTGACTTCAGACACTTACTAGCTATATGACCCTGAATAACTCACTTAACCCTGTTTGCCTCATTTCCTCATCTGTACAATGAACTGGAGAAGGAAATGCCAAATCACTTCAAGATGTTTGTCAAGAAAACCCCAAATGGAGTTGCAAATAGTCAGACATTACTGAAAGCAACTGACCAATAAAAAACTGGACTTCATCACTGAGAATGTCTTCTTAATATGAAATCCTTCTCTGCCTTCCTTAACCCGTCTTTTTTCTTTTGATTGAAGTATGCATTTCTAGCTTCATATTTAATTTAATTCAAAAAGCATTTATTGAGCACCTACTATATGCCAGAACTGTACTACAAGCTGAGAATACAAAAACAAAAACAAAACATATCCTGCCTTCAAGAAGCTAATATCCTGTTATTCCAGCCATTGGTCTCATCCTACCAAATCTCAGGGGTACTACTTAAGTGGATTAATGATGTCATTGATATTAATCCAAAAACTAATCCAAAAATGTAACTCAGCAACCAATCCCTCCTCTATGACTCTTGTCCACATTTTTCTACAAGTTTGCCCCAGATGGTTTCATAAACATGATGAAGCATATAGGCTGCTCATTGATCAGAAGTCATGTGACTACTGGGTCATGTGACCAGCAACCTTTGCAACGAATATCAAAGTATACATTGATAGAATCTATATTATTTTATCAAATTCTTTACAGAATTTATTTACTTCATTTTCTAAAACATATTTTGGCACACGAGCTAGTTATTTTCATAGTCATCTTTTTGCAAATACTTAGCCTAAGCACAGAAACTGAGATGGCCAAATAGTCTATGACTTAATGTTTCTTGTTTCCTTTGAACACATGATAAAATCAATTCCTTTATTTACCTCTACAAGAAAAAACTAAGAGCTCTCCTTTCATTTAGCTGCAATTTTCCTCCTTTTTATGATTCCATTTAAGTGAAAAGGTCAAGACTGGTATTCTTCAGTTCCTCCATTAGTGTGTCCAAGCACCGATCACTGGACAAGATTTCGCATTTAGAACAATGGCAAAGTTAAAACTTTATAAGATAGGAACTGGATGTGTGATCTTATTGTTAAGGAACTCTCAATGAAGAATGTCTCTCTATCAATGAAAGCAGGTACTTTTTCTGCTACTTATAATATTAGAAAGTTGCCTAGAGCACTGAAAGGTTAAATGACTCACCTAGGATTACAAAGCCAGTATGTACCGGAGGCACAGCTTGAATCCAGGTCGTCCTGAACTTGAGGCCAACTCACAATCCACTATGCCACTCACCACACACTTACAGGTAGTCCTCCCTCCAAAAAAAAAAACCCATTACTTTTATCTTTCTATTTCCCCTTTCCGCCATCATGTTCATAGGAGCATAAGAGGACAAAGTGACTTCTGGTATTTTTCTTTGTTTCAGGGGTTGCTATGGCCAAAGACTTCCTCCATCAGTAGCCAGTTTATTGATGATGAGCTCTCTCTACTTAGCTAGATTGCTTTTCAGCACATTCTGTCTATTGCCAGGGTAAGCACTTGACTCCTTTCCAAAATGGTAGAATCTGCCAGTTTGGGCTCTGATGGAGTAGTCTTCAAAGCCTCAGAGTCACCTCAGTGGCATGATGAGGTAGCAGAGTAAGTCTGTAGAGAAGATACCTTTGAGGTAAAATTTGCCTCCTTCTACAAGGATTACTAACGCTTATTGAACATCTCGCACAGCTAGGTGGCAAAGTGAAGAACACCCAGCCCAGAATCGGAAAGACAAGAATTCAAATTGGGCTTCAGATATTTACTAGTTGTATGAACCTGAACAAGTCATTTAACCTTGTTTACCTCAGTTTCCTTAGCTATAAAATGATCTGGAGAAGAAAATGGCAAATCACTTTAATATCTTTTCCATGAAAATCTCAAATGTGGTCATGAAAACTCAGACATGAATGAAACAACTAAATAGCAACAATTAAACATCTCCACTTGGATATCCAAAAGTGTTTGGAACTTAGATTGTCCTAAGTGGAAGTTATTATCTTTCTTCTATAAATGTTCCCACCTTCCTAACTTCCAAGGGCTCCACCATCCTTTCAGGTTCTCAAGTCCAAGCCTCAGTGTCATCCTTAACTCTTTATTCTCCCTCATCCCCTATATGCATCCCCTCAGTTGCCATATTGGTTGGTCTCTATAACCATCTATCACATTCTTCCCTTCCCTGCATTTACATAGCATGAACATTGCTTTGGCCCTCATCACCTTTCCCTTGAACAAGAGCCTAATAATTGGTTTCCCTTCACCCCTTTATCTCCTTCCTCTCTAACTGTCCTCCACATGGTTGCCAAATTGGTATCCGTACACACCATGTCCAACTATGTCTCTCCTCAAGAGCTTGAGAAGCTCTTTTTGGCCTTTGGTTACCTCTATATTGAAATACAAAGTCCAGTTTGACATTTAAAGCCTGGTTCTAGACTATCTCTCTGGTTTAATGCACATAACTCCTTATCATAGTCTACATTACTGCCACAGTGTCCCTACCTGTTATTTCATGGACAACATAGATATTCATATCTAGGCCCTTGCATATGCTGTACCTCATTGTCAGGAATGCATTCCCTATTCTGCTGTTCCCCAGCTTCTTCCAATGCTCAGTTCAAGTGCCACCTTTCATAAGAATTCCACTTCTCCTGACCACCAACCCCCTCCAAATTATGTGTCAGGTATTTCCTTATCAGTTTAATTGTTATTCCCTTCCCTCGATAGAACAAACATTACTTCTGCACAGAATATGCTTTGCTTTTGTCTTTGTTATCTCAGTGCCTGACATAAATTGGGTCCTTATCAAATGCTACTTGAATGAATGAAAAAATCTTACTTGCTATAAAATACTTTATGTGTTTACATGTAAACATCTGAGGACTTTCAGTCATGTCTGATTCTTCATAATCCCATTTGCGGTTTTCTTGGCAAAGATACTGGAATGATTTGTCATTCCCTTCTCCAGATCATTTTACAGGTGAGGAAACTGAGGCAAGCAGGATTAAGTTACTTGCCACAGCCAGTAAGTATCTGAGACTGGATTTGAACTCAGGTCTTCCTGACTTTGAAGGAGGTCCTTTATCCAGTGAGCCAGGTAGCTGCCCCATAAAGTACTTCATGTATTTTGTATATAAACATCTGAGGTCTAGTGATTTTATTCCTGGCTCCTTCTTTGGATTTGTCTCCTATGAACTTTTCCTCACATGATAACTACTTCTATGGTATCTAAACTTAGTGAATAATCATAAACAGTTTTCTCCCTCTCAATTCCCTTTCAGTTCAATACTTTTAGTAAGATTTGTAAGACCCCAGACAGAGCCTGCTACTGGACTAGATTAATTACATAATCATGAGAGCAGAGAAGAGGGAGGGACATTGTCTCCAGCATTAAGGGGGTGGGATTTATAGTGAACACTAAGTGCTACAGAAGTCATTTTAGAGAAGTTAGGAGCTCAGAAAAATTGCTGAGAAGGAGGACAAACAAGCCCTTCTTCGACCTTTGTCTTGAGCTATATTCCAATAAGGGCAGTTAAACGTTCAGGATCTCTGAGATTTTGTTGAAGTCACTAAGTCAGTGTTTAAATGTGATTTAGAACAGAGTGGTGAATTTTGGGGCCCAGAAAGAAACATGGAAAATGCTCTGGCACTTTTAGAATCATTCCCCTCCTTCAAGGCTCAGCTGATGTGCCACCTTCTTCATAGCCTTCCCACTCCTCCTTTCCCCTGAAAATTTTCTCTCCGCAACTATTTCTAGAATTTTTTGTGTAACTCTCTCCTTTGTTGTAACTCATTCTACTAGAATATAAAATCCTTGAAGTCAGACAGTGTTTCATTTCTAGTTTTATGTCCCCAGGCTAGCACAGTGTCTTCTACACTCTTCTACATAGCAAGTGCTTAATGTTTCTTTAATTGAAGAAGTAAAGGTGGGAGTAAAAGTAAGAGGTCAATGATTTTCATTCTAACCCGAGCAACATAAGGTTCTCCTTGGATCTGTACTTCTTTTTTTTTTTTTTTTTTTTTTTATTTTGTAATGTTTAACAATCACTGCCATACAATTGCTATTTTATCCCTCCCCACCTACTCCCCACTCCCCCCCTCCGTCCCCACAACTGCATGCAATTCTGTATAGATTCTACATATACTTTCCTATTGAGTATATTTTCACTATAGTCATGCTATGTAGTCAGACTAAGATAAATGAAAGAAATCGTATAACAAATCAGAACATGATACACAAACACATACACATACACAAACATGATCTGCTACAATGTGTGACTGACTTCCATATTTCTCTCTCTGAGTGTGGCAGGCATTTTGCCTTGAGATCCTCCATTGGGATTTTTTTTTTTTTTTGGTTAAGAAGTTCTTGTGTTATTACAAAAATCTAAGTCTACCAGAAAAAACTCTCACACACTGTGGTTGTTGCTGTGCATAAAGTTCTCATGGTTCTGCTCCTTTCACTGAGCATCAGGTCATATAAGTCCTTCCAGGCCTCTCTGAAGTCTTCTTGTTCATCATTTCTTATGGCACAATAGTACTCCATTACATTCATATACCATAATTTATTCAGCCATTCCCCAATTGATGGAGGATCTGTACTTCTAATGACCATCCTATATGTAACCTACATCCCCAAGATCTCAACACAATAAAGTTAATTGTACACTCCGAAGGGTTTACTAGTTCGGTGATCATTGTGTTGGAAAAGACACTTGTGGGGTGGAACAATGACAAAGTTTAAGGAAAAAGAAAATCTGGAGGAGGTAGAGTCATAAAATTTGTGAAAATGGCTGGGGATTTGGGGATGACCTTAGACCAGCAATGTTACGCTGCCACACCATTATCCTTTACTTCCAATTCATTTCCTATCTGCATGTGGCTCACCTCTGTCCAGCGTTAGTTTCACCTGCCAGTTGTCAAGGCAATAACCATGATTTATATAATGAAGAGACTCAGAAACCCCAAAAGAGATTATCAGTTCCTGACCCAAATTCAGTTTACTTTTGAGCCCACTCCAAAGTGAAATGAGGACCCTACACCTGAAAGAGTCAGAACAGACCAATTCCTCTCATCCCCAGGGAAAAGTCAGTTTGGTTGTGGCTTGTGGTGAGACCCTATATGCTGTATGCCGGTGGCTTTGGGTTTAACCACAAGTCTAGAGTTGAACATTATATTATAATAACAAACCACAGAGTAACCAAGAAAACTTCTGAATTCTCATGTCCCTTGGCTCTAGCTAAGGGCAGAAAGATTTTCATATTTTATTTATTTCTTAAATAAGAAATAAAAATCTGAAAAACAGAAGTCAGTAAGTAACTAGACTAAGCTAAAATTAACTAAACTAACTAAATTAAAATCACAAGATCTTGTACAGTTTCAGTGGGTATGCCATACCTCACATGCACAACCTTTGTGGATCATGTGCAGAGCTGAAGTCTTGGTCAAGCAGTACTCCTTAAATAGCCTCTCATTAGCTTCACAAAGTATTCCTCTGAATAAGAGACATATAGTTTCTTTTCCTGAATTGTGGATGCACTATTCTTTTACACTTTCTCAGTACACTCATTAGCTTCTAGAGGGGTTAACTATCTGCAAAGCTTCTCTGCAAATGTCTCGGTCTAAATTTCTTCTCTGAGGTTCAATCTTGTATCACCACTTGCGGGTAGTTAGGTGGTGTAATGAATAGAAAACTAGGTCAGAAGTCAGCAAGACCTGAGTTCAAATCTGACCTCAGATCCTTCCTAGCTGTGTGACCCTGGGCAAGTCACTTAACCCTATTTGCCTCAGTTTCCCATCTATAAAATTACCTGGAGAAGGAAATTCCAAATCATTCTAGTATCTTTGCCAAGAAAACCCCAAATGGGGTCACAAAGAATCAGACATGATTGAAACAACTGAGCATAACAACATCATTAACTATTGAACATTCCAAACTGAATGTCCCAGAGACGCATTAAACTTAACATGTACAAAACTGGACTCATTCTCTTTTCTTCCAAACCCTCCCGTCTTCCAAACTTTTCTGTTTCTGACAGAGACACCACCATACTTCCAGCTTCCCAGATTTGTAACCTCAGCATTAAACTCAACTCCTGCCTCTGTCAGTCCCATATACCCAATTACATATGGCCCCTTCTTTCCACTCACACAGTTATCACCTTGATTCAGGCTCTCATCTGCACTCACCTAGATTATCCCAACAGCCTTCTCACTGGTCTCCCTGTCTCAAGGTTCTCGCCACTCCAATTCATGCCACATACCACTGCCAAAGTAATTTTCCTTAACTACAGATCTGACAGTGTGACTCCCCTACTCACTGAATTCCATTGCTTCTTATTGCCTTTAGGATAAAATAGAAACTCCTCTGTTAAGCTTTTAAAGCCCTGCATGACCTGACCCCACCCTATCTTTCCAGCTTTGCTGGATCTTACTTCCCCTCCCACACTCTTTAATTCAGCCAAATTGTCCTCTCTCTGTTCCTAACACACAAAATGACATCCCATTTCTGTGTCTTGGCATTAGTCATTTCCCATGCCTAGAATGCCCTCCTCCCTTACCACCACCTCAGAGTCCCTCTCTTCCTTTAAGACACAGCTCAAGCACTGTCCTCTGCATAGCCTTACCAATCCCCCTCTACTGGTTTATTTATTAGGTTTCTATCTTTTTTTTTACATGTCACTGATGAAGTTTTTTGAGTATTCAGTCCTTACCTCACCTTCCACATAATTCCTGGTGTTTTTATTGTCCAATTTCACATAAGAAGGTGACTTTTTTTTAGAAATGCATATGTTGTACTGTAGCAGAACTGACTATACTTTGTAAAAAGTGGAAACAACAACAATAATCCCAGTAGCTTACATTTATATGTTATATGTTAAAGCTTGCAAAACATTTTATTTAAAACTCCTTTAATTTACTTATTATTATTATATTAATTTATTTATTTAAATTAAATTTCACAATATCCCCAGGAAACAAATGCTATTATAATCTCCAGTTTACAGATGAGAAAACCAGCTAAGAGAGTTTAAGTTGCTTACGTAGCGACACACAGCTAATAGGCAACTGGGGAAATATTTGGTTCTTTCTAAGTTCAAGTCTAGCATTCTATGCACTGTAGCACCTAGCTTCTTATATTTGTTTAAATTAGCCATATATTTATGATCTATATAATATATACACATGTATATTATGTATTTATTGTCTCATTCTTTAGAATGAAAATTCTTTGCTATTAGAAATTATTTTATTCTTTGTACACGTATCTCCAGCACCTAGTTGTTGTTTTTGATGCACATAGCGAGTGATTAATAAATAATTATTGATATAAGCACTTGGTATATTAATTTATCGTTGCTTCTCCATTGGTCACTGCATCAATCTTAGCTAGACTCAGTAATCAGAAAGTCATTCACTAAACACTGTTCCCAGACATATATTTCTAGCTTCCCTAATTCAATTCAATACATATTGAAGAGCTCACCAAAAACTTCCTTCACCCTCACTCCTAGTCACACATCCCTTAAAATTCTCCCTTGTCTCTAGCTCTGATATACCCTACTTACCAAATACCTCAACAAAGGCAACACTTTCCCTCTTCAACCCTGAAACACAACTTCAGTATACAGTCTGTCCCTCTTAGCAGGAGCATGCTTCTTCCCTATCAGCTATTCAAATCCTTCTTAACCTTCAGGGCACAGAAGACATGCCATTTCCTCCATGAAGCTAATTACCTGATTCTTCACCACTTCCCCATCTCAGCCCCACTGAAAGCTATCTCTACATCCTCCAATTTTCTTAGAGCATGGCTATCATGTACTATTTTACATTACACTTATTTGCAGTATCCCTTTTTAAATCATAAATTACTTGAGGACAGACTTTTTTCATTTTTTTTATTCCTAGAGCTTGATATAGTGCCTTATGCATAGCAGACTCTTAATAAAGTTTGAAGCAAATTGAATCTGCCTTAATCACCAATTTGCCTAAACTTCCAGTTTCTCTGTGGAGCTTTTACCTCATTTAAATTTCAGATATCTGATCTAATCTTGTCTCCCTTCAACTAGATTATAAAATCTGAATCCAAACCATAGAATCTCAGAGATGGAAGGGTTCTAGAAATATCAAGTCTGATCCAATCTTAAACAAATATCCCCTACTTCTTTAAAAAGAGGTCATGCAATCTCCACTTGAAAATCTCCTGTAAATGGAAGCCTAGTACATGTTATGAGGTTGCCCATTCCTCTTTAGACAGTTTTAACTGATAGGTAGTTGTGGTTTTTTGGGGAAGTTAGGTGGTGCAGTAGATTGAATACTACTGGGTCTGGAGTCAGGAAACCTGAGTTTGAATTTTGTCTGGGACACTTACTAGCTATGTGACCTTGAGTAAGTAACAACCCTGTTTACCTCAATTTCTTAATCTGTTAAATGAGCTGGAGAAGGAAATGGCAAACTACTTCAGCATCTTTGCCAAGAAAATTCCAAATGGGGTTATGAAGAGCCAGATACAACTGAACAATACAGTTTTTTTTTCTGTCTCTCTCAAACTTCCACACAAATTCCTTGAAGGCAAAGAAATTCTTACAAAAAGAACTGCCACATTGTTCTACCTTATACCTCAAAACCTGAAGCCCAGCATGCTTTCCTGATCTGAGATTATTCTGTTTCATAATCTCATTTTCATGGGTCTATGATGGTAAAATTTAAGATTTTAGAACTCGAAGTTTTACTTCCTTGATTTCTGTTTGCATTACAAAAAGTCACCATTTGAGAATTTTCTTGGGTTGCAAAAAAGTATAGAACAAGCATGAACACCCCAAGAAGCTGTAAAAAAAAAAACATTCATTAACCACGAACCTGAAAAAACAACTAACTTATACAGGGTAACTAGGAATATAGATCTAGAGCTAGGACACAACTACTGTAAGCCCCTGAGTCTTTAACTATAAAGAGTCTCTCCAACTTATCTTCCCTAGGTTCATAGAGCCACAAAATTCTGATCTTTGAGGCAAAGAAGGTGGGAAACCTCTATTAATATTACAAACACCTGCACAGCATGTTGTGGGTTTTAAATTTAATTGTGGTTTAGTAGGTGGTTTTTGAATGTATTAGAATGTCAAACACTATCAGTTCTTGACCTCCACAAAGTCCTAAATCAATGCTTCATCAGGATATGGCATTGCCTAGATTTTGGTAGGCTATGCTCACAGACCACAATCTCTGGCAGTAACGACCAGACTACGTTTGTTTTCTCAAGGACCATACTAGCTATGTATGGAGAATCTCATTAGAGTCAATAGACTGGGCACTAAGGTTGCTGTTTTAGCAATGGTAACCCCAAAACAAAGAAATATTCAATAGAACCTGTAGTCCTATATGAGCCTCTCCATATTTGATATGTAAGATGACAGAATGATAGAAAAGATTGCAAAGATATTCAAAGTTTTTAGCTAATTTATAAACTATATTTTTAAATATTTGTTTTTTAATTTTAATTTTTATTCTGAACTTAACAAACACTAAGGAAAATAAGTATTTCCATGTATAAAGTGGAATAGAAAAAGATATATAAAATTGTGAATCTCCATGGTATATACCTTGCCTTTTCCTTTTAAAAATGTAATAAATTTAATGTTATTTTTCAAAGCTGTCCTGATTACTTGCATTTCTTTCTTGTCTTCTTTGTTTCCACTGCTCTACATTTTTAAAATCAATAACCTTTTTTATTTCTTTTTTGGCAACCCTATTGCTAGCCTTGCCCATCACTTAAGCATTTCCCCATTGGAAAAAAAAGAAAAGAAAAATCCTCATAACCAATCCATGCACAACAAATCCTCAAATTGGCCATATTCAAAAATGCATGTCTCATTCTACACCATGAATCCATCACCTGTCTCTAAAGAAGTGGATAAAATGCTCCATCATCAATAATTTGGAATTTTAATTGGAATTGGTAATTCCAATTGGAATTGGAATTGGAATTGGTCATTGAACCGATTAGCATTTTTAAGTCTTTCAGAACTGCAATTCTTTACAATATTATTGTTAATATGTACTTTTTTCTAGGTTCTGTTGACTTCACTCTGTATCAGTTCATGCATGTCTTCCCAGATTTCTCTGAAACCATTTTTACCAGTGCAATTATGTTACATTACATTCACATATCATAATTCATTTGGCCAATCCCCCCTTGACAATCCCCTTAATTTCTTGTTCATTGAACCTACAAAAAACTGCAATAAATATCTTTGCCCATATAACCCTTTGCATCTTTCTTTTGTCTTTGTAGGGTTTAACCAAGTGCCAGTATTCCTGAGCCAAAGGATATGCAGTTTAGTAACTTTTTTTTAGCACGATTCAAAATGATTTTTGTGGTGGTTTAACCAGTTCATAGCTTTACCAATAATGCTTTCAATGTGCTTTTCATACAGATCACCCACAGTTATCTCTTTCCTTTTTTGGTTGTTAATTTTACTAATCTATGGGCACTTTAATTTGCACTTCTCTAATTTTTGTGATTTGCAGCATTTTTCTTATATGTCTTGTAATAAACTGAATTTGTTCCTTTGAGAGTGATCTCTTTAGATCATATGGCTATTCATCCATTTGGAAATGGCTTTTCTTCTTATGCAACTAAATCAGGTCCTTCTATATTTTGGATATGAGAACTTTATCAAGGAAACACTACAAAGTTGTTAGGAGTTTTCCTCCAGCTAACTGGGTGCTTCCCAACTTTACCTTCTTTAGTTTTGCTTTGTGTAAAAACTTTTTAATGTTAAGTAATAAAAAAATTATCCATTTTATCTCCATGATCCTTTTTATCCCTAACTTCATGGTAAACTTTTCCTCCATCTATAGTTGCAAAGAGTATTTTCTTTCTTGTTCCTCTAATCTGATTATGATGTGATCTTCTATATTTAAGTCATTGTCCATTTGGAACTTATATAGAGTGACTTGCTTGTCTAATCTTAATTTCTGACAGCATGCTTTCCAGTTTTCCCAGTATTTTTAGTCTAATACTAATTCCTTATCCCATAAGTTGGGTTCATTTAGTTTATCAAACACTTTATTACTGCTGTACCTAATCTGTTCCACTGATTTAGCTTTCTAATTTTTAAGCAGTAATGAATAGGCTTTTTTATAATTAGTTTCATAGTATATACTTTGAGATCTGACACTGCTTGGTCCACATCTTTCCCTCTTGTTTTCCATATTTTCCGTGAGATTTTACCTCTTGTAACTCTAGATGAATTTTGTTATTTTTTTCAAATTGATAACACTGGCAATCTGATTAGTATGGCACTGAGTAAGTAAACTAATTTAGGTAATACTGGCATTTTTATTATACTGACATGGCCTAACCATAAGCAATCGATAATTTTTCAGTTACTTAGACCTGTCTTTATTTATATAAAGAATGTTTTATAGTCGTATTCATGGAATTTTGGTATAGGTTCTAATGGGCAGATGCACAAATGTTGTTTGAGTCCTATTATTAATTTAAATAGAATTTCTCTTGCTATTTCTTATTTAGCTTTATTTTTGTATAAAGACTGGATGGTAATTTCTGTAGCTTTACTTTATGTTCTACAACTTTGTTGACACTAACTCAATGAACCTCAATTAAACTTTTTAGTGAGCTCTTTAGAGTTCCCCATTTAATTTATCATATGATCTCTAAAAATCAGTGATTTAATTTCTTCTTTATCTATGCTTCTTCTCTCCATTTCTTTTCTGTTTTATTAAAATAGCTAGAATTTCTAGTTCTATATCCAATAATATTGGTAATAATGTACTTTAACTATTAATAGTATTATTTGAAAGGGCTTTAGCTTTCTTGTGTGCATATGTATGTGTATGTATACACATACACACACATATTATATATGTATAATATATCCATATATATATATATATATATATATGTATATATATATATATATATATATATGGGTGTTTAATGCTGACTTTTGCGTTTAGGTACATTCTACTTAATAAGTTAAGGAAAGCTCAATATATTCCTGTAAGTTTTATTGATTTTAGAAAGAAAAAGGAGTTTAATTTTACTAAAAGCTTTTTCAGCATCTATGTATATGATCATTTTTTTATTTTTGTTGCCATTATGATCAAATAGATATTTTTCTTTCCATTTGAAAAAACTATATGTTCCTTGTACAAATCCAACCTGGTAATAGTACAAATCTTTTTAATAAATGTTGTCATAGAATCTTACCTAATATATTATTTAATAGTTTTGCTTCAATGTTCGTTGGAGTTAATGGCTCATGGTTTTATTTTTCTGTTTTGCCACTCCCAAGTTCAAGTATCAAGAACAGATTAGTATCTAACAATTTGGGAGAATCCCTTACAAATGTTTTTGCAACAGCAACAAAAAATGAATGTAATACTGAAATCATTCCTTCAATATTTGATAAAATACTTAGGTAAATATATCTGTTTTGGATTTTATTTCTTTGAGAGCTCAATTATTACGTGTTCATTTTCTTGTATTGATATCAGGTTATTAAAAGATCTATTTCTTGTTCTATTGATTTAATTTTTGTACTTAAGCATTTATTATACTTATATATTAATTATACTTATTACATTTATTATATCTGTTTCTCCTACTTTCCCTCTACCAAGTAATTTTTTTAAATCCCTCAATGCATATCTACATAGTCCAGCAAAAGAAATTCACACATTAATCATGGCAAAAAATGTATGTCACTTTCCGCATTTTAAGTTCAACACCTTTTTGTCAGGAGGTGAGGAGAATGATTTTATGCTTTTGAACTTATGGTTTGTCATTGCATTGATCAGAATTCTAAAGACTTTCACAGTTTTTTCTGTAAGGTTATTATTGTATACATTATCCATTCCACTCATTTACTCTGTATCAATTCACAAAGATCTTTCTAGTTTCCTATAAAATTGTCCATTCCATCATTTCTTATGGCACAATAAATATTACAGTACATTTATATACCACAATTTGTTTAGACATTTCCACTAAGAGCCTTCCTTTTCCTCTTTCTTTGATTTGTTTGGGGCATGTACCTAGTAGTGATGGAACTGGGTCAAAGTATATGCACAGTTTGGTAACTTGGGGGAGCCTAGTTCCAAACTGCTTTCCATTATAGCTAGAACAATTCACAGCTCCTCCAATAGCAGTACAATAGCGCATATATTTTCCCACAGGCCCACCCCATCCTCAACATTTATTATTTTCCACTTCTGCCACATCAGAGATTATCTTATTTGTGGAAGAGCCAGGAGACCAGTGTCACTGAATTGAAGAGTATGCAGAGGGGTGGAAAGGTAGGAGGGGGCTGGGTTATATAGGGGTTTGAATGCCAAAAGAGAACTGTATTTGCCCCTGGAGGCAATAGAGAGCCATTGGAGTTTATTGAGTAGGGCAGTGACATGATCACACACACACACACACACACACACACACACACACACGCACGCACACACACCTCCCTCTCTCATCCTAGCCTCAAATCCCTATAGTCTACTTTTATTGGTAAAATCTTTTTCACACTTTTGTTTCCCAGCCCAGGTAAGCAAGTAGTCATTTAGGTGACTTCTTCTAGTCTTTATGCCCTGATCTCTCCTTTTTTAAAATGACCTTTCCTTATGGATCCCAATTACATATAATTATAGAAGCACAGAACCGAGAGAACCTCAGTGACCAGCTAGTCCAAACCATGCATAACAAAGATGTCTCTACAACATGCCCAATAACTATCTATCCAATCTCCACTTGAAGGACGCCAATGAGGAGAAGCCAGTAGCTCCTAAGACAGCTCTTTCCTCTTTTGGATTGCTGTAATAATAAAGAAGTTTCTCCTCATATCAAACTAGAATTGACTGCTCTGAAAACATCTGCGCTCCATTCCTAGTCCTGCCTTCTAGAACCACACAGAATAAATCTTATCTTTCTTCCACAGGACAAACCTTCAAATATTTGAATTCAATTATTATATCCCTTTCTCGCCAAGCAAATCCTCTCTAGGCTCAACGTATTCTTTTTCTTCAATCAGTCTTTATATGGCATGAATACAAGCAGAAGACCATTCCAGGTGTTGCACTTAGGACACTCTCTAGTTTATCAATTTTCCTTTCTAAAATGTCATTTCTCTAAATGAGTAAAATATTCTATATGTGGTCTGAGCGGGGCAGAGTCAGTAGAATTATCACAGTCTTGTATCATGGAATGCTACTATCCTTGCCCCTCCTTTCTCAAACCTTCCTCTTGAATATTTGTCTGGCCTCCCTTCTTTAGATTAACCCATACCTACTCTGTTTTTATTCACTTAATGACCCTTAGAGATGAAGGAACAGTAATTTTGTCTCCTTGAAACTTATAAACATTGAGTCATGTCCAAGCCTTTTCATTCTATACGTATTTGTCTTTATTAAGATTATTTTGCTTGTTGCATTTTTATTTCAATAACTAAGCTTACCTCTGAATTTCTGAGAAAAAAATAGTTGAAAATTTGTCATCCTTTTAAAAGTTTCACTCTTCCCAAGGAAGAGTATGCTTGTCTTTATAACATTTGGGGGGAGGGGGGGAATTGGTTCCCTTCATTTTTTAGTAATATGGTTGAACTCTATGTTTCATTTCCTTTCATTTAAGCAGTTAGAACTAGTATGTTTTAATATTAATATTAATTTAATATTAATACTTCCTTTTCCTGAAAATTTCTTTCTTTAAAATTGAGATATTTTAGCTAGGCTACTACATTTGAGCATGAGTTACATTCATGATTTCTCACTGATAGTAGCTTGTGCATTCCTTTGTTTTATTTTTTCTAAATATTTTCAAGGAGTTTTCTCATATAATTAACTTGAAATATGGTGTTTAGTTTCCTTGATTTAGCATGAATTTTTTTATAAGACAAACAGTACCCAAAATACATTACCAGGCTCTGTCTTTATGGCTCAAGGCTTTGGATTTTAGAAACAACTCGTGCTCTTAGATTTTGGTTTCTTTTAAATTTTTGTTCAAATATTTTTTGTATTTTTTCCTTTTCTGTTGTCTCTGTCATTCTCTTTTTAAAATTGTATATTATTTCTTTAAAATTTGTGATCATCTACTCTAGCCTGCAAATTCTATTGTTTATCTTTTTGGTTTCTTCTTTAGGAGTTCTGATTTCCTTTCTTATCTTTTTCTGTTATTTCTTTAATATACACCTTACTCATTTTGGAGGGTTTTATGGTTGTTCAATTTTCTTTGAGATTTCTCTTCAACTTCCCCATATAACCTATTCAGTATTTATTTTAATTATCCCCTTCTTTAGCTTTACATCTAGTTTTTCTATGCGAGGATTTTCCTTGTGAGGATTTCTTGTTTCCTTTCTTTTTGTTGTTTATTGTTAATATCATTATTATTATATATGTTGATGTGTCTAATTGTGATGTGGTTAAAAAAAAAAAAAGCTAGGCTTAGATATAGCAACTCAGTCATCAAACTGGAAGTTCTCTCTCCACTTTTCATTACCAAGCATAGCCTTTCTTAGCATAGGCGCAGTAGATGGTCATGAATGGCTGAGAAATTTTCTACTATTAAGCTGGGCAAGAAGTTCTGCCTTTTTGAAAGGCAGAAGCTTTCCCACTGCCACTAGATCTGCTAAGAAGATCTAATTTTTGTGGGTGATAAACATCCAGGAGCATAAGATGGTGAGAAAAGAATTAGCAGAGCTGGTCAGAGCTGAAGATATTGAATTGTAAGGTAAACTACAGGTTTGGAAAAAAAGGAAATATTCATTTCTCTAGAATTTTGCTCCATTCTATTAGGCATACTCTCTTCAATTTAACTATCCTGTCCCCTATCCATTCATTCATACTCATTCTCCCTTTTGGCCATGTTCTTTCATTTGAACACACATTACCTTCCCTCTTATACTATGTCTCCTACAACTATTCTCCCCCACAGGTTTCACAGTTGATCTACCAAATAATTTTTTTGTCCCATTTTTTTTTCTCACTGTCACTTTACTTGAAGGATAATGTTATATTTTTATAAAAGTCTCCATATAGGCAAGAGTGGACCTTAAAAGTGATCACAAAACATGAGTAAGCAGTAGATCCAAATATATGAATAGTTCTATGATTCAGAAACAAATAGTAAGTGGACATCCTAGAAAGTGAGATTTTTGAATCAATCAATCAATAAACATTTGTCAAGTCCCTACTATGCGCCAGGCATTATTCTAGTGTCTCGTATAATTTTCCATTGTGATGGACCATCCTCATTTTGTTCAGCATGGTTGGAAACTGACTATATGTGTGTGTATGTGTGTGTGTATATACATATATATTATACATATATAATATATATGTGTGTATATATATATATGTATATATATATATATATATATATATATATATATATATATATATATATATATATGAGACTTCTGTTCAGCAAAGTCTTCATATGTGTCACCCCTTAGGTCATTTATAAGCTTTGACTAGAACTAGTTGTCAAACCATTGACCCTTCTTCTATACAAATCTATCACTATATCTCTATCACTTCAAACAGTAACTAGACCCAAATCAAGTCTGATCTGTTTCTAGGCTATATTTCTGTAACAGGTAAGCTAACTGAACAGACATAATTTGTCTACCCAGAAAACTCAGGAAGAGGTAGATACCTTTTTAGTTTATATCTGCTTAGTCTGTATTCCAAGCTTGCCTCCTTGAGAAATTGTGTCCAAGATATAAGGCATTAATCATGTCAAATTTAGCAAAAAACCATCAGGTGTTCCATTTCTAGTTGTCTTATGGCTAGCAAAAAATCCTCATATTTAGACAAAACCAAAGTATTATAAAGATAAATGTGAAACTTGCAATTTATCACAGAAAAGTGAAGAGGAAAAGGATAAGAAAGGTGATGAGGGGGGGAGAAACATATTTAAATACAACAAATTCAGAAGAGGGCACTGAAATTTAAGAAAGGGGGCAACTTGAATTAGAGTAGCTTGAATTTTAGACTGTTACTGCCCTCTTCTGGATGGAAGATCAGATCAACTTGCAAGGTATGAATCATGACTGGCTAAGAATTTCTATGACTTCATAGCAAGCAAATACATAATTTAGGAACAGACTAAATATTTGAAAAAGCCAGTATTGCACATTCCACATGAAAATTCTCTCCTTCCATCTCCTCTTCCCAAATAGCACTGCTTACTGCCCCCACCCAACCGGAATCCACAAAAAATAAACTGCAGCTGCTGTTTTCAGTAAGGTCACTATAATACAGTTAATTCTTCCCTCTAAGTCAACCTGTCTATGGTGCAAGCCCAGAGGTATAGGTTTATACCACATCAAGAGAGGGAGTCTATGCCCACTGCTGTATCATCCCTTATTCTGGGCATGAGCTAGCGATTCTAGACTTCTGAATAGTATGCCCTTGGATGACAAGGTGTCTTCACTACTACCATACTACGCTTTCCTGGAAAAAATTGTTTCGAAAACTAGAGATTGTAAAAGGTTTTGAATTGGGTTTGGGCTGGGGAGCAAAAGTTAGAGGTAGAAAAAGGTTTGGAAAGACAGAAAAGGAATTAGGAACATAATCTTAACATTGCTGACTGTGGTCAGTAGCTCCAAAGGTTTCCTAATCTGCTCTTGCAAAGAGTGACGTCTTAACTATTCATTAGCTTAACCATGTTTCCTCAGTGAACTTTGGAAAATCTCTCTTCCTGAATATTCCTATCATACAAAGTTAGTCAACACAACTGCCCAAGCAATATTTTAGGGAACCTAAGTAGCCTAAATGAATAATAAATAAGACACTATTCATTTAGAATGGGAAAGGGGAGGGTATTTTGAAGTATAAAATGTTCTTTTTAAAATGTAATTTTATTGATTTTAAATATAAACCAAATTATAAATGGCAACATTAGCCAATAAGTTAATGAAATAATTATACAGTAGGCCCATATTCCTTTTTTTGGAGATGGTATAGATATTCTGGAGCTGTTGATGTCACTAATGTAGGAAATTATTTCACTGATGCAGATTTGCAATGCCATCATAATTTTTAGTCTTCGAGACTCTTCAGAAGCACTGAGAGAGTGACCTTACATAATCATGTAACAAAAAATATGAAAGTCTCCATGTCAGAGCACATATTTCCTGCTTTTTAACCCCATAACAAAAACAAATACATCAGCAAATGCCAAGATAAGTAACTCAGAAGATCACATGATCAGAGGATCATAGAGCAAGATCTGCAAAGCACCCCAGAGGCAATCTAATTCAATCCCCTTATTTTGGAGATGGAGAAACTGAGTCCTGGGGAGGTTAAGTGCCTTACTCAAATGATGCAAAAGAGTAAGTAGTAGAAGCAGGATTTCAGTCTAAGTCTTCTGACTCCAACCCAGGTCTCTTTCTGCCCTGAGGTTTTATCACATTGTATTTTGAAAGTAAACATATTTCATGATAAAAGATCAAAAACACAAAGTTTTCTCAACCTCAGAAAATATTTAGAATATCTTCTGGGTAAGCAGCATTATACCAGGGAAGATCGCATGACAGAAAAACAGAATGATGAGATAACATCAGTCTATCTCCGTGTGAGGACAAATCACAGAAATCTTAAAAGTTGCTGCTAAAGTGATTTTCCTCCATTCACACTTTGATATAGGTATCCTTTGTTCTCAGACTTCTATGATGGCTCTCCAGCCCACTATCTATCAAGTTCTCCCTCCTTCAGAAGGATCTCTTTTAAACTGCCCTTGTCCACCTCATCTTCTTCTATTATTCTGCTTTCCCCCTTATTTGTACTCAGATGACCATTTTTCGTAATGACAACTAGCATTTATATAGTAGTTAAAGTTGGCAAAGCACTTTATAAATATTTCATTTAATTATTACTTCATTAATTAAATGAATTAATAATTCCTTTAATCCTCACAATGACCCAGGAAGGTAGGTGCTATCATTATCCCCATTCAACAGATGAGAAAACTGAGGCACAGAAAGATTAAGTCATTTGCCAAGGGTCACGCAGCCACTATGTGTCTAAGGCTGGATTTGAACTCAGGACTTTCTGATGCCAAGTCCAATGTTCTATCCAATATGATATCAAGCTGCTTACTGACGTAATCGAACTTTTTTCTTTAATTCCCATCTGTTTTCATCATTCCCGAAAGCCAAAATATCTTCCCAGCCATCTCCCTAAGTGTGTTTAAGAATATTCTATTATTCTCTATTCTATTTAGTTAAACAAAGCTCCTACTATGTTGTAAGGTACTATGCTAGGTACTAGGGGTGCAAAAAAACAGAGTCCATACCCTCATGGAGCTTATATTCTTTTGGTGGAATGAAACCTATGCACACTTGGGCACAAAACAATAAGAAGAGGACCTATGTATGGTCTGCTCAGGGAATTGACACAATTGGGGGCACAATGTGGATTGTGAGCCATTAAATGAGATAAAAACCACTGTCTGTGAGGTCAGAAAAGGCTGCCTGGAGAAGTTGGTCCCTCAGGTAAGCTTCAAAGAAAATGAATGATCCTGAAAGGCAGAGATGAGGAGGTCAATTACAAATATGGGAGGTAACTTGTTTGAACATATGACCTCTCTTTTCTCTCTCTATAGCTCCGCTAACAAACCTCAGCAGTTCCCATGGGCTCAGTTCACAACTCTATATGGATGATTCTCAGAACAATTCATGCAGCCCTAGACTCTCTCTTGAGCTTCAGTTCCACATCTCTAAGTGACAACTCAAACTCAGCATATTCAAAAGTGAACTCATCTTTCCCCAAAAGCCCTCTCCTCCTCCAAATTTCTTAACATCATCATCGTCCTCAACTTCTCACTTCACCAACTCTTGCCATTCCATCCACCACCACATCTCTCTTGTCCAACCTCTTCTTTCTACTCAGACAACCTCCACCTTAATTCAGGTCCTCATCACCTCTCACTAAAATTATTTCAACAGCCCCCTATTTAGTCTCCCCACCTCAAATCCCTCCCCTGTCCTGTTCATTGTACATATCTTAATAAAAATGATTTTCATTACGCACAGATCGCATCTACTTCATTAAGCACTGATCTCTCCTACTTAGTGAACTCCAGTGGCTCCTTATTGTCTCTAGGATCAAATATAAAATCTTTCACAACCTATCTCAAATCTATCTTTCCATCCTTATTAGACATTACTCATCCCCTCCTCTACTCTCCAACCCAGTTATTGTCTTCTCTCTTTTCCTTACCCATGACATCTTTATCTCCCCTCTCCATATACTGGCTGCCAAGCATGTCTAGAATGTACTACCTCCTCAGTTCCATCTCACATAACCTCTCTTTTCCTTTTAAATGTAACATAAGTATGTACCACTTTTTACATGAAGTCTGTACAGATTCCACAATTGTTATGACCCTCGCTCACACTCTACCTTGTATTTAACACCTCTGTATTTATTCCCTTTATAGTCATTATATATGTGTATATACATATTTGTATGTATACGTGTATATATATATATATGTATATATGTGTGGATATTGTGTATATATGTATATGTGTGTATATCCAGATGATAGATAGATAGATAGATAGATAGATAGATAGATAGATAGATAGATAGATCGATATACACATGCATATGTAGGGGTTGTTTCAGTCTTTGTATTTGTATCACCAGCACCTCATACATAGTTAGTGTTTAATAAGTATTCACTGATTTATTTATTCATTGATAGGAGGCTGTTTCAATAGTCCAAGTAGGAAGTCCTGACTATGGTGTAGATGGAGAAAATAAAATCTGTGAGGGGCATGCCATGGAGAGAAAAAGTTGCTAAGATAAAATTTGAGATTCCCTGGATCACAAAGAATCAAGGATGACACATTTAAAATTTGAGCGAGTAGAAAAATAGAGACGCCCTTAACAAGAGTAGAAACGTTTGGTAGACAGGTGTTTTAGACATGCTATGTTTGAAATGGAATACCAGACATCCAAATGGAGATTTCCATCAGGCAGTGAGTAGCTTGAAGGGGTAACCGGGTGAAAAGAGGGTTTTTCTAAAGATGAAGAAGATGTGCATGTTTGTTGGAAGCAGGGAAATGGTTCAAGAAGCAGAAGTTAAAGAATGATTAATCAGTCAATCAATCAACATTTATCAAGCACTTAATATGTGCCAAACACTATGAAAGCTGGATATTTGCTAAATATCTAGATTTAGGAGACATCGGCACACAAATGGTAACTAAATCCATATAATCAGATGAGATCATTAGAAAAGAGAGAGAGAACAGAGGTCTCAGAATGGAACCTTAGGAGATACCCACACTGGGGGATGTGGGGCAAGAGATGGATAATCATACAGCACAAGAGATTTAAAACAAGAAGTCTAACAGGTATAAAGAGCATTAGTAGAGGCAATGCCATTATGTCCTGGGAAAGAAGGACTAACCTAGAAGAGAGGTGGTCAATATTGAGACCTATAAGAAGATCAAGACTCAAGAAAGAACTGAGAAGGGTTGCTGGCTTTAGCAGTTCAGAGATCATTAACACCCTTGAAAAGAAGAACTGCACTTATATGCTGGGATTGAGAAGCAACTGAATATATATTGGAGAGCATAGCATTGAGTGTAGACAACTTTTCCGAGGAGTTTGGCTAGGAAAAGGAGAAGAGAGATATAAGATAACAGGTTAAGGAATGAAAGATTTTTGTTTGTTTTAATGTGGAGAGACTAGATCAGGTCTGTAAGGAGAAAAATCAGTAGACAAGGAGAAACTGAAGACCAAAAAATGCAATCTTCCAAAAGCAATAGGAACAGATGAATTCAAACAGACAAGTAGAAGGCTTGGTCTTGGCACAGAGGACCACTTCTTCCTCAGAGAAAAGGAGAAAAGGATGATAGAAAAAGAGTTTTAAGGAGTAGAACAAGGAAGAGGAAGGTGATAAAAGCAGACTGCCTCTATTTGCTCAGCAAAATAGGAGGTAAAGTCTTCTGCAGAGAAGGAAGGGGAGTGGCAGTGAGAATGGGCTAGGAGAAGAGAAGCATAGGTCACAAAGACTGTGAGAGAAAGGCAATCAAGGAAGAATAAATGGATAAATGCAATCATGAGATTATATAGTTATCAGCACTTGAGCTAGAGTAGAGAAGGCAAATGATAAAGATACTTAGGGCTGCAATTCAGCAAGCCATGACCCCAATAACCAACAGACAAGGGAAGAAAGGAAGGGGCTGTGACTACAAAGGGAAGAAAATAAGGTCAGAGAGGGATGAACAAATACTGGAGGTCAAGATGAAGACAATGCAAAGATTTAGGAATAAGGAGGGTAAAGGGAAAGGTAAAAAATGGAAGGCTATGATCAGAAAGAGGAATTCCATAGTTCTAGATAAAGCAGTTAGCACACCTGTTAATGATTATGTTATGTTATGATATGACCTTCTCAGTGGGTGTGTATCATGGAGTGAAGATGTAGATCATAGTCATTAAAGAGGAGGCTAGATTTTTTGAGGAGATAGATAGATAGATAGATAGATAGATAGATAGATAGATAGATAGATAGATAGATAGATAGGTAGATAGATAGGTAGATGGATGGATAGATGGATGGATGGATGGATGGATGGATGGATGGATGGATGGATGGATGGATGGATGGATGGATGATAGATAGATAGATAGATAGATAGATAGATAGATAGATAGATGATAGATACTGACATCCTTGACTATGGGTATATGTAAAGAGGAGGAATGAGAGGTAGTCATTATACTTAAGGAAGGAGAGAGAATGACTTGGTACAAAGGAAAGACTCAGAAATCAGAGGACCTGAGCTAAAGTCCCACCTCCTAAATTTACTATCCATGCAACCTTGGACCCATTGTTTGTCCTACCTGTTCCTCCATTCCTTCATCTGTAAAGTAACAGAGTTGAAGTAAACTGCTCGGAAGGCTTTTCCAGTTCTAGATCTATGCTCCTATGTCTTGGAGGCTGATAAGATGTCCCCAGTAGAGATCCATACAAATAGACCCCAAAAGAGAAAGGGGTTCTGAGTGGCAGTGGCAGAAGAGGCAAAGTGGCACAAGGATCACACCTCTACCTCCTCCTGTCCCAAAGTCTTAATGTGGATAAGAGAAGCAATGGAGAAAGTAGACAGGCATACAGTCTTCCAAGTTTCCCCTGAGAAGTGTTCTAACTAAATGCTATAAAGTTGAGATGACAACTTTTCTACCTCCACCCAATTCTAGAGAACAACTCATACATTCCACACTGACCTACTATAACTTTTACTACTGTAGAAAATTATTTATGAATTTTTGCCCCTGCTCTGCAATAGCACTAATTCAATTGAACAAACATTTATTAGATGTTGGCTATGCACAAAACAATGTGCTAGACCCTGAGGAAGGAACGACAAAAACAAAATTGTCTCTGCTCTTTAGAAATTTACATTATCTAGGAGAGATATAAGATATACACAGATAGATAAATGAAGGCTCATAGGAGGAGGAGGGAGGGGGGCATTAACAGATAACTGGAGATATTAAGAAAAGCCTTCCCTAGTTTATGATCATGATATATGGTTTGATGTTAGCAATTGGATTGGGTGTCCTTTTAGGACTATGTTTGTAAAGTCCTAAGATGAAGGTTGCCATAGTGAAGACTGTGTCTGGATTATCATATATATACAAGGTATAGAATTTCCTTATGCATATCTTTGATTATAACAACAAGAAATAGTAAAGTAATGTGTTTATCACAATTATTCAGTAGACTGGTTCACATTTATGATCTGTTGGATTTAGTTAAACTAATCCATACCTCTTCCTTGAAAACCACCAGGAGCAAGAGTGCAGATTGTATCAGTGTCTCCATTTTTTTCCCTCTCTCTAGATCTGGTCTTTCCACCAGACAAACAGGGGACAAAGGTGGGGGTGATTGCTATACTTAAAGAGTGCAATAACTTCAATTTAGAAGTTGAGGTGGTATCTTATAACCTAATGCCAGTGTGATTGGAGGTCTCTCTTTAGTAGAAGGAATAGAAGTATTACCACTTCGTTGGCACCAATTTTATATACCTATGATGTCCTCACCCTATACCTTGTCATTCAGGGCTCATAAACATTTTTCTTCCACTGAACCCCACATTTCCAGCAACCTGATCTTTCTTCTCCCCTACAAATTTGAAATACCCACATGAAAACTGAGCCTTAGTTCAAAAGTGTCTAATCCTCCTTGGAGGGCAAGGGAGTATCCCTACCCCAGGGGAAAAGAAAGGTGCCAAACTGGGATCCAGGCCTTAACAACAAACCTGAGGGATATCAGGAACCAAAATTGAAAGCAGAATTTCAAGAAGGAAGTTGGTGTAGGGAGAGATTTCAAGACAGAGAGGTCAATGCAGAAATCAGGAAAGCATCTCCTATGAATGCCAGCAAAAATAAAATAATTTTCTTTTTGTCCAACATAGCTTTTAAGCTTCCCTTAAGCTTTTATGAGAGGAACCACCATACTACCATGTGCTTCCTTCTTTTTTCTGAGGACAAGGGAAAAAAATTGCTCCCTTTCTCCCTTTACTGTGCCAAGTCAATGAGGCCATGGGCTCAGACATGCATGGCTCTACCTGTTTCTATAGTTCATTCCCCAGATTTTCTGCGTATAACACCAAAACCATCCCTGTGGTGAGTGTGAAAATAAAGAAGCAATGTTTATTCTTCAATCACTATCAGAATTCTAATTCAACACCATCTAACAGCTTCCATATCATTTCTGTTATCCCAGAGTTGAAGCAAACAGTCTATTTCTAAATGGGACCTCTCTTTCACTCCCTTCAAGATATCTTTGCAAATGAACTGGGCCAAAAGTCATATTTGTATTTTTATCTGCCCTTGAAGAAAGCATAGCACTCATTTATTCAAAAGTCAAATATACTTCAATGAATTGCAAAAATAAAAGGTATCAAGGAGAAAAAAAGGAGTCGAGTGAAACCAAAATAAGCAAATAGAAAAAAAATATATTCTTTTAAACATCCAACTGGGATTGGATGGAATGGAAAAGACAACTAAAATGAAGATAAATTTTTAAAAGTCCATGCCCCAAGGGTCCTGGGGAGGGGAATACTTTTTTCATCTAGATCAAGTCTCCAAATGTGCAAAAATTTTATGCACAAATTATTGCAATGAAAGGACTACAAACCTTTGTCATTCCTCTGGGAAATCAAACAAGCTAAAATATGGGGTTCTGAAAGACAACACTGTACACAGCAAAGAAAAGACTTCATTTTATTAGTCTACAAGGCCCATATCTACTCTTCCTAAGCTCTATAACCTCTCCAATTCTCTTTTACCACAGTCATCTGGTCCTGCTCAGATGCCAAAGCTTTCATCACTGTTGGTGGTGCTAGAGCCAGCCCTGGTGACAACAAAGGATGATGATTCACAAGTCTTCCTACTGAAGAAAAAAGTGCTCAGACTTAAAGCAGAATTGATTTTACCAAGAATATCTATGCTTTTACTGTTAGAAAAATTGGGAGAGATCAACCTGGATGTAAACTATCAACTCTCTTGTCAACTGTCAGCAACTTGTTGAAATTTAAAGGCTTTGTGGCCTAATGGTTCACCAAAACAGTAAGAGGGAAACAGTCTGTGGGTTGTGTCTTATGTGTGTGTGTATGTACATAATTCGGCCTGAAGGGTGGAACTTTACAGGAATCTGATAAAAAGGCAGGAAAGTAGTCAGAGTCAGAGTGATCCATGAGGATTGGTACCCTATTTTAATTTCTGGGACTCAAGAAAAGGCTGTAGTCCCAGAAGAAACAGAGAACATGGCAGGAGACCAGGACAGTACACTGGAGAACAAGACAGGGATATAGTAGAAGACAAAGGTATAATCTCCATGGAGAAGGAAAAATTCCATTTGTTGATTTGGATCCAAGGTTGGTGTGGTACTATACTGAGAGCAATTTGATACTCATCCAGTGCCTAGTGCCTGGCACATAAGAGTCACTTAATAAATGCTTTTTCATTCATTCATGGCATTCATTCATGTTGGTGGAACTGGAATGATTACTTAACGTTCCTGACAGCTGTAGTAGATCAAAGAGATGCAAGGTGATCATACAATTTAAATGTTGTTATTATATGGTCAAGGATCATAGCCCATCCTCTCTTGTGACAGATGAAGAAACTGAGACCCAGGAAGATTGGGTGACTAACCCCAAAGTCACATATTAAGTGGCAAAACTAAGATTTTAATCCAGCTCATCTAACTCAAAATTTGGAGTTTTTTCCACTATACCAAGGGTGGGGAACCTGCAACCTTGAGGCTGCATGTGGCCTTCTAGATCTTTGGGTGCAACTTTTTGACTGAGTACAAGCTTTACAGAACAAATCCTTTTATTAAGGGGATTTGTTCTATGAAGTTTGGGGTCAGTTAAAGGACTGCACTTGAGGACCTAGAGGTCCACATGTGGCCTCAAGGGCACGGGTTCCCCACTCCTGTGGACCATACTATATTTTGCTACAAACATTTAAGAGGGCAATTGCGTCTTACAGCAGCCTTGGAGAGAATAGTAATAAGAGGGAGGCAAAAGGGTCCTGCAGGTGATGATGTCTCTGAGGTCATACAATGACTACCTGGTAATAATTACCCAAATGACAAGGTCACCTGGCATCTCTTTAGCCTATGGCTGTCAGGAGCATCTGGCCACCATATCAGAGGCACTGACACATGACACATTAGCTGTAAGGTGCTGTGTGGTCCCAGCCTCATTCAATATGCTCCCAGCACATATTTACTGACCTTCATAAGAGCACAACAAGCCCCACCTATGGGATCCTGCATATGAGAGAGTAATACCAATGAAAAATACACTAGGATTGTTGTCAGAAGACCCAAGCCCAACCCTTTATTGGTTGAACTTGAGCAAGTTGCAATTTCTGTGATCCTCAATTTACTCATTTGTCAAATGGGAGTGATAATACTCTATGTACCACACAGGGTTGTTGTAAGCAAAGTACTTCGTAAACCACAAAGGTGTGTGTGTGTGTGTGTGTGTGTGTGTGTGTGTGTACACTTATATAGTATACACCTACAGCTAGAATTAGTTTCTTCTTGGCGTCTGGCTACAAAAAAATTAGGAAGAGACATTTTTCAACGTACTTATGAATGCATGAAGACATAAAGTCATGAATCTTGAATGTAAGTCAGTAACACAGGCACCATCACCAAAAAGAAGAGTATTATTAGTCTGCATTGAATTTGAACTAATATAGCACAGAGGAGGCAAATAAATCAACAAATATTAAGTACTATGATTCTTCTGCTACACACAACGTTCAGTGTACTGTGACCAAATTTAAGAGAAATTTAAACCATTTAAAGAGATTCATAAGAGATAATCCAAAAGTACGAAAGAACTGGAATACAGGCACTTAATGATTTCCCTTTCGTGATGATATTTTATTAAATCTAAGAGGAAAAGTAAAACATGGTTGACTAAAGCAGAAAGATACTACTGTATATAGCAGATAGGAATCAGGTATGGTTAAGTTCCTGGAAGATAAGCAATAGGTTAAAATTACAGTAGGGAGACATATTAATATATTAGGAGAGTTTTATTCCAGGAACACTTGCTAAACAATGGGAAAAGCTATCCAAAGAGATTATGGAATTTCTTTTCCTAGAGGTCATTCAAATAGAATTCATTAATAAATACATCAACAAATTGTGAGGATGACATGCAACCTTACATCCTGTAAGAGGTCAAAGGGACATACAATGACCTCTCATTTACCCTGAGATCACTTATCAGGAGTCTCACCTATCCAAAAATACTCTCAAGAACCAAGAAGCAAGAGGAAACAGATGTCACCAAAAAGACTAAACTCATATGGGGTCTATTTGATCTACTCACCTATGTTGACATGGCAGCCATTCGCTTTCCAAGGTGGGAAACCAGTATTTTGGGAGTGAGAGGGCCTCGGTTCAAATCTCACTTCTGATGTTTATTACCTATGTGACCATCAGCAAGTTATCTAACTTCTGAGTCTCACTTTCCTCTTCTGTAATATGAGAGGTTTGAATTCAATTACCTCTAAGGTCCTGTCTGGATCTCAGTTTCTGTGATGTTATGACTTTAGATTATCCCTTTTAAATTTCATACCATTAGCTGCATTCCAGCACCTTTACATGTTTAAATATTTTATATGCTTTTATCATCCAGTGAGTTAGTTACTCCTCTAAACTTTATGTCATCTACAAATCACTTCAATCTTAATCCAAATTACTGATGAAAATGTTGAAAAGAAAAAAGCCAAAGGCAGATATCTAAGCAACTTTATGAATCCCTGGGGAACTTCCATGTTTTTAATGATTCATTAATAGCTGTTCTTTGGGTGCCATCACTCAAACAAATCTGAATCTGCCCAGTTGTACTTGGCTCTCCATTTGTCCACAAGAACCACTGAAGAGGCCTCAAATGTTTTCCTGGAATCCAGATATATGGCTATGTCCATTACATTCATTTTCCTCATTTACCAGGTTACAAAAGTAAATGAGGGGCAGGTAGGTGGCTCAATGCATAAATCACTGGCCCCGGAGTCAGGAGGACCTGAATCCAAATCTAGCCTCAGACACTTACTAGCTGTGTGTCCCTGTGCAGGTCATTTAACCCTGATCACCTCAACAACAACAACAACATTTTATTCTTGGTGAACCCATGCTATTTCTTTATGATCTTGGCTTCCTCTTCTAGATATTTACTAAGAACTGCATTAATAATATATTCTAGAATTTTGACAGAAATGAGTCGAGTTCACTGGCCTAAAGTCTTCAATCCATTCAGTCAATTAGTATTTATTAAATGCATATTATGTGCCCAGCACTGCACTAAGTGCTAAAGATACAAAGAAAAAAAAACAATCCTTTTCATCAAATAACTAGAAACCTAACAGAAGAGACAACACACAAACAACTGTGTGTAACCAAGATCTATACAGGCTAAGTCAGAAATAGTCTTTCTAAGACTGCAAAGATTAAAGGGACTGAGAAAAAACGTCTTGCAGAAAATTTTAGCTGAGACTTGAAGAAAGTTTGAGTCAAGGAGGCAAAGATGAGGAGGGTGGGCATTTGAAACATGGGGGACAGCCAGTGAAAATGCACAGATTAGGGAGATGGAGCATCTGGTGGGAGAAACAAGGAGGCAGGAGTCACTGGATTACAATGTACATGGTGGAGAGTAAAGCAGAAGACTGGAAAGTCAGGAAGAGACCAAGTTATGAAGAGCTTCAAAAGTCAATCATGGGATTTTCTACTTAATCCTTCAGGTAATAAGGAGCCATTGGAGTTTATTGAAGAGGGGGGTGAGATGGTCAGACTTTTGTGTTAGGAATACTGAGTGCAGGACTAGAATGGGGAGAGACTTGGAGCAAGGAGAGCAACCAAAAAACTAGGAAAGAATAGTCCTGGCTTATAGCAATGTCAGAAGAGAAAAGTGGAAATGTACAGAAAATGTTATGAAGGTAGAAATAAGTTGTTGTTCAGTCATTTTTCAGTAATGTCTGACTCTCCTCATTTGGGGTTTTCATGGCAAAGATGTTAGAGTGGTTTGTCATTTCCTTCTTCAGCTCATTTTACAGATGAGGAAACTGAGGCAAACAGGGTTAAGTGACTTGCCTAGGGTCACACAACTAGTAAGTGTATGGGGCCATATTTGAACTCAGGAAGATGAGCCTTTCTGACTCCAAGTCTGGCACTCTATCCACTGCACCACTTAGCATCCCTTTAGAAACAAAACTTGACAACCAATTGGTACAGGAGATGAGACAGTGTGAGTGGTCAAAGATGACACTGTCAGGATATTAGGAGACACCTTGTTTTCCAGAGCTAAGATACAGCAAGAAAGCTATGTCTAGAGGTTGGCATAACAACAAATTTTGCTGCTCACCCTCTGGATGAACACTGCCACAACTGCATCACAGAACTATGGTCCCTGAGCTTGGGCAAGCACCAACAGGCCCTGACATGAAACCCTGCTATGAACAGACTTTTTGTCACTGGACAACCTACACTACACTGTTTGACTTTTTGTTTAGCCACAAATATATAAATCAAGGTCTAGTCACACTAAAGCAGGTCTCCTTACTAGGAGCGGGACCTCGGCACATGTATCTAGTTTGCCTCTTCACTTGCACGCCATTTCCCTCACTTAGAAAATAAACTTCTGTTTGATTCTTGACTCTCCTGTCTCTAACCTGCTCTTTTCAGCTCTAGTCATCCATAGGCCAGCAGCCCAGTTGACAACACTTAAATTGTGAGCCTGGGTGGCTGGGAAGATGGTGATACTCTTAACAGTAATAAGAAAGTTAGGAGGGAGAGTTAGGGGCAAGGGAGATAATTAGTTCAGTTTTAGACATGTTGAATTTATTACATCTACAAGACATCAAGTTCAGTATGTCTAATAGATACTTAGAAATGTAAGAATGAAGGTTAGGAAAAAAATTAGGGCTACATTATGTAGATCTGAGAGTCACTGGCAGAGAAATGATCATTGGAACCCTAAAGCAAAATATTCTAGAAAAGAGATAGCAGGACAGAACCTTGGGGACACCACCCATTAGGGGATCATGAGCAGGATAAAGATCCAACAAAGGAAACTGAGAAGGAACAGTCAGATAAGTAGAAAAGAACCAGGATAAAGGAGTGTCACAAAAATTTATGAAGAAAAGAATGTGATGAACAGGGAGAGTAAGGTGGATGAGCACTGAGAAAAGGCAATTGAATTTGGTGATTAAAATATTATTGGTAACTTTGGAGGGTTATTAAATGATGAGATCAGAAGCCAGGATGTATGGAGAGAGAAGAAAGTGGAGACACCTATTGCTTCTCAAGGGATCTAGTCACAAAAGGGAGAAGAGATAAAGAATGGTAGCTAGTGCGGGTGGCTGGATCAAGTAAAGACTTTTTGAGAATTGGGGAGACATGGGCATTTTTGTTGGCAATAGTGAAGCAGCCAGTGGACAAGGAATGACTGAAAATTAGTGAGAAGACAGAGATAATAGAAGGGACACTCTGCTGAAGAAGATGGGTTGGAATGGGATCCCTTGTGCATGTTCCCTTTACAAAAGTTCTGAACATGTTCAATTTTGTAGCACTTTTTCTACTTGCCTCAATTTTTCAAATGTCATAGGCATCACTCAGCACTCATATCTGGCAGTAGTTTCAGAGCATCTCGGGTTATGGAGCACAAGGCCTGGAAGGTCCTGTGATGCTGGAAATGCCTCAAGTACAGATCTGGCAACAAGCTAGGTATCTTCCATCTGAGGACCTGAATGATTAAGTTCGAATAGATTCATCATCGTAGGATTGGCCAGCAGTAATGAATATTTTGGCTGACTTAGTAAAATGCCACAGCAATATATTAAGTCCATTAAGAAGCAAAAGAGACTTATAGGCTATACATAACTATATGCCACGAATACTTACTTCAGGAAAGGAGTTCGAGAACATTGACCATATTGAACACTGAATAACAATACATACAAAAAAGAAAAGGATGTAGCATAACAAGATAAATGAGAAAAGAACACTCACTGACTAATGTGGAATTAATTCAGAATCAGCAGTCTGCAGGCAGATGATAGCGGGCAGTGAGATGGCAAAGTGAATAGGATGCTGGGCCTAGAGTCATAAAGACCTAAGTTCAAATCTGGCCTCAGACACTTACTAACTGTGTGACCCCAGGCAAGTCACTTAAGCTATATGCCTCAGTTTCCTCAACTGTAAAATGAGCTGGGGAAGGAAATGGCAAACCACTGAAGTATTTTTGCCAAGAAAACCCTAAATGGAGTCATGACGAGTCAGATACATCTGAAAGAAGACTAAACAACCACAAAGGCAAGTGATCAAATTATTGGCTCAAAATCGACACCGAAGTAGAAATATAAAAGATGAGAGGATATGTGTCCAACCTATTTAATCAAACTTTTGAAGAGACAACAGAGAGCTGGACTTGGAATCAAGAAACCTTGGATTGAAGTTCTACTTCCAACACATACTAGGTTGTCACCATGAGAAAGTCATTTAATCTTTCAGTGATCCCTCTCAGACTTTAGGACAATAAAAAAATTACCATGCACACCATAATGACTTCCATGAACAAAGATTAAAATAAGGTTTTGCTTTTAAAGAGGTAAGTTGCAATTTTCTGAAAAATACACTTATAGAGAATCAATACTAGATAAGGGGTATTTACAAGACAGTCCATGCCCTTGAGGACCTTCAGACCAGCTGGAGGAAAAACTCAGCATTAGATAATTAATAATAAACAATTATCACAATTAATTAGCATTAAATCATCATTGATCAACAAATAATTAGATCATAATTAATAAATGCCATTGATACCAATCAATGGGCACTAAAATTTGTAGCTCAAAATGAGACGATTAAAAGAGTGGATTTCGGGTCAGAGTATCTATGTTTAAATCCTCTCTCTACCGCTTACTACCTGTGTGACCTCAGGTCAGTAGCTTTGTCAAACTAGATCTTGATTTCCACATCTATAAAAGAAGGAGGTTGAACTAAGTAGGGTCTAAATTCCCTTTCAGATCTAAATCTAGGATCCCATGCACAAGTTCTGAACACACAAATTCAGAAAGGGGAGAGATCAGTATAAACTGGAAGAGTCAGGGAGGTCATCATGGCAGCACTGGTTCTGAGGCATATATTATTCTTGGACCTCGGTTCTTTCATCCCATGATTAATATAGAAAAATTTCCACAAAACAATTGAACAAATTCTCTCCCCCTAGCAATTTGTTAAAATTTTGAGTCTACCCAACCTACATTTGAAAATCATACCCTAATGTGCCTTGAGCATAACACAGGCCATTTGATTCAGATGTTAATATATCTGGGGCTTATAAATTCACTGTTGTGGGTACTTCCTCCATTAATACCAATTACAGAAGGCAATCATCCTGGGAATTAGTAGATAACCTTCTAGAATTTGTTGTGACAAAAAATTTCTTCACAGAGGCCGTTAGCTGTAGTCCTCCTCAAGACATATCCCCTGTCCATCACTTGGCCCATAGTGAGGCCTTTGAAGGTTGGTAGGGTCTGTCAAAGCTTGTACTCTGCTACCATGGCCTTAGAGAACCCCAGGGTCACCACCAGACAACAATAAGGCATCACAGTGAATGTGGAGTTTAATGGGATTTTCTTCAAGGCACGAGAATGTGAGCTGTGAAGCTTAAGTACATATTTCACTTGTCAAACTAATGTTTATGCTTGGTGGGAAAAGGATGCCAGGAGGCTTAGATTGACAGCGTTTGGTTTGGTTTGGTTGCTTTCAGTACTAGAAGATGTAGTTCATCTGGGCCAGAAGACTTGAATTCATCAAGGGCAACTAGGTACACTCTTATTTATCTTGGGTATCACGATAAGTCATTTTTGTTTTGTCATTTCCAATGCAGTGTACTCCTTGGCAGAGAAAACAAAAATGGAATAAGAATTGAGAAGCTACTTTCTGTTGTTAGTTATCATCATGCCTTCCACCCACTTCTTTGACCTTTCTTTTCCTCTCAATAGAGCTTTAAAAAATTATTTTTTCCCTCTCAACTTTGATCATAACCTCAGCCCATTTGTGAGCTCAATCTCACTCTCCTGCAACTACTTTTGTAGAATCATACCACTTCCCATATTTATCCTATGTTATTTGACCTCGTTTCCATCTTTTGTGCATATCTTTGCTTAAATCTAAGTTGGTTGGTGAGATCCTTGTGCATCCACATCAATTTCTTCACACAAATCTCATTTTTCCTCAATGAAAATGCTTCTCTTCCTATTTCAGAATTTTATTCTGAGGATCACCTATCCCTCCTGGGCTGAATTTCCCCGGGGTGCTTTAGTCCACTGGATTTTAATTTTCTTTCCTCTGGACCATCTGAAATCTGCTCTTCTAAAAATTAGGGTACAAGTCAAACCCTATGTGGATTTTTTCTCTAAGTAGTCAATTCCCACAGAGTATTTCCATCCGAAAAACCAGTTCTCCTTACTAGTGAAAATCATATCTGGACTAGAATTCCTCCTTGTGGGTATCCCTACCTTTTGAAAAATGAAATGATCACCACGGAAATGTTATTAATTTCTCAGCTTTTGGCAAAGATAGAACACTCTGGCAGATGTCTAGATGATGAAAGTCTCCCATTACTCTGTCATACTTCTTGCCTAGACTTGTGACCTATCTTCCAAGCTCCTCATCTATTTCCTAGTTTTTTTGTTTTTTTTTATAGATGAGTCTGTTGTATATTTTTAAAAAATTAAAAGAACAAGAAGAAGAATTAGTAGTAGAAAAATAATTAAAACAACAGGAGGAGCATTTATATAGCACTTTAAGGTTTGCAGAGCATTTTACTAATATCACCTCATTTGATCCTCCTAAAAACCCTGGAAGGTAGGCACTGTTATTTTTTCATTGTGAGGAAACTTGAGAAAACTGGGGTAGGCAGCAGTTAAGGGACCTGCTGGGGTTAAACAACTGATAAGCATCTGAAGCCAAATTCATATTCAAGTCTTCCTGACTCCAGGTTAACTCTATTCACTGTGCCATCTAGCTAACAACCACTGACACCCCCAAGTTATTTCTTGATTTTCTCACATGAATAGCACTGTCAGATACTGAAAGGATTGGCAAATGTTTGTGTTGCTGAGCGACAGTAAGTGATGTCAGGATTGTGGAAAGCAAGAGAGGTACCACAAAATTGGAGGACAAAATCCTGATTTCAAAGGGGAAAAAAGAGTCTGTAAACTTCACCACTAAAGAGATCATTGATGGACATCTAGAAACGGGAGCAGTGATTACAAAGAGTCAGCATAATTTCGTTAAGAACAGACCATGCTAGGCTAAACTCATTCATTTTTTTTTTTGACAAGATAACTAAACTAGCTGATGAGGGGGGTGTTGTGACCATGGTTTGCACAGATTTTAGCACAGGATAGCATAAAGTATTTCATACTATTTTTGTGGAAAAGGTAGAGAGATGTGAATTAAACAACATTGTCATTTCAATCATGTCTGGCTCTTTGTGACCCCTTTTGGGGGTTTTGTCTCCAGCTCATTTTACAGATGAGGAAACTGACCCAAAGGAATTAAGTGACTTGCCCAGAGTTACAGAGCTACTAAGTGTGTGGGGCCATATTGGAACTCAGGTCTTCCTGATTCCAGGCCCAGCACTCTACCCTCTACACCACCTAGCTGCCCTAAACAACAAAAGCATTAGATAGATTGAGAACTCATTGAATGTCTGAACACCATCATGGTTGTTAATGGTTCAATGGCAACATGACAGGTCCTCAATGCAGTATGCAGGGGATCTATATTTGACCATGTGCTGTTCAACCTTTGTATTGATGACTTGGATAAAGGCAAAAATGGCATTATCATCAAATCTGCAAGTGACACAAAGCTGGGAGAGATAGCTCAAATGTTGTATTATAGGCAGAATCAAAAATGATCTCAATAGTCTAGATTCATTGGGCTGATTCTAATAAGATCCAGTTCAATAGGGATAATTGTTAAGTCTCACACTTAAATTCAAAAATTTTAATTTCATCAGTACAAAATAGAGAAGGCATGATAAGAGAGCAAACATTTTGAAAAATATCTGAATGAGAGACTTCAAGCTCAATATGATTCAGCAATGTGATATGGAAACCAAAATAGCTAACACAGCCTTGGACTACAAGACTTACACGAAATAATGAAGAGGAAAATAAGTAGAATCGAGATTACATTTCATACAGTAGTAACAATATTGTTTTAAGAAGGACCTTGAGTGAATGCTATTCTGACTATAATAAATACCCAAATTAACTAAAAAAGACATACGAAGCAAGAGACTATCAGCATCCAGAGAAAGAACTGATAAATAGAAATATGTATAGAATGGTTATTAAACACACACATATATATGTATGTGTATGCATGTACATATGTGTGTGTATATATCATATGTACATATATATATATTTGTGTCTAATGCTAGTCATCTTTGGCAGGGAGAAGAAAAAAAGGAAAATAAGAAACTTACATGATAACTTTATTTTAAAAAGAATAGCAAGTTGTACAAAACATATTTACAGTTCATGTGTAATCATCTTTTTATTATACTATGTTTTAGAGATACTTAATTCTATAAATTAAAAATAAAATTAATTTTAAAAATTTAAAAACATGTTCATATACACATCTATATGTGTGTATGGATGGATAGATGTGTGTGTGTATATATATATATACACACACACATCTTCCTGAAATAAGGAAGGTATAATGTCACTATATTCTGATTTGCCAGACTTTATCTGGAATAATGTGTTGAATTGTTGCAAGGTTAACAAGAACATTGATAAGGAAGTGAGTGTCCAGAGGAAAACAACCAGGATATCAAAGGGTCTATTTCACAACTATTTCACAAGAGAATTGGTTGAAGGAAATGGTATGTTTAGCCTGGGGACAAGAAGACTAGAAAAATGATGACTGTCTTCAAGTATTTGGAGGTCTGTCATGTAGGTGGAACTAAATGTGCTCCAGTTTAGCCCCAGAAAGCAGAACCAAGAAAAATGGGTAGGAGCAACAAGGCAAATTTAGGCAAGATTTCAGGAAAAACTTTCTAACAATTGATGTGGTACAGAAAAAGAGACTGAATGACCACTTATCAGGTTTATTGTAGTGGGCACTTCTCTCATGTCTGGGTTGCACCAGATGGCCATGGAGTACTCTTCCAGCTCTGAAAATCCGTGATTTGCTTTTGTTGTAGAATAGGGTTTGGGCAATTTGTGGAAGAGAATATTCCATTATGTTTCAATCTAATATTTTCAGTTAATACTTAAATCGTGTTAAGTAGTTACATGGTAAGTCTAATGTATGTACTTCCTTGGGAAAAACTGAAGAAACGTTAGGATCAATAGGACGTACCTATTCTTATGGAAAGTACTGGTCAAAAAGATGGGAGATATGCTGCCTCCAGCAAATCAGGGAATCCTGTACAAGGGTCTTGGTGTTCAAGGAGCTCTTCAGACTCACTCTGGTTATCTCCCTGGTGACTCATCTCTAAAGAAATAATGGGATGCTTCCAATGTATAAAAAAAGTTAAAAACAATCATTTTGGGATAGAGAGAACAGTTGGGAGTATGTGAGAGAGTTTTGAAAGGACCATTTGGAAAGCCTGCATGGGAAAGGCAGAGGGATTATGAAATACTTCCCAGACCTCCAATCAGGGAGCTAGGCTGCTAAGTCCTGTGCGGCCTGCCTCCTTCAGTTTTGCTGTGCCAATATAGGCAATAAAGTAACTTTAGAGGGAGAATTAAAGGTCTCAGACTGGATATTAACCCATGAACCTAACCCTCTAGGGAAGGTGATAGAGAGAAGACATTATGAGAACAAGGGGTCAAGAGCCAACAAGCATAACCTAAGTGAAGGAGATTTGACTTAAAGAAGTTAGATACTTATATGTTCCAGGGAGAATAAAATTTTATCTAATTAAAAATTAATCAATCAACCAACAAGCATATATTAAACACCTTCTATATATCTATATACCATGCTAGATATTTGAGATACAGGTAGAAAGAGCAAAACCCTAGATATTCTCAATAAGTTTACATTCTAATAGGGAGAGAAGTACATTTCATATATATATATACTTCTATATATATACACACACACATATAAACAAATATAAAGTTAGGAAATACATATATACATGCACAAATAAGTTAAATACAAGATAGTGTGGGAAGGAAGACACTAGCAGTTATGGGGATCAGGAAAGGAGGTACTCAAGCTATCTTGAAGGGAGAGATTCTGAGGCAAAGAAAAAATGCCATTTCAGGAAGGAGGGGTGACTAACACAAGCACACAGACAGGAGATGGACTACAGTGAAGGAGGAACAGAGGCCAGGTGGCTGGATCAGAGTGTGTGGAAGAAAGAGTATCACACTGTAAAGCTGGAAAGGGAGATCAGGGTTTGGTTGTGTAGGGCTTTGAAATGCTAAAAACAGAAGTGTTTCCATTTTATTCTAGATCTAATAGGAAGTCATTGGAATTAGTTGAACAGGGGTGTCACCTGGTCAGATCTATGCTTAAGGAAAATTACGTTGGCAGCAGTGTGTGGAATAGACTGGAGTGGTGAGACCCCTGAGGCAGGGAGACCAATGAGGAGGTTGTTGGCAGTCATCTAGGAGAGAGGGTCATGAGAGCCTGAACTAAGGTGGTAGCTATGTGAATAGAGTTGTATTTTAATGTCCCTCATTGTAACCCCACACATTGTGTCCTGGACAATTGTCTTCTATCTATCCCTTGTCCTGGCTCTGATTGGGGTTGAGGGGGAGGGAGAGGAGAGTATGAGACCAGAGGACCAGAAGTTTAGAATCTGAAGGGGCAACAGAGGTCATATTGCCCAGTCCCCTCCCTTTGCAGGGAGGACCCTGAAGCAAAAAGTCACACGTGTAGCCAGGGTGGAAGACAAGATTTAAACTAGGGTCCTCTGACTTCAAGGCCTACATTCTTTCAATGTGTCATATCACTATCCTAGAACTAACAAGAACTAGTTGGAAACATGAACAATGCTGGAGACACGCTAGATTCAAAGTACACTGTGTTCTTGTAATTCGCTTATCTGTTTATTGATAGCATGACTGAAAAATTGTTTGCATCATGGCAGGGTAAATTCTCCCACACTAAATGGCCAAAGAGGTTAAATAATGTGCCCTATTTCACCTAACTAGCAAGTGGTATAACCAGATTTCAAATCCAGATATTCTAACTCCAAATTCACTACACCATATTAAAATACTGTTATAACAGAGTTTTCACACGGATTCAACATACCAAGGGTATATTTCTCATAAAATACAATATACTGTTAAGGGAAGACATAGTATGATTAGCTTCTGGAAGCAGAGGATCAATCTGGGAGTACCTTCCAAATCCTTCTTCCTTCAAAGGGACTCTGGCCCCCTGAACATGGATGGGAGAGGGAATGAACTCTCAGTCAGCAGGTCATTTTGGCCTCCTCTTGGAAAATGGAGCAGTTGAGAGAGGCTTCCTGCTTATGGATGGGAGTCAGAATTTTCCTACAAAGAGGGTTAGTGCTCCTTAGAATGAGCAGAAATGGAAATTCCAGACAGATAAAGTCTCCCCCACCACCACCACTCCCTACTCAGTGGCTGAAGGTCATCTCCCCTTAGAGCCCAAATAAGACACAGGGATGAGAGATGTCTCCTCCTGCTCAGATAATTCATCTTTCACTAGGGTTCAGAGAAAGTTCATTGTATGATTAAAACAATGCAAATAAAAAGATCGCTAAAAGCAAGTCAAAGTCTTGAGTTACTGAAAAACCAACAATGGTCCCAGAGATCAGAAAAAGACATACGCCTCCCTCCAGGAGGCAGACGGAAGGGTAAGATACTGTATATAATGTCAGAGTCACTGTAGTTTTACTTATATGACCTTTGTTACAAAGGCAGTTTCAATACGGGGGAAGGAGTATTCCAAAATTGACCATGAAATAATAACAAAATGCGGCCAAAGATGAAAAGAGATTAGTGGAGAGAGGAAGGGAGAGAAAGCAAGCTCCCTCTACCCAAAGACTATGCACAGAAATATAATTATACAGTTACTGGAAGTAATATATTGTACTGTTTCTGTATCAATCTAAGGAAAAATTTTTCTTTAGCTTATAAAAGAGATCATAGACTTGTAAAAAAAGTCAATAGAAAAAAATAAACCCATTATTATTAATTTACTCCATCATGTTTATTGAGACACCATAGAAACATAATTTATTATAATCCTGAGTTCACGAAGGCTGTGACACTGGAGTTGCGTCCTACAAAACTGAAAAACCATCAGTTTGGGAGGCCAGCAACCAGCTGCATATAGAGGCAGCTTCTCAGTATGGTGGAGGGAGGGCTGCAGTCAGAATTCTGACCTCAGACAGTCACTAACTGTTTGACCCTACACTAGTCACTTAAACTCTGCCTTAGCTTTCTTTACTGTAAAACAGGCATAGTCATAGTACCTCGTGGTACTGTTGTGAGGATCAAATGGGATAATATTTGTAAAGAACTTAAAACAGTGCCTGACCCCCAGAAAAATACTTGACCTCTTCCTTTTTCCCTCTCATTCGAGAAATAACTTGGCTAAATTCAGAGAGACGTCTCACCAGAAGACTAGAGAAATAGTCTGGGGCCAGAGCAAGTCATGAATGCCATCTGCCTTAGCCTTAGAAGGGTTGGAATCTGTATTGACAGAGGAAGCATTCATATTGACCAAATCACAGTTCTTTTGAAGAAGAAAAAGTGCAATTACATATGCATGAATTTAGGAAAGATCATTGTTCCAGGTGTGATAAAGGGGCAATATGAACAGTATCCTGGACCCAGAGTCCAGAGATCAAGATTCCGTTCAGGGCTTTGAACCTGTGCGACCATGGGCAAGTCCCTGCACTTTTTTTTTTCTCATCTGCAAAATGGGATTCTTTTACTTGACTACTTCCCTCACAGAGATGTTGTAAAGAAATCACTTTTTAAACCTTAAAGCATGCTAAAAATGTGAGCTATTATGCATAATTACTTTAAAAGTATATGTACAAATTGGTATGTATATATACATACATAAGTATATATATATGCACACACATATATATATACACACATGAGTACTAAATGTGCATGTCAGAGGTGTGTACTAAAAAGATATACCTGATCTTTAAAATAAAAAAAATTGCTGAATTTAATTTAATAGAGGTTATTCTGAAGAACTCTACACAAGAATAAGATCACACAAGTCCCCATGTGTTAATGAAATTTGTAAAGCTACAGCCTTATCCATTAGCCTTTAAAGAGTGTGTCCACAGGAATCTGCAAAATTGGAATCTTAGATTAGCCATGATTTGCATCACAGAAAGGACAATGAAAATGGTTTCTCAAAGCTAGTAATGTTGCTTGATAACCAATCTTCGCCCATTTGCCCCTTTCTTGGTTCTATTCCCATCTCACTGCACTCCTCTAACTCATTTTCGGTGCCATCTTTTATACCCACTTTTTTTTTTTACACCTGCTAGGATTCTTCTTGCTAAATCCTCTTCCTCAATGTAGTTCCCTTTCTCTCTCTTATTCCATGGGCATCCTCTCCAGGGCTGACGAAGAGTTTAGGCTAAGAGACTTGAGGGAGTTACAGCCCATGCATTGATCAGCTCCTTATTCCTTTCCCTTCTTCCTCCTGGCCCAGTATGATTCCTCCTGATTTTGATGCTAAACTCATCTCCTCAATGCTTCTTTGCTGACTGGGTTATGCAGGGGCATTCAGGAGAAGGCGTTGGCAGGTTCACAAGTCAGCAGGGCCATAATAAGTGAGAATCCACCCCCTGCATTTCAAGCTAAGACCTAATTAGCACAAGGAGTAGTGGAGATATTGAACAGGACCACACCATGAGCCCAGAATTCCAATACATATTCCAAACAGCCTTGGGCTGCAGAGTTCTAAATAAAAGCATTATAACAGCTTAGCATGGCATAGTAGATATTGCTGGACTTGGAATCAGGAAGACTTGGGGTGAAATCCTACATCTGACACTAGCTCTGTGATTATGGGCAAGTAACAACCTCTCTGAGCTTCAATTTCCTTATCAGCAAAAAGGAGAATGGTATCTGCAGTATCTGCCTTGCAGGGCTGTTAGGAGGATCAAATGAGATCATGTCTAAAATACTTTAGGTTGTGCAAAGTGCTATGGAAATGTCAATTATTATATGGAAATATGTCCGTTGGCAGATAGATTGCCAGATGAGTCGCTGTCCCATGTTCAGGAGGATTATTTGGGCACATTCAGTAACTAGCAGTTACAGAAGTTCATTAAAGTGTGCAAAACATTTTACATAAGCTCAATGGCACCTTATAGCAACCCTGTAAGGTAGGCATTATTATTCCCTATTACAGAAGAGGAAACTGAGGCTAGAAGAGGTCACATAGAAGGCTGAGACAGGCAGGATTTTAATCAGATCTTGTTGATGCCAAGTCTATCGACTTAGCTACTTAGCTACTCATCCACACACAGAGGAAGAACTTAGTGTCTTGCTAGCTCTAAACCATCTTCAATAGTTCCCTAGTCTTAGTCAAAATCCATAATGTCATATGGGTGAATATCACCAGTTTCTGTGTCTTTACATATTATACAGTAGTTAATAGTTTATGGAGCAGTTAATTTATGAATTCATTAGGAAACACAACATACACCAGAAATTTATTATAAACATTATTACAGAAATATTTTTTCTATGTCAAAGTTTTTTTAACATCATCATATCCTCTACAGCAAAGAAAAAAAGGGGGGGGGGGCTTCTTCCAAAAATTCCTATTTCTAGCTATAAATTCCCAGGAATATGAATACCTTGTATGGTGTCACAACTGTCCTCTCCGGTCCTAAAGTCCTCCGGACTTTGATGACTCCAGAAGAAACAGTGAGGTTGATGACTTTGTGCAGCTCTGCCTCACTTAAATCCAATTCACAAGCAAACCAAGGCATCACCCTCATGATGTCATGGGTCTCCAAGAAAGGGCAAACAACAATGACATCGCAAGCAAAGTTATCGTTGAACAAAAAGACACAAATTATGCTGACTGGCTGTGTGGCACAATTTAGCTACATGATCTTACATGACGATCAAATCAAATGGCACTTAGTAGGTACTTAATAAATGATTCTTCTAAAGCACTTAGCACATAATAGATACTTAATCAATGCTCATTCCCTTCCCTCCTCCCAAAATAACAAAAGGTGCATTTTATATAAACGTGACTGCTAACAAAATAAAGAACAAAAGAAAATTTTTAAAAATCTGATCTAAACAGAAATACAAGAAGCAGTAACCCTTTTCCCTTCAATTTAGATATCTTAAGACCATCTTGTTCTGGAATTTCTCCTGCCCAGTATCTCCACTCCTCCTTCCAGCTCTATAATTAAACTTTCTGTTTTATTCAAGAAGTATTTTTGTTACCCTGAGTTTAGATAGCTCTGATTTTCATGTGTAAGCAGATTCAGTCTAAAGTTCCAGTTTATAAACCCATGTCCCATTCATTAAGCAGAGTTCAAAATTTTTTTCTTACAATCATTAATTATAAATTAGATGCAAATTCAAAATGAATAGAATATATGATTAAGGGAAAGAAATAAGCAAAGGAGGAAGAAGGGCTCATGTCATGCTCTAGCTTTCTTTCACGGATCCTCCCATGGGGACTGTCAGCCTCAGATGCTTCAGCTTGGCTGCAGCAGAAAGTTTGATACTGGGGATCTCTCCTGGGGTTTTGATCTCAGTGAATACAGTAACCAATGTTTTTAGGCATTGAGAGATCTGGGAGGAAAAAATGAGCAGAGTTGTTGGGAGATTTGAGGCGAGCACACTGTCTATGTATAGGCATGTGAGAGAAACACGCTTCTGCCAAAGCATATTTTAGAGGTGTTTCTCAGGGGAGTTCAGAGAGAGGAATTTCAAAGGAATTCTTTTACCTACTACTAATTAACTTGCCACTGTGCTGAAATGAGAGGATTGACAAACAACATTCAGGCCCATTTTATAACCTTCTCCCAGCCGGCCTCTGAAAAGAAAGCCAGCCCTCCTACACAACCCTTCAGAGTTTGATCTCAAAAGGAAATGTTACCCCCAAGAAGGTATGAGCTCTGAGCTCCCATATCGTTCCTCAGTAGGGGAAATGGGAGGCTAGAAAAACTGCCAACTGCTTCTCCAGTAATGCCCCCACCCACCCACCCACCCATTCCAACTACTCATGAGGGCAGCCAAGTCCTAATTGTTCTGGGAAGGCTTCTCCACTGTGCTGATAACCTAGCTCCCCTGCTTCTCTTCAACTCCTTCCTATTTCTCACATTCCAGTTTTTAAGTTGTTTATTAGAACCACCAACTGTCAGCAGGAGAAGAGAAAGAAAAGGTGAAACATAGATGTCCGTATTTCATTTTTTAAATTAACTGATAAAACAAGGTAAAAGAGAAAAGGAAAGGCAATGTAGTACCTATGATGTGCCAGGAACTATGCTGTTATTTCAAATATTATATCATTTGAAAATATTCAGTCTAATGAGTTTCTATGCTACTCCGGAGCCCTAATGGCCAAGATACTGGGGCCTTAGACTAAGATTGCAAGTTTCATATAAATATCTAGTGCCTGGACTACTACTGTAAAATGCTAATTTCCTATATTGGTCCTAAGGAACATCTCCAAGAAGGAATGCCAAGGGTATAATGGAAAGACTGCTGGATTTAAAATGAAAGGACCTGGATTCAAATCTTAACTTTGCCATTTAGTATCTGTGAAATTCTAGACTAGTTAGTTACTTAACCACTCAGGCCTCAGTTTTCTCACCTATAAAATCAAAGCATTATAATGTTGTTGAGTCATGTCTGACTCTTCTGTGACTGTCTATGGGGTTTTTTCAGCAAAGATATTTGAGTGGTTTGCCAGTGGATTAAGGAAAACAGAGCTTAAGTGATTTGCTCAGGGACGAAGCTAAGTGTCTGAGGTCAGATCTGAACTGAGGTCTTCCTAATTCCAGGACCAGCATCTAATATACTGAACCATCTAGCTTCCTCCTCCTTTGCATAAAGGGTTGTACTAAATGACATTGAAAGTCCCTTTCAGCTTCATGTTTATAATCTGTGACCTGTAGGGCAGTAGCATGGGTATTTCTGAATCATGACTTTACCATCAGCTCCCTCCTAAAATGCTGGCAATTCTATTTACATAACAGTTGTTTAAGCCATAAACCCAGCACTACCCTCTACAGAGGACAAAGCAGGTTGTTAAGACAAAAAGAAATGTCCTTGGATTCTCTTCCTGGAATTGGAAAAGAAATCAGACAAATTGACATAATTTATTGAGCTCATAGCATTATATTGAAATGTAGAAAATATATCTTTTTTGAAAAAGAGAAGGCCTGGTTCCTAGAAAACTAACCACACTAGGGACTCAAAGCACATAAGCAGAAAAAAACCTTAAAAATACTTCAAAAAAAGCTACATATCAGCCAATATAAATTGATGATTTGGAGTCAGAAGACTTAGGTTTGAATCTAGGTACTGATATATAACTATGTGTGATCTTCGGCATTCAATGTTTCTTAGCCTCAGTTTCCTCATTTGTAAAATAAGGGGGTTGGAACAGATAATCTGTACACTCTCAATATGCTCTAAATCTCCAAAACCAACTTTTATCAGAATCTGATGGGATTAATCATGGAAGGTTTCCTGACAGATGGATAAGAAAGGTTTTGAAGGTCATAGTAATGTGTAAGTAGAGAGGAAAAGAGAAGAAATTCCAGGAAAGAGGAAGATAAACATGCCAAGTCACAGAAAAACAGGAATGAAAATTGAAAAATGTGTTCACAAAGACACCAGCTTAATTTGACTGTAACAGAGCTCAAATAGGAAAATAATAAAGAAAAGAGGTTGATGAGGGTTCTGTATGAGGAGACCAAAATCAGCTGGTTCAGGATTTGGAAGGCTCTATGGAAGGTTCAAATCTGGTAACAAGCAACAGCCACCATAAGTAGGGAAGTCGCCTGATGAAAAGTGTTCAAAGAAGACCATTCTAAAAGATATCTGTAAGATCCTCCATTAAAATCCTCTGGTACCTCAACCAGCATGGGGGGAAGGAAGAAGGAGTGACACTATGCTCTAAGCCCTGACAAGTTATACGAAGGTAGAAAAGCTTAAAGTTTTGGGGCTGGTGATGAACTATGTGTCAGTCATCTGAGGACCAGGCTAGCTAAGTTTGGAGAGGTCCATTACCAGAAGGTTGACCTTTAAATGATAAATTTTCTTAGCTACACCAACTCATGAAACCAATTGCTAATGGTGTTGGTGAGCGAGAGTCTCACTGATGAAATTCCCAATCCTAGAGGTACATAGGGAAGGAAGATGGGGAGGAGAGAGGCTCAAAGTACAGAATCAAAGAATCACAGAATTGCAGATTCTCAGATTCTCAATAGTTATACAGTCTAACTCTAACCTGAAAAACAAACCCCATGAAAACATACCCAACAAGCAGTCATCCAACTTCTGCTTGAAAATATTCAATGAAGAAGAATCCATGGCAACCTATTCTACTTTGTGATAGCTCTAATTATTGGGAAGTTTTTTCTATGAGTGTAGCACAGTGGATAGAGTGCTGTTCTTGTGATCATCAAGGCCTGCTTCAGACACATATTAACTGTGACCATGGGCAAGTCACTTAGCTTCTCTGGCCCCCAGTTTCCCCATATGTAAAAGGAGAGAGTTGGATCCAATGACCTCTCATGTCTTTTCCAGCTGTAAATTCCAAGATTTAGGATCCTAGGATCCTCAGGTTGCTAATTCACATCTTCTATCAGATTCTCCTGGTTCTATTCTCCAAGCAAAAATAAAATAAATATAATTCCTCTTCCACACATGAAAACCCTTCTGATATTTCAATGAGTCTATCGTGTTCCTCTTAGTCATCTCTTTTCAAGACTGAACATCCCAAGATTCTTCAGCCGCTCATCATAAGACATGAATTTACAGCCTTTCACCATGCCAGTTACTCCTTTCTGGATACTTTCCAGCTTTTTGATATCTTTGTGGTGCCCAAAATTGAACATGATGCTCTTGGTGGGGATTGATGAAGGCAAAAAGATCACCTCCTTTTTCCTGGAAGTTTTGCCTCTCAATATGGCATTAGCCCACTATTATATTAGCTTTTTTGTTTGCTGTGTCATCCTTTTTTGATTCATACTGAACTTACAGTCCATTAAAAGCCCCAGACATTTCTCAATTTTCTATTTAACCACTCCTCTCCCATATTGGCTTGTGAAGTACATTTTGAACTCAAGTGTAAGACTTTATACTTTCCCCTGCTCACTTCCATCTAATTAGATTTAGTCTCATACTCAAGCTTGGCAACATCTTTTGGGATCCTGATTCTGTCATCCAGTGTGTTGGTTAACCCTCCCAGGTTTGAGTCATCTGAAATTTTGATAAAGCAGCCATCTTTGTTTCTGTACAAAGTATTGATTTTTTTTTTAATTTATGGAATAAAACAAGAATTTCCATAACATAGCACAATAAAAAAAGATGATTGCACATAAAACTCCAAATCTACTATACACAACTTGCTATCCCTCTCAAATATACAAAATTATCATGTAATTTCTTTTTCTTCCCTATCCTCCTCCCCTACCCTAGAGATGGCTACCATTAGACACAAATAGATAGACATATGTAAACTTATTCTATACATCCTTCTATTTATCGGTTCTTTCTCAGGATGCAGATAACATCTTCCTTCATATGTTAAACAGCACAAGGTCAAGTTTGGGTACATTGGGCACTCTACTAGAGACTTCTTTTCAATAGAAATCAAACCACTGATTGCTTTGAGACCTGCCATTCAAACATTCAAATACATCTAACTGTACTGTTGTAGGATCTGTTCCTGTTGAAGCCAAGCTGATGCTTTTTACTGTCACTGTTTCCTTTTTTAAGATGTTGACTAACCAGTGTTCTAAAAATACATTCCAACACTTCACCAAAAATCAAAGTCAAGCTCACCAATTCTTCTTCTATTCTTTTTATTAAAAATCAGAACATTTTCCCTGCTCCAGTCCTATGGTGCTTCTGCTCTCCAAAATCATTCATGGCTAGTGTAGAAATGTTGTATATAACTTCATATGTATAATTAGTATTGTATTTCTTTCCTTCTCAATAAGTGGGGTGGGGTATGGAGGGAAGGGAAAAATCAGAACATGAAATAAAATTGAATTTAAAAATCATTCAAAAATCACCAACAGTGGTTCGGAAACCATGTCCACCAATTCACAAGAGTAGTTCAACAGATCAGGTGATTTGAATCAATCAAAAGAACATGGGTGCTCTCACACAATTCCTATACGTATATGTATATATACACACATGTGTGTATATATGCATATATGTATGTGTGTGTATGTGTGTGTGTGTGTGTGTGTGTGTGTATATACTAGGTATCCATTCCTTGTGCTTCTCTTCTGTTCAAAGATCGTTCTCCTTGGCAGAAGAAACAGAAGTGAAATGAGACTTTTTATGCTGGTGGTTGTCATCACGTAGTATGTACCATCACCCCAAGGAGTAGGCCTATATTTTCATTCATTTTTCTCTTCTCCCCAATAGAGGTTTAACTTCCCAATGACCTCATTTTGGCACTACTGACACTGTTCTTACTACATCATGATGTGGGCTTGCTTCCATTTTCTGCATATATCATTTGAAAATCTGATTTAGCTGGTGACTTCTCTGTATTTACCCATCAGTCTCTTCAAATAATTCCCATTTTTTCTCTTCATTCAGATTGTTTTGATTTATATCTTCATCATTTCATTCTCAAGAGCTCCACCCTCTCCTGGGATGACTACCTTTGCAGAATTCTACATACTCTTCCTTCAAAACTCCTGAAATCTACTTTATTAGAAGTCTCTGCGTGTATCAGAATAACCCAGATTTGCTTTCTTCTTTTACAAGTGTGAAGAGGAATATTCGTTCACTTCCTCCCAGGGTTTCCATCATTTCCATCACAGCAACTAGTTCATCCCTATTAGTGAGAATCAAATACAGAATAGAATTCTCCCTTGTTGGTTTCTCTACTCTTTGAAGAATGAAATTATCATTAGGGAAAGTCAAGAAATTATCACCTACTCTGCTTTTGGCAGAGAAAGTGCTTTAGCAAATTCTAAATAATTGGATTCCCCCATCACTACCAAAGCACACCTCTGTGCCAGGCTTATGATCTATTTCCCAAACAATTTGTCTGTTTCTTCTTTTTTCTGTCCAAGTGGTCTGTAGTATACTTTGATGGCAAAACTGCTCCACTGATCTTCACACAAATGTTTTCCACCGTGCTCCTCCTCCCTGGTTCCTGGATTCTTTCATATGAGAGCACTGAGAGAGAGAGGATATAAAGCAGATTTATATCTTAAGATGATACCATCTTAATATACAAATCTACCTCACCCCCATACACTTTTATCTATTCTTTTACTTTTATAGCTAGGTGGCAGAGTGGATAGAGTGCCAGTCCTAGAGCCAGGAAGATTCATCTTCCAGAGTTCAAATCTGGCCTCAGACACATATAGACACTTTGCCATACCTCAGATATTTTGACCATAGGCAAGTCATTTAATCCTTTTTCACTCAGTTTCCTCATCTTTAAAATGAGCTGGAGAAAGAAATGGCAAACCATTCCAGTCTTTGCCAAAAAAAACCCAAATAGGCATGACTGAAAACAACTGAATAAAACAGAAAAAATTTCTTTGAATAAGCTATAGGACCCATCCAGGGTCCTATTTCAGTTATGAATATCATCCTACTGAAACTCAGTGGCAATTATGATGTCAAATTTGCTTTCTTATATACGTATCTCTGGCTCATTCTCTTAAACCTTGTACATTTTTGTATCATCATTTAAGGCCATTGCTGTACTTATGGCTTATGTCTCTGCTTAGATTTTGTCTCTGGTGAGTTTCTGAGCGTACTTCCAAAACTACAGTTTTGCATCCTACATTGTAGCCTATCTCTTATATATGGCTTAGAGAATATATGTAGGCAGTTTCCTCCTGCCTTATTTTCATTTTAAAGTTCCTTTGATTAGATTCACAAGACACAAGTCAAACACATTTTTATCAGCCTTTCTTAAGTGTATTCAATCCCTATCCAAGATCCTATAACTCCTATATTTTAAGCTATGACCCAGAAACGCAAATCTCAATCTCAGCCACCATCTCTTTAGCCAGCCATTTACTTCTCAATTGGCTATTCTTTTCTGCATCCCTTGCCTTCAATAAGAGACAGTGATAAAACCACCACCTTGCCCCTATGACTTGACTACCACTTCATAATCTTTGCAAATGCCTTCTAGCTTTTTGATTTGGGCACTATCACTAGTGTCCACATGAATTACTAGTTCTTTATTATGTTTTAGATACATACCCCAGAAGACAAAAGACCTCTCTATTATTATCAAGTGGACAAACTGCTGCCTCAGTATCCTTGAGCAGTGAATGGCCAACCATGATCTCTTTTTTCTCTGACTTTTACTGGGTAGTCTTTAACTTGAAATATAAATACTAAATAGTAACTGTTTCTGTTTTACCCAGGAACCCTAAGGGTCTTCCCCTCCCAGTTTGATTTTTTTTTTTTATTAAAAGGTGCCATCCTTTGAGGAACTACTTAAAGAGGTGAATGGGTGTATCTCACTCAAAGTGAGAATTCAATAAGACCTTAGTCTAAAATGTCCAGGGTCCCATGTTGCATCCTGAGTCATCTCCAATCATCCTGATGAATATCAGGCCACTGGACCCAGATGGCTCAGGAGGAGAAAGTGAGGCTGGTGACCTTGCACAGCACTCCCTCACTCAGATCAAAGTCAACTGCAACCCATATCATCATCTTGATGTCATGGTCCACTTCAAGAACAAAGGACCAACACAACAACAACAGCTTTTAACCTGAAAGCACATTATGGACCTATCTTATCTTTACTTGGAGGACAAGGAACTGATTTCCCCCTAGAACTTCTAGCTCCTTCTTATTAAGGAAGGCGTTCAAATGTGTTTGTTTTTAGTTCCAAGCGATCCTTCTTCCTTTGTTCTTCGGAGGGACATTTTTCCACACTCCAACCTCCTGTCCCAGATCAAATTTCCCCTCTGCTACTTCAAATTTTTAAAAATTATTTTAACAAATCTTTCTTACTTTTTTCTCATTAAAGCCTTATCTACAGGCTAAATCAACAGGCTAAATATCTCTAATTCATTCAACCAGTTATCATAGAGTATGATCTTAATGCTTTTCACCATTCTAGCCAACCTCCTCTGATTGCTCTCCAGTTAGTCAATGTTCTTCCTAAAAAAGGGTGCCATAGACTGAATATAACACTCCAGATGTAGTCCATCTGTCTTCCCTTATACTAAGCATTAAGTCTCTCAGTGTAGCCTTATCCTCTTTTTTTTTGGCTGCCATATCATACTGCTGACTTATGTCAAGCTTGCAGTGCACTCATCACTGGTAACATTCTGCAGCTTATTTACATCTACCAGGTATCTCTCTAGAAGGAAACAAGGCCTAGAGAACCGGCCTCAAAGACAGGAAGGACTTGCATTCAATCCTTGCCTGTCATATATGCTTACTTTAATTTAAGGCATACTTGATTTAACCTCTCAGTGATCTAGAAAACACTCTAAGACTACATGTTGTGTGAGACCTGCACTGGTGCAGTTTAGCTTCTAGGAGAAGAGGAGGTCATCAAATAATATCAACAATGATCTAAAAATGGGAGGATAATTAGAAATTACGAATGTCAAAGGACAGGTGTCATGCTATCTGGCTCTAGACATTGCAGAACCTGGGAAGCAGTTGCATATTCCTTCATAGCAAAGTAGGAAGACAAATGGTTTTTTAGCCAGATCACCTGGTTTCAAATTCCAAATCTGTCACACTGACACACATCAGCTTTGACAAATCACTTAACATCTAGGCCTCAGTTCCCTCAGACCTATAAGATAAGGTCTAGGGTGTCTTTGCACTCTAGTGCTTATGACTTTATGAAGATGGTGGAGGAGGAGGGGAGGCTGAGCAGGAAAAGAAGGAGTCAGCATCAGGGATGACTGTCAGAGATGTTGAGTCCTCAGGGGAAAGCAAGGTTTCAGCTAATGCTTTCATTACATTCTTTCAACCTCCTCAAAAAGATCCAGAAAGAAGCAGAATTTGTTAACTATGAAATGGATTCCAAAGGGCACAGGAGGAAAGGCTGCCAGAAATTTCAGGCCTTGGCGATTTCTAAAAAAATGGTAGTCTGATGTAACGAAATGACAATTTCTTTCCATAGTCTAAAGTATCTATAAATTGTATGCACTGTTCAATTAGTAACTTTTACCATGTCCTCCCTAAATCTAACTTGTTTTTATGCCTTCCAATCCCATGGTGTCTTTTCTAATTTCCAAGTCAAAGTTCACTTTTTTAGTAAACCTATGCTTTTTCCTTAACATATGTTAGAAGATCCCTTCTCGTTATGTCTTTTGTTCCTGTTATGACTTTGGAAACCTAAATGTGCTCTATAAATGTTAGCTATTATTATTATAGCAATAAAATTTCCTTCAATATTCCATTATAATTTTCACTTTGTATTTATTCTTTTTCATAGCATCAGTTTTTGCTATTGTCTTTGAATAAGGTCTACCTGACCACTGCTTTGCCTCTCATTTACATTTCTGATCATTATTCAAAATTTTTGTTTGGCCTGCTGGGCCTCCCTCTATCTCTTTTATGCAAAAAATACATTTTTCTTATGCCCTTAGTAATGCTTTCTTAAGGCATATCCAGCTATTCTTTGAACTATTGTACCTTTTATGCCTTTTCTTCAATAAAGTCCTTTCCTACTCTTTTTCTAAAATAGCTGAAACTTATTTCTCAAAATTTGCTTTATCTTCCTTATTTCCCTCCAGTTCCATTTTTAGTTAATCCTAAATTATACAGGTCAGAGGTGGGGAACCTGTAGCCTCAAGGCCACATGAGGCCTCCTATGTCCTCAAATGAGACCCTTTAACTGAATCCAGAACAAATCCCCTTAATAAAAGGATTTGTTCTGTAAAACTTGGGCTCAGTCAAAAGGCCACACCCAAGGACGTAGAAGGCCACATGTGGCCCTAAGGCCACAGGATCCCCATCCTTGAATAGGTTCATGGTCACTTTGCCCAAAGTCAAATTTTGAATCAGACTTATAGATTAGTGACAGAAATGAGCTTAGCAATGAGTTAGTACAACCCCAATCTACCTTTGACTTTTTTAAAATTTTTTTTACCTTTTTAATTGATTCCTACCTGTTCTTAGCTCTGCAAGAAATTGTTCTCAGTCTCCTCTAGAAGCCAACAGAGTCCCTCATTAGCTGGTTTGACATGCTGCTCAGAGAAAGCTATATCAGTCTTCTCCTCTTGACACAAAGGTACATAAAGTAGTACCTTGAGATTCTTCTATGCTATCATGTAACATGCAACAGTACAACCATTGTGCATGCAACTTCTACACTTCAGTGTACCCATGAACTCACGAATGAGTATTCCTTCTAACAGTAAAGATAGCAGCCCATATATACCTATTCATTCAATGTGATTCCCCATCCTCCCACAGTCCTCCATAGACAAATCTATCCAACACACTGGCGGCTTTTCCTACAAAACTTTCAAAATTCTGAGAGTACCAACAGAGAATTCAGGATACCTGTTGTGCCTCACTCTCAATGTATTACCAGGCCATTTGCTTTCCTTATCATCATTTCCTTATTGGTATCTTTTATATTTCTTTCAGACATCCATCCAGTCATCCAGTCAAAGCCATCTCACTAGCTGCTTTTTGCCACTATCCTGCTCCTTTCCACCTGGACCTGTACCCTCCACTAGATCTGAGAGGTGTACCTCTACATCCAGGGCTTACAGAATCCATGACCCAATTCTCTCAAGAAATTAAACCATTAATCTTTGGAGCCCCCATCCTAGGACCATGGTCCATTTATTAGTAATTAGGTATGTGCAAATTAGCCACTTAGCCTGTTACATCTCTTGGTTACCCCTAGACACTAGACCAGGCTTCAGCTACACTTCCATCCAGTCATCCACTCAAGTCATCTCAACTACCTCCCACACATGTTCCCCTTCCCATCTTTTCCAACCCCCCATCTTTAAGTGGAGGGCAGGTGAGGGAAATTTCCTCTTACTAAAGGAATAAGGAAACACAAGGAGTCTATTATTTCCAGAGGTCTTATCTTCTGTATGCATACCTTGTATTCCTTTATGTCTCATGTTTCTGGGGAAGTCAAAAAGCTACCAAGATAGAAAGGACCTCAGTGGTCACATGGCCCAAACAATACCTTTAAAAAATCCCCTCTAGAATAACCCCACAATAAATGGTCATCCAACCTTTATTTGAAGACCTTCAATGAAGGGGAAGCCATTACCTTCTAAGAAATCACATTCCAATCTGGAAAACCCTAACTTGTTATGGAAATGTTGTGTCCATTATAGTAACTTCTGACTCATTCCCTGTTTCTACAATATACCTGTGTTTAATGTCATAAAAACATAAGACAAGTGAAAAAATAAGAAGAAGATGCCTAGGGTTAAGAACAAATACCAATTTGAGTTGAAAGTGGTGAAATCACTAATCACTATATAACAGCAGTCTGGGATGAATGATATCCTGGAGTACTAAAAGAGCATTGGTGTGACTGTTGAGCTGCAGGTCAGTGATGTTAGAAAAACTGGAGACAACGGGGGATATACCACAAGTCTAGAGACATGCAAATTTGCTGACTTATTTTAAGTAAGAAGGTAAAGTTCAGACTAGAAGCCACTGAGTTTGATTTCAATTGCAGCAAAATTCTTACAACATATTAAAGGAACAGTTTATGAGCACCTAGAAAGGGAATCCATGATTGTCAATGTAACAAATCTTTCCACAGTCTTCCCAGATTTCACAGGATAAAGAACTGGCAAGGTTAAGGGAAGCCAGGAACAGTGTGTGGGCATACATTTCCCCAAATCCCTGAGATTCCCTCTTCCTTTGCCCTTGAAGAGATCTCCTGCCGAGAGTTTTCCAGGCTCAGAGGAGCAAAGAACCAAACATGACCACTCCATTCTGGGTTTTCCTTCTGAACAGCTGGAGCACTGGGCCACAACACAATGGTGTTACTGAGGCAGCCAGCTACAGAAAAGGGAAGCAAGATGTGGGATTGCTCCTAGAGAACTGTGGGAGCCTGCACAACAAACCTCAAGCAGACTGCTTGGAGTAGACTGGAGATTTGTGAGATAAGATTACCATGAACCATGGGCATGGCAAAAGTAAACAGTGCCAACCCCAGCACTTCTAGCCCTTGTTTCCTCAAAACAGTTGCCAAATTGGTAAATTATGAAACTCACCAAAATCTCTCTTTATTCTTTTCCCACTTCATGCTCTATCTTACTTATGAAAACAGAATGAGAGCCTTTGTTAACCTATTAGCTAAAATCCAGGTATTTTATGCCAACAACCTTTTCCTTATCTACCCATCTAATTACTATGTTAAAAAAAAAAAAGGAAAGAAGAAAGAATGAATGAAAAAGAAAGAACAAAAGAAATAAAGAACAAAAAAAGAAAATTTGAACCTCCTATTTTGAGCTTAAAAAATGAACAATGAAATAAATACAAGATGAGGAAGACATCCGACATAATGACATAAGAAGACAGACAACAACTGATTAAAAAAAAAAAAACTGGTTTGGGGGTCTATTAGCATAACACAGCAACCAAAAAAACTAATGTTATATCAGGCTGCATTATGATCATTGTATCATAGATGTAGAGCTGGACAAGATAGATCTTAGATCTCACAGAGACCAACTGTCCAATTTACAGATGAGGAATCTGAGACCCAGAGAAGTTGAGTGATTTGCCCAAGGTCACATTATAGCAAGTAGCTAAGTTGAGATTTCAACCTAGGTTCATTGACTCCAGATCCAGTGCTCTTTTTTTTGTAATCCACTGCCTCCCTGGTGAACAGGATAGTAGGTACAGGTGATACAGAAGTCACAGAAGAAATCCCAACTATTGATCCAGTAACTATAGGGCAATGCATGAAGATATCATGTATCTTTTTGTCCTTTAAGTATCTAGTGTTTCATGTCTTTTTCTTTGAAGATTTGGAGTCTAACCAAACCTATTTGAAGGACTATCCTGTGGACAAGGAATCAGATTTGTTCTGAAGGCAGAACCAGGAGAAATAAGTAGAAGTTCAGATGCAAATACTGCCTTGATGTTTAAAAAAAAAATTGCCCAACAATTAAAATTTTTCAGAAGTGGAATAAAAGCAATGGATTCCACATCACTGAATACCTTCCATCACAGGGTGAATGACTTTCTGTCAGAGATGGTGGAGAGGGGATTGACACATGTTAGATGTGGATCAAACTAGATGGATGGTATTGTCCTGGGGACTTTGAAAGGTGTATCATCTAGGAGCTCTGAGAACCAGATATCACTCTCTTCCAAACTTAACTTTTGCTTTTCACAAATTGTTTTTATGTATATATAAAATATATATACATATATAATATATGTTATTTTCATATATTGTTTAGGCTCCTGGAGAACAAGGATTCTATGTACCATAAGAGGCTAACATTTGGGGGCACAATACACATAAATAAATATACAAAGCACTCATTTCTGATTCAATTTCAGTCAAGAAATATTTATTTTTCCTTTCCCTCTTTTCTTTCTACCTCTCTAATGATGTAACAGCAACACTGTGATGTCTGCACATCACACTGTCCTGCTCTTCTTTGCTAATGGTTATTCTAAATTCTTCTTAAATCAAAGAACAAATGAAAACTAGTCTCTCTTAACTCTGTTATCTACGTGGAAAAGTAATTCTATTTTAGTTACCTGAATGGGATTTGCCCAAGGCTCAGAGGTTTGTTTTATTCTCCTCTCTCAAAATTGCTTGCAGTCTTTTAAACAAGGTTTATTACTGTTCGTTTTATAGATAAAAACTGAAACAAGAACACAGAAGACATACACTCGCAGCCTACAACGTCAAGCCGATGACTTTGTCTCCTGATCAGCTGTCACTCTGCCACTGCTCCCACTTCTATTTACCCAACATTCTGTAGTATCTTTTCCTAAAGATGAGTGAAGAGACTATAATGGATAATGATGTGTCTAATAGAATGCTTCTAATCTATTAACCCTTTGGAGGTTGGGGTTATCAATAAGCCGTATACATATACATATATATATATATATATATATATATATATATATATATATATATATATATATATATATATATATATATATATATATATATATATATATATATATATATATATATGGCAAAGGTGTGGCATTATGCTTTTTATACCTGGATCTTTCGTTAGTGGGGCAGCTAGATGGTACAGTGGATAGAGTGCCAGGCCTGGAGTCAGGAAGACTCATCTTCCTGAGTTCAAATATAGTCTCATACACTTAACTGGCTATATGATCCCAGGGAAGTTGATTGACACTGTTTATCTCCATTTCCTCAACTGTAAAATGAGAAGGAAATGGCAAACCACTCCAACATATTTGCCAAGAAAACTCCAAATGGCATCATGAAAAGTAGGATGCAACTGAAACAATTGAACAACAGCTTTTATTAGTGTGTGTGTCCATGTATTGACTTCACTAGCATGGAGAAATTCTCATATGAAAATTCATCCCACTAACATAGATAAGGAATTTTTGTGTAAATTACAGTCTTTAGTTGCCTAAGCCACTGAGAGAATGTGTTTTTTACCATGATCATAAAATTAATAAGTATAAAAGATAAAATTTGAATCCAGATCTTTCCAATTGATTCTAAGACTGGTCCTCTATCCACTATACCATGGTGTCTCTCAGAACACTTATGTAGTACAGATAATAATAAGAGAAAACTAAGGCATGAAAAAGATATTCACACTGTACAAAAATTTCAATAGGTAAAGTTTTAATTAAAAATCTTAAAATTTAATTTTAAAATCTTAACTATTATAAAAGCAATGCCTTTTAAATGTTTTAAGAAAAAATAGTCCTTGAAATTGTTAAATATGATTACAAAAATCACCTTCATAAGTACAAGATGGAGGAAGAATGGATACACATTAATCATTCTGAAAAAGATCTAGAATTTTAGTGAAGTACAAACTCAATGTGCATGTCAGCAGTGTAAGTGGCAGTCAAGAAAGTTAATACAATATTGGCCCTCCATGTAGGGAGATATTGCTTCCAATAACTATCTCATTGTACTCTGAGTATATCAGACCTCCTCTAAAGTATTGTGCTCAGGTCTGGGTGCTACACTTTAAGAAAAATATTGGTAAAATGGGAGAATTCAGATGGCAATCAGAATGGTAAAGGACCCTGAATCCATGTCACTGGAGTATCAATTGAAGGGAATGGTCATGTTAAGCATGAAGGAGAGAAACTTCTGGGAAACATGATAGCTGTCTTCCTGTATTTTAAGGACTATCATTGGACAAGGGGTTAGATTTTTTATGTTTGGTCCCAGGGAGCAGAACCAGGAGCAATGGATAAAAGTTGTAAAAAGGAAAATTTATAATTGATGTCAGGGAAAACTTTCAACAATGAGCACTGTCCAAAAGTGGAATGCGCTACCTTAAGAGGAAGTATGAATGACCACTTGTCAGGTGTGTTATAATGTGAATTATATATAGCTTGGACTAGAGGATGATTGAGGTCCCTTCAAAGTCTTAAATTCTGTGGCCAGTTTCAATCATTTGCTTTAACTGTACACTTTGAGAGGGTGGTACTTTAAAAGGATAAAAATTAGTGATTTTGGATAAAAAAAACAAAAACCTCAGAATTTGATGAGAACGCAATTACTTTTTCTTCCAGTAAGATGAGAGTCTACAGTTCAAAGTGAAAGATTTTAGCAGGTGAGTGGGAATTGTCAGGATTATTGGTGAAGCCAAGGCATAAGTCATGTTCACTACATAGAAGAACAAAAAACAGTGATCTCCAATGAAATTAATTGTTCTGTTTTTATCAGCAGTGAATTAAGATTAGAAAGTTAAGCAGAGTTTTTAATAGTTTTAATGTGGTTTTAATTCTCCAGCTTAGACAATGTTACTATTTGCCAGGAGCAAGGCACAAAGCATTCCTACTAGCCTACAAACAGAAAGGATCCAAATAAGAGCTATTTTAGATTAAGACCCAAATTAGACTCTGTTTATAGCTCACCCTGCACACAACAGCAAACACCTTTTTCCCCAAGTGCAAATCTCAACAGAATGAAAAGTGAAGGAATTGCATTTTTTTCCCTGGTTCATCTTCAAAGCACTCTTATCAACACTGACTACTCAAAGATTGTGCCTTTTTGTTTGAACCTGACTGTCAGCACACGGCTTTGCTGCTCTGAGCTTCAGTTACATACACACAGCTTCCTTAATAACAATGTCCAGCTGCTGTGAAATCCCTGCTGCGCTTACTGGAGGATCCATTCATGATTCCCAAGACTGCGGGACTTGAATTGGAGAGGCAACATGGCACAAGAGGCAGAAAGTTGGGCTTGGAGGCAGGACACCTGCATTCATATCCCGAATCTGGCACTTACTGGCTGTGTGACCATGAGCACATCATCTAATCCCTCAAAGCCTCGGGATTTTTTTTGCTTTATAAAATGGGGATAAGACCATGTGCACTACCAACCTCATAGGTCTGCTATGAGAAAGGTACTTTATAAACCTTAAAACATCATATAATTATGACATATTCTTATATTTGGAGCTAATGCATCTGTATTGATACAGCAACATTGCTATTTTGCAAATGTAGGTAGAACGAGAGGTAGGTGTAGAAGATGAGTAGAAAGGTGAATGAAAACTTACTTAGGAAAATATTTTCTTCAGCACAAAATGAAATATGAAGTTGATCAAGAATCTAATATTCAGGAGGTAAGGTACAGTTGAAAGAACACTGAACTGAATCGGTCAATATGAATTGCCTCCTATGTGACAGGCACAGTACGGTTCTGCCTCTTAAAACTTGCCAGCTTCTCAACACTAGGAAAATCATTTATCTTCTCTGTACCTCAATCTCTTCATCTATAAAATGGGGATAATCATACTTACTCATAGTGTTATTATAAAGACTATACCTGCTTTATAGGCTATAAAACAATATATAAAGATGAGTTAACAGTCTAATGCTCTTGCTCCTTCCCCAAACTCTGAGCCTGCCTTCAAATAGCCATTTTGATGTTAACTCAAAAGTCACCCAAATTAGAATGATCTATTCTACAGGTAAAAAAAACTTCTCTACAGTTTTAGAAAGGAGTTGAGAGGCAAGAGAATGAAAGCATAAACATGCAAGACTGTCAAGTGCCTCCCGTATGCCCAATTCCTTTCCATCATCATTAAACATATATTGAGCATCTATTATGTGTATAGCGCTGTTCTAGACATTGGGAATATACAAAGGTAGACTTGGACCTGCAAGAACTACACACAAACAGATAAAAACAACATTAAGAAGCAAAAGCCTACTTGGTAGTTTTTTTCCTACTCAAATCTAAAAGATCGCTGTCCTTGTAGCCAATAATGACTATTGGGAGTTGGGAACCATAGCTATTAATGCACCTTGGCACAGAGCTTGAATATCTCTGTCACCCTTTCTCCCAGGTAATCAGAAAGGGAATGGGGGATATGAGAATTCTCTCTAGCCTTGTTCAGAACTGTGCAGGTTCTGAACCAAGCCCTTTTTTATCTCTAACCCAGAAACAAATTCTGAAAAATTTTTAGTGCAATTCAGGAAAGAGCCGCTAACCACAAGGATGCTAACCATATTTCTACAGAACTCACAGGGTTTTGCAAAAAAACATGGGTAAGTATGGAAATATTCAGTCATTGTCCAGATATTTTTCGTATATAAGAAAAAATATGCAGATTTTTGATGACTGAATAAGATGTTCACTTCCCTGCCAGACATCTGACTTGTGTATCTGTGCCTAGCACAGTCACACCAAGGCCGCTTGGAGAGCAAAGCCACATTCAGGACCCAGAGCAATCTCGCTATTCAGCAACATCTGCGTAGAACTGCTCCAAAGAAAAACTAATCTTTTTATCTTTACAGATAGCATAGATATTTACCCAGACAAACATTTTTTTAAAAAAACTTTTCCCCTCTACTACAGTTTGGTTGTCATTTATTTTAAAAAAGAGTTAAAGGGTTCAACAACTAAGCCAGCCCAATAATCAATGATAAAAATTTCTGTCAGAGAATGAAGGCATCCTAATACCTACCCTCCTCCTTCTCTTCAGTCTTCAATACTCTATTTCATGCACTGGGAGGGAGGTTAACGAGGCTAGCAAACTCCAACCAACACTATAATAAATGCACCAGTCCTTCACCAGTCAATCAGAGTCTTCTTACCCAGCCCAATTTATGAATAGGCTTCCTCTATTTACAGTGGTCCAAGGGGGTAGATTGTGTCAGGGAACTGTGAACACTAAATGTCAAGTACTGACAAAGGTGCACCAGTGAGGGGAGAGATGGGCTAAGGAATGCAGCGGTCATCACTCACCTTGTGACACAGTAGCATCACCACCCATCCCTTTGGTTTACTTTCTACCTAAGCCTCAAAGAGTTTACAATACACTCTTTTCTATGAAGCCTGAAGGAAGGTGATATGGCAGAAAGATCATGGGATTTGGATTCAGAGAACCATAGATTGAATCCCAGTTCTGTTACTTACTATCTTTAGGGTCTCGCACAAATCACTGAACCTCCACAAGTTTGTTTCTTTATACAAAATTAGTGCACTGTATTGTATGATCTTCTCTGGCACCTTTTAACTCAAAATCCTAAACTCTGTAAAAGCGCAGGTCTTAAAAATGTCTAATTTAGCTGAGGCCAGTGGCTGGCTCAGCAATGAACTCTGTATTGTACTTAATGTGATAAGATCTCCATGTTGAAGAAGAAGCAGGTGAGGCTCAGTGACTTGCCCAAACTGCCACACAACTAAAAAGAGTGAGAACCAGGAGATGAACCCAAGTCCCCCGACTCCAAGTCCACCAGGTCTTTTGATCTCTGAGATCTCTTAAAGATTCTATGACCAAACCTCTCATACAGAGGATGCTTGTATCAATATGCAGAAACTGGGAGGGGGAAACACTTGAGGTTTTCCTCTATACTTTTCAATAATGGTTTATATTCGTTATCAGTGATGGCAGAAATGTTTGGATCTTAACCCAGCATTCCTCTCTGTGCTATATGAGGAACTTTAAAAGGTACAATAAGAAGATGAAGTCAGGAAAAACAACTAAAGCAGATTAGGTACGTACAGAGAAATCTAGGCTAGAGTTGACACCATCTCAAGAGGCATTGAGTGATCATTTTATAAGCTATCTCAAAGACAAAAAGATACAAAAAGAATGGAAAGACTATGGGTGATGTGATTACCCAAAAAGCAACTAACTACTTGTCTAGAGGATCTAGGTGGAGCCATAATGCACAAAGCACTGATCCTGAAATTAGGAAGACCTGTATTCAAATGTGACCTCAGTCATTTAGGAGCCCTGGGCAAGTCATTCAACCTCTGTCTACCTCAGTTTCTTCAAATGGAAAATGAAGGTAATAATAGCACTTACATCCTAGGGTCATTGTGAGGATCAAATGAGTTAATATTTGTAAAACATTTAGCATACCACCTGGTACATAGCAGCTGCTGAATAAATGGTTATTTCCTTCTTCTTTCCTATTGAGTCACATACCGTCTTAGGAGGCAGCTAAGCAGCATAGTATATATAGCCCTGGATATGAAGTCAAGGTGATCTGAATTCAAATCTAGCCTCAGATACATACTAGTTATGTGATCCTGGGAAAGTCACCTAATCTTTGACTGCCTCAGTTTCCTAAACTGGAAAATGGAGATAACAATTGCAGCTACTCACCAGAGTTGTTGTGAAGATCAAATGATATATTTGTAAGTTGCTTAGCACAGTGCACAGCACATTATAGATAATAAAAGCTTGTATCTTTCTTTTTAAATATTTTGCCCATGTTTCACATAATTGCATATGCATAATCTAGATCAAATTGCTTACCTTAACAATGAAGGGAAGGAAGGAGAGAGAGAATTTGGAACTCATTTTTTAAAAAAACCAATCTGTTAAAGATTGTTTTTACATGTAATTGGGGGGAAAGGAAAATGTTAAATATTTTACCCACACATATCAGAGGAATCCTCGGTGAAAATGAGAAGAGAAAAAATAAGTAGGCTTTCACAAATGAATATCTGCAGCAAGACACACCTTTATACAGCTACACAATTTACTGAAAGGTACAAAGAATACTAAATCTCAATGCACTTATTTTTTTTTTTATTCCAAATGATCATTTGTGACAGTAAAATGAGACACAACCTTAAGGCTCCCAACCCCCAAAGGAATCTCTCAGGCACGTTTAGATTACATAATCTACCTCGATAAGCACAACCACAGAGACAACCCTGTTTAACAGCCCTGGTCATTAATATGAAGTTAGGCATAAAAGAGGAAGATGCATGCTTCCCAAAAGCATTCACTATTTCAATGGATGCTGTACAAGGTCTCCAAATGAAAGAATTCCCTATGGATGATAAAGTACTACAGATGCTGCATTGTGCTGATCACCATTGAGTCCTCAAATACCATAGTGACACATAATTACATCAATCATATCACCTTAACAATCCATACAGAGAAAACATAATGGATCAAAAATGCCTATTGTCAAGATAATGTGATGAAGTAGGACAGTCAGTCCCTGTAGTTAGTACACTGGTACAAAATTCAGCCAGAATCATTTCAAATGGACAGAGATGTGGACTCAGAACTTAAATGATGGGAAAGGGCCAACTGGATCTCATTGGAAAACTGTGTAGTGTTTTTAATGATCCAACACTACACCACAGTATACTGAATTAGTATGTATTAAATATACATATACATATATATATACGTATGTGTGTGTATGTGTATACATATATATGCTTATATATATAAGCATATCTAGAAAAGATAGACCTGGATAGACAGATATACTAACAGATACATAGATATGGAAATATAGATACAGATGTGGATGTAAATATAGCTAGAGAGAGAGAGATCTGGGAGTAGTACTACAGATACCCAGTTGATTTGGGCCCAGAATTAAAATGGAGGAAAAGGGTATACTGGATTGCATTTGGAAAATTGTGTAGAATTTTTATAATCCAACACTATACTCCAGTATGTTAAATGAGTACATCTACAGGTGATAGATGATAGATACGTAGATAGATAGATAGATGACAGATAGATAAATAGATTAGCACATCTAAATTAGATAGATAAATGGATACGCATCTGTACTGATAGATAAATATGGCTATACATATAGATGTAGCCATAAAAACAGCTATAGATTAGGGATAGAGATAGATCTTGGACAAGCATTACAGATACAAAGATTTGGGCCCAGAATTGGAGGAAGAGAATTGGCTGTATTACATTTGGGAAAATACCACTGTGTTTTGCAAGAGTCAGTGCAGCTCCCCAGCACAAAACACCATCCTTTTAACAGAAATTTCCTGGCAATGTTCCATTTTCTGAAGAATCAAAGTTGCCCATGAACCAAAGGAGAGCAATAAGAGGCACATTCAACCCAAGTAGGATGCAGCACATTCTGAATGATGAGCAAGATGCAGGAAGTGGCTTAAGGGATATCATTGAGAAAATGTATGATCAGGAAAGGAATGGGCCCAGTTATGAGGAAAGAGGGAGAGATGACAGATGGACAGTTTAAGGGCCACACTAGTAACCAGGAAATATATGAAGATATAAAAAAGACCTCATGATACTGAGTGAATGTGTGGGGGAATATGGACAAGAATCACTTAGGATGAGATGGCATGGATGGATTTTAATATACAATAGAAGGGATATTCACATCGATATGGTTATAGTTCCACTGAAGTATTGAATGTTACTTTCAGTCAACCTTTTGAGTAGTTATATCCCTGAATTTTATCCATAGATAAAATAGAGTGTGTGTGTGTGTGTCTGTGTAGCTCTCTGTGTGTGAATAGATGCAAAGAATTTGTTTTGAAGGCAGCAACTAATGTGACATCTTAACTAAAAAATACATTTCTATAAGCTTTAGTATGAGATGAGAGTTACAAAAGAGAGTAGAAGGGTCATAATAGCTTCAGAACATCTACCCTCTCTTTCTTTAGAAACTACACTCAGTTATGTGAAGAATCAGAGATAATTAGGCTACAGATTTCCCCTACAGTTCTCCTTCCCTTCACAATTTAGTATACATTTCTTCAACCCTTCTATTTAAGTCCACCCTTAAAAATAAGAGCAATAAAGGCTTGAAATTTTCTGCAAAAAGATTAAGGAAGAATATAAAGCAAAGTGTACCTTCTTGACATTTTTACCTAAAGAAAGAAATGTGAGGGCTGGTTCGTGGGAGAATATCCCACAGAACTTTAGCTATGCACATATACAGTGTAATTTACCTTTTCGAAGTCAAATAACAAGGCCAGAAAGTCAGTTGTTCTCCACCTCACATTGTGCTCATTTCAGAACTATGCCATGTACGTTTTCCCAAACTGACATGCTCTGAGACTCAGATCTACCATTGTTCCTCTAGTGCCATATTCTGGGGAGGATTTTCAGCCCACAGCTTCTCTACATTTGTAGCTTGTGACATCCTAACACAACATACACTCTATTCACCTCAGTCTCCTTCCCCTTGGCCCCTAAAAATACAACCACATCACATTCCTTTGATTTCCTAAGCTTTTGGTAAAATCCTAAGAAATCCATGATTCTTTTTACCTATTTATCCTGTGTTTCTGATATTAACAAGGTGAACAAAAATGATGTATGAACAACTGGAAAAAGAGAAAGAAGAGGCAAACAAAAGTGGAATGAAGGGAAACAAAAAAAGAAAGAAATACAAGGAAACATCCAGCTCAAACACCACTTTTTTCCAGCATAAAGATGAAAGTTATTCAACCAGATGTGATGCTTTCCCACAGCCAATCATCCCCAAACATGAACATTCTCCTACTTAAACAAGAAAAAAAAACACTCCCAAAACATCAGGCCAAGAACAGATTAAATTATGAATGGCTTGTCCTAATAACAGGCTAAATAAGTGAGAAATCTTCACATGGTTTGTCTAGAAAGTTCCCAGCCCCACTCTCTCCAGGCACTATCATCTACATTCACAAAGAATGACTGCACTTCAGCATCCTTCACCTTCACTGTGAGAAAGCAGAAAGGTTGCTAATATTATTATATTAAATGTTCTATAAGCACAGCACTCTTTGCATGAATAAATAATTGTTTACAGTGGTAATGGGGTATAGAGATTGCATAGACAGCTAATCCCCAGATAATCCAAAAGTCTTATTTTGCTCAATGCAAGGATGGAAAGTCTCCACTAAAGTCTATGCCAACGCCACATCATACATGGAAGTGAGCCTGGAAAGAAATGATGGCAGATTAAAAATTCTGACAGTTCCTATAAGCCCAGGAAGGAGGAATTAAGCCTAGTGACAGACTATAAGTCTCTTGTCTGAGGACTGTTATAGCTAAGTTTGGAAATGCTCATCACCATGATAGCCACAGGTTGATAAATGCTTCTACTAGGGCTCAGGAAGATCTGAGTTCAAATCTGGCCTCAGCTACTTAGGAGTTGTGTGGCCCTGGGTAAGTCAGTTTACTTCATTTTGCCTCAGTTTTCTCACCTGTAAAATGAAGATAATAATAGATCTACTTCCCAGGGTTGTTGTGAGAATCAAATGAGATAATTATTGCAAAGTGCTTAGCACAGTGTCTGGCACACAGTAAGCACTATTATAAATGTTAGCTATTAAATGTTAGTTAGCTATAACTCTACACCTCTCCAAAACATCTGCTAAATCAGAGAGAAGCTGCGATCTGCCTTTGTGGAGAGAGGAGCATAATAACAAAATTACAAGTTATTGTGTATTAAAGTATGTGGCAATTTTTCTGAATTAGGAGTCAAAAGATTTGATTTGTAGTTACAACTCTTATGCTAACTAGCTATGTGACGTCTGATGCATCACTTTAAGTTCCAGTTTAAAGAGTCTTCCAGCTCTTCAATTCTATGATCCTTCCCAGTATGGCACTTTCAAACTCCCCTCCAACCAAGAACAATTGACTAAAATCAAAGCCAATTGACTGCAATTTTACTTTTTTAATCTGGTTGTGACTACATTTGGGAGTATGGTGTGCTGCACGCAGTCCATGGTCCAAATATTTGACACCTCTGGGACAGTGGACAAAGAGCTGATCTCAAAGCCTGGGGTCAAATACCACCTCTGACATACCAGCTGAGTGACCCTAACAAAGTCACTTAACCACTCAGTGCTCTAGGCAACTAGGATTATAAATTGCACAAGAGGTGCTAATCTGCTTTGGCAAAGGGAGTCTTCTCACCTGGGAGTTCCTTAAACCAATAACATCACAGATCTGGTCCCTATCCTACCTGTGTGCTCTTTGGCAATGGTAGTAGAGACCACATTTTTATTTCATTTTAAAAAAAGAAATTTCTAAAAATCTTTAAGGGTGGGAGAGAGAGTATAAGAAGAGGAAAAGATGCCTAATTCCATTCAAATGTCACTTATTGATAAAACCACATTAATCATTTATCATTTATCATTTTTCAAACTGGCCCTCATGCATAAGAAGACAGTGCCAGCCTACTCAGTCTTCTAAACACTGCACCTGTGTATGTCAGCCCACATTTACCTACCTTTCCCTCCTTCCAGAAGTTGAATCTCTGCTATGATCTTGTCACACAACTATATGGATAACTATATGTATATGTATATAATATGTATGTGTGTGTATATATAATATATGTATATATATATGTGTGTATATATATATATGTATATGTGTGTGTATGTATGTGTGTATATATATATATATATATATATATATATATATATATATATATATATATATATATATATATATATATATATATATATCTCAACCAGGGTCTTTGCATCTTGCTTCTTTAATGACTATCTAAACCTTTTTTATTTTTATTTTATTCTTAGTTAAGGGAATAAAGCAAGCATTTCTATAATACAATATAATAAAAAGATTGCATAGGAAACTACAAATCTATTACATACAACTTGCTATTTCTTTTAAATAGATAATAAAATTATCACATAAATTTCCTTCTTTTTCTTCCCTCCCTCCCTCATTGGCTTTTTTTTTTTAATAAAATTTTCTCCTTTCTAAGAGGGAAGCTCCCACTTGCTCTTCATATAGTGTTTTTCCTCATTAGAAGGTCAGATCTTTCTTTTGTATGCTTGGAATTATATCTCCAGTCATCAGCACAGTGCACAATAGTAAGAAGTGCTTACCAAATGCACTAACTAGCTAACTATTTACCTGTCTATCTAGCTTTATTCTCTGCTAGCAGAAGCACTTGTCACCTCACCTTTTTGATTCTTTACTTCAAAACTAAAAGACTTTTTGGTTTAGTTGACATGAGCATTTGGTCAACTGACACAAATTGTGATTCATCTATAAGTTGCATGTGAGTGTCTTTAAGAGCAGCTTTGGCAGAAAAATCTGTCACCCTATGGCCATTCTGGTGATGAACCCCTTTAAATGGAACTAGACTGTTCCTTTGACAACAGATTATAGACTGTCACTCAGACTCTCCAGCTTCATAGACTTTCCAAAACCTGTACACCATTGGACTAGCCTTTGAGAACCGAAGATCAATTTATAGCACAATGAGGAATCAAAGTAGGACTCCCACAGAGTTGGTCCTTTAAATGGAAAATTTAAGAAAATAAAGACTCTGCTGAGGGGTTAAAAGTGCATTTTGCAAGTAAGCTAATAGACAGCAGTTAGATAAATTTCTTGATGACAGTTCTCTCCAATCACTGCCCTGGTGATTTCCTCGTCAAAGTCTTCTTTCTACACACAGCTATCTGCACGTGAATTTAAGAGCTTAAGTCCTAGAATAACCCCAATAAAACAATTTGGGCCAGGGGTAGCAGGGTAGAGGAGAGGGAAGCACAGATGGAAGAATGAGCAAGGTAAGACAGAAGGTCAGAGATTCTCCCAAATAAGTATCCTCCTGGGATAAGGGAATATCAAAGAAGCTGCTATCCTCCCACCAGAAGTCATTGTTCCCAGTCTGAAAGTAAGCCAAACAAAAGCAAAATAGTGCCAAGAGGAACTCTTTTTTTATGTCTATTCCTTCTTTTTTTTTTCTGATTTTTTCCTTTACTTTCTTCCTTCTTCACCCATATTGCAGACATGCTCGAGGGAAGTGAGTGTTGTCTCCAGAATAAGGTGCAAATTTCCCCTGTCCTCGGTCCTGACTGCTTCATTGCCATGGTCATTGTTCTGACATCTAGCAGTGAAGATCACTGAGTTGATAACACATTAATAACACATTTCACTGAATAGTTTGGTTTTTAAAAAGAGAGAGAGACAGAGAGAGACACACAGAGAGACAGAGAGACAGAGATTCTCAACTACATAGGATTCTGGAGAAAGGCTTGCACGGGAAGCCTCTAAAGAATAATACACAAGCAGGGTCCGGTACCAAATATAAAGAAGGATAGATGGCATCTTAACAAAAACGGTGGGAGTTTAGGAGGAAGATGGTTGAAGAAGAGACAGAAATGTGAAGCATCACTCAGATCTGGAGATAGGTCCATAGATTACACTGTCTATGGAGTCCAAAAGGGAAGAAGGGATAGCAGAGAACCATGTTCACCAGGAAGCAACCTAAATCTTTCCTTTTGTAGGTACCATGAGTCATGAGAACCATATAAGATGAGAAGAAAGGGTGGTCAGACTCTCTCGTGGAGAGAGACAATACACTTCAGACAATGGCAAAGACTCTTCCTGACAGTCAAGGGGCTCACTTTTTGAGTCTACTCTATGTTTTCTGTCACATTGATGTTATAGGTCTAGTCCCCATCCTACCTATGGATTCTTTGATGATAATAGCAGAAATCAAATTTTTATTTTTGTAAAAGAAAGAAACTTCTAAAATACCTAGGTGTGGGGGTTTTGAACAAAACCTGTGCTGTATCTCATGTCTAGACATAGGTGACCTAAAGGTCCTTTGAGGGACCACACATCAAATTCTAATGGTTTCAGGAGAAATCTGGTTTAGACAAAATGAACCAAATTCTGGTATTCTCGGGGGAAACCCTACATGAGGGTATAAGCCATAAAAATTATTGACAGAGACCTCCAAGGTTAATGTAATACAAATGACACGCAGTGTATTGCACCTACATCATAATCACCCAAAATGACATGCTAAAGAATCATCAAATAAAGATTCCCTAGTGACAGCGCTAAGAAGCGCGTTGAAATGTGGAAGAAAATGAATATGCTGAGTCCTTCTCTTTACCTCTCCATCTCTACCTACAAACCAGGTATGTGCTTTGGTGTTCAGAGCTCCACACTATGATACACCTGGGAGACAAAGAAGGTCACTGGAGTTACTCCTCTTGCTTGAAATTCCTAGTCCTGATTTATTTTCCTGGAAGATCTTCATGAAGAGGAAGTAAAAATTCATTTTAATTTGGGAGCCACCATGATATTAATTTTCAACAAATTTAAAGGGAAATAAAGGCTTCCTTTCCTTTATGTCACAGGCAAACATAGCAAGAAAGAAGGAAGGCTTAGTTTCCTATAGATTTGTTTGAAATTCACATCACAGTGTTCCTCAACTAAAATTAATTTTAACTTTCTCCCCTAACTAGCACCTTTCCTTTCTCATGTAACCCATATTATAAAAGGGAAAGGCAGGAGAAGCTGAGCCCAAAACTGAGCAGAGCCAGCCCCCGGTGCTGTCGGGAGAAATGAGGAGAACAATGACACCAACATCACAGAACCCCACTGAGTCACAGTCTCACAGAAAGCATCTTGGCGTGAAGCCAAACACCTGCTTCTTACCAGTGTCTCAAAAATTTCTTGAGACTCCAGAAAAGGTATCAACAACCTGTATGGCACCAGGGCCACTAAGCTAACACTGAGGCAAATTCTCAGCATTCAGCCACAAATTCACCCCCCAAATGGAATTTTATTACTATCTCTCTTTCTTCTTGTTCTCTCCTCCCTCCTCCTGTGCTTCTCTTCTCCCTCCTCTCCTCCCTTTTTGTTCCTTCTTCTTTGCCTATTATTTAGGTCAACTGGTGACACCCACAAGCATTTCTTTATTTCGCTTGGACTGGGGAAGGGGGAATATGCAAAGCCCTTAAAAAAACTAGAGAAATCCCATTAGAGTGGAAAGAGTTAAGGATTTGGAGTTGGATGACCTGGGTTCTAAACCTCTGCTCTAGTTCTACTTATGTGACTTTGGACAAGTGACTTCCCTTCACTGAGTCGATTTCTTCCTCTTAATAAAATGAAGGATTTTGACTAAATGATCCTAGATTTCCAGCTGAGACACCCATTTAGTCCATTCCCCTCATTTTACAGATGAGGAAAGTAAGGACATGGGTGGTTAGGCGACTCTCTAAGGTTACTTACAGCTCTAATCCTATGAACCTACATCTGTTCTTGCTTCCCTCTGCAGTAAAGTATCTTTATCATCACCAATGACATCACCAACAAAGTGAGTGCCTACTACTGGTAGGGTATAAGGCGAAGCACCAAGGAAGAGGCAAAGAAAGCTCTCCATGCCCATTCTTTCTGTGCATGCAGCTTTGGCACACAGTATGTCATTCTCACCCAAATCAGCATTTCTGCAGGGGAAAAAAAAACTTGATCCTCATTCTTGAAAGAAGAAGGCTATAAAACATTACCCATGTTCCTAAGAGAATGGCTAATTACTAGATAAACTTGGCTGTTTACAGGTATGGGGAGAACATGGCTCAAAGTGGAACCCTACCTTTCCCTGGAAACAAAGGGGTGCCTCCTAACCTAAGCACTAAAAATTCAGAACATAAAAGCTCGATAAAAATGGATCATATCCATCCTCTTACTTCCCTCTCTCTGGACCATTAAAAATGATTCCCTCCACTGCACAGAATCACAGAATCACTGAGTTAGAAGGGACCTCAAAAGTCTTCTTGTCCAACCCATGCCTAAAAAGGAATCCCCCTCCATTCCTCACAATGGTCGTTCAGTCTGCGCTTCAGCATTGCCTGTGATGGGGAAAATTAACTAGAAGATCATTAAATGCCTTTATTCTATTTGGTCACAGATTTATCACCTTAAATAATCACAATATTTTCAGTAATCTGGTTTTAAGCATCTGCAAGGCCTTCAACTGCTTCCTTGGGGATTTGGAACCTAGATCTCTCCAGTCTTCTTGCATTATTCCAAAATGTTGGCATAAAGCATGTTAAAGAAAAGGATTTGGAAGAGCTTTTTGAAAATACTAATGATGCTAAAGAATTAAAACTCATACTCATAATGTTCTAAGATAACAGTTACTAATAAGTTATTATTATTTAGGGTTCTCGGTCAAATATCGAATTCCAGAGTTTTGACACTTCTTAAGTTTAGGGTTGTAGGACATGAAGACCCAAGAAAGAAGTACCCAGAGTACCTTATCACAGTCCTTCACTCTATGGGCAACCTGATTTCCTTTGGAGTTCAGTCTTGCATTTCATTAGTGACTAGCTAAAGGGAGATGAGGCAAGTGTTCCTCATTTCTCTTTTCACATATATGAATATAATACACAGTAACTAGAAGAACACTATCTTCCTTTTAAAACTGAGTAGAGGAACATAATAATTAAAGCCTTTATTCTATTTTGAGGGCATAAGGCACACAGATCACACATCCCTTTGTTTAACACAAAGACTCACGTGTCAAATTATGCACCCCTCACACATGCACAGCATTTTAGAACTCTGCAACATAGCCATTTTGCAGGAGTGTGGAAGTAACAGTTTGCTTGGGGGATGTGTGTGTATAAATAGATGTGTAGACAGAAGGAGCTGAAAATAATAGCATATAAAATATAAATTAAGAGCAAAATATTTTCTGAATGCAATTCTTCCCAGAATTATCATTTTCACCTGTCTAAGAAGCACCCTTCCAAAGTGTGTTCTTGGGACCAACCCATTCTCCCACCTTGACCAGACCCTCTGCAATAGGCTTCCCAGGATCTCTAAGCCCAGGGTTAACCTAGCAAGTAGATTTTAGTTCAACAACCATAACCATTCTTAACAGTCATTTTTTATTTTGAAGAAGGGCATGGAGAAGAGGCAAAGAGGGAAGCTTGGAGGTGGCAAAGGAGACAAACCTAATAAAGGAAAGATTGTTTGATTTCCTATACCCCATAAAAACACAGATTGACCTATGAATGGATCAAAATGCCATTTACCTCAAAAATCACACAGGTCTCTCTGCCATGCCTGTACACACCCTTCAACCATTAAGTTCCTTCCTACCCTCCTCACCTCACACCACCACCACCCCCAAAGAAAAAACCTGTTTGATAAGGCAAGAAAGCAGCATAATAATCTTTTCCCATTTTTTTCAAAAACAGCATTATTTCACTATTCCTATTTTACATATCCTTTAAAGTAAGTCATGTTCTGTCCTCTCTTTAAAAAAAAACTAGAAGGATTTAGAGAGAAAAATGAACAAAGAGTGATTACCGCTAGGTGAGGAAAAAAAATAGAAAGAATTTTCTCTACCTTGGTTTGTAGAAGTAGAACCTCTATACGGACAGATTAAGGGAGTGAACATGTTGGGAGTATCCAATCTCCTCTTCTTGCTTGCATATCCACATAAGAAAGATAAGGGAGAAATGAAAGAGAATTTAAAATCCAATTTAGCTGGGAAATTGGGGAGGGGGGTTGTTAATCTTCTGGCTTGAGGTGATGCAAATTCAAAGAAAAAATGATTCCATTCAAGGGTAATGCAGCGAAAGGAGAAGCTTTCCCAATGCAGAATCCAAAACAATTATTCCATTTCCATGAGAGGTTAGGGACTGGATTGAAAAAAAATATTTTTAAGATTCTTCTAAAAATTATGCTTTTGGCTTTCTGGAGCTTTAGAGGAGGAGACTGTGTTTGGAGAAGCTGCAGGTCCGATCTGTTCCTCTGTGGAGCATGATTATTTCCAAGGCATCCCCTCCCTAAGGAGGGAAAAGAGGGGGTCAGTATTTTATTAGAGAGCGTACCAGGAATGATGACAAAATTGCATCCCAAAAAAAGATATCAACTCGTTTTAGGAAGAAAAGGGGGGGAAAGAAAACCCGCATTTCTCAACAGAGTGCACACGAGAAGAATTGGAAAACAGCTGGCACAGGTCTATAAATAATTCAGGAAAGGTCTCGCTATATTCCTGGGACAGGCATGGATGGGAGGTAGAAAACCAAATCTGAATGAGAGAGAGCGTGAGCCACGACATAGCACTACACACTCACACACGTAGAAACACAATCCACACTTAACTCGCTAGCAAGTGCGGTTCCCATCACCATCTGCATTGCTGCTGACATGTCTGTCTTTCTCTTCCCTTTGCCTCCAACAGCAGCGCCTCCTCCCACCCCGCTGTGTGGAATCGGTTTTTGACTGTGCACAGAATGTACATTTTGCATTTCTTGAAAGGGGCACACTGACACACACACACACACACACACACACAGGCGCGCGCGCACGCAAACACACACACACACACACACACACTCACATAAGCCAGTGGTGCTGATGTGCGGACCACTGTGTTTCACCTGCAACGTGTCGATTGGACAGACAGATAATCGCAGCGCGCGGCTGTAGCCTCGGCCACCCGCTGACATCCCTCTCAGCTCCCGGCGGGGGCGGAGGGGGGATTTAAAAGCATCTCCCACCCTCACCTCCAGCCCTAGGGGAAACCACACACACACACACACACACACACACACACACACACACACACACACACACACACACACACACACACACACCTCCACCTAAAAAGGCAAGTTTGCATCCCATTTAAAGGTTTTCTCTGATACCCGCCTGGCTCCCGAGTTTCCCGGCACCTGACCCTCCTTCCCTGCCGGCCACACATCCATCCTTAAAGCCTGGCCAAGGGACTCCCGGCAAATACTGACCTATCCGCCGAGCGCCCGCGTTGCAACGACTCCGAATTCCCTGGGGTGGGGTGGCCAGAGGGAGGGGGGGGGGGAGGAAGAGGAGGAGGCAGAGGAGGAGGAGGAGGAAGAGGAAGAGATGGATGGATGGATGGATGGATGGATGGATGGATGGATGGATGGAGGAAGGGGGCGTTTAGGGTTCTCCTTTCCTTTAAAGCAGAATTTAAAAAAACATCCACCTCCGACGCTAGGAAGTTGAAGACTCTTCTTTGCAAAGCCAGAGCCAAGGGGCTCGAACAAGAAGCTGCTTATTGATCACAATCGATAACGATCGATAGCAATAACGCCGACAGTCCCTTTGGAGATACCAATCCCACTGATTTCCTGGAGGTGAAGAAACCAAAGGAAGTGATTGGGGTGGGGGGGCGGAGAACCCCAGAAACCTTCTTTTCTCTTAAAAAAAAGGAGGGGGAGTGGGAGAGAAAAAGACAGATTCCAATTGGTGATGATGGGGGTGGGGGTGGGGGTGGGAAGGGGCTTTGCAGAGCAACAGAAAAGAGGTGGAAGGAGGCAAGGAGGAAGAGTGAGGGACAGGGTAGTCATGGCCAAAGGTGGGGGAGAGAAACATACATCTGGGCTTGCTTCATACTCAAAAACATAACACACATGCACACATACATACACACATGCCCACATACACACATACACATACATACACACCCCTACCTCTCACACACACAGAGGCTCTTGGGGCGGGGAACCCACGAAGCTAGAAAAGAATTCTCTTCTCTCGGTGTATGTCTGTGCGTGTCTCCTCCTTCGAGACACCCCCACCCCACCCCCCCACCCCCAAACCCCTCCACTCCTTCACTCCTATGGCTAAGACTCTGGCTGAGGCAGCTTCCAACGTCATGTACCGGGGAAGCGGGAAGGCAGGAGACTGGTGGGGGCGGGGGGGGGGGTGGGGGGAATGAAGGAGAAGGAGGGGCAGAGCTTAACCCGGGCCCGTGGCGCCTCCTTCTGGCAGCAAGATAAAATTCATGCCCAGGATTCTGGATTCTGGAGAAGGTTCGTGCATTCACTCTGAGAACAGGAGACCCAGGGAGCAGGTAGGTGAGAGGAGGTAAGTCTCCTTTCGCCCAGTGCTATATTCCGCTTACAGAGCATGCTCCTCAGAGTGATCTTAGAACTGAGGATGTGGAGAAAGAAACACTTCCTTTCAATCACAGATTTTAGGTTTAGATTTAGAGATGATTTGTTTTCGATAAGGATTTTTAAACATTTTATTCTGGATAAATTTTGCTTTGACCCAACAAAGTGGTTCACAGAAAATAGTTAAGCAAAACTGTCCAGTAAAGAGATTTTGAAACAGATCATATTATCCTTTTTAGTTTACCATTGCATCATGGGGTACCAATATTGTCCTTGGGATTTGCCTTGCTACCTTTACCCAAATTGTTATAGTTCTTTTGCATTTACTTTCTTCTTACAAGTCTTCCAACAATTCTCTGAAAGCTTCATATCCATTGTTCTTTAAGGGTCAGTGAGATTCTTTTAGGTTCATCACAATTTTGTTCAACCATTCCCAATCTTGGACCACATAGTTTGTTTCCAACGTTTTGCTATTACAAACAATGTTGCTATTGATATTTTTGTATGTATGCATATATGTACAAGTGTATGTGTCTTCTGGCCACAGATAAGCCTTTTGGGAAGATAAGCTTGTCATGAGATTTCTAAGTCAAAGAATGTGAGCAATTTAGTAACTTCTCTTGGACAATTCCAAATGATTTTCCAAGTTAGGCTGGTTCTAAGAGGAAACACATGAAATACCAACAAACAATATAATACAGAATGTGATTAAGAATTAAATGGCTTATTACAGACTACAAGTATTCAAATGTAGTCTAAGAGCCTCATTATAATCAGCTGCGGCAGCATGGTGTGATTGAAAAGTTGACTTTGAAGCCAGGAAGACTTAGACTTAGGTCCCATCTCTGACATGTACCATCCTACGCTGGATGAGTTACTTCACTTAGGCAGGGAATTGCAAAGATTCAGACTTGTATTAGTAGACAGAGCTTCCTCACTTGAGAGTTCCCAATACCAGTATAACCACCTTATTCCTAATACTGGTAGTAATAATAATAGCAGAAGACATTTACATAATGCTTCAAGATTTTCAAAACATTTTATGTAGTTTATCTCATTTTATTACTTTTTAAAGCCAATACTATTTGAAACTCTTGGAGAAAGGGATATAATGAATGAATCACAAAGAAAAAGTAGAACTTATAACACTTAGAAATCTACCAAGAAGCAACTATATAGAATAAACATTTAAACAATCTATAATGTCGTTTCTGAAGGAATCTTCTCCTCCACTGATGTGGAAACCTCTTACCATTACTAATAATAGCTTACAATGAGTAGAGCAATATGTACAAATCTTATTTGATCCTCATAATAGCCCTGCAAAGAAGTTAATAAAACTGGGTTCATAGGGTCATAGATTTACAGCTGAAAGAAATCTGAGACATCAACTAGCCCAGCATCTGCATTTCACATATAAGGAAACTTGGGCCAAGAGAAGGTGATGCAAGTCAAAAGAGGCAGTCAGAAGTTGAACTCGGGACTTTAAATCCAACAGTCCACTAGAATGTTTCATTCTCACTATATGTAACAAATGAAGAAAGTGAGGCTCAAATGGATAAAGTGATTTGTTTATAGATCATTCTTGGTGGAGTCAAGATTCAAACCAGGTGTTGTGACACACTATCCAAGTGACTTTGGGGAAGTCACAACCTCCCTGGGTCTCCATTCCATTAGCCAAATGAAGAGGATTAGGTCAAATAGCATCTGAAGTGCCTTCCAGGTCTACATCTACAATCCTCTGTTCTTATTATCTTACTATGGAGCTGATGTCCTGTTAGTAAATTATTTTCATGAGTTTCTATGACTGAAAAATATGTATCACAGATCTTCTGGTAATGATCCTCTCCAGGCTTAGTTATGCTCTATAGACTATCAGGAGCTAGAGCTTTTCCGGACAACCTTCAAGGACCCAAAGGTTTCTTCATTAGCTCTACGGCATCAAAACTGGGGTTCAGAAGAGGACTGTTTACATATATATATATACATATGTATATATATATATATATATATATATATATATATATATATATATATATATATATATATATGATTTTTTAAATTCTGTTTCTAATGTCAAAGCTGCGTAAAATAGATGCAAAACGTTAAAACATGAAATATTGCCAAATACATTAAAAAATCACTTTCACGACAGTGTGACTTGATATTCCTCAGTTATATAGGATTTAACTCAACTCAGTGGATAACTCTTCTCCATGAATATTAAACTGGAGATGTAGAATAAATGCATTAATAGATGCCTTTTTGACTGCCTACAAAGTCTTCCTCTGGACTTTTGAGTCATGTAACCAACAAGATAAAGGTCTTTTCTGGGCTCCTTGTGATCTCTCAAACATCTCCAAAATTGGAATTAGGTACCAGAGGTAAAGAAATTTCATATGTCTCCACAGTCTAGGCCACTAACAACCAAAACAAGGTAAAAACCCAATGAACTAACAAAGCTTTCCTCTGGGCCCTCATTGTGGCATGGGGGTGACTCTAGGTTCAGAATAAAAACAGTAATGAGAATAAATGGTTAACTTTTATATAGCACTTTAATGTTTGCAAAGAGCTTCACAAATAATATCTCATATCATCCTCATAACAACCCTGAGAAGTAGGAGCTGTTACTATCGCTATTTTACAGATTAAAGAACTGAAGGAGACACAAGTGAAGAACTGTTTCCAGGGTCACATAGCTAGGAATGAATGAAACCATTTATTAAGTACCTACTATGTGCCTGACACTGTGCTATGTATTTTATAAGCATCTCATTCGATCCTCACGATAACTGTTAGTGGTAGATACTATTATTATCCTTCAATTTTATAGCTGGAGAAACTGAAGCAGAGAGACAGAAGTGATTGATTCAAGGTTACAGAGTTCCTAAATATCTAAATCCAGATTTGAACTCAGATCTTCTTAACTCCATGTCCAGCACTCCATCCACTATACCACCCAGATGCAAGAAAGTTTCTCAAAGGCAAAGCCTGGGGATCAATCATAAGCTCTGTTAATCACCCTGCAGGAAAGCATTTTGAGTACAGTATCCAATATACACTGATTTTGCTATCCAAGAACCAATATGTTTAATTACTAAGACTTTCACTGCCATTGTGTTAGCCACTAGGTAAAGAATTTTGTCCATGGAAACCCAAGAAACAAAGGAAAATTTTAAGACAGCCCTCAGTCTTTGGGCCTCTGTCTGCTTCCAAAGTGGCAGTGAAGGAATTGCATAGCAATTAATGCTAAGAATCAGTTTCTAGAATATCTCCAAATATTAACTTAGATCAGCTAGGTAACTAAGTGGATAGAGTGCCAACTCTGGAGTCAGAAGGATTTGAGTTCAGAATTTGACCTCATACACTTCCTGGCTGTATGACCCTAGGCAAGTCACTTAACACTGTTTGCCTCAAGTTTCCTCATCTGTAAAATAAGCTGGAGAAAGAAATGGCAAACCACTCCAGTATCTTGGCCAAGAAAACCCCAAATAGGGTCACAGAGTCAGGCATGACTGAAAAATGACTGAACAGCAACAAAGCATTATTAACTGTAAGTACTCTAAATATGATATCAGTGGATCCACAAATTGAAATACTGCTAGAAAAAAATGTCAATAATGACATGGTCATGAAATCAATAAGGAAGACAGCATTGTATAGGAGAAAGGTTGACTGGAGTCAGTAGAAATGACTACCATTTCCTACATATGTGATCATCAGTGACTCTTTCCCTTCCTCTGGGCCCAAATTTCCTCATTTGATAAATGGGGAGGGGAGAAAGCAATATTGCATTACCTGGCCACAATATGTCTGTGAACTCATAGCACTTTGGGGGTTTTTCTGTCTTTTGTGAACACTTTTTGCTGATCTATCTCTTCCTGTTTGGTTTATTTTTTGTTTGGTTTGGTTTAGTAATATGTAATGATTATCATTATTGGTTTACTTTATATTCTGGTATTTATCGAAGTTCTTTGTTCAACTAGTTTTTAGTTGAATTTCTAGGTCCTCTAAGTAAGCTGTCATTTTAATTGAAAATAAACATGTTATGTTTCCTCTTTGTCTTTGCTTAAAAACTCTGAATTGTTTTATTATCTAGCTAGCATTTCTAGAACCATATTAAAAATAGTGGTGACATGGACATGCCACTTTAATTTATCCCTAAATGGTAACTTTAATTGGACATCCTTAGTGCACGTCCTTAATTTACCCCTAAATTTATTGAGAAATTTCTAGTATTTCTCTATTATAGATAATGCTCGTTCTCAGTTTTTGATAGATACTATTACTGTATTAAGGAAAGGACAATTTATTCATGTTTTCTAACAAGTTCAATATTAGTAGTAAGTGTTGCATTTTGTCAAAAAGCTTTTTTTGCATATGTGTAATCATGTGACTTGTTGTCATTGTTGCTAATTCTGTCTGTTATTTATAGCTGTCCTAATGTTGCTTTGATCTTTTGTTGATGAAAATATTTGGACATATAATTTTTTTCCACAAAATTACCTTATCTTTATCATACAAGTTTTTTCATGTTGTCTCATTGTTATCATTTTCTTTTTTAAAGGAAGACATTTGACACCTCCATTTAAATCAGTCAACCAATATAATTAGAGTTCTCAAATCTGTAAACAGGATTTATATCACATAATTCCATTATCTGTTTCAAACTCTCCTTTAATTGGGTCAAAAAGGGCACAGCATGATTGGTCATGCAAAGCATGGCCCCAAGTTTCCAAGAAGGAAACCATGCCCCTTGAGACTTTAAATAATGGGAGAAATCATTGGTCCCTCAGTTCATTGGCAGTTCAGTCAAGGGCTTCATACTTGAGAGCACTTTGAAAAGGTGGACCGTTCAGTCTTAACAGGGGGCAGCAAGGGGCTGAGGAGTGAACGCAATGTGATATACATATTGACCAGTAGACTGGACCAGTAGGAACCAACATATCCAGACAAGAGTAGAGGGAGACATGTTGAAAACAAACGTATAAGAACATGGAATAAAACATATGCAAAAGATAAGTCACTTAAGGGAAAAGATATGTTCAAGTAGCATTATCCCGTACATCACAGACCCTCAGAGCTTAGAAAAGCTATACCTAAGAGGAACTTCATTGAGAATCTATGGAGAAAAGAACTTGATAATAGCCAACAGTCATGAATTATACCTTTTCATATATGTATAATACACATGAACCTCACTACTATTATATTCTAAGTTTAAGCTGAATCCTCCTATGGACCTCTTCAGGGGGAAGAGAAGTTTTTTACAACTGTTCCCACTATTCTACCTTAATAAAATATCCTTTGTTAAAGAAAGATAAATGGAGTCTGACTGACTAATGTCAATAGAAAGCATTCCAGTGGGGGTTTATTGGTAATAGTACCAAAAATACCAGTCCCCTTAGAACTCTGAATAGTAGTAGCCTTTCTGGGGACTCATCCTCCCAATTGGAGTGGAAGGATACTACATTTTGATCAAAATTATTTCTGTATATGGCTTCCCTGCCTCAAGTCTCTCCCCACTCCATTCCTTCCTTCATACAACTGTTAAAATGATCTCCTTAAAGTATAAGTCTATGTCAGCTCCTCCCCCTACCTCCACTTGGTCGCCTCTAAGAGCTCAATTTTGCCTCCAGGATCAAATATAAAATCTTCTATTTGGTTTTTAAAGTCCTCCATAAACCTGACACCTTCCTATTTTTTCAGTTCTGTTACACCTTATACTCTACACACACACCTCACCTACTCTGATCCAGTGACATTGACTTCCTCACTGTTCCCCACACAACACACCCCATCGCTGCACTCAGACAGTCTTTGCTGGCTGTCCTGCATGCCTGGAACTCTCTACCTCCTCCTGGCTTCCTTCAAGCCTCAGCTAAAGTGTCACTTACACAAGAAGATTTTTTCCCCAATCTTCTATAATCACGACTGGGCATCTTGATGTTTGTCCTCTACAATTATCTCCAATTTAGTTTCATTCTAACCTATTGGTATATAACAGTTTTCATGTTGTCTCTCCCATTAGATTGTGAGCTCCTTGAGATCAGGGACTATGTTTTGCCTTTCTTTGTATCCCTAGCATGTATCATGGTGCCTTACACATATCAGGTCCTTAATAAACAGTAGTTGACTGATTAATTTGTTCTCGGACCCAGATATTCTTTAGGATTACATGATTTCAAATCCATTTGTCTGAATCCTTTTCCCAAATTAATCTTATTAACTATAATTTCTGTTGTGTTGTGGTCAGTCAAGAATGTGTTTAATAAATCTGCTTTCTTGCATTTTTCTGAGATTGTTTAAAGCCCTAGAGCATGCTTAGTTTTTGTAAAAGTGTCATATAAAGGTAAGAAAAAATATGCTTTACATTTCACTTTCAGTGATCAGCAGAGATTTCTGATATCTAACAATTAAAATTCTATTCTTATGTTTTAATTCTTTTACTTTTTAAATTTTTAATCATCAAACATCTACCTTCTCTCCCTCCCATTCCATTCCCCTCCCTAGCCAATTGAGAAAAAAATGTTACAAACTGTTTATAAACAAACAAAAAGCCTGTCACAAACATGTAGAGGCAAGCAAAACACATGTCCTTCTTGGCCAAATTAGAAAAAAAAAAAAGCTTCATTCTACACCCAAGTCCTTCAACTCTCTGTCAGGAGGTGGGTAGCAAATTTCATCATGAGTCCTCTGTAATCATAATTGGTTACTATGCTGTTCAGACTTCCTAAGTCTTTCAAAGTTTTTACAATACTGTTGTCATTGTATAAATTATTCTATTTATGTTCACTTCACTACACATTAGTTCATAAAAGTCATCCTAGATTTCTCTGAAACTATCCCATTCATCCTTTTTTTTTATTTTATTTTCAATTTTCAACATTCACTTCCACAGAACTTTGAAGTTCAAATTTTCTCCCCATCTCCCTCCTCTCCACACACCAGGACAGCATGTGTTTTTATTACCTCTTCCTCCAATCTGCCCTCTTTTCCATCACATCCCCATGTCTTATCTCTGTCCCTTCTATTTTTCTGTAGGGCAAGATAGATTTCTATACCTCACTGCCTATATATCTTATTTCTTAGTTGCATGTAAAAACAATTTTTAACATTCATTTCTAAAGCTTTGGCTTCCACATTCTCTCCCTTCCCCCTTTCCCCTTCCACCCTCATTGATAAAGCAGTTTGATATAGGTTACACATGTGTAGTCATGCAAAACAATCCCGTAACAGTCATGTTATGAGAAACTAGATTTCTCTCTCTCTTGTCTAGCCCTCCATTTATTCTATTCTCTCCTTTGACCTGTCCCTGTACCAAAGTGTTTACTTCCAGTTGCCCCTTCCCCAATCTGCTGTCCCTTCTCTTATTCTCCCCTCCTTTATCCACTTTACCCCTGTTTTCTTGTAGGTAAAATAAACTTTCATACCCAATTGACTGTGTATGCTATTCCCTCCTGAAATCAACTCTGATGAAAGGAAGGCTCACGTATTCCCTCTCACCTTCCCCTTCTTCCTCTCCATTGTAAAAACTCTTTCTTGTCTTTTTTGTGTGAGATAATTTACTACATTCTACCTCTCCCTTTCTCTTTCTCCTAGTACATTCCTCTCAACACTTAATTTTCTTTTTTAGATATCATCCCTTTATATTCAGCTTGCCCTGAATGCTCTCTCTCTCTGTCTCTCTCTAAGAGAGAGAGACAGAGAGAGAGAAAGAGAGAGATGTACACACACACATATATATGTATGTATGTGTGTATGTATGTATGTATGTATTCCTTCCGACTATCCAAATATTGAGAAATGTCTCATAAGTTACAAATATCATCTTTCCATGCAGGAATACAAACAGTTCAACTTTGATAAGTCGCTTATGGTTTCTCGTTCCTGCTTACTTTTTCATGCTTCTCTTGATTTTTGTATTCGAAAGTCAAATTTTCTATTCAGCTCTGGTCTTTTCAAAAAGAATGCTTGGAAGTCCTATTTCATTGAACTTCCATTTTTTTCCCCTGAAGTATTATACCCAATTTTGCTGGGTAGGTGATTCTTAGTTTTAATTCTATCTGTTTTGACCTCTGGAATATCATATCCCAAGCCCTTCAATCCCTTAGTGTAGAAGCTGCTAAATCTTGTGTCATCCTGATCATGTTTTCATATTACTTGAATTTTTTCTTTCTGACTACTTGTAATATTTTCTCCTTGACCTAGGAATTCTGGAATTTGGCTACAATATTCCTAAGAGTTTGTGTTTTAGTATCTCTTTTAGGAGGCCATCAGTGGATTCTTTCCATTTCTATTTTGCCCTCTGGTTCTAAAATATCAGGGCAGTCTTCCTTAATAATTTCTTGAAAGATGATGTCTAGGCTATTTTCTCATCATGACTTTCAGATAGTCCAAAAATTTTTAAATTATCTCTCCTGGATCTATTTTCCAGATCAGTTGTTTTTCCAATGAGATATTTTGCATTGTCTTCTTTTCTTTCATTCTTTTAGTTTTGTTTTGTAATTTCTTGATTTCTCATAAAGTCATTAGCTTCCATTTAATCCATTATGATTTTTAAGGAATTATTCTCTTTTGGTCCTCTTTTTCCATTTGGCCCATTCTGCTTTTTAAGGCATTCTTCTCATCATTGGTTTTTGCCATTTGTGTTAGTCTAATTTTAAAGGTGTTATTTTCTTCAGCATTGGGGGGAGGGGGTTTCTTTAGTATACTATTAATTCCTTTTTTATGATTTTCTTGCATCACTCGCATTTCTCTCCCCAATTTTTCCTCTGCTTCTCTTACTTGATTTTCAAAATCCTTCTTGGGTTCTTCAGTGGCCTGAAAGATTCATATCTTTCTTGGAGACTTTGGATGCCATAGCTTTGGTTTTGTTGTCTTCTTCTGGTTGTATGTTTTGATCTTCCTCATCAGTGACATAGGAAAATGCCTCTTCACTGGGAAATTAAGAATCTATAGTCTATTTCTTTTCCCTCTCATTTCCTCATTTTCACAGTCAATTAATTGACTTTTGAGCTCTTTGTTAAGTGAATGGTTCAAAAAGCAGCCTCCATTTCAGCAGTGGCTGCCACCACACTGGAGCTGACTCCAGGGCTGGGGTTTGGGCTGAAACCAGACCATGCTCCCCTTTCAGCCAGACAAGGGACCCTTCCCACTGACCTTCAAAGCTGTCTCTGGCTTCTGTAGATTAAGAAGTCAGAAAACCTCAGCAGCCACCAGCAATTCAATCCCTTAAGGTCTACTCTAGCTCCTTTCTCACCAGCGTGGCCCATGTGGAACTGCGCTCCATTCCCAGCTGGACATGACAGACCATTCCTGTCAACCTTCCAGATTATCTTGGACTGGAAATCTGCTTCAGTCCATTATTCTGTGGCTTCTGCTGCTCCAGAATTTGTTCAGAGTCATGTTTTACAGGTTTGTTTGAGGGATTTGGGGGAGAGTTGTGGCAGGTCCCTACTTCTATTCTGCCATCTTAGCTCTACCTCCATTCATCCTTTCTTATAGAACAATAGTATTCCATCAGATTTACATTCTATGATTTGTTTAATCATTCCCAATTGATAGTGAATTTTCTAATTTTTTCTGATTTTCATTTTCCATTTCCTTGACACAACAAAAAGAACTGCTATAAATATTTTTATACAGCCTTAGAGTTCGTTTTGCTCCTTTAATCTGCCTCCCTTCTAATTCCCACCTTCCTTCTCCTTTTTCTCTCTTATTTCTCTGCTGAATATTTCTTTTCTATAGTGTTTTTTCCCAATTACATATCAAGACAATTTTCAGCATTGATTTTTACAAGACTATGAGTTCCAAATTTTTCTCCCTCTGTTCCATGCCCTCTTCCAAAATTGAAGGCAATTTGATATAGGTTATATATGTGCTATCATGTAAAATGTGTTTCCATATTAGTCACAGTTGTGAAAGAAGAAATAGAGTAAAAGAGAAAAAACACAGAAACACAGAAAAGAATAAAGGGGAAAAGTGTGCTTCAGTCTTCATTCAGAGTCCACCACTTGTTTATCTGGATGTGGACAGCATTTTCTTTCGTGAGTCCTTTACACTTGGATTATTGTGTTGCTGAGATCTGAGTCACTCACAATTGATCATCCCACAGTGTTGCTGATATTGTGTATGATGTTTTCCTGGTTCTGTTCATTTCACTTTGCATCAGTTTATACAAGTCTTTCCAAATCTTACAGAAATCTGCCTGTTCATCATTTCTTATTGAGTTCCATTACATTCATATACCACAGATTGTTCAGCCATTCCCCAATTGATGGGCATCTCCTCATATTCTAATATTTTGGCACCATGAAAAGGACTGCTATAAATATTTTTGCATATGTACGTTCTTTTCCCTTTTTTATGATCTCTTTGGGATACAGACCTAGTAGTGATATTGCATGTTTGAAGGGTTTGCACAGTTTGGTTCCCCTTTGGGTATAGTTCCAAATTTCTCTCTAGAATAGTTGGATAAGTCCACAACTCCACCAATTTTCCCACATCCTCTCCAATATTTACCATTTTCTTTTTTTGTCTTACTAGCCAATCTGATAGGTATGAGGTGGTACCTCAGAGTTGTTTTAAATTTCATTTCTCTAATAAAAAGTAATTTAGAGCATTTTTCATGTGACTATAGACAGCTTTGATTTCTTTATCTGAAAACTGCCTGTTCATATCCTTGAACCATTTATCAACTGGGGAATGACTTATATTCTTTTAAATTTGACTCCGTTTTCTCTACATATTTGAGAAATGAAGTCTTTATCAGAGATACTTGCTATGAAGATTGTTTCCCACCTTTTTCTTTCCTTCTAATCTTGGTTGCATTGATTTCATTTGTGCAAAGCCTTCTTAATTTAATATAATCAAAATTATCTATCTTAAATTTTGTAATGCTCTTTATCTCTTGTTTGGTCATGAACCTGTAACTCACTTAACTTCTCCTTTAAAAATTTTCTTTATCACTTGGTGCATTTATGTCTAGTATTAATATTACTTTATTATCTATTACACCTTTTAGTAAGGTGTAGTTTCCTTCCTTGTCTCTTTTAATTAGGTCTATTTTGCTTTTAATGTGTCTGACATGAGGATTGCTGCCTCTGCTTTCCTTTTCCTTCAGCTGAAGCATAATAGATTCTGCTCCAGCCCCTTATTTTTATTCTGTGTGTGTTTCTCTGCTTTGGTAAACAACATATTGTAACATTTTGGTTTTTGATCTACTGTACTATCCATTTCTTTTTTATGGGAGAGTTCATCCCATTCACATTCACAGTTCTGATTGCTAACTATGCGTTTCCCTCCATCCTATTTTTCCTCTTGTTTGTTCTCTCTCTCTCCTTTCTCACTTTGCCTCCCCTACAGTGGTTTGCATCTGTATATCACCTGTCCTGGTCTTCCCTACCCCACACCATGCTTTTACTTAATCCCCTCCTCTCCTACTTTCCTGTCAGGTAAGATATATTTCTATATTCAACTGATTGTGTATATTATTCCCTCTTTGAGCCAATACTGATGAGAATAAGGTTCAAGTGAAACCCATCACCCACCCTTCCATCTTTCCCTCCTCTTTAATATCTTCTTCACATGTCTTCATGTGAAATAATTTACCCTATTCTACCTCTGTCTTCTTTCTGCACACAGTATACTTTCTCATTCCTTATTTTTTATGTCATTCCCTCAAATTCACCTTATACTCATATCTTTATTCTATATATATTCCTTCTAGTAGCACAATTCATGATATAATTTTTAAGAATTACAAGTATCATCTTCCCATGTAGGGATATAAACAATTTACCTCCATTGAAGCCCTTAGGTTTTCTTTTCCTTTTTACATTTTCATACTTGTAAAATTATTGGCCAGTTTTCTTCTATTTCTCTAATTTGGCTTTTAAAATCTTTCTTCAGCTATTCCAAGAGTGCTCTTTGTGCTTGCGACCAGTTCATAGTCCATTCTGAAGTTTCAGGTGGAAGTACAGTCTCAATGCTGACCTCTTTGGTGTTCATGTTTTGGTCCTTGTCCCCATAGAAAGATTCTATGGTCTTTTCTTTCCAGCTTTGCTTTTTACTCATGATGGTGATAGTCACCCTTTTCCTGACTTTTAAAGTAGATCTCTGCTTCTAGGGCTACAGTTCCTGTGCCTTGAACTTGAGGTTTTGTGTGTTGTAGCCTCTGGTTCTTTCAGCTAGAAGCTAAAGTGCTGCAGCTTACCTAGTGCTGAGTTGACTGGTGTGAGAAAGCAGAGGCCAGGTGAAGTCTTCTTGTGTTTCCCTGGATTACCCTGGAGGTAGCTTGCTAAGTGTGGGGGAGGTGGTCTGGCTACAGGAAGTCTCCTCTGCTGAGCTGGAGCATAGGCAAGCTCATCAGTTGGTGATTTCAGTTGCCCTAGTGTTTTCCCAATTCCCCTGGGGTGCTGAGGCACACCTGGGATCCTGGTGTTGTTGGTTGCGGGGCTCCACTCCACTAGGGCTCCAGATCTCCCCCTGGTTTGCTGAGGTGGGACTGTTTGGGACATCTCCAGTCCTGCACTGGTCCCCTACAGCCATAGGAGGAGGGACCCTCCTTAGAGATTTTCCTAGCCTCACATGCTAAAAGACTGTTTGCCCCTTCTGCTGATCCCAGTATTCCAGGATTTTTCTGGGGAGATATTTTATGGTTCTTTCAAGGTCAACAAGAGGGGGAGGAGAGAGTATTTACTGATCACTCTGTCATTTTGGCTCCCAGAAGTTCAAGTAGGGGACTAACAGACATTTGATCTGTGGGCTGATAGTCTCAGGAGCAGTCACTGCAGATACTTAGGGCTCTGTATCTCTCACTCACCCAGTTCCTCTGGACTCCCATCCTGGGGTGATATGCCCAAGATTCCACAGTGAAGCCACTGCCTCAGACAACCCAGGGCTTCCTGCTCAGCCCTGCCATGGTGGGGACACACTGGTACAGCCTGTGTGCTGTGTGCTGTGTGCTTTTCCATAGCCCCATGGAACAGATCCTTCCCGTCGACCTTCCTGTCTCTCCTGGGCTGTGAATCTGCCACAGTCTGTTTCCTGTTAGATTCTGACCCTCCAAAATCTGGTCAGATTCTCTTTTTAGAGGTATCTGAAGGAGTTTGTCTAAAAGGTTAGGTGAATAGATGCTCTCACTCTGCCGTATTGGCTCTGCCCCCCCCCCCCCTTTACATTTTTAGACTTCTCTTCCTTCTTGGTATTGGAGATCAAAATTTTTGTTTAATTCTAGTCTTCTCCTTCTGAAAGCTTGAAATACTGCTATTTCATTGAATTACCATTTTTCCCTTGGAGTATTATGTTTAATTTTGCCAGGTAAATTATTCTTGGTTGTAGTTCCAGTTCTTTTGCCTTCTGGAATATCTATGTTTCACCACCTCCAATTCTTTAATGTTGCAGCTGCTAAATCCTGTGTAATCTTGTTTGTGGCTCCCCAATATTTGACTTGTTTCTGTCAACTTGCAATGTTTTTCCTTGACTGGAGAGGTCTGGAATTTGGCTATCATGTCCCTTGGAGTTTCTATTTTGAGATCGCTTTCCTGAGGTGATAGGTGGATTCATTCAATAAGTATTTTACTCTCTGGTTTCAGGATGTCGGGGTAGTCTTCCTTGATGATGTCTTGAAAAATGATTTCCAGATTCTCCCCTTGATTATGGATTTCTGGTATTCTAATAATTCTGACATTTTCTCTCCTAGATCTATTTTCTAGGTCAGTTGTTTTTCCAATACAGTAGTTTACATGTTCTATATTTTTTATTCTTTTGAGTTTGACTGATTCTTGATGTCTCATAGACTTATTGACTTCATTTGCCCAATTCTAGCTTTTAAGGAATTATTCTCCCCCATTAGCTTTTGTAGTTCCTTTTCCATTTGGCCAATTTTACTTTTTAGGGAGTTGTTTTCTTCAGCAGATTTTTGTATTTGCTTTTCCACTTAGCCACTTCTACTTTTTAAGTTTTTTTTTTCTTTTTCCAAGCTGTTGACTCTTTTTTCATAATTCTCTTGCATCCCTTTCACTTCTTTTCCCAGTTTTTCTTCTACCTCTCTTATATGATTTTGAATCCACTTTTGAGCTTTTCCATAAATTTTTTTCCATGAGACCACCTCCTATTTTTCTTTGGGGTTTTGCCCATACGTGTTTTGACATTATTGTCCTCTTTCTGAGTTTGTATCATGATATTAACTTTCTATGGTCAGATTCTTTTTTGTTGTGTTTTGTTTTGTTTTGTTTTTTTGCTTATCTTCTTTGGCCTGTTTCCTTTCTTTTAATTTGAGTTCTGCTCCAATGTGGAAGGGACACTGTCTTAGATTTCTTGTGCCTGGGACTGCAGGCTTTGGCTGTTTATCTGGTGCTGCACTGATGTTACCCTGAAGCCCATGGAGACTCTCACATCTGGTGCTGTGCTGAAGGGGTGGGGAGTGATTGGTACTGCTGGAGGCCAGAGAGGTCTGGCAGCTTACCTTGTGCTGAGCTGGAGTCCTAGTGCTGGGTGTGCTGGTGTGTGCTGAGGACAGTGGGAGTGTCTAAATTTCCCCAGGGCAGTATTGAAGCATCTGGTGGTCTGACCTCGGGTGGCTACCTGTTTGTCAGGGACTGCATTGCAGCATGTGACAGTTCTTGGAGCTGGAGTCTGTCAGTTCTCCTGGATATGCTCAGCCATGTGGGGGTCCTGGTGTTGGTGTTTCCTTGCTCTACCACAATGGGGCTCATGATCTAACACTGGTTTGCTAAGGTGGGGCTTACTGTTCTGGACTGTACTCCCTTTTACCTGGTAAGACAGACCTTTCTTGCCAATCTTCCAAGTTTCTTGGGGTAAAAGATGTTTTTGGTTCTGCTGTTCCAGGATTTGTTTGGGAGTACTATTTTATGGTTGTTTGGAGGTGAATGTGGGAGAAAGAGCTACAGCAGTTTATTGCTTACTCAATCATCTTGGTTTCCAGAAGTCAAATCTTCCCTGCTGAATATATTTCTGTACCCATTTATGTGTGATTATTCCAGTTCAGAAGAGAGTAGAGTCCACCTGCTTCTCCCCAAATCTTCCTTCTTGTTTGTATAAACTTCTACTTGTGTATTCTGATTACGAGATAATTTTACATTTCTTTCTTTCCCCTTTCCTATCCATTCTTCTTTTAATATTATTAAGATATAATAAAACTACCCCCCCAGCCTTCTATCTAATTAAACTCTCTCTTTGACCCTTGATGATGATATAGTTCTTAGGGGTAACAGCATCATCTCTCCATATTAGAATATGAACAATTTTTCCTTGCTTAGTCCCTTATGGTTGCTTATTTTTGCTTACATTTTTATATTTCTCTTGATTTCTGTGGTTAGACTTCAAAGTTTCTATATACCTCTGGCCTTTTCGTCAATAGTGTTTGCAGGTCTTTATTTTAGTCTTTTCTTATACCTGTTTCAGAGTCACTTTGCTCCTTGTACCTTAAGTGTTCCTGTCACCACCATAATAACTTTCTGGTGGGATTTTTTGTTTGTTTGTTCATTCTTCTAGCCTTCATCATGGCTTTGAACTCTGCTAGGCTGCACAATTTTCTGAAGGGAAAATCTGAGTTGGTGCAACTGCTGGTTTCATGGGGTGTTGCATGTTCTATTATTTCAGGATCTCAGAAAAAGCTCAAGCTGGAATATTCAGGTTTTCAATGCACCAAAAGTGTTCTGATCTTGGTCAAAGTTTGATCAGTGGTCTCTTTGACCTGAGTTCTGCAAATTGCTGACCTATATTCACATCTGTGGACTGATGAGTCACAAGCCAGTGGGCTTGCCCCTGGTTGGAGTTCCAGTAGATTGCTGCTGGAGTCAGCCACTATCTCCCAGCTCAAATGTTCTTATTATTCAAAATGACAGAATTGTAGTCACCCCTTTGTCTGTGATTCCTGCCTTGGTTATTCCTCTTCAGGCTTCAGATTGTGCTGAAAGCTGAAAATCAGATCCTACTCCAGTCTTGGGATATGAGTCACATCACTGCTGCTTGCTTCTAAACTTTGTTCCTTGCTCAGCACACTGTACCTGTGACTATATCTTACCCAGGAACACTCTCCCTTTACACAAGTCCCTTCCTTAGTCTGGCCTGGATCTGTGACCCAGAAATAGGTAGTGAGTGACAAAGCTGCCCACTGGCACCTGTTCATAAATGCTACATAATTTTAGGTATATCTATAAAGGATCTAAGACTTCTATTTACCCTGCACCTAGCCTCTTCCTGTGTAAATATGCTCTACATGCTATACTCTTGGCCAGACCTATCCCCAATGGGGGAATCAATCTCTCTCTCTCTCTCCCCCTCACTCTCTCCCTTCCCCCCTCCAATTTCCTTCTTATACTCGACCTGGGCTGGGGGGAAAAATTGCTTTCAGTGATTTTTCTTGGATTTCCCAATTAGGATTTGGTCTAATACATTTTCTAGATATGTTTTGAAAGAGTTGGGGGTAGAGGAGGCTCAATATGAATCTTCCTGCTATTCTACTTTCTTGGTTCCATCACCCAAATATTTAACTTCTTACTTGTTTATCATTTTGTTAGATTTTTCTAAGTCTGAATGGGGCACATTAAGATTGCTAACATCTTGTTTTTCAACTCTAAGGAAATGCATCACACTTTATCAGATAGGCTAATATGACAGAAATGGAAAATTATAAATGTTGAAGGGGGTGTAGAAAATTTGGTGAAGTGGTGAACTGATCCACCCATTCTGGAGAGCATTTGGAACTATGCCCAAAGGGCTATAAAATTATTCATGCCCTGTGATTCAGCAATATCACTATTAGGTATGCGTCCCAAAGAGATTTTGAAAAATGAAAGGAACCTATTTGTACATAAGTACTGCTCTTTTTGTGGTGGCAAAGAATTGGAAATTGAGGGGATGTGCATCAAATGGGAAATAGCTGAAGGAGCTGGAATATATGGTTGTGATGGAATACCATCATGCTATAAGAAATGATGAGCAGGATGATTTCAGAAAAACCTGGAGTTACATTAACTCGTTCAGAGTGATGAGAACAAAACCAGGAGAACATTATAAACAGTAACAGCAATATTGTATGATGGACAACTGTAAACAACATAGCTATACTCAGAAAAACAATGATTCAAGGCAATCCCAAAGGACTCATGATGAAAAATGCCATCTGCCTCCAGAGGAGGAATTTATGGAACGTGAATGCATATCAAAGCATACTGTTTTCATTTTTGTTCGATTTTCTTCCACAAAATTACAGATATGGAAATGTTTTACATGATTGCACATGTATAGCCTATATCAGATTGCTTACTGTCTCAAGGGAGGGGAAGGTAAAGGAGGAAGAGAGAAAATTTGGAACTCAAATTTTTTAAAAGAATATTAAAAAGTTATTTTTACATTTAATTGGGGGAACAGTAAAATATTGTAAAAGTAAGAAAAAATTGTAGTTTTAATATCCATTTCTCCTCCCTTCCCCCCATTTCAATTATATTTTCTTTAGGTACTTAGATGCCATGCCATTAGATATGTGTATTATTTATATTATTCCATCTACCATAGCGACTTTAAGCATATCGTAGTTTTCTTGCTTATCTCTCATAATCATGTTTTTTAATGTTTCCTTGTCTGAGATAACTTTTGCTTTCCTTCCTTTTTTCTTATGCACCTGAGATATAATAGATTCTTCTCCAGTTTCTCACTGTAAGTGTCTGTGCATCTATTTCTTAAAACAAATATTTTTGAATTCTGATTTCTAATCAATTCTAGCCCTCTTCTTGATTTTGTGAGTGAGACAATACCACTCACATTCTTATTTATAATTATAAGTTCTCTTTTTCTTTCCATCATATCTTGTTATGTCTTCTCTTTCCCATACTCCCCCAATCCATTTTGACAAAGGAAAAAGAAAGTGGTAAAAGGAAAAGATTGGTGTTACCACTATTTTTCTAAAATTTAGTGCTCTGTTACTACTCATTTTCCTTTCCTTTCTTCATCTATTTCAGACCTAAGTTACTATAGCTTACCTTCTTCTTTTGATTCTCCTCTATAATTCATCTAGTGCTATGCCAGAAAACTGAATGATTTCCATTTGAATTGTTTTGGGAAGATTCTGAAGATGACCTGGCAAGATAAGGTACCAGACACTGAGTTCCTCTCTCAAGCTAAACTGCCAAGCATTCAAATTCTATTGCAGAGAGAGTAACTCCGATGGGCTGGCCAAGTAACTCCAATGCCAAGTGCAGATTTACCTAAAAGACTATTTTACAGAGAGCTCACATAAGGCTCATGTGGTAATATGAAGAAGCTGTACAAGGACACTCTCAAAATCTCTCTGAAAAACTTTATTATAAATTGTGAGAAATGGGAGATGCTGGCACAAGACCACTCAGCATGGTATGCTCGTATCTAAGAAGGTGCTATATGTATTCCATGGGCAAAACAGAATCACAGAAGCACAAAGGAAATGCAAGCTGTGTAAATCCAGAGCTACCTCCATTCCAAAGGCTGTAATGAACTACTTGCACCCAACCTGTGGTAGAGCTTCCACACTCATATTGGACTGATCAGCCACAACCAAACACACTATATAACCTGACTCCAACACCATAATGTCATTGCTTTTCTTCAAAACAAAGAATGAACAACAATAATCCATTCTTAGTAACCAAAGCTTATTTTATTTTGTAATTCTTTCTTCTCAAATTCTCCTCTTAAACTCCTGCCTGCCCCTCTCTATTCCTATCTATTTTCTCATTCATTGGGATGTATTTCTAAAGTTAGCTCTGTGTGAATGATGTGTGTATTCAATCTTCCTTTTTCTAGTTCCTACAAGGATTACTTTCATGAGATACTCACTCTTCTCTACCTCTATATTTGTATATTCTTCTTTGGATTCTTTCCAATCAGAAGAAATAATTTCTCCATTTTTCATTTCTTCTTAAGTGTATTCCTTTTCCTTCTCCTTTTCTTTATTGTCTTGAATCTAACAAAGCAGCTCTAAATTATACCCAGATCCTGAGTTTTCTTCTACTTCCATTTGGTTCTTAAATTCTTTAGGATTTTTGAAAACACAATGGTCTTTTTTCCCCAATACGGTAATAATCACTTGATCATCTTTTAGCCCCTTCACATTTTTTTTTTTTTTACATCTTCAGTTGGTATTTCAAAGATTGTGTTTATCTCTGGTTTTCTCAGTCTGAAGGTTTTGAAATCTTCTATTCTGTCCATTTTTCCCTGTGGAATTACTCTTATTTTTGCAAGATAAGTTATTCTTAGTTGTTACTTTTTTTCTTATGCTTTTTGGTAAATAATAATGCAAGCTTTTCTTTCTTTTAGGGTAATTTCTCCTAAGTCTTACTGCATTATATTTTTATTTCCTTGGCACTTGAATTCTTTCTTCCTAGCTGTTCATAGCACTTTTTTTCTTTGAACTGAAAATATAAGACTTGACTATGATATGTATTGGTGTGGTCAAGTCAGGGTTTTTTTCAGAAGGAGATGTGTAGTTGATTAGTTCTATTGCCACTTAACTCTCTGACTCTAATAGATATGAGCAGTTTCCCTTTATGACTTCTTGAAATAGGATATCCAGATTTTGTTGTTTGGTCAAGGAGTCCAATGATTCTTAAATTATTTGTTCTTGCCCTGTTTTCCAATTCAGTATTTTTTATAGTATCTCACTTGTCCTTGTCATATTTTAGTCTTTTGACCTTATTCTAATTTTTCTTGTTGCCTCATTGAATAATTGAGTTTTATATGTGCCATTCTTTTGGGGGGGGGGGTATGTCAATTACTTGGATAAGACTGTCTACTTTTTGCTCTAAATTGCTTAATTCCCTAAGTGGTTTTTTTTTATTTTTTTAGTCTCTTGTGTTGGCTTTTCCTTTATTTCTTCCATCTACTTTTAGTGTCTCTGTGACCAACCCACTCTTTTTCTCTGAGGTTTTATTTGTAATTATTTTATGTATTTCCTTCCTCTGGGATTTTATCTTGAGGTTATTTTAACCTACAGTATTGTAGAAGGTTCATTTTGCTTGTTTATGTTTACAGCTTCTCTTCTTGGTCCAATCCCTTATGAAAGATTTATGAGAGTACATGGAAAAGTCTCATATAAAATAAAAAGTAATGGATGGGTTGAAATATGCATTTTTGATATGTATTCATCAATAGTCTTTCTAACTATGTGGATTTTGCTTCAAAAATGCAAATCATAACATGTGATTTCTATACATTCACTGCCAAAAAGTTAAAAGAAGAAAAAGTGGAAAGGAAGAATTGGGACAGGGTAATACACCAAAAGTAAGGTAAGACAGAATCAGTGAAAAAGTGGGATAGACTTGATCTTGGTCCTGTTTTATTTTTGTATTATTTTCTGAATGCCTTTTATTGTAACATGTCTTTAAAATATTTCAAGCTAGATCTTCCCATCTAAATCATTCTCTAAGAAAGAATTATAAATTTCTCAAACAACAACATAGTTAGCAATAAAATATCAAGAAAAGGAGTGTTTTCTTTGCCTAGAGAAAGATGAGACTGATATCAACTTTTGCAGACTGTCTAGACACAATAGAGACCAATATTATGGCCATGTCTAGATAGGCCCTCCAGATTCTAAAATTTAAGGATTTGTTTGGTTTCCCTTTGTTGTATAACTGGATCAGATACAGTATTGTAATGTCCTTGGTATCTTTAACAAGAAAAAAAAAAGACACACACAACAATTACTAAGGCAGTTGTGATATCTAACTGTGTTTAATAGAGGGTTATTTTCATTCAGGGTGCATCCGTGCAGGAGCTGAGTGACACCCAAAATAATACGATGTAAATTCTTCTCTTTCTCTTATTATAGAGAGCACTGAATATCATCACATCACAACTTGCATCTTGTTCTTTCTAGATTCCATCATTCTTCTCTCTGCTTTTAAAGAGGCCATGCATTACAGCCTTTTCTCTCTCCCTTCCTTCTGCCCCCGCTATCTTGTTTCAACAAGAGCAAGCAAGGTCCATGAAGAAAGACATTTTAAAAAGCATCACTAAGAAGATAGACCATTGATAGCCCAAAGAGGATGATGTAACAACAGGGCTTAATAAAATGGTAGTTGGTGATTGCTAACTTTTTTTTCAAGCTGAAGAATGGGTAAGACTTCAGATAAGGGAGACAAGTGCTTGTTCAACTGCCTCTTTTAAAAGCAGAGTACCTGAATAGCATAAGAAAAATAAGCAGATTTTTTTCAGAAGGGCCATTGTTGTCCTCATTATAAAATGGATTAAAGTTAAATACCAAAGAAAAGAAAGCATTGTCTATATCTCTTGTTTGCTCCCAGAACTTGCAGAACTTCAGTCAACAGAAGGCAGATTGGATTAAGCAAAAGGAAAAATGTTTATGTTATTGACTTCAACTACTTAGCTTTTAAAAGATAGAAAAATGCAAATTATTATATGAAGGACCAAGCCTGCCTAGTTTGCACTAAGTACTAGGGTTTGGTTTGCAGTTGTGTTTCCAAATAAATGGAATTTATTTTATGTTTTGAAAAACATGACTGCTATAGGCAGTCTTCAGATTTGTAGATTATGCCATAAAGAAGGGCTTTCAGTATCTTTAAGGATTCAATGTTTGTTCAAATTAGCTATCTGAGAACCTTTAAACAGTGCTGCCAGCAGCCCTGAGAAGGGTCCTCAATAAACAATGCTGTGAAATACAATCCAACAACTTGTCTCATGATATTATTGCTTTCCTCCAAGCAGATAACAGGTAAGATGGATAAAAGATGTTAAAAATGGATGTTGCCAACTAGGAGATAAAGAATGTATATTTTTGGTATGGGGAAATGCCATTTTAAGTTACATTTATTTAGAGTTCTGTTTATGGTCCACTGAAGCAAAAGACGTATACGAATGATGATGTGTCTGATATTCAATAAGCTTGGTTCTCTTCATCCTAGAGTGGACTGTGCTGAATAACAAACACTGAGGAACTCTTCCTTCTCTCTGCACGAGTAGAGCTGTTACACAGACCTGCTGGAAACAGCAGCATGGTGATCCTCAGCATTCATTCATCACTGTTGCTACAATATTGTGCTAAATTTTAGGAATACAGATAGTCATACTATAGTCTATAGATACCATAGACTATACATACTGTATACAATAGTCCCTTTGTCTCAAGGAGCCTATGCTCCAGTTGGAAAGAACATACCTGTTCAGGTAACTCACATAAATAAGTCAACACATCAGTGACAAATAAGGGGTATGTATGTGTCAAAATAATTCATAATCTAGTGACTAGACTTCTAGTTGATGTTTGTATATTTAGCCCAGTTGGGAGGCACAATCAGACTCCACTTTTCTGGTTTATTAGAACCTAGCAGAACTTATGCTCCATTGGAATAATCTTCAAGAACCCAAGATCACCTGCATACCACAATGACACCCTGAATGAAGACAGAGGAGAGAAGTAATAACACATTTTTTTATAACTTTGACATACACTTCTATACGATGTGTATATGATAGGAAGGAGAGAGATAAGCAAGTCACTTAACCTCTTTGAGTCTCCATTTATTAATGTTTAAAGTGAGGATGTTGGACTAAATAAGCACTAAACTCCCTTCAAAATTTAAAGAAATATTTTAAAACAGAAAAGGAAGCAGCAAATTGAGAGAGGTAAAAGATTAGAGAAAGGGAAGATGATGATTGAAAGCATCATATGCTGGAGAAGATGGGAGGACAATGGATCAAGGTCACATGTAGAGGGGTTTGCTTGGAAAGGAGAAGGGCTACCTTATTATCAAACACTGGGGAGAAAGTAAGTGTGGGAGTCCATTTTGAGGAGCTGAGATAAAATGAGAGTAGGTTACAAATGACCTCAATCTTCTTTAGTAAATAGTAATAGTAAAGTTTATTGAAGTTCTTCAGCTGAGAATGTAGGAGGTGAGGAACATGCTAGGCTTGAGGAGATGAGAAAATTTGTATTAACTTTTGCAGGGAATGAGATAAGGAGCCAATTAGGAAGAATAAAAGGGCTATCTTGTTGCAGCAAGGACCACGTTGAAGCTGTATTTCTAGGGTACCTAGTCAGTACAGTTGTGTGACATCTATCTCTATTCAGCAGCATGTGAGTAGGAGTGGAGGAGATGCAGATAGTAGAAATAATTCAGAGCTGGGTTTCCGTAAGGTAGGAGTGGTATAAAGTTGAATTGTAGTAGTAGAGATTACAAAGGAAGGAAAGTGAAGTGATGTATATTGAAAGATGCAATGACAGGTGACTATGGAGATAGTAGTCAGGGAGAGGAACATGAGAGTTTTTCTTTAAGGAAAAAACATATGATGATAATGGTGAGATCTACAGTGTACCCAAACTTGTCCATGACTGAGATAGAATATAGGAGTAGGTCATGGGATTTAATGAAATTCAACAATTGGAATCTTAGGCATTTAGGGGAAACATCAGTATGGATGTTGAAGTCCCCTAACATAAGGACAGAACTGAGGAGCAGAAAAAGACAATGAACCAGGATCTGAACTCTTTAAGGAAGGAAGGAAGGAAAATTGCCTTGAATGATCATTCAAAACAGCCAAAATGATTTGAATAAAGTAGAAAATTTTATTCAAAGGAGGAGAAGCTACTGAATGATGGTTTAAAAAGAGAAAGAAGTCTAGAAGTGGCAGTGGGGAATAAAAATTATTCCAGCTCCCCTTCCAGGAACCATATTTCAGGGAAGTATAAATGAAGGTACAGCTAACCAAGACAGCCATGGATGCAGTGGCATCTAGGAAGGGTCAAGTCTCAGCGAGAATAAGAAAATGGAAGTAGTAGTAGAAGAGGTACAGAATGAGTGGAAATATGTCCACCATGGAATGAGAATTACAGTGGACACAATAGAAGTGGTGGGAAGGGTTGAAATAGAACATGGATAGAAAAGGGCTGAGAAGTATAGAAATGAGAGAATAGAAGGTGGGATTCAGGATTCTTTTACTACTAGGGGGCCAGTTAACCCGGCATAGAAAAATAACTGAAAATGGGAATTTACTAAACAAAAGGATGCCCAGCATCTATCTCCCCATTGGCCTTTGGGTCATGCATAACTTTGATTCTTCGGAAATTATTGTTATAAGGGTTATAACTAAACAATTGTATGGGGAAAAAACACTTAAGGGCTTTTTAAAATGAATTTTTGTATAAGGGAGCAGTGTTTAGTCATTTCAAATACTCCACAATCTCCAAAATGCAATCTAATCTGGTTTCTTTCTATTCAATTCTGACCCAATTCATTGCCCATCTGAAGTTCAAGAGATAGATAGATAGACAGACGTCTAGGGATATATATATATATATATATATATATAGGATACATACAAGTATACTATATATGTGTGTGTGTGTGTGTATGTACAGTTATCCCTTGTACATTGTGACTTTCCACACCATGGTCTTGATATATCACAGGTCAGCATAAGAAATTAAATGGGAATTTGGAGGAAGTTTTGCAGAAACAGCAGATGACACACGAAGGCCAGCAGATCACACAGAAAACATTTAGAAACTCAAAAATGCATAAAATATATGTGTAGTTTTGTATAATGTCAACCCAAATTTTACAATAAGGTACTGTAAACACTCCATTAAAAATGAAAAAATTGAAGCTTCTTCTCTGGTAGGAAGGGAAGGCCAAAAAATTATACATGGATTTTCCAGATCATGGGAGCTCCATGCCCCTAATCCCCATGATGTGGAAGAACTGTATTATTTGCATGTGTGCTAAATCAATGAAAAAGCCATCCAACTGTATGTCATATTCTGGGAAATAAGCATTTTTCACTCATTATTTTTTCTCTGGGGGGATTATTAGATTACTATGTTTTGAATAATCATGGCTCCCATGTTGTGGAGCTTCATGCAATTAAAACATTACACACAAACCAAAAGTTGTAGAAAATTTTATTATTTATAGGGAATCTCTACTCCACTGAGACCTTACATAGGGTATCTTCCATGATAATGATGAATGCCTACCATATGTAAATCTAGGTTGATTTTAATAATCAGTGGGTCATTCCTTTACTATGGCTGGAATTAGATCCCTTAGAAATGCCAAGCATTGGTCTTCCATGTTATACTCTGGATTCAATGACACAATTTTCTAGTTTTTATCCCATTAACAATATGCCATAAAAAAGGCTCAGTCAGCTGAATAGTATATGGTAAGCTCAAGTGTTATGAACTTTAATTCTCTGCATATTTAATGAGCTGCATGACATTTATCTCTGCCTCAATGGCTTTCAAGTCTATGGAGAAGTCATATCAAGTAGCACACTAGATTTGGAATCAGGAATTACTGAGTTCACATCTTCCTTCAGACACCAACTAGCTGTGTGATCTTAGGCAAGTCACTTAAACTTGAAGTGCTTCAGTTTCCTAATCTGTAAAATGAAGTTAATAATAGTATCTGCCTCAAAGGGTTGTTACAAGATATTTGTAAAGAGATAATATTTAAAAGTGTTTTATAAATCTTAAAGCATTGTATAAATACTGGTTATTACTATTAGAAAAATCGGGTTTCACATAAAAGCTTTTTTCTTTACATATTGAAATGTTCATATTTATAGATGACTTAAGTTTATAATAAGAAAGAAAATTTAAAAGAAAAAGTGATAAAGGTCACTGAGCCTCTGTTGTGGCATTTACCAAAGGATTATGGGTGCATAAGGAAGGTCCTAAGGCTGTATTTTTCACTACTGTATCAAGTCCCTACTTGTAATCAACAAAAAATAAGTGCAGTGGAAACAATGTGACCATGGCATCCCAAAGCTGTATTTGAACTGTGATGACTCCAGAGCTAAATGATAGCTATCAGTTATCCTGCCTGAGGAACTCCCAGGAAAGATACTCCAGGAGGGAGATGGTACTTCATTCTAGGCATCTATTGTTGGGACTAAAATGACTGTTCCTTCCCACTATGCTGCAAAGGAATTGTTGGGGTGTTATATTATAACATCCCTGGAGATAGTGTGTCTACGTATGTAAAAAATGTTTATTCTCTTCCTTGTTATTTTTATTATTTTATCTTTTTTCATATTATTTTGCTCTTAAGTTTTGCTTTTCTTTGGTAGGTCAAGGAGTACGTTGAATGAAGTGTTGGATCACAAGTTGAATGATTGGACATGTTGCGTTTGGTCCTAAACAGCAGAACTAAGAACAACCAATGGAAGTTGCAAAGAAGCAAACAGTACAAACTTCGTAATAACTAGAGTTCTCCAAAAGTGGAATGTGCTGCTTTAGGAGGCAGTGAATTACTCACATTCTCAGGCAAAGGTTGGGTGACCAGCCTGAATGGTGTAGTAGAGATTCTTTAGCTAGATTAGATGTCTGCTGTGGAACCTTCCAAATGTGAAATTCTGTGATTCTGTGAGATATGTATGTGTGTATGTATATATGTATATGTGCGTAAATATACATATGTGTGTATATACATACATGCATATATGCATGTGTGAGTGTGTGCGTGTATATATACATACATACATATACATACTGACTATCAGTAGCTAGAGGATGCTACATAAATTAGATTCTTTAGAGACTGTGGTATTTCATGATTCTCAATAATTTTCTATCACCAGAAGAGTATTGATGTTTTTAAAAATGAACTTTTTTTCTTATTCCATTTCAATCTCTTTGCTTTCTCTTATGCTTCTCTCTACTGGAACAATCTCTATCATAATTCTCCTCAATAAGGATGAAGATTCTGGTGCATTTTATAAAACATTAGCTTATATTTGTGTAACGTATTATATTTATATAATAAATTGACACTTTTATGAGATGGCTACTATTGGTACCACTTTATCTACCTTACAAATGAGGAGATTGAGCCTTAGAGGGGTATGTTAGACTACCACTAATAGGTATGAGTTGCTCCATTTCTTGTGACCCCTCCATCCTGGGTAAAGAGGAAGAGTCAACTTACTCCTTGCTCTCCCCTATTACTTTAAACCCTGTCTCTGAAATCATCTCTCTCCTCTTTCTTTGCTTTTTACCTCACCCACTTTAATCACCCTACCTAAAGCCTATTTCTGTCATCTACCAGATTCTAAATCAATGTCCTTCTCATGGAATTCAGTACCTGACCCACTGATATTCCCTCTGCCATTGTATTTGAGAATTTCAAAATATATGGTGATGTCCCTTTGAACACACTGTCTTCCCATTTAAACAGTCTCTTTAATTCTAATAACATGTTTCTATCTACCTCAACCACTCTTGGGGATCACCATACCTTAGACCTTGTCATCACCCCTAACTGTACCTCCTCTATGATCTTGAATTTTGACGTGTTCCTTTCTGATCACAATTCTCTGTCCTTACATTTCTCTCTCCTGCTTATTTCCCCTAGACCTATTATTTGTCTTCTCCATATCCTCTATTCTTGCTCTCCTTCCCTGCTCTTACAGCAAATCAGTGCTGCTCTGGATTCTTTTCTTCCTTCACTTAAGCCCATAGTTGATTAGTTCATCTATACACAGTCTTTCACTCTTTAATTTCTTCCACTTCTCCCCTACTGCCATCCATCCGCTACCAGTCATCCAGAGGCAGCATGTCATAGTGAAAATAGAGTATTAAACCAGGAGTCAGGAAGGCTCAGGTTCAAATTCCACCCATGGTTAAGTACTAGGTATGAGATCATAGGCAAGCCACTTAATCTCCCTGAAATTCACTTTCCTCAACTGTAAAACGATAACTGTGGATGATAACATCTGTAGTAGCTAAACCATGGTATTGTGTTGAGTCATCAGTGAAATACTGTATTAAAAGGCTCTTCAGATATTAAAGCACTATACAGGTTACCTATATAATTTGTCCTCTCAGCTCACTCCTTAAACTGTCAACATAACATGTCTCTCAGAAGTTCTATTCCCCATTTCTACCACATTCCTGTAGACTAATTGGATGTGGTGTTTGGGATCTCAAATAGATTATAATGTTGTCTACATATCACAATCCATCAAATACTAGAAGACAAATTTTGTAAAATGCCAGAATGAACCAGGTACCTTAAAGAGCCCATATAGGAACGTACACTTCACCGTACTGTGTTTTACTGATGGAAGGACGAGTCTTTGGTGGGCTACCGTGCAGATCAAAAGATTCTTTCATTTAAACTGAGAAAAACATCTTCCATTCATCTCCACCATGGTAGCAGGATAGATTACTAAATTTAAAACTAAAAAAAAGATATCTGGAAGATAAACAGAAAAAAAAATAAAAGACATCCTCCCTAAGGATGATCAAAATTAACTGTCTTAATTTTGTCCTCTATATGATCATAATCATTAATAAATGTTTGTTGAAGATCTAACTATATACTGTATAAGATGTTGTGCTAGGTGTTATAAAAACAAAGGTGTGACTACATTATAAAACATTAATGAAATAGTTAACTCAAAAAAAATTTCGGTCTCTATGCCTACATTTGTTTGTCAATATAAATGTATTTGCCTTGGATTATAATCTTTTCAATTCAATTCAACTAGGATTTAAATTCCTGCTTGCATGTAAGGAATTGTGTTTTTTGTTAGGCACTGGAACTTGTCAAATAAAAGTGAAACTCCACCCCTCAGGGAACTTCCATTCTACTGGACCAGCTCTGAGGGACTCCCTTTGTGCAGCATCTGGCACAACATTGCTGTACACAACTGCTTTTCAATAATGATCCTTTGGACACATGCAATGAAGCATTCTGGGAACATGCTCTCAACAAAGGGAAATTCTATGCCCTTTGAAAAACCCTGCATGATTTATTTTCGATCTCATCCTTTAACCCAGTGCTCATTAAGACCTTTTTCTATAGAATTCTTCAGCTACATCAATTCACAAGATTCACATTTTTTCCTTCATCTCTTAGAATGGGTCAGTTGGTAGGATGCTGAGGGCATTGGTTCATACATAATTTATTGACTCTGCAGGGAAATCTTTAGTTTCTATTTGGTGGCCACTCCTTATAGTTTATCACCATGCAAAAAAAAAAAATATTTCACAGATTTTTACAAAAAAAATGTTGAGAAGATTGTGAGAAAACCTAGTTTCCTTCTAAGTTGAATTTAATTTTTAAAACTTAGGCTGCCCAAACTAATTTTAACAGAAATATGTTTGGCAAGCAGATGTTTGCTTATTTTGCCCACCTCTACCACTCTGCAGAGTCAAACTACAGAATCATGAAACTGCTGAATGGATCCAGTTATTTGAATGGTAAGGTAATGTTATTGGCAGTATTTACTCTCTATTACTAAGCCAAAAGATTAAGCATTTACTGCCATCTCAATTCAGGGTGGGGAGGGGGAATTCAAAGGAGAAACATTATAAGAATCTCCACTAACTATATATATATATATATAACAAGAATGCCAACTTTTGCCTCTTTTATTTGACATAATAATGAACATTCTAGCAATTTCAGCAAGATAAGGAAAATATAAGAGAGGGATTAACACTGGAAATGAAGAGGTCAAAATATCTTTATTCATGAATGGATTTGATTGCCAATTCAATGATCTCAAGCAAAAAACTAATTAATGTGTTCAAAATAATAAATGAGTTCATCAAGGCCACTGGAATTAGATTAATACACACACACACATCTCATCCCTATTTTTAAGATAAGTTTTCATGGTTGTCTTCTGTTCCTTGCATCACCATAACTATCCCCAGTATTCTTCCCCCTCCCCTTCCCAGAGAGCTATCCTATTTAACAAATAGTATTTTAAGAGAGAAAAAACAGTGCAAATGATGAATACATTGAAAAGTCCAAAAACATGTTATATATAAAGGCTATGGACCTCCCACCTCTACAAAAAGTTAAGTTGAGGATATCTTCTCATATTTCTTCATTTGAGCCATGCTTGATCTTTCTAATTTTGTTAGTCACTTTTGATATTTTGGTGTTTGTTCTGTCCATTTACATTGTTTTAATTACTGTGTGTATTGTCTTCTTGGTTCTGCTTACTTTACTCTGCATCAGTTTATGTAGGTCTTTCCATGCTGCTCTGTTTTCATCACACATATCATTTCTTATATCATTATATTACATTCATTTAGCGATTCCCCAATAGAAGGACATCCACTTTGTTTCACATTCTTAGAGAACACCATAAAGTAGTGCTACAAATATTTTGGTGTACATTGATTCTTGTTATCAATAGCTTCCTTGGGATATAAGACCAGTGATGTAGACTCTGGTTCAAAGAATATAGATATCTTAACCACTTTGTTTTTGCATAATGCCAAAATGCTTTCCAAAATGGTTGTATCACCTAGGATTTTCCACCTTTCCCATCATTGAATATTGATGTTTTTGTCATTTTTGCAAATTTTCAGGGTATGAAGTGAAACCTCTGGGTTGTTTTGATTTGGATTTCTTTTATTTTTAATGATCTGGAGCATTCATTCATTTGGTTATGAATACATTTAAATTCTTTTGAGAACTGTTTGTTCATCTTTTGACCACTTATCTACTAGGGAATGGCTATTACTCGTATACCTTTATTAATTGTTTATATATCTTGGATATAAATCCTTATCAGAGAAAATTGATACAGAGATTTTTCCCATTCAACTACTTCCCTTCTTATCTCTAGGTGCATTAATTTTGCTTGTGCAGAAGCTTTTCAGCTTCATGCAAGGTTATCTAATTTATCTTCTGTAATTACCCCATTTAGTTATGAACATATCTCCTAGATATCCATTAGTTGGGGAATGACTGAAGTTATGGTCTTGAACTGTGGTGGAATACCACTATACTATAAGAAATGACAAGGTAGGATGGCTTCAGAAAACATGGCAAGACATATATGAACTGATGCAAAGTGATCATTGTACAATGTAACAACAATATTGTAAAGATGATCAGCTATGGAAGACTTAACTACTCATGTCAAGATAATGATCCAAGACAATTCCAAAGGACCCAAGATAAAAATGTTATCCACCCCCAGAGAGAAAATTGATGAACTAAATGCAGATTGAAACTTTTTTTAACTTTATTTTTCATGTGTGTGTGTGTGTGTATGCTTTCTTTTGCAATATGGCTAATATGGAAATTTGTTTTGCATGACTCCACATGTATAATCAATTTCATATTGCTTGCCTCCTAAAGAGGTAGGGTGGGAGGTAGGGTAGGGAACAGAGGGAAAGAATTTGAAACAAAAAAAATTTTTAAATGAATGTTAAAAGTTTTTATATGTAATTAAGAAATATCTAATGAAATAAATTTTTAAAAATCTACCTTTTAAAAAAAAGAATACATCTCTCCATTGTTATGAGAAGTATATGATCTGCTTCTCTTCTAAATTTTTTATAGTCTGATAATTAATGTTAAAGTTGCATATCCATTTAAAATGTGTTGAAGAACATAGTATAAGATGTTAGTGTAAGCCTAATTTCTGATGGACTGTTTTTCAATTTTCCTAGAAGTTTTCTTTTTTTTGAGTAACATATTTTTTCCTAGATACTTACATTTTCCACCTTATCAAACACTATGTTATTGAGTTCCATCATTTCCAATTAGCCTTCATATGCACTAGAAAAATACACTAGAGAAAACTGGTTATCAATTTGGTGAGAAATGGATTCAGAACCACATCTCATACCATATACTACAATCTAAAAATAGATCTAAATATTAACAAAATAATTTTTTTAAAGGTGTGAAAAAGAAATAATGTATTTATATCAAGGGAGAAGAGGAAATTATTTTTTTTTAATTCAACACATAGGAGGAATTGTTAGGGACAAGATAGATGAGTTTGATTACATGAAGATAAAACTTTTCAGTTAAGGAAAAGCAAAAGTATCAAACTAAAAAGAAAATATTAGTAAAAAATGAAGAACAAAAATTTACACATAAAAATTTGATACATAAAATATGTAATGATTTTAGAAATTAACAAAACTAACTCAGTCCACAACAGTTAGATAAATGTCCAAATAATAGAAACAGATTATTTTCAAAAGAGCAAGTGAAGGCTGTTTACTACAAAAAAAGAAATAGAAAGTAATAGAATTTTAAGTCCAAATTTATGTTAAAATTGTATCTTATTCTAGCCCACCCAATCACCACTCTCATTTCCAATTAGTACAAGTTTCTAAGTAGCCAGTGTAAAGCAATAATAGCAGGAAGGAAGATTACAAAAGCAATCTAGAAATCACTTGTAGATTGTCCCACAGATCAAAGGAGTATAATGGTTACTTGAAGATTATATCATACATTCACTAAAAGTTACATGTTGAGACTATGTGCTGAATCAAGGGAAGCCAGAGAGGCCTCATAGTCACAGCCTTTGGTCTTTTAACTGTCCATGGTCTGTCTCAGTTAAGCTCTAGACATCTGCAGTAAGACCAGCAGAACACCAAATGTTGCTAATAACTTGGAGATGATGTGGATATGTTAATGAACTAACCCCAAGGTGCATGGATAAAAGTTAATCTGTCCTCCACAAAAACCTTATAAAAATGAAACCCCACATTCCTGCCCTGCCAAATGCTCTTCCATCTCCTAAGGGTCCATGCTTCTCAAGTGATCCCAACTCTAATCCACAACTACGGAAGTGACCCTTCCCCACTCCATCCTCTTCCCCACACTGCCTACCTTCTCCTTCCACCCTATCCCGATCCCCATGCTATCTACCTCTACAATTCTCCTACTATGTCTTCTGTCTCTGTGCCTTGTTGAAGTGTAATCAAAGCATTATTCCCCACTGCCTTCACAGTTTTTCATAGTGAGTATCCAAAGAACTGGACATGCCTACCTCCATTTGACCCAGAGGGACCACAGTGTGGTCCTATTCCACTATTCAGTTAATAATTCCATAAATTAATTAGCAATTCACACATCGTGCCCTTCAAATTGGTACACATAATTAAAAGCAATGAAACCAAATGATAGCGGTTTGAGATGGAATTTCAATTATATGTATAATACAATATATAAAATTGTATACATATGTGTGTGTGTTTCCTCTACATTTCTGGTGAGACTGCAAACATGTAGAATTATTTGGGGCAATCTAGCAAGGCAAAAGAAAAGTTACAAAGGTAATATCCCTTAACTCAATAATTCTAAAATTGTAAAAGACACTGAAACTATTATTAAGAACAAAGGTATCTAGGCAAAGATGTTTTAATAGTAGTACTGTTTGTAGTTGGAAAAAAATCCAGAAGCAAAGCAAATGTCCAACAACAAGAGAATGGTGAAAGCAATTGTGGCCCATTAATTTAAAGGAATACTAAAATTAAATTAAAATTCAAACTAAATTGGCAAATATGAGGAATATAAATGAGAGGCATGCAAAGTAACATGGTCTGATAGAATGCTAACTTTGAAGTAAGAAAGACCTAGATTTGAATCTCATCTCACATACTTTATTTACTGTTTGGCCATGCACATGTCACAAACTCTCAGAACCTCAATTTTCTCATTTGTCAAATGCAGTTAATACTCATAGTATCTACTTCACAGGGTTGCTGTGATCCACAAGTATATATATTGTATGTATACATTCTTGTGTGGACCTTAAAACAATATATAGGTTTCAGATGTTGTTGTGAAGAAATATAGATGTACCTTTATGAAATATTGAAATTTGGAAAGAAAAAAAGCAAAATCAGAACTCTGGCAATGTAAGAACTAAAGTTAATGGGAAGGAGCAGAAAAAGAATCCTGATGGAGACTGATAAAGAGAGTGAAAATATGTGAAGACTTTTGGGGGTTGAAACTAATAGTTATGAGTCTAATTTACTGCATTACACATTAGTTTAGTATTATGTTTAACTTACAGTTACTCAACCATATATTTGGTGTCATAAAATCAAAATATCTTGATATCTAGCTTTATTATAGATTTGATTAACTGGATTGGGATGGGTGACCTCCTCTAGGCACAACCTTGGTCTCCTATTTCCTTGCAGCCATTTTTCACCCCTGAAAGAAAAGCTACCCAATATCTCGTAACTGTTGGCCTTTCTGGTGCTATTATTTTCCAACTCTTTTAGCTATACTGGAAAAATTCCACTGTAATAAAATTCATAGGACATCTAAAGTACTTTATTGTAGTAGAATTTTTGTATGTGACATGATACAGATTTGCTGGAAATCAAGATGAAAAGAATGAGGAAATAGTATCTATTTGTGTGATGCTTTAGAGTTTCCAAAGTCATTTCAAAGAATTTGTTTTGATTTTTTGAAAAAATGTTTTTCAAATAATAAATATTCATTTTCAAACCTTCTCTTATGATAAATAACACATAGTCAAGCAAAACAACGGTTCTCAAGTGGCCACGTCCAAAATTACATCTAGAGGCCCTCATCTCTTTGTAAAGGGAGCAGACGTCATCTTCTGGAATCGTGGTTGGTCACTGCATGGATCAGAATTCTTTCTTAAGAATTAAATCTTTTAAAATATGTTGTCTTCTTTATTATTGTGTAAATGATTCTCCTGGTTCTGCTCAATTGACTGCATTAGTTCATACAAGTCTTACCAAGTTTCTTTGAAAAGGTCCTTTTCATCATTTTTTTAGAGCACAACAGTATTTCATTACATTTCTGTACTGTAATTTGTTCACCCATTCCCCAACTGATGGGGAGTTTCCAGTTCTTTGCCACTTCAAAAAGAGCTGCTTTAAATAATTTCATACCTTGAGGATCTTTTCCTTTTTCTTTGATCTCTTTGTGTTCTAGACTAAACTCTGATATCACTGAGTCAAAGATTATACGTACAGAGTTTAGTAACTTTTAGGCAAAGTTCTAAATTGTTTTCCAAGAAGGACTGAACTAATTCACAGTTCCAAGAGAGTATTCTTGCATTTGTTTTCCTGTGACTTCTCCAACATTTAGCAATTTTCTTTTTTGTCAGTTTTGTGGATCTTATGAATGTGAGGTGGAATCTCAGATCTTTTAAGTTGCATTTCTTTATTAATTATTTGAAGTATTTTTTCATAAAGGTTTTGATAACAGTTTTTTTTAGAAAACTGTCTGACCCTATCATTTGATCATTTATCAATTAAAGGATAAGATTTATTTGTATAAATTTGAACTGGTTCCTTACATATTTTGAAAATGATAAACTTGTTGAAAAGATTTTTCCCAGTTAATGGTTTTACTTATAATTTTTTCTCCATTGGTTTTGTGTTTATGTTTTTTCTAAAATTTTATGTAATCAAAACTCTCCATTTTCTTTTCTGTGATCCTTTCTACCTCCTGTTTGGTCATAACCTTTTCCTCTCTCTTTAGTTCTAAAAAGTGATTTTTGCCTTGCTCCTCTAACTTCTTTATGATGTCCATCTTTCATATCTAAGTCAGTTATCCATTTAGAGCTTTCCTTGTTTTTTCATCTGTCCTTCATTTTTGAAGATGACCATTGATATCCACAGGGTGATATCTTGACTGGTGTGTGAACTGGATTTAAGTGAGGCAGAGTTGCCCAAAGTCATCAGCTTCACTTTCTCTTCCGGAGTCATCAAAGCTAAGTGGGAAGACAAAACTCAAGAAGACTGTTGGTGACCTGGATGCACTGGATGACCCTAGAGCCTTCAATATCTGACCAAGCTCTAATTGCTCCACAGTACCTGCTCCAGTCACCTTCATGGCCATTGGAACAAATTGTTCTCATCTTCCTATTCCACTGCAGGAAGTCTTTACATGCCTGGATAGACACCCCACTAACTGACCAACAGGCTTGAGTTACCCTCAACCTGGTTTAATCTATCTGCCAAGACAGTTTACTGGGGTGTGGATGCTGCACATGCTGTAGCTGCTTGAAGTCACAGGTGAGAGTTGAGTGCCAGATGGATACCGAAGATGAATGAGCAGCCCCAAAAAAGGATTGGCAAGACCTTACACCAGAGGTGCTAGCTCTCTTGAACACCCATAAAGCCAGAGCAAGGTTCTGGTCCATTTCCAAATTTTGATAAGCTTCTTTCTAGTTTTCCCAGCAAAATTTTTGCCAGTTTGTGAAATGCTGCCCTAATGGCTGGGGGCTTTGGGTTTATTAAACATTATGCTATTGTTTTATTTTCCTTCTGTATGTTGTGTGTCAATGATCTTCCTCTCTATTATTTAAAATGTCCCAAATAATATCAATGTTAATTACTTCATAGTATAATTTGAGACCTGATATTGTTAGGCCCCATTCCTTCTCACTTGTTTTTATTGTTATCCTTGAGATAGTTTATCTTTTCTTCTTCTAAATGAACTTCATTATCCTTTTTTATCTCTACTATGTAATCCTTCAGTTTGATTGGTATTGCACTGAGCAAGTAAATCAACTGCTGGTAGTAGTGTTATTTTTATCATATTGTCATGGTCTACGCATGAGCCATTAATATATCTCCATTTATTTCAATTTGTGTGTCTGCAAAAAGATTTTTATAGTTTTATTCATACATTCCTATGTGTATTTTGTTAGCTACATTTCCGTGTATTTTTATACATTTACTAGATATTTTAAACTTTCTATCCTTTCTGCTGTGTTTCCTTGGTAATGTACAGGAACACTGGTGATTTGTGTAGAATTATTTTATTATCTGCTGTTTTGCTGAAGTTATCTCATTTCATTTTTAGTTGACTCTCAAGGTTTCTCTAAGTAAACTTTCATGTTATCTACAAAAAGGCATTGATTTCTTTTTCTTCTTTGCCTATGGAAACTCATTCAAATTCTTTTCTGAAATTTATAAAATGATGTAATAGATGGGAAAATGCAGTTAGTACTCATCACCATAAATATGAATGGAATAAACTTACTCATAAAATCAAAAAAGTAATCAGACTGGATTAGGACGCAAAATTCTATATGAAGTACATTTGAAACAAACATTGATGCAGAGTCCACGTGAGGATCTAGAGAAGAATTTACTACTGCTCAAGTAAATCTTTTAAAATAAGATGGCAATCATATCTCAGACAAGGCAATGGCAAAATAAATGTGGCTGAAAACAGATAAGCAAGAAAACTGCACTATGCTTAAAGGTATTATAAATAATGAAATAATATTAATCCATTATTCATTGTTTAATATGTGCTTGACACATCAATACTTAAAATAAATTAACAGAATGGCATTACAGCTAAGTACTTAAACAAAAGTCTCCTGGTCAAGTAAAATCAACAAGTAATTGAGTGTCTTTTATCTACCAAACCCTGTGCTAAATTCTGAGGATACAAAGAAAGGTCAAAAAAAAGGAAAAAATTCCTGCTTTCAAGGGATGTTTAATGAAGGTGACAATATTTAAACAGCTATATGCAAACAAGATATGTACATTATAAACTGGAAATAATCTTAGAAAGAAGGAACTAAGATTGAGAAACACCAAGAAAGGTTTCTTATGGAAGACAGGACTTTTGCTGTGACTTAAAAGAAGATAAGGTAGTCAGGAGGCAGAGATGAAGGGGAAAAGTTAAGTGAAAATGCCTGGAGTCAAAAGATGGAATAACATGTGTGGGGAACAGCAAGTAGGCCAGTATCATTTAATCATAGAGTACATAGAGGGGAGTGCAATGTAAGAAAAACTGGAGAGTCTTGGAAAGGAGCCAGATTATACAGGGCTTTAAATTTAATCAAATCAAATTTTGATCCAACTATGGAGAGAAATATATGACCAAATTATAACAGTTGGGAATCTCATTGACCCTCCTTTTGACATAGCAAAACTATAAGCCCAACAATCAAGGCAAAAATATAAACAAGAAGGAAGTTAAGGTCTTGAACTGAATTCTATAAAGACAAGAAATGCTAGAGCTCTGGCAAATACTGAATCATAAGGCATATTCCTATTTCTAAATAAATAGGCATTTCCTATTCCACGGCACCTGTACAAAAACTGAAAATGTACTAGGGCAAAAAAAAATGCAGAAATAATTAATACATCCTTTACTTAATACAATGGAATAAAAGTTATAATCAATAAAGAAAAGATTCAAACTTAAATGGAGACTAATTAACAAACCTCAATAATATGGGTGTGTCAAAGAACACAATGCGATAACATACCAAAATATTTATATGTAGCCAAGCAGTCCACAGAGGAAAATTTATATCTCTATACCTTTTCATCAGGAAAAGAAAAAGAACTGACTTATGAATGTTTGGCTATGCAGAAGTAAAAGAAATAAAAATAAAGAAAGGGAAGGAAAGAAAAGGAAAGAAAGAAAGAAAGAAAGAAAGAAAGAAAGAAAGAAAGAAAGAAAGAAAGAAAGAAAGAAAGAAAGAAAGAAAGAAAGAAAGAAAGAAAGAAAGAAAGAAAGAAAGAAAGAAAGAAAGAAAGAAAGAAAGAAAGAAAGAAAGAAAGGAGGAGGGAGGGAGGGAGGGAAGGAAGGAAGGAAGGAAGGAAGGAAGGAAGGAAGGAAGGAAGGAAGGAAGGAAGGAAGGAAGGAAGGAAGGAAAAACTAAAAGAAACACAAAGAAACTGGAAAATAAAGTATAGAATTAAAAACAACAGTTGAATTGGTAATAAAAGTAGAATGCGGTTTATTTTAAATTCACAAAATAGATAAATGAGACGGAAAACCAAATTAACAAAATAACAAATTAACAAAAGATTTTTTTAAGAAAAAGGAACTCTATAGACTGGATATGATGGGCTTAAGAGGTGATCTTCTTCAACCTTTTAATTTTATAGATGCTAAAAAAGAGGTGAAGTGAAGAGGAGCAGTAGTATGGTGTAGTGGATAGCAGAAAGAGACAGTCTTGGAGCCAGGAAGACCTGGGTTTGAATCCTACCTCACTATGCTGGCTGTGTGACACAGGACAAATCATTCAATCTCCCAGAGATCTGGGGAAAACTCCAAGATTATGGATCACAGAGAAGATGCTGAACTGTGATGGTAGAAGGAATTTTCTATACTAATGAATCATATGTTCAGTCTCTGTTGTACTGAAACAATTAGTAAGTGGCAGATGTTGAATATGAATCCAAGTACTCTAACTTTATAAGCTAATGATATTTCCATTGTGCTAGGCTGAGAATTCATATGAAAAGGAAATAAAAGAAGGTGTAAGAACAAAAGAATCAGGAAGAACATGAAAACTGTCTTCAAGTATGTGAAGGGCTGGCATATGGAGAAGGAATTAAATTTATTTAGCCCTTGAAGGCAGACTCAAGAACAACGGATGGAAGTTGCAATGAAATGAATTTAGACTTAATGTCCTAACAATCTAAGACATCCATATGAGGAACCAGATATCTGGAGGGCTACTGGAGGTAATGAGTTCTCCCTCCTTAGAGTTCATGAGCAGAGGCTGGTGACCATTTATCTGCTAGTCTGCTGTTATAACAAGGAATCCTTCCAGCTGTTTTATTTTACTAGATCAATGCTAAGATCTATTCCAATTCTCAAAGTCTATGATTCTAAGATTCTATAACTAGGTTCCTCCAAAATTCCTTCCAGCTCTAATTCTGTGATCCTTTCAGAAATCATTAATTGTTGAATTTAACAGCCCTTTCTCAATTTTCATCTTCCTTGACCTTGCAGTATATGACACCCTTTACTACCTTCTCCTGCTGAGTATTCATCCTTCTCTGGCCTTTCTGTCCTCCTCCTCTCAGCTAGGTGGTGCAGTGGATAGAGCACCAGTGCAGGAGTCAGGAGGACCCGAGTTCAAATCTCACCTCAGACACTTAACACTCACTAGCTGTGTGACCTTGGGCAAGTCACTTAACCCCCATTGCCTCATCCTGGGTCATCTCCAGTCATCCTGATGAATATCTGGTCACTAGATTCAGATGGCTCTGGAGAAGTGAGGCTGGTGACTTGCACAGCCCTCCCTCACTCAAAACAAAGTCAAGTGCAAGTCATGTCATCATTTCTCTGATGGGATGGTCTTCTTCAGCAACAAAGGATGAACACACTCTTCCTCCTCTCTGTCTGACCATTCCTTCTCTGTTCATTTGCTGGATCATCATCAGTATCAAATTCAGGAACTGGATGGAGCCTGGAGCCATGTTCTGGGCCCTCTTCTTCTCTCTCTACATTCTTGTTAACTCCTGTGCCTTTAATTATTATCTCTATGCAGATGATTTCCATATCTATATATTTAGTCCTAATCTCTCTCCTGTGATTCATTCTGATATAAATTAACTTCTTATTACACATGTATATGTGTATATGTGTATGTATATACACGTATGTGTGTCTATGTCCCATTTCAAACTGGGTGTCTTGTCAGCATCTCAAACTCAATATGCCCAAAATAGAACTAGTTATCCCCATCCCCAAACTCATCACTCTTCTGAAGTCTCTGTTTCTATCAAGTACAATCTCACTGTCATCCTTGTTTCTTCACTCTCATTCACTACATATAGCCTATCAGTGTCTAGATTTTTTCAATTCGACCTTCACAGCATCTCTTGCATACGTGCTTTTCTTTCCAACTCACACAGTCACAACCCCAGTCCAGGTCCTCATAATTTCTCACCTGGACTACTACAATACACCCTAGTTGGCCTCCTTGGCTCAACTGTTCTTCTTTTCAAAGTTATCTTCCACATAGCTATCAAAGTTACTGTCCTAAAGTGTACATCTGATTACATCATCCCTTCTCAAAAGCCTCCAGTTACTCCCTATTACCACCAAGATACAGCCTCAGATTTTTGGCTTTCCCTTTCCTTAATTGATTGAGTCAAGAGCATTTGCCCATAGTCTAAAGATCTGAAGCCTCCTTTATCTTTCCTTTTTCCCTTTTTCAAATGGGACAATGTTCCTTTTCCTATTCCTAGGATACCTTCTCCACAGTCTTTCAACAGTCACTAACCAGTGGCTCAGCAATCATATTTTCCAGTTCTTTCATTATCCAAGCATGTCTTTCCTTTGGCTTGAATTTATCTAGGGCAACCAGGTACTCTCGTATTATCTCTTTATCTCTCTTATGATCTCATTGGTATCAGTTCCCCATTTGTCATTTCTGTTCTGCCATTTCCATTCTCTTTGGCAGAGAAGACAAAAAGAAAACAAGAATTAAGCAGTTCTGTCTGTTTGTGGTAAGTTATCCTGCTCCCACTCACACTAGCAAGTAGTCACCTTTTCTCTGACCCTCCTATATCTCTTCACATATCTGAAGTAGAACCTTTTGCTATCCTTACATTCTCCTTCTAGCTTCAACTCATTCTGAGTTTTATTATTCCTGAAAATATTCTTATAGGACTGGGCCAAAGTCTTCTATTAATTCCCAATTAAATGCCCCTGCTTCCGTCTTCTAACATATCTTTTTAAAGCCTGAGTTGGCAAGTGAGTTAAGCCATATCAGTCTTTTCAGGTAATTCCCATTTTTCCTCTTCTTTGAATGTTTTCCTTTGTATCTTCAGAATTTCATTCTTGAAAATGTCCTATCCTCCACAGGTGACTTCCCCTACAGAATTTTAATCCATCTGATTCTATCTGTACTTCCTCTAAACTCTGAAATCTGTACTACAGCACTCTAAGATGTATGTCAGACCATGCTCAGCTTTTTTCTCCTGTATCACAAACTGTAGGGGGGAGTACTCACTTCTCATTAAGGTTACCACCATTTCTACTCCAAAAGAGCATGTAATAGTGATTACTCTGGCCTCAACTTCTTGAGGACCAGGTGTTTTACATTTCACCTCTCCTCCCACAGTTCTCCAGTCCCCTGAAGGGGTGTATGAGGAATCTAGCATCTGTCCTTAGCTCTAACCCCCCAGTTGTGTTCCCTCAGCTTTAGTTAGTGTGTACCAGATTCAGAATACAATTTCCCTTTGTTGGGTTATCCACCTTTTAAAGTATGAAATTATCACTAAAGTAAGTCAAGAAGTTATTAGTTGTTCTACTTTTGGCAGAAAGAGCATTCCAGCAGATGTCTGATCAAGTCTCCTTTTGCTATTGTGCATGCCTTTGTGCCAGGTCTATTAATCTCTTTCCCAAACTAAACTCATCATCTATTTCCTCATTCTCTCTAAGTGGTTTATAAAATACTTTATTAACAACATTTCTTCTGATATTCCTTTCATTGCACTTCTCCCACATGCTCTCCAAGATTCTTTACCTCTCTGGTTCCTAGCTTTTCTCATATCTCACAATTATATCTTCTTTAATATACAATGCTTTCCGGGTGGCACAGTGGATAGAAAGAAGTCAGGCGGACCTGAGTTCAAATCCATCTTCATTTTATACCATATACCATTTTACCTGTGTTTTTTAAATAAGGTATACAGATCCAAAGCCTTATTTCAGTCATGGGGTTTCATTTATCCCACCAAATTTCATTTATGTTTCTGAGGTTAATGTAAAGTCCTTGCATCAAAAGCTATAGTTCTGCTTGGCTTTTTTATGTAAATTTGAATGTAAACATAGAGGGGCTGGCTTATACATAGATCATCTTTGACAGTGTCTCCCCGTGAGGAAGAACAAGCTTCCAGAAGAGTTGTGATAATGTATAATGGGTGTTCCATAGACTACTTGAGAATAAATAGAAATTCTGTAAAATGGGTTCTGGTCTGCTAACCATGGGATTAGGAGAAGCCTTTTCCACTGGCTATGTAGCCAGAACTAGGGTGCTTTCAAAAAGGCGCTAGTAACCACCACATGAGCCATTTTGCTTTCTGTCTGCTCCCTCTTGGTTAGTGAAGGCATTCACTGATAGCATCCATCAAGAGACAGTGCTGCAGGAGAAGCCTTGGACCTTCTAACATGTTGTCCTGTAGAACTGAGCCCTGGCCCTTTTGCTTCATCGTTTGTTCTTTTCCATTTTGGGAAGTGATTTGAGAATCAAATCTTGTGAGTTTTGAAAGGTCAAGAGAGCATCCTGGCATCCAAGTTTTGCTGCCAACTTAGCACCAGTGCCTTGAGGAGCAAGGAGTGACCTTCAGGACCCAATCCAACAGTAAGTGAGACAAGGACTCATCAGGAATTCATGCCACATTTGGACAAGAAGTGGTAGAACCAGTGCTATGTAGAAACTGTACTAAGCGTGAGTCCATTCTCCCCAGAGACTGGGGTGTGGTAAAGAAATGTTTGTACTTTCGTTATTGTTTTATTATCTTAAAGCTAATTGCTGTAAAGTAAATAGAACTGGAGGGCTAGTCACTGATATTTAACAGTGGGAGAAACACAAAACTGAAGGCTCAAGTTAGTAACATTAGAGAAGAGACCTTTCCAAACTCTTCAGAATATCCCCTAGGACTCTTAGAGGCAGATGTGCCATCTGTGCTTCAGGGGAGTAAGGCCAGCACATACTTACTACATACATACTTACTGGATTTGAAGCTATAAGTTTTCCTCCTGGCTCCTTTCTTGGATTTTGTCTTCTGAGAACTTCTAAATGTCTCAGTTCCTATTCTTGCTTCATTAGAGGTATTCTCTATGATATTTAATTTGATGAATTTATGCAGGCAGTTTTCTTCCTCTCTTGTCTTTTTTAGTGGAAAGACTTTTTTTCATTAAATTCCAAACAACAGAGTGACTAAATTATTACTATTATGTTTTACATGCATTCTGGGAGTCTGTAAGTTTTAAGCCATAATCTAGAAATCCAAACACCATCTTGAAGCATCATCTTCTTAGCCACTGTTCACTTCCCAAATCAGTCATTCTCTTCTGCATCCTTTGCCCCAAGACTTGGGAATCTTTGGCAATGCTTAACAGTTAGTGGTCACACATTTGGGTAAGTCTTAGTAGCTTCTCTGTTATGCCTTATCAAGTTAACAAATTTCTCACCAGGTAATCACCAACTACCACTACTCTTATCTTCCTGCTCTAACCCCTATTAGCCAATCTCACCTGATACCTTCTGTCATTGTTACATCATTTCTTGAAGTACAAATAGCACTTCCTCCTCAGAGTATTCTGTTCTCTCCTCTTCAGGAGAAGCCTGTTTCTTTGTTTTTTTTAACTTCAGGAGCAGTTGCATTATTCTTTCCCTTCCATGTGTCACTCTTCTACTCTTGAACCTCCTGATAACCTCCTCCACTTCAGATTCCTTTTTTCTCCACTGAAATTTCTTCATTAGTAACTTGATACCTGAGTTGCTTATTCAGTAATGATGATGTTTCATTGTGATATTTGCCCAGAATCTCTATGATTAATCAAAGTATGCACCATGAAATGTCTCGTTAAAGATAAAGATATGATTAGAATCCATTGTTGTCTGTACTCTTTCTTCAGGAACAGAGAGCTCCTATGCCTTCTTCCATTTATTACACATTTTTAGAATGAGGTGCTCATTGCTACTATACTAATCTGAAGGGATGGTGTTTGTTAATGCAGAATCCACTGATCACAGAAGCATATGCTTTTAACAGGCTTTGGGCATGCTAATCCACCCATTGAAGCGGAGGGATACTGGGGAAGGGGTGGGAAGATACGATCACACCTCTCTTTAACTGCTGGGTCATTTCCAGTATTTTTAGGCAGTCAGGTATTTTCATAAATTAATACAAATATACAGTGACTTTTGTGAATTGATTTGCTTATCTTTCATTCCATAAGCTTTCTCTCATCTCTCTCACTCTCTCTCTCTCTCTCTCTCTCTCTCTCTCTCTCACACACACACACACACACACACACACACACACACTGCCTCTGTCTCTCTTCTTCCCCCTCTCTTCTCTCTCTTTGTGTCTCTGTGTCTGTCTCACTCTCTCTCCTTCGCTCTTTCTCCTCCCTCTCCTTTCTCCTCCCTCTCCTTTCTCTCTTTCCCCCTCTCTCCTCTCTTTGTGTGTTTCTGTGTGTGTGTGTGTCTGTCTGTCTGTCTGTCTCTGTTTCTTACTCCCCCTAAAGTCTCAGGTTTAAATAAACACCAATATTACCAGCTACATAGTTTATTAGCATGGTAAAAACAATACAAAGCTATATTTAAATATTTCAAGAATGTTTCAGCTAATTAATGCCATGTCTATGGACCTCAACAATTAACTCCACAATCCAACTATTCGGTTCTCTTAGGATGGCATTAAAATCTCCCAAGAATTCTCTTTAGATTATTTTCTCCACAAGATAAGAATTAAACAGTGAAAATGTCCCATCAGACTCCTTCTCCTTGACAGGTGACTCATTTCTTTAATCCTTTCTCTTGGTACCTCACACAGTCTCTCTCAAGATGACAGTTAACTCTCCAGATGAGTCTCTCTCTCTCTCTCTCTCTCTCTCTCTCTCTCTCTCTCTCTCTCTCTCTCTCTCTCTCTCTCTCTTTCATTTCTATTCTCCCTTAAAAACCCAGTAAAAGAATTTTTTTTTATTTCAAAGATACAATAAAAGCTTCCAGTGTCCTTGTGGGAAAGACTATTAAAAGTGGTGCTACATACATATGAATTGTTGAAATTGAACAGGACTTCAGTGATTAATCAAGTAGAATACCTAGCTTTACAAATGGAGAAATGGAGGCCCAAAGAAGTTAAAAGTATCAAAGTGAAATTCAGTGTTACATATACTTCATGTGATGAATGAGATGAAAGACATGAATTAGTAGTCAGACTGGGGGAAGGGGTAATCAGAATGCATGCCATCTCGGGGTGGGGGTAGGGGAAAGATGGAGAGAAAATTTGGAACTCAAAATCTTGTGGAAATGAATGTGGAAAACTAAAAATAAATAAATAAATTTAAATCTTAAAAAAATAAAAGACACGAATTCTTTTGTCTTATGTCCAGGAGCTGGAGCCAGCTCATAAGTCCATTTTTAAATTTTCAGTTTGACCATTTATAAGTCAGAAACTGGCAAATGCTACAAATCAGGGCTAAATTTATTGTTTCGTTAATTTCTAGATTTAAGAAAGTGATGAAGAAAATATTAGTAATGCAGATTAAAACTTTAAAGTATTTATGGGGTTTTTTTCAGAGTCAGTTGTTCAACATTAACCAACACACCCCTACCTGTGTCAGAAATATTGTATGAGAACTCATAAAGTACAAACATTCATCTGGTCAGCTTGATAAGGGGAAAATAATGGATCTTTCAAGTGCTGTACAACAATTTTGTCAAACTCAGATAGAAATGAGGACCACTAACCACTACATAATGATCCCTGCAGGTCACATATTTACTTAGTTTTAAAATGTAATATTACCTGTGTTTTTGCTTTGTTTTTATTAATTTTGCAAAATGTTCCTCAATTACATTTAAATCTGGTTCAGGCTGCAGCCAAGAGTATGGTGGGTCACCAGTCACATACATTTAATACCTCTGTTGAACAAGCTTTTAAAAAAGTACATCATACTCTCCCCAAAGCACGCCAATCACGACCTGGAAGCAATTATTAGTAGTGAACCTTACTTTAAAATCTTTCTATTAAAATAATAAATAATGCATAAAGCATTAATCAGTCAATTAACAAATGTTTATTAAGTACTTAACAGACAGCCCAAGAAGCTTATATTCTAAAAGGAGAAGATAACACATAAAAGGTAGGTGAAAACAGGATATAGGGAAGCCAAGGGGAGGGGTGGGTACAGAAGGCACCACCTGGAGAAGCAGGCTGGGAAAAAATAAAGACACTACTTGCCTGTGTTGCCCTAAATGGAGGTTCTTGGAACAGAGGGTACATTCACTGTATGAATTTCTCCAGGACTGGAGGAAGCTTTTGGGATGAAGAGGTTTCTGGGGCATGGTAGAAAAAATCCAGAGTGCAGCCTTAAAAGGAACATTACAGTTATCTAGGTAAGAATTTTCTTTTAAAAAAAAATATTTATTTCTTAACAGATGCCGCTCTCACTCCCCACTTCCAGCAACATCTACAACAATAAAGATCCACAGAAAGCCACATTTAGGAACAAAGTACTAGGAAGTCAGAGACCTTATTTAAATGCCACTTCAAACACACATTAGCTGTAGGAATCTAGGGAAGTCATCTAACCTCTCTGATGCTCAGAACCAGATGAGATAGTATATGTATTAAAGCTTAAAAGTACACTAAGGCTTTGGGACCACCTTGCAGAGCTCTTTATGGTTTATAAAGTGCTATACTTATCTTGTCTGATTTGGTCTTCTTTATAAACCTGCAAGGTAAATTCTACAGTTATGATCATCCCCATTTTATGAGATGAAGAAACTGAGGGTCAGATAGGTTAAATGCCTTTCTATTAAGGCTTAAAATTGCACTGAAATTTTGGGGGTCACCCTGAATAAATAGCAGCAATAATTAATATTGTTATTATTTATTAAAGCATTCAAGTAGTGGCAAGCACAATGCATTTAAATTCAGGTGACCTGGGGTACTTCTACTTACTGCTTGTGAAGCCTTAATTTCCTCAGCAGTAAAATGAGTAATAGACACTATAAAGCTCTTTCTAGCTGGAACACCTGTTGTCTTTGAAATGAGGCAGATATTCTTTTACCCACTAGTAACAGAATGGATTGGTTTGGAATACATCCTACAGGACTGAGTCGCTCTGACTTCGGTGGTTGTTCAGTGATTTCAGTCATGTCCAACACTTCATAATCTCATTTGGGGTTTTCTTGGCAAAGATATTGGAATGGTTTATCATTTCCTTTTTCAGTTCATTTCATGGATGAGGAAACTGAGGCAAACAGGTTTAAGTGATTTGCCCAGGGTTACACAGCTGGTGATGGCATGAAGCTAGACTTGAGCATAAGAAGATAAGTCTTCCTGACTCCAAGGGCAGTGCTCTACCCAACATGCCACTCAGTTTCCCTGCTTCTGGTCAAATGTGATAGGACAAATGTCTACGAGTGTTTACCTGCAACTTGAGTTAGGTCTAAACCCCCCAGCTTTCCCTAAGAAGAGATAAAGCTGTCCCTGAGATGTGATTGTTCTGGGCTTTCATGTTTCTTGGTCACATCCAAAGATGCTAAAAGCCACTGTATCTTCGTTGCACATCCTTTCTGTGTCAGGGCAAAGTAAATCTCCCTTTCTTAATTGCTCGATGATTTATGAGTGCCTGATTTCATCCCAACATCGTATCTGAACTAAGAGAGTGCTGGTGTTAGTCACCTCCAATGCCAACATCTGGCTCACCTTTTAGGCCTATAATCACAGCAAAATATGAATGTTTCCTTTGTTTCCCCACCCCATCTTTTGATGGTTTAAAGGGGAAAGGTTGGGGAGGGTCTTCAAAGCTAAATTAGACAGGATTGGCCACTAAACCTAGAAGTTGGCCCACTCAGTAGACCTTAAAGAGAGATACTCTTACCTCTGGTTCTCTCTCTCTCTCTCCCTCTCTGTCTCTACGTCTCTGTCTGTCTCTCTGTCTCTGTGTGTCTCTGTCTCTGTGTCTCTTTGTCTTTCTCTCTACCCCTCTGTCTCTCTCTGTCTCTGTCTCTCTCTGTGTGTCTCTCTGTCTCTCTTTGTCTCTGCCTCTCTCTCTCTCTCTCTCTCTCTCTCTCTCTCTCTCTCTCTCTCTCTCTCTCTCTCTCTCTCTCTCTCTCTTTCTCTCTCTCTCTCCCATTCCTAGTAGAACCCTTTCAGTCTCCTCCTGTGAGAAGTTGGGGAGAAACCATCTTCCATTTCTCCCTTATCCTGGAAACATGGCAGGTGGTGCAAGTGGGAGGAAAAAAAGACAGATCTAGAGGACAGAGTCACTTCCCCAAAGCAGAAAGGTTCCTTACATACCAAAATATGTTCATCAGGGTATTTTGTGTGTGTGTGGTAGTAAGGAACTGGAAATAAATGTCATGTCCTTCAACTAGGGAATGACTAAATAAATTTTGCTTCATCAATGCAATAGAATGTTACTGCATCATAACAAACAATGAATATGAAGATTGAAGAGAATGTGAAGCATGAGAAAATGTACATGAAGTGATATATAGTGAGTAAGGAGAACTAGGAAAGCAATACACCCTGTGACTGGAGCACTGTGAATGTTCCTATTCCAATAATAACAAAATAACAACAAGAAGAAGAAACTCAGTGCTGTGTCATTATAACGACAGAGCTCAATGCTGAACAAGAGAGATTTTTCAAAATGCAACCTCCTTTCTCCATAGAGGCTGAGGACTGTGGATGTGCAATACTGAATACACTGTCAGACTCAGTGGATGGGTTAGTTAGTTTTGCTGAGACCCCTTTTGCTTCTTTGTTACAAGGTACATAACTTGCTTAGTAAGGAAGAAAGAGGGATATATTCAGAAATAACGGTGATGTTTAAAGAAAGGTAACAATAAGAATTTAAAATTTGAAAAAAATGAGGGGGATGGAACTAAATGGTCTCTAAGGTCTTTTTGAGTTCTAGATACTCTGACCTAAACTTTTCTTTCTCAAGCTACATGAAGTTTTCCATTTAGGACTTTCTTTTAAAAAAGGGAAATGTTTCAACACCTAAAGAGTTGTTTGATCCTAGATCACAGGAATTCTCATGCTTAAAATAAATTCCATCTCCCTGATACCCAAAGGCATCTTTTATTTCACTTGTTCCTCAAAGGCCTTTTGTTTTTCTGAGGAGGGGCCACATTCGATGGAAGTGTCCTGTCCTGGGTAAGAGTCCTAGGGAGGAAAAAGACATTTGCAGGGTCCTCTGTTCCTTCCATCCCTCCAATCACCACCACCCCCCTCCTTTATAATCTAAAGTAGTGGAGACAAAGGCAGAGAAGAAGAGGTTATTTATGGAAGCTAGAAGAGAGGTTGTGCTTTGGACATCTTAGGAATGTTTCTGACCTCCCCTTTCATTCTCTCGGGGTATTACACAGTCACATCTTTTTAAAATTCCTTAACTGCTTTTAGTGTAATGGGAGGAAAATGATCAGAGCTTCCCTGATCAGGTGATCCCCCTTATCCCAACTGATGAAATTACAAAAGATAAGGTAGCAGAAACAATGAAAAACAAGATCCTAAACAAGTGAAAAGAAAAATGTATACTTTTGTACCCCTTTTGGAGGCATGGTTCTGTCAAGCTTGAATTAGAAGAACAGCTGGCTCACACCTCTGGAACTTTAGGGCCCTACAGTCCCTTCTTTTCTCCAGGTATCCTTACACTGCTCCCCTTGGCATAGCAGCTGGGCTCTCTGAGCCTGCTCCTCACCGAGTCTGGAGTCTCCTATAGGATAAGTAGCTCTGCTGTGAGAGGTACTGACTGATGTAGAGGAGGGGGGAGATAATACATTCCCCCATGCCTCCTACTCGATGGGCACGATCTAGGAACTATTATCTCTCAAGAGCTAGGTTGTTCTGAATTTGTCTTTTTCTCTTGCCAAAAGTTGCACTCTCCAGACCCATCTCCTGCCTCAGTTGACTTTCATAAGGAGCGCTGCTTTTTTATTCATTTACCTTTATTTATTATGAATTTTCCAAATGTACATATGCACATGTCCGTATACAAAGAACAAGAAAAGAAGCTGGTATGTGAAACTGCAAATCTCTGTTGTGTATAGCTTTTTTAAAAGTGTGCATTAAATTTAATATAATAGTGCCAGTATGGCCCTGTTTGGCTGTGTCCCCTTCTGAATTCTCAAATGTTTCCTTCTGTGTATTTTTAAAATATTTAATTGATATTCTCTATTTCTCTCCCTTTTTCCTCTTCTCTTTCTTCCTCCTCTTCCTCCTCTTCATCTTCATAATCATCATCTTCTGTTTCTCTTTCATCATCTCCTTCTTCTCCTCTTCCTCCTTCTGTCCTTTCTTCATCTTCATCACCATTGTCTTCTCTTACCCTTCTCCTCTATCTCCTTCTTCTTTTCCTTGTCCTCCTCCTCCTCTTCCTTCTCCTTCTTCTTCTTTCACTATCACTATTCCTGGACTTCAGTCTACTCTCATCCTTGCCACAACTCTCTTCCACACACACAAAAAAATCAAAATAAAAATTCCTCCCTTGTAACATAAGTATAACACCAACTTTCCTGGCCCCTACTGCCTGAATACCAGATATGTTACATTTCACCCTTCCCCCAAGGTTCTCTGGTACCCTTAAGAGGATTTGGGGTATGTCTAGGCTCTCTGCAAATGGCTCTCATCCCCCAAAATAATGTCACCCCAAGTGTGAGGGGATCCCCTGCAACCCCAGTTCCATTCAACCACTTAACAGTGGTTTAGTTTTTACAAAGAAATGTTTAAATCAAGATGTAATAACAAATATACAAATAGCTTAGCTCAGTTCCTATATAGCACTGTCCCAAATTCCAAATCTAAAACCTACCTTGGGCCATGGCTTCTCAGAACTTCCCTGCAAGAGTTGTAATATCGTTTCTAAAACTCTGGCTCCAAGCTCATCAAGGACAAATGAAACAAAAGAGAAATAAATACCTCCTAGGACCATTTCTTGGAGTCAGAAAGTGAGAGAGAGAGAGAGAAAGAGAGAGAGAGAGAGAGAGAGAGAGAGAGAGAGAGAGAGAGAGAGAGAGAGAGAGAGAGAGGTTTTTACTCCCTTCCCAGTTCAGTTCATGGCTTCTAAACTGTGGGTGAAGTATGCATTATCTTTGCCTCTAGAATCAACAGGAAAGAGAGCAAAGGAAAGAAACTGTCCCAGTCTGGCAGGTTTTAAAGACAGCCTATTCAAGCTACACAGTCAATCAAAGGTTATTTCTACCCACATCCCAGAAGAACACAAGATACAGGGTGCCTCCATGTCAGGCAATCTGGACATGACTCCATCTCCATTACATAAGTCTAGTCAAGCAAAACAAATTCACATGTTGCCTTCTGAATATGTATGTATCATTCTGTACTCATAGTTTACCACCTCCCTGCCAAGAAGAAAGAATACTTCATCATCAGTCTTCTGGGGTTCAAATCAGTTGCTGCATTAATCTGAATTCTTAAGTCTTTAAAAATTATTACAGTGTTGTAGTCAATGTATAATTTGTTCCTTAGTTCTCCTCACTTCACTCTGCATAAATTCATACAAATTGACATAGTACAACATAATGCTATTCCATTGTATTCATATAACATAATTTGTTCAACCATTCCCCAGTTTATGTCACCTTTTTGTTCCCATTTCTTTGATAAAAATAAATAGTGCTTGTTATAAATATTTTTGTTCTTATGAATCTTTTCTCTCTGCCTTTAACCTCTTTGTGTATGCCCAGAAGTGGTATTCCTGGGTCAAAGGATGCGTACAATTTAGTGCTTTTTCCCGTGAAGTTCCAAATTGCTTTCCAGAATTATAGGATCACTTCACAGTCCCACCAACAATGAATTAATATCTGTCCCCTACCATAGCTTCTCCTCTAAAAATTTCTATTTCCTTTTTTGTCATCTTTGACAATTTGATGAGTGTAATGTAAAATCTGAAAGTTTTGTAATTTGAATTCCTCTTATTATTAATGATTTGGGGAATTTTTGTCATGTGATTGTTGAGAATTTTAATTCTTCTGTAAGAACTTCGTGTTGAATACCTGCCACAGGCATCAGGTAATCTGGAATCATGGGGTGAATACACTGCAGCTATGATGAGGATATAACTAGTGAAAAGGGAAGTGATTAGGATCGGGTAAAGCCAGGGAAGCCAGTGTGGAGACAGACAGAGTTGACAGAACCAGGGAGGCCAATGAGGGTAGAGGCAGAGTGTTTGTTTTGGAGACAGACCCCACAATCTAGGAAAAAGGTGATGCAACCCATTTTCTCAAATCCCATTCAGTTGATCATCTACCCCTTGAGGTACCGCCACAGCTCCCAGATGCCTGGGGCCCCCACCCCTGATGATCTTAAATTTTTGCTTTTAAAATGTAAATATTCCTGGACAAACACATTGGTAAAAATATATTGCACCTATATAGCACCTATATAGCAATTTACATAAAATGTTTCCTTACAACAACACTATGAGGTAATAAAAGTTTGTAATAATGCTTAGGAAAATCTCCTCCACAACTACCTCTCCTCTCATCTACTTCTCTGCCATCCCCCTCCTTCTTGCTGCTCAGCACACTGTGAGTTTGCAGAACCTGTGGTAGTCTAGTACCCAAGTCATATGATATTTCCTCTGGAACTACATTTCCTTTTCCAAGGGGCCATTTGGTTAATCCTTGAAGACTTACCACAACTGCTGGCATCAGTCTCCTGGATGGTACCTTCATATTACTACCAATATCTCTGGAATACATATGTATCCTTGTGTTGTCCTTCTACTTGACCAGGTCAATAATTTCAAATACATCTCCTTGATTATGGCTTCAACTCCAAGTACTTTACTGTCAGGGCAGCTAGGTGGTGCAGTGGATAGAGCACCAGTGCAGGAGTCAGGAGGACCTGAGTTCAAATCTCACCTCAGACACTTGACACTCATTAGCTGTATGACCTTCAGCAAGTCACTTAACCCCAATTGCCTCATCCTGGGTCATCTCCAGTCACCCTGATGAATATCTGGTCACTGGATTCAGATGGCTCTGGAGGAGAAGTGAGGCTGGTGACCTGCACAGCCCTCCCTCACTCAAAACAAAGTCAAGTGCAAGTCATGTCTTTATTTCTCTGATTGCATGGTTTTCTTTGGCAATGAAGGACGAACATACACATACTTTACTGGCTGTTTATACCAGAAACTCTCTCTCTCTCCTCATCTCTGTCTCCTGGATTCCTAGCCTTCCTTTAATTCTCAGCTAGAATCTCACCTTCTACAAGATGCTTTTCTTAGTCCTCCTTAATCATAGTGCCTTCCCTCTGTAATTATCTCTAATTTTTTCTGTATATATCTTGTTTATATGTAGTTGCTAGCATGATATCTCCTCATTCATTGCGACCTCCTAGAGACTCTTTTGTGATCTGGGACTATCTTCCTATTTTGTATCCCCATAGCTTAGCACCATATCTCATACATCATGGTTATTAATAAATGTAACTGGGTGATAATGTATACCATTTCTCATCATTGATAAGTCATCACTGGTATTATGCTGAAGCTGATTTAGATTCCACTGTACAGTTTTTATTTGCCCTTTGGGTCACCAGAAAATGTATTAATTTGATCTTCTGGATTGGATACAAGAAAAGACATGGTCCAGAATCATACTGGACAAGAATTTATGGAGAATTTGAAACCTATACAAATGAAGGGTATAGTTATATCAATAAGATCACAGATCTATTGAATATGGAAGTAATCTTACCTAACGGTAAGAAGAGGGCACCTTGAACCCTTTGGGGAAGGTATTTCCCTTGACATAGACAAGCAAAGAAGTTATGTTACTGGCATGTTAAATTTAATGTATGCAACTTTCATGCATAGAACATTAATGTACAAAACAAACTGCATAAAATAGAAGTGCATACTTTCATATACAATCCTCTTTTGTGTTATTTCTATATTGAAATGTTCATATTTGTTGATGTTTCAAGTTCATAAAAATTGAAGAATAGTTCTTGTTTTCATATATTTATATTAATCCTTTAGTCTGTCTCTTTTTTGTCTAATGACTCTCCCTCTATTCAGAGTTGTGAAAGGTTTCTACTTCTTTTCTTCTGCGTTTTTGTTTGTATGACCATTTATATCTAGGTCAATTATCCATTATGTATTGTGGTATATGGCATAAATGCTCATCTAAACCAAGTTTTTTTCCAGACTGATCTCCAATTTTTCTATGATTGAGTTCTTTTCTGAATAGGTTGTTTCCTTGGACTCATCCCACACTATGATACTATGTTATATTGTTCTGGACCTTATGTTCCTAATGTTCCACTGATCAAAGTTTCTAGCTTTTTAACCAATAACAAAATGCTTTGTTGTGTAGCTTGGATCTAATGGTGCTAGACCTCCTTCATTCCCACATTTTTCATTATTTTCCTTTCATTATCGATCCACCTTTTATCCTTTCAGGTTAATTTTATTATTATTTTATGTAATTTTATAAAATAACCTTTTGATATGGCACAGAATCTATAAGTTGACTGAGCTATCCTGCAACATCCCTCTTGGATATATAGTACACAGTGAAGAACTTATACTTGTGATGAAGAAACCAAGTAGGGCCCATGAATGTAGCAGGGGAAAGAGACTGTCTCAGAAGAGGACTGCATATTGAGCAAGGAAAAAGCACCCATTTGTTAAACTTTAAATAGAGAGAAAATTTCTGTTTTCCTATGTTCTTCCTCTTTCTGGAATATGCAACATGGAACTCTTTCTCTAAGATTAACTACCCTCTCCCCCCTTCCCTCACTTATTCTAGCTGCTCCCACGTGGCAACTAAAGTTCAATGAGAATCAGAAGACCCTCACTATCTCTTCCTTTGACCATGAATGGCAAAAAGTGATCCTAATATAGATATTTTCAGCCTAGGAGTCAACCTTGTGAGTTTGAGAGATTGGAAGGTCCTAGGTTTTTCAGTTGGTGCCACCTGCAATTAAGGAAATGATCCCTGTTGCCACAGCAATGCTTCTCAAGGGAGATGATTATAGTTAGAAGAAGTCTAACCCCTGACCTGGTTTGCCATAAAACGAGGATCTCAAAGGAGTGCTTTGGACCATAAAAGAGTCAAGGTGAGAGTGAAATGACTATTCAACAGTCCAACTCACAGTCTCATGTTTTATTACATGAATTTCTGTACAATATTTTAAGTATTTGTCATTATGTATTCATGAATTTTTGGGTTCTAAATACTTTTAGATGTGGAAGAAGCAAATAACTGTCCTATTTCTGATTTACATTGTAACTTGTGTACCTTTCTACTCTCCTTGAGGGAGCCACTTGGAATGAAACAAGTTAAGCTTAAGTGATTTTCTTCAGGGTTCTGGAATTGGTGTGTAAAAAACTAGGGAGTGTGAGAAAGAGTCTGACCCTTTTCTTTAGAGGCCAGGCTTCCCCCAGGATCAAACCAACTTGGCATGATGCCAGAGCATCTTCTGGACTCTAGGCCCAGTGCTATATCCACTGTAACTCCTAGCTAATAGACAGACAGACAGAAACATTCTTTTCAATTTACATTCAATAACTGACAGAGAGCTATCAGGTCATAATTTTGTCTCTTCCTATGTCCCTCACTATTTTAGTTTTGTTCTCCATTTCTCCCTATAATTCAATCAACTTTTTCTTTTAAGTACTTAGATGATGTGTCATTCAGTGCAAATATATTAAGTATTGACATTAGTTTCATTGTCTATGATGCCTTCAGCCATATTATAGTTTCTTGTAACCATGTCTATTTTCATTCTTGCCTTTTCTGGCAACATGATTCTTCTCTTTCTTTAAATTCACCTCAGGCGTTATAAATTCTGCTTCAACCCCTCATTTGCATTTCATGTGACTCTTTGTTTCAAATATGTTTCTTACTAACAACATATTGTTAGAATTTGCTTCCTAATCCATATTGCTACCCTCTTCCTTTTTATTCACATTCAGTTTTTTTTCTCCACCATCATATCCTCTAATTTTCTTTCTTCTCCTCCTATCCCCCTACTATTTCCCTCCCACTGTTGCTATCTTTGCAAAGAAAAAAATTTGGAAAAGAAAAGGAATGTGATCAACACTAGTAATATGTAATTGAAGTTGTCTTATCTGACTCCTCTGTCCTTCCTTTATTCACTTAACTTAGACTATGATCCTTATCGTGTACATTTCTTTCTTTTTTAACTCCCCTCCTATGAGCTTTTGAAATTTATTTTGCTCCTAGCTGTTCCTTATCCAACTCTACTCTGTTTCTAACTTTAGCCCTTCTCCACCTTCTGCCCCCACCTGTTTCTCTATTAAATTTAGCTTATTTCTACAGCAAGGGATGTGTGTATATACGTGTGCTTTCAACCCTCCTTTTCCTGGCTCAGATATTAGTGGAGTTCATGAGATTCCCCTCCCCCACCCCATACCCCACATTTGTAAACTCTGATTCTGGCAACCTAAATTATGAGAAATCATGTTCCTCTTCCACTTCCTCATTTCTTTCCTAGAATATTATTTTTTACTTCCTATTCTATTATGTCTTGAAATCAGCAAGACTACACAAAACTAAAACCAAACCCTGTTTTTCTTTCACTACTCCATCTTTGACCCTTGAAAACATTAGAATTGTGAAGGCACATTTCTCTATTTTCCTTCTAGAGTATAAGCACTTGATCATAATTTAGTCTCTTCCTGTTTCTCCAATACATTGACCTTTTGTGTTTTCTCTTGTCTCCTGTGCTTTGTTTCAAAGACTCTACCCTGATCTGGCCTTTTTATCAGGAGTGATTGTCTACTATACCATTAAAAGTTTATTTTTCCCCCTTCAGGATTATACTCAGTTATGAAGGGTAAGTTACTCTTGGGCATTAGACTTTTCTTTTGTCTTTTAGAACATCATATTCCAATATATCCTCTCCTCCTGTGATCTTGACTGCTTCATACTTGAACTCTTTATTTCTGATAGCAGTATTTTTTTTCTTGACCTAGAAGTTCTGAATATTGTCTGTAGAATTCCAAAGTGTTTGGATTTTAAGATTTCTCTCAGGAGGTGACCAATATACACTGTCTATTTTCATTTTGCTCTCTGGGTTCTAATATCTGTATAGTTTCCTTTTATGATTTCTTGAAATGTGGTTGTTGTTGTTTGTTGTTGCTGAGTCACTCACTCATGTCAGACTCTTTGGGACCACATGGGCCATGGCATTTCAGGCCCTTCTATGCTCCACTATCTCCTGAAGTCTGTCCAAGCTCATATTCATTGCTTCCATGACCTATATATCCATCTCATCCTCTGCCATCCCCTTCAGTCTTTGGCTTTCAATCTTTCCCAATCCCTGGAGACTTTTCCAATGAGTCCCAACTTTTCATGATGTGGTCAAAGTATTTAAGCTTCAGCTTCCATATTTGACCTTCCAATGAATAATCTGAATTAATTTCTTTAAGTATTAATTGATCTCCTTGCTGTTCAAGAGACTCTCAAAAGTCTTCTCCAGTAGCAAAATTTGAAAGTGTAAATTCTGTAGTGCTCAGCTTTTTTTATAGTCCAACTCTCAGAGTCATAAATTGCCACTAGAAAAAAACACAGTTTTGACTAACATGGCCTGTCATCAGCAAGGTGATGTCTCTGTCTTTAAGATGGCTGTACAGATTTACCATAGCTTTCCTTCCAAAGAGCAAGTATCTTTTACTTTCATAATTGCAGTCACTATCTGTAGTGATCTTTGAGCCCAAAAAATATAAAATCTGACACTGCTTCCATTTCCTCTGTACCACTGCCTTGTCCTGATAGGGGGCTCAATGTGTAGCTCAATGAAACTATGACATTTGCCTTGCAAGGTTACCCAGGATAGACAGGTCATAGTGGATAGTTCTGAAAAAAGGTGATCCACTGGAGATTTTTTTTTCTAAGAAAATCCTATGGACAGTATTAAAATGATAAAAGATATGACACTGAAAGATAAACACCTTAGGAAAGATGTCCAACATGTATAGGAACCTGAAACATAAGATCTGTGAACCAAGATAAACTGGGTGTGGTCAAACAAGAGACAGAAAGATTAAACATCAATAATTTGGGTGTCAGTGAGTTTAAATGGATAGAAGTGGATGAATTTAATTCAGGGGATCATTACGTATAGTTTTGTGGACGAGAATCTCTGGAATAAATTAAATGAACCTCATAGAGAGAAAAACAGCACTGGCATATAATCTCAAAAATTACTACATGATATCTATTTGAATCCAAGGCAAACCATTCAGTGTCACAGCAATACAAATGTATGTTCCAATCACTGATGTTAGAGAAGCCAAAACCAATAAGTCTTACGAAAACATACATCATCTAGAAATAATATCAAAAATATGTCACATTCAACATAGGGGTTTGGAATGCTAAAAGAGGACATCAAAAGATAATTAGAATAACAGGCAATTTTGGCCTTGAGGTAAAAAATGAAACAGGGAAGATGGTGGAGTAGAAAGACGCACATACTCTTGCTCTTCCCCCACAACCCATAAAATGCCTTTAAAGAAAGACTCCCAACAAATTCTAGAGTAGCAGAAGCCACAGAACAATGGAGTGGAGGAGATTTCCACCCCACGGTGACCTGGAAGGCAGAGGAGAAAAGTTTGTCTCACTGGATGTGGAGAGGAACCCAGTCAAGCCTTAGGAGCAGGACCAGAGCAGGCTTCAGGGATGGAATCCCTGTAAGCAATAGCAGTTCACAGATCCCTTATCCCACAGGTGCCAAAGGGCAGTGAAAGGGCTTTTTCAACCAGAGCAAGAAGGGAGCAGGGTCCTCCCCTCACCCTGGCCCCAGGAGGTGTGTGTGGCAGCAGCCAGGGTCCATTGTTGGAGCAACTCAGCTTAAAGCTCTTGGGGGACTTGAGCAGCTGATCTGAACCTCAGCCCTGACTGGTGGCCCTGCCCCTGCCTAAAGTCCCTGGAGGAACTGAGTAGCTGATCTGAATGTCAACCTCCAGGCTAAGGAATAAATCTTCTCCCTTGACTGTGCCACCTTGGAGGGACTGAGATCTTACAGGTCCCCAGAGTATACCCTACTCTTGACAAAGGACCCAAAAGTCAAGTAACTGGTTGGGAAAATGCCAAAAAAAAAAAAAAAAGAGAGAGAGAGAGAAAAATAAGACTATAGAAAGTTACTTTCTTGGTGAACAGGTATTCTCTCCCATCCTTTCAGATGAGGAAGAACATTGTTTACCATCAGGGGAAGACATAAAAGTCAAGGTTTCTGCATCCAAAACCTTCAAAATTAATATGCAATGGTTCCAGGCCATAGAAGAGCTCAAGTAAGAGATGTGGAGGAAAAACTGGGAAGAGAAAGGAGAATGATGCAAGAAAATCATGAAAAGCAAGTCAGCAGCTTGCTAAAGGAGACCCAAAAAAATGCTGAAGAAAATAACACCTTGAAAAATAGACTAACTCAACTGACGAAAGAGGTCCAAAAAGCCAATGAGGAGAAGAATGCTTCAAAAATCAGAATTGGCCAAATGAAAAAGGAGGTTCAAAAGCTCACTGAAGAAAATAGTTCTTTAAAAATTAGAATGCAAGAGATGGAAGCTAATGACTTCACAAAACAAAACCAAAAGAATGAAAAAATGGAAGATAATGTGAAATATCTCATTGGAAAAACAACTGACCTGGAAAATAGATCCAGGAGAGACAATTTAAAAATTATGAGAATACCTGAAAGCCATCATCAAAAAACAAAAGAGCCTACACATCATCTTTCATGAAATTATTAAAGAAAACTGCCCAGATATTCTAGAACCAGAGGGCAAAATAAATACTGAAAGAATCCACTGATTACCTCCTGAAAGCGATCCAAAAAGAGAAACTACTAGTAATATTGTAGCCAAATTCCAAAGTTACCAGGTCAAGGAGAAAATATTGCAAGCAGCTACAAGGAAACAATTCAAGTATTGTGGAAATACAATCAGCATAACACAAGATCTAGAAGCTTCTACATTAAGGGATTGAAGGGCTTGTAATATGATATTCCAGAAGTCAAAGGAACTAGGATTAAAACCAAGAATTATCTACCCAGCAAAACTGAGTATAATACTTCAGGGGAAAAAATGGTCATTCAATGAAATAGAGGACTTGCAAGCATTCTCAATGAAAAGACCAGAGCTGAAAAGAAAATTTGACTTTTAAACACAAGAGTCAAGAGAAACATGAAAAGATAAACAAGAAAGAGAAATCACAAGGGATTTATTAAAGTTGAACTATTTACATTCTTACATGGAAAGATAATATTTGTAACTCTTGAAACTTTTCTCAGTATCTGGGTAATTGGAGGGATTACACACACACACACACACACACACACACACACACACACAGACACAGATAGCACAGGTGAGTTGAATAGGAAGATGTCATATCTAAAAAAATAAAATTAAGGGGTGAGAGAGGAATATATTGGGAGGAAAAAGGGAAAAATGGAATGGGGCAAATTATTTCTCAAAGAAGAAGCAAGAAAAAGCTTTTCCAATGGAGGAAAAAGGGGGGCGGTGAGAGGGAAAAAGTGAAGCTTACTCTCATCACATTTGGCTCAGGGAAGGAATAACATGCACACTCAATTTGGTATGAAAATCTATCTTACACTACAGGAAAGTAGGGAAGAAGGGGATAAGCAGGGTGGAGGGGATGATGGAAGGGAGGGCAAATGAAAGGAGGGAGTAATTAGAAGTAAACACTCTTGGGGAGGGACAAGGCCAAAAGAGAGAATAGAAGAAATGAGGGGCAGGATAGGATGGAGGGAAATGTAGTTAGTCTTACATAACATGATTATTATGGAAGTCATTTGGAAAACTATACATATATACCCTATATTAAATTGCTTGCCTTCTCAGTGGGAATAGGTGGAGAAGGAGGAAGGAAGACAAATTGGAACTCAAAGTTCTAGGAACAAATGTTGAGAATTGGTTTTGCATTCAACTGGGTAATAAGAAATACGGGTAATGGGGTATAGAAATTTATCTTGCCCTACAGGACAAGAGAGAAGATGGGGAAAAGGGAAGGGAGGTGTGTTAGAAGGGAGGGCACATTGGTGGAAGGGGCAATCAGAATGCAAGGCATTTTGGGGTTGGAAGAGGGGAGAGATGGGGAGAAAATTTGGAACTTAAAATTTTGTGGAAATGAATGTTGAAAGCTTAAAATAAATTTTAAAAAAGTTTACAAAACAAAAAAAATGAAACAGGGCAGAAACTAACAGTTTTGTCAAGATAACTCTCTGGTCATAACAAACATTCTTTTTCAACACTCCATGAAGTTAGTCTACACATGGACATCACCCAATAGTCAATATCAAAATTAGATCACAAGTTTATATCTCAATCCTTCAAAAAAGGGCAATGCCAAGAAATGTTCAAATTACTGAGAAATTATGGTCATTTCACATGTAAGCAAGGTTATGCTTAAGATTCTGCAATTGTCTTGACAATATGTGAACCAATAATTACCAGAAAAGACTGGTTTGTAAAGAGGCAGAGAAACTAGAGACCAAATTGCCAATATTTGCTGGATTATGGAGAAAGTAAGGGGGCTGCAGAAAAACATCTACTTCTTTGGCTGCACAAAATCCTTTTTGTGAATTGCAACCAAATGTGGAAGGTCCTCAAAGAGATAAAAGTACCAGATCATTTTACTGTTATCCTGAGAAACCTATATGCAGGCCAAGAAGCAGCAGTTAGAACCAAACATGGAACAGCTGATTGGTTTAAGATTGGAAAAGGAATATAACATTTAAATAAGGCATTTATTTAACTTATTATTTAGCTTATGTGCAGAGTATATGATGTGAAATGTCATGTTGGATGAATCAAAAGCCACAATTAACATTGCCAGGAAAAATACCAGCAAGCTCAGATATATAAACAATGCTACTCTGGTGTCAGAAAGTGAAGAGGAACTAAGAAGCCTCTTGATGAAGGGTAAAAGAAGGGAAAAAAAAAAAACCTGATTTTAAATTTAAAATCCAAAAAACTATGATCTTGATAACTGGTCTTCTCACTTTTTAGCAAATAGAGTGAGAAGAAATGGAAACAGGGACAGATTTTATGTTCTTGGGTTCAAGGATCACTGCAGATAGCAACTGCAGCCATGAAATTAAAAGACACTTGCTCTTTGGAAGCAAGTTATGGCAAATCTGGACAGCATACTAAAAAGCAGAGACATCACCTTGCCAACAAAAGTTTGTATAGTCAAAGCTATGGTTTTTCTAGTAGCAATTTATGACTGTGTGAATTGGACTAGAAGGAAAGGTGAGTGTGACAGAATTGATGCGTTTGAATTGTGGTAATGGAAAAGACTTTTCAAAGTTCCTTGAAGGAGGTCAAATGAGTCAATACTTAAAGAAGTTAATTCAGGCTATTCACTGGAAAGTCAAAAAAAATGAAGATTAAATACATTGGTTACATAATGAGAAAACAAGACTCATTAGAAAAGACCCTGATGAAAGATTGAAAATAAAATGACAAGTGAATGTCAGAGGATGAGATGGATAGATAGTATCATGGAGACAATGACTGTGAGCTTGGAGAGACTGTGTGTGAGAGATAATGGAGGACAGAAGGACCTGGAGTGCTATGGTCCACGGGATCACAAAGAATTAGACACAACTCAATGGCTGAACAACAATAACAATGCTTTGTTGATGGAGTTGTAAACTGGTGCAATCATTCTGGAGAATACTTTGGAATTGTGTCCAAAGGGCTTTCAAACTGTGAATATCCTTTGACCCAGCAATACCACTGCTAGGTTGGTATCCCAAAGAAATCAAAGGAAAAGGAAAAGGATATCTTTTCCTTTTCCTTTTCCTTTGATTTCTTTTATATATATACATATATATATATATATATATATATATATATATATATATATATATATATATATATATATATATATATATAGCAGCCCCCTTTTGTACTGGCAAAGAATTGAACATTGAGGGAATGCCTGTCAATTGGGGATTATAGCCTTTTCAAGTTGAAGAATTTACCATCAGTGTGGTAGCTGACCTTGATGCTATATTCATCCTCATTGAAATCATTTGGCAACATGGCTGAAAACATAATGCTAAAAAGCATGGGAGCAAGGAAACAATCTTGTTTCACTCCACTGGTGACTGGGAAGGCACAAGAGCATTGTCCGTTATCTAGAACCCAGGCCAGCATACATCATGAAATTGATGTGCAATGCTGATGAACTTCTCTGGGTAGCCAAATTTGACATAATTTTCCATAAACCCTCATGACTAACAGTTTCAAAGGCCTTGGTCAGAGCTACAAATGTTGGGTATTAACTTCTGTTTTGCTCCTGGCATTTCTCCTGGAGTTGTTGGGAAGCAAACATTATATCAACTATTCCTTGGCCCTTTCTGAAGCCACACTAGCTCTCAGGTAGATGACCATCTTCCAGGTAAAGGATCAGTCTATTAAGGAGGATTCTGGCAAGAATTTTGCCAAAAACAATTGAGAGAGACCTCCCTGTGATTGTCACGGGACAATCTATTTCCTTTACCTTTATAGAGATAGACAATGGAGACATCCTTGAACTCTTGTGGGATAACTTCCTCTTGTCATATAACCTGAAAAAATTCAGTCAGCTTTTGTATGAGCAATGGACCTCCTACCTTGTAAATCTTAGCTGAAATAGAGTCACTAAAGTAGAGGGAGTGTTGGTACATGATTTTTTGTTTGCAGATGATTGTGCATCAATGCAGCCTCTGAAACTGAGATGCAGCAAAATATGGATCAATTCTCTGCCACTTGGGCTAATTTTGGCCTAACAATTAACACCAAGGAAACACAGGTGCTCCATCAGTCACCACCACACCATTCTTGCATGGAACCACCAGTTACAACAAATGGAGAAGTTCTGAATGCTGTGCATAAATTCACTTACCTTGGTAGGGTACTTTCCAGGGATGTATACATTGATAATGAAGTTGACACACTCATTGCCAGAGCTAGTTCAGTGTTTAGGAGGCTCCAAAGGAAAGTATGAAAGAAAAGAGGTATTAGACTGACTACATAGCTTTTGTGCTGACTTCATTGTTGTATGCCTGTGAAATCTAGACAGTATACCACCAGTATCAGGCCAGGAAACTGAATTGATTCCATTTGCATTGTCTTAGGAAGATCACCTGGCAGGATAAGGTACCAGACACTGAAGTCCTTGCTCAAACTGAACTGCCAAACTGTGCTTCAGAGAGCACAATTCCAATGGACTAGTTATATTGTTTGAATGCCAAACATATGCTTGCCAAAAAAGATTGTTTATGGAGAGCTCACACAGGGCAAGCTTTCACATGGTGGTCAGAAGAAACAATACAAGGACACTCTCAAGGTCTCTCTAAAGGACTTTAGAATTGATTGTGTGGTATAGGAGACACTGATACAGGGCCACTCAGCATGGTGTGCCCATATCAGAGAAGGTGCTTATGAACAAAGCAGAATTGAAGCAGCTCAAAGGAAATGCAGAATGAGCAAATTTAGAGTATCCACCCCAAATGTTCACACAGACTATTTGTGCTGGACCTGTGCCGGACCTGTACTGGGATGTGGTAGAGCATTCCAAATTCCTATTGGATCAGCGACAGTTGGACACATTGAAATTTTACTCTGACACATTGATGTCATTTTGGTCCTCTTCAAGAACAAAGGACAACAACTACCATCGACTGAGGAATAATTGATTTTGTTAGAATATGGTTTTGTTAGAATACTGCTGTGCTACAAAAAGTAACGAGGCAGTATGTTTCAGAAAAATCTGAGAAGATTTATACGAACTGATGCAAAATGAAGTGAGCAAAAGTAAGAGAACATTATACACAGTAACCACAGTATTAGAATGATGATCAACTGTGAAAGACTTAGCTTTTCTGATCAATACAATGATCTAAGACAATTCCAAAGGATTCATGTTGAAAAATTCTATCCACCTCCAGAGAGAGGTCTGATGAACTCTGCCTACAGAAGCATACTTTTTTCACTTCTTTATATTTCTTCCTTTTTACTTTTATTTTTTTGCAACATGACAAATATGAAAATATGTTTTCATGATTTCACATGTAAAAAGAAGTATATCATTTTCATTGTTACTATGTTTATGTTCTATGATTTTATTAATAGAGCTATAGGGAGATGGGGGCAGGATCAGTTGATTAAGTGTTCTGATCTCATAATAAACACACACACACACACACATACACACACACAGCAACAACCACCACAACAACAATTATTACTAAGTGAGAATGTGATAAGACCTTAACCTGAAAGGACCTGAGTCTCACATTACATCCTAGGTTATCTTCAGTCACCCTGATAAATATCAGGCCACTGGACCCAGATGGCTCAGGAGAAGAATGTGAGGTTGGTGACCTTGTACAGCCCTCCCTCACTCAAATCTAAGTCAAGTGCAAGCCATGTCATCATCTTTATGTCATGGTCCTCTTTGAGAATAAAGGACAAACACCACCTATGAGTGAGTAGCACCTCTTTTCCTCTCCTCTACTTTCCTCTAAATTCCTCTCCTCTCCTATGGTGTTATAATCAGGGGAGGGTACACTCCATGGTCAAAAGCTGTGTTTTTTTTTCCTTTGGGTTTACTGACTACATCTCTTGCTCAAAGACCAAGCCTTAAACCCAATTCACTCTGGAGCTCATAGACTGGACAACAAGTCTCCATTCACGTAGCACAGAGTGAATGTAATAATTAAATAGTAATTGTTTCTCTTTTAACTAGGAGTCCTGAGAGTCTTCACCTCCCAGTTTGAGGGGTTTTTTGTTTTGTTTTTGTTTTTATTAAAGGAGCCATCCCTTCAGTAACTTAAAGAAGCCTATTCATTGAATGGGTGCATCTCACTCAAAGTAAGAATGTGATAAGACTTTAGCCTGAAACAACCAGAGTCTCACATTACATCCTAGGTTATCTTCAGTCATTCTGATGAATATCAGGCCACTGGACCCAGATGGCTCAGGAGAAGACCTTGCATAGCCCTCCCTCACTCAAATCAAAGTCAACTGCAAGTCATGTCATCATCTTGATGTCATGGTTCTCTTCAAGAATGAAGGACAAACACAACTACCACTATTACGACTACTACTAATGTAGTAGAAATCAAAACAACCAATCTGCAAAACACAAAAAGCTTGTAAGAGATCACTGACTCAATCAATGATAGGATCTACAAACACTTCAACATAATAGGACTATGGGCTACATCAAATAAAATGAAAAATATACTTTGGAGAGATGGATATAATCTAGATCTGCCATTTCTTCAAAGTAGGGAGTTTCCTGGTGTGGAAACTCCCTCCACTACTGAAGATTGATCATTTGTGACAAGTAGTCTTATAAAATTGACTGGGGCACTAAGAAATTAAGTGACTTGTCCAGGGTCACACAGCTAACTTGTGTCATAAATCCAGTCTTCCTTATGCCAAATCCATCTCTCTATCTGCTCTGCTACAGTGTCTCTCAAGATAAAATGTGATAAGGATTTATATAAAGTCTTACATTTGCTTTCCAAAATTGTAGCTGGTATTTGTAACAGGTTAAATCTCTGTGGAGAGCAAAGAATCCTTGGAAGTTCCCACAGCAGGAAATAAAATTGTGAGATTCTGGGAAATGATGAGATCTGTGTCTCAGTGAATGGGTCTCAGGGTTCCTTTCCCCCTATTTTGTCCTTGACAGAGTTTCCTAATAGCCATTAAGGTGGGTGTGACTGTGAAATGATGTTTCTTTGTTGCTTTTGGGTATACGATAAAAACAACTATGCTCACTCCTTTGTTTGCTCCTTTTAGGAAAATCCTAAAATCCTTCCACTTAGCTACAAATCCTATGCTGCTTCTGGTGTAGGATGGATACAATTCAGCTCTTTCCATAATGTGTCTACTTGTTGGTTTTGGACAAGTATTTCATATTTAGGGAACCAACAACTGTTTTAAAATTTATAGACTATCAAAAAACTCTGATGCTTATTTACCACCACTCTCCTACTATCACTACAGAAGCATGAAGGGACTTCACAGGATTGAGAATTCCTCTATATATTTCTTTGTTTAAAGATGCCTTGAGCAAAGAATTCATGATCAAGTAGCCTGCCTACTGGTAATGAACAACTACGTACCTAAATAGGCTGGTCTTTAATACCAGGGACAAAAAGATAAAAATGAAAATAGCCCCTTTCCTCAAAGAGCTTATACTTTATTTGCATTATATATACATATATATACTATACATATATATATAAATAGATTTATAAAATTTGCAGTTACAGTTCCTTCTTCAGGTTTCTGATCTCTAACCCATCATGTGCAACACAGAATCAAGAAGGTAGTATTCAGCCAAATCATGGATCTCTCCTGGATGGATATTCTTTCTCTGGAGAAGTAGAAGCTATACTTACAAATCTTAGATTAAATATATCTTTTTTTTCTTATCTGTATTAAGCAGTAAATACTGTTTTGATTTCTAAACATCAAAACAAGAACTAGAAGTAAAGAGAGCTCTGGTTTTGTGAATTGAATTGCATGAACAAAACTGAACAGCTCTTGAGTATCATTCATGTTACATCAGTTCAGACAAAGCCAATAAAACTTTCCTGTATGAATTTTATGAACATTGCTAAAAAAAAAGAAAGAAAGGAAGAAAAAAAGAAAGAAAGAAAGAAAGAAAGGAAGGAAGGAAGGAAGGAAGGAAGGAAGGAAGGAAGGAAGGAAGGAAGAAAGAAAGAAAGAAAGAAAGAAAGAAAGAAAGAAAGAAAGAAAGAAAGAAAGAAAGAAAGAAAGAAAGAAAGAAAAAGAAACGTTCCCTAAACAGGTACCTGGAAAATTATCTAGTTCGGGCAATATATTTTTGGTTAATGGGGCCATGAAAACCACTCTGTTCAATTACAATATGAAAGGTTTTCAAAGAAGAATTATTATGTTGTTACTGCCCACTCTGCTATTTAATAAGGAGTTTACTATCACTAGAACTAAGCAGTCAAGAATTCCTTGCAATTTGTAGCTACATTGGCTACTGCTCAGACAGCAAATAATTCACAGATTTTGAATTCTCTTCAGTAACAAGAATCTAGCTGTCCACAAAGAGAAAAAAGAAACAAATAAAAAAAAGGATGAGAAGAGGACTAAAGTCATTTTTCTGTAGTAAATTTGCTTCAGTGTGGCATGGTAAATAGAAAGCTACCTGGAATCAAATTCCACCTCTGTCTTAAACTCACTATACAACCCTAGGTGACACCCTTAATGTAGCAATGCCCCAGGCAATTCCCTAAATCTAGGTCTTAGAGCATTTGATAATTGGCATTTGTATGCATGCTGTTCAACACTCTTCTAACTTTTATTGTCACTTACATGTTGGACACCCAGGGATAATCTAACCCAACCAAGACCTGCTACTATGCCTCCAAGTCCCAATCTGTGTGCTTTCATAGTCAGTCAGAAGACACCATTAGCTCCAAGCAGGGTAATTTACTATGATGTCATGATAAGAACAATTAATATAAAATATCTTCCACATAAACCTGAGGCATACTTTCTCACTAACAGATGTGTGTGTATATAAAATTGATGGTAATTGTGGGTATATGTGTACGAAACACATGTAGGCAAGGGTCCAATACTGCTGTCTCAAAGTTCTTTCTCTCTTGGGGAGTCCTTCAAAGCTCCTACCTTGGTGCAGCATCTCTGCGAAGGAAGTTATTCCATTGTATTCCCAGGGTTTATTCCATTTCATAGAACAACTTTTGATCACCAGGTTTAACTCTCTCTTGAGTCCATAGAAAGCTCTCCTCATTGTTGCCAGAGGTCCTGTTCCTTGAAGCTGCTTCTAGCCTCAAGTGATTTCCTCTCTCTTCCTACCTATCTAGAGTATGTGTGCCCTTCACCTGAGTCTCAAATTTCCAATGGTTCCCCAACTGTTGGATGAGGTATACCCTTTGAGATAAGTAGCACAAACATCAGAAGTCAGGGTTGATATGGAAGTCATGAGACAAATCCGTTCCTCCCCACTCCCAAGAGTATTTCCTATTACCCTTCTTCATATGATTTTACAAATGAGTGAATATTCTAAACTGATACTGCCTTTGACTGCCACATCTTTCTACTTGGCAGTGTTTGCTGACTAAAACACTTTTGGGGCTCTTTGGGGTTCATTATTATGGAATTCACTTATACTAGTTAAATTTCTATATAAATTTACTGTAGTCTGTGTCTCTGTCTTATGTCCTGTTTGCTTTCTTTTTAATCAACCCAAACTGCTGAACTCTCATACTGCATCAACTCTTGGCAGGTTTAGATATTTAAAGTCTCTAAATGTTATGGCCACGTTTTTACTTGGCACTGACCAGAATCCCTTTAATTCCATCAGATAAAGATTTTCATACCCTCCAAGGGGCAATAGGATGTCAACAACTTAACACACAACTTAACACACATTGTTAACCTCATTACTTTTGTTATCTGCCTCCTACTCTCTGTGATCACATTGACCAAATGCGAAGGAGACAGAAATAAATTGGCCAAGTACAACTACCCTTTACATATTACTAGAGAGAGCTTCCTCACTGGAAATTGCTACATAGATGAAATCACAGCACTTGTAAATGGGCCAGACCTGGTTCAAGCTGAACTAGTACCTGACGTTCCAGACTCACATGAAATGGGACATTCATTATTCAACTAACTATTTACAAAATGTCTATCCATAGCAGGAGGGGGAAAATCACATCAGGGAAAAAATGCTCTTCCAGGAGGTAGCCTTGATTTGGTTGAACATCAAGTCCTTGCTTCTATGTTGCCCATGATTTGTTTGAAGCCTAAAAAAGGAACTATAGCTAACTAGTGTCTCTCAGGGGTGGGGAACCCACAGCCTCAAGGCCACATGTGGCCCTCTAGATCCTCAAGTGCAGCCCTTTGACTGGATCCAAGCTTCACAGAAAAAGATTCCCTTAATAAAAGGATTTGTTCTGTAAAACTTGGACTCAGTCAAAAGGCACTATCTAGAAGGTCACATGTGGCCTCAAGGCCACAGGTTCCCCACCCCCCGCTCTACACTTTCTTGTACTCAATCAATTGGGATTACATCAACATTCATTGCCCTAGCACTCATAAGCAACCAAGTCTGGGTGACTGTTACAGATCCCCTTAGAGGAAAAATAGTTTCCCACATACAATTTCATTGAATAATCTTCCAATAGCAATAGGAAAATAGGGGGGGAAATTCCTCATTATAACTTCTCTACTGCCCCAGTCCCACCTCTACCTCCAATGCACACACACACACACACACACACACACACACACACACACACACTTCCCCATACCCAAACTATACAATTAGAAACCATTTTTTCCCCTCTTACTTGTACTTGAATTAAAGCACTCCAGCAAAAGTCTAGTGGGTAGTCAAATTGTAGTAAAAGAAGCCTCTATCTCCTATTCTTGGGTGTTAACTTTACAATCCCATGTCACAATCAGGGTTACATAAAAGAAAAATTAGGCAGAAAGGGAGGATTTAAAGATTGTCTTATTATCATTTCCTCTACTAAAGTATGTCTTTTCCATTATATCTTGGTTTCATTTCTATATACTTCTGGATTCTTTACCATTTTCTTGTCCCAGAAAATAATTCCACCAAAAAATAAGCAATTAAAAAGGCCCTTTATATTTTAAAAATGGATAGACCCCGAAACAAATGCTAAAAAAATAACATTGTTAATAAGTTGAAAGAAATGCCTTATTATTTTTAATGTATTTAGACCATTCCTCCATTAAAGGTATCCTCTGATGCCAGGTGAAAATGACAAAGCTACCTTATTTACTTATTCAGTATAATACCAACCAAACTGCTTAATGATTATTTTACAGAACTAGAAAAATAATAACAAAATTCACATGGAAGAATAAAAGATTAAGAATCTCAAAGAAAATAATGAATGAAAGAGGGAAAGAAGCAGATCCAGCTGTACCATATCTTAAACTCCTTCAAAGCAGTAACCATCAAAATAATTTGGTACTAGTTAAAAATAGAAAACCCAATCTAAAGAACAGATTAGGCACACAACAATAGAATAAATGAACCTAGTGTCCAAACCTAGCGGGGTAAGACCTCCCTAGCTGGCAAAACCTTCTGGGAAAATTGGAATGCAGTTTGTCAGAAGTTAGGTACAAACCAACATCCCACACAGTATATAAAGATAATCTCCAAATACACACATAATTTAAAGGTGACAAATTAAACAAATTAGAGGAGAAAGGAAGAAATTGCCCTTCAAAACTAAAGATAGAGAAAGAGTTTATGACCAATCAGAGGACAGAGAGTTCTGATTATAGAAAATAAATTGAAAATTTTGCTTACATAAAATAAATAGGCTATATACTAACAAAGCCAATGCAGCTAAAATCAGAAGAAAACAGCCAACTGGTTAAAAAATCTTTTCAAAAAGTTTCTCTGACAAAGGTCTTATTTTTAAGATATATATAAAGAACCTATTAAAATTTATAAGAAAGGGGGTCAGAGCCAAGATGGCAGAGGAGAAAGACTCATGTACTCTAGCTCTTCCCCCACAGCCCATAAAATACTGTAAAGAAACACTGTCAACAAACTCTAGAGCAGCAGAAGTCACAGAATGACAGAGTGGAGGAGATTTCCAGTCCAGGGTGACCTAGAAGGCTGACAGGAAAGGTCTATCACACTCAACACAGAGCAGAGTGCAGCCCAGTCTTGGCACCAAGGCACCAGGAGAAACAGGGCCAGAGCAAGTAGCAGGGGCAGAATCCTCAGTAGCCATGGAGGTTTACAGGTCCCTCAACTCACAGGTGACAAAGAGACTTCAAAGGTCAGTGAGAGGGCTTTTTCACCTCTTTGACAAGGGAGGAGGGTTGTCCCCTAGCCCTGGCCCCAGGCAACAGGCGATAGCAGCTGCAGCAGCAGCAGGCAGTGGTGGCTAGGCTGTGGTGGTGGTAGCCAGGGGGAGGCGGCAACCAGCTTGCATTGTTGAAGCCTCAGTTTAAAGCCCCTGGGGGAATTGAGCAGCTGATCTGAATCTCAGCCTCCAGCTAGGCCAGGGAGTAAACTCCTCTCCCTTGACTGTGACACCTTGGAGGAACTGTGATCTGACAGGTCCCCAGAGTATACACTACTCTTGACAAAATACCCAAAAGTCAGGTAACTGGTTGGGGAAAATGCCAAAAAAAGGAGGAAAAAATAAGATCACAGAAGGTTGCTTTCTTGATGAAAAGGTATTTTCTTCCATCTTTTCAGATGAGGAAGAACAATATTTACCATCAGGGGAAGACATAAAAGTCAAGGCTTCTGCATCCAAAACCTCCAAAATTAATATGCAATGGTTCCAGGCCATGGAAGAGCTCAAAAACGATTTTGAAAATAAAGTAAGAGAGGTGGAGGAAAAATTGAGGAGAGAAATGAAAGTGATACAAGAAAATCACAAAAAGGGAGTGAACAGCTTGCTACAGGAGTCCCAAAAAATGCTGGAGAAAATAATACCTGTAAAAGAAGGTAACTCAATTGGCAAAAGGGTGCAAAAAGCCAATGAAGAGAAGAATGCTTCAAAAGGCAGAATTGCCCAAATGGAAAAGGAGGTTCAAAAGGTCACTGAAGAAAATGGTTCTTTAAAAATTGGAATGCAAGAGATGTGAGCTAATCACTTTATGAGAAATCAAGAAATTGCAAAACAAAACCAAAAGAATGAAAAAATGGAAGATAATGTGAAATATCTCACTGGAAAAACAACTGACCTGGAAAATAGATCCAGGAGAGACAATTTAAAAATTATGAGAATACCTGAAAGCCATCATCAAAAAAAAAGAGCCTACACATCATCTTTCATGAAATTATCAAGGAAAAGTTCCTTGATATTCAAGAACCAGAGGGCAAAATAAATATTGAAAGAATCCACTGATCACCTCCTAGGAATATTGTAGCCAAATTCCAGAGTTACCAGGTCAAGGAGAAAATATTGCAAGCAGCTAGAAAGAAACAATTCAAGTATTGTGGAAATACAATCATGATAACACAAGATCTAGCAGCTTCTACATTAAGGGACTGAAGGGCTTGTAATATCATATTCCAGAAGTCAAAGGAACTAAGATCGAAACCAAGAGTCATCTACCCAACAAAACTGAGTATAATACTTCAGGGGAAAAAGTGGTCATTCAATGAAATAGAGGATTTTCAAGCACTCTTGATGAAAAGACCAGAGCTAAAAAGAAAATTTGACTTTTAAACCCAAGAATCAAGAGAAGCATGAAAAGGTAAAGAGGAAAGAGAAATCACAAAGGACTTACTAAGGTTGAACTGTTTACATTCCTACATGAAAAGATAATATTTGTAACTCTTGAAACTTTTCTCAGTATCTGGGTAGTTGGAGAAATTATACACAGAGAGAGAAAGAGAGCGAGACAGAGAGAGAGAGAAAGAGAGAGACAGAAAGGCAGAGAGCACAGGGTGAGTTGAATAGGAAGGGATCATATCTAAAAAAATAAAATTAAGGGATGAGAGAGGAATATATTGGGAGGTGAAAGGGAGAAATGGAATGGGGCAAATTATTCCTCATAGAGGAGACAAGAAAAAGCTTGTCCAATGGAGGGGGAAAGAGGGGAGGTGAGAGGGAAAAGTGAAGCTTATTCTCATTACATTTTACTGAAGGAAGGAATAACATGTACACTCAATTTGGTATGAAAATCTATCCTACACTAAAGGAAAGTAGGGAAGAAGGGGATAAGCAGGGTGGGGGGGATGATGGAAGGGAGGGCAAATGGGAGGAGGGAGTAATTAGAAGTAAACACTCTTGGGGAAGGATAAGGTCAAAAGAGAGAATAGAAGAGATGGGGAGCAAAATAGGATGGAGGGAAATATAGTTAGTCTTACACAAAATGACTATTATGGAAGCCATTCGCAAAACTACACATATATAGCCTACATTGAATTGCTTGCCTTCTCAGTGGGGATGGGTGAGGAGGGGGGAAGGAAGAGAAGTTGGAACTTAAAGTTTTAGGAACAATGTTGAGAATTGTTTTTGCATCCAACTAGGAAATAAGGAATACTGGTAATGGGGTATAGAAATTTATCTTATCCTAAAGCACAAGAGAGAATATGGAATAAGGGAAGGGAGGTGTGTTAGAAAGGAAGGCACATTGGTGGAAGAGGCAATCAGAATTCATGGTGTTTCAGAGGTGGGGAGAGATGGGGAGAAAATGTGGAACTCAAAATGTGGTGGAAATTAATGAAGAAAGAAAGAAAGAAAGAAAGAAAGAAAGAAAGAAAGAAAGAAAGAAAGAAAGAAAAGAAAGGAAAGAAAGGAAGGAAGGAAGGAAGGAAGGAAGGAAGGAAGGAAGGAAGGAAGGAAGGAAGGAAGGAAGGAAGGAAGGAAGGAAGAAGGAAGGAAGGAAGGAAGGAAGGAAGAAAGAGAGAAAGAAAGAAAGAGAGAAAGAGAGAAAGAAAGGAAGGAAGGAAGGAAGGAAGGAAGGAAGGAAGAGAGAAAGAAAGAAAGAGAGAAAGAAAGAAAGAAAGGAAAGAAGGAAGGAAGGAAAAGAAAGAAAAAGAGAGAAAGGAAGAAAGAGAGAGAAAGGAAGGAAGAAAGAAGGAAAGAATGAAAGAAAGAGAGAGAAAGAAAGAAAGGAAGGAAGGAAGGAAGGAAGAAAGAAAGAAAGAAAGTAAGAAAGAAAGAAAGAAAGAAAGAAAGAAAGAAAGAAAGAAAGAAAGAAAGAAAGAAAGAAAGAAAGAAAGAAAGAAAGAAAGAAAGAAAGAAAGGAAAGGAAGGAAGGAAGGAAGGAAGGAAGGAAGGAAGGAAGGAAGGAAGAAAGAAAGAAAGAAAGAAAGAAAGAAAGAAAGAAAGAAAGAAAGAAAGAAAGAAAGAAAAAGAAAAGAAAAGAAAAGAAAATTTATAAGAAAAAGAACTATTTACCAGAGATAAACGGTCAAAGAATATAAACAGGCAGTTTTCTAAGGAAGAAATCTGAGCAATCAATAACCGTATGACAAAATACTCCAAATCACTAATAATCAGAAAAATTCAAATGAAAGGAACTCCAACCTTCTAATTCACATCCATGAGAATGGCAAAGTTTACAAAAAAAAGGAAAATGGCAAATGTTGGAGGAACTGCTGCAGCAAAATAGACACAGAGGTGCACTGTTGGTAGAGTTGTGAATTGATCCCGTCTTTCTAGAAAGCATTTTGAAACTATGTTGAAAAGCTTACTAAAGTCTTCATACTATTTGACTCAGTGATACCAGTACTAATCATATAAGGCAGCATAGGAACCAAAGGAAAAGCTTCCCTTTGTACAAAAATGTTTATGACAGTTCTTTTTTTGTTTCAGCAAAGACATAGAAGCTAAGGGAGTGCCTATCAATTGAGGAACGGGTGGAACATATTCTTGTATATGAATGTACTAAAATACTATTGTGCCATAAAAAATAACAAAGGGATAGTTTCAGAAAAACCTAGGAAGACTTGTTTGAACTGATGCCGCAAAATCAGGATAATCAGGAGAACAATTTATACAATAGCAATATTACACAGAAAAGCAACTTAGAAAGACCTAAGAACTCAGATCAATGCAATGACCAACCACAATTCCAAAACACTGTTGATAAAAAATGTTACTCACCCCTTGATAAAGAGATAATGGACTCAAGCTGAGGAGTAAGGCATAAGTTTATGGACATATCTATGGTGGGAATTTATTTTGCTTGACTAAGAGGGTTTTTATTTGGTTTTTGGTTTTGTTCTTTGTAATGCTGGCTTGCTAGGGTAAAGTGGATAAGGATAAGGATAGACTAGGAAAAAAAGGAAAGAATTTCATTGACATTTTTAATGAAGAGAAAATAATAACAATAACTAACTGTGTCAGGCACTGTGCTACATGCTTTACAAATGTTATCTCATTTGATCCTCAGAAGAACAGAAGGTAGCTAAGAAAGAAGAACAAACAAGGAAGCTATGAGTTGAATTTATTATATACTTGAAAAGAAAATTGTGCCTAGCAAAGATTTTCAGCCACATATATAATCTATTTTTCCTGTTCCACTATATATGGAAAGGCCCATTTTATTTAGTGCTTGCTAAATTCAGAATAAAGAATACATATTTTAAAAATTAAGCAGAAATTTTAAAATGTAACTTTAAGAACAATAAGATTTTGGGCTGAACATCTGCTCTCTGTCTCTCTCAGTAGGAGAAAATGAAGGGGGAGGGCATGCCATTACGTCGCTCTGAATCAGTCCCCTCACAGGGTAAATAAAGTTCAGTAACAATAAGACATGCCTGTCTACCCAGTCGCAAGCATGTCCAATCTGACCCTAATGAGTTTAGGTTGCTGAGGCTGATGGAATAGTTCATCCTCAACTACTGCCTTTTATGTACCACTTCCATCTCTCCCAGCTTTAAATGCCATTACTTAAAACACTTCTAAAGCTGCTACAGCTCCCAATCAAATGGCATAAAATTCAGTCTCTTCCCAACTTTGTGCCTATGCATACATATTCACCAGTTTTCCCTTCTCTCTCTTCTCCTTCTCTCTCCTCCTCCTCCTTTTCTCTTCCTTCTTTCTCTCCCTCTCTCCCTCCCCCGGCCCCGCCCTCTCTCTCCCCACCCCCTCTCCTCTCTGAACTCAGTCTCCTTAGAAGTGCGCTAGTCACGTATGTGCCCATCCCACTGCTGATCAGCAGAGAAGCTTCAATCTGATTAATTTCTGATCTGAATCAATTTGCACATGTGCACATACACACACCCCAGAAAACTTGATGCTCCTGAAAGCTCACCGTATTTGTGCCAGACAGAGTAGGTATCAGATCAGCTTTAGCTCTACTACAACCCAGAACTCAAGGGATCTACCACCTTCAGCCTCCCCAGTAGCTAGAATTCCAAGCATGCCTTCTCTCCTCTGAGAGGTTTCTCTCTTATTTTGAAACTGAGGTTATCCTTAGTTCTGAAATTTTTCCTTTGCCACAGAAATTCTTCTCCAATACCCTATTATACTTGATCAGTGCATGGAGGTGACCCTGAATTCTCATTAGCTAAGACAGTAAAGAATAATAAAGTCATATTAAGTTTGAGTGGCTTTGAATTTGGCCCAACTACATAACATATCTGTCTCTTGGAGACCATTCTAGCTAAGTAGGGAGAGGTTCATCAGTAGGATGATCATTGAATGAAAATTTGGGAGCCAATCATGAAGACCACCTACATATGTACAAAGATACAATAATTTATATACATGGAAAGAATATTCACACCAGTTCTTCAAAAAATATTGCTGTATATTTAGATGTATATCAAACATAACCATACCCAATATTTAAGGGAAACATGAGAAGAATTACCAAGTTACCAGCACTGAATAAACTGGGAACTTCATAATCCTGCTAAATAAGGGAAAGCTTGAGGAGTCAAGTGTCTCTATAGGCATGATTAATTGGGGTCCTCCAATAGATGGAGCTGACTGTATTCAGGACTTAAGTCAGTTCGGGATAAAAAGGTGAAAGGTATTCTGGCTCTCCTGCTTTAAATCTAAACCTTTAAAGCAGCCTTCCTACTTAGAAATATGCATAATTACTCCCCTCCCCAATTCTTTGGGGAATTGGTATTAATAACTACTTACAATAGAACCTTCAGATTAAATAGACATAAAATTAAATTTTATCTCCTCCAGCATATTTTCCTAATATACTAAGCTCCCTTTAGTCAGAGGAGGAGGGGTTTTGTATTTATTAATTTAATCCTAAAAGCTATAAAATAGACTAAATTTTTCTCTTCTGATTTGTTTCTTTATGTCTTTCTTGAATGAGCTGTATCAGTCAAATTACACTTTATTTGGAGAAGACAAAAAAATGAGCAGAATGGGATAAATTAGGCAAAGGTTTTGGAATTATTTGTTGTTCTTGTGAGTTATGCAAGAAGAACTTTTAAACCCAAATACATAAATAAAATTCTTATCTACAAATGAAGATTCCATGAAAAATTAAGTGCCAGTCAGATTTTTAAAGAGAATATCATTGTTTTATTTCCTGTCACGGTTTAGAAAGCTCTGGTGTGATTTTGGATATGGACAAGGTTGGAGGACACAACTCATTCCAAGAAATGCATGGGAGGGCTGTTAAGTGACTCTTCATAGAGAGGGAGTAAAAATAGCAGTTAAGTGAGCAGTAACGTGAGTTCTGATCATTAGAATGGATAGGTAAAAATGATCGTATGAAAAAGATCATTTTTCTTTTAATTTTTCTTTTCAAAGAGTGACAGAATAGGCCCCATATCTTGATTAATGATCCTACATGTTTTACCTACTACTCTCAACCAGGAAACAGTCAATAGAGCATTTATAATAGAAGAATCAAAGTAGTTTTGCAGAATTGGGATGACGCAGTTGGAAGTTTGAAAAGTAAGTTAGTATTATGTTTATACGAATTCCTTTGTGCAATTCCTTGTGAAAGGACTAAATAAATATCCTTTGGGTTCTTACAGTTCTTTGTAATGGATGCTAATTTACCTCACCTCCACTGTCCTCAAACATTTCTCCTTTTTAACAATGTCCTTGTGAAATGTTGTTGTTTTTCAGTTGTTTCCAGTGTGTCCAACTTTTTGAGACCTCACTTCGGGGTTTTCTTAGCCAATATACCAGAGTAGTTTGCCATTTCTTTCTCCAGCCTATTTTATAGATGAGGAAACTGAAGCAAACAGGGTGAACTGACTTGCGCAGTTTCACACAGTTAGTAAATAAGCGTCTGAGGCCAGATTTGAACTCAGGAAGATGAATCTTCCTGACTCCAGGTCTGTCATTCTATCCACTGCAACACCTAGCTGCCCTTGAAAAATAGGCTATTAAGAAATCTTAGGCACTTATTAAGCATGGCTACAAAGTCCACTAAGGTAGGGCTGACCTATTTTAAACCACATTTAGTATACTGGAAAGAGTATTAGACTCACATTCAAGACATCTGAATTCAAGGCCTGTCTTAAATATTACCTATGTGGCCATGGGCAAACCTCTAAACCTGTCAGAGCTTCAAGTGCCTCATATTGGGGAAATATATGGAGGAAATGCTATTTATGCTACCTACCTCACAGCATGATTGGAAAGAAACTGTAAAGAGCTATATAAATGTAATTATTTATGATTATTATATTAGCAGCATCAATGAATGAGTAAATCTGCTCGCTATCATATATCTATCGACACTTTTTTTTCTGTTCCAGCAATTTTGTCAGTGTATGGAACTTCTGGTGAGAAAATTACCCTTACCAATCTATTGTTGTTGTTCAGCCACGCCAGTCATGTCCGTATCTTTGTGACCCCATTTGGGATTTTCTTGGCAAAGATACTGGAGTGATTTGCCATTTCCTCCTTCAGCTCATTTTACAGATGAAAAAGCAGGGAAACAGGATTAAGTAACTTGCCCAGCTAATGAATGTCTGAGGCCAGATTTGACCTCAAGAAGATGAGTCTAATTCTAGAATGAGCACTCTATCCACTGTGCCACCTAGCTGCCCACCTCTACCAATGTAGATAAACAATTGTTTTACAACATACAGTCTTAGAGAGTTGCCTAAGCATGCTGAAAGGTTAAGTGTTTAAATATCCAGTATGTGTTGGGACAGAACTTGAACCCAAATCTTCCTAACTTAGCAGTCCATTCTTCCTCTTCTATTCCATATTTCCTCATTATCCACAGACACAGCTTTAATCAAATACCATCATCTGGTCTTAAAGACTTAAGACTATAACATTAAAGCTGAAAGGAGCCCTTAGATTTCATAAAGATCTCTCATTTTACACATTAGGAAAATGAGACCCAGAGAGTCAAAGAGATTTGCCCAGGATTATAGTACAAGGGTGTGGCAACACCTATTCCAGAATCCAGGTCTTATAACACTAAATTTCATGTTGTTGGGGGAGAAGATACACAGATTCATGGAAGATTGCTTGATAATTCCTGATTTGTGTTGAGAAGCACAGAATATATGCAGCATCAGTCAATAGAACCCAATTTATCTTCTAGCCTTGTATCCTTAAAAAGAAAATGTTCCATCCTGTTCTCGTCACTGAAAGCATGAACTGCCATTGTTAGCCTGGTATTTTCCCCACTACCTAGGTGAAGTCAGTCCTGGCAGGTCAAGTAGGTTCATAGCATGTGGAGCTTGTGAAACAGGCATGCCACCAGGACAATTTGCCAGCAGTGTGCACTCCAGGAGAGGGAAAAAACTGAGACTTGTCACTCTACAGGGAGGAGAGCTACACAGCTAAAGATACCATTTTAAGATGAAATTTGTGGGAGACTGATCCAAAAGGATAAAGTAAGAAAATTGAAGGAAGTCAGGCTGGACACATCCTAAACATGCATCCAAAAAAGAAAGAAAGAAACATTGAAGAGAAGAGGAAAAAAGGGGAAAAATTAATTTAGACTAAATAAAGAGTGCCAACACAATTGCAAAATACTGGAGAGCAAATGAATCATAGAATCAGATAAAATACCAGCAGGAACTGGAATTAAAACACAGAGAGATATGCACATGCAGTATCCTAAGAATCATCTTCAAGTGGATAAATGATCCAATCAAAAAAAAAATGAGCATTGGCAGTGCTGAAAAAAAGTCCCCCAAATTAAAATAACCAAACCAAAAAAAGAGTTTGAAAAAAAAGCCAGAAACTCTAATTTGTGGTGCTTCACTGTTGTTAAAAACTCCTGGTAAAACTGGTTTTGTATGACCATTGCTCCCTTGCTATGAGATTATTCTCAAGTCCCCCAGTTTAGCTTATCTCCAGCATACCAATCTATAGGCAGAACAAAAAACTTCCTTGAACCAGGTTATACCAATATATTTAGTAACTGTATGACCATGAGGAAGTCATTAGCTTCTGTCTACCTCAGTTTCCTCAATTGCAAAATACGGAAAATAGTAGAACCTGCTCCCCAGAGTTGTTATGAAGATCAAATGAATTACTATGTGTTAAGCATAGGGCTTGGTATGTAGTAAATACTTTGAAAATGCTTGTTTCCTTCCTTTCGGTACTGGTGCATGTGTGAGGCAGTTGACCAAGACTTTAAATGCTTCTTCACACATCTGTCCAAAATCCACAAAGGGCTTTCTTATTCAAAACATCTTTGTGCTTATTGTGTTTCTACTTCTGCTCCTGTCCTATCATATCTATTCAAGAGAGGTCATTCAGTGGCTTACCAATAGCATCTTAGTTTTAACAAATTTTCAACAGTGACCACTACATGATTTTTTTACATCCTCACATCTTGAAGAGTTATTGACTGTGGCCAAATCAGTAATGCCACTACCTTCTCAGAGACAATGCTCACATCTTGTTGGGATACAATGTGACCAACAGAGTTGGCAGAGGTTCTACAAAACTGACATCCATCAATTGAAAGTTTCAGGACATTTTCCTCTAGTTGATTCAACACTTTCTTTGGTCTCTCCTCATGCTCTTCCAGGGACTACTCATAGACAATGATGTCATCTAGGTACACTAGCATTTGCATGTAATTCATGTCACCAATTACTTTCTTCATAACCTTTTCCACCTTTGGAAGGTGGAAGGTATCCTAAAATACCCTGGGGCACATGTTCAAACTGGCAAAACTCCAGTTGTACAGATAAAAGCAGTGTTTATGTTCTTCTGCCACAAGAAATTGACAATAGTGCAAACCATGCAAATTCGATGCAGAAAACCATTGGCTGCCTAATAAATAGCTGAGGCCTTCTCAAATCTTTGGCATGGTATATTGGTTTACTTAGATTCTCTTGTTCAAAGTCCAGTAGTCTACACAGATTAATCTTTCTATTCTTCTTTGAAACTATGGACTATGTATTGGAGGCTATTAGACTCAGTGATGATACTATTTACCATCAGATTCTTGAGATGTTCTCTAAGGTCATCCATCACCGCCAAAAAGATGTTTCTAGTTCTTTCCCAGAATGGTCATGGATCAGTAAACTGAATTTTGTTGATTATTTCGCCACTGATGCAGTGAGAACACCCCTATCCTCTTGCCAAGCATCTGTCTCAGTCATTTCTTCCATTTTTCTGGCACCAAAAATCCCCAAAGTCAAATATCTAAGGGAGTCTTTCAATAGTAGAAGACTAAAACATGCCCTTATGACAGTCATTGTCACCATCTGGCCTTAATTTCCCATATGCCTCCAAGCAAGCTTCATGAATGCTTAAAGCTTGTAGGTATTGTCCGAGCTTGTTGTTTGTAATATTTATCTCATAATCTGAACAGACTCTAATTGGTTCTAATTAGTTCTGACATTCCATTGCTACCTAAAAGGTCTGAATAAATCAGAGTCAAAATATCAATTACTTTGTTGACACTAGCAATATTTTCAGGAAATTGCAAGGTCACTTAAATGTATTCCAAGTGTGGGTAGTTTTTGTCACTCAGTCCTACAAACCCAAAAGCCCCAAGGAGTTAGAAAGATATTTTCTTTAAATGTGTCTCATAGAATGATTGGAATACAACAGTCACTTCAGCTCCACTGTCCAGGATAGCAATATAATTCACATTCCCTTTTTTATATACATTTCTGTATGAGGTTCTATGAGACCAGGTAGAAAAGAGGCACTAGAAATCACTAATGAGGTCATTGTCAATGCTTTGGAGACTAGAGTGACCTTCTCCCCTGACCCCATTTCCTTTTCTCTGACGCTGGTCCTGTCAGTCCCTGAAGTATCAAGGTTTCATTCTTTTCTTGAGTACATTTAGTCATGCATGGTTAAATGTCTTAGCATGAATTAAATCTACCTCTCCAATCTTTTCCAGATGACAGTGTATGAACATTAATCTGTTGTGGGCTCGATGTCTCTAAGCCAGGACCTTTCCTTGGATTCAAGGATTCCAGTGTTAAACTTTGTACTGTCCTTCAGATGTGTTCTTGTGTGCCTCTTTTGTATTTTCACATCACCAGAGTAATTGTTCCACTTCATATGTTTGGTCTATGTTTTGATATGAGTTGGGGTTTCCCAATGAGTATCATTCCTGCATGTCAGGCTATCCAGTTGTATGATGAATTCACTATATTTGACAACTGCACAGTACTCCATCCATCCTGACTTCATCCTTCATTTCAGGCATTACTGCCCATAGCTTTACTACTAATCTAGAGCTAAGAGAATGGAAACTTCTCAGAGTTGTCTGTGCTGCTCTTTGCAACCATTCATGTTTGAGAGGGGGAAATTAGACTTAGCACCTGTTTTCTGGAAGTTGGACTTTCGTGTTAGAAGAGGTTAGTGGCTGATTGAACAAATCAGATCCCCTATTATTTACATATCTGAGGGACTTGGAAGTTCTGCTTAAGGGAATTATTTGTCAATGAAAGGATGCAGCATTTTTCTTAGCACTTGTTAAAGGTAGACATGAGTTAAAAGAGCTTGTCGGGGGGGCGGAGCCAAGATGGCGGAGTAGAAAGATGCACATACACATAGCTCTGAACTCACAACCCACAGAACATCTGTAAAAAGGAACTTATGGCGAATTCTGGAGCAGTAGAGGCCACAGAACAGTGGAGTGAAGGAGATTTCTGTTCCAGAGGGACCTGCAAACTTCTCGCAAAAAGTCCTTCACGCCGCAGACTGGGCACCGGGACTGGGAGCCGAGTACAGCGCGGCACCAAGAGGAGCAGATCCGAGCAGGCTTCAGGGACGGGATCTCCAGCAGCCACGCGGGTCCCTCCACCCACAGGTGACGGGGTTGGTCAGAGGGTCTCTTTGGCGGGTCGAGAGGGGAGTGGGGTGCCCCCATAACTCAGGCCCCCTCGGGAGGCAGCAGCTGAGGCAGCAGCAGACCAGGGCTCCCCAAGCAGGCAAGAGCCTGGATCCATTGTTGAAGGTCTCTGCATAAACCCCCTGAGGGAACTGAGCCTGAGAGGCGGCCCTGCCCCCACCTGAGCACCTGAACTTAATCTCACACTGAATAGCAACCCTGCTCCCGCCCAAAGCTCTGAGGCTGGGAAGCAGCATTTGAATCTCAGACCCCAAGCACTGGCTGGGAGGATCAGGAGGCGAGATGGGTGTGAGGAGAATATTCAGAGGTCAAGTCACTGGCTCGGAAAATGCCCAGAAAAGGGAAAAGAAATAAGACTATAGAAGGTTACTTTCTTGGTGAACAGGCATTTCCTCCCTTCCTTTCTGATGAGGAAGAACAATGCTTACCATCAGGCAAAGACACAGAAATCAAGGCTTCTGTATCCCAGCCCACTCAATGGGCTCAGGCCATGGAAGAGCTCAAAAAGAATTTTGAAAATCAAGTTAGAGAGGTGGAGGAAAAGCTGGGAAGAGAAATGAGAGACATGCGGTCAAAGCATGAACAGCAGGTCAGCACCCTGCTAAAGGGGACCCAAAAAAATGCTGAAGAAAATAATACCTTCAAAAATCGGCTAACTCAATTGGCAGAAGAGGTTCAAAAAGCCAATGAGGAGAAGAATGCTTTCAAAAGCAGAATTAGCCAAATGGAAAAGGAGGTTCAAAAGCTCACTGAATAAAATAGTTCTTTCAAAATTAGAATGGAACAGATGGAGGCTAAGGACTTTATGAGAAACCAAGAAATCACAAAACAAAACCAAAAGAATGAAAAAATGGAAGATAATGTGAAATATCTCATTGGAAAAACAACTGACCTGGAAAATAGATCCAGGAGAGACAATATAAAAATTATGGGACTACCTGAAAGCCATGATGAGAAAAAGAGCCTAGACATAATCTTTCATGAAATTATCAAGGAAAACTGCCCTGAGATTCTAGAACCAGAGGGCAAAATAAATATTCAAGGAATCCACAGAACACCGCCTGAAAGAGATCCAAAAAGAGAAACTCCTAGGAACATTGTGCCCAAATTCCAGAGTTCCCAGGTCAAGGAGAAAATATTGCAAGCAGCTAGAAAGAAACAATTCAAGTATTGTGGAAATACAATCAGGATAACACAAGATCTAGCAGCTTCTACATTAAGGGATCAAAGGGCATGGAATAGGATATTCCAGAAGTCAAAGGAACTAGGACTAAAACCAAGAATCACCTACCCAGCAAAACTGAGTATAATACTTCAGGGGAAAAATTGGTCTTTCAATGAAATACAGGACTTTCAAGCATTCTTGATGAAAAGACCAGAGCTGAAAAGAAAATTTGACTTTCAAACACAAGAATGAAGAGAAGCATGAAAAGGTGAACAGCAAAGAGAAGTCATAAGGGACTTACTAAAGTTGAACTGTTTATATTCCTACATGGAAAGACAATATTTGTAACTCTTGAAACTTTTCAGTATCTGGGTACTGGGTGGGATTACACACACACACATGCACACACGCACACACACATAGAGACAGAGTGCACAGAGTGAATTGAAGAGGATGGGATCATATCTTAAAAAAATGAAATCAAGCAGTGACAGAGAAATATATTGAGAGGAGAAAGGGAGAAATGGAATGGGGCAAATTATCTCTCATAAAAGAGGCAAGCAAAAGACTTATTAGTGGAGGGATAAAGAGGGGAGGTGAGAGAAAAACATGAAGTTTACTCTCATCACATTCCACTAAAGGAAGGAATAAAATGCACACTCATTTTGGTATGAAAACCTATGTTACAATACAGAAAAGTGGGGGATGAGGGGATAAGCAGGGTGGGGGGGGATGATGGAAGGGAGGGCATAGGGAGGAGGGAGCAATTTAAGGTCGACACTCATGGGGAGGGACAGGATCAAAAGAGAATAGAAGTAATGGGGGACAGGATAGGATGGAGGGAAATATAGGTAGTCTTATACAACACAACTATTATGGAAGTCATTTGCAAAACTACACAGATTTGGCCTATATTGAATTGCTTGCCTTCCAAAGGGAAGGGGTGGGGAGGGAGGGAGGTAAAGAAGTTGGAACTCAAAGTGTTAGGAACAACTGTCGAGTAATGTTCTTGCCACTAGGAAATAAGAAATACTGGTAAAGGGGTATAGAAAGTTATGTGGCCCTACAGGACAAAAGAGAAGATGGAGACAAGGGCAGAGAGGGATGATAGAAGAGAGAGCAGATTGGTCATAGGGGCAATTAGAATGCTTGGTGTTTGGGGGGGAGAGGGGATAAAAGGGGAGGAAATTTGGAACCCAAAATTTTGTTAAAATGAATGTCAAATAAATAAATATAAAAAAAAAAAAAAAAGAGCTTGTCATTGCTTCATCAGCTTGTAGAGTGGAAGAGAAGCAGCTTTGCCCAGGAGAATGGTATAGAATAGAAGGGGAGAGCTAAAAGAAAATTGACTCTGTGTAATGCAGATTTTTCCTAAAGGGACCAAGGACATCAAGACCTGAAATTCAGAGTTATTAGTTACAACAGGTTTCCTCATTTCCTCATTCATTCCTGATTTTTGAGTGTAAGTGTGGGCCCTACCTTTTCTATGCATTCTGTGTACATTTATAGGAAAGTATACTTGAAGTCTGAGTGTATTGTTACACTTTGCTTATTTGTGATTTTGCTTATTATTTAGTAAATTTTATGTTATTATTATTATGACTTCCTCTCAGTAAATGTTTTATATTTAAGAGTTTTTGGTGTCGTTTTAATTGATTTGTGTGAAGGGGAAGCACACTGGTGGGGGCTCAGAAGCTATGGTTTTGAGTGTAGATGTGTATTTTCCACTACCATGGTTACACTTAGAATCTTGAGAAAGTTGTGTGTTGTAGAAGTACAGATATCCCTCTGAGGAACCACTTCTAAACTACTGGAGTGAGTGTAGGTAGGGTGAGAAAACCAAGAGGAAAGAGTGCCTAGAGAGTGGGGGAGGAACATCAATGTTACACCTGTATTTTATACAGCAGAAGAGAGAAATAGATTGGACAATCTGCAGAACATAGCAGTACTCACATCCTTTTTATTGAACTTTAGACTGGTTCAGTTATTCTGGAAAGCAATTTGGAATTATGTTTGAAAAGTCATTAAGCTATTTATACTCTATAACCCAGCTACCCCATTATTGTGCATGTACTTCAAGGAAGTTTTAAAAAACACACAGACAGAAATCCCATATATAGCAAAATATTCATAAAAGCACTTTTAGGGGTAGAAAAAAACTGGAAACAAAGTTGGTGCCTATTTGGGGGTAAATGACTGAATAAAGTTATATGAACATTTTGGAATTCTATTACAGTATAAGAAATGATAACTATTAGAAGCTCAGAGAAACATTGCAGACTCCTATGCAGGGAGAAGAAAGTGGGACTAGGAAAACAAACAATATGGACAATGATTCCCACAATATCAATGAAAACAACATTAACAAGGCATCTAAACTCAGATTAAAGGCTTTGTATCTGCTGATCTCCCTGGATTTAACTCCATGGAATAAGCTTCAATCACTTCTCACTGAGTACTTTCCAGTGGGTCTCCTCCTCTCCCTCTTTCCTGTCATGTATTCTCTTCCCCCATTAGTCTATAAACTGCTTGAGGGTAGGGAGTATATTTTTCTTATTTGTATTCCCAGTGTTTAACCAAGTGCCAAGCACATGTTGTTGTTGTTGTTCAGTCATTTCAATAGTGTCCGATTTTTCATGACCCCATTTGGGGTTTTATTAGCAAGATACTAGAGTGGTTTACCATTTCCTTCTCCACTTCATTTTATAGATGAGGAAACTGAGGTAAACAGAGTATAGTGACTTGACCAGGCTCACACTAGTGGAGGCCAGATTTGAACTCACTACAATGACTCCTATCCCAACACTCTATCCACTATGTCTGGCACATAGTAGGTGCTTAATAAGTGTTTACTGAGAAAGGCAGAGACGAGATGGCAGAGTAGAAGGACAGACATGCACTTGCTCTCCCCCAATAGCCCTTAAAATACTTGTAAAAAATGACTCTAAACAAATTCTAGAGCAGCAGAAGCCACAAAATGACAGAATGAAAGAAATTTCCAGTCCAAGACAGCATGGAAGGCTGAGAGGAAGGGTTTATTGTGCTGGACATCAAGCAAAGTGGCAGCTGCCATGTGGCACAGACAGTGCTGGAGCAGGCTTCAGAGCCCTGATCCATGGGCAGTTGCTGCAGTTTCAAGATTTCTCAACCCCCAAATGCCAAAGATAGTTTAAGAAGTCAGTAACAAAACTCTTTCACCTAGGTGAGAGGGGAGCATGGTCTGACCCCAGCCACAGCCCTGGGGCAGCAGCAGTCACTGATGAAGCAGTAGCTTCCACTTCTGGAGCCCTTGGCCTAAAAATCCTGGGGGAACCTAGCTGCTGATCTGGGACTCAGTCCTTAGTGAAAGTCCTGGGGTGAGCGGGAGCACTGACGTGGTGGAGTTGGTGGCAGATGTGGAGAGGGAATTCAACTCATAGTTCCAGGGCAGAAAAGAGTGCTTTTGGTTGCTCACAGACTAGAGCACAGACCTTGATTGTGCCACCTTGGAGGAACTGAGAACTTACAGTTCCCTAGAGATATCTCAGAGAACAGTGGCACAAAACCTCTGAAGCCTAGGGTAGCATATCTTCCACTTGACAAAGGACTCAAAGGTCAAATACCTGGCTGGGGAAATGCCCAAAAAGGAGAAAAAAATAAGACTATAATAGATTACTTTCTTGGTGAAAAGGTATTTTCTTCCATTCTTTCAGAAGAGGAAGAGCAAAGCATACAATCAGAGGAAGACAGCAAGGTCAAGACTTCTATATCTAAAGCCTCCAAAAAATATATGCAATGGTCTCAGGTCATGGAAGAGCTCAAAAAGGATTTTGAAAATGAAGTAAGAGAGGTGGAGGAAAAATTGGGAAGAGAAATAAGAGTGATGCAAGAAAACCATGAAAAGTGAATCAACAGCTTGCTAAAGGAGAGGCCAAAATATGCTGAAGAAAATAACACCTTTAAAAATAGACTAACCCACATTGCAAAAGAGAAATAAAAAGTCAATAGGAGAAGAATGCTTTAAAAAGCAGAACTGGCCAAATGGAAAAGGAGGTTCAAAATCTCAGTGAAGAAAATACTTCTTTCAAAATTAGAATGGAGCACATGGAAACTAATTACTTTATGAGAAACCAATAAATTACAAAACATAACCAAAAGAATGAAAAAATGGAAGACAATGTGAAATATCTCATTGGAAAAACAACTGACCTGCAAAATAGATCCAGGAGAGAAAATTTTAAAATTATTGGTATACCTGAAAACCATGTTCAAAAAAAGTGCCTAGCTATCACCTTCCAAGAAATTATCAAGGAAAACTACCCTGATATTCTAGAATCAGAGGGTAAAATAGAAATGGAAAGAAATTACCAATCACCTCCTGAAAGAGATCCCAAAAGGAAAACTCCTAGGAATATTTTAGTCAAATTCCAGAGTTCCCAGGTCAAGGAGAAAATATAGCAAGCAACCAGAAAGAAACAATTCAAACACTGTGGAAATACAATCAGGATAAGACAGAATTTAGCAGCTTCTACACTAAGGGATCAAAAGGCTTGGAATATGATATTCCAGAGGTCAAAGGAGATAAAATTAAAACCAAGAATCACTTACCCAACAAAACTGAGCATAATACTTCAGGGAAAAAAATGAAATTTCAATGAAATAGAGGACTTCCAAGCATTCTTGTTGAAAAGACCGGAGCTGAATAGAAAATTTGACTTTCAAATACAAGTATCAAGAGAAACATGAAAAGGTAAACAGGAAAGAGAAGCCTTAATGAACTCATTAAAGTTGAACTGTTTACATTCCTACATGGAAAGATGTTATTTGTAACTCAGGAGACTTGTTTCAGTATTAGGGTAGTTAGAGGGAACATACATACATACATACATACATACATACATACATAGATACATAGGTTGTATGGGTATGTATGTATTATATGTGTGTAGGTATGTGTACATACATGGGTATGTGTATACATGTGCATGTGTGTGCATGTGTACATACATATACACACATAGAGAGCACAGGGTGAGACGAATATGAAGGGAGAATACCTAAAAAAAATAAAATTTACTGTTGAGTGGAATGTGCTAGGAGTAAGAGAAAGGGAGAGGTAGAATGTAGCAAATCATCTGTCATAAAAGAGGCAAGGAAGAGCTTTTACAATGGATGGGAAGAGGGGTGAGATGAAAGGAAGTAATTGAGCCTTACTCTCTTGGGATTTAGCCTAAGGAGAGAATAACACACTCAACTGGATATGGAAATCTATTTTACTCTGCAGCAAGGCAGGGCAGAAGGGGATAGGAGAGTGAAGATAATAGAAGGGATAGCAAATTTGAGAAAGGGATGATCAGAAGCAAATATTATTGTGAGAGGACAGGTCAAGGAAGAGAATGGAATAAATGGAGGGCAGGATAGGACAGAGGGAAATGTGGCTAGCCTTTTGCAACATAACTGTTATGAAAGTGCTTTGCATGGCTACACATGCATGACCTATATTAAATTGCTTGTTTTCTCAATGACAATGGGTGGGGTGGGAGGAAAGGAGAGAATATGGAACTCAAAGTTTTAATAATGAATGTTAAAAATTGTGTTAGCATGCAACTAGAAAATAAGATGTATGGGCAATTGGGTATAGAAATCTATTTTGCCCTACAGGAAAATAGAAGGGAAGAGGATGGAGGAAGGAGGGGCATAAGAGAAGGGAGGGAAGCCTGGAGGAAGGAGTAGTTGGGGTGCATGCTGTCCTGGGGTGGGAGGTGGAGAGACATGTGGAGAAAATTTTGAATTCAAATTCTTGTGGAAGCGAATTTTAAGAACTGAAAGATAAATAAATTACATACTTTTTTTAAAAAAGAGAAAAATAAAATAAACTTTATTTATAAAAAAAAAGTGTTTTAAAATCCTAAAAAAAGTGCTTATTGAATTTTTATTGAATGTCTAATACACTGGTTTTCGAAGACAAATGAAGCACTCCTCCCTTCACTTGGGATTATAAGTACCAAATGCAAACACAAACAAACAAGTTTTCTATGTTGATTGGCTTTGTTTAATTTTTTCTTTATGACAAGAAAGGGTTTTATGGTGGGGGATGAAGGGGTGAGAAGAGTCAAGAAGATAATGAGAAATGATTACAACATAAAAAATCAAAGGCATCAATAAAACTTTTAATAATAAAAATGTAATAATAATAGTAAACTAGAGTAAAGAAACAGTATGTTTTATGAAGGATTTATATAAAAACTTTTACTAGCACATTTCTAAGGTTACTGTTAAGAGTGATCATCTCATCTTATATTGGTATTAAATGTTAATGAACTAAAAAATCAAGGTTATGCTGGAGCCACCTGGAACCACTTCAAGATAGCTGATTGTCAAATTTCTATTATAAGCATTTACACACCATAATATGACAAATGTCACAAATCAGAGTTTGATTTATTCTCTTGTTAATTTTCTAGACTTAAGGAAGTGATAAAGAAAAGTTTAATAATGTTGATTAAACCTAAAAGTGTGTGCTGAATATATTGCGGGGGGGGGGGGGGGAGCAGCCAACTGTTAAACATTTAGCAGCATACTCCTGATTATAATCCATGTACTAGCTAGTTTTTATTGTCTTTCCCTCTTAAGCAAAATTTTGTGTTTATTTTTTTCAGTTTGGTAGAGGGGTACATGTTAACTTACTAAGAATACCCTATGCCTTTTCATCATTGAAACGGTCCATTGTCCACTGTGACTTGGGGGTTTCCAGATGAATTCTTTGGCCCTGGCAATCCATGCTACAAGTTGTTGAAGTTATTGTTGTCATTGTAGTTTTTCAGTTGTTCATTCATATCTGAATCTTTGTGACCCTGTGGACCATAGCATACCAGGTCGTTATATCCACTGTCTCCTGAAATTTGTTCAATATTATAATCATTGCTTCCATGACCATATCTATCCATTTCATTCTCTACTTCTCCATTTTTCTTTTACCTTCAATCTTTCTCAAGGGTCTTTTCCAATGATCCTCTCTTCTCATTATTCAACCAAAGTATGTAAGCTTCAGCTTCAGTATTTAGCCTTCCAATGAATAGTCTGAATTAATTTATTCAAGTATTGACTAATTTGATCGCCTTGCTGTCCAAAGGACACTCAAACATTTTCTTTAGCACCACAATTTGAAAGCATTGATTCTGTGGTACTCAGCTTTCCTTATACTCCAACACTCATAGCCATAAATTGCTATTTGAAAAACCATAGCTTTGACTAATATGGTCCTTTATCAGCAAGGTGATGTCTCTGCTTTTTGGTATGCTGTCCAAATTTGCCATATCTTTCCTTCCAAGAAGCATGCATTTTTATTTATTTCACGGCTTTAGTCATTACCTTTGAGCTCAAGAATAAAAAAATCTGACACTGCTTCCATTTCTTCTTCTTTTTGCCAGGAAGTGATGGGACCAGTTGTCAAGATCTTAGTTTGGAGGGGTTTTAGCATAGGCAATGAAGTAGAAGTAAATGTATTTCTGGACCTCCCATGTTTTTTTCCACAATCCAGTGAATGTTGGCAATTTGGTCTCTAGTTCCTCTGTCTCTTCAAAAACCAACCTGCACTTTTGTAAATTTGGTTCACATGTTGCTGAAGCTAGTTTGCAGAATCTTAAGCATAACATGTATGTAAAATGAAAGCAATTATTTAGAAATTTGAACATTCTTTGTTATTACTCTTTTTCAGGATTTAGATGTAAAATGATCTTTTCCAACCTAGTGACCAATGCTGAGTTTTCTAAATTTCCAAATATTGAGTGCAACATTTTAATAGCACTATCTTTTAGAATTGTAAATAGTTCAGCTGGAATTCCATCACTTCATTACTAATCTTACTATTAACAATGCTTCCTAAGCCCATTTGCCTTCATTCTCCAGACTGTCTGGCTCTAGATCAGTAACCACATCATTGTAGTTGTTGGGGTTGTTTGTCTATAGTTCTTCTGTATATCTTGTCACCTCTTCTTAACCTCTTCTACTTCTGTTAAGTCCCTACCATTTTTGTCTTTTATCATGCCCATTTTTACATGAAACTTTCCCCTGATATCTGTAATTTTCATGAAAAGATCTTGTCTTTCCCATCCTATTGTTTTCTTCTACTTTTTTGCATTGCTCATTTAAGAAAACCTTCTGGTGTCTCTGGAATTCTGCATTCAGTTGAATATATCTTTCCTTTTTTCCTTTGCTTTTCCCTTTCCTTTTTCCTTTTTTTGCTTTCTTACTCTTCTTTTTCTTAGTAATTTTTTTTGGTACTGCTTCTTGTACAGTACTATAAACCTCTGTCTATAGCTCTTCTTGCACTTTACCTACCAAATTTAATCCCTTAAATCTATTCATCACTTCCACTTCCTATTCATAAGAGATGTTATTTAAGTCATTCCTGTTTGGTCTGATGTTTTCCCCAGCTTTCTTCAATTTAAGTCTAAATTCTGCACTCAGAAACTCATTATCAGAGTCACAATTATCACTAGGTCTTGATTTAACTGGATGCAAATTGTATAATCAAGCTGATTTTGATATTGATTATCTGGTGATGTCCATGAGTAGAATTAACTTTTGGGTTGCTGAAAAAGTGTTTACTATGTACAGTGAGTTATCTTAACAAAACTCTATTAGTCTCTGCCATGCTTTATTTGTACTCCAATGCCAAACTTGCCTGTTATTCCAATTATCTTTTTAATAGCATTTCTTTCCAATTAGATATAAAGACAATTTTTTAGCATTCATTTTTAAAAAATTTTTAATTCTAAATTTTCTCCCTCCTATGTTACAACCCCTCTCTCTAAAATGGTAATCAGATTAACATAGGTTATATATTTGAAATCATGTAAAAGGTATTTCCATATCAGTAATTTTATGAAATAATGAAAAGACAAAAAGAAAAAAGCTATTAAAAAATTAAGTGAAAATAGTATACTTCAATCTCCATCCAGACTCCATCAATTCTTTTTCTGGATGTGGATAGCATTTGCCATCATGAGCCTTTTGGAATTATCTTGGATCATTGCGTTGCTGAGAAGAGTTAAGTCATTCATATTTGATTATGACATAATGTTGCTGTTCCTGTGTACAATGTCCTCCTGGTTCTGCTCACTTTGCTTTGCAACAGTTCACACAAGTCTTTCTAGGCTTTTTTGAAATTTCTTATATCACAGTAGTATTCCATTACATTTATATACCATAACTTGTTCAGCTATTCCCCAATTTAGGGGCATATCCTCAATTTTCAGTTCTTTGCTACCACAAAAAGATCTGCTATGAATATTTTTGTACATGTAAGTAGAGACCTAGTTAATGATATCGTTGAATCAAAGGGTATGTACAGCTTGATTACCCTTTGGATATAATTCCAAATTGCTCTCCAGAACAGTTGAATCAGTTCACAACTCCAGCAAGAATGAATTAGTGTCCCAATTTTCCCACAGCCTCTCCAATATTTATCATTTTCCTTTTCTATTTTATTAGCCAATCTGATAGGTGTGAGGTGATACCTCGGAGTTGTTTTAATTTGCATTTCTCTAATCAAGAGTGATTTTAAAGCATTTTTTCATATGACTATAGAGAGCTTTGGTTTCTTCATCTGAAAGCTGCCTGTTTATATCCTGTGACTATTTATCAATTGGGGAATGATGTGTGTTCTTATAAATTTGACTCAGTCCTCTATACATTTGAGAAATAAAACCTTTATCAAAGACACTGGATATAAAAATTGTTTCTGCTTCCCTTCTAATTTTCATTACACTGGTTTTGTTTATTGAAAACCTTTTTTAATTTAATATAATAAAAATAATCCATTTTATATCTTATGATCCTCTCTAGCTCTTCCCTTCTCTGTATGTCTGACAAATAAACTATTCCTTGCTCTCCTAATTTGCTTATAGTATCACCTTTTATTTCTGGGTACCCATTTTGATTTTATCTTGGTATACAGTGTAAGATGTTGGTCTATACCTAGTTTCTATCACACTGCTTTCCCATTTTCTCAGCAGTCTTTGTCAAATAGTGAGCTCTTATTCTCAGAAGCTGGGGTCTTTGGGTTTATCAAAAACTAGATTATTATGACCACATACTACTATATCTTGTGTACGTATTTTATTCCACTGATCAATCAGCCTATTTCTTAGCCAGTACCAGATAATTTTGATGATTGCCACTTTATAACATAGTCTGAAATTTAATATGATTAGGCCACCTTCCTTTGGATATTTCTTCATTAATTCCTTTGATATTCTTGACCTTATTTTCTTCCACATGAATTTTATCATTTTTACTAGCTATACAGTTTTTTGGTAGTTTGATTGATAGGGCATTGAATAAGTAAATTAATTTAAATTCAAGAATTGTCTTTTTTATTATATTGGTTCAGCCTGCCCATGAGCAACTGATATTTTTTTGTTTAAATCTGACTTTATTTGTGTGAAAAGTGTTTTGGAATTTTTTTATATATGTTCTTGAGCTTGTTTTGGCAGGTAGACTGCCAAGTAGTCTATTTTATCTATAATAATATTAAATTTAATTTATCTTTTGCTGCTAATGTTTATTGGTAATATTAAAAAATGCCAGTGATTTATGTAGGTTTTGCAATTGTACTAAAATTGTTTTTTATTTCAAGTTGTTTTTTAATTGATTCTCAAGAAATCTGCAAGTATACCATCATATCATCTACAATGAGTGATAATTTTGTTTACTCATTGCCTATTCTAATACCTTTGCTTTACTTTTCTTTTATTGCTGTAGTTAACATTTCTAGGACAGTATGGAATAATAGTGATGAAAATGGGCATCCTTGCTTCACCATTAATTGGACTGGGAAGGCTAGCTTTTCCCCATTTCAGATAATGCTTGGTGAATGTTACCTCATTCTAAGTGAGAACCTATGAAGACCTTAGCCTAAAAGGACCAGAGTCTCCTATTGCATCCTGGGCCATCTCTCATCCTGAGGAATATCTAGCTACTGGACCCAGATGGCTCTGGAGGAGAAAGCAAGGCTGGTGACCTTGCACAATCCTCCCTCATCCAAATCAAAGTCAACTGCAAGTCATGTCATAATCTCCCTGATGTCATGGTCCTCTTCAAGAATGAAGGACAAATACAAACTGTAAGTAGTCTGAGCTGCTTGACTGAGGACCCAGCCAGTTGGGTAGCTCAGCTCAGCACCTCTCCTCTCCAAAGGAAGGTAAATTTTGATGGCCAAAATCTGTCTAGCTAACTTGGGGTTCACTGCTTGAATCCCTTTATCAAAGACCAAGGCTTAAACCCATTTCTCTGTGGAGCCCATACATAGATTGGACAACAATAGGTCCCCATTGGAGCACCATTTTAATGGCTATTTTGGGGGCCCTCATGGCTCAGAGTGAACATAAATAGTAACTGCTTGTCTTTTGGCCAATAACCCTGAGGATCTTCCCCTCCCAGTTTGATTTTTTTTTTTTATTAAAGGGACCATTCCTTGACTCACTTCTTAAAGAGGCCTATTCATCAAATGAGCCTTGCCTCACTCAAAGTGAGAACCAAAAAAAAATCTTAGCCTAAAAAGGGTAGGGTCTCCCATCATATCCTAGGCCATTTTCAGTCATTCTGATGAATATCTGGCCACTGGACCCATACGGTTCTGGAGGAGAAAGTGAAGCTGGTGACCCTGCACAGCTCTCCTTCACTCAGATCAAAGTCAGCTGCAAGTCATGTCATCATCTCCCTGATATCATGGTCCTCTTTAAGAATGAAGTACAAACAACATTTATTCCTATGCTCTTTAGTGTTTTTAATAGGAATGGGCATATTTTATCAAAATATTTTTCTGTTGAGATAATTTTGTCAATAAAATTTGTCAATATACAAGTAATTATATTTGTCTATTGAGATAATCATGTGATTTTTGTTGGTTTTATTATTGATATGGTCAATTATGTTGATAAATTTTTTAATATTGAGTCAACGCTGCATTCCTGGCATAACTCCTATCTGGTAATTGTGTGATATATTGCTGTAATCTCCTTGCTAGCATTTTATTTAAATATTTTACATCAATATTTATCCAGGAAATTGTTCTATAGTTTTCTTTCTCTGTTTTGACACTTCCTGGTTTAGGTATCAGAATCATATTTGTGTCATAAAAGGAATTTGGCAGAATTCCTTCTTGGTTTATTTTCCCAAGTAGTTTATATAATGTTAGAATTATTTGTTCTTTAAATAATTGGTGGAATTCACTTGTGAATCTATCTGGCCATGGAGATTTTTTTTCTTAGGGAGTTCATTGATAACTTTTTCAATTTCTTCTTCTAAAATGGGGTCAATAATTTTATTTCCGCTTTTGTTACTCTAGGCAATTTATATTGTTTTTAATGTTCATCCATTTCACTTAGATTGTCAGATTTGTTGACTACAGTTGGGCAAAATAGTTTCTAATTACTGTTTTAATTTCCTCTTCATTAATGGTAATTTCTCCCTTTTCATTTTTGGTACTGGTAATTTGGTTTTCTTCTTTGTTTTTAAATCAAATTAACCAATGGTTTTTCTATTTTATTGTTTGTTTTTATAAACTGACTCAATTTTAATTATTCATTCAATAATTTTCTTTTAACTTTTTTAATCTCATCTTTGATTTTCAGGATTTCCAATTTGGTGTTTAATTGAGGATTTTTAATTTGTTATTTTTCTAACCTTTTTAGTCGCATGCCCAATTCATTGATCTTCTCTTTCTCTACTTTATTGATGTAAGCATTTAGAGATATTGCTTTGACTGCATCCCATAAATTTGATATTTTTTCTTATTGTTGTCCTCTTTAATGAAATTATTGATTGTTTCTATGATTTGTTGTTTGACCTTCTTATTCTTTAGGATTAGATGACTTAGTTTTCAATATTTTTTAATCTATCTTTCCACTGCCCTTCATTAAATGTAATTTTATTGGGAATCATGATTGAAAGAGGATACATTTAATATTTCTGCCTGTCTGTATTTGATTGTGAGGTTTTTATGCTATAATACATGGTTATTTTTTGGGTAGTTGCCAGGTACCAGTGAGTAGGAAAAAGTATATTCCTTTCTATCCCCATTCAATTTTCTTCAGAGGTCTGTCATATCTAAGTGTTCTAATATTCTATTCACCTCCTTAATTTCTTTCTTATTTTTTGGTTAGATTTATCTAGTTCTAAGAGAGGAAAAGTTGCATTCCCCCACTGAATTCCCCCACTATCTCTTTCCTCCAGTAACTCATTTAACTTCTCCCTTAGAAATCTAGATGTGGCTCAGATTCAACCCAGCTCAGATTCTGACTACCTGAGATTGTATCTGGCATGCTTGTGAATACAAGCATTACAAATGCTTAGGTTCCTTAAGAGTCAACCCAAGGTGGTGAATCTTTAATAAACTTTGTTTTTCTTTGGTTTAAAGAATTCAGTCAAGCAGGACCCAGAGTGGCGGTATTTTAGGGTCCCTAGCACCCCTGAACCTCAACATTTATGGTTTCCTGACCAGGAAGAACTGCTAATCTCAAGTTCTTCTGCCAAGACTGGAAGGTATGTAAGTCTCCCTGTCTCCCTATCTTCTTGTCACTCTTCAAGCACCTCAGGTCCCAGTATCAGGAAGCGTGTGCCCAACTCTCTGAATTCCCTGGGCACTAGGGAATTAGGGAAACATCAGTTACTTTTTTTTTTTCTCTTGTTTTTTTCAAGGCTTACTCCCATGTCCTCCTTCATGGAGGGAGGGACTTCCAACCCCATACCTGTAATGGGTCAATCCTCTTTAATCCCCAAAAATTCGCTTTTGGGTTGTCTCTTACAAAATTGGAAAAAATTTAGCTTCCCTAAAGAATGTAAAAAGAAAAAGTTGGTGTTCTTTTGCAACATGGTTTGGTCTCAGTATCACCTGGACAACCATGAAGTATGGTCCATTTTGGGGACCTTACAATGTAATACTCTTTCACAGTTAGAATTATATTGTCACCAAAAGGAAAAATGGATAGAAATACCCTACACAAGGGCCTTTGTCAAGCTCTCTGAGAACCCCATTCTTAGAAAAGATTGTGAGATGCTTGTAACTAGAGCTGCCCCACAAAAGCACAATGGGGTGAACTGGACATTTTGGATGACTCCCATTTTATGACCCCCTGGGTTTCAACCCCCTCTGTCCCTACCTCCATTCCCACCATCCCAACTCCTATCCCCTCCCCAATCTTCCCTGAGCCCTCCTCCTGTTCCCCAACCTTCTACTGTTCTCCAACCTCCTACTGCTCCTCTGCCTCCACTAATCCCTCCTACCACTCCCTAACCTCCTTCATCCTTAACCTCCCCCTCCTTGGCTACCCCTTCTTTCCCTTGGTTTCTCCTCCCTTTTCCTCTACCTCAACCCCTCTCATTTCTTGCCTCATTTACCTTCCATGTCTCCTGCCCTGTATCTCCTCCCATGTCCCCTTCCCCCTTGGCAATCCCTGTTCAGGTCCCAGCCATGGGTCTTGCTGAGGTGTCTCCCTCTGCAGCCCCTCTCCCTGAGGCAACATCTACTCTGGCCTCAGGCCCCACTCCCACAACACTCTCTGGGGTATCTCCCCCTCTAACTCCTTTGCCTCCTCAGGTGCTAGCTGATCTTTCCCCTGCCAGCTTGATCCCTTGTCCTTGCACCCCAGTCCAGATCAGTCAGCATTTCCCAGCCTCTTCCTCATGAAAATTGGGACTTCCTATCTCTCCAACCAAGACCCTGCCCCCACAGCACCTCATGTCCCATTCTGGATCTCAGACCTCATTCAGGTTAAAGAGAAACTGGGGAGACACTTGGAAGATGCCACTAAGTTTACTGAGGGTTTTAGGGACATATCCCTACATTTTGAACTTTCTTGGAATGATCTACATATTCTTTTTTCTACCTGCTGTGCAGTTTAAGAGAAGAGGAGGATCTGGGAGCAAGCCCAGAAGTTTAGGAAATTGTATGGCTAGCAATGATCTTACAAAATGCCCCCCAGGAGCAGCTGCTGTTCCAACTAGTGACCCAGGATAGAATTATCAAAAGAGTTAGGATAGAGGGAAGAGAGACTATATGGTAATTTGCCTGCTAGAAGGCCTAAAAACTGCATTTCGAAAACAAGTAAATTTTCAAAATATTAGGGAAATTACTCAGGGAGAAAAGGAAAACCCTGCCTTTTTCAAGACCAGCTAATAGAAGCTATTAAAAGGCATACAAATTTGGATCCTGACTCCATAGAAGGGGCAGCAATCCTTAGCATGTATTTTATTAATCAGTCTGCCCCAGATATTAAGAGGAAGCTGCAGAAATTGGCAATGGGACCCCAAACACCACAGGCCCAATTACTGGAGATGGTCTTTGGAGTCTTTAACAATAGAGAACTCATTGCAGCAGAGGAAAAAGAGCACAGAGACAGGGAGCATGCTCAATTCTTGGCTGCTGCCATGGCCAGGAAAAGACCCAGGAAGTACCGCTCCAGGGTGCCCCCTTGAAGGAAGTCTGGCTATTTGGGCAGTGGGGAAGCCTACTTTTGATGCCACAAGGAGGGTCACTGATTCAAGGAGTGCCCCTCCAGGGCACTCCCCTCCCCCAGAGGGAGCCCCAGGAACAAACACCTGTGGAACCATGGCCATGTGACCAGGAGGGACATTGGAGGAAGGATTGTCCCCAAGGTTGGAAGAGTGGTGGAGCCACCCCCCAGTACCCCAGTACCCAGTACCAGTCTTCTCAAGACTTGGAATGACAGGAAAGCCTAGGTGTTGGCAGTGATCCCACTTTCTCTACCTCTGTCTCCAAGTCCTGGGCAAAAACGGAGGCTGAAGGTAAGGTTACCCACTTTAACACAGCTAAGTTCTCTGCTTTAACCAGTTACTCTGACCCTACCCACCCATTAACCCATCAGGTCATAGACATTGAAGGGTAGACTAAGGAATACCTACATATATACCCCCTACCCAGCCTTCTTGAGGATCTGTTGTTTAAACACTCCTTTCTTATGCCCTCCTCTGGCTCTTCCCTCTTGTTGGGAAGGGACTTGATGGTGAAATTGGGGAGCCAATTTTCTCAAGTTAAATCTCCCATCTCCCTTTTGCCTCATCTCCCTATATTTGCCTGAAAGTGGGAGACAGTCAGACCAATTGTTTGGGATCCTAGAATTCCAGGGTGAGCTACTTCTGCCACCCCAGTCGTTGTTAGCCCCCCAGACCCTAAAGTGTTCCCTCTTCATGGCCAATATCTGATTAAGCCTGAGGCCTGGGAATGGCTGCAACCTCTAATTGAAAAATTCCTAGTTATAAAATCCTTGTCCCTTGTTCATCTCTATGGAACACTGAAATCCTTCCCACAAAAAAGTCTAATGGAGAATTCTCACAATTTATTTTTATCTTTGAATGTGCTCTTCCTGGAGAATCAAGTCCATATCAGCTAACATGGACAGTCTTGCCCCAAGGGTTTTGAGATAAACCTCATTCATTTGACCAGGCTTTGGGAAGGGATTTAAGGCACCTGAAACTTGCTGGTAGTAGCTTAATTCAGTATGTGCATGATATTCTTATCAGTAGCCCCACCCAGGTGGGTTCTTTGGCTGCTGCCACAGAAGCCCTTAATTTCTTGGGCACTCAAGGCTATAGGGTCTTTTTGAACAAAGTATAGAAAACATGCCAGTCTGTAAAGTATCTGGGCTCTGAACTCATGCCCACCTCTCACTCCTTAACCTCTGAGAGAAAAAGGACAATCCTGTCTATCCCTGTTCCAGACACTAAGAAACAAGTTCTAGTGTTTTTAGGCATGGCTGGATTTTGTAGACTCTGGATTCCTAATTTTGATTTTATTACTAAACTCCTTTATGACTCTGCTCAATGCACTGATTCAGATCAGGCTAAAGCTTTTGAGAGTCTGAAAACTAATTTGACCACCAACCCATCACTAGACCTATCCAATCTGGGAAAACCTTTCACTCTGTATGTTGATGAAAGGAGAGGACAGGCTTTGGGAGTCTTAACCCATTCCTTAGGACCTGAACTCAGGCCAGTTGATGTTTTTATTTACTCAGAATATGCTTTCCTTGTTCTACATGCCCATGGAGCAATCTGGAAAGAAAGAGGATATCTGACAGCAAAAAACTTCCCTATCCAACAGGCCTTTCTATGTTTTGGCCTTGCCATAGTCATCTTGAGTTCTCTCCAGAGAAACTGTCTTTTATGCCAGAGAAATTGTCTTTTCTTTATACTCCTTTTGTGCCTTTTGGTCCTTGTCTGCCAGGTTTGTCTTTTCCAGAGTGCAAGCCATCAACTTCGAGATGACTGCTCAGGTTACATACCCCTTGAAGAGGACCCATTGAGACAGGGACAGCTCTATGCCCCTTGCCAGCAGGAAGTGGTTTCAGAAGCTGAGACCTTCATCCTGTACCCCAAAAGAATTTGGGTTCAATCTGTTTGAGGGGGGATGAGGTTCAGACTCTAGGAATCTCCTTGAACTCCCCTTGAATCTTCCCATTTAATCTGACCTTTCATAGTCAAATCTATTGCCCTTGGCTTAGCCAGACCTTCCATTGTCTGTTACCTCTTGATTGCCCCACCTACATCCCACCAAAGCCCTGCATTGTCTGATACTTCCCAATTGCTTCCAGCTGTTTCCCACCCTGGATTACATCACCCCTATCCCATTAAGGTCTTCCTTAGACCCTCCTTCCAGACCACTAGACCATCTCCAGATCTTTCCTACGGACTTTCTGTATATAAGGTCCATCTCACCTGCATGAAGGTGCTCAGATTCAATCCAGCTTAGACCCTGTCTAGCTGAGATTCTATCTGGCCCGTTTGTGAATACAAGCATTACAAATGCTTAGGCTCCTTAAGAGTCAACCCAAGGTGGCGAATCTTTAATAAACTTTGTTTTTCTTTGGTTAAAAAAGAAAGAAATTTGGGTGCTGTAAACCATTTGGTGTTTAGTGTTGATATTACTTCATTGTCTATGGTACCTTTTAGCAAGATATAGTTTTTGCCTCTTTCAATTAAAGCTGCTTTTGCCTTTGATTTGTCTGAGATCATGATTCCCACCACTTTTTTTTACTTCAGCTGAAGTATAATATATTCTGCTCCAGCCTTTTACCTTTTCTCTGTGTGTCTCTCTGATTCAAATACATTTTTTATGAACAACGTATTGTAATATTTTGGTTTTATGGGTGAGTTTGTCCCATTCATATTCACAGTTATGATTACTGTGTATTTCCTTCCATCTTATAATTCCCATTTATACTTTTCTCTTTCTCCTCTTTCACCCTGTCCCTCTTTACTAGCATTTTGTTTGTGACCACCACCTCCCACAATCTACTTTTTTTCTATCCATTGCCCTCTTTTCTTGACTCTTTCCCCTCCTACTTCCTTGTAGGCAAGATAGGCTTCTAAGCCCAATTAAGTGGGTGTGTTATTCCCTCTTTGAGTCAATTCTGATAAGAGTAGGGTTCAAATATGCTCACTCCCCCTTCCCTTCTTTACCTCTACTATAATAGGCCGCTAGTGACCTTCATGTGATATAATTTACTCCATTCTGCCTCTCCTCCTCTTCTTTCAATGTAATCCTCTTTCTCACTCCAAGGGCAGCTAGGTGGTGCAGTGGATAGAGCACCAGTGCAGGAGTCAGGAGGACCTAAGTTCAAATCTCACCTCAGACACTTGACCCTCACTTAGCTATGTGACCTTGGGCAAATAACTTAACCCCAACCTCATCCTGGGTCATCTCTAGTCATCTTGATGAATATCTGGTCAGATGGCTCTGGAGGAGACCTTGGGTAAGTCACTTAACCCCAACTGCCTCATCCTGGGTCATCTCCAGTCATCCTGATGAATATCTGGTCAGATGGCTATGGAGGAGAAGTGAGGTTAGTGACCTTTCACAGCCCTCCCTCACCCAAAACAAAGTCAAGTACAAATCATGTCTTTATTTCTCTGATGGCATGGTCTTCTTCGGCAATGAAGGATGAACACATACAACTTTCTCACTCCTTAATTTTTTTTGTATCATCCCATCAAAGTCAACATACCTGCATCCTCTGTTTAATTGTCCTAATAGACATACAGTTCTTTAGAGTTATAAGTATCATCTTCTGATGAAGGAATGTAAACAGTTTAACGTTTTGAATAATTTAATGCTTTTTCCTTCCCCTTTACCTTTTTTGCTTCTCTTCAGTCTCGTATTTGAAAATTGAATTTTTGTTTAACTCTATTCTTTTCATCAGAAATGCTTGAAAGCCCTTCATTTCATTGAATATCCATTTTTCCTCTGAAAGATTATGTTCTCTTTTGCTGAGTAGTTGAATATTGGTTTTAATCCAAACTCCTTTGCCTTCTGGAATATCATATCTGAAGCCCTCCAATCCTTTAATGTAGAAGCTGCTAAATCCTTTGTAACCTAGTCTGTGACTCCTTGATATTTGAATTGTTTCTTTCTGAATTGCTTGCAATACTTTCTCTTTGATTTGAGAGTTTTGGAATTGGACTATAATGTTCCTGAGAGCTTTTATTTTGGGAAGGAGGTGATCAGTGGAATCCTTTAATTACTATTTTACTTTCTGGTTCTAGGATATCTGGAAAGTTTTCCTTGATAATTTCTTCAAAAACATGTTGTCCAGGCTCTTTTTTTATCATGGCTTTAAAGCAGTCCGGTAATCCTTAAATTGTCTCTCTCGGATCTATTTTTCCAGATCAGTTGCTTTTCCAATGAGATATTTTTGCATTTTTCTTCCATTTCTTTTCATTCTTTTGATTTTGATTAGTTGATTCTTGATATCTCACAGAGTCATTAGATTCCACTTGCCCAATTCTAATTTTTAAGCAATTATTTTCTTCACTTAGCTTTTGTACCTCCTTTTCCACTTGACCAATTCTACTTTTGGAAATTGTTTTCTTTTTCCATTTTGTGCTTCCTTTACCAAGCTGAGGACTCTTCTTTCATGATTCTCTTGCATAACTTTCATTTCTTTTCCTAATTTTTCTTCTTCTTCTCATTCAATTTTTAAAATCTTTTTTTATCTCTTCTAGGAGAACTTTTGGGGCCTGAGAAATTTATATTTCTCTTTGAGGCTTTGCATGTAAGTGTCTTGACATTGTTGTCTCCTTCTGAATTTGTGTGTTAATCTTTCCTATTGCCATATTAGCTTTTTATGGTCAGGGATTTTTTTGTTTGGTTGGTTTTTTGCTTATTTTCCAACCAATTTCATGACTTCTAAAGTTGAGCTCTGCCCCCAGGTACAAGAGGCACTGTCCCAAGCTTCTTGTGCTGGGCCCACAGACCTGGTCCCTGACTTTCTGCACCAGGGCCTCTGGGTCTGATGGCTTGCCTGCTGTGCTGGGTTAACCCAGTCTAGTCTAGCAGGCTGTATTGAGACCTTCATGCCAGGCCTGACCATTAGGCTGTTGTTTTGGAGCTGACCTGTTGACCCAGGACTGAAGGGTTCTATTACTAATCTGTGCTGGAGTTAGGGACCTCCCACTGACTTACCCAGAAACCACCTTCACAGGCCTCTGATCCCCTTTTACCCAAGTGAGACAGACCTTTCCTATAGTCCTTTTATATTATCTTGGGCTGGAAAATTGTTTTATTCCATCCTTTGGTGGGTACTTTTGCTCCAGAATTCATTTTGAGGCATTATTTAAAGTTGTTTCAAGAAAAACTAGGGAGAACTCAGGCAATTTCCTGCCGTCTTGACTCTGTTCACTCTCAATTATCTTTGGATTTCCTATGTTAGCATTCCAATCTCCTATGATGAATATGACATTGACTTTTCTGGTATTATTTCATTTTTTCTGGAGCTACTTGTAGTTGTCCTCTGCTTTTCCCCAGTGGTGTGTTGGACACTTACTGACCTGAGGGACTCATCTTCTGGTGTCATATCTTCTATCATCCTAATACTATCCATGGGATTTTTTTGACAAAGATATTAGAGTGGTTTGCCATTTCCTTCTCCAGTAGATCATCTTTTGTCAGAATTCTCCACTATGACATCTGTCTTGGGTCACCCTGAATGTCATAACTCATAGTTTTGTTGAGCTACACAAGACCCTCCACTATGACAAAGCAGTAATCCAAGAGGAGATGAAACAAGTAAAAATACCAAATGCCCCCACTCCCAGTTCTGTGCATGCCATGTCCTGTTTCCACAGTGATGATGACATAGTAACAGAAGAAGGAACAGACATTAGTAAGAACTGTAGTTTTATATACTTATTGTTCAATCATTTCAGTTGTGTCCTACTCTTTGTGCCCCCTTTTGGGGATTTTCTTGGCAAAGATACTAGAGTAGTTTGCCATTTCCTTCTCTAGTTTATTTTGCAGATGAGGAAACTAAGACAAACAAGGTTAAGTGACATGCTCAGGGTCACACAGCTAGTAAGTGTCTGAGGCCAAATTTGAACTCATGAAGATAAGCCATCCTGTCTCCAGGCCCAGCACTGTATACATTATACCACCTAGATGCCCTAACCATCTATACATTTAAATATAATTGATGATACTCTGAGTTGTTTGTCCAACAAATGAATTTACATGCTACTAAAAGAGTTGACTCACATCAGTACTGTTGATGAAAGCACCCTATATAAGCACCATTTTAGTTCAGATTTAATGTTGGGATGAAATAAGACATTCATAGTCCATTGAACAGTTTTTAAAAGGTGGTTTACTTAGCCCTAACATAGAAAGGATATCCAGTAGCTCTAGTAAATTCAATCCCACTAATCTATATATAGAAATATATCTAGTCAACAGTGCAGGGTGTGATGACTCATGTGGCCTTGGAACTTCCACTAAATTTAAAGGACTCCACATGAGGGCAACCTTTTATGCCCCCTAGGTGTGATATATTGCTGTAATCTCCTTGGTAGTATTTAATTTAAATTTTTTGCATCAATATTTATTTTCTCCATTACCACAATCCCCTCACACTTAAGAGATTTCTTTTCTGAGTTACTGATATATGCCAAATAATTATTGTAATTCTTTGTGATATTTAGTATCTTCTAACACTTTTCTTGAAGAAAATATGCATGAGAAATAAGTATGAAGCTTCTGTGCAATCCATAAGCATTTAACCCCTTCATTTTTTTACATTGAACCAGGTTTTCCAACATATTTTACCACCCTGCCCTTGTCTACTTTTGCAAGTAATCTTATAACGTTATAAATTTGCATGGTTTGGAGCATATTATCAATTTTTCAACATAAATTTTTTTCCTTCATCTTGTGTAAAAGATGTTGGCTTTAAATTGGAATTATCTGCATGCTGATCTGTTTACTTGTGATCCTCTCAAACACTAAAAGTGAGATCCACTAAAATACTTTTTAGTTTTTGCTTTTTATGTTTGCCAATGAAACCAACTCTCTATCAACTCCTTTATTTACTTCCCCAAGGAGAATTTATAAGCCATCCTTCCATTTAGCTTCAAATTCCTCATGCCTTTTGATTTCATTTGCAGTGAGAATGTCAATATTGGTGGAGTTGGTGGTTGTTGGACAAAGCTTGGTGTGGATGAGAAAAAGTACCCATGTAGAGGCATGGTAGAAAAACACAAAAAGTCAGGGAATGACATATGACTGGTCTGAGACTGTCCAAAATGGAGTAGCTGGAAGGTATTCACCAATAGGAAAAGGGGGCCTTCATTGAGGAGGGATATTGCAGGGTAAGAAAGTAGCTGATTTATAGGGGCTAAATCCAGAAAGTCAGAAGCCCAGTTGGGAGAAGAAGATGAGCTGAACATGAATGAGGACTATTTTGTATTTTTCTTTCTTTCATGAGTTACCATAGCCAGACAATGTCACCTAGTGGCCTGCCTATTGGCTATGAGCTTCTCTAGGATGATCCTCAAGGAGCACACATTTCACTGCCCAGACAACATCAAAGCCTTTCCAGTTTGGGCTCTACTAACATAGCTTTAAAGAACTCAAGGTCACCTCCATGATCCAGTGAACTGCAGGAGCAGAATTTCAGTAGAGGATTACACATAGTTACAATAAGAAATTAAAGTTTTTTCTTGGACTAAATAATGCCAGTCCCTTCCATATTTCCTTGCGGATCTGCTTTTTCAATCACCTTTTAGCTATTGTGATGATATTCCTCAGTGTTTCATACTGAAAATTTTATTAGATTTAGAGTCAGAAGACTTATGTTTGAATCCCAGCTCTGCTGCAGAGGTAATTGATGTTATCTTACGCAAGTCAGTTATTCTTCATTTTCTTTTCTTTATAATATAAGGGGTTTGGACTAAATAATCTATGAGTTCTCCTCTAATTCTCAATCTATTATCCTATAGCCTTCTCAAAGCTCTCCATGTCCTTGAGTTGTGCAGTTTGGAATATATCACAGCACAGCAATGGAGATAGGATATGTTTGGAGCTGGATATGATGGGAGGATGATAACAACCTCAAGATGTTAAGATTTCATTTATTTGTGCCACACTTTTTTAAAAACATGATAAAGCATTGCTTATTCATGGTGAGTAGATGGTCAATAATGATACTGAAATTTTTGTTTTAATTGCTGAAAAATTGCTATACAACCTTTTATAACTATTGCTTATAAATAAATATATAATAGATCAATATTATTAGTCCTCATTTCATTGCTGGAAAAATTCACAAGGAGACTGAAAGGTTAACAGAAGAGCCAAAAGTAAAATTTCTGAGCATAGCTTTCAAATATGTTGGCTAATTCCAAGTTCCAACTACTTCCACAGGCTAGTTTAGCAATTTTAATGGTGCAAGACTATGAGGCAAAGTTTTTATATAGGCAGCAGGTCACAAAATATGTGTCTTTGAGTCCAACCCTGATTAATCCATTTAACCACGCTGATTCTAAATATGTGAATAATACTGCATTCAATATGCCGCTAAATATAGAAAACTCAATATTGGTCACTGGTTTAGGAAAGATCAATCCTAAAGAAAGATAATGTCAAAGAATGTTAAATTACCAAATATTTGCATTCATTTCACCAACCAGCAAGGTTATGCTTAAGATTCTGCAAGCTAGGCTTCAGAAATACGGGAACCAAGACCTACCAGAAGTGCAGCCTAATTTTTGAAGAAGCAGAGGAACTAGAGACCAAACTGCCACCATTCTTTGGATTATAGAGAAAGTAAGGGAGATCTAGAAAAAATATCTACTTCTACTTCATTGATCACATTATACTTTAACTACATGGATCACAACAAAATGTGGTAAGTCTTCAAAGAGATAAGAGTACCAGATCATTTTATTTGTCTCTAGAGGAACCTGTCAAGGTTCTTGAAGGTCAAGAAACGATATTTAGAACCAAACATGGGACAGCTGATTGTGACATGGTTGTATATTGTCACCTTTTTTATTTAACTTATGTGATGATTACATCATGTGAAATGGGCTGGATGAATCAAAAGCTAGAAGTAAGGTTGCCAGGAGAAATATCAATATCTCAGATATGAAATGATACTGATGAGGTGCTTGGATACATGTGCTTGGGCACCAATTCTAAAATCACATTTCTCATTAAAAATCACGTTTCTCCCTAGCCTCAAAACATTATCCCAGGCAGTTTCTCCCCAGTCCAAGGACAAAGCCTACCCTAGCAGCAACTGTTATCTCCCTTCCTGATACAGCAGCCAGCTACACCTATAGAACTTATTAGTCTGAACCATCTGTGTACTAACTGAAGTGGCTGTGCACTGGATCTTAATGACATTTACTACTCATTGACCAATCATATATATCCTAGACTTAGACATATATATACTCCCTTATATTTATCTTGTCTAACAAAACATACCAAATACCAAAAGTGCATGTTCCTTTAAGAATTGACCACTCCTTAACCACTCCCTAATCCCACCCTGAATCATCTAGTTAGTATATTTGGCACATATTTCCTGTAGAATATCCTACATATACTTTACCTGTACCCCTCTAAGGTTGCAGGTTCCCTAAGAACTTTTGCCCGCTGAAAAGCAAAATAAATCTTTATTTTGACCTCAACAATGCTTGAGTCTGCGAATTCCTTCCAGGTAACCTGCCCCTGGTACCCTGGTCTTTGTAGGGGTCTCACTCCCCACTTCCAGCCCTCAACAATATCATTCTGATGGCAGAAAGTGAAGAAGAATTAAAACTCTCTTGATTAGGGTGAAACTAGCTTGAAGTTTAGCATTGAAAAAAAAAAACAACTAAGATCATAGCAAGTAGTCCCATCACTTCTTGGTAAATAGAGTGAGAAGAAATGGAAGTAGTGTCAGATTTTTTTATTCTTAGGCTTAAAGCTCATTATAGATGGTAACTATAGTCATGAAATTAAAGACACTTCTTGAAAGGAAAGCTATAGCAAATCTATACAACATACTAAAAGCAGAGATATCACCTTGCTGACAAAGGGTCATATTAGTCAAAGCTATAGAATTTCCAGTAGCAATATATGGCTATGAGAGTTGGACTATAAGGAAAGCTGAGCACCCTAAAATTAACACTTTCAAATTGTGGCACCAGAGAAGACTTTTGAGAGTCCCTTGAATAGCAAGGAGATTAAATCAGTCAATACTTAAAGAAATTAATTTAGACTACTCACTGGAAGGTTAAATAGTGAAGCAGAAGCTTAAATACTTTGGTCACATAATAAGAAGACAGAACTCACTGGAAAAGAGCCTGATGTTGGGAATGATGAGATGGATAGTGTTAAGGAATCAATGACCATGAGCTTGAATAGACTTCATGAGATAGCAGAGGATAGAAGGGCTTGACATGCTATATTACATGGGGTCATAAAGAGTTGGACATGATTGAATGACTAAATTACAACAAATATTTATAGGTCCATATGTGTCTTTATTCTATCCTGAAATAATATTTTTTCATCTAAGAACCCAAACTGTTTAACCTAAACAAATCCTTCAATGTTCACAGGAAGGAGCCATTATTACTTTATTACATCAAGAATTTTTAAGATCTGTGATTTCATTCATTTGAGTACTTTCCCTAGTTATAGAAATCCCTTAAGACCCAGTAATCTTTCTTCTTGAGTTGCTGTACCCCTAAACATTTACCTCCTAGTAGATTTTGCTCATAAATTCTCAGATTAATTCCATCTGATACTTAGATAGTCAATACACAGTATTGCATATGAACTTTACTTAAGGTCTTTCCAGTTGGGTAAGATCTTTCAAAGTTTTACACTTTACTAGTAGAGCCTTAAAGAACTCAAGGTTACCTCCAAGTCATGATGATACATCAAAGAAGGACTTTAGCTGAAGTATTTAATCATACCAAATATAAGTGTTCTACATTATACTGTCAAATTGGAGAAATAAGTATTATAATATTTTAAGAATCCAGGCTTATTTGATCTTTTTTGTTTTTATCTGCACACATTCAAAAATGCAATATGGATTCTGATCTCAAAAACTCTTTGCAACACTGGGGCATGGGAGGTAACAGCATACTGCAAACAAGGAGTGAACAGGATAGGAGTCTGAATAAGCTAAAGGGGCCTCCAGATCCTTGGCAAGCAAAATATTAGGCCAAAGGTCAGGTAATAGAGAGAAAAGTAAGAAGGCAGTCTGGGTAAAGATAAGCAAGAAGAACCCAGAATTAAGAAAATAAAAAAAGACTTGCCAGAAAAAGATGGCCAATAACGGCAGCATTCTCTACTTTCATTTATTCTCTACTAGAATTGTGAGATTCTGGATCTATAACTGTTGATTGTGGCTACCAAGTCGACTGAGGCCCAAAGATCACTAGTTTCCAGCCTTATACAGGCTTGAGGGGATTTTAAAGATCTAGATGTCAGAAACTAAGAATTTATGTTTTCCTTAATGCTTCTTTTAGTATGAGTAACATTTAATAAGGTTCTATCCCACAAGCTGGAATAGTTTTTTCTAAGACCCTACCCCATGAATACTAGTTGTTTTTTTTGTTTTATTTTGTTTCCTTAAAAGACTTTGAAATAATCCTCAAGACTCAATTGGTTCAGGTTTTTAAAATTTGGTCCATTGACATAGTTCAGTAGGGATTTAAGTACAAAAAAAGCCAGGGCATGCAAAGTCATTTGGCCTTCCCACTGGATTCCGCTCAGTTGGTTAAAACATATACAATCAAAGCTCAATATCTTTTTCCTGCCAGACATAAGCAAACCTCCTTTTGTAGGGGGAAGGAAGGAAGGAAAGAAGGAAATAAGCGTTTATTAACCCCATACTATGTGCCAGGCACTGCACTGACAGACTTACAATATTATCTCATTTGATCTTCACAGCAACCCTGCAAGGTGAGTGCAATTATTATCCCCATTTTACAGTTTAAAAAAAGGAAGTCCTTGGGGGAGGAGCCAAGATGATGGAGTAGAAAGATACACATATGCTAGCTCCTAACCCACAGCCCATAAAATACCTGTAAAGAAGAACTCCCAACAAATTCTGGAGCAGCAGAAGCCACAGAACAATGGAGTGGAGGAGATTTCTGTTCCAGAGAGACCTGAAAAACTGACATGAAAGGTCCATCGTGCACCAGACCTGGAGCAGAACTCAGCCCTGCCTTGGCCACATGCACTGAGAGGAGCAGATCCAAGCAGGCTTCAGAGACAGAATCTCCAGCAGCAGCTCAGGTCACTCCACCCACAGGCACCAAAGGTCAGTGAGAGGGTCTTTTCAGCTTGCTGAGAGGGGAGCAGGGTGTCCCATAACTCAGGCCCCCTTGGGAGGCAGCAGCAGAAAGGGGCTCCCAAAGCAGGCAGGAGCCCAGAATCATTGTTGCAGGTCTCCTCATAAACCCCCTGAAGGAACTAAGCCCTGTGTGGTGGCCCTGCCCCCACCTGAGCACCTGAACTTAATCTCACACTGAATAGCAGCCCCACCCCCACCAAAACCCCTGAGGATGGGAAGCAGCATTTGAATCTCAGACCCCAAGCACTGGCTGGGTGGATCTGGAGGCAGAGTGGGTGTGGAGAGGACACTCAGAAGTCAAGTCACTGGCTCGGAAAATGCCCAGAAAAGGGAAAAAAAATAAGACTATAGAAGGTTACTTTCTTGGTGAAAAGATATTTCCTCCCTTCCTTTCAGATGAGGAAGAACAAGGCTTACCATCAGGGAAAGACACAGAAATCAAGGCTTCTGTATCCCAGCCCACTCAATGGGCTCAGGCCATGGGAGAGCTCAAAAAGGATTTTGAAAATCAAGTAAGAGAGGTGGAGGAAAAACTGGGAAGAGAAATGAGACAGATGCAAGAAAAGCATTAAAAGCAGGTCAACACCTTGCTAAAGGAGACCCAAAAAAATGCTGAAGAAAATAACACCTTCAAAAATCGGCTAACTCAATTGGCAAAAGAGGTTCAAAAAGCCAATGAGGAGAAGAATGCTTTCAAAAGCAGAATTAGCCAAATGGAAAAGGAGGTTCAAAAGCTCACTGAAGAAAAAAGTTCTTTCAAAATTAGAATGGAACAGATGGAGGCTAATCACTTTATGAGAAACCAAGAAATCACAAAACAAAACCAAAAGAATGAAAAAATGGAAAATAATGTGAAATATCTCATTGGAAAAACAACTGACCTGGAAAATAGATCCAGGAGAGACAATTTAAAAATTATGGGACTACCTGAAAGCCATGATCAAAAAAAGAGCCTAGACATCATCTTTCATGAAATTATCAAGGAAAACTGCCCTGATGTTCTAGAACCAGAGGGCAAAATAAGTATTCAAGGAATCCACTGATCACCGCCTCAAAGAGATCCAAAAAGAGAAACTCCTAGGAACAGTGTGGCCAAATTCCAGAGTTCCCTGGTCAAGGAGAAAATATTGCAAGCAGCTAGAAAGAAACAATTCCAGTATTGTGGAAATACAATCAGGATAACACAAGATCTAGCAGCTTCTACATTAAGGGATCAAAGGGCATGGAATATGATAGTTCAGAAGTCAAAGAAACTAGGACTAAAACCAAAAATCACCTACCCAGCAAAACTGAGTATAATACTTCAGGGGTAAAAACGGTCTTTCAATGAAATAGAGGACTTTCAAGCATTCTTGATGAAAAGACCAGAGCTGAAAAGAAAATCTGACCTTCAAACAGAAGAATGTAGAGAAGCATGAAAAGGTAAACAGTAAGGAGAAGTCACAAGGGACTTACTAAAGTTGAACTGTTTACATTCCTACATGGAAAGACAATATTTGTAACTCTTGAAACTTTTCAGTATCTGGGTGGTTGGTGGGATTACACACACACACACACACACACACACACACACACGCACACACGCACACACACACATGCACACACACACAGAGACAGAGAGCACAGAGTGAACTGAATAGGATGGGACCATATCTTAAAAAAATGAAATTAAGTGGTGAGAGAGAAATATATTGGGAGGAGAAAGGGAGAAATGGACAGGGGCAAATTGTCTCTCAGAAAAGAGGCAAGCAAAAGACATTTTAGTGGAGGGAAAAAGAGGGGAGGTGAGAGAAGAACATGCAGTCTACTCTCATCACATTCGACTAAAGGAAGGAATAAAATGCATACTTATTTTGGTATGAAAACCTATGTTACAATACAGGAAAGTGGGGGAGAAGGGGATAAACAGGGTGGGGGGGATGATGAAAGGGGGGGCAATGGGAGGAGGGAGCAATTAGAAGTCAACATTCTTGGGGAGGGACAGGATCAAAAGAGAGAATAGAAGCAATGGGGGGCAGGATAGGATGGAGGGAAATATAGTTAGTCTTACATAACATGACTATTACGGAAGTTATTTGCAAAACACAGATATGGCCTATATTGAATTGCTTGCCTTCCCAAAGGGAATGGGAGGGGAGGGAGGGATGAAGTGAAGTTGGAACTCAAAGTTTTAGGAACAACTGTCGAGTACTGTTCTTGCTACTAGGAAATAAGAAATACAGGTAATGGGGTATAGAAAGTTATCTGGCCCTACAGGACAAAAGAGAAGATGGGGACAAGGGAAGGGAGGGATGTTAGAAGAGAGGGCAGATTGGTGATAAGGGCAATTAGAATGCTTGGTGTTTTGGGGTGGTGGGAGGGGACAAATGGGGAGAAAATTTGGAACCCAAAGTTTTGTGAAAATGAATGTTAAAAGTTAAATAAATAAATTTTAAAAAAATATTTTTTAAAAAAAGGTGATCCTAGACATTAAGTAACTTGCCCAGAGTCACATACCTAGGAAATGTCTAAGGCTGCATTTGAACTCAGAGTTTCCTGACTCCAAGCCCATCTACAATGCCACCTAACAATTCTATACGATAAGCAGCTGTGAAATTACAACTGTTAAATGATCTAGAAATATTTCCTTTTGTTCTAGTTTTTGAACCCAAACTGCCAGAACAGTCTGAGTCAGGCCTAGACTCCAACATCTTCATTGTGAATAAGGGATGACCTCACACAAATGTCCTTGGAACAGTCTTTCACAAGTTGCTCTATGCCCATAAAATCCTGGAAAAATGTAAAGGAGAAAATGAAAGCAACTAGATTACGCCACTCTGAGTGGCAGTGCCCAGCACTAGAGGTAGCCTTAAAAAAATCAAGGCAAAATGCTAACTGGTACCAAGGGAGTTCTTAAAAACTATAACATCATCAGAGCTAAAAAAACCAACCTTCAATGCTGCTACTTTAATGCTCTATTACCAATAATACCCTGAAAGGACTGCCATGGTTTGAATACCAGAGGCCAAAAGTGTTCTTAATCTATATCAACATTGGTAAAAGAAACAAAAAATATTGCTTTCAGAAAAGCAGCACAGTGAACAGCCATATTGGAATTTTAAAATTTATTTTGTATGTACTTATATGTATGCATATCTCCTCTGACAGAATGTAAGTTCCTTGAAGTCAGGGCCATTTTAATTATCTTTATCCCCAGAGCCTAGCGGCACTAATTACCACGTGATCAATAGACACTAGCTTTAGCCAATCACTAGAGGATTCAGAAGACAAAATGCCGCTATATTTACTGTGTATAGGAATGGACAGCCACTCACTGGTCCTTTCAGTCATTTTCATACAAACAAATAGTGAGTCCAAAGTCTCTTTTCAGACAAGAAATGCAAGCTTGGTTCTATCCTCTTTCCTTAATTTTGGCAAATTCAGTCCTGCTCCCCAGGGTTCCTTAGAAGCATACTTTCTCGTACTTTAATATTGTGAGCAGGTGTCCACGATAAGTGGATAGCTGACTGGGCACATGTAGTAGAACAGTTTAGAGTCGTAATCAAGAAATTAATGGATTGTAATCATATTGTAGATATGATAATAGATATCCCACATGTAGAGATAGAAGAGGTTTCCTTGTGGGATGAAAAATATAATCTGCACATAATATTGAATAACTATCATAATATTAGCTTATATCTTATCTTTACCCTAGATTCAATATGGGAAAGTCTCCAGATAGAGTTCAGGTATAGCTAGTCTCTCATTTTCCATTACAATTCTCATCTTTACCTCAGTTTGGCATGAGCCACAAGGAAAATGCATTTACATTATCATTTTAGGTATATTTGCTGAAAGAAATAGGAAGCTGACAAATTACAGTATGTGACTCCCCAAGTAACAGCTCCCCCTTCAGGTAACAAAATCAGTTGTACCCTCAACAGCCCCTAAACTGCCAACTCCTCACACATCCATTCCTCCCAAGAGAATCACTATAACACCTCCCCTCCCTGTTCCCACTGTCTTCACCATCTGCATTCAGGTGAGTCTCCATGCTTCACTGAACCAGTGCTTGGCCATACTCCACAGTCAGTGTCTCAGAGAGAAAGAGGAAGGAATTACCTCACCAACATCCAAGTCAAGACCTGTACCTACGATCCCACAGACTAACTGCAGGCACACCACCCCTACTTCCTGCTCTAGAGGGTCTCCAGAAAATCTCTCTCCAGCCCTCTGGACTCTGAGCCTCCAACAACCACCCTAGACGTTGGAGTCTGCTTTGGTGCAATGGAAGGCGCATCCTGCAAGGTGTACCACATGGCAGTCAGGTATGAATGACTATCTCTCTCCTAAGACAGCTCCAGCTTCCCCAGATGGTCCCCCACCAAATACTAGACTGCCTTTTCAGAGCTCTGGGCTTCTTCTGATTGATCGTGACATTCTATCACTTTTTGGTTTTAAGCACTTCCTCCCATCTCTCTGATTTCCTCATTTCCTGCTCAGGCAGAAACCAGAGAAATGTCATGGAAAGTTCCTCCTATCTAAGTGGGTATTGCAGAATAAAACTTACAAGTAAATTAATCTGGCATATATTAATGATATGCATAATAACTCTTGTGCATGTGGTAATTAACCATAAATGGTAAGCAGTTTTCATAAATAACTGTAATTAGTGTTACTTTTACACAGCCAAATCACATTTTTTTTAGTTTTGTTCTTTTTGTTGGTTTTCCAGTATCTATAAATAGTATCAAAGTAGACAGTTTCTTCTAATATCATTTACAGTTTAATCCTCACTACAGACTCTGACAATCACACGCATTATAAGAGAAAGGTCTTGGATCCAACTCCTCACCCGTAATGGATGGCTGTGCCCCTGCGCACTCCCCCATCCTACAGTTGAAGGCTGAAATTCCCAATGTTCACCTCACACATTGTTCTTTCCTGTCTATCCACTACTCCCACGTGCCTTAGAAATCGTTAGGCAGTGTGTTCATGGACTCCTTGCATCTTGCTCTCTACCTGAAAAGACAAGTGCCAGGGGTCCTGGGCATCCAAATCCAATCATATGAGCACACTTCTACTGAGGGGAGTGGGGATAGGAAAGGGGGCCGCCACATGCACACACATGAAAGGGAAGATGGGTAAAGAAAGAGGAGCCAGAGTGTGCCAAAGACTACTGCCTAAGATTGCCCTGTTTACCTTAAATCGAATCATGATAAATAAAACCTGGGTACTCCTTGTGGAGCACATACATGCATGCATGCATGTACCTGTACATGCATATATTCATATGACTTATTTGGAACACCAGGTCTCTAAACCTTTTGTGAGGAGGAATAATCACTTTCATTTAAGGTTGCATTGTGGTTGCCAAGAGCTTTACAGTAATCCTGTGAAATATGTATTACACATAGCCAAATGGAGAAATTCCTAGCACTCCATTTCCCAAGAGACCATGTATCTGCATACAAGGTGATTGGATCACCAGAAGAGGAATTTGATTGGTGTGAAAGACTTCTAAGAGTTGGAAACTTTAAAAATCATAGAAACCAGCATGCCAGGCTGGTAAGAAAGCCTGATGAGTTGGCATTAGAATGGTGATAAGTGGGTGCCAGCTTCAGCTGGCACAAATAAGCAAATGAGGGGGCAAGAGAGATTGCTGTGGCCTTCTCAAACTCAGGAATACTAAGAGAAACCTGAAGACCTCATAGAGTAAGCTCAGATGCATTACTGAGAAAAATTAATTATTATCATATTTTTTGAAAAGGAATTACTGCACCAGAGAGGCTTAAGCAGACTCTCATGTTAGTTTCAAACTGTGAGAGAAAGAAAAAGTCATGAAGACTCAGACTGGAGAATTTTTCCAGCTCTAATACAAGGCAGATTGCACTGATATCTAAACCCATTCCCACCAGCATGTGCATCTGTAGTACTGTAGATTGTGTTTCATTTGTATATGGACTAAGCATCCTCTAATTGCTTCACTTTCTTCTGTCATTTATTTTGCTAATCTTTCTTAATTAAATATATTGCTATTTGATTTCTAGTTTCTATCTGGTCAGAGTAAGCCCTGGATACTTAAACTTAAGCTTGATTTTAAAGGTTTCCAGTCTGTCTTGGGATAGAAGCTGAAAACACTATCAAGGTAAAAATGTTTATCTAAAATACCAACAGGGCAGCTAGGTGGTACAATGGACAGAGTGCCAGGCCTGGAGTCAGACCTATGTTCAAATCCATCCTCAAACACTAGCCATGTGACCATGAACAAAACATTTAACCCTGTTTGTGTCAGTTTTCTCATCTGTAAAAATGAGCAAGGGAAAGAAACAGCAAACCACTCCAGTGTCTTTGCCAAAAACCCGAAAGGGATCATGAAGAATTGTACAAAACTGAAAAAGACTAAACAACAAAATATGTACAAGTATCTCAAGTAATATAATATCAGATTTGAATAGACTAAGGGTTACACATAGGTAACACTAGTTTTGTTTTCCCAGTTTTACAAATGAGAAAACTGTGGCTTATAAATGTGAAGAGACTTACCTAAAGTTACCCAGGTTAGAAAAGGCAGAACTAAAACCTAAATCTGTGATGAACACTTCTGATTCTGTATTTCTCTGAGCTAGCTATGTGATAGAGTGGATAGAGAAATGGACTGGAAATCAGGAAGATCTAAAATTCAGCTTCAGATACTTAATAGCTCTGTGACCCTGGGCAAGTCACCTAACCTTTCTGCCTCAGTCTCCAAATCTCTAAAATGAGGATCATAACAGTATCCACTTTCCAGGGTAGTTGTGAGGATCAAATGAGATAATATCTATAAATTACACTGCAAAGCTTAAAGCACCATGTAAATGCTAGCTATTCTTATTATTACTGAAATTTCCCTAAAGCCTTGAGATTACTGGAGTGGGAGAAGGGAGGATATTACTGTTCCACAAGGGATTGAAGAAGGAAAATGCAACTGTCTCTTCCAAGAAAACAAGGATCCCCAAAGGACTGATCTGCAAGAAATCCCAGAAGAGGAGGCCATGAAAAAGGTTACAAGTTCTGTTCTTAGATCGATTCTTTAGGGGATCTTTGTTGTCAGGAAGAATGTCTATAACCCCTACATATTTCTATTGCAGTTATTACTAAATGTTAGTAGATTACTTATTAGCAGCAGTAAAGTCAAAGCCAAGAACTCAACAGAGCCAAGGTTATTTCAGTGATCTCTTCAGGGTCATATAGCACAGAATGAGGGAGATCATTACTTCATTTCCTTTATGAATACCAGAGAGGCTTTTGGGCCTTTGGAAGACTTCAGTCCAAAATTCTTTCACTGAAGAAAATTTTACTTTAAATAAAGGAGAGCTTTATCTCCTTGGAAACGGATTCCCTCCTCCTCATTCTTTGTTTAAGATGATGGCCAGTTTTTCCAGCCCTCATCCTCCATATCCTTGCTTCTTAAAAAAAAAAAAAAAAGCTCACAGTGTAATAAAACAGGTTGGTGGCCCAAGGCAAAATGCCTAGCAAAGGAAACAATGAAATAGCTGCTGAATGAGGGTCTTTAATCATTTCTGATTTCAAGTCTGTGGTGTTTGGGGAACAGAAACTGAGGTAACAGAATATTTACTTAATAGTGGTAAGGAATGCAGGTTATAAAAATGTTCTATGCTAGAACCTCATCATAGGATTTGCTATGACAAGGAATCCTATAAAAGGTAGGATCACCAGAAGGGAGGATGATTATGAAAGTACCTCCTTATAAGGCAGTTTTGTCTATAAGGTAGCCTCCAGTAACAGAGAAGCACAGAATTAGAAGGGATTAGAAGGGACTTCAGAGATGGACTGTTTCAACCTTCCCTCTCTACCTTTCCTAGAATATAGTAACCCAGCTGTTGCTGTTGCTGTGTTTGTCCTTTGTTCTCGAAGAAGACCGTGACGTCAAGATGATGCCATGACTTGCAGTTGATTTTGATTTGAGTGAGGCAGGGTTGTGCAAGGTCACCAAACCTCACTTTCTTCTCCTGAGCCATCTGGGTTCAGTGGCCTGGTATTCATCAGGATGATTGGAGATGGCCCAGGATGCAATGTGAGACCCTGGCCCTTTCAGGTTAAGGTCTTATAGCATCCTCACTTTGAGTGAGATACACCCATTCAATGAACAGGCTTCTTTAAGTAGTTGCTCAAGGGATATCCCCTTTAATCAAAAAAAAAAAAAAATCAAACTGGGAGGAGAAGACCCTCAGGGTACCTGGGTAAAAGAGAAGCAATTACTATTTAGTATTTAAATCCACATCTACTCTGTGCTAGGTGCTCCAGAGTGAATTGGGTTTGGGGCTTGATCTTTGAGCAAGAAATGTAGCCAGTAAACTCAGAGGAAAAAAGGTAGCTCTAGGCATGGAGTATACCTTCCCCTGGATACAGCACCAGAGTAGAGGAGAAAGAGGAGAAGAAGGAGGGTGGGGGGATGAGGATGAGGAAGAGGAGGAGGAAGAGAAGAGCTGCTACTCATTTCATTCTCGAAGAGGACCATGATATCGAGATGATGACATGACTTGCAGTTGACTGATTTGAGTGAGAGAAGGCACACAGAGTTACCAATCTCACTTTCTTCTCCTGAGCCATCTGGATCCAGTGGCCTGATATTCATCAAGATGGCTGGAGATGGCCCAGAATGCAATGTCTAACCAACTGTAGCCCCAGTGTAATACCCACAGTAGCCACTATGGATATGAAGGCATATTTCCAGGGTAAATTCACAAGATATAAACTCTCTATCTCAAAGACATTTATTCAAGATATTTATTCAAATACCAGAAAGCCAGTTCCACCATGGTAACAACAAAATTTGTACATATTACCAGTAAAGGGAGTACAGGCATCCCCAAGCCTTCCCTCCCTCAGTCCTCTCCACAAACAAACTCCCTTAGGCATAAACCACTCCCTTTCACACTCACACTAGCTGATCTGCTCTCCTCTGTCTCATTTCCACCTCACTCTCTCTCTCTGCTGCACCCTTCCTGCTCTACCCATTCAACAAGCTCCTCTTACCATCAGCTCCATTTGACTCAGGCTGCGATCTAGGCCAAAGCTCAATGCAGGTCACATATGCCTATTAAGAGGCAGGGAAAATCTTCAAATTCCCTTAATCTTACACCTTCACTTGAAAACCTGACTTACTACCTTCCAGCTGAATTCATTCCACTTTGCACATTTTTTTATGCCAAGCTGAGACTGGTCTCTCTTTAGTTGTACACATTGTTCCTAGTTCTACCCTCTGAGAAGAAGCAGACTAAATATAATACTTGCAAGTGATGGCCCTTGAAAGCAGCTAACATTTCCCCATTGCTACCAAAACCAAAACTTCTCTTCTCAGGCTAGACATTCCCAAATTCCTTCCAGTCATCCTCATCTGGAGTCTTGTCAATCTCCTAACCATTCTTCATTCCAGTTTATCAATGTCCTTCCACCAATATACTGCCCAGGTGGAGTCTGACCTGGACAGACAACCACAAAACTGTTGCTTCCCTCTTTCTGAACACCATGGTTCTATTATTACACATTAAGATAGAATTTGGTTTTTTTTTTTTTGGACAAGTATGGTATAGCTTGGCTATGAATGAGTTTGCCATCCAATAAAAGCCCTATATTTTTTTTATCCAAAATGGTATCTAGTTATGCCTCCCCTATCCTGTACCCAGACAGTAAATTTGTTGAAACTCAGGTTTAGAAGTTTACATTTATCCCTGCTAAATTTCTTATTTTATTGAGTAATAATATGCCTGGCAAGACAACATTCATGAAGCACCTACAGGTGCTTAAAAGCAAAAGACAATCCCTACTTTTGAGGAATTCACAGTCTAATAAGGGAAACAACATGAAAACAACCATACACAAGCAAGATGTGTAATGGATATTCTTAACCAAATAAGAAATAGAGGAAATTATATAAGATAAAATAGACATTTTGGATTCTTGAAACTGAAGTTTTCACACAGACATTAATGCATCTAGGACAAGAAGGGAAGTGGTCAAATGGGGAGGGGGAATCTTTGTAACACGATGTATACAAAAGAATAAACTGGAGATAATCCAATTTATTGGATCATCCAATAATCCAATAATGAATTGGAGAAAAGGAAGACACTGGGATTAAGGAGACTCAGAAAAGTCTTCCTATAGAAAGCAGAATTTAGTTGGGGTTTGAAGAAAAGCAGGAGGGAGAGAGAAATAAAGACAGAGAGAAACAGAGAGATCGAGAGACAGAGACAGAGAGAGAGTATTTCAAGTTTGGGGAATAACCAATAAAAATGCCCAGAGCCCAGAACTAGAATGTCTTGTGTAAGGAATAGCCAAGGGACCAGTGTCACTAGATCACAAAATACACAGAATGCTTGATGGGGAGTAAGGTATTCTTATACCAGTCTTCTTAGACTGGAAAGTTTGGAGGGGGCTAATTTATGCAAGGCTTTGAATGCCAAAGGGAGCATTTTGCATGTAATCTAGGAGGTGATCGGGAACCCCTGGAGTTCATTGAGTAGGGGAGTGACATGGTCAGACCTGAGTTTAAGGCAGATCAATTTGTCAGCTGAGTGGAGAATAAACTGGATTAGGGAGACATCTGAGGCAGGGATAATGAGGACTTGCATCAAAACAGCTGCTGTGGTAGAAAAGAGATGGGAGGAGAAATGTACAAAGATAGAAATGACGGGACTTGGCAACTGAGTAGATAAGGAGGGAAGTGAAAGAGAGTGAGAGAGAGAGAGGAAGCTAGTACACCTAAGCTGTGAGCCCAGGTGACTGGGAAGATGATGGTCCCCTCAATGATATTAAGGAAGTTTGGAAGAGTGGTAGATAGGGGAAGGGGGCAAATATATGCAGTGACCATAATTATGTAAGAAAAATTATCAGTACAATGACCAATCTTGATTGCAGAAAACAGCTGGTGAAACATAACATCCTTCCTCTTAGAAGACAGATCATGGTCTACAGATGTTGTACAAGGCAAACACTGTTAGATATAGTCAGTGAATTGATTTGTTTTGCTTAGTTGTACTTCTTTTTTACAAGGAAGGATTCTCTTATGGGAAGAGGGATATTAGAAAGTAGCAGTGATTTTTATAATGATCAATAAAACATTTAAAATATTTTCAAAGAAGACATGGCTACTTCACGGCTTTAGTTATAGAAAATTGATGGAATTGACCAGCTACATTTGTCGAATCTGTACATTATTAAGTAACATTGTTTTCCATAAAATCTAGGGACAAAGAATTTGATTGTCTTCCAATCCAAAATCAAAAAGTTAGCAAAGGTATCTTTAATCTTAACTCTCAGCTTCTACCAAGGTCACACTTCTCCATTACTATTAACTCAATGGGATCAGAACCCATAGGATAAGTTTTTCATTTCCTTAAAAAATATTGAAGTTTCTTCTCATTTTTCTCTCTATTTCCTGATTATTGAGTGATTTGTTCATGTTAGTGAAAAGTAGCCAGAAAATGTCCCTGGAGAGAGCAGACTCAGACTTAATAGAATTTCTATATATCATATATCATAATGGGAGAAGGAAATGACAAGCCTCTCCAACATCTTTGCCAAGAAAACCCAATGAGTATGGTCCATGGGGTCAAATGGGGTCAAATGGGGTCACAAAGAGTTGGATATTGAACAACAGTGGAACAACTGAACAACATATGTCATTGGTCCCACCAAGGCCATATTCAAATGCAGCATCACTGCTGGATTAGTGCTCCTATCAGCCATTCTGGTATGGTTTTAAGGTTGTTCCTCATCCCTCAGAACACCAATGCTAACCTGGTTACAAAATCTGACATAGACTTGACTCCTAGACTCTCTTGGCTCCCTGGATCCCCAGACTCCCAGGCACTGGCACAGCTTGCCCTCCTGATCTTTTGAAATTCACAAAGTTGTAATCTCCAGTTCCTTCACCTAAAACAAAAGAAGAAAATGGCAAGAACTGCTTCCATGGGGCCAAATGTCAGACCCCTTAGGAGATGGCTCAGGAAACAAGGCAGACTCAATTCTTTTGGAAGGTGCCTCAAGTTCCAGCTTTGCAAGCATAACCAATCAAAGAAACTACTGTCCACTCTGTAGTTAGCAGACAGAACCTGTTACAGAATGTCAGTTCCCCAACTTTAGGAATGAAGCATTTGGTTTAGAGAGGCTAAAGCCAATAGTGCAAAGGTGAAATGAGAGAGAGACACTATTAGATTGTCACAAGCCTAGGGGAAAAAAATCCAAATTATCTAAACCTGAAATATAGCTAAAAACTTATTTTTTCTTAATTTTAACCAGAAGCAAGCCATATGCTAGAATTAAACAACTGATCTTGGTCTGATAAACTCAAGCACCTCGTCACTTTTAAAGGATTATCAGGACAAAGCCATACCCCAGAAAAGGAGTGAATTGCTAGGGAAGCTATACCCATATGAGAAAGCAAGTGAATTCCCCAAATATGAACAGACAAAGCCTAAGGAAGCATGGCTACTTTGTAACCTGGCCCTCAAATTACATCAAAAAGTATGTAATACTCATAAATGACTAATCACCTGTAAGAAATCTTAGTAGGGGTAGGGAGGCCAACTTCTGGCATAATTCAGGACAAAAAGAAAAGGTTTTATTAAGAAGGCAATTCTCCCTTATATCTATGCATAGAAAAGAAAACATTATTATATAGCTCAGAGGGCATTTTGTTTTCGATGAGAACTCACATGAGTCACATGGCTAAATTCCACTGATTTCATTCAGGACAAATGAGAAAACTGATTCTGTTATATGACTGGAAAGACAAAAATGATCTGAATAAATGTTCAGCAAACGGGAGTTACGCAAGTTGTCTGATGCAATTTTGCTAAAGATAAATCTAAGAGAGAAGGCTATAGCAATGACCAAATGCTATATGTCACCATAGTGAGCTTGCTATGAAAATGGACTAGAAACTTGGGGAAACGTCGACTGGGAGGGTTTGAATCATTGACTCAGAAGAAGCTTTCCTTTGTTCAATTCCAAATATTTTGTCCCCCATCACATTATGGCTTCTTCCTTTTCCTTTCTGTAACAAAAACTTTGAGTTTTGTTGCAAAGGATGATGTAGAAAAAGAGCCCTGATAAGTTCATTCAAAGCAATGTAGCGTGGCAGAAAGAATAGTGACTTAGGTTCATCAGAGGCCTTCATTTAAACCCTTAGTTTCTGAAGTACGTTGCTCTCCAGACCTTGGTTACCTCACCCCTCACCAGATGGCTTCTAAAGTCTAGTCTAGCTCTGTAGTCATAGACTTGCAGCAAGATGGCTACATGAGAAGCAGGGTCCCCATTCTTTTTTCTCACCTCAGCAAAGCAAGAAATACAAGGGGGTAAAAAAGAAGAGATAAAGTTAAAAAGCAACAGCACACCAAGATAGATGGAAGCAGTCCTCAAAAGGAAAACCTCAAACAAAAATCAACTCTTACAGAAGTGTATTAGGGATAAGAACTCACTGTTTGACAAAAATTGCTGGAAAAACTGGATAACAGTGTGACGGAAACTAGGCATAGACCAAAGCCTGACACCATACACAAGAAGAAAGTCCAAATGGATACATGATCTAGGTATAAAGACTGATACTATGAACTAATTAAGGGAGCAAGAAATAGTATATCTGTCAGATTTATGGAAAATGGAGAAATTTTTGACTAAACAAGAGATAGAGAACATTATGAAGTGCAAAAATGGATAATTTTGATTACATTAAATTGAAAAGGTATTGTACAAACCCAATGTAACCAAGATTAGGAGGGAAACAGAAAACGGAGAAAGAATTTTTGCAACTAGTGTCTGTGATAAAGGTCTCATTTCTAAAATATAGAGCGAACTGAGTCAAATGTACAAGAATACAAGTCATTTCCCAATTGATAAATGGTCAAAGGATATGAACAGACAGTTTTCAGAGGAAGAAACTAAAGATATCTATAGTCATATGAAAAAATGCTCTAAATCTCTATTGATTAGAGAGATGCAAATTAAAGCAGCTCTGAGGTACCACATCGTACCTATCAGATTGGTTAACATGACAAAACAGGAAGATGATAAATGTTGGAGATGTGGGAGAGTTGGAACACTAACTCGTTGGTGGAGCTGTGAGGTGATTCAACCATTCTGGAGAGCAATTTGGAACTGTGCCCAAAAGGCTACAAAAATGTGCATACACTTTGATCCAGTAATATCGCTTCTAGGACTATATCCCCAAGAGATCGTAAAAATGGGAAAGGGTCCCACATGTATAAAAATATTTATAGCAGCTCTCTTTGTGGTGGCCAAAAACTGGAAATCAAGGGGATGCCCATCAATTGGGGAATGGCTGAATAAATTGTGGTATGTGAATGTAACGGAATACTATTGTGCTATAAGAAATGGTGAACAGGAAGACTTCAGAGAGGCCTGGAAAAGACTTATATGAACTGATGCTGAGTGAAAGGAGTAGAACCAGAAGAACTTTATACACTGCAACAATCACAGTGTGTGAGGAATTTTTCTGGTAGACTTAGTCCTTCATAGCAATGCAAGCACCTAAAAAATTCCCAATGAACTTTTGAGGCAAAACACCTTCCACATTCAGAGAAAGAACTATGGAATTGCATTGGAGAATGAAGCAGACCATTTTCTTTTGTATTTTGTTTTGTTTTATGGTTTCTCCCATTCATTATAACTCTTCTATTCAACATGACTAAGGTGAAATTGTATTTAATAGGAATGTATGTGTAGAACCTATATAAGATTGCACACTGTATAAGGGAAGGAGGGGGGAAGGAGGAAGAATGGAGGAGGAGGGATGAGAAAAAATCTAAGATATATGGAAGTGATTGTAGAACACTGAAAACAAACAAAATAACTATATAAAAAATGAAAATTAAGAAGTGTGTTAGTATTAATTAGTATTAGTATTAGTACATAAGAGTATTCTTATATGCCCTGCAACACTAATTAAATCTATTTTTTACCATCTTTACCAATGTGATGGGTGTAAGACAACACTTTGATTAATGATTTTAGAGTGTTTATTTTTCAAATAATTATTGCAAGTTTGCAGTTCATATGAAAACTATTTGTTCACATCCTTTGATTGCCTATCTATTGGAAATGACTAAGCCTTATAAATTTGTTTCAAGTCTTCTGTCACATAGGATCTTTATTCCTTCCTTGTGTATTGTCAGATCTAGGGTAACATATGACCTTTGGAAGAGGGATCTTGCTCTCCATTAGTTCTCCCTGGTCAGTATTTCTGCTGAAGTCCTAGTAGTTAGTGCTGCTACCCATCTCTGGCCACCAACATCTAATCTGACACTGGTCAGAATATGTCAGTAGATTATTATCAGTACAGACTTTCAGCTTCACTCCATCCATACATCTTTGAACTTCTCACTAATCACCCACTTCAAAGTCAAGAATTCTGACTTACATATGGGGTAAAGACTTTTCCTGCAACTGTTTTCTGGCGACCATTATTGTCTTGATTCAGGACTGCTTCCAAGACCTCCAAGCTGGCATTTGTATACCGAACAATAAGTCTTGTTTGGATTTGCATGAGGCAATACTGATGCATGTTTGAAGCCGTTGACAAGTCTCTGAAAACTCATTTCTGTCCATCCATCAATCTCCAAAGGGCTATTTTTTAAAGCAAAATGGTCCTTTTTATCCTGCTCCCGCTTTCCTTCAATCATTTAAGCACAAGTATTCTAATGGGAAAGACATCACGTAGATGTCAATATATAGGTAATACATACTAAATGAATAAATGAGAGTTTGGAGGAGGGCAGCATTAGCAGGTGGAGGATTCAGGAGAAACATAGTGTAAAAGGTGGTACTTAAGTTAAATTTTAAAGGAAATGAGATTACAAACGGCAGAGGTGAGGAGAGAGAGCAACTCAGGCACAGGTGACAGCCTGTGCAAAGGCAGAGACTGAACACTGAGTATCATGAGCAATGAAGAGCAAATATCTTCCCTTAATAATATGATCAGTATAGTGTTAAATCTATAGATTAATTTAAGAGATCAGCTCATTTCCGAAGAACAGTCTCTTTAACTATTTAGGTCTTTCTTTATATGGAAATATAAAATGTACTTTATATGGAAATATAAAATGCACAAATTAATATATTAGTGTGATATAAAAAGGACAAATACAAAGAATTTGGAGAAACATGGGAAGACATGCAGTGATACAGAATGAAGAAAGCAGAAACAAAGGGAAAATATGCACAGTGACTACAATAAAGCAAATAAAGTCCTCGTGGAATGGTCAGTTAAAATGATCAGTGTTAGTATAGCACTGTCAGAATTAAAGGCCACATTCTTCCTTTCCGTTGACACTTAATAAGCTAGATAAGTGGAAAGTGACATGTGCTATCAGTCACAATCCCATTATTAAGCAGTTTTGTACTTTCTAAAAGAGATTGAATATTTACTGGGCAATATAAGTTGTATCAAAAAGTATCAATAAATTTTAAAATAAAAATTTATATGATCCTAAATTAATGGAGAATGAGATGTAGAATTTGAAGCTGTGTTTTTTGGGGGAGATGTAAAAAGTATGGAGTAGCAGAAGTGGAAAGGGTTTCTCAATCCTCTCCATCTTAGACTATAAACTGCAAAGGAAGGGCCCATTTTTACATAAAAATTCTGTCTGTGTTTATCCATCGTTTTCAAAGAAGAACATGACATGGGAGATATTGGAGATATGACATGACTTACACTTGACTTTGTTTTGAGTGAGGGAGGGCTGTGCAAGGTCACCAACCTCCCTTTCCCCTCCTGAGCCATCAGGATCCAGTGACAGATATTCATCAGGATCACTGGAGATGACCCAGGATACAAGGGGAGACCTTGGTCTATTCAGATACTCACTTAGCATGAGGTAACAACACCCATTCAGTGAATAGGCCTCTTTAAGTAGTAATCAGGGAATGGCCCCTTTAATGAGCAAAAGAGAAAAACAAGTAAATCAAGCTGGGAGGAAAAGAGCAACAGTTACTATTGATAATCACTCTGAAGGCAGGAGGGTCCTGAAAAGAGCCATTAAGTGGAGTTTGGGCAAGGACCTATTGTTGTGCAATGTATGGGCTTCAGAGTGCACTGGGTTTAAGTAATGATCACCCCCAAGATTACACCAGCAACACAGTTCTCTGCACATGAGAAACACTTAATATATGTTTCTTGAATTGAAATAAAGTTGAATTAGGAAGATTGTAAGAAGTTCTGTTAGACAAAATTAAATGGAAATTTGCATAGGACCATAATGCTCCTGGAACCCTTAGGCTCCAATATGTGAGCAAAAAGCATCTTTGTCTGACTCCCTCAGAGCCTCAGATTTGAAGTTGTTTGTTACTTCCATTTAAGAAAAAGAAGGCTTTCCTCCCCTTAACAAATTCTTCTTTACTCAAAAATGCCTTGGTAAGCTTTACTATGTTGCTTTGGAATGATTAGTTTCCATTTCAGTTATTTTCACCTCCCTGCTCCTTAAGAAATCTCGCATAATCAATCAACCAATCAGTCAACATTTATTAAGTATCCACTATGTGCCATGGTGCTAGGCTCTAGGAATACAAAAAGAGGCAAAAGGCAGAATTTGCCCTGATGTAGCTTACAATCTAAAGGGGGAGAGAGTATACAAATATATACAAAGCAAGCCACATACAGGATAAATAGGAGATAGTTAATGGAAGGAACTCACCAGAATTAAGAGGGGTGAGGAAGGCTTCCTATAGAAGATAGGGTTTTAATTGAAACTTAAAGGAAGCCAGTAGGGGGACTGGGACAAAAGTCTGAATGAATTCTCCAACCTGGAGGCACAGTTTATTGTTTTTTGGTCTTCTTCCTATGTGACAAGATATTAACACCTCCTACTTTTTATCTATTTTCTGTCTCCCTTACCTCTCATTATCTCTCTTTTAACTTCTATAGAGCTTTTCCTCTTGCTGAAGTCTCATTGGGACACTCCTTTTATATCATGGATGCCTTTCTTTGTTTAATAAATCTTCCTGCCTTGTTTGGTCTTGGTCTATGTTATCTGAGGTCCCACCATTGCTTTTTCCAGTTACTGAACTGGATATTTTGAATGATCTCAGGGGCAACTCAGATTGGAGGCCTGCAAACTTTCAGCACACCTTAAATTCTTTGATCTAGGAGGGCAAAGTATTATTTTCAGTCTCCAACTCCCAATCCATTTTGTGTCTGGGCAATACATCTGTAGACTTCTCCCTGGTTGGAGGTCCAGTTCACTGATACCAGTCCCAGTGAACTAGCTGAAAGGTCCTGCAGAGAAACAGAGCTGAATGCTCCCCCTTTTCTGAGTTCCATGAACTCTTCTAGACCATGATTAGTCAGATACAGGTCCCAGCCCATGTCTGTTGACTGAATCTACAGCCCCTTCATGGAATGAGAACTGCCCAGCTACCACTTGCTTCTTGGACATCCTATTCAAGCGGAACCTGAAACCATCACCCCCTGTCCTTGTAAACAACCACAGGCTCCTATCTAGTACCCATCCTAGAAGGCTTTTTATAGGCCTTCCTGGCATAACTTCTTCTCTAGAGCCCACTGGTCTCTAGCAGCCTCTCTACAGAAATGAGTTAGAAAAATGACCCACTGTGGTTTCTTCATGGATTTCCTAATCATTACTTAGCCTGGTGCACTTCATCAGTCCCTTTTGTAGTAGTTGTGGGAGAAAGCTGAGTTGTACTGCTTCCCTCCTCCTCTTCTATTTTTGCCAGTACTTGAAGCTCTTACTTTAAGCATAGGGTTGATAGTCAAACAGATAATGCCTTATAACCAGAACACAATGTATAATAAAACAAATTTGTGCACAATGGCTGTGAGCCCAATGCTCTCCTAAATCATCAACTGTTTGGTGGTCTAACTTCTCCAAGCCTTGACTAATCCATCATGAATTAGGGGATGGCAATTGATTTGGCATCAAGCCCAGAGAACATACTAATCTCCTAGACTGACTTCTGGCTGCTCAGAGGAGATCAGAGAGGTGCCACTTCATCACATGCTGGTCTCCTAGACTCGCTTCTTCCTGTTCACAGAACCTCAAAAGACCATCATGTGCCAGTCTCCCAGACTGGTTTCTTTCTGTCTATAGAGAAATAAAAAGCATACTTGTCTCCCAGGCCAACCTGCTCCCAGCCAATTGGAGGGATGTCATTCTATTATATGCCCATCTCCTAGCCTAGCATCTTCTCACTTTGAGGGGATGCTTGCTGCCCATAGGGTAAAGAGAAACACCATTCCATCCAGTTCCCTTCACCTATCTCCTGGCCTGACCTAGCCTGCCTACAGGGAAAAGAAAGAAACGCCACTTCATCAGCTTCCTCTACTGGTTCCATTGCCTGAGTTAACCCACTGGAACAGACTTGATCTTTGCTGACTCCAGATACTATGAAGTTAACAAGTTACAATCTCAAGGTCAAGACATTCTCCCCACCAAGGTTCCTGACATCTTTCTCCATTAGTCAACCTCCTAATGGGCTCCTTTTCGTGCCCACCCTAAGGGTGTGTAAAACCCTATGAGAATGCATCTCCCTTTGTTCTCAGTTGCTGGCCACCAGACAACTGTCCATCAACTGAGGCAAATCAAACTTTTTATCACTTAGCCTTGCTTCTTATTTCCTTGACCTGCAATTAAACAGACTAGGATAGAAGCGATTACTCTCCAGAAAATCATCTTCCTACTCAGTAAACTCCAGTGGCTCCCAAACAACCCCAGGATCAAATATAAAATCCTCCATTTGAAAGTCAATGCCCTTAATAACCTGCAGCACCACCACCACCTTTCCAATCCTCTCACATCTTACTCAGCCACACACATTCTTTGAGCCAATGAAATGGGCTGCTTTCACGTGACATTCCATCTCTGTCTCCAAGAGCCTTGTTTCACTGGCTTTAACACCACACCTGGAATTCTAGTCCCTCCTCATCTCTATCTCCTGACTTCCTTCAAGTCCCAGCTAAAATTTCACCTTCTATAAGAAACCTTTCCTGATTTCCTTTAATGCTAGTGCCTTTCCTCTGAGATTATCTCCAATTTAACTTGTATGTATCTTATTTGTACACAATCGTTTGCATGTTGCTGCCCTCATCACCTTATGATCTCCTTGAGAGTAAGGATTGTCTTTTGCCTTTATAGCCTCAGAACTTAGCACGCACCCTAGAAGCTTAACAAATGTTTATTCAATGACCAATAGCCCTTCAAGGGTTTGAACCACCATTGTTCTACCCATTTTGTCTTTCACCTTAATCTTGAGTGTCATATCAGTGGGAGTGGGGATAATGGGGAAGGAATAGGTATTGCTGATGGGCATTCTGTTTCTTGGAGTTGAAATCAGGGTTTTGTGTTTGAAGCAGAAGAAAGGTGAAAAAGGAAGGCAGTTTACAGATCTTCATCCAGGATAAAATTCTTACTCTGTCAAATTGTGACAATAGTGAATTCTGTAAGAGTTATCGAGTCACAATGTAATTCCAGACCTGTCTTTTTCTAGGGAGTATCTATAAAGAATGCGTTTGAAACCTCTGAAGACAGTTTCTGTTCATTGTTTTAACCCGAGTCTGAATGAATTGAAGCATGAAATGGTTGCTTTCTTTTCCCTGCTTTTGATTTTTGCTCCTAGTTCTGTTCTGATTTTTTCCCCTATCCATCCACACCCCACCCCCTTCTCTTTCCCTCCTCCTCCTCTCTTTTTTTGCAGTTTGTTGGAGACACAGCTTTAGTTACAGCCCTGACTACAAATCTCTTTGCTTTACAAAAGGCTGATTGCTGGCCAAAATACTGGGCTCAGAAATTACAGAGCACTTTCCCCAGACAGTCTGTTTTTGCATTTTTGTCCTCATGGTTAAATGGGTGGATTTTTTTTTTCAAATAGGCACAAGAAAGTGGGATGGGGGTGGGGGGAGGATCATGAGAAAAAGTTCCAGAATTATTAAAAAGGATTACTTCTAACCTGAGTCATTAGCATAGTAGAGTTATCCCTGTGTAACAACTATTTTGTCTTTAAGTTAAACCTTGCTTGGTAAAGCCAACATTCCCTAGGGGCAAAAAGAATCAGACTAAATCATATAAGCAGCCATCCTCCTCCAGACTGGTCAACTCCTCAGAAGCCAATAAACCAAGAGACCACAGACAGGCAGTGCTCAAGTTGTTCCCATTGGTGGCTGCCAAGTTTGGGGTGAGAGACAAGGAAGAGGGGGCGTTGGATGCTGGGAACTGTCAATCTAGCCTCCTTCTTCCCTAGCATGAAATTTGCGTATGCGCAAAAAGCACAACTAAGCGGTGAAAAGAGAACAAGGAAAAAAAATCTGAAGACTAAATTGCTGTTTCACTATTTTGAAAAACTTCCAAAATTGGCAATGTGAAGATTTCACCTTGATTCTTTCTTGCTTCCATACCAAAGTTGTCTTTCAACTGTTGCTACAGTATATACAACAGTCATCTAGTTTTAAACGGGATAGGGAAAAAAGAGAGTGATAACATTTTTTGCCTTCCTTCCTTCCTTAGCAATAAATATCAATCAATACTTATTAAGCAATTGCTATGTGCCATGCACTGTGCTAAGTGCTAGGAATACAAAAAAAGGCAAAAGACAGTCCATGCCCACAAAGAGCAAGAAATATTTTGTCAATTAAATTTATCTACCTGTACAATTTATCTAACTGTACAATCCATCTGACATATCTATAGCTATCTATTGCCTGCTGCCAACTCAGAGGATCATAGATTTAAAGCTGGAAGGAACCATGGAAGCCATGGCATCCAATTCCCTCAATTTACAAGAAAGGAAACTGAGGCATAATGAGGTTAAGTGACTGCCAGGGCCACACAACCATTAAATGGTTGAGGAAGGATTTGAAACGAGACAGTAACTATGCCAGTAACATGCTGTCTCTTGTTTTTTGTGAGTTAAGTATAAGTAAGATTTGAAAACACTCTGAGAGCAGATAATATTGAAGGAGAAGGCACTGTCTTAAATGCCAGCTTCCTGTTCAAATTTATATTTGGAAAACAACCTGCAAGAAAAATCACAGAATCACAGAAGCGAGGAACTAGAAGGAATCTCAACGGCCATCTAAGCCAAACTATTAAAAAAAAAAAAAAAAAAACAAAAGCAGTCCCACAAAAATATAACATGCCTTACAAGTATCCAGCCTGTGCTTAAAGACTTCCTAGGAGTGGTAAATGACCACATCTCAAGGCAGCCTGTTCCACTTTTGAACAGTCCTAATCATTAAATAGTTTTTCCTCACATCAAGCCTAATTTTTCCTCTTTATAACTTCCACCCTTTGCTCCTGGTTCTGCCTTCTAAGGCCAGACAAAAAAATTCTAAGCCCTCTTCTGCATGACAAATACTTGAAGACAGCTATCATATTTCCCCAGAGTCTTCTTTTCTCCCGGCTAAAAATGCCCAGTTCCTTCAACCAATCCCCATATGACATGGACTCAAGGCCCCACACGATTCTGGTTGCCTTCCTTTGGATGCTGTCCAGCTTACCAATGTCTTTCTTAAGCCATGATACCCAGAACCAAACACAGTACTCAGAGCATTAGATGAGGTCTGACAAGGGCAGAGTACAGTGGAACTGGCCCCTCCCAGTTCCCAGAACCTCCACCTCTCTTAATGCAGCCCAAGGATAGAGGCCACATCCCTCTCCTGTCTCTTTTGAGCTTCTCAGTTTATATAGAAAGGAAAGTTAATTTCAAATCCTGAATACCCTGCATTCTACTTTAGATTATCATGAAATGCAACGTGGTCTAGTGCAGTATATTTGGAACCACTTGAGACGTACCCCATTGGAAGCTAGGTTGCTAGGAGGCAATTTTTTTTAAAGTGATTAAGGAAAGATATTTTACTATTTTAAAAATGTTAAGCATATGTAACGAGTTGTTTCTGACTTTGCCTTTCATGGCTCAGAGGGTATTCATGGATAATCCTCTTTAGGATATGATTAATATTTTTATGTATCAATATAGGTAAGCCCCCATTTGGAGCAAACTTAATTGTAGAGGGCACTGATTTTGGATACTGATGGAAAGGAGAGCAAAGCACCTCCTGGCCCTTTTTAGTTATGCTATTTGCATTGTAATTAGAAGCATTAATGGGGGAATCTCCTTAGCCTCAGCTCCACCCAATGACTTTGCAGTTTCCTTAAAAAAAGTTCCCAGAATGACACAATGGTGACCCAGGCCCCTATACCTAGGGATATGAAAGGAGCCAACAGGAATTTCAGATATAACTCAGGTAAGAATTTTAACTGAGAAACTCTGCATCTAAACAGGAGAAAAAGGAATTTTAAAAATGGCCCATCTAAGTTTAAGAGATTTTGTCACCTTTTTTACTGGTTACCAGTCTGGTAAAGGTTTAATAGTCCCAGGACTGTGACTTTAAGAGCTTGGCTATCCCTGGACAGAAAAGGTAACTAAAAGCTGTAGGACAACAGAGAGAGTACCAGAATATCTGAAAAGGCTGCATGGCAGCAGCAAAAGACTAGCCAAGAGTGGCAGAGAATCAATCAGTTGATGAGCAGAGAACAGTGGAGTCTACTCAGTGAGGACTCGTAAAGGAAAGAAGAGATGCCCAACAGAGAGCAATGCAACTGGGGAGCAGAAGCAGAGAAAGTACCTTCCCCACCCCCAACTCAGCTGATCCTGATGACGTCATGGTGGTTCACTTACGCTGGAAGGCTGAGTAACTTTGGCTATACATGTTCCTTGTACGTACATGTGTGCATTTGCTTCTCTTCTCATGTTCCCTAGTCATGCACACTACCAGTGTGATACATATGCTGTCCTTTCCCTTCCCATCTATGGAAGATAACCTTTGTCACTTAATTCACTACTGAATAGCTAATCAAACTATAGTACATGGACATGATAGGCTACTGCTGCCCCATAAAAAATTAGGGAGAGGGGGAAGGTAATGGAGCAAGCATTTAGACGCCTACTATGTGCCAGGCATTGTGTTAAGTACTTTCCAAATATTATCTCATTTATGAAGAATACAAGGAAGTATACAAAGACTCATGTGAACTAATGCAAGGTGAAATAATCACATCATGGAAACAATGTGCACAATGACAATAAAAATAATGGAAACGGGATGTTATGTAATTATAATGACCAAACTTGTCCCTCTAAAAGAGACAAATTCTTCTTTCGTGGTTCTCCAGGCCCTCTCTTCTTTGCAGCAGTAACTGCTGAATATATCTTTGGGTTTGATTAGTTGGTTAGTTTGGTTGAAATGCCTCTTTTCCTTCTATTTTTTATTGTAAAGGATAACTTTGGGGAGGGAGGTATTGTGGGAAATGAAGGTGATGTCAAAACAGGATATCAATAACAATTTTAATTGCCATGCTAATTGATGGATTCTAGTTGTTCCCATAAAAGAAACCCAAAGTTTGGGGTTTGCAAGCTATGGTTTTGAAAGGCTTCTCACCCTCAGGTATGAGGTGGACCTGGAAGTTATGCTTTATGCTGAATGCTGAACTTACAGAATTAACAAGGTAGAAGATACAATTTTAAGGCATTCTCAGATTAGAGGGCATTATGAGTGTGAGGTGGTAGTCCCTTTTGGTAAAACATGTCTTTTCAGTTCAGTTCTATTAAAATATTATCAGTACCAGATCTAAAGGTGCCAGAATCATTTACTTGAAGAATTTCAGAGTTAAAAAGGGACCTTCATGGTCACATCTGCCATCCCTGATAATTAGTCATGCAGGTTTTGTCTAAAGGTCTCCAGTGGCAGCAACATTCTACTTCTAAAGGAAATCTGCTATCCTTTTGAATAGTTCTATCAGAATAGTTTTCCTTACACTGTCAAAATATTCTTCTTTCCACATCTCAACCATTGATCCAAGTTCTTCTCTCTGTATCCCATCAGAACAAGTTTAATTCCTCATCCACATAACAGAACATCAGTGATTTAAGACTCCCTTCACCAATGCATGTGCAACTAGGTGTTACAGTGGATAGAGTGCTGGCTGGGATCAGGAGGACCTGAGTTCAAATCACAGACATTAGCTGGGCAAATCACTTAAGCTCCATTTGCCTGTTTCCTCATCTCTAAAATGGTACCTATGGTAATATTCACCTACTTTACAGGATTTTGTGAGGAAGAAATGAAATAATATTTGTAAAGTCCTTAGCACAGTGTCTGGCACATAGTTGGTGTTATATAAATGTAGTGTTATCATCATCATTATTATTAAGCACTAAGGGTCAGTTTTTATGCAAAGGATCCTTCATTTGCAACTTCTGCTGCTGTTCCTGCTGGCACTCCTGCTTGTCTTTAAAAAAAAAAAAACTTTGGGATTGGCATGACCCTGCTCCAACCAATCTAAATGATGTGGTACTCCATGCCTCCCCAGACTGGGAAAAGATTATAAGTCCCAGGATCCTCAATGACTGTTTAAACTCTTTTCATTCCACAGAGAAGTTCATCTGAACCTGCCCAAGAATTTTGTTGCACTAATTAATTAGAGAAGTGATAGATATTATCAGGATAAATACATCTGGAAAATTACTTAGTGAGCAGTGTGAAGAATAGATTGGAGAAGAGGCAGTAGATTCCATACTCTTAAGAGGGGATTGCAATACTCTAAGCAAGAGGTATTTAGGGACTAATTTACAGGATGTGTACAGTGAAAGTGAAAAGAAAGAAATATATGCAAAGGAAATTAGCGAAAGAGAATCAACATGAATGAACAATTATTTATAACATACTAGTAATAATGAGGGAAAAGAGTCAAAGATGATATGGGGGTCATGAGGCTGGTTGATGTTGGAGGATATTGTAGCCACATACAGAAGTTACATGAAAGAACAGGTCTTGTGGGGGAAGGTAAAGAGGAAAAACTAGGAGCAATAGTTGGAAACTTCCAAACAGCAGATGTAGAGAGGTTCAAGGAAAGAGTAATAGTTGGAATAATCCAAAAGGGAAATGGAATATTGAAGAAGATAATAGGTACACCTTCACTGTAGTTCTCCAACTGCAGACAAAATATCTATTTGCCAGGGATGTCATAGTGGAGACTCTTATTCAGGAGAGCTGAACTAGATGGCTTGTGATGTCCCTTCCTACTCAAATTCTGCAGTGTGGAATTCAGTATTGGATATGTTAAGTCTGCAGAATATGTAGTTAGACATCCAATCAGTAGTTGGAAATGTGAAACTGGAACTTTGATGAGAGATTAGGGGTTGAGATATTAATTTGGTAAGAAACTAAAGTGACAGGGATTGATGAGATCACCAAATAAGACAGTATAGAAGAAAGTAGAAAATGAAAAGAAGAACTTTGGGGAATACCTATGCTTAGGGGGTACCAAAAAATGAGTCATCAAAAGAGATAGAAAAGAAAGAGTAGTCAGAGATGTAGAAGAATTCTCACAGAAGAATATAATGGAAGACAAGGGAAGAAAGGGCAATGGCTCTCCACAGTGATGGGTAATAGGCTTATAAAATATTAGAGTTAGATAAGCTTTAAATCATCTAGTCCAATCTTCTCATTTTATAGAAGGGAAATTTCTATTTTTTATAGAAAGGAAATTTCTAACCTCATTCCTCCACCCTTCTAACTCAAATACAAGGTTGAACATAGAAACATAGAATGCAAAAAATGTGGCAAATAAGAGGATATTTTAAAATTGGGGTTTATTTCTTTTTTTCTCCAAAGATCTTTTAAGAAAATGTGTCCCATGAGTTGGAAAAGGGTAAGAACCCTCCCACAGGGAGCCCTGTAGACCCATGCAGAATTCAGATTCATCCAAAGGCAACATAATTACAAAGAACTTAGTCAGACTTTTCTCAAACTCTTTGGTTTGTTATTTTCCCTTCCTATAGTAGAACACCAGGGGAAATCTCTAAAAACAAAACTCAGGTATGCCTTATATGTAAGATATCCCAAAAAGGAGTTCACAGGGTCCTTTCTAGAAAAATATTCAATATAACATATACACTATACAATGTGAAAGTCCTGAGTTCAAATCTGACCTCAGACACTTACTAGTTGTGTGACCCTAAGCAAGTCACCTCAGTCTGCTTCAGTTTCTTCAACTGTAAAATGGGGATGATAATAGCACCTTACATTTTTAAGGGTCATTTTAAGAATCAAATGAGAAAATATTTGTAATCTGAGTAACAGAATGTTTAGCACATAGTAGGTACTTAATAAATACTTGTTTCCCTTCTCCCATTAACTCCTCAGATTTTTTCAAACTGCCTTCTAACCATGCCTCACTTATTGTGTACTTCTGAAGTCTGTTGATCCCCAAAGTACATCATACTCAATGTATTTCATACATTACGTGATGTGTATAATACCTTAATACGTGCTGGAATAAACAAATAAACATCAAACACAGAACAGCTATTTTTTTTCCCTCCACAACAAAGGAAATGCATTCCGAGATCAGCGGACTCTCTGTACTGCTCTACCTACTCACTGGCAATCTTGTCTACCTCTTGCTTACCCCTGATTGGTAAGTTTCTAGCCATTTAATGAAAGAACTCAGCTATACTCTTCCCTCCCAGCTCAACCCATTCTCTGAATTGCTTCACCTTCTCATTAGCAGCTTTACCCTGTGTGACTAGACTTTTTCCCAATTCCATTTCCAATTCCCTTTTATACTTTGTCTTCCTCTATTAAAATGTAACTCTTTAAGAATAAAGAACATCTTGTCTTCTTGTGTTTTTATTCCCAGTATTTAGCACTGTACCAGGCACATACATAGTAATGATTCAACATTCATCTATCAATCTAAAATATAAAACTCATGAATATGTACTCATAGTTACTTTAAACATTAAACAATAATTTATCACCCTCATTACACTTTCCTTGAAAAGCAAAGACCCTTTGTGGGACTGAACAGACCTTCCTTTTTATGCTTTGCCTGCCCCATAACTCACAAGGTCTAGAAAATCTGACCAGGCAGGCATGCCAACTCCATGGGAGATGCCCCAGTTTAGCAGATGAGGGGATTCCTGCATTACCCTATAACAAATAAAAAAAGGGAAGGGGGAGAAAATGTGATCTTTGAGTAACACTGATACACTACAACTTTGTGTAACAGTGATAACTGTACTCTACCCCCACCCTACACACACACCTGAAAGTCAGGTAGTTCTTTTTTTTTACTTTATTTTATTTTTCATTTTATCCCCAAAGTTCTCTGGTATCCTTTGGGAGTTTGAGGAGTATATAAGCTCTGTCAAAATGACTCCAGTCACCACCAATAGCATTTCTTCAATTGTAGAGGATGGATCCCGTCCCATTTAGGCACTTACAGTCAAATTAGCTTTAACACAGACATTTTTATTCCAAAGAGTATGATCGCAAGCTTCCAAACTTACTCCCAACACTCCCCACCACTTCAGTCTCTGGAGAGGAAAAGGAGTTTAGATTCATAGTGTAACTCAGTTTCTATAGTACACAGTTCTAGTTCTAAATCCAAAACTATCCATAGTTTGAAATCTCAGTCACCCTGACTTATCAGGTTTTCCATGCTGTGCTGTTTGGCTACACCATCCCACCTGCAATCCTGGCTCCAAGGCCGTCCTAGCTCAACTCACAATCCAGTAGGTAACATGTTTGGTACCTAAAACCGAGGAGGACAAATAACACAACAGAAGCGTACCCCCCAGGCCCATTTCTAGGAGCTGCAGTAAAAGAGAAGAATCAGGGGAAAGAAATTCCCTCTCTCCCACTGGTCCAGCGATTCAGTTCAGAGCATCCTCACTATTGGTAAACTAGGATATTCAGCTTCTGGGTGCCGCAGATAAGAAGTGCAACAACAACAAAAAAGAAAACATAGGCAGGAGAATGGTTCAGTCTCACCAAATATAAAGAAACAGGTAACCAATCAAAGGAAGCTTTCCTCACCCACATGGTAGGAGAAGCAGCGAGTTCCATACTTCTTCTCTCTTTCCCTTGTTTTCTATTATTTGCTAAATCAGTTGAATTATCTGAGATCATATTGTTTTGATCAATTCACCATTCACCCAAAGTGCATTATGAGGGAATAGAAAATCATGAACCAATATTCAATGAAAAGTTTTCATTTCACAAGGAATTTGCAACACCTTCTAGAATCTTTTTCTAATAACAGTAACAGTGAGATGAGAAAGGAGCTCCAGGGGTCAAAGGACCATAAATTCAAAGTTGGAAGAGACCAAATGGTTATAAGAAAATAGATCTATCACTGGAAGAGACCTCAAAGGTAATTTAGTCCAACCCCTTCATTTAATAGATGAAGAAACTGAAGGCCAAAGAAGTTGTCTTACTTGCCCAAGATCATACTGACAATTACTAGCTGACCGGTATTTTGAGCTGAAGTCCTATGACTCAAAATTCAATATGCTTTCAACTTAGCCCTATGCTGTCTAACATTTTTAATCAATGATGGAGATTTTAAAAATAGATGCCATGATTATGGCATTTACAAATGACAAAAAACTGGATGTGATAGCAAGGCGGTTGGATGTTGGGACAGATCTAACATTGAATTTAACTAGTAAAATCCCTTTCCACTGCTAGTCTGAGTCCCCAGGAGGTTGATGATTCTTAAGGTTTAATTATTGTTGCTCATTCATCTGACTCTTCATGACCCCATTTGGAGTTTTCTTGGCAAAGTTATTGCTAGTTTGCCTTTTCCTTCTACAGCTCATTTTAGAGATGAGGAAACTGAGGCAAACAGGATTGAATGACTTGTTCAGGGTCACAGAGCGATTAAGTGTCTGAAGTCTGATTTGAACTAAGGAAGATGAGTCTTCTGGACTCCAGGTACAGCACTCTCTATGCGGCACTACTTAGCTACCTATTCAGGTTCAGAGTATTCTGCATTTGTATTCCTAAAAGGCTAACCCCTTTACCTTCCACAGCTAGCCTAAGGGTATAATTAACTCAAAGGAAAGGTTTTTACTGAGATAACATCATGAGAATGATAGTAACAAAATATTCCTGCATAAAGCCAGGATACATCCTCCCACAACTCCCCACAACATCAGTGAGAAGAATGGACATGCATATAGTTGTTGTGGTTCATCCTTCCTTTTCAAACGGGGCCAGTGACATCACAGGTGATGTCTTCACTTGGGAATGAATTGGATTTAAGTAAGGCAGAGCTGTGCAGTCATCAGCCACTTCCAGAGTCTTCAAAGTCCAACGGCAGGACAAAAGTCGGGATGATTGTTGATGGCCCAGGATGCAGTAAATGACCCTGGTGTCTTCAATGTCTAAGCAAGCTCTAAGCACTCCATAATGCTTGTTTCGGCCACCTTCATGGCCTTTGGAACAAACTGTTGTCATCCACCCATTCCACTGGAGAGAAGTCTTCACATGCTTGGGAAGGACACCCTCCAACTCTCTGTGCACATAGAGTACACAGTTAGAGAGGTACACATTCAAAGAACACAAGAAGGCAAGGTAATGCACATTTCTAGTGCTGAAGAACCCTGGTGTTTTTTGTCTTCTTATATTGGCCTCATTGGTCTCCTGTGGTCACAGCATCTCTGCTATATAGGTTACTTAGCTGGGCTTCCTGAGCCTTCCTCACTCCTAGCTGCCAGTGCTATAGCTGGTTCTTTTCTCCACAACCAGAACTCTTCTGCCTCAGAGCTGCCTTAGCTCTTTTACCTATGTGTTTATTTACCTTTTTGTTTGTTAGTTTGTTCTTCAATGGGCTCAGTGTCTCCTACAGAGAAAGGAAAGATACCATGGATAATGAGGGTGGGGAGGAGAGAGATATCCCCTCCTTGGCTCCCCACTAGAGGATCAAGGGTGAATAACAAGAGGAACCTCCATTAAAGAAGTAGCTTCTTTCTTCACAGGGGTAATACTCCTCAAGGCCTATCTCCACTAACTTCTGATCTGAGAAAAATGCTTCTAAAGACTACCAAGGATGCGATCAATCTTTTTATCTTCTGTGGTTTCATTAACTCTACTGAAGGGAAGTCAACTGATCAGGAATGTTCTGACCTAGTCTATTCTCTTCCATCCCCAAACACTACCTGGGGATAAAAGTAACTTCTTACATTTGAGGCCAACGAACCTCACAAGTACAAAATGTGTAGCAGTTTGAAAAACATCTGAGCACTTATAGGAGGAGAACAAGCATTTATTAAGTGCCTACTATGTGCTAGTCACAATGCCAAGTGCTTTGCAAATATTATCTCAATTGATTCTGAAGATAAGCCTATAAAGTAGATGCTACAATTATCCCCATTTTACAGATGAGAAAATTAATGCAGACAGAGTTCGGGTGATCTGCCCAAGATCATACAGCTAGTAAGTGTCTGAGACTGGATTTGAACTTAGGTCTTCCTGACTTAAGGTCCAGCACTCTATTACTGCACCACCTAGCTGCTTCCTGCAAAACCATTATGGATCAAGAGTATGATATGGCATCCAAAAAAAAAAACAAACTGATCTTAGGCTGTATTAAGAGAGTGCCCAACAACAGAAATATCATGACAATCTTGATTCTCTGTTCTGAACTAGTAAGATCATACCTGGAGGATTTTTTTAAATCTCTGGTTGCCCTCACTAGAGGTCTTCAAGCAAAGACTGGATTCCTACTTGTTGGGTATGTTATAAAGGGAATTCTTGTTCAGGGAAAGGTTGAACTTAAATGGCTTCTGAAGTCTCTTCCATCTTCATGAGTCTGTGAATATAGAGCTAGGACTAGATAGGAGAGGACTGGAAAGCTTCTATTTTAACTCTTCCCTTCCCTTTGATTCATCTGGTATCAGTGCTTTTCATCTCACATTCACTGCCACATTCATTTCCAACTGAAAGTACACACCAGCTGTTCCAGTTGGAATGATCAATTTTTTACTGTTGTTTTTCCTTTGCAATTTATGCCAAGGTTCAAGCACGTTCACCATTTAAAGGGGAAGGGCCATTAAGGAAAAATAAAAACAGTAGGCGGCATGAAGAGGAGGTGAGATACAAGAGTGAGAAAAAGGGAAGGATGAGTGTGGGAACAGAGATGGGGAACAAGACTTGAGAAGCTGATGGAAGAGAAGAGGGAGGAAGGGACTGAGAGTGAGAAGGTGGAAGGGACATGAGAAAGAAGAGAGAGGGGGACCAGACTGTTGATTGCATCACTGGATATTATGCAAGGAGATTATTTTTTTTTATTGCCTGGCAGAGACTTTGCCGTTGCTTAGTAACTGCAGAACAATAACAGAGAAGCTGTTTAGCCTACATTCTATATGAAATGAGGGGCAATACAGTTCCATAGGCAGACCCTTAACCATGGGTTATTTAATCGTGCTTGTATGATCTTTGCCAACCAGAAAGCAATAGGCTATTTGTACATGGAAGAGCTTGGGCTGTTACCTGGGCTTGCCCTAAAGTGACAGGAGTTGGTCAATGACAGAAGCAGAAGTAAGGGTGGGATCTAATAGTGTCCTTAAAACCACTGTATCTTTATGATAATTTTGTAATCCGTTGCTCTTCCCTTTGCCTAGCCTTAGGCTGACAGAACTGCTTAAAATTGGAGCAGGTTGACCCTTCTTTCCTCTGCCAATTCCTGCTGCTTGGTGGTGATTATGATAGAGTTTTTTCCCCCTTAATGTTTTGAAAAGAAAGTAACAAATGGGGGAGTTTTAAAGGACCAACCTCCTTGCTTCTGTGCTGCCATATGATTTTCTTAAGGCTATGACTCCCATTCGCCTGTCTGTAGGCCAACTAGGCTGCTTGTAGGAGCTTCTTTGCCTCTGATCTCTAATCTAATAGAAGAAAAAAAGCCATTCTCCTCCTCCCATTCAACTTAGGGTAGCTCTTGGCCAGGCCAATCATTATAATCTCATTCTCTTTAAAAACTGAGGCTGTACCTGCAGCCTTATGGTTGGTATACTTGCCGTTAGACAAGGAAACCTGTACTTTCCACTGATATTAAGTTAAATAACAAAATGTTAATTGATATTAAATAGGGATAGTTACAGAGAAGAGCCCCTTCATTTAAAGTGAATAAATACAACTCACAAGCAAATGAAAAGAAATGGTTTGGTCCTTAGAAAAATGTTTTCTATGGAGTGGGCTTGATTCTGTCAGCTAAGAAATAAAAGTGATCTATGAAAGGAATGAATAAGAAGTGTTCTGTGGAAGTGGGAAATGAAAGAGAGAATCAAGGAAAGAGAAGGTCTTCACATCAAATGGCTGGGTAGATTAAGTAAAGGTTCACAAATGCTCTTCACAAGAAAAGTAGATAGTTTAAGTGGGGAGGTGAGTTCAAGGGAATCAATGAAATCCTGAGGATCAAAATGGCAATGGAGAAAAAAGGAGACAGTTTTCATTTATTCAATAAATACTTATTGAGGAACCACTATAGGCAAGTCATTCCACTGTGCTGGGTGCTCTAAATTTATAAACATTTATAAAACACCAACCTTACCCTGAAGGAAATAATAATCTGCTGAGGGGAAGTAAGACATAATCTTTAAGTTCTATGTGAATAAATGTGAATTACTATTATCATTACTATTTCAACATGAGGAGATGAAAGAGAAAAGTTATGTGACTGGTATAGATGAGTGCTACACAAGTTTGGGACAGGATGAGAGGTCATCATGGAAGGTGTCATGCCCAAGAAACTGTACTTGGAAAGATAGCTGTTTTAATAGGTTTCAATTGACATAAAGAACCATTGAAAGTGGAGGGAAAAATCAGTAAAGTACAGGGGCAGTAAAAGACAAAATTTTTTTAAGGAATAGAAAGTTGTCCAAGTGACAAGAGCATCAGTGGATTTGGTTAAACCAAGGTTAGAAAATTAAGTTGGTGGATAAATTGTGAAAGACCTTGAATGTCAGGCTAAGTCTAAAGAGAATGAACAGTAGATGATAGGAAGCTATTGGGGTTTCTAAGCAGAGAAAAGATATAACTAGAGCTGTCTCTTAAGAAGATTAATTTGGCATTGGTGTGTAGGATGGACTAAAGTAGGAACTAACTGGAGGCAGGGGAAATAATCTCAGACAAAAGTAATGGGTGCTTAAACAAGGGTATGTGTCTTTTTGTACCTATTAAATTGTAAACTCCTTGAGGGCAAAGGCAATGCTTTTATTTTTGTATCCCACTCCTCAAACACCATTGTAAATGCTAGATATTCAAACAAATTATAGTCACCTAAAGTCTAAAGTGGCTTGGTGGCAGGAGATTGGAAATGAGGTTCTACTGAGATTCGAAACAGGATTTGGTGACTGGTGAGATGCAGGGAATAAGAGAAGAAAATGTCAAAGATGGATGGATGAATGAATGAATAACTCAACAATGTACAAAGCACTGCTCCAAGTACTGGGGACACAAATCTTAAAAGCAAGGCAATTTCTGTTCTTGGGGAGCTTATTTTCTAATAGAGAAAGAAGGCACACATAAGAGATTTCAGCCACAGGGCAGATGGAAAAGTCTAAGGGTATTTAGGGTAGAGTGACAAGGCAGGTAATAATGTGTCTTCTTTAGTGGTATTTCCGTTGATAAAGCCACACCCTTTTCTGATGCTGAACCATTTGACAGAACCACAGAGTTTGTTGGCATGAACTTTCTTTTCTGGGTTTTCAGTAGTTGCGACTTGGAGGTTGTAGGACTTGTAGAAGCAAGGAGTTGCTATTCTCAAGGTTTTTCATGGCAGTATTCTGATGATAATGACTAATATTTTGAGCAAGGCTGACTAAAGGGGTGGTAGTTCAAGAAGCAGGGAAGTCTGTTGGAGCCAGTTTCAGAGTGAATAAATAACAAATCCAGTTATACATATTAAGTTTAATGTGTTGGTGGTGAATCCATTTCAAAATATCCAACTGATCATTTAAAATCTAATCCTGTAGCACAGGAAAAGAGAATTGGTCTAGAGATAAACATTTGGAGTCATCCAAATAAAGATTTCCAATTCCATATAGTCAAAATTATCTATTTTTTTTGTTTTTTCCATCTTTTGGTTATGAACTTATTCCCTACCCACAGCTGCGAATGAGTTATTTATTCTTTTCAAATTTTATTTATGGTATGATCTTTAATAATCCAGTCACATCCATTTTTAATTAATTGTGGAATATGGCATAGAATATTGGTCTAAATTTCTTCTGCCACACTGCTTTCCAATTTTCTCAAGAGGTCTTGTCAAATAGGGATTTCATTTCTAAGTAATTTGTGTTTAAAGGTTTATAGAATCCCGGATTAGTGAGGTATTTCTGATTCTTCCTATTTTAATCTGTTCCATTGATCTTTTCTAATTTTTAACCAGTATCCAGTAGTCTTGATGATTGCTACTTTATAATATAGATTGCATTCTGGAAGTGTTAGTCCCCTTTCATTCCTACCTTTTTCCATTATTTCACTTGATGACATAGATCTTTTGTAATTCCAAATTAATTTTGTTATCCTTTTGTCTAATATTTCTTTGGTAGTTCAATTGTAGCTACCATGGGGGTCCCTTTTCTCCTCTTAGTTTACATCTTGAATTTCTCTTAACCCATAGTACATCTTTCTCTTTTTTGCAAATAGCATTTTATTTTTTCCAATTACATGTAAAGATAATTTTAAACATCCATTTTTTATAAGATTTTGGGTTTCAATTTTTTCTCCCTCTTCCCAAGATGTAAAGCAATCTGATATAGGCTATGCATGTGCAATCATGTAAACCTATTTCCACACTAGTCATGTTGTGAAAGAAGAAACAGAACAAAAGGGAAAAGTCATCAAAAAACAAAAAGTGAAAATAGTCTGCTTGGATCTGCATTCAGACTACATAGTTCTTTTTCTGGATGTTGATAGCATTTTCCATCATGACACTTTTAACCCACAATATTTCTTAATTGTGTTTGATGTCTTCCATTCACACATTTTTTTCAGGCTTATTTTTTAGATTGGAATTTTGTATTTGGGCCAGTCCTCTCTGGAAATCTTGGATTTCCTTGATGGTTCCCTTCTATAATATGAATGCCTCTACCCAAGTTTATTTGGAAGTAGTGACCAGCATTAGATCTCTCTTTCTGCCCTAGCTTCTGTCTCATTCTCCTGGTGTTCCCCTGTAGGTATAGATCAGAGCTGTTCTTTTTTGGATTCTCTTCTTTCCTTACCTAGACTACTTCAATATAACCTTCTCATTGTCCTCTAAGTTTCTTGTTTTCTCCTTTCCTTGCTCCTTGAACTACAGCTGTCAATATCATTATTCTAAAGCTCAAAAACTTTCACTATCTCCCTGTTCTTCCAGGACAAAAAATAAATTTCTCAGCTTGGTATTTAAGATGCTCCACAAAGCTCCAAACTGTCTTCCCAGACTTCCTTCATAACCCTCCAAAGAATTCTAAATTCTAGCCAACCAGACCACAAACTCTTCCCCAAACTTGACATTCCATGCTATTTCCATCTTGTCTCATAAGCCCCCCTGTCATACCTAGAATGCATACTGTCCTCATCCCCTTCTGTCAGAATTCTTGCTTCTTTAAGACCCAGTTCAGGTACCACTTCCTCCTCTGAAGCCTCCCTTGATCCTTTCAATTGCTAAGATTCTCCTCTTCCCCTAATTACCTTGTATTATATTTAATAATATTCATGTTCTATGCCTATGGTAAAATGTAATACCCTCGAAAATGAGGACTGTTTTGCTTTTATCTCTGTATTCTGAGTGTGTTACTATGGACTTAATCAATCTTTGCTGAATTGAATAGTTAGAGCTAACCAAAAATTAAATGGGCTAATTCTGGAGGCAGTGACTTCCACATTGTAGATATATAAATAAAGAAAGGGATGGTCACAGCTTGGAAACTGAAATTCCCTTCCAAGTCTGCAATCCTACAATTCTACCACATTCTCATGGGCCCTTGCACCAGGCCATGACTTCTGAGATTGTTTTATCTGACATATACTCAAGCAGAATGAATATTTGTTGAACTGTTTTGCCCTAGGATGAGAAAATGAGTAGTTTCACCATAATACAGAACTCCAAGTTAGTCTTTTAGCATCAAGGGAGTCAGATCATTTTGGGGTTAAGAGAGAGGAATGGAGTCTTGAGCTCTGGAAACATAACACGGGTGAGATGCATATCTAGCATCAACACCAGTCTCAAAAAGATATATTAATACTGTATCATACATTTTTTGAAATTTTATTTATTTTTAATTTATGGAATAAAACAAGCATTTCCCTAACATAGCATAATTTTTAAAAAAAAAAAAAAGGATGATTTTGCATGATTTATTGTGTACAATAAATATATAATAAAGTTATCATGTAAGTTTTTTTCTTCCCTTAAGATGGCTACCATTGGACATAAATATGTACATATGTAAAAAATCATTCTATAGATTCTTCTATTTATCAATATTTTCTCTGGATTCAGATAGCGTCTTCCTTCATATGTCCTTTGAAGTTAATTTGGGTACTTACAATAATCAAAATTACTTAGTCACTCAAATTTGTTCCTAAAATAACATTGCTGTTACAGTATACAACATTCTCTCATCAAGGACTCTGAGAAAGACTTTTTAAACCACAGAAAATATTATCTCTTAATGTTGTCAATTTTATAAACAAGGAGGCATATATTATGCTTCCACATCAGTAATCTGTCCATTCAGTGACTATCTGTAAACAGAGGAAAATAAGGCATTTCTTCATCGTTGTTTTCTTTCCAAAGTCATGATGTCATAGAACTGCAATGAATCTTTGAAAAAACACCCTCTGTACCTTTAGGGGAATGAATACCTTTTGAACAACCTGTCCCTAGACAAAATTATGAACTCAACAGATTTCAGCAAGCCCAATAATGGGTATATTATGAAGCCTCTAAGGGTATCCATAGTGCCAATGCTATACTTACAGCAGTTATTATGGATATGCATGCATATTTCCAGGGTAAATTTTCAAAATACAAACTCTCTCCCTCAAAGACGAAACCAAGATATTTATTCAGATACCAGAAAGCCAAATCCATCATAGTAACAAAGAAATCTATGCACATTATCAATCCAGGGAGAATGGCCATCCCCTAAGCCTTCCCTCCATCAGGCCTCACTACAAACAAGCTCCCTCGGGCAAAATCACTCCCTCTCTCACTCATGCTAGCTGCTCTGCTCTGCTCTGCTCTGCCTGCTCTCTCTTTCAACTCTCTCCCAGCTCTGCCTCATTCTCTCTTCCTGCTGCACCTTTCCTGCTCTACCCATTCAGCAAGATCCTCCCACCATGGCTCCATGGGACTCAGGCTGTGGACTGGGTCAAAGCTCAAAGTAGGTCACTCGGACCTATTAAGGGGCATGAAAGATCTTCAAATTTGCTTACCATTACAGTATCTTTTCCCCAATCTCCTCCTACCCACCCATCTTAAGTCCCTATTACCTTGGCACTCTCTTCCTATCTTTCACATCAAAATGAATTGACAGGAAAAAAATCTGAAAATAGTTCACAGAAAGGAATAACCCCCTATAAATTTAAATTGGTAGAAAAGTATTAAACTAAAGGAATGAAGCTGTAATTAGAATTTTAGGCCTCAGTAAGTAGGTATGGGATCAACGAGAAGGAAAGTTACACTTTCCTGAACCCCTAAAATTATATGAAGTGCAATAAGAATATAGGATGTTATGTGTAATAGGACTCCTGCCCAATTTGTGTCAATGATGACTGAGACAAGGGGAGTAGCATTCAGTGGAAGAAGTCTATGATCAGAATCCCATAAAACATGGATGGATTGTATCAGGAGGTGCTGGTTCAGATAACAAAGGAAAAAGACACTGGAAGGAGGCTTACTTAAAGAAAAACTGGTGAAACCCCCTCTTCTTGGAACAATCTGATATTTGGAGTGGCCTTTTATGTTAGACAAACTTTACTGTGCAGGAGAAGAAGCCTACTATTGCCAGATTTGGACTAAAGAAACTAAAGAAAAATTATCCAGGAGATCAATTGTTTTTAGAACAAACTGATAGCCCATTCCAATGCTGAAGCAAATCCATGCCTCTATAAAGCATCAATTTATTTCCATGCTGACTACTGAGAACAAACTGAGAAGAAGCAGGGAATGTTTTCCTCACCCCATCTACCCATTCACGGGCAAGATTGTTTTCCAAAACCCAGATGAGTTTCCCGAGTAATTATTTCTCCAGTGGTGCTCATATAGGAGGTTTCAGTCATTTGTAATTGCATAGAGCAGAGGATAGAGACAGAGAATGATTGTTTTGCCCATTTATTTACTGAGAGCGATTGATATAATTAAGTATTTTATTATTTGATTTGTGATTCTTGCCTGGTTTGTGATCACACTAGACTCTGGGTTTGTCATATTTGCTTAATTAGGATTACTTAAAATGCTCTTTACTGGAAAAAGAAGATTGTCAAGGTCTGCTAGGAGATAACTGATAAGGAAGTGGTTACTTATTCTACCTATGAATAAGGCAAGCCCAGCAAATAGCATAGTTGGTTGTATATTTTCTTGAAGATCTCCTAGGATACAAACTCCATAACTTCTTTCAGTATCTTTTCTGCATGTCCGAACAAAATCCCTCCTACTTTAATTTAAGCTCTTTTCAATCCTCTAAAGACATGGAGGATAATAATAGCTTACTTAATAGAATGCTTTAAAGTCACAAAGCACTTTCACATCCATTATGTCATTTGATCCTCACTGCAGTCTGGTAGGTAGAAGAACAACAAATATCCCCTTTTTACAGATGAAGAAATGGAGACTCTAAAAGGCCACTGACCTCCCTGCCCAAGGTCATATAGCCAGTGGAGGAGCTGGGATTTAGACTGTGGATTTCCCACTATGCTAATACGTCTTTCCATATAGACATTCTAAAAATGTTTTTATTTTTAAAGACAATTATTGGGTCTTCTTTCAATGTTCTTTTCTCCTAGACTAAATAATTCCCATTTCTTTTACTTTTTCTCACAAGGACCTGTATTCTGCCCCTTTGTAGTTTGCCTTTAAGCCCTCTTCTGTTTATTTGTACAATTTTTGAAGCGTATGATAACCAAAACTAAAGAGAAAATGAGATCCTGAAAAGAGGCCATTATCACAGTTCTATAGTTATAGAACTGCAAGTTGAAACTAAGGTACAGAGGGGTTAAGAGACCTGCCTGTGGTCCCACAGCCAGTGTCAGAATTTGAACCCAGATCTTCTCAATTCCAGGTCCAGTACCCTATCCATTGTACCATTCTGTCTTGTACATATAGCTCACCAATATGTATTGGGTCTCAGGGATCTTGTGTCATCCTAGCTTTCCTAGAGTACTTTGTCTAGATATCACTCCTTTACCCTTATCAGACTTTACCTTGAATAGTATTTGTCTGAACACTTACAAACCCCTTGAGGACAGAAAATGGTCATTTTAGTTTTTTCCACTTTAATATCCCTAGCATCTGGCACAATCTTAAAAAATGTTTATTGAACTAAATTGAAGATTTCAAGCGTTCAAAGTGTTACACTGGTCCCCATGGACTGACTGAAGGTCACCTGCTACTTTTACCCTTCCCCTAGGGTTCTCCAATACCCTTAAGGAGTTCGGGGTCTCTAACCTCCCTCCTCAACTCTCACTTGTGGTTCCAAGAAGTTGTAACGTGTTCATCATCTCAGCAGATAGGTTAAACAGGTTGAGGGTCTCAAACCCATTGTCAAGTTATGGGGATAGCTACCCCAAAAATGTAAAAACTTTCCCTGGTGGAATGGGCAAACGAACAATTTCTTCCAATAATGATAATAGCAGCTGAAGTAGGCATTATGGAGCATTTAGACCTTGGTCAGACATTTAAAATGCCAACACTATCCACTGCATCCCAGGCCATCACTAGTCATCCTGGCTTTCACCTGGCCACTGGACTTTGATGACTCTGAAAGAGTGAGGCTGATAACTTTGTACAACTCTGCTTCATTTAAATCCAATTCACACACAAGTCAAGATATCACCCTGTGATGTTGTTTGGCTCTCTTCAAAAATGAATGAAGAGAAACAATCCCTCTACTATTGACTTATGCCTCACCAATGGTGTTACCTCAATTTTTTAAAATTTGATTAATTTCTTTTCAATTTTCAACAATCACTTCAATAACCATTTTCCCCCCTCCTTTTCCTCTCCCTCCCCAAGACAGCATGCAGTCATATATAGGTTCTACATATACATTCCTATTAAACATATTTGTACTTTAGTCATGTTGCATAGAAGAATTAAAATGAATGGGAGAAACCATGAGAAAAAAGAAAATAAAACATAACATGGCACAAGAGAAAATAGTCCACTTCATTGTGTACTCCAATTCCGTTGTTTTTTCTCTGGATGTGGATAGCATTTTGCCTCAACAGTCCTTTGGGAACGTTTTAGGTCCTTGCATTGCAGTACAGGGCTTAGTCTATCAGAAAAAGTCCTTGCACACTGTGGCTTTTGCCGTGAATAATGTTCTGGTTCTGTTCACTTCACTCAGCATCAGTTCATATAAGTCTTTCCAGGCTTTTCTGAAATTCTACTGTTCTCCTCTAAGAATTTGGATGTTACCCCACTTGGAGCATACATGTTTAGTAATGATATTGCTTCATTATCTAAGGTGCCTTTAACAGGATAGAGTTTCCTTCCTTATCTCTTTTGATTAGATCTATTTCTGCTTTTGCTTTGTCTGAGATTAGGATTGCTGCCCCTGCTTTTTTTTACATCAGCTGAAGCGTAATGTATTCTGCGCCAACCTTTTACCTGTACCCTGTGAGTATCCCCCCGTTTCAAATGTGTTTCTTGTAAATGACTTATTGTAGGATTATGGTTTTTAATTCATTCTGCTGTCCGCCTCCATTTTATGGGAGAGTTCATCCCACGCAATTTACATTTATGATTACTGTGTCTTTCTCTCTATTCTATTTCCCCCTGTTTATGCTTGTATTTCCCCCTTCTTCCTTACCCTCCAAAATAGAGTTTTATTTTTGACCACCATCTCCCTCTATCAGCCCCTCTTCTTTTTTATTCCCCTGTTCCCTTAGTACTCCTTCCCTCCCTCTTAACCTTTCCTCCCTTTTCTTTCCCCTTTCCCATTTTCTTTCCCCTTGCCTAAAGAGTAAGTTAGATTTCTATACTTAACAGTATATTGTTCCCTCCTTGAACCAAATCGGATGAGAGTAAATCTCAAACAATGCTCATCTCCCTCTCCTCTTTCCCTCTGCTATAATATGTTTTTGTGCCTCTTCTTGTGATGTAATTTGCTTTTTTCTGCCTCCTCCTTTTCTCTTCTCCCATTACAATCCCTTCACACCCTTTATCATCACATCAGTAAATTTATACCCACTCCCTCTATCTATGTATATCCCTGTTAAATGTCATAATAAATATGCAGTTCTCAAGATTAACAAGTATCATCCTCCCATAGAGGGGTATAAATGGTTTGCCCATATTGAATAACAAGATTTTTTCTCCCTGTTTACCGTTCTATGCGTCTCTTGAGTCTTGTATTTGAAGATCAAATTTTCTATTGAGCTCTGGTCTTTTCATCAGGAAGTCTGGAAATCCCTTATTTCATTGAATGTCCATCTCCTTGCCCAAAATATTATGTTCAATTTTGCCGGGTAATTGATCTTTGGTTGTAGTCCAAGCTGCTTTGCCTTACAGAATATCATATTCTAATCTCTGATCTTTTAATGTAGAAGCAGCAAAGTCCTGTGTGATCCTGAGTTCTTCAATATTTGAATTGTTTCTTTCTGGTTGCTTGTAGTATTTTCTCCTTAACTTGGTAGTTCTGGAATTTGGCAACAGTATTCTTTGGCATTTTCAATTTGGAATCTCAGGAGGTGATCAGTGGATTCTTTCAATGACTGCTTTGTCCTCTGTATCTAGGACCTCAGGGCAGTTTTCCTTGATGATTTCTTGGAAGATATTCTCCAGGTTCTTTTTTTTATCATGGCTTTCTGATAGACAAATAATTCTTAATTTTCTCTCCTAGATCTATTTTCTAGGTCAATTTTTTTCCAGTGAGATATTTTGCTTTTTCTTCTGTTTTTTCATTCTTTAGATTTTGTTTGACTGATTCTTGATGTCTCATAGAGTCATTAGCTTCTACTTGCCCAATTCTAAATTTTAATAAATTGTTTTTTTCAGTTAACTTTTGCACTTCCTTTTCCATTTGTCCAATTTTCCTTTTTAAGGAACTGTTCTCTTCAATGAATTCTTTTTTCATTTTGTCAATTGTATTTTTAAAATCATTGGCCAATTTTTCTTCTACCTCTCTAATTTGGCTTTTAAAATCCTTCTTGAGCTCTTTCAAGAATGCTCTTTGGGCTTGAGACCAGTTCATATTTCCTTCTGAGGTTTCAGGTGTGAGTATAGCTGCAAGGTTGTCCATTTCTGAATTTGTTTTGATCGTTTGTAAGATTCTATGTCTTCTTTGCTTTTCTGATTTGCTTCTTACTCATGATGATTGTTTTTTTTCCTGGTTTTTAAAGTGGATCTTTGCTTCTGGGGCACGGGGACTCTATCCCACATTTCTTGTGCCAAGAACTTGAGGCTTTGTGTGTTGTGATCTCTCGTTCTTTCAACTAGAAACTAGAATGCTGCAGCTTACCTGGTGCTGAGTTGGTTGGTGTGTGCCAGGGCCAAGGCCAGGTGAAGTCTTTCTGAGTTTCCCCAGGGTTATCCTGAAGCTCATTGCATGAGGTGTGGGAGAGAGGTGGTCTGGCTGCGGGCCTCCTCCTCTACTGAGCTAGAGCACAGGCAGGCTCAGTGGCTGGTGAACCCCCATCTGCACTGGGGTTTGCCCAATTCTTTTAAATTGCTAAGGCATACCTGTGGTTCTGGTGCTAGCTTTTATGGACTCCACACACCTGGGGCTCAGGCTCTCCTCCTGGTTCACTGAGATGGGGCTGTCAGGGACAGCTCCAGTCCTGCACTGGTCCCCTTTAGCCACAGCAAGAGGGATTCTCCTTGATGATCTTCCTAGCCTCCCAAGCTGAGAGACTGTTTATCCCACTACTCCAGGGTGAACCCACTATTCCAGGATTTTTCCTGGGGCAGTATTCCCTGGGTTTTTCAAGGTGAACAAGGGGAGGGAGGTAGCACTTACCTTTTATTTCACCATCTTGGTTTCCAGAAGTTCAGGTAGGTAACTTTCAACCTTTAATCTGTGGGCTGCTAGTCTCAGGAGTGGCTGCTGCTATTACTGGAGGTCCTGCACTTCTTTCTCACTGAGTTCCACTGGACTTCCATCCTGTGCTGATATGTTTGAGAATCTGTGTTGTTGCTTCTGCTTCAGACTGCCCAAGTTGTTCCTGTTATGTTCTGATATGGTGGAGTATCTGCTAGTGCAGCCTGTGCACTCTGCACTACCCCAGCCCAGTGTAACAGATTCTTCCTTTCCACCTTCTGGGCTGTCCTGGGCTGGAAATCTGCCACACTCTATCTCCTAGTGGATTCTTCCACTCCAAAATTTGTTCAGATTCTCTTTTTAGAGGTATCTGAAGGAATTTATGGTAGACCTCAGGGGAGTCTATGCTTTCACTCCACCATCTTGGTTCTGCCCCTTCTCCCATGTCACCTCAATTTTAAGGGTTCCCCAAGCCCTAGTACCATTAATCCTCTTAACAGATCAGCTTTTATAAAGGAATATTTACTTCAAATGCATAATAAGAATAGATATACAAAGATTCTCCTTTTTCCTTTATACCACCTCAGTCTCTGGGAGGAAGATTAGATTTACAAGTTAACTCAGTTTCTACATAGAATAATTCTACCAAATTCCAAGTCCAAAGCCTCTCCAGGCTCAGGTCTTAGGATTCTGACTTCTCAGAATTTCCCAGCTGGGCAGCAGCTTCCATCCTAGAATCTTTCTTTTAAGACTACTGTAGCTCAAGTTCTCCAGTCAGAGCTCCCAGGTCCAGGAACTCCACCACTGACACCTAGAATTGAAAACGACAAACCAAAGAGACCAAAATTTCAAATCCAGTTCTTAGAGCAACAAGGTCTAAAATTTAGAGAGGGGAAGGATTACCTTTTACCCAGCTTAGTTTGTGAACACTGCCAGACATAAAAAGAGAAAGTTCTAGTCCAATAGTTTTGAAAATACAACCTGCTGTAGCTACACAGCCAGTAGAAAGAGGCAGAGGAATGAAAAATGTCTTCTCTCAGAAATAGGTCCCTGGTATCTCTCAGGTGGGTCCCTCCATCTTAGGTGATCTGGACTTGCACAAAGCCCCATTACAAAGGTGTATGCCAGCTACTTTCCAATCAATACCCAAGACAAAGTTTTAGATGAATTCATCAGGAAAAGACTGCACATTCTTGAGATGCCACTTCCTTGGATAATCATGATCTTACTTAAACATCTATCATCTCCAAAGTTGTTAGATATCCTCTTGCTTAGAAGAAAGCACACTAGAATAGAATAAAGGACTTCAACTTTAGATAAACTTTAGATATATCAACCTGAGTTCTCTGGGTACTGTTCAGTTGATCTTCTTGCGGTGCAGGTCTGACCATGCCATAGATTCCCATCCTCCTCTCAAGCATCTCTGGAAGCTCCTTATTGACTCCAGGATCAAATACAACATCTTGCATTTGGCATTCAAAGCCCTTCATAACCTTGTCCCTTTCTACTGTTCCAGTGTCCTAATATCTTATCTCCCTTCCATGTAGTGTGGGATCAGGACAACACTGGCCTCCCTGCCATTTCTCAAATTCCCAACTCTAATCATTTTCACAGTGGTCTTCCCTGCCTGGGATGTTCTTCCTTCTCATCTCCACAGCCTAGCTTCCTTATCTTCCTTCAGGTCTCACCTAAGGTCCTACAAGAAGGCTCTTCCCAGTCCTCCTTCATCTGAGACTATGCTCAGTTTAGCTGGTCCATGTCTTATTTATACACAGTGGCTTGCATATTGTCCTCTTCCCACCCCCACCCCCAATTAAGTTGTGAGCTCTTTGAAAGCAATGTCCCATTTTTGCTTTTCTTTGTATCCCCAAGTGCTTCTCTTAGTGCCCACCACATACTTTAATGAATGTTAGCTGATTGACTAATTCCTCTGCTTTATCATATTCATTGGTGTTTTCACCATCATAAATAATGCACCTTTCTAATTCTAGACCTTTGTGAATTTCCTCTCTCCTAATTTCCTGAAAGGTACATCATGTTACTGCCAACTATCTGACAGTTATGCAAAGGTGGGTCTACTTCATTCCTATCATATAAAACTCCCATTAGAACATTCAAATTATAGAAACCCTCCTAAGTCACCTGATCTATCTCCTCTTGGGGGAGAAGTGAGGGACAGCGGGTATGGAATGATACACACCTTGTCAGATATGATCAAAGAACCACTTTGTTTTGATTAATTGTACTTCTTTCTTATGAAGGAAGGTGGGGAGGAGATTACTAGTGATCTTCCTGGGAAATGTCTACAATATTTTTCCTTTTGTTTAAACTTTACCTGTATTTATTTGTTTGTTTGTTCACTTTAATTTAATGGTATTTTATTTTTTCCAGTTACATGTAAAGAAAGATTTTGAGTTCAAAATTTTTCTCTCTCCCTTCCTCTCTTGCCCCTCCCCAAGACGGCAATCTGATATAGGTAATCATGTAAATCATATAAAAATGTAAATCATGTAAAACGTATTTCGTCTTTAGTCATGCTGTAAAGAAGGAAAAGGACAAAAGGGGAAAACTACCAAAAAAAAGTGAAAATAGCATGCCACAATATTTTTCTGAACACCAATTAAAACTTTTTCTTTCCCAAAGAAAAAGGCTGAAAAATAATTTGTGGAAAGTCTAAAACACTGGGTCTAGAAGCTTATATTTTATTGAGAAAGAGTGTGGTGTAATAGATAGAATGCTGAATTTGAAGTCAGGACTTCATAAGAAGTCCCATCAGAAGTACATGGGCACACTGGGTGAAGTTTAGGTACAAGAAGAGGAAGGAGGACCCAGGAGGTGGGGCTGATGGCCAGTAGGATCTCAGTTTCAGGAAATAGGGCTGTCCTCCTCCCCAAACTCACTGAAAAGGGGAATAGGAAAGGACCTTGCCCGGGACATTCTGGGTGGCTTTACCTATTTCAAGTGGCCTACCTAATTCAGACCCACAAAAGAGATAGGGACACTATAATAGTTAGGAAGGCCCATTCATCAGGAGACAGAGCTAGACAGGTAGGTAGTACAACAGATAAAGCACTAGCCCTGGAATTAGGAAGACCTGAGTTCAAATGTGACCTCAGACACTTATCAGCTATGTGACCCTGGGCAAGTCACTTAAACTCTGCCTCAGTTTCCTCACCTATAAAATGGGGGTTTTAACAGTATCCACCCTGCACTGGATTACAGGGAAAGCAAGGAAATTCCAGAAATACATCTACTTCTTTGGCTAAACTAAAACCTTTGACTATGTGCATCAAAACAAAATGTGGCAAGTCCTCAAAAAGTTGGGAATCCTAGACCATCTTACTTGTGTCCTGAGGAACCTGAACGCAGGCCAGAAAGCAACAGTTAGAATCAAACCTAGAACAACTGATTGGTTTAAGATTGGAAAATGTGTATGATAAGGCTGTTGTTAACACCTTATTTATTTAACTTACTTGCAAAATACATCATGTGAAATGCCAGATTGGATGAATCAAAAATTGAAATTAAGGTTGCTAGGAGCAATAAGAACAATCTTAAATATTTAGATGATACCACTCTGATGGCAGAAAGTGAAAAGGAATTAAGAAGATTCTTGATAAGGGTGAAAAAAGAGAATGTAAAAGCTGGCTTGAAGCTTAACATCAAAAAAAAAAACTAAGATCTTGGCAACTGGTCTCATCACTTCCTGGCAAATAGCAGGAGAAGAAATGGAGGCAGTGTCAGATTTTTTTTTTTTTTAGTCTTGGGCTCAAAGATCACTGCAGATGGTAACTGCAGCCATGAAATTAAAAGATTCTTGCTCCTTGGAAGGAAAGCTATGGCAAATCTGGATAGCATACTAAAATGCAGATATGTCACCTTGCCAACAAGGGGTCATATTAGTCAAACCCATATGGTTTTTCTAGTAGCAATGTATGACTGTGAGACATGAACTATACGGAAAGCAATTCAGGCTAGTCACTGGACAGTGAGATACTGAAGGTGAAATTTAAATGCTTTAGCCACATATTGAGAGAAGACAGGACTCATTGAGCACGCATGTTGGGAAAAACTGAAAACAATCTTTCCTTCTGAAGACAGAAGGAAAAGGGGATGACAGTGGATAGATATTATCATAAAAAATGAACACAGACTTGGACAAACTTCAAAAGATAGTGGAGGATAGAAGAGCCTGACATATGTCTGTCCATGGGATCATGAAGAGTCTGACGTGACTGAACAAATGAACAACAAAACCCTGTACAACTGTTATGAGGGGCAAATGAAACATTTGTAAAGTGTTTAGCACAGTGCCTGGCACTTTGGAAGCACTATATCAATGCTTATTCCCTTCTTTTTCCCCCTCAATCCTCCCATTGTGCAGCACCTGGGCAGTCTGAATGCCAGAAGCCCATCAAGAGGCTTGGAACCAGTTCTCAGAACTACCTCACCAGGGCAGTCCCCGTACCACAGGACAGTACAAGAATCCGGAAACCAGCACTCCTATCCAGTCACTGCAGAAGATAGGGCCAGCCCAGCAACCAGGAATCCCCAGTACCGGAAACCATCCAGCTCAATCTCCTACCTCAGGTCATGATTTATCAGGGCCACAGCAGGTGACAGAGTCAACTTCTAGTGAAATTTTGTGCAGGAAAGAGACAGAAACCTACAACACAGTTAGAGTGTATGTGGGGCCACCAGAAAGAGAGAGATGTCAGGGACTCCAGCAGTGGTCACCTTTCTACCTCTCTTTTTTTTCTGGCTCAAGCTCTTTCCTGCTAAATCCAAAAGATGAGGATCAACATTCACCCATAGCAGTGATAACATAAACCAGTCTGCATAAATGGGAAGGACTTCCTTCCTCCAGTCCCTCTTTTACCCTGGCATAGAAATGAGTCTGGGGGGTGTTCATGTTCATTTCTATTCTATGTTATTTGTACTTCTTAGTATCTGGTGCAGATGGTGGTCCCCACTGGACCTATGAGTTTAAGCCATGGCAACTTTGGAGCCAAGACTCCAGGCAAGGTGTTACAGCCAGTCAGTCTGACAGGGAAGCCTGAACAAGACAGATACCTGGGACTTGAGCTGAAGTTGGGTTTGTACTTAGAACTAGGACTATGCTCTCTGCAAGGGTGGGGAAGCAAGCTAAGCATGAACCTAATCCATCCTGTTCCTCAAAGACTGAGGTGGTACAAGAGGAAAGGAATTATGTCTCCCACGTGTTAGGGGAGTATGTTTGTATATTTGCTATTATACCTTTTAAAGCAAATTTTCCTTTGTAAAAGATATTCTATTAGTGGCAAAATGGAACTGGGGTGTAGAGGACCCTCCACCTACAATTGAAAAAACATCCTTGATGGGGAGCCATTGGCAGAGTCTAGATACTCCTAAACATCTTTAAAGGTACCAGAAACACCTGGGGATGGAATGAAATGTAATGTATTAGGCCTTCTTTTAGGGAGGGCCAGGGTGGCCAAACTCATAAGGGGTAGGAGCAGATTTTATTATGCTTCAAGGAAATTCAAAAAAATCAAGGATAGAAATCACGATCTTGGATAAGAAAAAATAAAAGTAGACATGATTTAGAGATAATCACGAATACTTTATTATGCTCTAAGGCACCATAGATAGTGAAATGGGATTCTGTTTTGGAAAAACTCATAAAACAAACTGATAGCTAATCTGATAAAATAGGAAGGAAAATCAAATTGCCAATGTCAAAAATTAAAAAGAAGAATTCATAACAAATGAAGAGGAATAAAAGAAATTCTTAGAAATTCCTTTGGGACAAATGTCCCATTATGTGCCAGCAAAAATGACCTTTTAAATGAAATGGATTAATTTGCAAAAATATAAAATACCTCAGTTATTAGCACAAGAATTAGACACAATCTGGGAAAAACTAAATCAAACAAGCCACAAATTCACAAAGAAAAAAATGCCACATTTGGTGAATTCTAGAAAACACTTGAAGAATGTTAACTCAAATTTAACACATGTTGTTTGCAAAAGTATAGATAGATGGTATCCTAACAACCAGTATCTATGATTATATGGTCCTAATACCTAAACTGGGAAGAAGTGAAACAAAGAAAACTATATGTCAATATCATTAATGAATATTGATGTGAAACATCAAATAAATATTAGCAGAGACTGTAGCAACATATTAGAAAGATTTTACACTATTGCCAAGAACACAAAATTGATTCAACTTCAGGAAAACATAATGAACTATATTTTAAAATAGTAAAGATCACATTGTTTTACAATGAATGTTAAAAAAAAACAAGCTTTTAATAATATGCAACATAGTTTTATGTTTAAAAAACTAAGAAATCATAGGAATAAATGGTCCTTTCCTTAGTATGGTAAACTATATTTATCAATAACAGACAGTGTCCTCTGTAAAGGAGAAACACTAGAACCTAACAAATAAGAATAGGATAAAGCAACGACATCATTATCACTTCTATTATTACTTAGAGAATGCTAGAGATTTAATTAATTTCTATTGAAACAATTATTACTGTCAATTCTCAACTTTTGCAGGTATAACATTCCTAGGAAATGATGCAAAAGTCAAAGACCATGAATGTTAATACATTGAAACTATGAAAAATAGAGGGTTAGATTCCAGCAATCAACAAAAATTGTAATCTTTCACTAGAGATTACCGAAAATACACTTTTCTGCATACAATTCTTTGTAACAAAACATTAACTCTGACAATATGCACTTTTCCTAAGACAATGATCATGAAATAACTCATAAAATTCAGTACACAAAATAAAATTGTGTACTTTTTTTACACAAACCAGTTTTTCTCTCTAGTAATTCCCTAGAATTCTGTGACCTTTTGGGCTAATGTCTCAATTTTTAAAATATCTATTTCAGACAATATTCACTTTCCATAACATAAAATCTACAGTACCATAAATACTTTTTTTGCCTTTTTGTAGATATAACAAATTGTCAACTTATTAACACCATACCTGCAGAGGACAGCAGCTCCAGATATTCCAGCATGAAGTTTATCCTAACATCTTTATTTTCTCACTAAGCCACATCACTGACTTTGAACACTTGGGCTTAGAGCCCAGAGGACTTTCACTACACTTTGGGGGCATAATTGCAAAATAAAACTTTAGTCTTAAAGACAAACAATGGCAATACGTTACAAATGCGCAGGGAGAGCTTGACAACAAGGTGGATGAGCCCAGTGAAGCCCCTAGTAGGCTACCACACTTATTTTTTTCTGTCTACTGCTCATAGCAAGTCACCAATGTGCAGTTACCAATGAGAAATTGAAAATGAGTTTACTAGTCCAGAAAGTTAAAAGTGCAAATGCTAAAGATTGATTGTAATATCAGTAAAGTATCAGTATGTAAAACTATCTGACAAAAATCATTAACTTTTTTGTATATTACCATCAAAACCCATAAGAAAGTAAATACATTCAAAACTACTAAAGAATGTGTAAAATCTTTGAGATTCCACTCACTAAACCACATACAGGAATTCTAGGAATACAATTAGAAAACTTTTCTTATAGAAGTAAAGAAATAATTAGAGAGGTACTAATTGTTCATGAACCATGATAATATAAACAGGCAACTAAATTAATTCACAGATTTAATACCATACCAAACTATCAAAGGGTTACATTATAGAACTAGAAAAATTGTAACAAAATCTATCTGCAAGAACAAAAAGATCAAGAAGCTCAAGGGAAACAAAAAAATTGGAAAGGAAAGATGCCTCATGGTATGAACTCTCAAACTATATTAAAAAAGCAGTTATCATCAAGCCTATTTGGCATTGATTTTAAAAATAGAAAATAAAAGAAAATTTTAAAAGTTGTTCAGTGGAAGAGATTAGGCACAGAGCATACTGAAACTACTGAACACATTATTATAGTTTCAGATAAGCCCAAGGGCACCAACCACTTAGGTCAAGGATGCTATTTGACAAAACTTCTGAAAAAAATGGAAAGTAACCTAGAAGAAATTAGGTTGAGATCAATATCTCACACTATATAGCAAAATAAACTCCAAATGAATAAATAACCTAGACATAAAAAGTAATATCATAAGTAAATTAGAGAAAAAGGGAAAGAAATTCAGTTAAGAATTATGGATAGGGGAAGAAGAATTCTTGGCCAAATGAGTGATGAAAAAGATCACTAGAGATCAAGTAGACAATCTTGATTACATAAAATTGAAAAGGTAAAAATAATGCAATAAATAAATAAAATAACAGCAAACTGGGAGAAATATTTGCAACAAATTTGTCTGTTATCTAAGATATATTGGAAATTAATTTTAAAAAATGTGTATGCTGCACTCTCTCTGGGACTCACACACTCAACTTACAACCATTTATACTCACAGTTTGAGGTCTCAGATATTGGCTGCTATTACTTTCAGGGTTTGAGGAATAACTAAAAAGATAGGTATCTGGCACAGTTCTTATGAGCTACCACCTGTAGGCTTCCCCTTGACAATTAACCAGTAGGTTTTCTGTCTTCCTAAGGGAAAAAACTAGTTCTAATCCCACCTTTTCAAGAGTTGACATCCAGCATTCTTCTGTGGTACAAAAAGTCTTGCTCTTTGAATCTATCTCCTTCTTTGAATGAATTTTTTTTCTTCTGCTTGTTTGTTTTTGGTGTGTTACATGCCTTCCAACTATATGTATTATCTCCAATGCTCCAGTGTATGGTCTCAGCAAGATATGCTGTCTGTTATTCATGTAGTCTCTCTGCTGACATAACCAATAGGGGGGAGAGAGGAAGGAAATGGACGAGAGGAGAGGGAAAGAATAGAGAAGAGGAAAGGAGGGAAATAGACAGAGAAAGAGAATGAGGGAAGGAGACGCAAAGAGAGGAGAGAGAGAGAGAGAGAGAGAGAGAGAGAGAGAGAGAGAGAGAGGTTCATTTCATCAATGGACAATTTTCTGTCTTAGGGCAAATAAAGAAATAACATGGGAGTAACTAGCTAGCTGTCCTTGATGCAAGCATGTCACCAGGGCCAGACAAACTACATATTAGGGCACTGAAGAAATTGATGGACATGATAACCAGGTCATCATCACTGATGTGTAAACAATTTTAGAGAACATGCAACATTTACAACTCAGTGTCTTGCACATAGTAGGACCCCAAATCTAAACACCCTAGCAAAAAAAAGGAATTAAATCTTGCTTTCTCTATGTTCAATTAATAAAATTTTTAAAATATTTAATAACCAATCTGAGTGCATTCCTTTCCTCTCTTAAGTCATATGTCTTGGAGGCAAAGCCAAGATGGTGGAGTAGAAGTGGAGACCTGCTAGAGCTCTCCTACCAAACCCCTCAAAAAAAACCTGCAAAAAATTACCCTAAACAAATTCTAGAGCACTAGAAGTCATAAAATGACAGACTGAAGCAAATTTCCAGCCTAAGACAATCTGGAAGATCTACCGGAAGGATCTATTGCACCAGGCTGGGAGCAGAGTGCAGTTTGACATGAGCTGTGCCAGCACAAACAGAGCTGGGGGGCTTAACTGCTGGTGACTGCTGTAGTTTTCAGACTTCTCAACCCAGAAATCCTAAAGACAGTTTCAAAGGTCAGAGGGAAGAGTCTCTCACCTGGCTAAGAGGGGAGTGTGATCCACCCCTGGGAGGCAGCAGCCAATGCTGAAGAGGAGGCTGCTTCTAGAGCCTTCCACTTAACAAAGAACTCAAAAGTCAAGTAGTTGACTGGGAAAATGAGCATAATTGGAAAAAAGAAATAAAGTATAGATTCTTACTTTCTCAGTAGAGAGGTATTTTTTTACATCATTGATGACAAGGAAGATCAAAACATACAACCAGAGGAAGACAACAAAGCCAAAGTTCCTGCGTCCAAAGCCTCCAAGGAAAGTATGAATTGGTCTCAGGCCATGGCAGAGCTCAAAAAGGATTTTGAAAAACAAGTAAGAGAAGTAGAGGATAAATTTGGAAGAGAAACGAGAGTAAGGCAAGAAAATCATGACAAAAAAGAGTCAGCAGCTTGCTAAAGGAAACTCCCCAAAAATGCTGAAGAAAATAACACCTTTAAAATTAGACTAACCTAAATAGCAAAAAAGGTTCAGAAAGCTGATGAGGAGAAGAATGCCTTAAAAAAACATAATGGGCCAAAATAATTCCTTAAAAATTAGAATGGAGGAAATAGAAGCTAATGACTTTATGAGAAATCAAGAAATTATAAAACAATACCAAAAGGATGAAAAAATAGAAGACAATATGAAGTATCTCACTGGAAAAACAACTGACCTGAAAAATGAATCCAGGAGAGATAATTTAACAATTATTGGACTACCTGAAATCTGTGATCAAAAAAAGAGCCTACCCATCATCTTTCAAGAAATTATCAAAGAAAACTGCCCTGATATTCTAAAACCAGAGGGTAAAGTAGAAATGGGAAGAATCCCATCAATCATCTCCTGAAAGAGATACCAAAAGGAAAACTATTAGAAATATTGTAGTCAAATTCTGGAGTTCCCAGGTCAAGGAGAAAATATTAAAACAGCCAGAAAGAAATAATTCAAGTATTTTGGAAATACAATCAGGATAACACCATATTTAGCAGCTTCTACACTAAGGATTTGAAGGGCTTGGAATATGATAGTCCAGAGGTCAAAAGAGATAAAATTAAAACCAAGAATCACCTACCCAGCAAAACTGAGTATAATACTTCTGAGGGGGAAATGGAACCTGAACGAAATAAAGGACTTCCAAGTATTTTTGTTGAAAAGACCAGAGCTGAATAGAAAATTTGACTTTCAAAAACACAAATCAAGAGAAACACGAAAAGGTAAACAGGAAAGAGAAACCATAAGGGACTTAGTAAAGTTGAACTGTTTGCATTCCTACATGGAAAGATGATACTTGTAACTCATGAGACCTTTCTCCATATTAGGACAGTTGAAGGGAATATATATGGGGGGGGGGGGAAGATAGAGGGAGGGAGACGGAGAGGGAGAGGGAGGGAGGGGGAGAGAGAGAGAGGCGGAGGGCACAGGATAAGCTGGATATGAAAGGATGATATCTAAAAAAAATTAAATGTTGAGAGGAATGTACTAGGAGGAAGGGAGAGGTAGAATGTGGTAAATCATTACACATAAAAGAGGCAAGAAAAGGTTTTACAATGGAGGGGAAGAAGGGGAAGATGAGAAGGAATAAATGAGCCTTACTTTCATCGGATTTGGCTTCAGGGGGAAATAATATACATACTCAACTGGGTATGGAAGTTTGTTGTACCCTACAGGAAAGCAGGGAGTAAGGAGATAAGAGATGGGAGATAATAGAAGGGACAACAGAAAGGGGAAGGGGTAATCAGAAACAAACACTTTTGTTGAGGGACAGGTCAAAAGAGAGAATAGAATAAATGGAGGGTGGGACAAGATAGAAGGAAATATGGTCTTTCACAACATGCTGCTATGGAAGAGTTTTGCATGTATAACCTATATCAAATTGCTTGCCTTCTCAATGAAGGTGGATGGGGAGAGGGGAGGAGAGAGAATGTGGAACTGAAAGATTTAAAAATGAATGTTAAAAATTATTTTTACATGCAACTAGGAAATAAGATATATAGGCAACAGGGTATAGAAATCTCTCTTACCTATAGGAAAATAGAAGGAAAGGGGATAGGGAGGGTGATAGAAGGGAGGGTGAATTGGAGGAAAGGGTAATCATAATACACGTTGTCCTCAGGTGAGGGGAGGGAGGGAGCAGAGGAAAAATTTGAGATTCAAAATTTTGTGAAAGTAAAAGCTGAAAACTGAAAATAAAATTTTTTTACAAGCTATATATATATAAATATATATATACATATATATATATATCTATATCTATCTATCTATATATATATCTATAGCTATATCTATATCTATATATATATATGTCTTTCTTCTTCATGGAAAGTTACCTTACATAGTATCCCAAAAGCTTAAAACTGCACTAAGACTTTGGGGACACCCTGTATACACAGTAGAGGAAGGGATAAGATAATATTGTATAATGGATTATTGAATAATCCATTTACAGAACTGTCCATCATCCAATTGTAATTCCCATTTAATAGCTGGAATGAATCCATAAGTAAAAGTCAGCAGCTCTTTTTAGTGAAGATTATACAAGATGGGGGATAGGTGAATTCTTGTCTGTCAAGTGACACTTGACAGAAAATACTTGATCATAAACTACAAACTTGCCTACTCTCATTCTCTACTAAAGGAACCACATGCCACTGGAAAATACAAATGGTAGGAAAGGCAAACACTCTTATCCTCTCCCCTGCTTTCTACCACAAGTACATAGATTTCCCAAATATGTCAGTAAAAGAATAGAGAGGATAGCTGCTGCTAGCAGATAGATGGAGTTAACAACAATAATAAAACTATCCCCACTTAGTGCTTTTATCCCCAAAATCACAAAGAAAAGACTGTGTTGGAGAATTTGCTAAATTGGCTAATCATAAGCCCAATAATCAGATGCTTTTAGTGATTTCACTTATACTTCCACTAAAGTTTAAAAAAAAAATCTTAAAATTCTATTCCTGGCCTATTCCTGAGAAGGATTTTGGTAACAAACTCTAGAGTGAAATCAAGTTAATAATTAAATAAATATGTTTTTATACCAATACTAGCTCTCAGTGGCAGTAGGATGCTTCAATTTTCACTCCTGAGTAGTCTCAGACTATAAGAATAACTGTCTTTCATTTTTCACTTTAAGATTTTCAAAGCACTTTACAAACATTATTTCATTTGATCCTCACAACAACCTTGGGAGGTACGTGGTATTATTATCCCCATTTTACAGATGAGGAAACTGAGGCAGGCAGAGGTTCAGTGACTTGCCCAGAATCACACAGCCAGTAAGTATCTAAAGCAGATCTCAGATCTTTCTGACCCCAAATCCATTACTCTATACACTTTGTATGTTGGACATGGGTGCAGGGAAAGCCTATTGGGTCAGCACCTTCTACTGGGCCCCAGTGCATTATTGCTACCGTCCAGGGAGTAGGAAGCAGCACAGGGCAGACATGAAGGAAAATCATCTTTAAGGGAGATATTGCATGAGACAAACCACCTTTGAACATACTCCTTTTCATGATATGCTCTCCTTGAATTTTCCTTGATATTCCAGTCTTTGAACTAGTCTTCCTGCCTAGCCCTTTTCACTCTAATCCATTCACCATTCAGCCACTAAAATGATTTTCCAAAAATGTAAATCTGATCATGTCACCACTCAGCAACCCTAGTGGTTTCCTATTGCCCCAAGGAGCAAATATAAAATGCTTTATGTGACATACAAAACCCTTTTATAACCCACCCCAATCTTTCCAGTCTTCTTATACCCTACTCCCCAAAAAACTCTTCAATCCAGTGACACTGACCTGGCTGTTCCATGAACAAGATACTCCATTTTTGGCTCCAGGTATTCTCTCTGACTGTCCCCTCAGGCCTGAAATGCTCTCCCTCCTCAACTCCATATGTTAACCTCCCTGACTTCTTTTAAATATCAACTAAAATCCCACCTTCTGCAGGAAGTCTTCCCCAACCCCTCCTTAATTCCAATGATTTCCCTCTGTTAATTATTTCCTATTTATTATGTATATAGATTGGTATATGTATGTGTGTGTGTCTGTATGTACATATACACACATATACATATACACACATATACAGATATATTTGTTGGCATATTATCTCCCCCATTTGATTGTTAATTAGCCTCCTTGAGGGCAGGGACTGTCCTTTACCTCTTTTGTATCCCCAGCACTTAGCACAGTGCCAGGCACATAGATACTTAATAAATGATTATTGATTGATCAGTTTGTTTACACTGTGACATATCTTGACATAGCATCTTGTTAACCCATTCAAATCATGGACTCCTTCCCTAGGTATTTCTCTGGGCCTCTGTTCATTGTTACAATCTACTGTCCTATGTGTCTACTCTCAATCCCTGTATCTTCCTGGGCCCAAGTTCTCTGCTTGGCCACAGTTTCCCATGGTAAAATATAAGTAAGAATGTAGTCAAGACCCCATAGTAGAACATAAGCTCCTTGAGGGAAGGCATTATCCTTTCTGTCTTTGTATTTGGAACACCTAGAAGTTCCTATCACACAGTAGATACTTTATTGATTGTCTCTAATCACCAGCATGACCCATCCAAAGGTGTGGGAATTCATCACAGATAGACACAAGTCTTCGCCGCACAGCCATGAGCCTCTCCCCTCATCCTTGTTACTCATCCTTCATTTTCAAAGAATGACATCACAATATAAGGGTCTGGGTACAGTGTGCTCAGCTGTGGCTAATCAATCCAGTCTGTCAGAGGATTCTGCCATAGGTCAGGAACAAGGAGTCCATTTGGGATGTTAAAATGTTAATGTAAGGTTAATGGTAGGTGGCGGGAAGAGTTAAAGCTCTTCCCCTCCCATTAATAGCCCTCAATACCTTTTGTTAATTTCTATCAAGGCATTGAGCCAGAGGGTTGTGCCCTCTGGCTCTGAAAAGTGCATAAATACTCTGAAGTGAGGTTTTGCTTTGGGGTGTACTCATTGGAAGTGTTTGCTTGGCCGGATGAGACTCTGGGTAGCCATTAAGGAGTACCCCAGCTTTGAAAACACAGATGGTGGTGCTTCTCTCTCTGGTAGCTATGTATGTATATAATAGTCAGACAGTTGGATCTGTCTGTTGATCTGTCATGTATATATTGTTTATAGTCAGTTGGAAGCCCTGTCTGTTGGTTTTTATTTCTCTGCTTGTATTTTCTCAGTTGATGAATATAATTAAAGAAGATTCTTGACTCCTTAAAAGTTGCCTTTCTTTCAGAAAAGCAGATCAAAGAACCTCTGATAGCAGGCCATCCCAGATGTGTCAGGGTGCTTGCTATTACAGATGTCTCTGGGTTTAAGCAACTCACATTTTCTTTGTGCTATTGTTGCACTTTGTGCTAATGATTTGCTCATGGAGCACAGTATCTTCTTTATGTGGGCATTCTATGCCTGGGCATTCCTGTGCCAGTGTCTCTCATATCCCACACTCAATACTAAAGTTCTTCAGAAAGAGCTTATGAGTGTCCTTGTACTGCTTCTTCTGACTACAACCTAGCACTTGCCTTGTGCAAGCTCTTTGTAAATAGTCTATTACATAAGCAACCATTTTCCACTCAGGCTACATGCCTAGCCCATCAGAGTTATATTCTTTGCAGTAAAGTCTGAATGTTCAGCAACTCAGCTTGAAAGAGGAACTCATTGTCTGGTACCTTATCTTGCCAGGTGATCTTCAGAATCTTCCTGAAACAATTTAAATAGAAGCGATTCATTTTCCTGGCATGGTGCTAGTATACTGTCCAGGTTTCACAGGCATACAAGGAGGTCAGTGCAGTGGCTCCATAGACCTTCATTTTGGTATGCAATCTAGTACCTCTTCTCTCCCACACTTTCTTTCAGAGTTCTTATTCCTCATTTAGCAGTTTCTGAATTTCTCTATCATTTTTGCCAAGCTAGCCCTGATGTTTGCAAGTGTTCTGGCCCAAATGAGCAAATGCAGTGCTGTACTCTGAGTCTCTGAAAGCTGCCCACTCCTTTTCTGCTCCATTATTGCTGTGTGCTGACTCAGCTTTACATCCAGGTCAGCAATGAATTGTTCACACACAGAGAAGTGCTCCAATCTGTTGACAGTGAGTCTCCTTAGAGGAGTCTTGTCTTGGGGCCTTCACTTTTGTCAAATATGAATTTTTAGCTTGAGGAGGATGAGTCTATGATCATTCCAGCACTCTGTGCCACACATCATCTTTATCACTCTATCATCCTGCCTGTCTTTTCTCCTTATAATGATATGTCTATTAAATGCCAACGTTTGCTGCCCCCATACAATGTTTGGTGCATCCATGATGGTTAGATAAGCAAAAGACAGTGTTGGTGATGAGAAGGTTGTTATTCATCCTTCATTCTCAAAGAGGACCAATGACGTCATGAGGGTGATGCCTTGACTTGAATTTGGATAAGGCATAGCTGTGCAAAGTCGTCAGCCTCACTCTCTCCTCTAAAGTCATCAGAGTCTACTGGCAAGACAAAAGTGAAGATACCTGGTGATGGCTCAGGATACATTAGGGTGACCTTGGTCTTTCTAAATTAAGGTCTTTCCCAGATCACAGATTGTCTGAGGCCACATCCATTCAATAGCTAAGGTGTAGCTAAGAACTGAGACAAAAAATTATTCAGTTTACCATCACAAAGATATCAATCTGGAAGGGGAAGACCCTCAGGGACCCTCAGAGTTTCTGGTCATTGAGGGCCAGGACTGTTTTGCCTTTCTTTGTATCCCTAGCACTTAGCATAATGCCTGAAACATAGTAAGCCCTTAAAGACTTGTTGACTTTACTTGACTTTAAAATGGTGATGTCTACAAAATGATGAATAATTATAGGACCTGTCAGCTTCTTTCAGCTCCTACCTAATACTACTTTTCAAATCATAGACTCTCACAATCTGGCAAAAATACACTTCTTCACAAAGTGGACAACAGGGGAAGGAATTCAAATATCAAAGTGAAAGATCATATATTTAGGGTTGGAAAGGATCTTAGAGGTAATCCTGTCCAACCCTCATTTTTCAGATGAGGAAACTGAAGTCCCGAAAGGTGAAGTTACTTGCTCAAGGCTACACCAAAATGTAAATGCCAGAGTCAGGACTTAAACTCACTTATTCAGACTCCAAATCCACTTTGCAAGTAACTAGTTATGAAGCCCACCAAAGTTTCTCATTAATAATCTGGAGTAAGGGGATTGAATGACCAGATCAGACTCTAGTGACAGGTCACACCTAGTGTCATTGTCTCCAGTTTGTCATCTTGAAGAGACAGTGAAACTCCAGATGATGAGAAGCTTTTTCAGCTACGTGATAACCCCCACTTGTCTTCCCACCATCTACATTTGGGCTCTTTGTTCTCTGTATTCTAATAATTCCTCCTCTCATATGTCTTTGCATGTGGCTTTTTAAGTCTGTTCACGGTTTTGGTTTGTAGCTGTCAAACAGCCAGTCATCTAGGTCACACAGCGTGTCTGTAGTGCATTGCTGACATGACACTGACAACCAGCCAGCTTGCCACCTTTTGCATACATGTCATAGGATACTAATTATGGTTGAGTATTATTAAAATTCAATTATTTCCAGTGGACACCTCATGTAATTTCTTGTCCTCATAATGACATATGGAAATTAGGATTAGCTCTATCAAAGAAAGGAGAAAATGCATCTTTTATTCTGGTAAAAGACTCCTGCTTATGATAACTTCCAGAATGCACATATTGCATGCCTTCTTCATCCACAATGATTAGCACAAGAACTCATAATGCTTGCCAAGAGATGTCACTGGAGAAAGAATAACTATTAAACAAATGAGGAGACCAAAATAAAAATCTAACCACCACAGAAGATTATAAAAATTTAACATGGAAATACAAAGTTCCATTAGAATCTTCAGGCTGCCAGAGATGTTCTTCTGTTAAAATAAGGCAAAATTCACTATTAGACCCAGGAGCAACAAGTTCAGGTTGCCAAAGCATGAATTAAGGATTGATGTTGGAAAGAACTTACTAACCATTAGCACTCTCCAGAAGTATAATGGATGGGTTGCTCTCAGAGGTAACTGGGTTCCCTTTCACTGGATGTTTTCAATCAAAGCCTAGATCAGGGCTCCTTAAACTTTTTCCATTCATAACCCCTAATTAGCTCTGTGTAGATGACCACATGTCAAGCATGTTATAGAGATTTGTGTGTGTGCATGTATATACATGTGTAATCAATAGATGGATTGTTTTTAGAGATAGCTGGGTGCCCCCTCACTGAAGGTCTTCAAGCATGTTGTCAAGATTCGTATGTATGCATTCATGTGTAATAGCAATTTCCCATTAGAGCATGTGCTTTGTCTCCAGAGCAATTGGACAGGGTTACAAACAGAATTGAAATTTTGGCTCCTCGCTAATTGGCATACACAACTCCAAAGGCCTCCCTCTACCCCATGACATAGAATTTTATCAAAGAGGATTGACCCCTGAGCCCCGAGTCTTAGTAAACATCAGTAGACCTTAAAATGAGTGACTGACTGCCTTTTGACTTTCTCTTCCCATCTTCCAAGCATGTGAGAACTCTATTTGGACTTCCTATGTTAAGGGCTGGGGAAAAGGGCATAAGGGTCCTTCCAACTTAGATTTTGAGGTTCTTCAGTAACACTTTTAGGACTCAGGTATTTTCTTTTTATGTTTCATTTAGCTCAAAGATTCCAAAGTAATGTGGACTCACATAGATGAAGTTTGAGCTGGAGAGGGATTGTCAGTTTCTTTCTTTGACTTGTGACTCCATCTGGAATATTCCCATGAAAATTCATTTATTTACTCAAAGTATAACTTATATCTAGGTTTCCCAAATATACATAGCAGGATCCTTAACTCTCACACAGACAATCAATGTACAATATGGATAATGGATATAAGATAACTTTTATTTTCCCTGTGTAAGGGGCAGAGAACTTATAGGACCCCATGGGTAAACAAATATAGAAACATAAAACATTCAAATAGTCCATGAGATGTCCCACCAGAAAGGAAAGGAATTTTGGGAGCTGCTGAACAAGCAGTCCCCAGTTGCATCAGACCTGTACTCTATAAGTAACTTGTGGCAATTGCCAGGGAAGGATTGTTAAGGTCTCAATCTCCTCCAGTTTCCCCCAGTTCTGCAAATGTAGAAGCTATATTCCCATTCTTCTTCCTTCTTCAAGAACCATGTTACTCTCCCTTTAGTTGTATGGTTCAAAAATCTTAAACTTGGGAACAATCAAATTTGGGATTATCCATTAGATAATCCTCAAAGCTGGCAAATTCTAGTCACAGGTTTTTTCCTCTCAGTCCATATGGAAGCACATGTCAGCTTTTGTTATATGCCTCTCTAAAGCAGTGACACTTCACTTTAAGGAATTCTCTCTGTCCTGTGCTCAGAAATGGAAACAAAAAGGCAGAAGACCGACAGGAACATCAGGCCCAGGAAACTTAGGCCATCTGGACAAGCAAACAGATCTCACCAGGTGCTTCCTCTGCAAGTTACTATTTTCTACTCCCATTCGAGAGGGATAAATAAGTGTCCTTTCTAAACTCTACCCTCCTACCCCAAATTCCAGTTCAGAAGTCCAAGGGAGAGAAAACATCTTTCAAAAGCCAAGCCATTTCACAGCTTGCTTTTATAGAACACAAAGTATGAATCGTTCTTCCCCAAAAGAAGTTCATCATCCCAACTGTCCAACAGTCTTGGAACAGCCAAAGTCACTGAGATCTAATCAGAAGAATTGCCTATGTCCTCGCATAGGTACCAGAGCTCATGTCTGCCTTTATGAGAGGTATCTTTCTGTAGCAGCAAGCACTCGGACACACATCCAGGATGATCTGCTGCACAGGTTCTTAGACCTGCTTTACTAAAAGGAAAGTAACTTCTGAGGGGTCAACAATCTTCTTAAATTGCCTTCACCAACAGAGAAAATACAAGCAGAGAAATGAAGAGGGGGAGGGGCTCCATAACAACTACCCAGAATCTCATCTGGTCATATCACATTCTTTCAAAGAGTAAGCCTCCAAAAAAGCCTCATTTCGGAATATATATATACACTTTTCAGAAAGTAAGCCCCCAAAAGCAAACCTTAACCTAAGAGTGAGTGCATGGGACAGAGGGGACGCAGCCAAGATAGCAGAGTAATATAAAGGACTTTCTAGAGTATTTCTGCCAAGCCCAGCCAAATACGTATAAAAACAGGCTCTAAACAAATTTTGGAGTGGCAGAACCCACAGAATGACAGAATGAAGTAGATCTCCAGTCCAAGACAGCCTGGAAGGTCACCGGGAAGTGTCTATCATGCCACACTGGGAACAGAGCGCAGTCCAGCATGGGCCATGATGGCACAGACAAGACCCAAGCAGGCCTTGGGGACACTGAATCTCTTGCACCTGTAGCAGTTTCCAGACTTCAAGATCCCACAATGCTGAGGACAAATTGTAAGGTCAGTGGAAAAAGCATGTGGGGCCAGTGTGGGAAAGTGGAGTGGTCAGGCTTCAGCTCTAGGGGAGCAGAGGGGGAAGAGGGACGAGAAACCTGCAGCAGCCACAGTAGCAGCAAGGGCAGAGTTAGCAACTGTTTCTGGAGCTCTAGGCCCACAGATTGTGGTGAGATTCAGTGGTTGACAGTACACCCCCTCACTCCCACTGGAAGCAGAGATCTACCTTAACAAAGAGCTCAAAAGTCAAGTAAATGGATGGGGAAATGAACAAAAAAACAGAAAAAAAAAATCAGACAATAGAATCTTACTTAGGTGACAAGGAAGACCAAAGCATGCAAACAAAAGAAAATAAAGTCAAAGCTCCTCAATCCAAAGCCTCCAAGAAAAATATGAATTGGTCTCAGGCCATGGAAGAGCTCAAAAAGGATTTTGAAAATCAAGTAACAGAGTGGAGGGCACGACCCTCATGACCCAGTGCCTCATTAATTATCAAAAGGTATGGGCTTTCCTGCAAAATAAGCCTCCCCTAATCAAGCTTCCCTTAATGGGCTCCAGGCGAAGCCTATTAATGGGCTGGAAGATCTTTAACTCTAATTAACATTATACCTTCAGATAAAGGTCTTTGACCTCTAAGGTATTTGAGAAGGAAAACAAATTGATCAGGGATTCCCCTGATCAACCCTCCATTAATGTAATTACCCCAAATATAGGTAAAATTGTCAAATACTCAATACTCAACAGTATCTGTGCTCTCATTAAATGGTCATCCCTTCCAATAATGCAGATTGTAACTCATCCCTACTAGCCCCATTCTGTGACTCATCCTTATCCTCCTGAGAGTTCACCAAAGAGTCCACCCAAAGTGCTGGAGATCTTTCTTGCTTTTTCTCACTATCCCAAGCAGTGGAATATACTAGGTGACCCCTTGTTATCTCTCACTCTAGCCCCATAACCCACTCATCTTTCTTTGTTTCTTTCAGTTCTTTGGTCCTGTTCTTCAGAGCTTTTTCTTAGTCATATTTTGCAAGCTACTCACAACTCCATGCAACTTTTCATTGTCCTCTGTAGAATTTTAATCTTTGGTTTTTAGCGGCAGCAGTGCTCCGGATTTTGCTGCCATCCAGCAATGTTGGTAAAAAAAAAAAATACATACATACATACATATGGGCATGTATGTATATATGTATACATATATAGGTGCATACATACATATTTCTATTGAAATACGAGTCTTTGGTATTCTATAATTTTTCTAAAGCAATCCATCTTTTTCTCTTCCTCCTTTTCAACTCTGGACTCATCTTGTTAGTCACCTATATTGTCTGTCCCAGATATATATACTATTGAACAAACTCTATAGAGTACTTGCTCATATACATGCTAAAGTCTGGGCAATAGATACTTTCATTCATTTGGTATTTCCTGTATTCCTGAACAAACCAGAATCCTTTGAATGCTTATCAATCTCTCCTTCAAGTCTCTGCAATATCTTGGGGCTTGAGGAATAAGCATGTCATTTGCAAACATAAGTATCTGCAGGAACTCATCATCTCTAAGGAATCTTTCCTCAAACCAGACTTTTTACTAGATCTCTCTCATCACAGTGGTAAATACTTTTGGTAAGCATATACTTCTCTGTTTTATTCCTTGTCTGATCTTATTATCAGAAGGTCATTGACCATAGTTATTTCTAATATTACAACTTCCAAAGAATCTTAAATAATTTTGATTTATGGATGGGAGACACTTTGTTGCAAAAGAGCAATTTTGGTTCTCATAAAAGATGTTTTGTTCTTTTGAGTTGAATTTTTTAAATAATTAACAAACAATAAGCACAGTAAGATCTTATATTTCCTATATCCTTAAACCAATTTTGAGATGACAAAGATGTGGTCCACTGTTGAATACCATTTTTGAAAGCCTGCTTACTCCCTACTAATATCCTCATTGATGACGCCTGAATTCATGTAAGCATGATTCTCATAAATATTTCACATTAGAGAGTAGAAATATGGGTCAGTAGTTGTTGACATTTTATCAGTCACCTTTATCTAAAAAGTTCATCTCATCTCTCAGTTTAGTAAGCCCATCAAAAAAGAAAATGACTTTAAAATGATCTCTCTTTGACAAGACAACATTACAGCTCTTTGTCCTTTTCTACATGTTCACTAGCCATCTTTAGCTACCTTTAATATACCCTTAATGATATATTTTACAATGTTGCCAAGGAATAAAATCAAGCTCATTAGCTTATAATTTGCAGAATCTATTTTCTTCCTTTTTTTTTTTGAAAATTGGTGATGATCCTACTATACTTCTCCCATTCTCCATGATCTTTCAAATACATCTGACAGTTGTTCAGCTAGGTCATCCACCAATGATGTCAGTATTCTGTATTGTAATCCTTAGTAATTTAAGGATTTGAAATCTTCAAGGTAAACTGGGGGCTCTCATATTATCTTCCTACTCATCTTGGATATCAGCTCCTTGATTAATTGCATTTCTTCTGCCTTTTTTTATTCAAATATCATTCTCCTTATCAGAGAAAACAGAAGCAAATGAAAGCTGAACAGCTCCAACTTCTCTAGAGCATCTGTTATCCTCATGGCATACACCCTAAGCAGCAATCCTGTCTGCCAAGTAGACATTATGGGACAGGAGAAAAGGCGAGGGATATGGAATCAGAGGACTCCAATTTAAATTCCAGCCCTGCTATGTACATGTAACATTGATAAAAATTCCTTAATCTCTCTAGGCCTCATTTGCAGAATGAGGGGCTTGGATGTGATGACCTCTAAGTTCATGTCTTGCTTAAAATCTAGCCAGCCTATCCCTCCTTTTATAATATTTTCCCCATTACAGTTTTTTTAATCCATTCATTCTGTTTTGTTGTTCCACATTTTCTTTGTCTGCCTCAGCTCATTGTGAGTTTCAGCACTCCTGACACTATTCTTACAGGGCCATACCAAGCTTTTACATCTTACACTTGACAAGGCTTCCATCTTTCATGCACACCATAATATTTGAAAGAATATGTGAGCAAACAAGTATAAATAATCCCTTCTATGGTATAGTTTACAACTCATCTACAACTTACTCTGTGGGATTCTTGTCCATGACCTTCCAGAAATTCTCCAGAGTGGGTCCACCCAAGTAACTCGAACCAATGCAGCAAAACAGACTATCCATCTCTTATCTAACTTCTGCAAACAAGCACATAGCTAGTCTTTTCCCCCTAGTATGCTTTTATGGACTTTTTATTACAGTCCTTTCATGTATCTGAGAGAGGAGAGGATTCTGAGGAGCTGGGAACTCAAACTAGGACAAGGTGGTCCTGCAATTGTAACATCTGATGGCACAGTGCCAAAGGCTCCCAGAGAAGTCAAGAAGAATCATGATTGAGAAAAATCTATTTGATTTGGCAATTCAAAGCTCTTTGGTAACTTTTGAGAGAGTGGTTTGAGTTGAATGATGAGGGCAGAATCCAGACTACAGAAGTTGTAGAAGAGAATGAGAAAAGAGGAAGTAGAAGCAGTGAATGTAGACAACTTTCTCAAGAGTTTAGTCATAAAAGCATGGAGAGATGCTGGACAATAACAAGTGGAATGATGAGATCAAGTAAGATGTTTTGAAGAGTAAGAGAGACAAGAGCATATTTGTAGGCAGCAGGGAAGTAACAAGTAAATAGGGAGAGAATGAAGATAAGAGAGTGGAGAGGAGAGTGAGAGCAATTTGCTGGAGATATTGGGAAAAGATGGGACTAAGGTCACAAGACTGGCCTTGCCAAAAAGGACCATTTCTTCATCCAAGACCAAACTGAAGGAGGAGATAGTGGGGAGAGATGTTTGAATGATGTGAAGTAAAGAGGAGAGAAGGAGGTGCCTTTGGTGGATAATGTCAGTGTTTTCAATGAAGTGTGCGACTTCATCCTCAGCCAAGAGTGTGGGAAAGGGGTGTCATAGAAAACTTAAGAAGAAATAAGATTAGGGACAGGCATTGTAAAAAGTAGGATACCAAGTGAATTAGAATGGAAAAATTTTCTTTGCTTCAGTGAGGCCTCAATTAATCTAGTAGAGATTAGATAACATAAATTTGTGGACTCAGTCATCATGGTTCAGTAGCACATCTATGGAAGCAAAAGAAGAAAATGGTAAAGAATGGTAAATGGTAAATGGTAAAATGGTAAGAATAAGAATAATCCAAGATTGGAGTGTAGAAAGAGTGAAGAAAAATAGGGCAAGGAAGTAAAAGGCAGAAGATCATGCGGAACTGAACTGATTTGCCAAAGGATCGAGAAAAAAAGGCAGGAGAGTATAGTTAGTACAAGGGTGGCAGTTTGGCAAAGTACTGAGAAGTGGAGAGAAGGAAGGTCACAATGAGAATAAAAAACAGGGATCCTAAGGCATAAGGAAAGAGGAAATGATAAAAGATTATGATTCAATAAAGGTATTTCAAAGCTCATGAATAAGGAAGTAGAATACAAGTTAGTGATGAGACAATCAAGGGCGTGACCACTGAGGTAGAAAAGAGGTTGAATAATGGGAATTGAATAGATTGATGAATTGGGAAGTTAACATATTCAAGGGGTACCAATATGCATGTTGAAGTCCCTTCATGGGAGGACAGGAGTTGGGGGAGAGAGAAACTATAAAGCTGGCTGGGCATGGGAATGGTGTCACAGCTCAATCTGTACCTTCAGAGTGTCTCACTGGTTACATCTCAAAACAAGGAACAGAGTATAGAGTGAGTTATTGCCTCCTGCTTTGTAGGAAATATAATGGAAGCATTAATACTGAACCTGATGAATTGTCATATCTTAAAAATCATTAAAAAGCTCCTTAAAGTTCTTCCTTCCTCTCCTCCTCCTCAATCCCTCTACCTTCATCTGGATGATGGCTGGAGTCCATTTTGATAGTCCCCTTGGATATGTTTTAATTTTCATTCTCTTTTTAAAGTTTGACGTCCCTTTCCCACATAAAACCATATGTTTGAGCTCAAAAAGAAAGATATTTTCTCTAGCCTGAGAGCTCTAAGTTTATCAACTTTCATAAACAGTATCAATAAGATCTCTGAAATAGCAGAGAAAAAGTCTAAAGTGAATCCATGAAACTATTGCCCATGGATTTAAAAAAAAACCAAAATAGTGAACATGTTCATTTTCAGTATTCCTGTTTCCTTCTTTTCTGTCTGAATTTTTAATTATTCCCTCTTTATCCATATATCTCTTTTTTGTGCTCTTATGGAGGTCTCTAATACCACTCAAGGCCTTCACTTTTTAGTTTAAAGGTCTTTGTATTAGCTGTTCAAGGTATCAGACAAGTAAATATCAACCAACTTTTTGTTTAGCATAATCTATCCCTGTCCAGGAGTCTGTCATTCTGTCATTCTGATATTTTAAGACATAATCCAGAAAATCACCGTCCATTCTCACCCACCATCTTCTTAGCCAGCTGCTTACTTCCCAAGTTGATATTTAGCTTCTGCAACCCTTCCTTGAATATGCAGCACTGAGGAAACCATGCAATGGACCCCTCTGGTATTTAGTTTTTTCCCTGAAACTCTTTATCAATGCTTTATAGTTTCCTTTCGACAGCACCATTTGTCCCCGTATGAATCTTCAGAATGGTCTTCTAACAAATCTTGGAAATGTCTCACTCATATCCTGGATACATGATCTACAAAGACAATCAAACTCTCTCATCAGGTCAACAGTTATTTGTTTCAGTATCCTTTAGCAGAAGGTCAACAGCTACCACTAGTCTTCTCTTCTCTTCCAAATTTTCTTCTGTTTTCTCATCTGACACCACCTTTATGCTGCTTCCTCCTCAAAGCATGCAGCTTTCTACTCTTCACAAAGAATCTAATATCTATTTGTTTGTTCTAAATGTTCACCCATGTGTCCTTTTCTCCTTTGACACATTCTTCCACCTTATCTTTGAAAAAGGTCAGGATTCCACTCTGCCTGCTCAGATTCTTTTTCCTTATTTCTTTCCATAGAACACTGGTGAATTTTATGAGGAAAAAACCAACTGTGTCCAGAAGTTCTATATAAATAGAAAGACGAAAAAGATGAAAGGCAGTGATTAGAGTAACTCAATATAGATAGGATTATTCTGAAAAGACTTCATGGAAAAACAAGTCTTGATCAGAGGTTTAAAGGATGGGAAGGACAAAATTTGGCAGACATGGTTCTTCAGGGTTTTGCAGAGAAGTTTCTTCTTTTTTACTCTGAGGTTATTTGGTTGCAAATTAAACCCTATCAAAAAAGCATAAGAAGAAAGAAAAAGTAAGCAAAGAAGGAAAAACAAACAGGAAAGAAGAACAGATGGTGAGAGACTTCCTGTCAACCAAAAGGCTGACAGTGATTCACTGCCATCCTCCACTCCCACCCCAAGGAACATGGAAGATCCAAGAGCAGAGTGCTCCCCAGTCAAAGTTATCTATGTTCCCCACACCTATCATCAAAGTGTCAAAACTGGCATGTGAATCTTTTACAGAGGAGTGATAGCATTTCATGAAAATAGGATTTTTCATTAGGAACTCCTAAATTTACAAACATCTGAGATCTGATTGGATGAACATCAGATCAAGCTTATATCCTGAAATTTATAAAGTACTAAAAAAAATTAAATGTCACATCATGAAGGTATTTCACATACCTGGCTCCAGAGATACTAATGTGCCTTTATTTGAAGTCTCTTCCATGGAATTATTTTTCATTTCTTTTTTAATTGATTGATTTTAGTAATAACATTAAATCATCCAAATTTACCATTCTCACCTAAGAGGACAATTTGTTCTTGGACCTAATCACTAACTCCATATTGCTAAAGCATCTTTGCTTCCTCAACCTTCCTAAACCTGATCAAACTAATCAGGAGTAGAATAAAATTCCTGTCTCCAAAATGTATCAGGTATGGGGCAGTTGGTATTTTGAGACAGACATGAATGGGGACAGTTTGCAGTTCTCATGTTCACTGCTTGTTTCCTTCATCTCTCTGTCTGAATTTTCTATCATACCTCTTTAATCCATATATCTCTCTTTTGTGCTCTTTTGTCTGTTTGATGTTTATGCACTTTCTCCCTGATTAGATTAGGAGGCTCCATGAGAACAGAAACCATGTCTTTTATTCCTTCAACAAGTGTTTGTTAAATTGTATGTGTCCAGCACTGACTTGCTTCACAGTAGCTACCTGGTAATAAGAGTACTCATTCATTTAATTTCTCATCCACGTTCAGTCTTCCTAGAGCAAAAAACAAGGGTTGGGAATTTTTCTGGCTCCCTTTGATCCATTAGGATTCATTAACCAGCCCACTCACAAGGCCCTGAAAATATTAGACACACACCAGGCAAGTTTTATTGACAGAGAAGAAAACACAAAGAATCTCAAGCCACAGTGTAGGGTCCTAAGCTCTAGATCAGGGGTGGGAAACCAGAGACCTTGAGGCCACATGTGGCCCTCTAGGTCCTCAAGTAAGATCCTTTGATGCAATCCAAACCGGATTGCACTTGAGGACCTAGAAGGCCACATTTGACCTTAAGGCAGCAGGTTCCCCAGGCTTGCAGATAGTCAATAGATTCCTGATAGAAGAGATCTTCCAGAAATGATAGATTGGAGTGGGAAGGAACATTGCCAAAGATGCTTATACCACAAGTCGGCCTAGAGCCAATTCAGAATGAGCTTTCATACAGTTCCTCAGAAATGTTCCTTCAGCACAGGACTGGGAAGAAATACAACAGATTCCAGAATCACAGGATAAAGGTAGCCAAGCCTGACTTTAGAGAAAGGCAGCCTTTTTCCTCCTCTCTCTTGAAGTTCAAGGAGACTGCAGAGGAGAAGTTGCCAACAGAGTACTAAAGAACTGCAAGGAGAGGAGATAGAGTTTTAGGTATCTGTATTGCAAAGGGGAGAGGATAGGAAAAGATTTTCACAGAGCTAAGTTTGAAAAGACTGGATAATAATCCAGGAAAAGCCCCACCATGCAGATAAATGGGTAGAAATCCAGCACTGTCCTCTCATCCCAGTGAGGACTCTTCACAAAGATCTGGCTATACTGAGAATGGGGAACAAGCAAGAGAAAAGGAAAAGAGAGTTTTGAAGGAGTCTGGTTGACTTGGGAAGTAAAGAATTTGGCATCATATTATATAATAAAAAGGAAGCCATGTCCTCTTCCTCCCCTCAACAAAAGAAGGAAGGGGAGAAAACTCCCAGAAACCTTGCAGTCAAGGCAAATACAGCTAAATGGTTCACTGGTTGCCATGGCAACCGACTCAACTCTGCTCGGGCTGCTTATCCCCCAATCCCTCTGTCATCCTATTTTTAGCGTCAAGTGAACGAACAAGAAAGGTTTTAAAATACTTTTTTTTTTAATTTTTAAGGCATGTAGAGCCTTTTAAAATACAATCATAAGCCAAAGCTCAGCTACCAGAGAACAGGGCTCCTTAGACTTTAGGTAAAATTCTGTGGTATAAAAGAAAGAAAACTAGATTTGTCATCTGAGGAGCTGGGTTCAAATTCCATCTCTGTCATTTGCTCCCATTATATTCATGGGAATATCATTTACCCCCTTCAGGCTAATTTCCTCATTTTTCTAATCACTTCATCACCAAGGATCCTTCTAACTCTAAATTAATGTCCTTGTTTTGTCTCCCTGAGAACAAGATGAGTAACTTGAATTGGTTATAACTTGAGAATCTCATGTGAATACAGAGATTTTAGACAAGGACTATGATTGTTTCCCCAAAGTGCAATGGAGAACTGAGATAATGATTCCCTCTTCCCAAAAGTAAACAAACATAAACCACAGCTCTCAAAGACAGAAGAGATTTGACAAATCCACATTATCGATATGACTTGATTCACTAACTGTATGACTTAGAACAAGTTGTCTAACTCTTGGGGCCTCAGTGTCTTTTCCCTATAAAATTAGAAAAGTGAACTTTAAGATCTAAAACTTTTATCCAATTTTTTATCATTTCAAACTTTCAAAAGGAATTAATTGTAAAAAGATTGATACATTTTCCTTAGTAATACTTCCAAGTCTTATTATAATTAGTTTCCATTGAGGGATGTTGCAAAATATTGTGGAGTTATTGGGGTTTTTTCCCTGTGAGATACAGTAACAGTAAAAAAAATATTTTCCCTTGTGAAGGTAAAAAATTTTGAGGTTTAGTTTTTTTTTCCTCAAGTGAAACACTGAGTGAAATGTTCATTTGAGAAGTCCTCAGGAGAAAAGTCGCCCTCTGGAACTCAGATTCAAGTGAATTATTGTCAACCAAAAATCAATGCAATAGAATTTTCTCTAAGGAAGAAAATGAAAAGGAGGTGGAAGGTGGGGGTAAGTCTGGGAAGATCTGCTATAAAGAGAGAAAAGTCTAAACCAGGTGTCAGGCTTTTTATTCAATGTACTCAGCGTAGGCAGTGAGAGAGGAGTCATTTGGATACCCAAATGCTTCCCATCAGGTTCTAGTCTCAAGAATTAAGGAGCAGAGAAGGTGGTAAAGAGGAGTTGGTGGACTCTCAAAACCAGGAAGAAAGGGGACCGCCTGGATCAACCATATTGCATGCTAAGCAGAATACCTCCCTCACAAGTAAGTGCTGGAATGATGCTGACCCCTTACTTAGATCCTATGTTCCCACTGCGCCTCCCATAGCTAGTTAGCTAAGTGCTCAGAGCTGTGGGTTTTCTAAGTGGCATGAACAAGTGGGTAGAGCTTTTCCCAGTCCTACTACCCCCCACCAAACTTTGGTATTAGGGAGGCCAACTTTGATTCCACTGCAGATAACACTGTACTTATAAGAGTTGGTGACAATTTCACTAAATTCTTGCCATGACACCTCATCTCTCCCAGTTGCCAGCTTCTCCTCCTCCTCAAGGCTCCAAAAGGAAATAAAAAAGAATCTTTTATGCTCAAAAAAGGCACCAGTGAAGTGTAACAGTGACCCTCCCATTGAGCACATGTAGGAATAGACCGATAATCTCCTAGATGCTTATGGTGAGTACCTTGATAAAGGGCATACATATTCAGAAGTTTTTGGTTGGTTCCTGTGTCCCCTCCTACCTTTTCCACCTTGTGATGGTGACTGTATCAAAAAGTATTATCTGCTGAGCAGACAGAGACTCCTGCTTAACACACTTTAAAGAGAGTGGCAATCTTCCTCTGCTCTTCCAAGCTTGACACTTTCTCTTAGATTTCTCATACAGGGGAGAGAGAGGAGATTTCATTTCCTTCCCTCTCACCACCCCCCACCCCAACTTGGAGCTCCACATGACAAGTAAAGCATGTTTGTTGGGGTGAGCCTGAGCCTGGATCTCAGAGCCCTAGTTACGTTTTTTGCTTTGTGTTTCTTTCTCTAAACATGGGTGATTGAATAATCCTAAAATGAATGTGTCTAGCTTCCGTAGTTACTTCATAAATTCCAGAGTTTAGGATCTCCTGTTCTGGGTGTCATTTGTCCAACAGGAGGCAACCTCTGAATAAAAAACTTCTCGTAAGAGAAAACCATTGATCAGAGAATGAACTCAAGCCATGCCCTAGATTGTACCAGATAACAAATCTTGAGTGAGTTTCTTGTACAGTGCAGAGATGGAGGGGATATGCCCAACATAGTGGGCTTCTTCTCAGATTTTTTCCCAATTCAATAGTCTCACAAAGTGTCTCAATGTATTTTCACATCAACCTCCTAGGAAAATATAATAGGAGTTATAGGCTATTATAACATGTTTTAAGTATTTGTCTTTGTATACAAGTGCTCTTATCTGTCTTTCAACATCTCTTTTGCAGTGCAGGAAATAAATAGCTGCCCCATACCTGACCTACTTTTGCAACACTGAGTACCTTCCTAAAAAGGACCCTTTTGAGAAGATCCTAGAAATGAAATAAACAGAGAGTGCGAGAAGAGGCTGACTCCTTTCTATGGGGCCAGGATCCCCCAGGACATAGACTCAGTCTGCTTGAACCCAGAGCTAAGATCCCTTAGTGTTAGAATGAACAACACTCTCCCAAACCCTAGGGCTCATGATCTTTACAGACTAAACAGGTGGGAACCCATTGTCAAACCTGTACCAAGTGTTAGTCTCCTATCCAAGTCACACAAAGGAAGCCAAGAAAAATTAAAGAGTCTGTTGTGGTTGAGTTGGGGGATGGAGATAAAGGAATGTGAGTCGTTATGGTGGAAATGATAAGCTCTATAATGTGTCTGTTGAGGCAGGGAGAATGTGGGAGTGAGTAGGAGAGTATTAATGTGCATATAGAAATAGGCCTTTAAAAACTAGAAAAGTTAGACTTATTAGCTGGAATTATTGGTCTGATATTACCAAGCAAAGAGAGTTCCTTTTCTGTTCTCATTTCCCCCACAAGCAAATGATGTTGGTGCTTCTGACTGTTATTCTGGGGATGAAAAATAGAGATGAGGTCATGTCAGTGGTTAGCAGTTGCACCGTGTAGGGAATCAGCCCAGCATACAAGAGAGATGGTTATGAACAAATAATAGTATGTTGTATTTTTCAGTAGACAGAGAGTCTGACCTTGGAATCAGGAAGAGCTAGGGTCTAGTCTGATCTCTGACATCATACTGGCTTTGTGACCAAGAGAATTTCACCTATTATTTCTCAGTACTCTGGTCTGGACAACTCCTAAGACTAAAATTTGAAGAAAAGGCACTAACTTGCATTAAGTTCCCCATCTAGGATTTCCTTATTCCAATGAAATTACAGGTTGAGTTTCAATAAAGAAAGACTCAGAGATGGCCAAGTAACTTGCCCAGCATCCCAAAGGTAGAACACATCAAAGCCATAACTCATATTTGGGTCTTTTGTCCCTAAATACAGTGTGCTCTTCCTACCTTACCATGAAGATAAAATGGGTTACCATGTGGAGTTAGATGGAAAGAAAGACAGGACAGGGGTAAGATAAGCTTGGAGATTAGTTTTTAATCTCCCCCCTGGCAATCCCCATGTTGCACTAGAAAGAGTATTGGCTATGAAGTCAGAGAATCTGGGTTCAAATCTTACCTCTGTGTGAATCTTTGCAAGACATTGTACTTCCTGGATCTCAGTTTTCTCATCTGAAAAAAAAAGGAGTTTGAACTAAATGACCTCCGAGGGCTTTTTTTCTAATTCTATGATACTATAACAAAAAAATATTGTAGAGGTCAGTCAATTGACATTTATTAAGTGCCTACTGTATTTCAGTCATAATACTAAGCATTGGAGACACAAAGAAAGGTGAAAATGGTCCCTACTTTCAAAGAGCTTCCAGTTTGATAAAGAAGAGAACATGCAAACAACGATGTACAGACAAGATATACGCAAGACAGATTATGAGTCATCTCTAAAGGAAGGCAGCAAGAGAATCAGGAAAGGTTTCTTGCAGAAGGTAGGACCTTTGCTGAGACTTAAAGGAAGCCAGGGAATCTATGAGGTAGAGATGAGGAGACAGGATGTTCCAGACATGGGAGACAGCAAGTGAAAATGCTTGGAGTCAGGAGATGGAGTGTTATTTCTGAGGAACAGGATCAAGGCCTAGATCATTGGATGACAGTGGTGATGAATCACATGGTGACAATGCCTGTTGGATAGCTAGTCACTGGGGTCTGAGAGCCACTCCAACTCTGAAATGTTGTGGGTCCTGAATCTTTGGAATATATATAAAACATTTATGTTGGAGTTATATGAATATAAATACATAATACATATATATTTATATATAAATATGTAATGTATTATATGGAAGTTCTATAAATATATTATATATAAGTATAAAATATATTTATACATAGATATATAATAAATTTATATTGGAGTTATAGAAATATAATTATATAGTATATGTAAATATTTAGATAATTAAATTAGAATTATTAAATTATTTATTAAAATTATTAAATAATTAAATAGGTATTATATATTTATATATAATTATATTTGTATTGCTATTATATAAATATAATATATTTATATTGGAGTTATCTAAATATAAATATATCATATATAAATATATTCACATTTATATATAAGTACATAATACAGTTATATTTATGTAAATTTAAAATATATTTATATTAGAGTTATAAGCTCATTTACCTTATGCAAATCTAAGTCTTGGAAGAGAAAGTGAAAAAATTACAATTCCCAGCGTTCTACTCAATGAGAAAATATCCAGAAGTGAGTGTAAGATGTAACAAATCTGCCCCCTACTCCCCTGCATCATGTCCCCTGTGATAGAATTAATATTTGCACACGCACACACCCACACATCCGGTCAAATAAGTTAGTCTGGGTCTTTCCCTTAAAAAGTAATGAAGCTATCCTCAAGATGTGATTGACCCAGAGGGCTATGCAGTCTTTTACTGGCTTCTGGCTATGATGACATGGCTTGCTGGGAAGCACTTATTAGGTAAGGCCAGGTGGCGTTGGGGTCCATTAAACGATGAACTCCTTGAGCGCAGGGTCAGTTTTTACCTTTCCTTGTACTCTCAATGCCTAGCATAGTGCCTGACACATAGTACTTGCTTAATCAATGTTTGTTGACTTGACTTTGTTTCAGACTTGATCTATGTCTCAAAGCCCAGTCATGCCATGGGTGAGCCACGTCTCCCTGAGATAAAAGATATATACTTGTTGAAGATCTTGTCCGTTCAATGGCTAAGTAAACCTCCTTTTCTTAACTGTTAAATGACCTTAAAATGTCTTATTTCTTTCCAGTATTGAACCTAAACTATCAAAGAACTAGCCTGAGTCAGGTCCAGTCATCAACTCTATGCCCACTCCCCCCATACCTTAATCCCTACATACACTGCATAGAACAGGAAGAGGGGAAGCAGAGGACAAGGATGGGTTGAGGAAGAAAAAGTCAAGATGAGGAGTAACTGAACTACTGCTCTTGGGCTTCCAATACACCCCCACTTCATGCCCTAGCCCTACCAATCCAATTCTTAAAACTCTTCTCCCAAAGTTGCAGGGGTAGCCTGCTAATTTGCCGTACTTACATTGTTCCAACATGCCAGAGATTGGTCACTTTAGAGACCTGCCGGAGAGTGTGCAATTCTCACAACTGGTCATTTTTACCATGTGACACTACCGCTTTTGCTCTTATTTCTATGAATAACAGAAGGTGTTTTGGGTTGGGGAATGTTAACTCTCAGATAAGTTTCAGACTTAAAAATCCAAACTCCAACTGCCAGAAATTAGTTAGCCTTTCTTTACACAGTCTGGTTCCAACCTGCTTTCTCAGACTTAGACTCCTTCACCCAGCATTACAACCAAACTAACCTAATAGCTAGCTGTTCCCCAAGCTCAGCTTATCATCTCCCATCTCCAGACCTTCCAGGTCTGTCTTCCACCTAAAATATACTCTCTTTCTACCCTCTGCCCCCTAGAAATATCAGCTTCTTTAAAGGTTCAGCACAGGTACCGCCTCTTCCATAGACCTTTCCCGATCCCCAAGGTAGCTGGCTTTCTCCCTCCTCAAATTCCCTTCTCCATATTTCTCTGAATTCTATACGTGTTGTATCCCCTAGGAGAATGTCACTTTCCAACAGGGGCTGTTTCATCTGTTTTTGTCTGTGAGTCCCCACCACATTACATAGTGCTTTGCACATTCAAGGCAGCTAAGCTAATAAATGTTTGTTGAGCTGATTATGAAATTTCCTGACTTTCCATTTGTTGGGGTTTAATCAGCACTCATTATATGAAATTCTAATCTGAGTGCTAAACATATGACAGTATTAAACAGCTGAGTGAGAAAGAAAAGAAGGATCATAAAGTAGAAAATACACTTATTTTAAATTTGAATCAAATTATAAATGAAGCAGCTCTGAAATGCTGATGGCAGGGTATTCAGTCAATGCCAGCCTCATACAGTGTAACCAGATCTGAGGGGAAAGAAGTCTTGAAGAAAGGAGGGCATTGGTATGAGGAACTGGCAACAACTCCCAGACAACTAACTCTGCACTCCTACAGAAGTAGAGTTCAAACCTCCCAGTGCACCAGGTAATGATCATATGCTAATTAAACTGCAAGTTCATTGGGTTGTCCTACAGTTCACATAGCAAGGCCACTGGATGCATCCTGACCTTGGGAAAGTAGTGAACTACACTCCAGTGTCATCTCAGGAAAATTGAATAAATAGCTGGAGGTACAAGCTTCTGCCAAATCTTGGTGGGAAGAGTGAGGGGAGAATGGAAAATGATAGGATTGCTTACTCAAAGCTTCTTTTCCCACTCTGGGGAATCCACAGTAAACCACTGCCACTCTGTGAATCTCCACTCTAGGTCAGTATGACCCTGGGACAAGAGGATCCATATTATAGTTAAGCTTCAAGGCTTTTGGGGGTTTCTAATCATTTAGAGAGCATATATTTAAATATGTATATATATATGTGTGTGTGTGTGTGTGTGTGTGTGTGTGTGTGTATGTATGTATTATATATATGCAAGTATGTAGAATATATTAGTATATAATATAATGTATATTTAATATACATTTAGTCTCCTAGTGAGCTCTCTGGAACTGAACAGAACCCCTGTGAGAGCAGAGAACCAGCCAGGTCCAAAATGGGGTTTACAGATTAGAAGCCAGAGATGTGGTGAATGTTGCAGATTCCCTAGGCCAATTACTTGTCTATATCTTACTGCCTGGAGGATGGAGCAAACTTACATAAGAAAGAAATAGGATGTTGCAAACTCTAAAAAGGTTGGAAAATTGTTGTCTTTTCCGCAGAAGATTGAGCCTGCTGTCTCAACAGCATCCTCTAGTGGCCAAGAGGTGTCACTGGAGCCCTTTTATAATGGACAAAGTGCAAAATAGGATCCTCCTCCAGTTTTAGAGGGATCACCAAGTAAGAACTCTAATAGCCAGTGACAGCTTGTTAACCATCCTTTTCTAGCTTTCAATATGAACTTCAGAAATATGAATGGGAAAAGAAGAGGAAAGAAAAGAAAAAAGGAGCCATTCTGGGCTTGCTCCTGCCTTCCCTACTTCTTTTAAGCACATCATTATCTTATTAAAATAATGTTGCTCAAGCCTAAAAAATCCAGAGGTCATTTTTGACTCATTTCTCTCACTCAAACAGCTGCTAGGTCCTGTCATTTCGAAGGTTTCTCACATACATGTCATTCATTCTATTCCAAGGGCCATCTCTTGGTAAGAGCTTCCTAATTAGTCTCCCTTTCTTCCACCAGTTTCCCCTTGCCTCTAATCTGCTTTTCACATGGTTTTCTGATTAATATTCCCTAGGCATAAATCTGAGCACATCACCCTCTTACTCAAAAACTTTCGATTGCTTCCTGTGACTTACCAAATAAAGCCCAAATTCCCCAGTCTGACTTGAGTCCTTTTCAGTCTTATCTCTGCTTAATCACCCTTAGACATCCTGAGGAAGGCAATGTAGTTTCCATTCTACAAATCATGAGATTTAGACTCAGGAGAGACCTTGTGCAAAATCTAGTTTGAATACTTTAATTTAGCTATATGATCATGATGGACAAATGAGTTAATCTCTTCAAGCCTCAGGTCCTCATATGGAAGTAAGGAATATGTTGTTCCTGTGAGATGTGTGAAGGTCCACATAGGATGTCTAAACATAGACATAAACGTAGCTCAGAGAAAGATGTCTCTAGAATCTTGCCCTCCCCTCTCCAAGTCTACAATTCCTGCCTTGAAGGTAACAGGAGAAGGGATGATGTCTGGCTTCTCTGTTCCCCTTTGAGAAAGGGGGTCCTGAACTATATCTGGACCCCCTTCCCCAAATAGCTGTTCTAGGGACATGATTCGTAGGTTTAAAAGCAACTAGCTTTTCTGTTCACTATTCTTTAAAGGAAGGAGAGTAGTCTTTAACTTCTACCTGCTGGTTTTACCCATTGTACCCAAATGCTAGTTACAAAGGACCATTACAAATAGAGACTAGTGAGGAAACCCATTTATACAAGCAGAAAGCAAATAGGAATCTGAAAAGTTCTACAGATTAAAATATGCCAGAAAATATACAAAAGTGAATCAGCACTTTAGATAGGAGAGAGATGAGATGAGGGGAAATTTCCCAAAGTCTCTAGAAAGGTAATCTGAAAATCAAGGACATGTTGAAGAACAGTCACCCCTATATGTTTGCCATCCAAAGTCTGCCTCTCTTCTTCCATGTGTCTGGTGGAAGGAAGAAAGGAAGGAAGGAAGGAGTGGGGGGAGGAAAGTGAGCTCTGGGAAGAACACAGGAAAGTGTGACTTTTCCAAGAACAAGGTTAAGAGCCCCAAACTGTTGTTAGAGAGTTTTCTCAATCCAACTTAAAGCACCATCAAAAGTCATTCATATGTTTCATAACTATATTCCTAAGGGCAGAATGAATATGGACGTGGGCCTTCCAGTGTGCTCCACTGGACCACCAGTAAGACAAATGACTAGTGTATCGTATTGCCATATAAGTCAGGTGCTTGACTTACTAAGGGAGTTTCATGGTAACATCTAGGGTTACATATGGAAAAAGGATTGTTACAAAGAACCTATGAAGGAAGATGCTGTCTGTATCCAAAGAAAGAACTGGTAAATAGAAATATGTATGGGAGAGTTTTACATATACATATATGTACATTGATATACACATAAACACATATATAATATACACATATTTGTATCTAATGGCAGATATGGAGGGGATAAGAAAGTTATATAATAACTTTATTATCTATTTTAAAATAATTTTCAAGTTGTACATAATAAATAGATTTACAGTTTCATGTTCACCATTTTGTTTTCTATTCTACTATGTTATAGAAATTTTTTTTGTTTCTTAAGTTTAGAATAAAAAAAATTGGGGGAAAGAAAGGATTGCTAATATAATAGATATACCACTGGCCTTGGAATCAGGAAAACCTGAGTTTAAACCCAGTCTCATATATTTACTAGTTACATGAACCTGGGCAAGTTATTTATCCTCCATCCATGTCAGTTTCCTTATCTGTGAAAAAAGGATAATGTCATACCCTGACCAGGGTCATTATGAGGATAAAATGAGAAAATCTCTATAAAGCACTTTGCAAATCTAAAATTTCTATATAGATGCTAGCTACCCTTAGTATTATTATTATTATTCATTATTATTATTCTGAGCCTTAGTTTTACGATTTGTAAAATAGGGATCAGAAGACTTCCTTTTCTCTCTTCCATAGGGTTATTATGAGGAACAGAGGAGATAATGTTCAGTAAAGCATTTGAGAACTGCAAAAAGCTCTGTCAATTTAAATTGCCCTTCTTCAATTTTTAAAGCTGGGCCTAATTTCAGGCAGATAATTAAGTGCTATTGTTTAAGACTCAATAAGAAATGTAGTGTTAAGATAAGGATGAAACTTAATGTAAGTAAAGTCTGAACCCTTGAGGATTATGTTCAGGAAGCTAGAAAGTGATTAAAAGGGGAAATACACAGCTGGGAAGGAAAAATTCCGTAGAAACACTTGAGTATTTCAGGAGGATTCAGAAGTTCAGCAAGCAATGATTAAGCAATTACTGTCTACAGAGCACTTACACAGGAAAGAAAAATCATAAAAGACTCTATAAAGTTGAACTGTTTACATTACTACATGGAAAGAAAATATTTATAACTCTTGAATCTTTTCTCATTATTTGGGTAGATGGATTGTAGAGATTGTATTGGGTAGAGAGATTGTACATACACACACACGCGCGCACACACACACACGTATATAGATAGAGAGTACAGGGTGTGTTGAATCAAAAGAGATGATATCCACACAAAATAAAATAAAATAAAAATAAGGGGTCAAGGAGGAAAATACCAGGAAGAGAAAGAGAGAAATGGAATGGGGCAGGCTATAACTCATAAAAGAAATAAGAAAAATCTTGTTCAATGGAGGAGAAAAGGGAGCAGGGGAGAGGGGAAAAATGAAGCTACTCTCTCCACATGTGGCTGAAGGAAGGAATAACATGCTCACTAAATTTGATATGAAAATTTATATCACACCACAGGAAAGTAGGAGAGGAGGAGACAAGTGGGGTGAGGGGAATGTTAGAAAGGAGGGCAAATGGGAGAAAGGTGTCACTAGGAATAAACACTTTCAAGAAGGGACAAGGTCAATTGTGGGGGGAAAATAAGGGGGGATAGAATAGGACAAAGGGCAATATAATTAGTATTACACAACATGATTATTATGGAAGTCTTTTGCAAAACAACACATATTTAGTCTGTATTGAATTGCTTGCCTTCTCAGTGGGACTGAGGAGGGAGGGGGAGAGGGAGAAAAGTTGGATTTCAAAGTATTAGCAATGAATGTTGAGAATTTTTATTGCATATAACCAGGAAATAAAAAATACAGGGAATGGGGTATAGAAATTTATCTTGCCCTACAAGAAAAGAGAGAAGATGGGGATAAGGGAAAGGTGAGGTGTGATAGAAAGGAGGGTACATTGAGGGAAGGAGTAATCAGAATGCAAGGTATTAGGAAGCAGGGGAAGGGGAGTGATGGGGAGAAAAATTGGACATGTTACAAAGTGAGGTAAAAGCAATTAGTATTAAAACAATTGACTGAATTAATTACTGAGAATAAATCAATGACATCTTTAGTTTGGGGAAAAGAATTTTAGTCTAAATTTCCTAGAGGAAGGTATCCTCGGGTAAAATTTGGCATTGATTGAAAAGTTAAGGTTTTAATGGTAAATTTGATTTTATGATTGCTATTTAATCAGGAACTAGAACATGTATAGAAAGGCATGTAAGCCACTTAAGACTTGCCTCAAAAGATGTTCCTTAGCCAAAGTGAAATTATAATCATATTTGAAACCTGGTTATTGGAACTTGCCATTTTTAGATGCTATGGAACTCTTAAGTGACTGTTCTTCTGAGTCTAACTCCAGGTATGGGTAGCAAGAAAGGTGATCTGAGCCTCCAATCTGTGATGCTAGTAAGCTGGTGAGATGCTGGTATGAACTGCATAAGGTGATCTCATGGGAAGGGTGGGAGAGCAGCTGTTCAGCCTGGGCTGAGGTAGGATTCTCCTTACTCAATTTCCCCATTGACACCTGGCAGACTTTAAGCCTGACTGAATGCAAGTGGATAATCTAATCCTGACTAGAATTGACATGAAGTTGGAGAGATATTGTATCCCTGCAATGTCCCTACTCTTGGTGGCAATTTCCTATAGTCAAAAGGTTTGTAAGTTTAATACCAGATCTATTAAATTAAGATTATTGGTAGGGGAACATCCGAGGTTAAGTCTAGAATTAAGCTATTAGGCTCAGGATTTTAGATCAACAACAATAAATTAGGGTCCTTTAATACTTAGTAATACTGTGGAGACAATTGGGTCAAGAGCTTGCGAAGTTAGCAACATAAATATTATTTGTGTCTCAGCTGGTTAACGTTTTAAAAAAATTCTTTTGTAGTCCATATTTTAAATACTTTAAAAAGAAATATCACCTGACCAAAAATAACTATAAATAAATAAATAAATGAATAAATAAATAAGAGATGACCAGATTTCAAAAGGTTCAGAAAGAAGATGAGTAGAATCCCATGGACTAAAATTCTCACAGGAAAAACCATCCCATAGTGATAGGAAGCTCTCCAGGATGAAACTCTAAAGAAGACAAAGGAGGAAGAGGAGGAGGAGAAGGAAGAAAAGGGGCAGTGGATGATGTGGATAGAAAGAGAATTCTTTAACTTAGATTTTTTTCAAAAAGACATACAGGAGACATTAGTAAAGTCAGACTAATTAATAATCAATTTATTAATTAGGCTAAGTGATATTCAAAAAATTGATGGTCAGTGATATTTCTCAGTAACTAAAGATAAAACCATGGAGATCCCTAAATGCTTAAATACTTTTAGAAAAGAGGACATTCTTGACAGGTAAAAATCAACCTTGATTGGTGGACAATTAATGAGGGAGTAGACATATTAATGAGAAGGTGGGCAAAAAGTCTTCAACTTCTCCTGCTGAGAACATGACTGGATCATGAGACTCAGCTATCTCCAGCAATATAGACAAAGGGATCCCTCTCTACTCAGACCACTCTGGTTGGATTTCTCCTTCATAAGCTGGGTTACCCTAAACTCCAATGGAGAGGTATAAGGACAGGGGTTCATTTTCTAGAAGGGCAAGAATTCACCTAGATTAGATTCTGTTACACTCAGAAACAAGGTTTTCTAGTTGAGAGGGATCTTCCCAAGATCACAGAGCATGTACCCAGAGGATTTGAACAATTTCATCTATTAGCAATGTTCTTCAGAGACCAACTGACTGCCCTACAGGGCCTGGTCCCTGAATGAGGAAACAAAGGGAAAAAAAATTTGAATCCTAATTTAATATTGGTTATTAATGTAATAGAAAATCATAATTTATTTCAGTAGAAAATTCATTCCACTGGCAATCAATCGATTAATGTCAAGTACTGAGGTAGGTCCTTGGAATGAGAAGAAAAAATGAAGTAGTCCCTTCACTCAAATATCCTAATTCTTTTCAGGCTAGATAACATGGACATACATAAGTGTATAATAAATGAATACAAGGTAGTGTCAGAGAGGAGAAATTAGCAGCTGGGGAGATCAGGAAATTTTGGAGGAAACTAAAGAGTCTAAAAAGTAGAGGTGAGGAAGGAGTGCAATTACCTGTGTAAAAACATGGAAACAGGGTATGGAATATCATCAAGACATACCAGTTTTAGTCCCAGTTCTCCCACTAAATACCTGTGTAGCCTTAAACAAATCAAATAACAAGTCTAAGCTCTATATCCACTTGCAAAAAAAAAGTTTATTAATAATATCATACAGAATTTTTCCAGCACTTCAAAATTCATAACTTAACTAAAATATGAGTTCAATATGAGGAAAGTTATCAATTAAATACATCATATCAACAATAACAACAGCAAAAAGTTCCAGTTCAATGACTGTGGATTTCATAGACTGTGCCAACAAAGGGTTTGTCCTTCCAAGTCAAAAAGACTTTGAGAATGAGTCTGCTGACAGACTTGTGTGTCTCTTTTAAGAAAAGCAATCTAGCTAAGTTCAGAGAGTCATATTTCCAGGTTGATGGGAGGATGTTGAATTTTTTTTTCCATTGACATATGTGGAAAATTTATTAACATCTGAAAAAAATGTTATTAGTCATACCAATTCTTTTTTTAATAATTAATTTGTTTTCAGTTTTCAACAATCACTTCCAAAAGTTTTAAATTTTTCTCCCCTCCTCCTCCCTCCCTCCCCACAATGACATGTAATGTTATGTGCATTCTACACATACATTCTTATTAAACACATTTTCACATTAGTCATATTGTACAGAATAATTAAAATGAATGAGAGAAACCATGGGATGCTGAAGTTTTTAGCTGTTGAAACTCTCAGAACTCTCAAATTAAAAAACTGTCAACTTAGTTCTCAAGCAGTTTTGTCATATTTCAATGGAAAGAGGACCCACAAATGATGAAATCAAAGCTTCTCCAAGTCTTGATATATTAAGAAATAGATATCTCCCAAATCCCAATTGATCATGTGAAACAATGTAGACCTTTGGCAAAGTCTAATGTTAATTCATTTTTTTATTGAAAAATAGAACTAGAAGAATTTTTCCTCAGCAAAATAAACTGCCCACACAAAACCAAGAGCCAGCATTATATAAAATTGAGAAAAATTAGACATATCCCTGAAGTGTCCACTTTCTGCAGTTCTATTTGACATAATAATGGAAATGCTAGCAAATGCAGTGAGTCTACAGAAGATAATAGAGGGATTAACATTTGGAAATGAAGAGGTCAAAATATCATTATTTTTAGATGACATAATGGCATACCTTAAAAAACCAATTGTCTCAACAACAAAAAAATCAGTCAGCGAGTGAATGAGTTTAGTGATATAATAAGAGAAAAAATAAATCCACAAAACCATTTGGATTTGTATATATTATATTTTCTATTTTATTTACTTTTTTTGGCCCAGTCCTATGATTTTTCTCTCTGCAAGGAATCCTCACCTGAAAACTCCTTCCACTGATACAGACTGACAATTTGTCTATAATTTTTAGCACTGATAGGGTAGGTGACTTGCTGGTGGTCATACAGCTATTTTGTGAGACAATATGTGAATCCAGGTCTTCCTGACTCCAAGATCAGACCTTTGGCCATTAAACAATGCTCATTAAATAAATAAATGTAATCTGGAAAAAATGTTTAACAATGTGGTAAAAAAAAAAAAATGCCATAGTTAATTCCAGCTGGATTATAGGCAAAAAATTTAAGACAGAATAGCATAAGAGTCCATCAGTTCTAAGCTCCAGCTGGTAATGAAAAGCAGCAAACACACGCTAGGCTACAAACATCCCAAAAATAATCTGACAGAGCAGAGTCAAATTGATCAACAACTGTCCTGTGTTACAGAAATCAGATCAAGTACTGAGCTAATTTGGCCAAAACCGACATAGGTCAGTACAGGAGCAACAACATTTAATTGAAGAACTAGAGTATCTACGCTGGCCATCATTAATCCAGGTGAGTCTGATTTCATTAGAAGCATGCCAGAACAGGTCAGTGAAAAATAAACTGTACAAAAGTATTCTTTAATAAAACCGATCAAAGCTTGTTTAAAAAAAAATCAAAGGCAGCAAAGACGCTTTACACAAGGTCCTTCTTTATCTTCCAGGTGGTTAATGTTGTGTCCCTCCCAAAAGCACTTTGATTTACTTTGTATATAATTTGCATTTGCTTCCTTTGTGCCCACCCACCCCTGGGGAATGTAAATTCATTGTACGCAGAAAAGATTGGCTTTTTGTTCTGTTGTATCACTAGTATCTAGGATAGTGCTTTCCACATAAATTTTGTTGTTGAGTCATTTCGGTCATGTCCAATTCTTTATAAGCCCATTTGGGGTTTTCCTGGCAAAGCAATGGCACTTTACCATTTCCTTCTCCAGTTGATCTTATACGTGAGGAACTTAGGCAAACAACATTAAGTAACTCGAACAGAGTCACACAACTAGGAAGTGTCTAAGGCTAGATTTGAGCTCATGAAGATGAGTCTGATCCCAAGCCTAGCACTCGATCACCAGCACCACCTAGATTCCTCTTCCACATAGTAGATGACTGGGAAATACTTGTTGAATTTAAATGAACTGAGAGAAAAGAGAGAGAGAGAGTGAGAGAGAGACACAGAGAGAGAGAGAGAGAGAGAGAGAGAGAGAGAGAGAGAGAGAGAGAGAGAGGTGTTTGTCCTTCGTTGCCAAAGAAGACCATGCCATCAGAGAAATAATGACATGACTTGCACTTGACTTTGTTTTGAGGGAGGGAGGGCTGTGCAGGTCACCAGCCTCACTTCTCCTCCAGAACCATCTGAATCCAGTGACCAGATATTCATCAGGATAACTGGAGATGACCCAGGATGAGGCAGTTAGGGTTAAATGACTTGCCCAAGGTCACACAGCTAGTGAGTGCCAAGTGTCTGAGGTGAGATTTGAACTCATGTCCTCCTGACTCCTGCACTAGTGCTCTATCCACTGCACTACCTAGCTGCTTGATAGATACATTGAATGAATGAATGAATGAATAAACAGACGGACAGACAGACAGACAGACAGACAGACAGACAGACAGACAGACAGACAGACAGACAGATAGATAGATAGATAGATAGATAGATAGATAGATAGATAGATAGATAGATGAATAAGTAAACAAACGAATAAACAAATAAATAAGTGGATGAACTGGGTGGCTAAACCACATAGTTGAAAAAAGAATTCAATTTGAAGTGAGAAGCCCTGTGTCAAAAATCCACCTCTGTCAATTATTACCTCTGTGACTTTTCTCCTTGCTCTCCACTGCCTCTTCCAGACTTTTGCCACCATTACTCAGCAACCTCTCCTTCTTTTAAATTCACTCAAATTAAAATTTCCTCTTTATTCAAATTACATAGGTGGTTGCCTGCAAGGTATTTTCTCTCTTTTCTCAAGGAGTTCAGCACCTGATTCAGTCTTCCATCCCCTCCCCAGGGGATGGGGTTATACTAGAGTTGTCTAACATCCATAAATGATTCCCAATCTAACTCCCCACAATAGCTATCCCGAGCCTGATCTCTCCTCTATTCTCCTACATCTTCCTCTCCTCTGTTCTCTCAACTCTCACCAATATATACCAAGAAAATTAAGGCTATTTGCCATAAGTTTCTCTTCTTTCCTTCTTTTCATCTCAAAACTCCTTGACATTATCCAATATTGTTGTATATTTCCCCTTCCCTCTACTCACAGAGTCACCAACCTAGTTCAGGCCCTCGTCACCCTTCACTTGGACTGTTTTAAGAAGGTCTCAATGTCATCCCCTCCCCTTGCCCCAACTGAATTTTTCCCATGTGTCAGCCTTCCTTAGTTATAGTTCTACCCTCCTGGGCTTTCTAAGAGGAACTAGAAAGCATAGTCCAGAATCCCCATAAATAACAATTTGAGAGTGTTAATCAGCTCTGTCCAGCTCTCCCCCATTTCAGGTCATACCCATATTGGGGGCTACCTTTTGGGAAATAATAACTAGCATTTATATAACACTTCAAAATTTGCAAAACATTTACATATAGTTCACATTTGATCCTCATGCGAACCCTATAAAGAAGTTTCTTTTATTATTATCTCCATTTTGCAAATGCGGAAACTGAGGCAGAGGTTAAGTCACTTGCCCAGGGTCACACAGCTAATAAAAGTGTGAGACAGGATTCAAACTCTGAGCTTCCTGATTCCAAATCTAGCACTCTATCCATCATACCTTCTATTGGACATAAGTAGCAAAATATAGGCCCAGCTGCTACTTCCACTCATAGAAATGTACTTGGGAAAGGTAAATTCATTGATTCAATGCTTACTAAACCTTTTTCATCTCTCTTTCTCTCCACCATTTACTTAATCTCCAGCTCTTAAATGATGCATATCATGAGAGGTGTCTTTCTTTTACACTTTAAGATCATGGAGTTGCTATCAGGAAAATTATTTTCTTAGAGCCCTCCCCATCCAGTACCTGCCTTTGCAGCCTGGAAAAAGAAGCAGCAGACTATCTCTTAAACCTTTACGTGAATTTTCAGTGCAATAGTTCCACCTTGTGGATGCCAGAAATAGTATTACATTAATCTGTGTTTAAGGGACTTGGAGCTGGAAGGGTACTTTATCCAAACCCTTCATTTTATAGATAAGGAAACTGAGGCTAGAGAGGTTAAATGACTTGCCTATGATCACACAATAAGGTCAAATGGTAAGTGGCAAAGCCAAGATTTGAACTAAGTTCTGATTTCAAATTCAGTGCTTTTTCCAATATACACCCCTGACTCCCACCTACACCACACTTCAGTGACAGCTAAAAATCAGCTAAGTCATTCATTGCAGCTGTCCTAGAATTTTATCCTTAGAGTCTTCCAGGGAACTCTCTATATATACACGCAGAAATTTAAGACAATCTCTGACTACTCAAACTAATTTGGTACCTTTGGAGGTAATGATAAGATTGTCAGCCCCGCACCTCTACGCTGAGCACATACAATCGAGTGTTTCGCCCTCTAGGAAAGTGTGACCTTGTTGGGATCTGGGTGGAAGAAGTATGTATTAAGCAGCTAATATGTGCCAGGTACTGGGCTAAGCACTTTACAAATATTACCTTATTTGATGTCTTTGAATCAAAGTTTGGATTCTTTGTGTTTCAAATTACGTTCAGACTTAGTCAAAAAGAGTTGATGTGGTTATGCCTCAGTGACAGCATAGCTTAAGGGAGCGACCCAATCATTGTTCAATAACTGGAGCATCAGGCTAGAGAAGGCTAGTACCAGATGCCATCTATCCACTTCTGCACTCTCCTGGAAACTGAAACTGGTTAAAACACTCTTACGAAGAATGTCTTAAGTTCATCTTGGAGAATTTCCCTGAGGTACTTTCCATGCAATAACCAGTCCTCTGAGGTTTGCATTGTCTCCTGATTAAGATAATATGGAGCCCCAGGTGTATTTCAAACTGCTCAGAGGTAAATGCATTGTCAGGCTTTTGGGCTGATGGGTGCAAAGGTCTCCTGCAATTCAACAAGAATTGTTTATATGCTGTTGCCCTAGATCATAGAGTCACATTTTTCCAACAACACACTCTAACGTCATCTTGAAACAATATGTGTGAGACCACAAAATGTATGCAATTGGAAGATCCCATTACAGCCCCAAATTTACCACTAACTCTTTATAAAAATAAGAGAATTGAACTAGATTTTCCTTAACATTAACATCCCTCAGCCTGGACCTCAGTTTTCTCATATGTAAAATGGAGGGGTTGAACTAAATGGTGTCTGAGGTTCCTTCCTGCCTTAGATCTATGATCCTATGTTCCTATACTCCTTGGCAGCTTTGATAGCTTGTGATGAATTTCAGACACATTGAGTAGAGAGAGTGGAACAGGCACAATAGAGTGTATGAAGTTTTAAAGATAAGGTTTAGTAATAGGTTAAATATATGAGGAGTGAAGGATGGCACTGAAATTGTGAGCCTAAGTTATTAGAAAGATAATGGAAACAGACGTTTGAAAGATAATGATTTCTGTTTTAGATATGTTGAGTTTGAGGTGCTTGTGCATCATTGAGTTTTAATATCTAATGATCAATTTGTAATTTGGAATTGTGGCTCAGAAGAGAGACTAGGAAGGGAAATAGAGAGAGGGAGAGAGACAGACAGACAGAGACCGAGAGATTTGAGTCAGCATAAAAATGATAATCAAAACCCATTTAAGCTGATGAGGTCACCAAGAGAAGAAACTATAAGGAGACAGTACAAAACTAGTCAAGATAATGATACAGAAAAGGAGTATAAGGAGTGATCACACAGATAGGTAGACAACCAAGAGAGAACAATGTCACATAAACCCATAGAGAAGAGAAAACACCTAGGCAGAGAATGTTAAATACTGCTGAGAGATAAAGAAGGATAAGGATTGAGAAAAGGTCATCAGATTTGATAATCAAGAAATGAGGTCAGAAGGCAGAATGAAAAGGGTCAATTACATGTTCACATAAGTAAATAGGAGGTAATTTCAGGAAAGAGTAAATATTAACAAATGGAATTCTTAAGCCACTGGAGCAAATGGAGTAGGGGAGTGCCATGGCTGAGCCTTGCCTGAAGGAGTATCAATTTAGCAGCTGTGTGGAGGATGAATCAGAGAGGGTTGAGGGGAGACTGTTATCAAGGAAACCTACTAGGAGATTATTGCAATAGTCCAGGCAAGAGATGATTAGTGATTAGGGCCTAAACTAAAATGGTGGCTGTGTGAATATAGAAAAGGAAAATAATATAAGATTTTGTACAAAAAGAATCAACAAGACTTGACAACTGATTAGATATTAGGGATAAGAGAATGAAAAGAATTCAAGGATGTGAATATACGTGACTGGACAGATGGCATTGTCTTCTTCATAAATAGCAGGGAAAAATAATGAGTTCCTTTTGAAACATTGATTTTGAAATGATTATAGTACATCCAGTTTGGAAATAATGATAATAGCAATGATGGTCATGATAATAACTAGCAGTTTTACAGCATTTTAAATTTTACAAAGTGCTTCACAAATATTTCTTACTTTATCCTCATCAGTCCTGTCTGATAAGTGTTAGTCTTATCCCTATTTTACAAATGAGAAAACAGAGGCAGATAGAAATTAAATGACTTGCCCAAGGTCACATAGCTAGTAAGTATCTGAGGCCAAATTTTAACTCAGATCTTCCTAACAGCTGGCCTAGCACTCTATCCCCTGCATTACCTAGCTTCCCTGTAGATGGTAATGGGAGAAGTATATAGACCATGAGAGACTAGGGGTGTTCATATCTAAGATTTAGGAATCATATACATAGGGATAATTGCCATTGGACAATAATCTCACACTGAGTAACAATGGTAAAATCAATGTTCATAGCTAATCTAAAATAATGCATAATTTATGTTTCTTAGCATTTTCTCTCCCCTTCTGCGCCCTTCTACCATTACCTCTTTGGAAGTGGAAGGGAGCTATCCAAGACTGAAAGTCAGTTTGTATTTTATCTATTTCATGGGTTATCATGACCAAAAATATCCAACATCTAGCAAGTAACTTTCTGTATTGAGCTTCTCCTTACTTATCTGGGCTAATTATAATACTATCAGCCACTGTCTACCTATAGAACTCTACCTGAAGCTTTTCTTGTACAGTAAAACCAAGCAGAGTTGATGCTCCTCTGACATAGCATTCAATTACTCTGAGTCACCCCCTATGAATCAGGTCATCATAGCCATCATGAACCCCATGATAGCAGGACTTTTGTGGAGGACCTATTACTAACATGTTTTTAACAGCTAGTTATAGTAACCAACATATGGCTCATCATTTCTCAAAAATTCCCACCTTTTCATGGTACCCTCTTCCTTCTGGGCACCAAGGTTCACAGTCTTATAGTACTCCTTTACTTCAGAGTACAGCCTGGTTGCCAAGTCTTATGTGAGACTTTTTTTATCCCAGCAAGTTATCCACATTTTCTCTCTGTGTGTGTCTCTCTGTCTCTCTCTGTGTCTCTGTCTCTCTCTGTCTCTCTCTCTCTCTCTCTCTCTCTCTCTCTCTCTCTCTCTCTGTCTCTCTCTCTGTCTCTCTCTCTCTCCCTGTGTGTCTCGGTGTGTGTGTGTGTGTGTATGTGTGTGTGTGTCTCTGTTACTTTGTGTTGCTTTTTATGTTTTTTTCATTACATTTGTAGCTTCCCCTCCCTCCCTTCAACTCACACTCACAGGTTGTGTTCAAGGTACTCTGTGGGTCTACAATCCTGTACCATACACTTACTTCTAATAGTTACATGACACAATTAGACCAAAGTAAAGGCATTTACTGAGATGTCATTGTCATAATAATGGCTATAAAACATTCCCCTCCATAACTCTGGAGTGCAATCCCCCACAACTACATACAAAATCAGTGGGAAAAGTGGACACAAACATAAATTACATTAGTAGAGAAGCATACACTTAGGGAACACTTGTGGCCAACACAACCAACACCTCTGGCACTTCAGGGTCCCATGTCCTTTTCCTTGTCATGATATTCTCATTCTGCTCCCCCTATAACCTGCTTGGCAGGTCCTTGGGCTGGGATTCCCAGGTTTATTCTCTTTCACAGTGCAAGCCTCAGTGAATATAACCAGGGCCATCTCCAGTCATCCTGATCTATATCTTGCCACTGGACCCAGATGGCTCCAAAGGAGAAAGTGAGGCTGGTGAGTTTGTATAGTCCTCCCTCACTTATATCCAATTCACTTGAAAATCATGGTATCACCTTCCCAATGTCATGGTCCTCTTCCAGAACAAAGGACAAACAGCAACAATAATGAATGCATGGATATCACACTCTATAAAGCTGTCTCCTCCCTTAATTCTTTACGAGTTCCCTAAAATGTAGGTTCCACTTTTTAAAGGGTTACCAGGGGCATGACTGATCCTTGGCCAGCCAATAACAAGCTACCCTCTAATTCTATCAGTTTTTCTCAGAGTATTTTTTCATACCTGTTAAAGGGATAATAGAGTGTAGACACTAAGATTCTAATACTCTATTATCTACCTGCAGTACTGGGCTTAGAAGAAATCAATAGGTCATCTCCACCCAATCCTATTACACTTACTTGGGTAAAAATTTTATTCTCTACCCCTAATAAGAATATAAGCTTCTTGAGAGCAGAAATGATTTGGTTTTTATCTTTGTACACTCAGTGTCTCACACATGGTAGGAGCTTAATAAATGTTTGTTGAATTGAAACATGGGCCTCAGCATTTAAGTACATCAAATAGATGTCATACATAGATGCATGGAAGAAGGCAGGTTTTTTTTACTGTAGTTAAGTGCTAATGAAAAGTACAGAGATGAAAAAAATCCTTGTATCATTACTCATCCTGGGTCTGCAATACACAGACATCTGTTGAAAAAAGAAACAGAGCAGACTAAGGAAAAGGAAGACTGCCAGGACCTAAAGCAGATGCTTCCTCTTTGACTTGGACCTATTAGCAAAGCCCTCACGCTGTTCCACAGAACTAAGTTTTAAACTCAAGATCATTAAGTGCTCCAATGACTCTAGACACTAAAGTGAAAGTAGGGTTTTAATATTCCCACTTTATTCAGCTTATCATAAATGTTTGTTGAAGTGAAAAGTCTACTATTGTCGCATGAAGCAAAATCATGGACTTGAATCCCAGATATATCAATTCTGTCATTTACTGTCTGTGCAGCCATGAGCAAGTCTTCCTTCAATATTTTTATGGCTCAGTGATTTAACTGATTTCTAGCGGGGCAGATAGTAACAAATCTACACATTTTCATCCTGTGCAGTTATACACAAAGTCCCCAAAGAGGATCAAGTCAATGTAATGAAGGTCTTTATTTATTCAGTGGGTACCAGGGCAATACCCGGGTTATCCATACCTTTCTCTCCCTTGTTTTCACTGTATAAGTAACCTTTTACAATGCATTTCCTTTATAATATATTTATGCCCCATCTCATACATATCATAAGCTTCAGCCCATTTTCATTGACCATACATCACTTTGGATCACTTGCAATTTTGATTCTTCAGAAATAGTGATATGATGCAAAATCATATAGAATCACAGAGAAAATAATATGGTTATTGAATGGTTGGGTTTTTGTATCAAGAAACAGTTTGAGATGGTCATCAATTTCCTAATCAATCCATTAAGCAATAAGCACACATTAAGCACCTTCTACATGCTAGGCACTGAGCTAAGTGCCAGAGTACAAAGTCAAAAATTAAACAGTTCCTCTTCTCAAGCAGCTCATGTCTTATCAGGGTAGACAAGTACAAAAGTACAAACAGCAGGACATTGGAGCCAATGCCTCTTCCTTCCTTCCTTCCTTCCTTCCTTCCTAGGGAGATAGAGATGTGCATATTTCTCAATCTTTATATAGTAAGAGTTTGTTTGCTTTCTGTTTTGCCACTTGTTTTAGAGAAACCAGTTTTTCTAAGATGATGTGATCATTCCTTACCACATTAATTTCTATATATGTCCTTTGGGGTTGTACACAGCTGAGTGGGAGGCAGATGGATAGTGATGTAACCAGAGGGAGCAATTAATAGGTGTTAATAAAGCTAGGAGGTATTCCCAAGCAATATATAAGGGCTCCACACTGTATTAAGAAGAGATATTATTAATGCACGTTTTATAACTCCTAAAGTAGAAAGCAACTCAATGTATCTGAACCACCCCTTGCTGGGGGAAAAGAAAGAGGTGGAGTCACCCTTTGAGGGGACTGCCGTAGGTGTCTTTGATCTTCCTTGGCAGGTTTAAGGAACACACATTCACACACGTGCCTGCACTCACACACACACACACATGCACCTGAGTGGAGAAAGGGCAATGACTAAAAACATACCTCGTGGCTATAGATGGGTAGGTATCAGAAAAGGGAAGTAACCAGCTCTTTTGCTTAGAAAATACCTTCATATCCCCAGCTCAACCACAGCTGCTAAACATAAATAAGCTTATATAGAATAAATATAAAATGAATGAAGCATGTATTAATTGCTTACTATGTACAAAGCACTGTGCTAAGTATTGGATATACAAATAAAAAAGTAGGAAAATATTTGCTTTCAAGGAACTCCCATTCTAATGAAGGAAGCAACATATATAGAAGGTTTTAGCTACAAATCAGAGGGAAAAGTCTATCGGTCAACATATATGACAGGCACTGGGTTAGGTTCTGGGGATACAAATACAAGTAAAAAGAAAGATAGTCCCTGTCCTTAAAGAGTTTCCATTCTAATGGGGAAGGAGGAACAAATACAAGGAAGCTGGGGAGGAGTTGATAGCAGGAGGAGAGAGAGAAAGGTACCAGAGAGGAGTGGAGAACATGGTGGAGGGGGCAGCCTGCAGAGAAAAGAGCCATGGCTAGCCTAGGTACTTTCCTTAAATGTAATTTCTGAAAGGAGCCATCTGATTAGAGGGAAAAGCTCCACGCTGTCCATGGTCCTTAGGGTTCAATAGAAAAACACATTTTAATGCCTTTTCTTTAATGTCATTGTTTAATGTCACTAATCCCAAGGGTCTCAAGTCCTAGGAAGGTTCTGGGAGGCCTGCTCAGGGTGTGAGGAGAGATGGTGGTCGAGATGATGATAGCGTTTTGACTTGTTTGGCATATGCTGCCTCCTCTCTCTCCCTCAGGGTTCCTAAATTTAAATTAATTGAATACAAGGTAGCGAGTAAGTATACTAGCAACTGGGGGGAATCAGAAAGGTTTCATGTAAAAGGTGATGTCTGAGCAGATGCTTGAATGAAGTGAGATAATGTAGGAAAGGGGGCGCATTCCAGACATGGAGGATAGAGAAAAGTCTTGCAGATAGGAGATGGAATGTTCTATGCGAGGAAAAAAGAGGCCATTTTTGTCTGAACTCTAGAGTGTGGGAAAGGATATAATGTATAATGAACTTGAAAAGATAGGTTGGAACAAAGTTGTGAAGGGCTTTAAAAGTCAAATAGAGGAATTTTTCTTTGACCTTAGAGGGAATAGGGAGGTATAGGAATTTATTCAATAGGTAAGTCACATGATCAGATCTACAATTAAGGATATTCTCTTTGGCAGCAGTGTGGAGAAGGGAATAGATCATCAAAAGACTTGAGACTAATTAGAAGATCACTGCAGTTAGCAAAGTTTGCATTTTTAACAAAATATTTAAAATAATGACATTACAATAAGCCAGGTAAATGATGGTGAGGGCCTGAACTAAGAGGATGATTGTGTAAGTAGTAAGAAAAGAATCAGGTGTGAAAGATGATGTGATGGTAGAAAGTGAAAAACTGATTGGATTTATGGGGGGAAAGAAGAGTAAAGAGTAGGGAAATCACCACAGATTTAGAGACCTTGGAGATTGGAGAATGGTAATGCACTTGACTGAAATAGGGAAGTACAATAGAGGGGGAGGTTTGGGTGAAAGATAAGTTAATTTTTAATGAATATCCCCAAAAAATCACCTTTCCTGCTTCCTCACATTTGGAGGCATACTAAGATTGTGAGAGACACTGCTGCTAACTTGAATGTAATTCTAAGAAAAGGAAGGAAGAAGGAAGGAAGAAAGGAAGGAAGGAAGGAAGGAAGGAAGGAAGGAAGGAAGGAAGGAAGGAAGGAAGGAAGGAAGGAAGGAAGGAAGAAAAGTGTCTCATCCAGCTAACAGAATTGGGATTCCAATCCATATCCTTAACTCCTAGGCACTTATCACTAGTATCAGTTCTAGCACTCTTTTCATTGCATCATGCTCTGTCAACAACCTATTAGCACATTGTAATTCTCCCCTCCTGGACAGTTATGACAATCAAATGAGAAAGATAAATAATGACTTTGTAGTGGTACTGGAAGAAAAAGAGTACAGGGCAGTCATCAAGTGGCATCTCAGGTGAAACTTGAGCTAACCCCACAGTTTCCAATATTATCTACCTAGAGATTAAGAAGAGTTGAAAGACTTGAAAAGTGATGTTTTTTTCTTGATCTTTTTGTCTTAATGGAAAAAGAAACAGAGAAAGGAAGGAAGGAAGGAGGGAAGGAAGGAAAAGAAAGAAGGAAAGAGAGAGAGAAAGAAAAAGAAAGGAGAGAAAAAGATTTCTTGAAAGGGTTCAGCTCAATATAAACATATCCCTTCTTTCTCTCTTCTTTTCTCTCTTCTCTCTCTTAGGGTTTGGTCAAGTTCTATATTGGGGTAAAATGAAGCACTCTTAGGTCATTAAACAATTAATAAAAGGAGGCTTACTTGGTCTTGACATAAAAAGAATATTTAAAAAGGGTATAGAAGTATCTAATTTCAGTAGCCAAGGACACACTTCTCTCCATATGGAAAAGGTCTAGTCAACATAACAGTGTGTAATGACTTGTGAGATTTTAGGATATCCATCAAGTCTGAAGGGTCTTGGCCCTGTGGGTACCCTATGCACCCTTAGGTGACCAAGAAGCAATATCCATGTAGCCAGAGACTAATAGGAGATTATGTCAAGGGAGGCGAGGCCTCTTTTATCCTATGCTCTCACATGGTGACTCACCCATCTCCTTTTCCAGTCATTTATTTCCCAGATGCCACTTCTTGAAATCCATGAAACAAAGTTTATTCAAACACATGACAAATGCAATTCAAAAAATATTTATTAGGACATAAGTACAAGAATGGGACAATTCCTATTTGAAAGGAGCTTATATTCTTGTGAGGAAGACAAGTGCATTTAAAAATATATACAGCATAAATTAAAAGTTGATAAAACAAATATACACAAAGCAATTAAATATAACTGTGGGAATGAAAATAGCCATTGGGAGAAGCAGGAAAGTAAAAATATTATTTCCTCATTAAATTCTATGACAAACCAGCATTATTATTTATTTACTCCTTATCCTTGGATATAATTGCCTCATAGGGCTCTTCTGACCTTTTCTGTACTCCCCTACCATCTCTTCCTCTCCATCCCAGGGATTTAATATAACTATTTTAAACCCAAGGTTCAAGAGAGCAGAAAGCTCCAAATGGTAATATACAGACTAGAATTCTAACTCTTTTGAATAGATAAAACAAAGAGGTGCCTGAATATATTAGGTCTCACTACCAATCAAACCATCTGTGTACCAAGATTTTGAAACTAAGTAGCAATTGAAGGCTTGGTCACCTGGGATAACATGGTACCTTCTTTTCTTCCTTGCTTATTGCCTTTACCTTTTACTCTTTATTTCCATCTTCTTTTCTTCCTTTGTATTCAGAATATGTGTCCTCATCCTCCTCTGAAGGTTTCCCTCTAGCTGACCAAACCTGACAATCCTAGCGGAATAGTAATTATTAAAACTAATGGTGGTTCTCCTTTATATCTCCGTTATAATCACTTGGTTCTAAGATGCTATGCTACCAAAATAATTAATGTCTCAAAGCTGGATGAAGACCATTTGCTTCCTTTAAGGCTGATAATTTTGTCTGATTTCTTTGCACTAATGTGTTGGGCATTTGAGTCCCATACAGTTAGACAGGCATCATGGTATAGTAGAAACAATACTAGATTCAGAGGTAGAGTACCTAGCTACACTTTCCAGCTCTACCACATTACATTTGTGACCTTGGGCAAGTCAATTGATCTCTCTAATCCTCAGTTCTCTTATTTGCAAAATAAGGATGGGATTCAATAACTGTTAAAGTCTTTCTATATCAATGGCTCTATGATCCATGATCTTGGGACAAGGGTTGTAGTGTAGGACACATTCTCAAGTCTACGGTCTGTGCCTCCTTTACCCATTTTCTTCTATTGCCTCACTTGTCTTGCACCAAAATGATACAGAAGAGCTGAGGGAGAAAGTTTTCATTTTCCTGTGATGGACCAGTGTAGGGGCACATCCATCCTTTTTTTCTGTGTCTTCTCCTATCCCAACAGTGCCCAGTGCCCTCGTGCTACCCTCTAGCTTTTCAGTGTCTACAGCTACAGACCTCCATCTAACTTCTGTTTTCTCACCATCACTCCATGTTCCACATTTTTCCTGATTCCCACAAAATTTATTTACCCTATATCCCAGTCCCTTCCAGATGCTGCTAGGTGACTGATTAGCTGATCTGTTAAACTAAGCTAAAATATTAATGGCTCACAGTGGAGTTATACAAGTATAACCATTTCTCCAGAAAGGCTTGCATTCAAGGACCTAAAACATTTCCAAAAGACTCTTGATGCAAAATGCCATCCTCATCCAGAGAAAGAACTATAGAGCTGGAACACAAAATGAAGCAGACTATTTTCTCTTTTGTTATATTTTGGTTTGGTTTGGTTTTTCTCATGGTTTCTCCCATTAGTTTTAATTCTTCTATGCAACATGACTAATGTGAACATGCGTTTAATAAGAATGTATGTGTAGAATCCATATGAGACTGCATGATGTCTGGAGGAGGCAGAAAATTTAAACTTATGGAAATGATTGTTGAAAACAGAAAACAAATAAATTACTTAAAAAAAGAAAGTATGTGTAGAACCAATATAAGATTGCATGCCATCTTGTGGAGGAAGGGCAGAAAGGGGAGAAAACTTAACGCTTAAGGAAGTGATTGTTGAAAACTGAAAACAAATAAATCAATTAAAAAATTAAAAGAAAAAAGGCTTGCATTCTAAAATATGATTCACCCAGAAGTAATTACTATAAGAATTGCAAGTGCTTCGGAAAGGAGAGATGTTGGAGATATGTTCAGAAATAATGTGATCTTCCTGACCCTCCTCAAACCACATCACATAAGCAGCCTGCTCATAATGTTGGCTCTGACCTTGTAGATGTAGTAGAGTGTAATAGAATTTGACAGCTATGTCAAGGTCCAGGTGCGTCATCTGAAGGTAAAAAAAAGTAGATTCCCCAAAGGTCTGAGGAACCCAAGAGTGTGACCATATCACTCCTCAAACGCAAACTTGAATGGCTCCCTGTCACCTCCAGAATCAAATAGAAAAATTCAATGTTTGATATGCAAGTTCCTTTATATTCTGACAACCCCCTCCCCAATCTTTCTAATCTTCTTATACTTTACACCCACCTATGCACACAGTTTGATGCAGTGACATTGGCTTCTCTGCTGTTCCCAAAACAAAATACTCCATGTTTTGGTTTCTGGTATTTTCTCTGACTGTCCCCCATTACTGGAAATGCTTTCCCTTTTCATCTCCATCTTTTGACTTCCCTGGCTTCCTTTAAACCCCAGCTGAAGTCCCACCTTCTACAGAAAACCTTCCCAATCATTCTTAATTCTAGTGCCTTTCCTCTATAATTTCCTATTTATCCTGTATAGAGTTTGTATATTTCTGTTTGCATGCTCTTTCTCCCATTAGATTATGAACTTCTCAAGAGTGAGGATTGTCTTTTGCCAGTTTTTGTATGCCAGTTTTTGTATTGCCTGGATGTAGCAGGAGTTTAGTAAATGCTTTTTGTCTGAAAGAGAAGTCGTGTGTTTCGCAAAAAGATTACTGAACTTGTCACAGAATTTGATTTTGAATTCTGACTCAGTATTTAATATCTCTGGGATGTTATGATTGAAATTTTTCAAGAATGTAAACTGAGGCAAATCTTCACACAAGTTAACATTTATTAGCAGGGGCATGCTGCCTGTCAATAAATGTGTCCATGACTTGCCACCATTTATGCCAAAAACCCCAAGCAAAAGGATGGTTCCCCTTATCTAGGTTTTGGGGAATATAGAACAAAGAACAGAACAGGATAGATAACATTATGGGGTTGAGGGCAGTATGATGGGTTACAAAGCTAAGGTTCAGGTAACAATATAATTGATTGGAAGTTTGGTAATGGAGGCTAGTAATCACACACACACACACACACACACACACACACACACACACACACACACCCCTTCTTATCTCATTAGACTAAAAATTGCTCATTGTCCAGGTGTGAGACAGAAGCCCAGACTTTTGAACAACAAACCAAACATGCTTGAAGGATAGCTTGGTGGTATAAAGACATCAGGCCTGACTCCCTTGCATTCACACATGTCCCAAGGTCAGTTAAATTCCTTAAGGCAGGAATAGATCAGCAATTAGCAGGAAAACTGGATTTCTAAACTTAGTCTGTTATATGCCAGCTGAATTCTGAAATAAGATCAGAGAAAGAAATTAATTGTAACTAAGATAAATAAATAAATGATACAGGATCAATTCAATCTTCTCAGTGATCTTAGACAGTCATTTAATTTCTCTAGGCCTCCCTTTCCAAACCTAGAAAAACTAAATGACCTCTAAGTTGCCTTCCACCTGTAAATCTATGATCTTATAAATGATCAGTTGTTTGACAGTTTAAAAGATACATAAAAATCTCCCATTGGGCACTTTTTACTTTTAACAGTGACTCTGGCATTCACATTTCTTGCTTAGCTGGATGGGTAATCTCAGTCTTCACCCAAGAGTATTTCATTTGTTTTTACTGTATATCTTATAAACAATATATTCTTGGATTCTGGTTTTTATTCCATTCTGCTGTCTTTTTCTGGTTTATGAAGTTCATACTATTCACATTCACAGTTATGATTGCTAACCGTGTATTCCCTGCATCCTATTCTGTTATACATATTATCTTTTTCTTTTGTTCCACCTTCTCTTTCTTTGAGTGTATTTTGCTTCTGATTAATGCTTCCTTTAATCTATCCTCTCTCTTATTCCCCCCTTTTTCATTTACCCATATTTTTCCAATTTCCCCATTGGATAAAAGGTATTTCTATACCCAACTATATGAATGTGTATTCTTTCCTCCTTTAACCAATTCAGATGAAAGTGAAGTTTAAATGTCATCCTCTCCCCTAGCCACTGTCCCCTCTTTGTATGTGAGATAATTTCCCTCACTCTTCCTCTTCCTTCTTCCCTCTCCTAATGCATTCTTCTTCTCCACTAATTCCATTCTTCTTTTGAGATCATCCAAACATAACATAATTACATGCAGGCACTCTGTCTTATTGGATTTCCTCTATGTCCCCTGTTACTGATAAAGTTCTGAGGGGGCTACATGTATCATCTTCCTATATAGGAACATAAACAGTTTAAACTTAGTCACAGATGAGTATGTTTCTCTCAGTGTTTCTTCAGGGACTCCTTGTGTTTGTATTTCAGATTTTCTACTCAACTATTTTTTTTTTCCAGTCAGGAATGCGTGGAAATCATCTATTCTGTTAAAGGTCCATTTTCCCCTGTAGAATTATATACAGTTTTGTTGTCTGGAATTCTTTGTCGTCTGAAATATCAAATTCCAAGCTTTCCACTCCTTAAAGTAGTTGCTACTAAATCTTGTACGATCCTGATTGCAATTCCTGACTACTATTCAACTACTTTATAGCTACTTGCATTATTTTTTTCTTGACCTGGGAGCCCTTGTTTTTGGCAGTATTCCTAGGAGTTTTAATTTTGGGGTTTCTTTGAGGAAGTGACCAGGAAAATCATTCAATTTCTTTTTTTTTCTCTGATTCTAAGATTCTAAACTGGACAGTTTTCTTTTACAATTTCTTGAACAATGTGGTTTCTTGTTCATGGTTTCCATTTAATTCTTAAACTATCTTTCCGTAATCTGTTTCCTAAGTCAATTGTTTGTCATATGAAATATTTCACATTTTCTCTTATTTTTTCAGTCTTCTGACTTTATTATTTATTGATGTTTCAAGGATTCATTCATTATCTTCCATGAGGCCAACTCTAATTTTTAAGGAATTATTTTGTTCAATAAAGTTTTGTACCAATTTTTCCAAGCTGTTAATTCTCTTTTCATTCTTTCTTCTCTAGCTCTTTTCTCTTGTCCTAGTCTTTCCTCTACTGGTTTTTAAAACTTTGATTTTAAAAATAATTTATTAGCTCTTTCTTTAATTCTTGCTTTAACTCTTTTAGGAATTCTTGTTGGTCTTGTGTAAGTTGCTTCTTTGAGACTTTGCTTGTAGGATTTGGAGTTTTTTGTTTGTTTTTAAACACTCTTTTCTGTTTTTGTGTTTTAAGCTTCCCTATTCCTATAATAGCTCTTTATAATTGGGTTCTGTTTTTGTCAGCTCTTTCTTTCAGCCACGTCTATCCTGAACGTCTGTCCTTTTAAATCCTTCTCCTGCTTTCACAGCCCTGGCTAGGGGATTGTAAGTTTTCAGTATTACCAAAGTGGTTCAACCCAGGGAGAGGTTTGCCCACTGCCCTCCTGTCTGATTTCCCCAAGTTCCTGACCCAGATTTTGGGAAATTGGTTTGTTTCGGGTTTCAGTAGATTGCTTATTGGCTATTGGCTATAAGTTCAGAGTAACTGAACTGTCATTTCCCCTTTAGTGTGGCATACTGTGCTCTGTTCCTGGGATCAGAGCCTTCAAAAAAGCTATTGTTTGCTTCCCAGAACTTGCTCCATAATCAATACACAGCTAAGATCAATGTTCACTGCTGCTCTCCACCCTGAAACTGTGACCTGGCATTACCTTAGTTAGTAAGAGAGAGAGCTGCCAAATGGCACCTGTTTCTGCTCCCAGAACTCACTCAGAAAGAGATTGCTAGGATCTCTTTCTGACCAGTATTTCCCAGGGTCTCAACACTTCTCTGTTTTCTAAAGAAACCCTGAGTTGGAAAAAGAAAAATGATTCATTGTGACTTCTTGGCTTTTCCAATCAGAATTCAATATGATGCATTCTATACATCTTTGTCAAGGGAATTTAGTGGGGTGAGCTAGACTCTGGTACTTCTTTTCTCTCCTCCATCCTGACTCTACGCAGAGTATTTATTTGTGAGAATATTGGGTGAGCCTTTATTTGGAAGTGTGGGTGAAGTGGAAGAAGGTGGAAACAGGAGGGGTGGGAACCCACAGATAACAGTGTTCAAAGACATCCTCCCAACACTTTACAGTCTCCTTATAGCTTCCAGGTTAATATATTTAGCAGCAGATATATTCAGGAATCTCTTAAGTCAATGCCATCAGCAGTCAAGCAAATAGTCCCTTGTCCCTATGTGCAGAACTAATAATCATTCCTAGCAGGGAGAATGGTAAATTTTGTTACATTACTTTCTGTCATAAGGACTTAGCCTACAGGAAGAACAGGTCAGCTAGGGAAGTGCAACTATAAAATTAGAAATTTTCTCTGCTTATCTAGAAGGCCAGGCTAGGACTCTGACAAGCCTGCTAATCAGTCCTGATCCAAAAGGATAATTTTCTAATTAATAGGACCTCTAAGTTTATTAGTATGAGTATGCCCTACAGTCTACAACTCCTGTCCTCCATGAAGAGTAAATGCAACATAGGCAAACTGAGGAACTTTTCTCTAGGACAAGATAAGCATTTATTAACAGTGATGCAAAAGGCTGTTAACACTGGCCTCCGCAGATCAGCAACCACGAAGAGACAGAAAAAAATCATTTTTATTGAGCCCTGAAAGGGGTGGGGGTTGGCGTGTCAGGGTAGTAAAAAAAACTTCATGATTAGCTGCGGCTAAGGAAAATGCGTTGGCCTTCAGGTGGTTCTGATTTTGCCCCTTTCTGACAATTATACAACATTAATTACTTCTAAGGGCCCCAACTGCCTCTAGTAATGTTGGCTTGAAAATCAGAACCACTCAAACAGGACCACCAGGATTAGTCATCCCCTTGGGGAAGATCAAATTACTCCTAGTTTTTACAGGGACGGGCAAGGACTGAAGATTTGCCTTTTCAGTTTAAACCAATTTCTTTTCACAGATAACATAGGGCTCCCAGGTTAAACTGGTTAGCAAGCAAATGTCTTGGGGCTAGGAGGGATCATACCATTCAACCATCTTTAGTTTGAACTGGGAGATATGGCCTTCTGAGCTACATGGAGAAATAATAGGGTTTGACAAAATGGGGGATAGGAACAATTCCAGAGTAGAATCAGTTATTTAATGATGCAGTATAATTTTAATTTTTCTCAATACCTAAGAAATTCTCCTATGTCTTTCCATAAATACTCCATAAATCATCCTACCAATTCCTTAGAGCACTTCCTCTTATTCGTTTAATGTCTTGTGGGCTATATTAATATTTACAATAAGTTAAATAATATAATAATAAATATATTAATATGTAATATAAAGTTCAGGCTGTTTACCTGTGATCTTTCATGATCTCTCATGATCACCTCATTTTCTTTTATAAATGCACATAGAATCATGGATCTGGAGGTAGAAGGAACCTTAGCATCTATCTAGTCAAACCCCTCATTTTATTTGAGAAAATTAAGTCCCAGATGATACAGTAACTTGACATGGGTCATGACACAGCTAGTATATGACTGAGATGAAATTTGAACCCAGGATTTCTAGTCCTCCAAATCAAGCCATCTGTCCAGTACACCATACTGCACTCTCTTCTGATGGTGTATACGATATTCAATTTCCACCACACTTCCTCCTGAGGTGAGAAAGGTATGTGTGGCCCTGTGCTTTCAGATGCCATGTTAGCTTTGGTGTTAACATGAATTATCATAGTTCCATCAAGTACCAAATCCACATGAGGTCCTCCATACTTACATCCACTTGTCTCTTTCTTTTCTTATTTGTTTTAGGATGAGGATACTGGAGATCATAGTGTTGGCACAGCATACATCTTGAACTTGAAGGGACCTCAGATGCCATCAAGCCCAAACTTCCCATTTTACAGATGATGAAACTGAGGCAAAGGAAGATTTAATGTTTTACCCAAGATCACACAGGTAGTAAGTATCAAGAGGGAACTGGAATGAACCTTTGATTCCAGAGCCAGTGTTCTTTCCACTACAGCAGTCTCTCTCCACATATGTCTTCAGTACATTTGTTTCCACACCCAAATCACTGATCACAACCTGCTGCTGACTGCTTACACCCACTGTGCATCTTTCCATTGTCCTTTGGGTTTCTTGTAATTTTGATTCTTCTGAGCTCATGGTGTTCCGTGATTCATAGCCATATGGCATCACTGAGAAAATATTAGTGTTAATAGAGATGGGTTACTGTGGCAGTGAACATTCTGGCATCATTGAAAGTCCTGTGCAATTTCTTCCAATGAGATCCAGCCAGATATCCTATTACTTCTTAAATCTCAGCCCATCTCATTGTCCATCTGTTGCATTTGGCCAAGATGTACCACATAGGCGGACTAAGTTCATCGGATACTGGTTAAATTTCATATCATAGTCTAGGCAGGATGTCTTCCAACAAAACATTCCCACAATGGGGGGTTTAGACCACTCATCGATGCATGTAATGGACCAACGGAGTAAGATTTTATTTATATATTCTTACGTTTTTTTCATGGACAGAAAGAATGGGTTCCTGAAAAAAAAGAAGCAAAATAATTTAAATTTCAAGAGAGTCTCCTAAGAATCTTTCTCTGTAGGGATGAACTAGGATCAGGAGAGATTCACTCAGATCAAAGATATAAGGCACAAATCATTGCAGAACTAAACCGGACTCTGACTGAGGGGAGCAAGGAGAGAACAGCTGTCCTCTAAGAATTCTAACCCAGTAGCCTCCCACTTCCTACCCCAATATGTCTCATTTACTTGGCATGCCAACCCTTGAATTCTAGTCCTTGAAGTAAGTTGAAATATCTCAGTGGATAAGAGATAAAAGAAACAAAGGAAGAAAGCTACAGTCTGCAACTTAATAAGCACATCTTTTCATAGTACATGTGCCATAGCATGGCACAAGAGAAGGTTCACAGGAAGAGATTAGGATTGTCTGTTAGTTCTATATTGGTTTAAATCTTTCAGAAATCTTCTCGAGTGTTCCTGAGTTCTGAACACTTTTCTCCCAGAATGACAAAAACTGTCTTCTGTGGTTCTAGTTTATGAGTATAAGCTGAATGATGAGTGGAGCCCTTGACCCATTTGATGACTTCCTCAGTCTATATAGTAAGATTATAAAGGGTGGTCTTTTGTAAAAAGGGCAGCCCCTCCCACCGCACCCATGAAGGTAGATATGCACCCCAGCTCCTTGTAGAAAGGACAGAGGAATTTCTTCTGATTCATCCCCAGTGAAGTCAATAAAAGTGAGCTGGGAAATGATTTGACCTCTCTATCCATATTTTTCTTTCCTTGGAATTCCAAATAGGAATGCAGCCTGGGAAGATCACTTCTCCTCTCCCATCAAAGAAGAGTTAATGTCAAGAAAAGTGGTACAGAAAGCCAGAGTAGAATGAACATTGACTCTGGAGTCTCAGGCCTTGGGCTTAAATATTGTCTTTGATGTCTACTACCTATGTCACCTTGGGTGAGTTATGTAACTTTCCTGTCCCTCTCCCTCCTAATATTCAAAATGAGAAGACAGAGCTATAAAGCCTCTAAGATTACTCCCAGTTCTAGACCAGAGTTCCCAATGTTTTCATTTGGATTTTGGTTTTATACCACAAACACTTTTGAATGAAAAAAATATGTTTTGAACCCTTGGGCAAATTAATATATTGCTTATAATATTCTTTTAGATTTATTCATTAACTGCTTCCATAACTACAGTGATAACTTTTACCCAAAAAAACTCCAAATTAAAATTTATATTATATTATAATTATAAAGTGTAAAATGTTGTTCCTCTTTTAATTGTGAAAATCTTAAATATAGAATTATGAAGCTCTAATTATAAGATAATTATAAATATTTTATGTGGGACATTCTGTAAGAATTAAAAGAAATAATCCAGAAAGATCTCATATGCTTCTTTTTAACTACAAGACTTCAAATTAAATTTCTTTATAAATCTTGTTGAATATAAACAACATTTTTAATTAAATAAGTTGGAACTTAGGAGATTGTGACATAACATAATAGTCATATATTTGGCTCAACACCAGTGAGCCAAAACTACCGGATGGATGCTAGGCCTGGAGTCAGGAAGCCCTGAGATACTTATTAATATGACGTTGGGAAAGTCACTTAGCCTCTGTTTGCCTCAGTTTCCTCAACTGTAAAGCAGCACCTACCTTTCAGGGTTGTGGTCAGGATCAAATGATGTAATACTTGCAAAGTGCTTAGAACAGTGCCTGTTACTTCATAAATGCTTTTTCCCTTCTCTCCCTTTAAATCTGGCTCCGCATTGTTGGGGGCGGGGGGGGGGGGGGTTTCTGTGTTTTTATTTAAAACAAGAAAAGGGTGAAAATGATTGCTCACACAAATATGTGGTAGAAAACAATGGCAGAATTTTACAAGTTCTCTTTCTGAGAGATGGAAATTCATTTCTTATTTTAGCCACCAAACCAATTGGTGAAAATGAATAGCTAGTTACAATACAAAGTGTCTCCTTTTTTATTAGCTAATGACAAGTCCTGAATTAAATGATAAATGTACTTAAAGTTCAATGATATATCTTGCTTAGTTTTTAACAATGTATATATGTGCATTTGTGTATGTGCATATACATGTACATATACACATAAATGTACATGCATGTATACATTGTTGTACATCAGTATATTGTTACATACACAATATATTGTTACATACTTTGAAAGGAAAGAATCTCTTCAGACAATACTAGCTTTTTTGGCTACACTGGTTATACTCTCACAGAAACTCTACTGAATAGCTGACCATTGTTGCCAACCAATTCCTTTGAAAATTCACCAAATAGAAGAATATTATTATAAACAGAGGATAAGTTTAAATCAGAAAACAGCCTTGATAATGAGAAGCCATAGAAAGTTTGTTTCTGCTGAATATTTATGATGGTCCATGATGATTTCAAGATGACCTATAATTTGTATGCCCAGAGATTGTGGTTTTTAATCATCTGTGTTATCTCCCTTCAGTGTATTCTCCAAAATTTAAACAAATAGGTTGAACTTTGAATTTTTTTAGGGTTCATTTCTCAACCCTTGATTCTTATAAAGGGTACAGTCTAATCTAGGGCCTCTGCCATTGTGGTTTTAGAATTAAACTTCTTGCATTGTGGGTTGTCTTGGGACATCAAGTTTAGAATTACTTCATTATACTGACCAAAATTTTTTTATATACCTTCCATCATGCTTTTCTTTAACAGGAAACTCATCACTAGGAAGCTTTGTTATACTGCAAGACTGAATATGCTGGCTACTCACATCTCATCAGTACCCTCTACCCTTCTGATTGGACCCTCTAAGGTGAAGGGCAGGACTGTGGGCTCCAAAGCTTCTAAAAAGATGTCTCAGTATAGTTTTCTCCCCATTTCCCATCAGCTATACTGTTTTTGGACTTCTTTGGGAGTCCCTCATCCGCTGATATTGGGTACCTTTCTTCCCTGCCCCAACCCTCACTTTTCAGCTTCCTTTTGTGTGTTATCTTTCCCTATTAGATTATAAGTTCCTTGAGGGCAGGGCCTGTCAATGGTTTTTTTTTATTTATATTTGTATCTGCAGCACTTAGCATAGTGCCTGGCACATAGTAGGTACATAATAAATGTTTGTTAACTGACTGACTCTTCAATTCCCCAAATTGTTTGTGCAAGCACTCAAACACTGTTATCTTGGGATATTGTGTTTTCAAATAGTATAAAAAATGAAAAGCAAGTGCCCTAAACCTTTCCATTTGGCTCCTATATTTTTTCACATCCATTGCTTAAAAACAGAGATGCATCTGAAAAGGAATACAGCTCACTCTATAGCGAATCCCCTGAGTTCCTTGTTATTTCTCTTTTCTGGAGATTTATGACTTCTTTTGACTGGTGCTTTTTTTTAAATGTATTCAGAAGTTCTAGGCTGTTTTCTTGAATTATTTCCTGTATTAAGGTGTACAAGTTTTTTTCCATTTTTCAAGTTCTACTGAGAGAACTTTGATCCATAAGTTGTCTCTGAAATCTTGCCTTTGAGGGCAGTGACTGCAAGATTGAATATAGTGCAAAACTGAATCTACCTGGTATTCACATCACATCAATACTCTTTGCCCTTCTGATTAGACCCTCTGACTAGAAGGCAGGGCCATGGGATCCAGGGCCCCTATTTAAAGGGGAGTCTCAGGATAGTTTTTCTCCACATTTTCCATGAGTTATACAGTCCTTTTGGATTTCTTTGAAAAGTCCATCATCACTCCAAATTAGGTACCTTCTTCCCCACTTCCAACCCTCATTTTTGAGCTTCTTTTTAGAATCTCTATAGAATAATGATAATATTTTTAATATTATTGCTTTTTACTTCTCTTATGCTAAAATTTCCTTAATTACAGTATTTTTTTACTCCAAATCAGTTATTCCATCTTTTGTTTCTTTGGATAAGATTTCCACTATGGATAAAAAAATTTTCTAATCAGATAACTGTATTTTTATTCCTCTTTTGAGAGCTATAAATTCTTACATCTGTTCCCTTTTAATTTCTTTGCTTATGGAGTTCATTTCTCTTTTGAAGCATTGCATTATTTCTTATTGTTTCATGATCTCTTGAAATTTCATAGTTTTGCGTTTCATCTGCTATTACATCATTGTCCTTTGTCTTGTACTATTTGTTAAGAGAGGTCTACATTCCATTTGAGGGTTTATTATGTATCTTTTCTTCTAGTTTTAGGATCCTCTCTGATTTATCTACTTATGCCTTGAGGTTTGGATTTTTTTTGAGTTTTCTTCTTTTTGAACTCTTTGATATTCAGAATTTGTCATTTATATCCCCTCTTTACTCACTTGCTCTTCCTCCACTTTGATAGTGGCTACACCCACTAGATTTCAAAGTTGCTTCATCATTCCTCCCACATGGGAACCAAGTCTCAGCCCTAGGTAGCTTCTAGAGAAAGCATTGGTCCCAGAAGGGTTTTAGTCCCCCTTTCTGCAGGTCCAGTGCATCCTCTCATGCTGGCTCCTTTCTCTAGTTCCTCCCTTGGATCTCATCTGCTCTGGCTAAGCCAAATCAGTATCTATCACTTTTTGCAGTTGGGTAAGAGTGTAGGAATGGTGTTTAAGGAATTCTCTGCAATCTTGGGGGTCGCTAAACTTGAGACCATCCAGGTCAGAGGTACTACCTTTCTCTCCTTGTCCTCCTCTAGAGGTTGGGTAGAATCAAGATCTATTGTTTGTAGATGGGCACAGAGTGAGGTTTATTGACACCACCTGAAGGAGGAGCATATCCAAGTGTGGAATCCAGGTACAAACTTGTGGCAAAAGTTTGGCAAATAGGAGAGAGATAAGTGAAGGAATGGGATAGGTGAACACTTTGAGGAATATAGTTTTCTGATGTAAGTCAAGGTTCTCTAATGTCTTGTGGATTCAAATATAAGTTGTTCTACATCTGATACATAAATTCTTCTGGAGAAAAAAAGAGGGTTTGAGAGTTAGCAGGCACAGGAGAAATGTCAACTCCAACATCTTGTTGACCTGGAAGATCCCTTAAGATTCTGCATATGAAAGATAGCCTAGATTCTAGAAGAAAATAACTTAATATCAATTACGGAGAACTTATCAATATAGCTACACATAAGAGCATGTGAGTGTGGGTGTGTGTGAAAGTAATATCAATTCATTTACTTTCACAAATATATAGTTAAAAAACACTAATTAGGAAATAGACAGACAGACAGACAGATAGATAGATAGACAGACAGACAGACAGACAGATAGATAGATAGACAGACAGATAGATGATAGAATGAAGATAGTTATAGCAGCTGAAAACCAGGCATTATGGAATATATCATGTCAGTCACAGTTCAGCTGGCCCAAACACAGTCCACCCCAAATGCCACAGCCATACCATATTGTCAAATTTGGTGATCACTGAAAGCATAGGGAACTTGAGAATTGATCAAAATCAGCACAGGGCATTATGGGTTCTCTGAATCAGTACATAGGCTAAAGCCCTCCTCTGTCTTCTTACTGGCATTCCACAATACCATGTATTAGCACAAATAATCACTTAAGTGTTTGTACATAAGCAATCTGGAAAATTGCAGATAAACTCTTGCAAAACCATTGCTTTGGATTCAGTGACACTAGCATTTGGTGTCTTTCCTACAATAACCACAGGAATTTAATGTTGGTGGATAGAATGCTGGGATATTGTTGTAACAGCACTGAAACTGTGCCATCATATTCAGATAAAGGTCAGATTTTTTTTCATAAGAACCAATTACTGAATTTTAACTTTGTATTATTAAAGGAGTATAATGACTAAGAACTATGGTCTAATAGGTAGAAGATTTTCCTATTCAGAAGAAATAAGAACAATAGAAAATGTAAGAAAGAGCTTGCCAATGCCTTCTCTCTTAGATTCATATTCTTAGTATGATCTTTAACAGAATGAGTGTGAAGGATGTGGTGAAGGTTGAATTACTAAGATGACAACTGATTGGCTAGGGTTGAGGTCATGAGGTGGGACAAAGAGTTAAGAACAATTCTTAGGTTGTAAACCTGGGTGACTGGAAGGATGATGTTGTCCTAGACAGAAGTACGGAGGTCTGTACATGTATCGAGTTTGAGATGTTTACAGGACATCTAATTGTAGCTGTCTGATGGTTGGTAATAGGAGTGTGGAGTTCAGGACAGAGACTAGGACTAAACATATAGATCTGAGAATCATCCACCATAGGCATAATTATTGAGCCCATGAACATCTCCAGTCATCCTGATGACTATCTGGTCACTGGATCCAGATGGCTCAGGATGAGAAAATGAGGTTGGTGACCTTGCACAGACCTCCCTCACTCAAAACAAATTTAAGTGCAAGTCACGTCATCATTTCTCTAATGTCATCATCTTCTTCAAAAAGGAAGGATGAATACAACCTGTGAGTAGACTGAGCTGCCTGGGTGGGGACCCAGCTATCTGGGTAACCCAGCTCATCCTCTCCCTTCTGTCTCCCTCTCCCCTTCCTTTGGGATTTACTGGCTAGATGTCCTTCCTTCCCTTCCTTCCTTCCTCCCTCCCTTCCTTCCTCCCTTCCTTGTTGTTCCCAAAACCTTAAACCCAGTGCACACTGAAGCACATAGATTGGACAACAATAGGTCCCTGCCCAAACTCCCCTTCATGGCTGGCTGAGAGTGATTATCAAGAGTAACAGTTTCTCTTATTCTTCCACTTTGATTTAGTTATTTCTTGTTCTTTTGCTCATTAAAAGGGCCATTCCCTGACTACTTCTTAAAGAGACCTATTCACACAACAACAATTTCTTTGCAGAAAGTTTTCTAAGCTACTTGCTACTTTGTCAAGGTTTTAGTTAAAACTAAACAATCTAAACCCATAAATCCTGTTAACCATTTCAGATAAACTGTAATCCTGAAGTATACTGAAAATGAATGAATCAGTGAGTAGGGGCACTATGATCAACTTCTCCATACTGTAACACTCCCATTCTTTCTTCAAACTATCTCATGTGACCATCATCTGAACTGAAAACTCATGTCAATTCATACATTAAATATTAATAATGCTTAATTTTCTCATTTTTAGAAATAATATATAAATCTAATATTTTTTCACATCCTCATGGATCATCTTGTTTACTTCCTGTGATGCACACATCCCACTTTGGAGACCACTGATTTAGTATTGGTATTAAAGTTTTATACCCATTAAATTCATACAAAGAATAAAATCTTCTAGCTCTTTTCTTTCTAGCTTCCAGTCTCACCTCTTATTTGCAGTCAACATACAACATCCTTTGTACAATACATTCCAAACCAAATATCATCAATATACATTAGGGTTTACAAAATAAAATAATGATTTATGATATTTGATACATAAAATTATGGCAGACTTCTCTGATTCAAAAACCTATAGTAGAGGGCTGATAGGTGGCACAATGGGTAAAGCACCAGCTCTGGAGTCAAAAGGACCTGACTTCAAATGTGACCTCAGAAGCTTACTAGATGTTTGACCCTGGGCAAATCACTTAACCCTGATTACCTTAAAAAAAAAAAGCTATAGTTGAGAGGGATCACAAAATTCAATATGATTGACATTTGAGTCCATAGTGCATATAGTTTCTGGAAGGAATTATATCTAATGGGAGGAAGCACAAAAATTTATTGTCAGGTTCTTAAAACAGTTGTTATTGTTGTTCAGTCACTTTTCAGTCACATCTGATTCTTTGTGGCACCATTTGAGGTTTTGTAACGGTAAGCACCCTGATATAACATGGGGGGCCTGCTATCACAGGTTCTTAGATCTGCATTTCTAAAAGGAAAGGAAAATTTGAGGGGTCAACAATCACTTTAATCAAGCACATATATCATCCACTTAGTTCAGGGGAAAAAGTCATCACCCTGAACTTCAGAGAAAATACAGAGAAATTCCAAATCAACAGACATGCTTCCAATTGTCTGACCATAAGTAATACATATATCATAAATCAACAGACAGGTTCAACTGTCTGACCATAGTTACCAGAGAGTAAAGTACCAATATCTGAGTTTTCAAAGCGAGGGGACCCCTTAACAGCTGCCCAGACTCTTCTCTGGCCAAAAAAAACACTTCCAATCAGTAAGCCCCAAAGTAAAACATCACCCTAAGAGTATTTATACATTTTTCAGAGGCAGAGGTCATCACAACCCTTGAGAACCAGTGCCACATTAGAAGCTTAACAAAAGGTGTGGGCCTTCCTACAAATCTTCCCAGACCCATTAATGGGTGGGGAAGAACTTTAATCACATTAAAATAATTAAAAATACAAATATATATACTGTTTCTAGTTAGAGAAACTCTTATTTCTGTACTTTACTCCTAGTAAAGACTCTTGACTGGTAAGGGCAAGATTCAATCAGAGGCACTTGATTATACTAAAACAAAAACAGCAAAAGATCCTACTTTGCTTGCCATCACAGGTTTTCTTGGCAAAGATGCTTGAGTGGTTTGCCATTTCCTTCTCTGGGTCATTTTACAGATGAGGAAACTGAGGCAAACAAGATTAAGTGACTTGTCCAGGGTCACACAGTGTCTGAGGGCAGATTTTAACTCAGGAAACTGAATCCTCTTGACCCCAGACCCAGAACCCACTGCCCTTCTGTTAAAAGAAATGGACCTCAAAAACAGCAATGTTTCTCTAGAACAGCATCAAGGGAATTCGATGATTGTCAAGCTAGCCATACTCTCTACCCACTGTGACCTTCAGTTCACTGACTGCTTTATCATGTTTGATAGACAGATTCATAGGTCTTAGATGTAGATCTAGGACAGGTTCAGAGTGCTACCTTGAAAGAAATCATATCCCACATCATGTTCCAGAGAGAGATATTATGGCAATATTAATAACAGGAGTAGTAAACATATATCTAGAGTGGTGGAAGGTGGCTTGAATGTTGTATTGACAAGGCTAAAAGGTAGACACAGTAACAGTGTTCTTGTCAATACACTAACAAACTACCCAGTTTCCCAAAGATTCAAAGACCAATCTGTGCCTTTGATAGTGGGAATATTTCCTTAGCTTAGAAGTATAAGATGAAGAATGGATGCAGTCAGTTTCTATTTGGGAGTCAATATATACTCCCAGAGTAGAAAGTAGAATAGACTTACTTACTGGAACACATGGGTCTTGGTGCACCCACCAGATGTTTTATGAAATAATGCGGACATCACCTTCAATAGTCTAAATTGTCTCCATTTTCATGCTCTATACTTCATTATACTCTAAGGCAATGGTCTTCAAACTTTTTGATCATGCACCTTCATCAGTAGAAAAGTTTGAGTACTCTGTATTTATTAATAAATTATATTTATAAATTAAATACATATACCACTTTACTAACATACTATGAAATAAAAAATTTTAAAGAATGAAAAAATGAAATAAATGATATTTTAAATAATTATCATTTTGTTGAATAATGGTACAAAAACTTTTTTTACTATAATTTTTCATAAGAACCATGTGATTGAATATGATTCATTATTTTTGCAAAATCCCTGTATATATCCTGGGGGATAGAGCAGAATGGCAAATAATAATTGTTACTCGTTAATTGTAACATGCTCTGAGGTAACTATCTCAACTCCCACTCACTCTGATCAATTTGGTCCCCAGAGTTTGGCTACCACACCTGCTCAGGACTCCAGGGATAGCCCCAAGTTGTTGTGTTTATAGTGCTATCACTCCTGAGGTCCCATCAGTGGGCTTCTTTCCCAAAAGTATCATTTGAGAATCTTTTACTCAGCCTACGTTAAATAGCTTTTAGAAAGAGATCTTTACTAAGGTGGTATAGTAAAAACAATGGATATAAAACATTCCCTTTTAAAGTCTGTAGAAGTCTTCCACAAGTCCTGGGGGTTGGGGGTGGGAGCAGGAAATGGGCTTAGGCAAAGGGTAACAACTCCTGGTTATGGAAAGTCCTTTTTTCCCTTCATGAGGCTTTCAAAAAGTCCCCCCCAGCATGTTGGAGTTTCTTTGTAGAGCTATAAATCTGTGTCTGGTCATTCAGAGGTTCCCAGTGCAGACACTGCAGTATACTAGTCCAGAAATGTTGCTAGGATCATGATGTGAATATAGACAGTCTTCCGACCTTCTCAAGTTCACAAAGTCTTCTTCTGATCAATGCAGGGAATGGAGGAAGAAACCAAGGCCAAAGCCAATATAATATTTGCTCTCCTTAACCCTTCCTGGCATACACGCAAGCAACTTTTTCTCAGGAGGGTTAAATAGAACTCTATTTCCCTCTTGTTTCTCTCTCTCATGAGACTATAGAAAACCTATAGGTGTCAGTCAATCCAACATTCCCCCTGTGAACATTATCACTTGCATTTCATCTAATGGCTAATCAGAGATATTATAAATTGATCAAGGCCTGTTCACACTTAGCTGAAATTCCTTTGATTGATTTAATTCAAGCTATACATTCCCATTGAATTAAGGTACCAGACAGGGTAAAGTATTTTATCACTTACTTTAGGTGAGTGGGGTAGTTTGATTTATTGACTCAATCAGTCTCACCCTTACACTAATATTGAGTTACTTAGATTAACTTAGCTAGCTAACCAGATGAATTCCAATACTGAAAAAGTCCTCCTTACCACCCAAAAGGAGGCTATTCCAAGGCTCTTCCTCACCAGCTGCTTCTTGAAAGCAGAGAACCAGTAGAGGGATGCTTCTCCCCACTTTTCTTGAAGGAAAGGATTGTAAGGTGCAACTGCTCTCAGTGTCCTGGTCACAGTTATAAACAAACTCGTTTCCCTACTCACTCAATAGCCAACACCTAGTGCTAAAGGGAAGAGGTTAGGAGTTTGTGTAGTTTGGTGCCTACAGTGCAAGGGGGTAGGCTGAACTGAGATAAGATTGGGTGATGATGGTTTCCTGAATTATTTGATGTTATAAGCCAACCATATTACAATCTGGAAATTTGGCTCCCAAGTGTGTTCATCCTTCGTTGCCGAAGAAGACCATGACATCAGAGAAATAATGACATGACTTGCACTTGACTTTGTTTTGAGTGAGGGAGGGCTGTGCAGGTCACCAGCCTCACTTCTCCTCCAGAACCATCTGAATCCAGTGACCAGATAATTCATCAGGATGACTGGAGATGACCCAGGATAAGGCAATTGGGGTTAAGTGACTTGCCCAAGTTCACACAGCTAGTGAGTGTCAAGTGTCTGAGGTGAGATTTGAACTCAGGTCCTCCTGACTCCTGCACTAGTGCTCTATCCACTGCACCACCTAGTTGCCCCATGGGATTGGAGATCAAAAAACCATTTAGAAGGAGGAAGACCAAAAAAAAAAGCCCCTCTGTCAAATCTGTGTATGTTTCTGCAGAGGTATAATAACGCTTAAAATCTAAGCAGAAAAACCATAAGGAAACAAGGGAGTCAAACACAGGACTGTCTAGCTATTAAACTGTTTCAATCCAAGGCTTTTTAAATTTTTTGTCATTATTTGTTACATTAATTTTAATAGAGAATTTGAAAAAATTTCAGGCAGTATCAGAACCATTTCTCCAAAGGAATAGAAGGAAAGCCCTGAAAGGGACATATTCAAATTCATGAGGAAGGAAGACAGACATTCCAAATTTTAAGTAAACATGCAAAACAAATGAGAATGTGATAGCATATATCTTTCGTCCCCATAGCTTTTCAATTCCCAGGGCCCTCAATCTATAGGTTGTTGCCAGTGTAAGAGTTTAGAGGCTCCAAATGATGAATAAGTCTGCAGTCTCCAGTGGCAATATTCCAGAGAGAGCCAAGAGGCAGGTACAAATTTAATGAGGGCAGCTACATCAGAGGTGTTCCAAATTATCATATAGGAACATTTGTACAGATCAAATTTACAGCAGTAGGGCCACAGTAATATGGTGTCAAGCACTCTTTCTCCAGAGCAACTAAGCATATTAGATCATTCAACTAGAAGAGAACATATACTCTCCCTTTATTTTCAAACATTCAAGCAGGGTAATTTGGAGGATCACTCAAAAGCTTTAATTTAAATGGATAATACATTAAGACTTTCATAGACTGGCCAGAAGCAGAGAATTTAGACATTGATGACATACTTGTTTCCTGAAACTTCTGCTAAAGGGAATCAATTTAACAAATGTCTGGATAGCTTTGTCAGCTGTGCTTCTAAGAAAGTAAAATTTAAATTCACAACATTTATGGGTTGTTCTGTTGGTTAGCCACTGGGAGCTGTACTTCAGAGAATGAATAGCATTTGGAAGACCATTGCCTTTTTCCAATGTGCAAATAAAGTCCCTGTCTAAGTGTCTTTTGTACATCCAGAGAGTAATTACTCTAAGGGCCTTCTGCTCCACAAATGCTGAGCCCACACAGAGAGTCTACTGGGAAGAGTACATAAATGAAGTCCCAAAGAAAAAAATCAACCACACCACCAAATGAATTTATTAGTGAATTCTATAAAACATTCAAAGAATAGTTAACTTCAAAATTGCAGGAATGAGATTGCAAAAAGTAGAGAAAGAAGGTCTTCACCATCACCATCCATTTTACCTCTCCTCCCAGGGCTAGTCCCCCAATTTGCACTCACAGTTAAGATTTAGATCTTCAGAGGGCAGCTGCTACCTGGATTTTCTAGATGGATTGCCTCTCAAGTCACCACCAGTTTGCCACTCTTTTAACAGATGGCAGACACAATTAGCTTCTTAGCAAAAGTCTTACTAAGATGACAGTAAAAACAGGAACGACAAAACATTCCAATCCCCTCCCATAAAAACTTTTCCCTAATTATACACAGTATCTGTGGGGAGAATGGGCTCAAACTTAAAGCAAAATGATAGTGAGACACGTGTATAGGGAACACATCTGGCCAAGATAATCCACAACTGCAGAGCCATGTCTTTTTCCTTCTAGTGGAGTCCTCACAAAGATTCCCCCAAGTGCAGCATCTCTACAGGGTGAACCACACAGCTGAGGCCTCAGCATTTGCTCTTCTCTAGAACTTAATTCTAATTTTCCAGGGCTAGCTTTTAATTCTAGCTATTATAATCATGTACAAAAATAACTACAGCAGCGCTTTTTGTTGTAGCAAAAACTAGAAACAAAGTAGGTATCCATCAATTGGGAAATGGCTGGACAAATTATGGTATATTAATGGGCTATTATTGTACCATTAGAAATAATGAAGAGGATGGATTCAGTGAACCTGGAATAACTTGTATGACTGAATGTAGAGTGAAGTGAGCAGAATGAGAAAAAAATTATACATTGGCTACAGTAATATGAAGAAAAACAGTTTAAAAATACTAAAGAATTCTGATCAATACTGTCGCCAGCCATAACACTAGAAGACTGACAATGAAGCATACTTCTCTTAGTACAGAAAGGTAATAAACTGAAGGTAAAAGATGAGATGCACAGTTTCAGATACAGCTAATATGTAAATTCTTTTGTGTGACTGTACTTATTACAAGAGATAACTTTTAAATGGAAGAAGACCAAGTTATGTGGTTATACAGCACCCAAAAAAGAAGAAAAGGAGAGAAAGAAAGTCAATTAACACCCTAAGATATTTAGAAGGCAGAAGGGAAGTAAAGAAGGGGTGGCATACAAGCGGGCAGTTTTGTTACTATTGCATTAAATTTAATATATACTTTTTTTTAATTGTATGCAATAATTTACATATTACAAATACATGTGTACAATAATTTATAACACAGTTTCTTGTATAATACTCTTTTTCTCTTCATATGTTGAAATGTTCATGTTTGTTGATACCTTAATTCATAATAAATAAGATTTATTTTAAACTCAGTACATATGAAGCCTTTTTTAAAATTTCTTTTGTTATGTGTTAATGCCCAATAAGAACCAGGAGATGGCAGCATTGTTAAAGATGATCATTATTCTAGCAAGTCCTATGTTCAAATTCTATACTACTGATAGGCAAAGCAATTCCAAGTTAGAATAAACACAATTTTTTAAAAGAAATAACCTTTAGAAAGAATGGCTTAATCCATAAAACTTTAATTTCCAGAATTTATAGGGAACTGATATTAAGATCTCCAGTTTCCAATGGAGAAATCATATAAACAGTTTATATATGAGAAAAATATAGGTAAAAGATAAATGTTCATATGAATTAAAATTATCTATGAAATATGCCCTGAGATCTATCACATTAGCAATAATATAAAGATAATAATGATCAATGTAGAATAAATGTGAGGAAAAAGCACACCAATGATGTTGACACAATGATGATGATAAAATACATTGCTGCACTTTGAAGAATTCAATCCAATACCAGCTACGCCGATGCCCTTTTAAACACTCAGACCTCCCATTTCATTAATCTCTTCAACTTCTAAGACACCCATCTTCAATCTACCTCAGCTCCCCATAGGGATGATCACATGAGGGCTTAACATCTCTCCCATCATGCTGTACCCGAAGGATCCTGAATTCTGAAATTATCACCATGACCATCACCAACAAGCATTAATCCCCTGTTAGGTGCCAGGCACCGTGCTAATTTCTGGGTAGACAAAGAAAGGCAAAAATATGTTCTCTGCTCTCAAGGCATTCTAATATATTCAAATATATTCTCATATACATAAACAATACAAGATAATACACAAACAATACAGTATATACAGGACATAAACAGCATAACTGCAAGGCAATCTCAGAGAGAAGGAAGGGGAGGAGAAGGAAGAAAGACTTCTTCCAGAAGGTGAGGTGTGAGCTTAGACTAGAAGGAAACCAGGGAAGAGGCAGAGGTGAGGAATAAGCAGATTCCAGGCATGAGGGACGGCAGGTAAAAAGCAAGTCTGGAGATCAAATGTTGTTCTAGGGAAATAGCAAGGAAGTCAATGTCAATGGATCATGGAGTCAAGTTTGGTTCTAGAGAAACAGCAAGGAAGTCCATGTCAATGGATCATGGAGTCTGTGGAGGGGAGAAAAGAGTTAAGACTAGAAAGGTAGAAAGAAGCCAGGTTGTGGATGGTGTGCTTTTGGAAGATCACATTTGGCAAATGAGTGGAGGATTTACAGAAGTAAAGAGAGCCTTGGAGGCAGCAGGCTATGGAAAAAGTTCAGAAATTAAGTGATGAGGGTCTGCACCAGGGTAGCAGCTGTGTGAAAGGAGAAAAGAGGAGGTATAGGAGAAATGTTATAAAGAGAGAAATGACAAGATTTGGTAATACTTGGTCAGCAAACATTAACAGATTGCATAAGTTGTTATTGTTTGTCCTTCATTGTCAAAAAGGACCATGACATCAGGGAAGTGATGCCATGACTTGCAAGTAAATTGGATTTAAGTGAGAGAGGGCAGTGCAAAGTCACCAACTTTACTTTCTCCTCCAGAGCCATCTGAGTCTAGTTTCAAGATAGAGATCAAGACAACTGAAAATGGCCCCTGGATGAAGTGGAAGACCTAGGCCTTTTTAATCTAAGGTCTTTCTGAGTTCTCACTTTGACTGAGGCAATGTCCATTCAGTGCTTAAGACTAGGTAAGAAAAGAGCAAAGGAATGGACTCTTTTACCTAATCAAAAACAAAATCAATCTAGGAGGAGAAGACCTTAAGAGTTCCTGGACAAAACAGAAACAGTTGCTGTTTCCATTCACTCTGAGTCACCAAGGCCCAAACAATGACCACCAAGTGAGGCTTGAGCTGGAACCTATTGTTGGACAATCAATGAGACCTAGAGTGGAATGGGTTTAAGGCGGGGTCTTTAAGAAAGAAATTTAGCCCATAAACCCCAAGATAGCTTGCTAGGTTTCAATCATCAAAATTTACATTCCTTTGGGTAGAGCACCCACAGGTAATTGTATGATACCCTATGTGTACAGAGGGAAAAGAAGGAGGGGAGGGGAGGGAAAGGAAGAGAAGAGGAAGGAAGGAAGGAAGGAAGGAAGGAAGGAAGGAAGGAAGGAAGGAAGGAAGGAAGGAAGGAAGGAAGGAAGGAAGGAAGGAAGGAAAGAAGGAAGGAAGGAAGGAAGGAGGGAAGGAAGGAAGGAAGGAACTGCATTACCCAACTAGAATTGCCCAGTTGGGCAGCCAGCACTACTCACAAGTAGCTGTTTATCCTTCGTTCTTGAAAACACCATGACATCATTTTTAAGGAATTATTTTCTTCAGTGAGATTTTTGAACCTCCTTTTCCATTTGGTCAATTCTGTTTCTTAAGATATTATTCTCCTCCTTGGCTTTTTGGACCTCTTTTACCATTTGGGTTAGTCTATTTTTTAAGGTGTTATTTTCTTAAACATTTGAGGGGTCTTCTTTAGCTGTTGATTTGTTTTTCATGATTTTCTTGCATCACTCTCATTTCTCTTCCCAATTTTTCCTCTACTTCTCTTCCTTGATTTTCAAAATCCTTTTTGAGTTCTCCCATGACCTGCAACCAATTCATATTTTTCTTGGAGACTTTGGATGTAGGAGCTATGAGCTTGTTGTCTTTGTCTGGTTGTATGTTTTTACCTTCCTTGTCACCAAAGTAAGATTCTACACTCTGATTTTTTCCCCACTGTTTGCTCATTTTCCCAGCCAATTACTTGACTTTTGAGCTCTTTGTTAAGGTAGAACTCTGTTTCCATTGTGGAGGTTGTATTGTCCCAAATTTCAGGGGTTTTGTGAAGTTGTTTCAAAGATACTTCTAGAGACCTGTAAATTTTCAGTTCTTCCAAGTATGATGAAAGAAAAAGTGTTTGTGCCTCTCCTGGTCTGTGCTCTGGTCTATGCATGCCCACAAGCACTCCTTTCTGCCTTGGAACTGTGAGGAAGGTCTTCTCTCCACCACAGCCACAAGCTCTGCCATGCCAGGGCTATTCCTAGACCCAGGACCCCAACTCAGGACTGTGATCTAGATTAAAGCACAGGCAAAGCAAAAAAATCCTGCCTCAGTGCCAGCTAAGGGATTCCTGCAATTCTCCTCTGATCAGCCACTCAGTGCCCTAACTGTTGGCTGAGAGCCCTAGAAGCAGCTGCTGCTGTGGCTGCTACCACCCTGGGGCTGGGGCCAGGGCTAGGATTGGACCAGGCTCCTCTCTCACTCAGGTCTGACAGACCTTTCCTGCTGAACTTCTAAGCTATCTTCAGTGTTTGTAGGTTGAAAAATCTGGAAACTGCCACAGCTGCCAGTGATTCAGTCCCCTGAGGCCTTCTCCAGCACAGTCTCTGCCAGTGTGGCACAAGCTAGACTGTGCTCCTCTCCAGCTCATTGCAACTGGAAGGTCCTATCAACCTTCCAGGTTATCTTGGGCTGGATATTTTTTTCATTCTGTCATTTTATGGGTTCTGCTGCTCTAGAAGTGGCTTGGATCAGTTTTTAAAAGTATTTTGAGAGATTTGGGGGAGAGTTTAAGCAACTCCATGCTTTTTACTCTTCCATCTTGGCTCCACTCAAGACCATGACATCATGAAGGTGATGCCATGACTTCCAAGTGAATTAGAGTTAAGTAAGTGAGGGTTGTGCAAAGTCACTAGCCTCACTTTCTCCTCGGGAGCCATCTGGATCTAGTGGTAAGGTATAGATCAGAATGACTGGAAATGGCCCCAGATTAGATAAATTGGGTGAGTATAAATGAGGAGTTGTGTATGACACTAACATTGCAAGCTTGGGAGCCAAGATGGCAGAGTAGAAAGATACACATATGCTAGCTCCGAAACCCACAGCCCATAAAATACCTGTAAAGAAGAATTCCCAACAAATTCTGGAGCAGCAGAAGCCACAGAACAATGGAGTGGAGGAGATTTCTGTTCCAGAGAGACCTGAAAACCTGACGCGAAAGGTCTGTCATGCACCGGACCCAGAGCAGAGCCCAGCCCTGCCTTGGCAATGTGGCACTGAGAGGAACAGATCCAAGCAGGCTTCAGGGACAGAATCTCCAGTGGCCACGTAGGTCCCTCCACCCACAGGTGCCGAAGGTTGGTGAGAGGGTCTCTTTGGCTGGTTGAGAGGGGAGTGAGGTGTCCCCATAAATCAGGCTCCCTCAGGAGGCAGCAGCAGAGGCAGCAGAAGAGGCAGCAGGGGACAAGGGCTCCCAAAGCAGACAGGAGCTTGGATCCATTGTTGAAGGTCTCCACATAAACCCCCTGAGGGAACTGAGCCCTGTGAGGCAGCCTTGCCCCCACCTGAGCACCTGAACTTAATCTCACACTGAATAGCAGCCCTGCCCCCACCCAAAGTCCTGAAGCTGGGAAGCAACATTTGAATCTCAGACCCCAAGCTCTGGCTGAACAGATCTGGAGGCAAAGTGTGTGTGTAGAGGTCACTCAGAAGTCAAGTCACTTGCTGGGAAAATCCCCAGAAAAGGGAAAAAAATATAAGACCATAGAAGGCTACTTTCTTGGTGAACAGGTACCTCCTCCCTTCCTTTCAGGTGAGGAAGAACAAGGCTTACCATCAGGGAAAGACGCAGAAGTCAAGGTTTCTGTATCCCAAACATCCAGAATAAATATTCCATGGGCTAAGGCCATGGAAGAGCTCAAAGAGGATTTTGAAAATCAAGTGAGAGAGGTGGAGGAAAAACTGGGAAGAGAAATGAGACAGATGCAAGAAAAGCATAAAAAGCAGGTCAACACCTTGCTAAAGGAGACCCAAAAAAATGCTGAAGAAAATAACAACTTGAAAAATAGGCTAACTCAACTGGCAAAAGAGGTTCAAAAAGCCAATGAGGAGAAGAATGTTTTCAAAAGCAGAATTAGCCAAATGGAAAAGGAGGTTCAAAAGCTCACTGAAGAAAATAGTTCTTTCAAAATTAGAATGGAACAGATAGAGGCTAATGACTTTATGAGAAGCCAAGAAACCACAAACCAAAACCAAAAGAATGAAAAAATGGAAGATAATGTGAAATATCTCATTGGAAAAACAACTGACCTGGAAAATAGATCCAGGAGAGACAATTTAAAAGTTATGGGACTACCTGAAAGCCATGATCAAAAAAAGAGCCTACACATCATCTTTCATGAAATTATCAAGGAAAACTGCCCTGAGATTCTAAACCACAGGGCAAAATAAGTATCCAAGGAATCCACTGATCACCTCCTGAAAGAGATCCAAAAAAGAGAAACTCCTAGGAACATTGTGCCCAAATTCCAGAGTTCCCTGGTCAAGGAGAAAATATTGCAAGCAGCTAGAAAGAAACAATTCAAGTATTGTGGAAATACAATCAGGATAACACAAGATCTAGCAGCTTCTACATTAAGGGATCAAAGGGCGTGGAATATGATATTCCAGAAGTCAAAGGAACTAGGACTAAAACCAAGAATCACCTACCCAGCAAAACTGACTATAATACTTCAGGGGAAAAAATGGTCTTTCAATTAAATCAAGGACTTTCAAGTATTCTTGATGAAAAGACCAGAGGTGAAAAAAAATTGACTTTCAAACACAAGAATGAAGAGAAGCATGAAAAGGTAAACAGCAAAGAGAAGTCATAAGGGACTTTAGTAAAGTTGAACTGTTTACATTCCTACATGGAAAGACAATATTTGTAACTCTTGAAACTTTTCAGTATCTGGGTAGTGGGTGGGATTACATACACACACACACACAGAGCACAGGGTGAATGGAACAGGATGGGATCATATCTTTAAAAAAAAAATGAAATTAAGCAGTGAGAAAGAAATATATTGGGAGGAGAAAGAGAGAAGTGGAATGGGGCAAATTATCTCTCATAAAAGAGGCAGGCAAAAGACTTTTTAGTGGAGGGAAAAAGAGGGGAGGTGAGAGGAAAACATGAAGTTTACTCTCATCACACTTGACTCAAGGAAGGAACAAAATACACACTCATTTTAGTATGAAAACCTATGTTACAATACAGGAAAGTGGGGGAGAAGGGTATAAGCAGGGTCGGGGGGATGATGGAAGGGAGGACAATGGGAGGAGGGAGCAATCTAAAGTCAACACTCTTGGGGAGGGACAGGATCCAAAGAGAGAATAGAAGCAATGGAGGGCAGGATAGGATCGAGGGAAATAGTTAGTCTTACACAACACAACCATTATGGAAGTCAGTTGCAAAACTACACAGATATGGCCTATATTGAATTGCTTGCCTTCCCAAAGATAATGGGTGGGGAGGAAGGGATGAAGAGAAGTTGGAACTCAAAATTATAGGAACAACTGTTGAGTACTGTTCTTGCTACTAGGAAATAAGAAATACAGGTAATGGGGTACAGAAAGTTATCTGGCCCTACAGGACAAAAGAGAAGATGGGGACAAGGGAAGGGAGGGATGATAGAAGAGAGGGCAAATTGGTGATAGGGGCAATCAGAATGCTCAGTGTTTTGGGGTGGGAGGAGGGGACAAATGGGGAGACAATTTGGAACCGAAAATTTTATGAACATGAATGTTAAAAGTTAAATAAATAAATTTAAAAAAAAAAGTAAAAAAACAAACATTGCAAGCCTGGGTGACTAAAAGGATCACACAAATTCACTTCTGATCATAATCTTCTACCCCTCCACATCTTCCTTATACTCTTTTGACTGAGATACTTTCAAATAAACATATAAATCGATATGTACGTATGTATATGTGTGTATACATATATATATTATATATATATATATATATATATATATATGTATTCTTCATCTTCACAATGAACTCCCTTTCTTCCATTCATTCCTGTTCTCACAGTCCATTCATCAAGCCCACTCTCATTTCCTTCCTTTCACAAAGCTGATCAAAGTTAATCGGCTCAACAAGAAACCACCCTTAACATTTGCATCCCTTCCTCTCTTACTTTTAAGTTACTCATGTGCTGCCAATATTTAATTTGTGATACTCTGGTCATCCTTCTTCTCTGCTCCTACACCCAAGGGGCTACTCCCAGAAAGTCACACAAATGAGGGACTTGGTCAATGACAAATTCATTCCAACTAATTATCTTCTGACTACAGGACAAAAAATCTTTCTACTTAACCCTGATTGATTCTTTTCCATGCTCTCCGTAGCAACTTCACTAAATTTTATCTTCCTTCCTTAAGTTTTCTCCACCATATTTTCTTCCCTTTTCTCTCAGCAGCACCTTACCTCATATTTTTTGAGAGATCTCTTCACTCCCTATCCCACCCTAAAAAGCTCCCATAAACTTTTACTAGTACCTTTCCTTTGCTACAATCTTCAAAGGATGTTCAGTTAGGCATCAAAGATGCCAAGGTCATCCACTGTATCCCAGGCATCGCCAGTTGTTTTGACTTTTATCTAGCCACTGGACTTCTATGATTCAGAAAGAGAGACTAATGACTCTTTTCCTTGTGAAAGATATTAATCTCCTTGATCCTATCTCTTTCCATCCCTACCAGGATTTTGTTCCAGCAACCATTCCCTCTCTCTCATTCATTTTCAGTCTCTCTCTCTTTGTAGTACCTACTCAGATGTTAGGGTTTCTCATATCCCCTCCCCAAAAAAACCCTACACCAGCCCCCAAGCTATCATTCTGTATTTTTCCTTCCTTGGACCAGTAAACTCATAGAAAAGATTGTTACTTTCACTGACTACAACTTCTCATTATCCACTCATTTTGTAAATTCTTACAACCAAGTTTCTCACTATACTACTATACTAAATCTCCTCTCTCCAACAAACCAATAACTTTTTAAACTACAAACTCCAATAGACTTTTTAGGTTTTGCTCCTTGTCAAATCCTCTGTAGCTTTTAACACTATCATCATCTTCTCTTCCTGGATATTTCTCCTTCCTTGACATCCATGACTCTGCTCTCTGCTGGTTCTCTTCCTACTTGTAAGAACACTTTTTTGAGTCTCTTTTACTCGTTCATTGTACGTGTCCCAACTTCCAACTGCACAAGGCAACTACTTTAGTAACTTGTTGATTAATTACCCTAGTAAGTTGGAGATGGTAATCTTTGTACTGCTTTCCAATCACTATTATTTGTATTCTCTTCTTCTAGCAATTTTTTTTCGGTCCCTGCAAAATACAACTGGTACATAAGTTGAATTTGTAGGTACACAAGAGTGATAATAACAATTGTCAACTAGAATAGAACATATCACAGATAATCATTATGTATTTAGATACATATGCAGATATATAATACATAATATTCTCATTGACATTGCATTCTCAAGGTCAGATATATACACATATGTAAAGGCATAATAAATAGCTCATATAACAAAGTAACACACTGTAGATTAAATACACAGCTCATATGTGATATATATCATGGAATAAACTTGCCTATTGTAGATCAAATACAAAGGTAGTTTATGGTTCTTGTTTTCTTTTTTTTACCCCAGTATCACCTATAACAGGCTTTTCATATTACTAAGATTAGGTTGGGGTCTATGGGGTGTTCAAAAAGGACTTGCACCTCTGGTACAAAGATTTGCTGAGCCCTTTTCAGGAGTGCTCATTCACCTTTGGTGTCCACCTCTCACCTAACTCTCACCTGTGGCTCTAAGAAGTGTAACGTGAGCAGCAGCCATACCCCATTAAGCTATCTCAACAGACTGGCTAAACCAAGTTGAGACTAACCAATAGGCCTTAAACATGTGGGTGAGTTAGTAAGGTGACTACTCCAAATGTGAAAAGATTTTCTCCAGTGGAATGGGCATATGAAAACAATTTGTTCCAACAGAAAGCAGCTAAAGCAAGTGCTGTGGAGTGCTTAGAACTCAGTCAGGCATCAAAGATGCCAAGGTTATCCACTGTATCCTGGGCATCCCCAATTGTTTTAACCTTTGTCTTGCCACTTGACTTCTAAGACAGAGTGAGGCTGATGACTTTGTACAAATCTGCTTTACTTAAATCTAATTCATGGGCAAATCAAAACATCATCCTGTGATGTCATCAGTCTTCTTCAAAAACAAAGGACAAGTAACAACATACGGGACATAAACAGTGGAACTGGAAAATAATCTCAGGTAATTTTCTCTCAAAGGAAGAGGTAGAGGTAAAACTAGATTGACTATCATAGGACTAAGAATTCAGAGCTATAAGGGTCTTGGATACCCTGAAGGCAGGACTTAAGTTTCTTAGACTGTATCATGTCTCACAGAACTTCATCATACAATTGCTCCTGCCCTCAATCATCCATGGAGAAATAAGGTAGGGAAGATTGGTACAGCATAATAAAATTTGCAGCCACCGGTGGCATTCTCCAGTAAGAGTCAAACTCAGCTGCATTTCCATGTGTTCATAGCCCAGCTTCACGATTGTCACAAATCCCCCTCTCCCCTCTGTTACCATGATTTGGGACATATATGTTTTAGAAGGCAGGGCATCTACATCCACAACAGACCTTCTCATTTGGCAACGCATACTGAACTAGAAGTTGGCTAATGCCATTCCATCACAGGCAGCATTCAAGCTGATGTTCATCAAAATATGTCAGTGGATCACTGCTCATCTAAATTTGAAATTGAGCTTCATATCCATAGTCCCAGAACATAAATGTAGTAGTAGCTGACTTCAAAACCAAGGACCCTGATTTAAGAACAGGATAATGAGCTTAGTATCAGTGAGTCCTCTATTGATAAAAGTAATATTCCTCTGGTGGCCATCACTCTCTCATCATCAAATTGCTCACAGGCTCTCTAGCCTGGCTTAGGAATGAAGTACTACGGGCTTGCTTAAGTGTGCCAAAAACAATAACAATGTGCTGAAGCATGCAGGGTACCCATCAAACCAGCCAAGTTCCTTCTTTAAGCGACACATTACAAGGTAATATTAGGATGATACTCTAGTCTAAAAACCCTTCTGGACATACCTGAATTAAAGAAACCTTATTAGTATTTAGTCAAACTTCTAGAAAACAACACCCTCCACTAAAGCATTTCCCCTCTTTATCCAAATTCTAACCATTTTGTTAGAAAACTATATAAAAATGCTCATAATAAACTTTAAGATTCTGGAAAACAGAGTTGGGAGGGAAGGAGTGGAACAAGATTTAAAACTGGAAATATCTTGGTCTATTATCTTAGAAATATCTTAGTCTTCTCTACCCTTGACTGGATTGGATGGTTTAATAAATTATTCTTTAGGATCCAAGATATTTTAAGTGACTACTGTTCTGTTTGATGAAGCAAACTTTTTTTTTAATTCTATTTTCTTTTATTTTCATGTCTGAATTCTCTCTTCTTCTCCAAAGGGTTAGATATAAAGGGTCTCACTCTGGGAGAATGAGGTCAGATCAATATTAACTACATACACATTAACCTTTTAGGTGTACATAATTTTGCTATTTGTCTATCTGCATATTCATTCCTATATTCATGTTGTTATTATATATACCTTCTGATACTACTTTGCATTGTTTTTATGCATATTTACCTGTATTGATATGTATGTAATATACCTATGTGATTTAGATTTGTGGTCATTAGAGAGGAATTCAGAATTTGAAATTCTGGAAAAATATGTTCCTTCATGCTCCAGTTGATTTTCTGGGGCAGCAAATATTTAACTGGGATAAAAGGTGAGTGGGTTGGTCTTTTATTCCCCTAATCACTGAGTGCTAAACTAACTGTAAAATGCTACCACACCCAATGATCCCTTTGAGATACTTGAATTAGTTGCTTGAGTGAAAGAAAATGAAGTAACACAATATGATGAAGAAAGATAGATTGTGTCTTAGGCGGACACTTCAAAGTCAGTTCAGTGAGTCTAAGAAGCAGATTCAAAGAGAAGACCAGATTCCGAAGGGACAAGCAAAAGAAATATGGTGCAGGAAAAGCTACAAGAATCTATGCGGAGATAAGAGAAAAGAGTCCTGAGCACAAGCAATTGGTAAAAGAAAGATATAAACATCTGGAAGTGAGATTATTTGGCAATGAGGGATGTAAGGTCAGATGGAGCAAAGCACTTCAAAATGCTGTTGAAGCTCTCCATCAAAGACAGAAAACTTCCATAAATGCTGTAGCAAAAGATAATGACAAAAATCTCTGGAGACTCCAGAAAATGAAATGTTAATCCTGTATCTCTTTTAGCCCTTGGAGCTCTCAAACAGGATCCTAAAGCCTTTTCCTTAAGGAAATGAGGAAAATTTGTTTACCTTCTTTGTTTCAAATGTTTAATTTAACTTTATAATCTTCAGCAATTGATAGGGCTGTACTTGTAGGAAATATAACTGGATGAAGGAAACAGCGAAAGGAAACAGCCCTAAAGGAGAGGTAGAGAGACAGAAAGTGACAGAGAGATCTAACACCAAGGTATTTTGCCAGATATGCTATCTCAGAGTGCTCAGAGGTAACAACAAGATAAAGACAATTACAAATCTTTTGATACTACTTCCCAGAAATAGAAGTAACATTTATACCAGGAAAACCCATTGGGCAATGATTCAGTAGTAGCATTGTGATGAGCACTATTCCCTTTAACAGTGATATTTAAGGATTATATAATTATTCAAGATCAGGAAACTGAGGCTGAGAGAGGTCAGGATTTGTCTAGGGTCACAGAGCAAGTAAGAGACTGAGATAAGATTTGAACTCAGGTCTTCCTGATTCCAAATCAAGCACTCTATTTATTGTGGCACCCAGATGTATATATCTACCTTTAGATTTATTTCTATGTATATGTTTATGTCTATGTCTACATCTACATCTATGTCTATGTCTACATCTACATCTATGTCTTATGTCTACATCTACATCTATGTCTATGTCTACAGATACATCTAAACCTATGTCTATGCTCACATCCACATCTATATCTATACCTATAGCTATATCTACATCTACATCTATATTTCTGCCTCCCTTTTACCTGTAATAAAGATTAAAAGAGAAAGAGAAAAGAGTTCAGCCAAATTGACAGACACATTGAATGATATAATTAAAATGACCAAGTTTGGTCCTGTAGAAGAGGGAAAAGTATGGCACTTCCTCTCTTCATTGCAGTGGTGGAGCAATATAGGTGAGGAATATTGATTATACTTTCAGACATAATTAATGTATTGATTGGTTTTGTGGAATTGTTTCCATTCTCTTTTTAAAAAAAACAACTTTGTTACAAGAGATGATTTGCTGAGTAGGAGAGGACAGGGAAAATAGAATCAGAAATTCATGTGATGTAAAAAAAAAGACATCAGTTTAAAATGGGGGGGGGGGGGGAACTGAACACTGGAAGGAGAGAACTACCTTGACAAAGAGTTCAAAAGTCAAGTAAATGACTGGGGAAATGAGTAAAAACTTACTTTGGTGACAAAGAAGGCCAAAGCATGTAAACAGAAGGAAACAAAGTCAAAGTTCCTCTATCCAAAGCATCCAAGAAAAATATGAAGGGGTCTCAGGCCATGGAAGAGCTCAGAAAGGATTCTGAAAATCAAGTAAAAGAAGTAGAGCAAAAATTGGGAAGAGAAATGGAAGTGATGCAAGAAAATCATGAAAAACAAGTCAACTGCTTGCTAAAGGAGACCCCAAAAAATGCTGAAGAAAATAACACTTTTAAAAAAAGACTAACCCAAATGACAAAAGAGATCCAAAAAGCCAAGGAGGAGAAGAATGCCTAAAAAGCAGAATTGGCCAGATGGAAAAAGAGATCCAAAAGCTCACTGACGAAAATAATTCCTTAAAGATTAGAATGGAGCAGATGGAAGCTAATGACTTTATGAAAAATCAAGAAATTATAAAACAAAGCCAAAGGAATGAAAAAATAGCAAACAATGTGAAATACCTCATTGGAAAAATAACTAATCTGGAAAATAGATCCAGGAGAGACAATTTAAAAATTTGGGGACCTAGCTGAAAGCTATGATCAAAAAAAGAGCCTACACATTATCTTTCATGAAATCACCAAGAACAACTGCCCTGATATTCTAGAACCAGAAGGCAAAATAAATATTGAAAGAATCTACCTTTCACCTCCTGAAAGGGATCCAAAAAGAAAAACTCCTAGGAATATTGTAGCCAAATTTCAGAGTTTTCCCAAGAGAAAATATTGTAAGGAGACAGAAAGAAATAATTTGAATACTGTGAAAATACAATCAGGATAACACAAGATCTAGCAGCTTCTATATTGAGGGATTGAAGGACTTGGAATATTGTATTCCAGAAGTCAAAAGAACTAGGATTAAAACCAAGAATCACCTACTCAGCAAAACTGAGTATAATACTTCAGGGGGGAAAATGGTCATTCAATGAAATAGAGGACTTTCAAGTATTCTCGATGAAAAGACCAACACTGAATAGAAAATTTGACTTTCAAACACAAGAATCAAGAGAAACATGAAAAGGTAAACAGGAAAGAGAAGTCATAAGGGACTTACTAAAGTTGAACTGTTCACATTTCTACATGGAAAGATAATATTTGTAACTCTTCACACTTTTCTCAGTATTTGGGTTGTTGGAGGGATTATATACATACAGATAAAGGGCATAGGGTGAGCTGAATAGAAAGGGATGCTATCTAAAAAAATAAAATTAAGGATGAGAGGAATATATTGGGAGGAGAAAGGGAGAAATGGAATGAGGAAAATTATCTCTCACATAAAAGAGGCAAGAAAAAGCTTTTTCAATGAAGGGGAAAAGGGGGTAGATGATAGAGGAAAAGTGAAGCTTACTCTCATCACATTTGGCTTAAGGAGGGAATAACAGGCACACTCAATTTGGTATGAAAAGTTATCTTACACTGCAGGAAAGTAGGGGAGAAGGGGATAACAGGGTTGTGGGGGGATGATAGAAGGGAGGGCAAATGGGAGGAAGGGGTAATGAGGAGTAAACACTTTTGGGGAGGAACAAGGTCAAAAGAGAAAATAGAATAAATGGGGGGGCAGGATAGGATGGAGAGAAATATAGTCTTACCCAACATGACTTTTATGGAAGTCTTTTGCATAACTACACATATATAACCTATATTGAATTGCTTGACTTCTCAGTGGGTTTGGGTGAGGAGGGAGGAAGGGAGAGAAGCTGGAACTCAAAGTTTTAAAAACGAATGTTTAAAATTATTTTTACATGCAACTGGGAAATAAGAAATACAGGTAATGCAGTATAGAAATCTATCTTGCCCTACAAGAAAATAGAGGAGATGGGGTTAAGGAAAGAGAGGGATGTGATAGAAGGGAGGGCAGATTGGGGGAAGAGGTAGTCAGAATGCACAATGTCTTCGGATGGGCAGAGGGGAGATATGGGCAGAAAATTTGCAGCTCAAAATCTTGTGGATATGAATGTTAAAATCTAAAAATAAATAAATATATTTTTAAAAATGAATAATTACATATAGTGAAGACATGATAGATCACTCAAATATGTAACTTAAATAAAGAGTATTTATCACCAAGGACAATTTCATAATTTTTCATTGGTGATGGTCAAGTAATCTCAGATGAAACCCACTCTTTACTATAAGCAAACTCATAAATTTCCCACTTTGGCTGGGAGATATCCTAGTATCTCAAACTTTAGCATTTCAGAATTTCATAGTACATGCTATCATTAAGAATGATAAGATCTTATGACATTCCCTAAGCAGAAAGTCTCAAGGAACCTCTCAGATAAGAATAACTTAAGGTGTCTATGCTACTTTTCTCCCATCAGTAAGTTATTTATTATCATGGACTTGAAAGCAAATATTCCCCATTAAATATTCAACGGTTTTCATTGTAGCACCAATGCAATGTTTATAGCACCTACAGCAGGCATGAATATCCTGGTGCAATTCTGAATCATGAAATACCTCAGACTCTCCACATGGAGGACAGAACCAAAACATTTATTCAGATACCAGAAAGCCAAATCTACCATAGTAGCAAAAATCTGTATACAATAAGAATGCAGAGAACACTATCCCCAAGCTTTCCTCCTGCTAGGCTTCCCACAAACCAACTCCCTTAAACAAATCACAAACAAGCTTTTTCACTCTCCTTAGCCAGCTGCCTGTTTGCCTGCATCCTTCCTAGCTCTGACAGCTCTCATGACTTTTTCTCAGCTCTGCTCTAGCTCCACCTCTTCCTGTTCCGCTCATTCAGAAAATTTCTCCCACCACAGGCTCCATGTGACTCAGACTTTCATGTGACCCAGGCTGGTCACATGGGCCTACTAATGAATAGGAAAGATCTTACTATTTAAATTACTATTACATTCATACATTTTAAACACATTCTCTTCACAGCTCAATTTATAATCTAAGAGCATTCAGATTAAAAGAGCAGTTATTTTTCTAACAGAGTTTCTGATACAAAGGTTTCCCAAATTTCACAATATAAAAAAAATTTTAGAAACCAAACAATATCATGCAAAATGCCACATATTTAAAACATGAAACAAAACTTATTACCAATCAGATGACATCAGTTCAGTCAAATACATCTCCAAAATAACTTATGTAGAAAATCATTCATTTTATCACTTTTGGCATTCTATACTAATCACATTTAAACCCAGGATAAAGCAATTCAGTATGGAGTAATTACATTAATTAATGACAAAGGTTATAATAATAATAATAACAGCAAACATTTATATAATTACTATGTGCCAGGTACTGGGTTAAGCCCTTCACAATTATTATATCATTTGATCCTTACCACACCCCTGGGCGATAGATACCATCATTATCCCATTTTATACATGAGTTAACTAAGGCAAACAGGTAGAGTGACTTGCTGAAGATCATTCAGCTAATACACTTCTGAGATTTTATCTCAAGTTTTCTGATTCCATGCAGGTTTTTTAACATGTTTCTTTACTGCCAATATCAAATGTATCTTGCATAAAGTTCTGAATTACCATAACTATCCTGGTAGGAGAATGCATATTACTGTAAATGAGACCACATTATCATTTAATTTCAGAAGAAAGTTTAAGCAAATCAAATCTGGATTTATAAGCACTAATGGTAACATTCAAAATATCAATTTTCCCAAGGGCTCATTGTTTTCAATTTGCTCAAGTTCAAAAAATTTGTGGTGGCATTCCCAGCTCCCCATAACTTTTATTTATTTACTTTTAAATCACCCAAGGAACCAAATCAATTCCTTTTGTCTTCTCTAATCTAAACTTATCCAAATACCTTAAGAGGGCAGATAAAAGGTTTATCTCAGATTTTTCAGTTGTAACCCAGGAATGTCAAAAAAGACAGGGAATACCGGTAGGAAACTCTACTTATTAAAAAAGGGAAAAGGGGGGGAGGAGCCAAGATGGCAGAATAGAAAGATACACATACGGTAGCTCCAAATCCACAGCCCATAAATTACCTGTAAAGAAGAACTCCCAACAAATTCTGGAGCAGCAGAAACCACAGAACAACGGAGCAGACGAGATTCCTGTTCCAGAGAGAGCTGAAAACCTGATGCAAAATGTCCATCACACACACCGGACCCAGAGCAGAGCCCAGCCCTGCCTTGGCCACATGGCACCAAGAGGAGCAGATCTGAGCAGGCGTCAGGGACAGGATCTCCAGCAGGCCGTGTGGGTCCCTTCACCCACAGGCCCCAAGGGTCAGTCAGTGAGTCTTTCTGGCTTGCCCAAGAGAGGAGCAGGGTGTCTCCATAACTCAGGCCCCCTCGGGAAGCAGCAGCAGAGGCAGCAGCAGACAAGAGCTCCCAAAGCAGGCAGGAGCTTGGATCCATTGTTGAAGGTCTCCTCATAAACCCCCTGAGGGAACTGAGCCCTGTGTGGCAGCCCTGCCCCCACCTGAGCACCTGAACTTAATCTCACACTGAATAACAGCCCCACCCCCACCAAAAGCCCTGAGGTTGGGAAGCAGCATTTGAATCTCAGACCTCAAGCACTGGCTGGGCAGATCTGGAGGCAAAGTGGCTGTGGAGAGGACACTCAGAAGTCAAGTCACTGGCTGGGAAAATGCCCAGAAAAGGGAAAAAAAATAAGACTATAGAAGGTTACTTTCTTGATGAAAAGATATTTCCTCCCTTCCTTTCAGATGAGGAAGAACAAGGCTTACCATCAGGGAAAGACATAGAAATTAAGGCTTCTGTATCCCAAACATCCAGAATAAATATTCCATGGGCTAAGGCCATGGAAGAGCTCAAAGAGGATTTTGAAAATCAAGTGAGAGAGGTGGAGGAAAAACTGGGAAGAGAAATGAGACAGATGCAAGAAAAGCATAGAAAGTAGGTCAATGCCTTGCTAAAGAGGACACAAAAAAATGCTGAAGAAAATAACAACTTGAAAAATAGGCTAACTCAATTGGCAAAAGAGGTTCAAAAAGCCAATGAGGAGAAGAATGCTTTCAAAAGCAGAATTAGCCAAATGGAAAAGGAGGTTCAAAAGCTCACTGAAGAAAATAGTTCTTTCAAAATTAGAATGGAACAGATGGAGGCTAATGACTTTATGAGAAGCCAAGAAACCACAAACCAAAGCCAAAAGAATGAAAAAATGGAAGATAATGTGAAATATCTCATTGGAAAAACAACTGACCTGGAAAATAGATCCAGGAGAGACAATTTAAAAGTTATGGGACTACCTGAAAGCCATGATCAAAAAAAGAGCCTACACATCATCTTTCATGAAGTTATCAAGGAAAACTGCCCTGGGATTCTAGAACCAGAGGGCAAAATAAATATCCAAGGAATCCACCAATCATCGCCTGAAAGAGATCCAAAAAGAGAAACTCCTAGGAACATTGTGCCCAAATTCCAGAGTTCCCTGGTCAAGGAGAAAATATTGCAAGCAGCTAGAAAGAAACAATTCAAGTATTGTGGAAATACAATCAGGATAACACAAGATCTAGCAGCTTCTGCATTAAGGGATCGAAGGGTGTGGAATATGATATCCCAAAAGTCAAAGGAATTAGGACTAAAACCAAGAATCACCTACCCAGCAAAACTGACTATAATGCCTCAGGGGAAAAAATGGTCTTTCAATGAAATTGGGGACTTTCAAGCATTCTTGATGAAAAGACCAGAGCTGAAAAGAAAATCTGACTTTCAAACACAAGAATGAAGAGAAGCATGAAAAGGTAAACAGCAAAGAGAAGTCATAAGGGACTTTAGTAAAGTTGAACTATTTACATTCCTACATGGAAAGACAATATTTGTAACTCTTGAAACTTTTTAGTATCTGGGTAGTGGGTGGGATTACACACACACACACACACACACACACAGAGCACAGGGTGAATTGAATAGGATGGGATCATATCTTAAAAAAATGAAATTAAGCAGTGAGAGAAAAATATATCAGGAGGAGAAGGAGAAATGGAATGGGGCAAATTATCTCTGATAAAAGAGGCAAGCAAAAGACTTTTTAGTGGAGGGAAAAAGAGGGGAGGTGAGAGAAAAACATTAAGTTTACTCTCATCACATTCCACTAAAGGAAGGAATAAAATGCACACTCATTTTGGTATGAAAACCTATGTTACAATACAGAAAAGTGGGGGATGAGGGGATAAGCAGGGTGGGGGGGAGGATGGAAGGGAGGGCAATGGGAGGAGGGAGCAATTAGAAGTCGACACTCTTGGGGAGGGACAGGATCCAAAGAGAGAATAGAAGCAATGGGGGGCAGGATAGGATGGAGGGAAATATAGTTAGTCTTACACAACACAACTATTATGGAAACCATTTGCAAAACTACACAGATATGGCCTATATTGAAAGGGAAAGGGTAGGGAGGGAGGGATGAAGAGAAGTTGGAACTCAAAGTTTTAGGAACAACTGTTGAGTACTGTTCTTGCTACTAGGGAATAAGAAATACAGATAAAGGGGTGTAGAAAGTTATCTGGCCCTACAGGACAAAAGAGAAGATGGGGACAAGGGAAGGGAGGGATGATAGAAGAGAGGGCAGATTGGTGATAGGGGCGATCAGAATGCTCGGTGTTTTGGGGTAGAGGGAGGGGACAAAAGGGGAGAAAATTTGGAACCCAAAATTTTATGAAAATGAATGTTAAAAGTTAAATAAATAAATTAAAAAATAAATAAATAAAAAAAGAAAAGAAAACTAAGGATGAACACAAAAAAAGGAAAAGGAAAAGGATGCTTAAATTTTTACAAAAATCTTTAGCATAGCTATTTACACAAAGAAAACAATATCTTATTTACCAATCAGTTAATTAATTTGTATTTGTTAAGCTCCTACTAAGTGTCTTATCTGATAGGATAAAGGGTTAGGGGTGGGGGGTTTGAGATCCCGGAATCATTCAAAGTCCTTAAGAGTTTTCTTTTGTAACTTTAGATTGACTGGGAGAAGGGAGATAGGCAAGGGAGAAGACATTCAGTATTTGTCTGAGTCACTTCTCTAAAAGTTTCTCAAATCTTTCTTATCTCAACGGAATCAAACCTTCCCAAACCCCTTTCTAAACTCCAAACTTTTTCCTTCACTTTAACCTCCACTCACATGATCAGTGTAAAGGCAAACATTTCTTCGGCTTTCTACCTATTCTCCTGTTTTCTCTACTTGCTTAAAGCTTTTCTCTTTAAACTAACCTTTCATTTTACACTCTTGATTCCTCACTTCTCTTTTACTTTTACTACCTTCTTAACTCCTCATCTTTATTTCCCAATCATATCTTATTTATAGAATTAATCTTCATTCCATTGAATTTTTCCTTTAAAATATAGCACAAGTGTTTGTTACACTAATTGCAAGATTGTTGCCTTTGAGGTTCTTAAAAGCTTACAAACGTGTGATTTATTCCAGGCAGATAGAACATACTACCCTGGAGCCACTTACAGCCCACCACAAGATTTGAAGTGGCCCTTGAAAAATGTAGAGAATATAAAACAGCTCCGCACAACATACCACATGCGGCCCTCAGGCCTGGGTCCAGGCCTGTCACCTTTTGACGACTTTGCTTTTAGTTTACCTAAACAATTAAGTTCTGTTATATCATTCACAGAAGAAAATATAGTGATAACACAAAATATTCTTTCAAATTCAATTTTACCTAGTTTTAAGTGGCTTCCTGATTTAAATAAGCTTCTCTCTTTTCATGGTCAAGAAAGAGTTAATAATAGGCAGTTCTTAAATTTAAACTGCAAGCTGTAAATTCATTTTTTTTCTCTAATGAGTGAATCACCTTCTTCCCTTGTACTAAAACAACAAATATGTCTTTCTCCAGGGAAAGAGTGATATGAGGTCTAAGAGCAGTTTCCATGTAAGTGTCAGAGTTTTGTCCTTATTTTTCCTTAAAACAAATTCTACAGAACAATACCTGAAAACTCACTAAAACATTTCATCATTTACAGAAAAATTCAAACATCAATTAGGATATTTACAATAGAAAACTTATATTTCAGTCATAAATTTAGTTTCTAAGTAGTTTACAAGGCCATAAATTCCTGCAGATTGGAAACAAAGATGCCCTTCCTTCTTATCTGGGTCTCTTGTCTGTCTTCCCAACTTGGCAGAGGTAGGAATACAGAGAGAAAGAGAGAGAGAGAGAGAGAGAGAGAGACTATCTTTCTGAAAACTCTGAAAGTTCCTCAGGAAACGTTTTCACTTTTTGCACTCTTATTTCTTTGGTTGATCAGGCCAAACGAATTTAGTTTGATTTACCATGACACAGACAACACAATAAGACAGGCACATTGAATCAAAAAGTTAGTGCATACAATTTTGCAAGAGTAATTTTAAAGTCATTAATTTACAGTAATTGAAAGCCCCCTTCTTCAGGCCAACCATGAAAGTTCTCATATATCTTAGATAAATCTAAGATTCAAGAGCTCTATTCTTAGTCATTCCCTTCTGAATGGGAAGTTTTCCCTGTTCCCAGGTCAATAAGAACTTCCCCAAGAGGGTGTTTATCATCTTACCAGAACCAGTCCCCACAGTACCCTCATCAGGAGACCACTCACCTATAATGAGGTCTATCTAGACATTATTCAGAGGTCTGGGACTGGCTAGACTACAAGGCTGTCTATCAGTAGAAATTTTATCAGGATACCATAGTGCCTTCAGTGGTGGTCGGTAGTCACACAGAGATTTGCAGTCTCAGTCCCTTCATTTGTCGCCATTAACTGTTTTGATGGAATAAAGAAACCAAGTACTTACATCCAGACAAATGATTTATGTATGCAGCTGCAGAAACAAATCAGGACCAAGGCTCTTGGTAGCCTAGGACAATGACTGCTGGTTTCTAAACAGTTAACATACAATTTGGAGGGAGTGAAAAACAGGAAAGATAGGATTATAGGGATTAAGATACTGGTTTTTTATTGGTGAAGAGAATTACAAGACACTGAAGTAAGAGACAGAAGGGTAGTTTTGTGGCATCCCTTAAATCAAGTGACCTTTGGGAGAAGAGGTAATCTTGTGACCTCTCCAAAATCAGATAACTTATAAGCAACTGAAACTTAGTTTCACAAAATGGTGGATAAAGGCAAAATGGAGTCACTAAGGCTATTTTTTTAATGTAACAACTTGGAATGCTGTGGTTAAAGGGAGAACAGCCCAGAAACATATAATGCTCAACTAACTTAGTGAGCACAACTTAGACATTTATTGCTCCCCCCCAAAAAAAGAAAAACTTCCCACCATGTCCCACCTAGCCTTCTCAACCCTACCTCTATCCATTTCCCTAATGGAATGCAAGGTGGTTGCACTGTTTGTCCTTCCCTTCTCTACCCATGCCCCTAGCCTCACCCCAAGTTGCAAACTGTGGCCACATTTAAAACTCTTTAATGAATGTAACTAGTGGCTAAAAGTCAATTTGTACAAAACTCTCCCGTTGGTAGAGGTTTATCACTTAATACTCCTTGCCTACTTGTAAGAAACAGAGAAGCCAGTTTGGTTTGTAGAATGCTTTCCCTTTTCTAAGTATTTCTTCTTTATTCTATGTATAGCTTGCTTCAAACATATTTGTGTGCTTGTTGTCTCTTCCATTAGATTGTAAGCTCTTTGCAAGCAGGGACTATCTTTTGCTTCTTTTTGTATCCTCAACACTTAGCACAGTGCATGGCACATAGCAGAAACTTAATAAATGTTTATTGCTTGATCAGTTGATGAGAGAAGATAGATACAATTCTAGTCTGATACCCCTCTCAGAGGAGAAAAGAGCAGGGAGCCTAGTGACTCCTTCTCCTGCTCCCCTCAAGGCAGAAATCACAGACTCATTTGGATAGGAATGGGCCAGAGACAATTAATCTCTATCAATGCCTTTCCCTGAGTGAAATGTCTATATGCACTTAAACATTCTACATGGATGTACACATCTTACATGAGTAACACACAACTTGCACAGAGAAAAAAATTATAGATCAATATCAAAAAGAAATATTCATTTTAAATAAAATCTTAGCAAAAAAAGACTACAGTAATATCCAAAAATCTATTCACTATGACCAAGTTGAATTTATGACAGGGATACAAATATTGTCCCCTATAGGCAGTGGAGTATTCTGGGAAGTAACATTTTCTCAGCTATAAAGAGAGACTGAAAGATCACAAGAAGAGGAGTCAAGCAGATAGGGGAGCCTGAGGACACTGGAGTTCCATGAAGAGCAGTGCGTGCATGCAAATAGAAGCCAGTCGTGAGAACTGATTGCAAGTGAAGAGCAGTAATTATAATCATGAACAACTGCAGCCCTCTGTGATTTACTGACACACTTAAGGAGTGATCTGCATGAACATATCCTGCTGTTTATTGGGAACCTATTGCAAAAAGATTATCAAATACACTTCAATTTTCCTTGCTGTTCTTGTTCTTAAAATAAAAGCCATCAAAATTATGTGGATGGAATTTTAATGACCACTTATCAGTTTCATTTGTGTAAAAGAAAAATGTAAGGGTAAGACCAAGTCATTCTCCTGTTCCTGCAGTAGTAAAAAAAAACAAAAAAACAACCCCTATATAGTGAAAATAGTAAAAGGTCTTCTAGTATGATATAACTTTCAGAGGTAGTAAAAGAAAATCCTTTTCATTTGACCCATCTAAAGTTCAATCATAACTTATTGTAACTGTAGTGAGGGATCTCAGGATAAATGAAAAGTACTGTTCACTGATAAAGATTCTAGTACTTGTATTTATAAAAGAAAAAAAGAAAGTATACAAAACAAAACAAAATTGAATTATTACTATTGAACGATTTGGCTTTAATAACAAATGGAAACTTAGTTTTTATCATTAGCTAATTATAGTTATCCCTTCCATATCCTAGTGGTTAGAGGGGTATGGTACCCCTTTGATATAGAAAATCTACATAAAATTTTTTTACCTTCCCTTTGTGCCAGACAAGAAGTCTGAATTATTTCTTTTTTTATTTTATGGGCTGTTTACAGTACCTGATTGTAAAATTTGCATTAAGTATTTGGTTGTAGGTTCTGTGTCATCTGCTGGCCAAGTGTCAACTGTAGCTTCCACAGAACTCCCCAAAAATTCCCAGTTAATTTCTTAAATTGACCCATAATATATTGAAACCACTATTAGGAAAGTTGTGATATGAAAGGGATAACTATATTTTGCTAAGAATCTATTTTAAAAATTGCTATTCATTATCATGAAAAAGCCTATGGCCAAGAATCTACATAGTGAAAGAAATAATATTGTTCTACTAGAAAATAATACGTAAAGATATAAAATATCAATAGTTCTGCGAATCATGAGCAGAAAGGTGATATTTGAGTCTATGAGAGTAGATGATATCATCAAGAACAGTATATAAGCAAAAGATAAGAGAGCCCAGAATGGAACCCTGGGGGCACCTAAAGTTAGTGAACATGACCTAGACAAAGATCCAGCAAAGGAGGTTGAGAAGGAACAGTAAGAAAGGCAAGAAAAGAACTAGGACAAAGCAATGGCACAAAAACCTAGAGAGAATAGAGCATCAAGGAGAAGAAAGTGACCAACAGTGTCAAAGTTTGCAGAGAAGTCAAGAAGGAAGAGAACAGAGAAAAGGCCATTCGAGATCATTAGCAACTTTGTTGGGGGGCTTTATACTTTTTAAAAAATTTTTTCCATTTAATAGTATTTTATTTTTTTCCAATTATAGGCAAAGATAATTTCCAACATTCACTTTTAAAAGATTTTTGAGTTCCAAATTTTGACCCCCTCCTTTCCTTCCCCCCTCCCCAAGATGGCATGTAATATGACATATGCTATACAGGTACAATCCTATTAGACACATTTCCACATTAGGCACGTTGTGAAGAAAGAATCAGAAACAAAATGTGGAAACCATGAGGAGAAAAAAAGAGAAAAAATAGTATGCTTCAAACAGTTTCAAACAGACTCCATGGTTCTTTCTTTGGATATGGATAACATTTTCCATCATGAGTCTTTTGGAACTGTCTTACATCATTGCATTGCTGAGAAGAGCTAAGTCTATCAAAGTTGGTCATCATACAATGTTGCCATTACTGTGTACCATGTACTCTTGGTTCTTCTCAGTCCACTCAGCATCAGTTCATGTAAGTCTTTCTAGGTTTTTCTGACATCTGCCTACTCATCATTTCTTATAGAACAATGGTATTCCATTACATTCATATACCACTACTTGCTCAGCCATTCCTCAGTTGATGGGCATCCCCTCAATTTCCAATTCTTGACCATCACAAAAAGAGCTGCTATACCTTCACAGCAATACAAGGACATAAAACATTCCCAGAGGACTCAAGGCAAAATGCCATCCACATCCAGAGAAAAAACTATGGAATCAGAACACATACTGAAGCAGACTATTTTCTCCTGTGTTATGTTTTGGTTTGGTTTGGTTTTTCTCATGGCTTCTCCTATTCGTTTTAATTCTTCTATACAACATGACTAATGGGAAAATGTGTTTAAGAAGAATGTATGTGTACAACCCATATAAGATTGCATGCTGTCTCAGGGAGGGAGGGGGAGAAAATTTAAGACTTACAGAAGTGATTGTTGAAAGTTGAAAACAAATATTTTTTTTAAAGGAGCTGCTATCAATATTTTTGTTCATGTGGGTCATTTGCTAATTTTTTATGATGTCTTTGGAATACAGACTTAAGAGTGGTATTGCTGGGTCAAAGGATATTAACAGTTTTATAGTCCTTTGGTCATAGTTCCAAATTGTTCTCCAGAATAGTTCACAACTCCACTAACAATGAATTACTGCTTCAATTTTCCCATATCTTCTCCAACATTTATCATTTTCCTGTTTTGTCATATTAGCCAATCTGTTAGGTATGATGTGGTAGCTCAGAGTTGTTTTAATCTACATTTCTCTAATCAATAGTGTTTTAGAGCATTTTTTCATATGACTATAGTTAGCTTTAATTTCTTCATCTGAAAACTGCCTGTTCATATGCTTTACCATTTATCAGGTGGGGAATGACTTGTATTCTTATAAATTTGAATCAGTTCTCTATATATTTTAGAAATGAGGCCTTTATCAGAAATTAGCTATAAAAATGGTTTCTCACCTTTCTGTTTCTCTTCTAATCTTGATTGCATTGACTTTCTCCAGAAATTTTTAATTTAATGTAATCAGAATTACCCATTTTGCATTTCATCATGTTCTCTATCTCTTGTTCAGTCATAAATTCTTCCCTTCTCTATAGATATGACAGACAAACTATTCCTTATTCTCCTAATTTGCTTATGGTACCATCCTTTATGTCTAAATCAGGTAGCCATTTTTACCTCATTTTGGTATATGGTATAAGATCTTGGTCTATACCTAGTTTCTGCCATACTATTTTCCAGTTTCCCCAGAAGTTTTTGTCAAATAGTGAGTTCTTATCCCAGAAGGTAGAGTCTTTGGGTTTATCAAACAGCAAATTACTATAGTCATTGAGTATTATGTCATGGGTAGCTAACCTATTCCACTGATATACCACTGTATTTCTTAGCCAATATCAAATAGTTCTGATGACTGCCACTTTACAATACAGTTTTAGATCTGGTATGGCTATACCACCTTCCCTTGCATTTCTTTTCATTAATTTCCTTGATATTCTGGATCTTTTGTTCTTCTGGATAATTTTTTAGATCATTTTTTCTAGATCTATAAAATAAGTTTGGTAGTTTGTTATGGCACTGAACAAGTAAATTGTTAGGTAGAATTGTCATTTTTATAATATTAGCTCAGCCTACCCATGAGCAACTGATATTTTTCCAATTATTTAGAACTCCTTAACTTCTCTCCTGTTTATTTTGTGATTAGATTTATCTAGTCCTGAGAGTAGGATGTTGAAGTCTCCCACTAGTATAGTTTTGCTGCCCATTTCTTTCTATAACTCACTTAACTTCTCCTCTAACAATCTGGATGCCATACCACTTGGTACATATATATTTAGTACTGATATTACTTCATTGTCTATGGTATCTTTTAGCAAAATGTTGTTTCCTTCTTTATCTCTTTTAATTAGATCTATTTTTGCTTTTGCTTTGTTTGAGATCAGGACTACTACCCCTGCTCTTTTTACTTCAGTTGAAGCATAATATATTCTGCCCCAGCCTTTTACCTTTACTCTGTATGTACCTCTCTGCTTCAATGTTTTTTTCACAAATTATTTCTTGTAAACAACATGTTGTAAGATTATGGTTTTTAATCCACTCTGCTATCTGCTTCTGTTTTATGGAAGAGTTCATCTCATTCACATTCACGGTTATGATTACTGTTTCTTTATCTCCATCTCTTCTTCTATCAGCCCTCCCCCTACCTTTTCTTTCCCCTTTCTCCTCTTACTTTCCTATAGAATAAGATAGATTTCTATAATAAACTAATTGTGCATTTTATTCCCTCTTTGGGCCAAATCTGACGAGAATAAGGTTCAAATAATAATAACATTTTTTTTCTTTCCTGTTTACTTTTTTTATGCTTCTCTTGAGTCTTGTATTTGAAGATTGAATTTTCTGTTCAGTTCTGGTTTTTTCATCAGGAATGACTGAAAGTCCCCTATTTCATTCAATGTCAACCTTTTCCCCTGAAAGATTATGTTCAGTTTTTCTGGGTAGTTGCTTCTTGGTTGTAATCCAAGCTCCTTTGCCTTCTAGAATATCATATTCCAAGCCCTCCGATCCTTTAATGTGAAGCTACTAAATCCTCTATAATCCTTACTGTAGTTCCATGATATTTAAATTATTTCTTTCTCGCTACTTCCAACATTTTCTACTTGACCTGATAATTCTGGGATTTGGCTAAAATAATCCTTAGAGTTTTCATTTTGGTATCTCTTTCAGGAGGTAATTGGTGGAGTATTTCAATGACTATTTTGTCCTCCAGTTCTAGGGTATCAGGGCTTGATAATTTCTTGAAAGATGTTGTCCAGTATCTTTTTGAGATCATGGCTTTCAGGTAGCCCAATAATTCTTAAATTATCTCTCCTGGATCTATTTTCCAGGTCAGTTGTTTTTCCAAAAAGATTTTTACTTTTTCTTCAATTTTTTCATTCTTTTGATTTTTGTTTGACTGACTCTTGATGTCTCAGAGAGTCATTAACTTCCACTTGCCCAATTTCAATTTTACGGAATTAGTTTCTTCAATTAGCTTTTGTACCTCCTTCTCCATTTGACCAATTCTACTTTTTAAGGAGTTGTATTCTTCAGTCAATTTTTGTTCTTCCTTTTACATGCCTCTCATTTCTTTCCCCAAATTTTATTCTACCTCTCTTATTTGACTTTTTAAATCCTTCTTGAACTCTTCCAAAAAGGCTTTTTGGGCTTGATACCAATTCATATTTCCCTTTGAGGTTTTAGGTGCAGGTATATTGATGACACTGATCTCCTCTGAGTTCAGATTTTGATCTTCCCTGTGACCACAGAAGCTCTCTACAGTCAAGTATCATGTTTGCTTCCTGCTCATGTCCCATCCCCTCCCATCCCCTCTGCTTCCATTTCCTGGTTTTTAAAGTTGAGCTCTCCTGCTGGAGCACAGGGAGCACTATCCTAAACTTCTTGTGCTGAGCACAAGAGGCCTGGTCACTGACTTTGTGTGCTGGGGTCTCAGGTGCTGGCAGCTGGAGGCTGTAGGGGCCTGACAGCTTACCTGATACTGAACTGGGATCCTAGTGGTGGTGTCTGGCATATGCTGAGGCCAGGTAGGGATTTTCTGCATTCCCCTAGGGCTATATGGAAGCATGTGGAATTCTGGCCCCTGAAGGTTGCCTGTTTGCCTTGGGCTGTGCTGAAGTATGGCTGTGCCAGTAGCCAGAAAATGCCCAACTTCCCTGGGCAGCACTGAACAAGTGGAGGTCTGGCTGCTGGAGGATACCTGTCTGCCCAGGGCTTTGGTGAAGCATGTGGTGATTCTCCAAGTTGGAGCCTATCAATTACCCTAGCTATGATAAGGCATGGGGGGGTAGGATGGAGAGAGTCCTGGTATTGGCCTGCTCTACCACCCTGGGGTTCAGGATCTCCTGCTGGTTTGCTGAGGTGTGCCTTGCTTCTAACTTGCTAGGATGCTTTGTGTCCTGGACTGCACTCCTTTTTTACCTGAGTGATATGGACCTTTTCTGCCAAGCCTCCTGGACTACAAGATTGCTCCACCCCATTATTCCACCAGCTCCACTGTTCCAGGATTTGTTCTGGGGTGCTATTTTATGATTGTTTGTAGTTTGGAGATGAATACAGGAGAAGGACAGCAATTAACTGCTTACTCCAAGATCTTAGCTCCTAGAAGTCCTTAAGTATTAGTAACTTTGGAGAGAACAGGTCTGACCATGTTATTTCCCTGCTTTAAAATCTTCAGTGGCTCCCTTTTGCCTTCAGTAAAAAAAAAAAAAAAAATACAAACTCCTCAGTCTGACATTTAAGGCCACAACCTGTCTTTTCTAGCCTTTGTATACTCTAAATCCCAACCAAACTGGCCTCCTACCTGGTCCCAAAACTTAACTTTTTATTTCCTATTTTCTTTCTTGTGCACAAACCCTTTCCCATATCTTTAATGAGTTCTGCCTTTCTGAAATCTTATTCATGTTCCTCTAATACTCATCTCAATGAAGACTTCTTTCCCCAAATCATCTCTCCAGCTATTGTTGTTCAGTAGTGTCCAATTCTTTCTGACTCTCTTTGGGGGTTCTTGTCAAAGATACTAGAGTGGTTTACCATTTCCTTCTCCAGCTCAGTTTATAGATGAGGTACTTAGGCAAACAGGGTTAAGTGACTTGCCCAGCATTACACAGCTAATAAATATCCGAGGGTAGGATTTTAAAATAGGTCTTCCTGACTCCAGTCTATCCACTGAGTCACTTAGTTACCCAATTACTTAGCAGCCAATCTCAGGGGTTTAATCCAGGAATGAGTCATATGTAACAAGATAGGTAAAAAATTTCCCATCATGCTCCAAGGGAAGAGAAAAGACTGGACAGAATATACTTTATTCAAATCCTCACTGAGTGCCCTAAGGACACCAGGGGGCACTACAGGGGTCATTTGATCAGATCTATATCTATGAATATCACTGGAGAGAAAAGAGTTGAAGTAAGCAATTGCTTAACTGGTGAAACCAATTAAGAAGCTATTGCAATAATAGGGAGATAATGAAGGCCTGATACAGGGTAGATGCAGACTGTGTGGATGTACGGAAGAGAATAAATGTAAAAGAACAGATGTAAAAGGTAGAATCAACAATCTGTCAATTGATTGATTCTGAGAAAATGAACAGAAAACCAAGGATAACCCTGAAGTTTTGAACCTGAGTAATTGGAGGAATGGTTGCACATTGGTAATGGCCTGGCTCCAGCAGAGCTGATTGCTGAAAACTGAAAGTGAAATAAAATGGAACATGAATAGTTAACATCAGAAAATGGAACATGAATCAGTGAACAAAAGGAGGATTACTTAGTCCCAGTATGGAAAGGATACTTAATAAGGATACAGCAGCTCCCTGGGGTGGACATGACCTGCCCCTCCTCCTCATTGGATGCCTAGGGTGAGCAGGGCATGATGTGGTAACTGAGCACCAGGACATCTTCCAGGTCTAAAGTTCACAGAATCTGACTGGGCAGGCCGTTTTGTGCCAGTAAGCAACCAGGAAGACACATCAACAACAACTTAACTTGACCCTTACCTCCTGAGCCAATCAAGTGTTGGAGAGGGTTTCTTTGCCTTTTAGGGAAAAAGCTAACTTATTTAATCATACCACAGCCCCCAACAGAAACAGGAAAGTTAAGAAGTGGGAGAGAATTAGTTCTGGGATTTGGGGGTTGAATAACCAAATGCAAATGATATTATATGTCTGCTGTTTACCTCACAGAGTTGTTGTGGGGAATAACACTTGTAAAACCATAAAGCACAACAAAAATGTGAGTTGTTAAATATTTTACATTTATTGAGGACCATTGTCATATCTTCTGTCTCATAAGGCCTAATGATAATAATTGACACATATAATACTTAACAGTTTACAAAATGCTGTACCTACATTAACTAAATTTAGATTCCTAATAACCCTCTGAGGCAGATACTTCAGATGTAATTACCCCCATTTTACAGATGAAGACACTAAGGCTGAAAGCAATTGGGTGATTTAGCTAGCCATGGTCACACAGCTAGTAATGACTGAGCTGTATTACAGTATAGGACTTCTGAACGCTGTCATTCTAACCTACTATAACACATACCACTATAATAAAACATTTATTTGACTTAATATATACTTAGTAAGCATCACAGGTCACATTTGGGGCACTGCTCAAGTAAAAGCAGCCCATGTTGGCTTGTGTCCTGATTTCCCTAGCTACAGAAAGACGAGGTGCCCATTTAACCATTTACCATTAACCAGAAAGGGAATGTAGTTTAGGATGTTGACCACTAGGTGACAGTATGTTCCAGCCACCAGTCCAGTGATGACTCCTGAGCAAGATGGCCTCTGTGTGCAACACTAGTAAGCCTGTGGTTCAAAATAAACTGGCAGGAAACAAACTCTGGCTTACCTGGGCTCTGAAGGAATCTAGAGCATAATAACAATTATTTTAAGTATTCCTCAGCATTGTAAAAATAAAATAACTCAGCGCTCTAGAGAAAGCCCACATTCCCACTGACTAGAAAATCCCCTACCTCAGTCTCAAACCTCTAAACCAGTGGTTCTTTACTTTGGGCCCCAATATTTTGATTATTATTTTCATTCAGTCGTTTCAGTCATGTCCAATTCTTTGAGACCCCATTTGGGCTTTCTTAGCAAAGCATTAGAGTGGTTTGCCATTTTCTTCTCAAGCTCATTTTACAGATGATGAAACTGAGGCAAATAGGTTAAGTGATTTGCTCAGGGTCACACAGCTGGTAAATGTCTTCAGGAGGATTTTAAGTCAGGTCTTCCTGACTCTAGTCCTAGACCATTATATTACAATATAATTGGATTCCTTTGTGATCCTATATATTTCATTTCAAGCATTTAAAAACATTATCCCAAAAATGAGTTCATAGACCACCAAAAATGTAAAACAAAAACTCCATAACACATGCATAACACCAAAAAAAGGCTAAAAAACACTTATCTAAGCTGATAACACACAGGCAATCAATCTGTCTTGGTTTACTAAACATAGCAAAACTGCAAAGACACTCCAAAGACACTCACCCCATTCTTGGAGAGTTCTTCACCAAATTGTTTCTGACCCCCCCTCCCACTAATCCCCTTCCTCCTTTGAGGGTAATGACTTTGTAAACCTTCTGCACCCCTAGTCTTGAGGACCTCCAAGGGAACAGGGAAGGTACTGGAAAAACCTAGGCAGAAATGCCAGGAGTTGGTCAGGCCTTTTCACCAGCCGTAGAAGTATTCTCTGATTGTTTTGTCTCATCTAAAATATTTATTTCTCCTCACCCTGGCTCTTAATTAACTGACTACTCTAGCTCCTAGATTAATCCAACTCCAGTCCCTAAAGAAAAAAATAGAAGCCTGTTCAACACGTTAGAGTACTGCCAGATCAACTTCTAGGACATCTCTCTCTGGGTACAGCAGCAGCTGATTCACAAACTACCATGGAACAAGGCTCCAGGACAAGTAATAATTTCTTGTAAAGGGACAGGAGTTAACAGGGCACAAGATTATATTTAATAGTCATTCAAATTCTTGTTGATGGATTTTTAAGGCATTAAATATTAGCAGTTAGGTGACACCAGTTGATAAAGCCCTAAACACAGAGTTAAGAATACTGAGTTCAAATCTGGCCTGATTTACCAACTGTGCAGCCCTGAGTAAGGCACTTAACTTCTGTCTGCTTCAATTTTCTCATCTGTAAAATGGGGATAAAAATAGCACCTATTGTGAGGAACAAATGAAATAGTATTGGTAAAGTGTTTTGTAAACCTTACAGCATCATATAAATACTATCATTATTATTATTAGCTGACAGTAGAAATATTATTAAGTCCTACAGGTAAAACCTGTATCTTGATCATGGGGTATGGAATGGAAAATGGACACCCCACAGTATTTTGTATTATTTTATTAAGGCTTATTCAATTTACTATGCATTATTGATCAAGTTATTACTCTCTCTTAATGTCATCTTGAACTCCTTCTGAACTCCTTAAGTCTGCAGTTATTAACCTCTTTTTTCCCAAAACAAGCCACCCCTCTACCCACTAAATTTCCTTTCTCATTTCCAGTCACAATATCTTAAATTATTAGAGGCTGCTAACATGTAAACCACAAGTGTCATGTTCCCCCTCAAAAACTGCCAACCAAACCACAAGATTTCCCAGAGGATGTTGGTCCACCTGGTGACTGTCTGATAGAATTTGTGGTTCGTGACCTTAGCACTGGCCAATGAGAAATAAGATATGCCTATGTTGCTCAAGATTGTGTAGGGTGATCAGTTCCTCTATACTGACTGTAAAAGAGTTGCTTTGACTGTCAGATACATCCCTAGTTACTGAGGAGCCTTGAATCCCATTTATTAGCAATTGCTAGCTTTGTTAATAAATTGATCATGCTTGGAACATTCTGACTCAGTTTCTCTTTATTGCAGATTTTTTATTGCAACAGGAGACTGTTCACCTAAAATTTTTAATAAAAATATTTCTTGCCTAAGTAACCAGCACACAGGCACTAATTAGAGCAGTAGGACCCAATTACCTGCCATCATTATGTAACTGGATACAGCTGTCAGCTAGTAGACTTGGTTCAATAAGTGATTATTTTAAAAATTCCTTATCTTGCACACATGCGGATTTTCGATCATTTGACCCACATTGCAAAATGCTGAAGACTTCTATATTAAACCTTTGAAATTTAGAAATAATTTGGAAGAACGCTTCAAGGAAGTTTCTCAAGAATTGGAATCTAGACAAGGACGAGTCACTCACTAAAAGGTAATGGTGAGTATTAATTAATGATATTGGATTTATACAGTAAATACCGCTAAATCATTATGGTCACAAAAGGGCAGTCACTTGCTTAAGTGGAAAATAGGAAGCTCTTAAAGTATCCCATGTGATTTTTTTAGGATACAACTGAATTAAAAGGAAAAAATTACCAACTGGTCATTTTGTTTCAACATGCAAGCAGTAAATGCTGAAGTACTATTATCCACTCTGCTAAGACAAATCAAAATCCTGAGAAACAGAGTTTCTGGGCAATTAATAATCAATTTAATAATTAGGCTAGCTGATAATAAATTTACGTTCAGGCGTCTCTCTTGGCAACTAAAGACAAAACTATGGAGATCTATAAACGCTTAAATACTTTTTGGAAAAGGAGGTGGGTGCTCCCAACAGGTGAAAATCAATCCTGATTAGTGAATAATTAACGAGGGAAGAGACATATTAATGAGGAGGTGGGCTAAAAGTCTTCTGCTCCTGCTGAGAACCTGACTTGAAGAAACTGAGGCAAACAGGGTTAAGTGACTTGACCAGAGTCACACTGCTAATAAATGTTGAAAGCAGGATTTTACCCTCAGGTCTTCCTGACTCCTGACACCAGAGGCCTGATACTCTATCCACTGCACCTTGCAGTCATAGATTAATTGTTTTCCTTTGTGATCTTATGTACTTTATTTCAAGCATTTAAAAACATTGTCCTGAAAATTAATTCATTGCTTCATCAAAAATGTACTTCTGAGAAGATGACATGACTGTGAGACTCAGCCATCTCCAGAAATCTGGACAAAGGAATGCATCCCTACCCAGACCGCTCTGGTTGATTTTCTCCTTCATAAACTGGGTTACACTAAACTCCAATGGAGGGGTACAATGACTTGTGGTTGAAGGACAAGAATTTACCTAAATTAGATTCTGTTTATATTCTAAACAGAAGTAAGGTCTTCTGGTTGAATGGGGTCCAATCCAAGATCACAGAGCATGTACCCAGAGAATTTGGGCAATTTCATTTATCAGCAATGTCCTTCAGAGACTGACTGGCCTATTAGGGCTGGTCCCTGAATGAGGAAATAGAAAGGAAAAACCTCAATCCTAATTTAATTATTGGTTATTAATATAGTAGAAAAATAGTCATTTCCCTCACTGCTATTAAAGCTAAACAAGGCCAGCTGATTAAGTCAATCATTACCCCCACTCCACTTCAATAATAAGGAAACATACTCTGATACCTTATCCAAGTGAGAACAAGTGTCAAATCAAAGACACTTCAACTAAAAGTGACAAGGCACCTGTTCAGATTGACTGAGGAAAAGTAGTCACGTCACTAGGTCTTTGGGTTGTCTATAAAATATCAAGCTAGGTTAGTACCCAGATATTCAAACATCTGAGGGTAGAAATGAGAAAGAATGAACCATATGGGAGAGGGGAAAGAGCACTTCAGCTTTGGCCTTATCTCCCCCATCCTCATTTTGAACTTCTATAGACTGAAGGATTTGAATTTTTTCATGAACATCTTAGTTGTATCTCTAAGCCAGCAGTAGCTAGAGACAGCGTCTGTATAGGGAAATAAGAACAGATGCGATATGATAGGAGAGGCTAATAGAAATATCTTGAAAACTGTAGTAAAAGAACTTCTGGGAGTCCTTTCGCCATGTGTACTCTCTAAGTTTAAGTCTACACGGATGAGAGAGTATGTTATACACCTTTGAAGGACGTCTTTTTGAGAGAGGAGGGGAGATTTTTGTACTAACTGTCGCACCTTAGTAAATACTAAAAGCAATTAAGTAATTTTTCATTATTGTTCAGTTGTTTCAGTTGTGTGTGACTCCTCATGATCCCATTTGAGGTTTTCTTGGCAGAGATACTGCAGTGGTTTGCCATTTCCTTTTCCAGCTTATTTTACAGATAAGGAATCTGAGGAAAACAGAGTTAAGTAACTTGCCCAGGGTCACACAACTAATAAGTGTCTGAGACTGGATTTGAACTCAGGCCTAACGTTCTACCCACCCTAGCTGCCCCAATTAAGCAATGATTTGATATCAACTGCTAATCATTGTAGGAAGGACACCAGTAGGGACTTGTGAGCCTATAGGATTAGACAATCACTGTCCCCAGCCCCTCAGAGTTAAACCAAATATCCCTGAGGGTACATACTAGCCACCGTCTGAGGACTTCCAGTATGGGAGTGGGAGAGAGAGGCCAGTTTGAGTGCTAAGAACTGTGCTGGCCACTTCCTGCTGCTTGCTCTCCAGGCTTTCTCAGGGCAGCCTTCTGTTCCTGCTGCCTTTAGCCACAAAAGCCTTACAGGTTCCTGTAATCTATTTTTGGCCTCACAGGGAGGCTGGCACTTCCTTTTCTGGTGAAAGTCCCCTTTGGATTACTCCTGGGCATTTGTCTGGATTGTGTGCTGTTGTGAGATAGAAGAAGTCACAGTAACTGCTTGGATTTGCTGGTAATTATTCAGTCTGGTGTAAACATCAGGGTTTTGCTGAAGTCGTTATGAGAGAATTGATCAGTTTACCTTCCACTCAGGTAACCATCTTGGCCAGAAGTCCCTGCATTGACTCCCGAGAGAAGCTGAGCATCCTAAGAGTTAGAGGTGAAGAAAAAGAATGTTCCAAGCATAGGGAACAGGCAGTGAAAAGGCACAAAGATGAGAGATTTGGGGTGCTACGTATGAGCAACAGCAAGCAGAGACCACCATTCCTGGATCATAAAGGGGAGTAAATGGCAGAAGGCTAGGAAGATAGGAGGCCAAGAAGAGCTTCAAATACCAGATAAAAAGACTTTATATGTGATCTTGGAGGCAATAGGGAGCCACTGGAGTTTATTGAGTGGAGGAAAGATGTGACATGAGCAGACCTACAACACTTAAGCAAATGTGTAGAGGATGAATTTTAGTGAAGAGAGGCTTGAGGGAAGGAGACCAAAGAGTGAAATCTGAGGGACAGTTTAGAAGAGAGTGAAAGTGGAGACATCAAGTATAGGTGAGTTTTTCAGGGAGTTTAGCTGAGAACAGGAGAAGTAGGAAGATAGCTAGTGGGGCAAAAGGATCAAGTAAGATTTTTAAAGAGTGGAGAAGGCATAGGCCTAGTTGAAAGCAGAAGTTCTATCTCCAAAATAAACAGCCTTTAATTGTCTAATTCTATCTTTTCCAGGTTTCAGACTATTTAGTCAGACCTACAGACCCAGGAGTCTGTATGCAGCAGCCTGTTTCTCTCTTTGTCTTGTGAGGATAAGAATCATGGAAACCCAGAGGAGCAGGCAGCAGGCAGTGGCCAGAATGATTCTGTAGTACTCAGTGAGAGCCTAGGAGTAAGGACTCTGAAGTCCCCAAAGCTCTGTCTTGACAGTTCCAAGGGACTTAGGATGAAAAATGCTTTCCATCTCCAGAAAAAGAACTAATGGAGTCTGAACACAGACTGAAGTATACTTTTTTTTAAACTTTATTTTTCTTGGGTTTTTTTTTTTGGTCTATTGGCTTTCACAGTATGACTAATAATGGAAATATGTTTTGCATGACTACACATGTATAATCTATATCAAATTGCTTGCTCTCTCAATTGGGGGGAAGGGGAGGATTTTTAACTCCAATTGTTTTTTTTTTAATTTTTAAATCTCTGTCAAAATGTCAGTCAAGCCCATCAATGAACTTTTTTGAGGAAAGTTCCTGAGAAAGAGAAAGGACAAAAAGGCTCACAGTTCCAAAACTGTAGATTGCTTTGGCTACATGTGTTACTCATTACCATAGTATTTTAAATTTGTACTATTTCTGCAGTATATATGAAGGAGGTTATGCCCTAAAGTCAAGGGTAGAATATTATGCAATTCTCATTCTTGTTTTGCCTTTAAGAGTTGAGACAGTTTGATGATTTGATAATGAGAAGCACTTTGGTGGTAGCTCAGGATAGCCATCTCTCTGGAGACTCAACTTGCTAGCACAGTTCTGGAGGAGAGGAAAGGAAGAAGTGGGGAGAAACAGACAAAGAGAGAAAGAGAGAGAGCTAAATAAAACACTTTTACATGTTTCTGCAACTGCATCCCTCAATGAGCAGGTAATTAACTAATGGCACAATGCCATCTTAAATAGACTAATGAAGGCCAACAAAGTTATGGAATTCACCTTTGGGTAAATTTGACTGTTCTAGAATTGGAAGAGGCACTTCAACCAGAGTTAACCAGATAAGTTGTACTGCCACTATCACTGATGATGTTACAAGACCTTTTGAAAGCTAGATATTCTGCCTTTTAATTGGCCAGAGCAGACAAAATTGAAAAATGTCTATTTCAGCATCTGGTTCAGAAAAGCTCCAGTAATGTACAGTAATGTAGTGATAGTGGGGACTTTGGGAGGCTGGGATCTGACTAATGAGGCAGTATTATCAAAACTGAAAATCAATTCCAGGCATGCAAATTTCATGAGGAAATTAATGGTTCAGGACTTGAATATATATTCACGTGTATATGTATATGCATATGCATGTGTATATGTGCATATTTACATATGTATGTATGTGTGTGTGAGATGAGCATTTTACTGAATGAACATAGACTAGAGATATATCTCTGTTTTCATTTAGCAGGGCATAAATTATCTTTTCTTTAATGAATTCAAGAAGCAGATGGTACTATATAAATTATTTTATTTTCCTTATTTTTTTATGATAGATATTGTTTAACTGTGGACATAGCTTTCAAGTTTATACTGCAATGTGTTTATTATTACATAGCATATGTATATTCAGAAAGAAAACTTTGAAATAAACCATTACACAATTATAATACCTAGAGGTTTACATATTTTTAAATATTAATTGAATACCATAAAAGTATTGGTGTTGGGGAAATTGTTCAGCTGCTCAATTGCACTGGGCTGTTTTGAAGCCGGACTGGCTGCTCTGCTAGGCCACTTCACTGGTAGGCCAGACTTCTCATCTACCAGGTTAATGTAATACCTTTTACAAAAAGAGTGGAGACAGCTTAGCCTAAGATTTTCCTAACCTCTAATTTTGCTTCATCCATTCAATAGTATGCTAAATAGTAGTATACTAAGGCCCCCAAATAGTCAAGCAACTATTTTGCAAAAGTGAAAAAGTGAATAGCTATTTTGAACAGTTTATGACTCCAGAAATCTAATAGTAATTGTATCTGTCCATGCCTTAATACTTGCCAAAGACTCTACCCATCAACAGGAAACTCCACAACCATAGTTCCTACATGATCATAAGGCCCCAAGGAGAGACACTGAAGGACAGCTCACTTGGCTATAGGTTGTCCCAGGACCTATACAGTTATATATTAACAACAAAACCAGGCAGGGAGAGATAGAAAGAGAAATTCCATTCAAAATAATTACATAATAAACAAAATCTTTGATAGTCTACCTATTAAGTCACACAAACATAGGAACTATATGAATGCCACTATATAATATTTTTTACAGAAATAAAGGCAGACCTAAATAACTGTCCTCTCTGTAGAACTGGAAGTAGGCTCCTAATCAGGGAGAGGATTTAACTCTTTGGGTGCTGGAAGAGTCTGCCCAGGAACATAAAGAGAGCACCTAAGCCAATATTCCCTGGATGCTATTGAGTACACTGCATAAACTGAAGTCAGATTGAAAGTAAACTAAGCAGTGTATTCAGCAGCAAGGGACAGAGGGCTTTTAGAGTCCTGGTAGGTAGAGCTAAGATAATGAAGTACTAGGAAGCAGTGGGAGCTAAGATAAGCTCAATGGAACTGAATTCCAGTTTACAAACTCATCCAAATATATATAGAAAATGCACCTGCTAGGGAAATTCAGGGAAAAAAAATCGCAGTGAGTTTTTTGCTCAGTCCAACATAGGGAGACAGACAGGGAGGCCTGTAGACACCAGGGACAGAATCTGACCAGGAACATACTACATGAAATATTTCAGTGCCCAGGGAGAGAGCCTGTGTACCAGAGTGAGAGGAGATCCCAGATACACAACAGGGTAGCCCCAAACCTATACCAGGTGACCACAGCCAGGATAGGTATGACTGGTCAATTTTGTTATCCATACACAATTCTTGGCCATAGAACTATATTGAGGAAGGGATCTGGACAGGGAAGTGGGATTCCATTCCCAAGTTGAGAGGTTCTGGACAGTGTATGGAGAAAAGAGGAAGTTCTAAAGCCAGGAATAACAATGGTATGGCCCAGACACTAGACTCTTAGTGATGGGATACAGACTGAGAACCTCCTTGAACTCTCACTTAATCTGGCTTTTAATACCCAAATCTGTTGCTCTTAATCTAGCCTGGCCCTCTGTATTGCCCCGCCTGCCTGCTTCCCATCCCAGTTCTCCATTGTCTGTTATCTCCTTTTTGCCTCAACAGTTTTCCACCCTTGATCACACTAAAATTCCACTCTCCTGTTTCTAACTGGTAGTTACTCCAGTCCCATTAAGATCCATCTTAGTCTCCTCCTCAAGACCTTCTCTAAACCCCTCCTCCCATCACCTGAGAGTACTAGACCACTCCCAGATCCCTCCCACAGTCTTTCTGGATATAAGATCCTTTCTGTCTTCATCAAGTTGCTCAGATTCAATCTAGTTCAGATTCAAGCTAGGTCAGATTCTATCCGGTTCATTGGCATTAGTGTCACAAATGTTCAGATTCTTTGAGATGGTGAGGCTACTTAAGAGTCAAACCAATATGGTGAATCTTTAATAAACTTTGTTTTTACTTCAGCTAAAAGAAGGCTGGAGTGGAATTCATTCAGGCAGGACCTGGGGTATCAGTATTTTGGGGTCCCAAGCACCCCAAATCTCAACATATGGTTCTCTGACCTCAACATTAACAGGGTATCAGTTCCAACATCTAGCCCAGTCTTCAGAGCAATAACCAAGGCATGAATTCCATAACAAAGGGGAGTCAAAGTTCCAACATTCTGAACCAACAAGAGCTTTCCAGCCATTTGATATGGGCTGACTCTAGCCATAGTCTACCCTAACACAGACCCAAACCCAGGTCAGGAACTTGCGGAGCTCAAATGAGAGGGGTAACAATGAGACTTTACCCTAGATCAAACCACTTTGGAAGCACTGAAATCTTGCAGGTTTCCAGTCTGTCCCTGAATTCCTTCAATAACGCAACACTCAATACCCCAAGAAAAAGGTAGTAGGACCAACCAGACCTTTCCAGAAGTGTTGCAGAGTCAAGTCCCAACATTAAATTCAAAATCAGGAAGGAGGGCAAACAAAAAAGAGTCACATCATAATGAGTTGTTATGGTGGGAAGGGATGTTCAAGATACAAAAGTAGAAGAAGAGAATGACTCCAAAACATCAACAAGCAATGCCTCAGAGAAAAGCATATCTTAGACATGAATTCAACTAGAAATTCCCAGAAGAAATGAAGCAAGAGTTTTAAAAAGTGTTTGAAAATGTTTTTATAAATGGAATGAGAATGCTTAAGGGAAAAAATGGAAAAGAAAATGAGAGCTATGGAAGAAAGAATTAGAATTGAGAGTGTGGTACAAAACCTTGCCCAAGCTACAAACTCCCTGAAAATTCAAATAGACCAAATAGAAGCCAGTGACTCTACAAGAAATATTAATATAAAATAAAATGAAAAGGCAGAAAAAGAGAAGAAAATGTAAAGTACCTCATAGCAAAAACAACTGACCTGGAAAACAGATTGAGGTGGGGAAATGTAAGAATCATGGACACTCTGAATGCCATGACCATAAAAAAAGCCTAGATATCATTAATTCCAAGAAATCTTAAGAGAAAACTATCCAGATCTCTTAGAACCAGAAGGTTAACTAGAAATAGAAAGAGTCTACCTGAAAGAAACTCTAAAATAAAGACTCCTGGGAATATCATAACTCAAATCCAGAAATTCTGGGTCACAGACAAAATACTGGAAGTTTCCAGAAAGAAGTACAAGGAGACACAGTATCACATATGATTTAGTGGCCACTACTATAAAGGAGTGGAGAGTTTGGAATATAGCCTAGAAACCCAAGGCTTACACACAAGAATAACTTACCTCCAAAAACTTAGGATAATGCTACAAAGGAAAAGATAGAGTTTTAATGGAACAGAAAGCTTGAAAGGATTCTTGATTAAAAGAGCAGAGCTATGAAGAAACTTTGAAGTTCAAATATAGGAGTGAAGAGAAACATAAAAAGGTAAACATTAATGAGCAATAAAGGACTAAATAAGGATAAAGCACTTACATTCAAACATGGGGAGATTATAGTTCTCTCTAACTCCTATCATCATCAGGGTTCATTAGGACCCTGATTAGATAAGGCCTTGGAATAATAGTACTTTTATGTCTTGATGATCTTAAGAAAAGAACTGAAAGAGGGGAAGAAGAAAACCCCAGAAGAAAAGGGAGTTTTGGAGTAAATGAAGGAAAAGTTAGGGGAAATTATCTCATGTAATCAGAATACACAAGTAGACATTTATACGAATAATAAAGAGAGGATTGGGGAAGTTTCATAAAACTGAACTTCATCATCACCTAAAATGATCAAAAGAAAGAGTTGAGTACAGAAATATATTTCAGTCAACAGAAAAATATGAGTGAAAGGGGAAAGGGAAGGGAGAAAGTAGAGCGAGGGCACATTAAGGGAAAAATTAATCCAAAAAAAAACTCTTAAGGATGTAAAACAATATTTGTTGCTCTTTTTAAGGTAGAAAACACTGGAATTCTGAGAGGGAATGTCCATAAATTAAGGAATGTATGAATAAGATATGGTTTATAAACAAGATGGAATGCTATTGTCTTGCTACACTTTTATCAGTGTAATGATCAACCAGGATTCCAGAGGATTAATGCTCTACCCACTCCCTGATAAAAAGGTGAAAGACTGAGAAAATAGAATTAGATAATTTTTTTTTTTATATAGCCAACGTGGAAAGTTGTTTGACTACATATGTTTGTAAAGGGTTTTGTTTGTGCGCGTGTGTGTGTGTGTGTGTGTTGCCATAGGGGGAAGTAAAGATTTGGGTGGGAGAGTGAAAAGGTAGATCTAGACATATTAAAAACAAATATTTTTAGAAAGAAAACAGAGTAGGCAGCTGTGCAAATGAAAATATCTCTCCTGAGGAGGGCAGGATCCCACCCTGTGGACTCTGATCCAGAGATTTAGATTTCTGCTAAGAAAAGAGCTTTGCGTCCTTAGGGAAGAGACTGAGGAACTCTCAGGTAGGGTAAGAAAGTTTCAGGCTTATTCTGTCATTCTTTGCCCTGAGGGAACAGAAATTAGGCAGACCCTTAACACTGACCAGAGTAGAAAAGGATGCTGGAAAACTGTAAAAAAAGAACCTGAGGAGTACTTAAAGCAGTGGCTCATGAAGGTGCAGTGTAATGGAGTCAATGCCTAGAGGCTCTTTGCCGCAGTCTTCCACAGCCTGGGGGAACTCTTTGAGGATCTACTTTTAAAGCCAATTAAATTTATTAGACCCCTAGAGGGTAAATACTCTTTGTCCTTGTCCCATTTCTTGTAGCTGAGATGGGAGGTTGCACCTAAGCTTACAAAGATAAATTCCTATCCAACCAGCTTACCTAGGGGGATCTGTGAGGAAGGGAGTAACTTTCCTAAAGGATTGTATAATTTTGATTTGATAGTATGGATAGTTTGGTTTGATAGTACGGATTTGTGTCCTACCCTACCCCCAAAGCCTACCACACACCATACTCAACCTCAGGGGGGGTCTCCGGGTAGAACCCTACTGAATGACTTCAGGCTATCCCCAATCACACAGCCATACAGGTGTGGACTGATCAATTGGTGAAATTTGAGTAGGATGTCAAGACAGTTGCCACTTGAGTAAATACTGGTGTCAGTGCAAAAAGACACTCTAGAAATTGGCAGAAGACACAGAGCCCATTGCTATTCTAATAGCAGGTAGACTGAGAGGGATGACCCTATTCTTAGGAGGGAGCTTTGGGTGTGGCTCTGGAAACACAGGATTGATAAGAAAGTAATGGATGGCCAGACCATGGAGGTGTTCATAAAACTGTATAGGGAAATTAAGCATCTAAAAAGCACTGGGGGGGAAGAGGGGAGGGGATCCCTTTAATTGACTTGGTGGTAATTCTGAATCACTGGATAAGGATGAAGGAGAATGTTTATTTAACCACTGTGAGGGGACAACCCCCCTACAGAGGCTTCAAGGGGGCAAAGATTTTGTATCAATCCTCTGATGTAACTCTCAGGGAAAGGGAAGTTTTGGCAAGTGGACCAGGGTACAAGTGAATGGAAATACAGGGAGAACCTTGGTATTAATTTAGATCCTGGGATAAGTTGCACGCAAGAGATTTATGACCTCTTAGCCACTCTGATACAAATGACAATGCAGAATTAAGGATTGTTAACTGAAAGAAATGATTAGTTTTCTATTATATCAGTAACCAATTATTAAATTAGGATTAAGGTTTTTCCTTTCTATTTTCTCATTCAGGGACAAGCCATTGTAGGTCATTCAGACAGTCTCTAAGAGATATTCCTGACAGATAAAACTGCACAAATCCTTCAGGTACAATGCTCTGTGATCCTGGGCAGGACCCCCACTCAACTAAAAGATCTTACAAATAGAATCCAGTCTAAGCAAGTTCTTGCCCTTAGGAAATAAACTCCTGTCCCTGACACTCTCCATTAGAATTTAGGGTGATCTAGCTTATGAAGGAGAAAACCAATCAAAATAGTCTGTGTAGAGAAGGATTCCTTTGTCTAGATTACTGCAGGTACTTTATTCTCATGATCAAGTCATGTTCTCAAAAGAAGCTGAAGGCATTTGACCCACTTCCTCATGAATATGTCCACCCCCTTAGCAATTATTCACCAATCAGTGTTGATTTTCACCTATCAGGGGCACCTACTTTTCCAAAGATATTTAAGCATCAGGGATCTCTAAGGTTTTATTTTTGGTTACCAAGAGAGACTCCTGGCCATCAATTTATTATTTGCTAGCCCAATTAATAAACTGATTGTTAATTACCCAGAAACTCTGTCTCTCAGAATTTTCATTCATCAAATGACTGTGCCAGATGTGTCCCTATAGAGGTACTTAGAACTGCTCCTGCTCATCATCACTTCACATCAGGAGAACAAATCATTAATTTTAAAGGAGGTGTCATCATCTGTGCTGTTATTCTGATATTCCAAGTGCTGATCTAGGAATTAGAAGGCCATTTTGAATTTGGAGACCCACTTCGAACTTCAAATGTGTCATTATCCATTGTCACATAGATCAGACTGCGAGACTGCCAGACTTAGTCTTTCCAAAAGAGGAAGGAAAGGCTTAGGATTTTTGGCTTTTCTATTCCTTCACATTTTTTTGTTTCTCTGCTTTTCCCCTTAGTACTACCCATATCAAGGTGGAAGGTCCTTTAGAAAGTGCTTCTTAAACTATGGATTTTGACTTTAGAACCTTTTAATGTTGCTAAATTCTCACAAAATTTCTGAGGTTAACAACCAAAAATTTATTAAAAATCAAACGTGTAATGAATCCTAGATGTGTCTGGGAGCACTTGCCTTTACTGCATTGAGCAACTTCACTGCAGCCTTGGTTCTGAACACAAAGTATGTGCACTTTGCACTGCTAATGCCCTCAGGCCATGCAACACCAATGAATGTTGCTGAAAATTGTAAAGGGTTCACTAGTAGAAAAAGTTTAAGAAGACCTTGCCACCAACAGGTGGTATATGATAGGACCAGCATTTTCCTGACCCACTTTCTTTGCCCTAGCTTCCCTGATACAGATTCTGCCCCTTACATACTCTGGCCACAACTTCTCTGCTGTAGCTTCCTAGTCTATAGGATTAAAAAGTTTCAGTCATGGGTAGTCTGACCCTCTCAGATTTGGTAACTCCCTCAAGTCACATGAATCACCATACCCTGATGACTTGTTAACCAAATATTTGTAGATAGAGATAAGGGGAACTGTGTCTAGTGAAGCTAATGCAATTGTATCCTTATTGCAAATTCTTGGTATTAGGGCAACACAAATCAACTCAGTTAAATATCCAGGGACTTGTGAGTGCCTTAGTTTGATTTAACATCAAATCTGAACTAAGAAAATGCTGATATTAGAGCCTTATCTCTAATATGCAATAAAAATAACTTTACTTAGAATGATTGAAAAAAGCACAATTTCTAAAATTAAACTCAGATAAATTAACTTAGATAAAAAACTACTCCCCTCTGTATGCCTCTGTATTCATCCCATCAACCAGCCATTTGTGGTCAGAATGACATTGGTAATTCCATGAAAATTTTTAATACTATCTCCCCATTTTCTGTCTTTTATGTCTCAGGTTGCAAGGAAGACAAACAGATTCTCCTTTCTAAGGACCCCAACTTACATAAAACTAATGCTGCTCTTACAAAACAAGTCATTTAATTTCTCCTTACTATAAAGAAGGGATAAAATTTGTGCTATCTCCCCAGTTGATAAAGGGTCAAAGATATGAATAGGCAGTTTTCAGAGGAAGAAATTAAAGATATCTACAGTCATATGATAAAATGCCCTAAATCACTATTGATTAGAGAGATGCAAATCAAAACAACTCTGAGGTACCATATCACACCTATCAGATTGGCTAACATGATAAAACAGGAAGATGGTAAATGTTAGAGAATAGGTGGGAGAGTTGGAACACTAATTTATTGTTGATGGAGCTGTGAGCTGATCCAACCATTCTGGAGAGCAATTTGGAATCATGCCCAAAGGGCTACAAAAATGTGCATACCCTTTGACCCAGCTATATCGTTCCTGGGACTATATCCCAAAGAGATCATAGAAATGGGAAAGGGTCCCACATCTACAAAAATATTTATAGCAGCTCTCTTTGTGGTGGCCAAAAACTGGAAATCAAGGGGATGCCCATCAACTGGGGAATGGCTTAACAAATTGTGGTATATGAATGTAATGGAATAGTATTGTGGTATAAGAAATGATGAACAGGAAGACTTTAGAGAGGCCTGGACGGACTTATATGAACTGATGTTGAGTGAAAGGAGTAGAACTAGGAGAACTTTGTACACAGCAACAACCACAGTGTGGGAGGAATTCTTCTGGCAGACTTAGTACTTCATTGCAATGCAAGGACTTAAAACATTCCCAATGGACTCGAGGCAAAATGCCTTCCACATCCAGAGAAAGAACTATGGAATTTGATCCCAGAATGAAGCAGACCATTTTCTTTTGTATTATGTTTTGTTTTGTTTTATGATTTCTCCCATTTATTTTAATTCTTCTATGCAACATGACTAAGGTGAAAATGTATTTAATAGGAATGTATGTATAGAATCCGTATAAGATTGTACACCATCTCAGGAAGAAAGTGGGGACAGAGAGGGGAAAGAGGGAGAGGAAGGGGAAAAAATTTAAGATATATGGAAGTGATTGTAGAACCCTGAAAACAAATAAAATAATTTAATATAAATAAATAAGAAATCTGTGCTGTCCATTTCACAGGGTTATTGTAAAGAGCTTTGTAAACTATAAATATTAATTAGATATGAACTATTATTTTCATATAGGTTCTCTGAAAGGGCAGTAAAGGTAATTCTAGGAGAAAAAAATTCATGTGTAAATAAATAGGTATTCTGTTATGTGAATGAACACTCTTTTATCTATAATTCACAATCATTTTTATTAAGGTTCTCATTAGCTGCCATATTATAGTGGTCTAGTCTAGGACTGTGGTGGTCCCCCACTGTAGAAGTCCCCCAAATTATATAAACCCCAGTGATAGACTTCTATTACCTCTAAAGTACAGAAAAAAACAGCCTTTATTTTTTTCATATTAAACATATTTTCACATTAGTCATGTTGTAAAGAATCAGGATCAATGGGAGGAACCACAAGAAAGAAGAAATAAAACAAAAAGAGAGAACAAATAGTATGTTTCAATCTTCATTCAGACTCCATAGTTCTTTCTCTGGATGTGGGTAACATTTTGCATCGTGAGTCTTTTGGAGTTGTCTTAAATCTTTGCATTGCTGAGAAGAACCAAGTCTATCAAAGTTAGTCATCATACAGTATTGGTTACTATGTACAATGTTCTCTAGGTTCTACACATTTCACTCAGCATCAGTTCATATAAGTCTTTCCAGGTTTTTCTGAAGTCTACCTGCACATCATTTCTTATAGCACAATAGTATTCCATTACATTCATATACCACAGCTTGTTCAGCCATTCCTCAATTGATGGGCATACCTTCAATTTCCCATTCTTGGCCAACACAAAAAGAGTTGCTATAAATGTTCTTGTACATGTGGATCCTTTTCCCATTTGTATGATCTCTTAGGGATATAGACCTAGAAATTATTGATGGGTCAAAGGGCATACCCTTTTATAATTTTATAGTTCTTTGGGCATAATTCCAAATTACTCTCCAGGATAGTTGGATCAGTTCACAACTCTACCAACAATGTGTTAGTGTTCCAATTTCCCCACATCTTCTCCAGTATTTATCATTTTCCTGAAAAACCCAACCTTTAAATAAGCATACAAATACGTTATCACTGAGCACTTGATGGGTGCAACCTAGAGCAAGATAAACAGGAATTATTCTATTCTGCTGAGTACTGTCTCAGGCATGGGATATATAACTCCATTTTACCTAAGCCAGGTAAGCTAGGCTTGCAGTTATAGCTACATAAGGAGGGCCATTAGGGAATGAATGGAAGAACTGGGGCTAATACTATGAAACCTCCACCTAAATCTAACATTTTCTTATTTTTGCAGTATCCCATGTTTAAGACAAAGGGGAAGATCAGAAGAAAAGAAGATTTAAGTTGAGAAGAAAAAAAATTTTTTTTAAACCAACTTCCAGGAGATTTCCTGGCCTCTATATAAAAATCAGCCCAATTTCTAACATTCTCACTGTCTCAGGCATTAATTAGGGAGAATTTGTCCTCAGAACAACCCTGATTGTATGGAGAGGGGTAGGGAGATGGAATATTTTTGTGAGGGCCAAATGGCAAAATGTATTTTTTTCATCTTGGCAATCCCTCCATAGGGAGAAATGACTATTACATGAAAAGTAAATTTCTTGAGGGCAGAGATAGTCTCACTTTTGCATTTGCATCCCCAACACCTACCACAGTGATGCTACATGGGAGATACTTTATAAATGCTGAATGTTTGGTTAAAATTTATTCAAAGAAGTCTGGAGTACAAGAGTATATCTGAGTAAGAGTTGAGTCCTTAAGCTGTCAGCTTCTGGGCCTTCAGTGTGGCCTCTTGACTAAGTCCAAGTTTTACAGAACAAACCCTTTTTTAAGGGGATTTGTTCTGTGAAGTTTGGATTCAGTAAAAGGGCTACCCTTGAGGACTTAGAGGATCAAAGGTGGCCTTGAGGCTGCAGGTTCCCCACACCTGGGAGACTCATTAGGACTCTCCACCTTTCAGCTGGTTGCAATATTCTTTCTGACCACCAGAGGGTAAGCAAAGCCTAAACTGCTCTTTTCAATGATGCCTAACTGCTTTGTTTTTTGTTTCTTTTCAGCATTAGAAAATGGCTTCCCCTCCTTTCACATGATGACACTTTCAGAATTCAATGAATAAGGGACCAATAAAATATTTAAAATATTAATTACTTCAATTATATTGGCTCAACCCTTACCCTTTTGAATAATCCTCTCCGTTTCTCTCTATATACCTAATGAATTCAGGCAGGCTACTGTACTTTTTATATACATAAAAGTAAAATGGGCACACCCTCCTACTGCTCTCCCAGCTGGACACCATTTAAGATTGGGACAAGCTTTGCTACTTTTCTTTTAAATCCTTCACTCCCCCAACCTGTTTTTCCGCACCACTTGCCTCCTAGAGTACAGGGGACGAGGAAGACACCAACCATGTTTTTCAAGTTTGAAGGAGGACAGAGGGACGGAGTGTCTCCCAGTGCAATTATAACCGTTGCTAGACAGGATTCACTAGAGCCATTGGAAGTCAGCAGCTTAGTACTCTAGCTGAGGGTGGTAGCTTTTCCCCTTTCCACTGGCATCTCTTCCTCCTACAATATGAAAGGTCTTTCAAATCTCACAGGATCAGGAGCGAGCTGGAACTAGCTTATGGGAGTATACTGTTAAATTTTCAGTGTAAGCATTTGCCCCTTGGAAATCAGCAATGCTACAAATTAGGGCTTGATTTATTGGTTTGTTAATTGCCTAGACTAAAGAGAGTGATAGAGAAAACATTAATGCAGTTTAAACTTAAAAGTAGGCTCTGAGAGTATTTTTTTCTCCTGAGAAATCATTGTTAAAAATTTACCAGCCTACTGCTGCCCAGGGGACACCTAAGGTGGTCATAAATCACCGTTGTTCTCCTTTTATATTTGTCTTCCGTCATAGGGAGAATTAGCAAAGCACCCTAGGATAGCACTTTATCATAGAAATGTTTCAGTCTACCTCATCTTGTTCTCCTTGAATCTTCCAGGCTCTTGAGAGATCCAAAGAGGCGCAGAAAACTAAATAGATTTCCAATGCTTTACACACTCATTCTGTGGCTATGAAGTACTGTATAAATGTGAGTTATCATTTCTACAGATGTTCAATATAACAGAAAAAGTACTAGACACTTGCTAGAACTGTTTCCTCATTTGTAAAATGCTGTTATAAATGCAAATAAAAATAATAAATGACATTTATATTGCGCTTTAATGTTTGTAAAATGCTCTCTATATGTAGCACCTGGGATCTCCACTCTCATATGTGGAGTCCCCAAAATAATGCCTCAAATCAAGCTACTTTGTGGGTCCACATCTACTCAAAATAACAGCCCATGAGCCCCCAGTAACATGTTTATTTTTCTCAAGACAGCCAAGAACACTACTAGTTCAAAGAAAAGGACTTAACAAAATAATATATTTCAAAATTTCATAATAAAACATTACTTCTGTAAACCTAGGACACACTCTCCCACAAATATATGTAACTTCAGCTTTCCAGCTAAGCCGAGGATATTTTACATGAGCCTCCTAATTGGTGGAAAGAATGCTGACTCAACTCTGCATACCTGAAGAGGGTGGAATTGTTAAAGAGCTCTGGAGAGGGAAAACAGTTTTTATTATTGTTCAGAGAGAGAGTACACATGGCCCCAGATTGTCTTTGGGACAATTCCAGAGACATGGAGAGAGACAGATTTTGAATATTACAGACATATGAGAGAAACTGGCTCTTCAATATGTCCCTGATTTCCAAAGATTTGGGGGAATTTCCCCTTTGGTTAAATCAGGACCTCTCTCTTTTGGTTTAAACTGAGATATCCTGCTTCCAGCACAAAACTTCATTTATTCTGTGAATGTTCTATGCGGGGTGCAGGGGGAGAAGAGGGGAGGAACAGGAACCCTGCGACCTCAGGCCACGTGTGGCCCTCTAGCTCCTCAAGTAGAGTCCTTTGACTAAATCCAAACCTCACAGAACAAATCCCCTTAATAAAAGGATTTGTTGTGTAAAACTTGGACTCAATCAAAAGGCTGAACCCAAAGACACAGAAGGCCACATATGACCTTGAGGCTGCAGGTTCCCTGTCCTTGTTCCAGTGCATTCTAATCTGCACAGCTCCGATTTCTACAGGCCATTTTCTTAAATCAATAAGTTTACTCACTATTCACTATTTGTGATGACTCTTTTTTTGTGGGAAGATATCAATCTGGTAAATATAAATTAAGGGCTTTCCCAACTCTCCCCCACACAAAGGGCTACAAACAAAGCCAGGAGCTTCTTGTTGTGAAACAATCATGCCTTTAAAGTAACAATTTTTAGAAGGGTCAGAGAGATATCATTGTAATCCAATGTCCCTTTCAGAGAATAGAGAACAAATTGTCCAGCTTCAAGGCCCTTCTCCTTCCTATCTCAAGGCAGGAATCACAGCCTCCCTTGGAGAGGAGTGGCAAAGATTCCAGAGAGAGCTATCAGTACTTCCCTTTGAGCTTCCTAGATATACATTTGGATATCTCAAGTGGAGATACATCTGACATGGACTGGTATACCCCTTATGTGTAGGAGCTCATCCTGGACTACATGTGAGGGGTGTGTATACCCACCACTTTGGAAATTCCCATATAAAATACCCCAGGATTATCTGGAAATACAGATTACATAGACAGCCTAGATCACCAACACATCAGATTATGTTTTCTAGTATGTCTTCATGCTGCTCTTATCGGACCTGCTCTTCCCTGAACATATCTCAGCCAGGTACATTGCTCCTCTGAGGTCACTTGAACCTACTGGTCTAATCAGATCTACTAAATTTACCCCATATTCTCCACTTGTCTCCTAGTGACATCTAATTTCCACTGTCTTGTTCTACAAGTCCCACCTGGTCTTAGCTTGGGGGTATTCTGGTAAGTACTAGCCATTCAGACTCTACTGGGCATTGCTCTCTGATACTATCTTCTGAGGTTGTCTTTTCACCTTCTCACTAGCACTTTTGTCACCCTGGAGAGAGTCTGCTCTCAAGATAAGCACTTTCACCTACCTGGTGAATCCTTAGCCCAAGCATGTTCAATTCATTCTCCAGGTTGCCTCCAAGTAGGTATACTCTTCCAGCTTTCCTTTATGCATTGTCTTCCCCTGTTAGAATGTATAACAGAAGGCTGGCTAGTGAACCTAGTCCTTATGAACATTCAGAATACCAGGCTGATGCAGTCTTTATGTGAATATTAGAACATGTGCAAATGATCTATAACTGATTTTGCTCCACCAAACATGTTGGAAACAGGAGCCTTTTTGACTGACAGAATGACCAGAACTAGGGTGCATTCAAAAGTCAAGGCTTGGCTTTATTAGGACTTTTTCATGCCTATCTACGTTCTAGAACTCTTCTCATCTGTGCCCAACACGTGGGCTATGAATATGGGCTCCATTCTTTTCTCTTTACATTTGTTCATTTTTATTTTAGGTGGAGATTGGATATGACTTTGTAAGCTTCCTAGCTTAGTCCAACAGTTTCAGAGATATATTTGGAAAAAAAGGTTATGTAAAATATATAATTTTTTAAAGATACAATGAGGCACAGGGCCTCAATGGGGCACAGAGTGAACCTTGGGTCTTTCTTCCTGTAGGGGGTCAATTCAAGGCAGTACTTTGACTCACATTGTAGATTGTAGATATCCCTGCAAAAAGGCAAGACAACTGGAGAAGATATACTACTTGATTTTCTAGCAAGCTCTGTTTTATTTCTCATTTTTCTGAGGGCCCTTCACTACAAACTGCTTTATAAGTATAAAGTAAAAAAATGTGAGTTATCATTGCTATTACTACATTTAGTATGTGTTGATAGCGAATGTCAGGTCCATGTCACAGACAAAACAAAGAGCAATTAAGAAAAAGAAAGAGAAATTAAGAAGACAAGAATTTCTGGCATCCAATAACAAGATAGTGTAAAGTTACCACAATGTTCATAGGGTTTCAACCAGAAGCTAGAAGCATGTACCTGGGATCCAAATAAGAAAGAACCTCATTTCTCCAGAGAGAAGTGAGTACTAAAGGAGGTAGTAGCTAAAACCTGAAGCTGAACTAGAATTGAGTAGGCAGGAAGTATCTTGTGGGAGAGTGTTTAGTACATCTATGAATCTAAGTTTTTTAGCGGTGACATGAAAGAACAAATTTAAAAGGACTTTTCCAGACAAGGTGGCTCTGTCTGAATAGAAGGCAGACCACCCAAGTTCCACATATTTACTCTAACAAAGACTACAATTCACACTAAACCAAAAAATGACCAAGAAATCCAGTGAAAAGGGACAATAAATAACTTCTGCCACAGAACTATACAAAAAAAAAAAAACCAACATCCAGAAGCCTACAGGTAATAGGAAAAGAGGCCCCAATACCACACAGAGTAGTCTCCCAATGGAACCAAGAGCCTGGGTATGTGCAGCCTTCAAGGCTCCATGTCCAGCAACATCAACAGTTGAGGTATCCCCTGAAAAAGCCCTCAGTGGTAGGAAAACCCCAGGATAGGGATGTTGAAAGCTATGAGTGGGTGCTACAGCACTCAAATTGGGACAGCCCAAACCCAGTCCTGAGACACCAGAGAGGCTCCCAAAAATTAAGTAATCTGAACCTGAAAGGTACAGGAGAGTCTAACTCTAGAAGATGGAAGTCCATGCTGGAACCTGAGATAAAAGAGAAACTAAACAGCACTAACCACCCCACCCAAAAGCCCAGCAGAGAGTGGAATCTGGTCTTGCCACAAAGCCCCAATTAAGAAAGTAAAGACTGGAAAGATGAATAAGCTAAAGAAAATAACAACCGGAAAAAAATGTACCATCAGAACTAAATGTCATCAAAGGATATCGAGAAATAAAGGTCCTAGATATGGAGAGGTTCTGTTGTAAGGTCTTGAAAGAGGTGGGAAGATGGAGGGGAGAGAGAGTAAGGAGAGGATAAGAAGAATAACATGAGTGTAGATAAGAGAGAGAAAAGGGTGAAACTTGTTACTTCCCATAACTGGGGAGTATGAGAACAGGAGGATACAAACATGAAGAAAGAGAAAACAGGAGCAAGGAGAAGAACCATCTGATCGTTCTCTCTCTTATCTGAAATTGACAAAAGAGGGTTGAACACTAGCTGGTTAGCATAGAAATGTATCCCAGTCAACAGCTAAGACAGAGAGGTGGCATCGTGCATAGAACAATGTCCTTGGAGCAGGTCTGCACAACCTGCAGGACACCAAATGATTTGCTCTACATAGTAAGGGTATTTTCCTCTATGGTTTTTCATAGGCTGCCTGAAATTCTTTGGCATGCAGCAAGCAGCCCAAGGGCCATAAGTCAGCTGCAGCTGCAGGTTATGCAGACCTGACTTGGAGTAAAGAAGACCTGAGTCTGAATCGTGCTTAAAACATTTACTAGCTGTGTCACGCTTGCCTTGACTATTCACTTACCCTGTTTCAGCCTTAGTGTTTTCATTCTGTAAAGTGGGAATGGATAATAATAACACCTGCCTCACTGGATTTTTGCAAATATCAAGTGAAGCAATATGTATGAAACACTTTGCAAACCTTAAACTAGCTAGTTATCATATATTCCCTATCAACAGGATGGGGATTGGGGTGTAGGCTGAAAGGCGCTGGCTAAGCAGGAAGAAAATACTGGGGAGAGAATAGCTACAAGTAAAATAACCTTCCTGATCGTGAAAGAGATTTTAAAGAGGGAAGAGCTAGAATCTAAGGGGGTACCTTAGATTGCTTCTTAGACAAGTGAGGCATGACTTAAGAAATCAAGGTATATGAACATAGCATATAATATTATTGTGACATAAGAAATGATGAAAGTGACTATTTCAAAAAATTCTCAGTAGAATGAACTGACAGTGATGTGAGCAGAACCAGGAGAACAGTTTATGCAAGAACAGCAACATTGTAAAAAAAAAAACCAAAAACCAAAATTTTTGGAAAGTCTTAAGAATTATGATCAATGCAATGACCAACTGGAATTACAGAGGACTTATGATGATGCATGTTACCCATCTACTGACAGAGGGGATGGATACAGGGTGCAGGAACATATATTTTTGGAAATGGCCATTGTGTGGATTACCTGACTATGTATATTTGTTACAAGAGGGTTTTTTTTCTCTTCTCTCTGCTTTTAATTGGAGGAAGAGAATGAGGGGAGAAGGGTTGCCAATAGCAATGACCAAAAATGGCCATTGTAACTTAAATAAATTGTAAATAAACAGTAGAGGCAGCTAGACAGCATAGTGGATACAGCACCAGCCTGGAAGCCATGAGGACCTGAGTTCAAATCTACCTTAGAGACTAGCCATATGACCTGAGGTAAATCACTTAATCCTGATAATCTCCAAAAAATAAACAAGAAAGAACAAAAGGAAGTTTAAAAGGAAACAAAGACAAATAGGACAGTTTTGAAAGCATAGTATAAAAATCATTACATCATTTTTTTTCTAGCAATCGGTATCAAGTCTTACAGGTTTCCTATGGAATTCTCTTTCTATATCATTCCCTGTTTGTTTGTTTGGTATAAAACTTAAATCATCCCCTGTCTCCAATAGGAGACTATTTTGATAACATCCCTCTCTTGTTTATAACAAGTAGTCATTGTGGATGCTCCTGTAGATCATAACTAAGAAACTTGACCTTCCTGTGGCATGAAATAAAAAGTACAAAGACTAAGATCTATTAATAGTCTAATCCTATTTCCCCTGTTGTTCATCTTTGTGGATTTTCCACAGGCAATAAAAACTTCATAATAAATAACCGGGGGTGGGCAACCTGCAGCCTCAAGGTCGCATGTGGCCTTCTAGGTCCTTGGGTGCAGCCTTTTGGCTGAGTAGTTTTACAGAACAAATCTTTTTATTAAGGGGATTTGTTCTATAAAGTTTGGATTCAGTCAAAGGGCTGCACTTGAGGACTGAGAGGGCCACATGTGGCCTCAAAGCCACAAGTTTCCCATCCCAAAATAAACTCTATGACATACTTATTTCTATATATGTGAATATATAACATTCATATATACACATACATACATATGTGTATATGACCCCATCCATGGCAACATGCTTTAAAGTCTGAGGCAGAAAGACTTTTTCAGTGGCCACAAATGAGAGCTTCCCCTGGCCAAAGTCCACGAAGGAGTTAGTGTTTCACTGGCCCACAAGTGATTTTTTACCAGTGTAAAATTCCACCTTCTGAAGGTCTTCACTTCTTCAGTACAATGTGGGAATGTGTGTGTGTGTGTGTGTGTGTGTGTGTGTGTGTGTGTGTGTGTGTATGTGTGTTGGGAGAAGGGTATTCCTTGATCAATTTTATGAGCTTACAGGATGGGAACATTTGTCTGAGATCCAAAAGTTATTTCCCTATGGAAAAAAGGGAGCATGCTGGTTGGCAATTAGTTAAGATGATAAACACAATTTCTAAACTGTTTTCAGTGATTGGGGCTGCCTCCAAGATCAGGAGAATGAACTTTTGTTAGAGGAGTAATCACTCTCTGAAGGTTTATAGGTATATACTGCACATTTCATTAGGGTAAGTGCACAGGAAAATTGTTTAAGGCAAACATTTATTAAATATTCAATCATATAAAAGATTATATTTATTCATCAAATGAATGACATCAATTTAGAAACTAAATTTATTTTCTAAAAAGTAACTAAACTTTAAAATATAAACTTTAAAAAATCAGATTAAAATGACAAAAAACACTTTTTTGAGACATCCTATACATCCTATGTTATATGAAAGCAGGAAGCTGACAGATCAGCATGGCTTTAACAGAGTGCTCTTTGCTTCTTCGTATTCAGAGAACAGACCAGAACAAAGCCTAGCAGAGCTGTATTCTGGGGTTGTCTGGTGGACACCTGTATATTCACAGTCTCTTCCCCCCAAGAATTAGTAAGAGAGGGCTTTGTGGTAGAAGCACATGGAGTTACTTGGGAGCCCATAGCTCTTATGCACAAGTCAGAGACCACAGACCTGAAAGTGGACTTTCCTAGTCTAAGAAGCAGTAGCAGTGAGGGGATAGTGACAGATTTTTTTCCCCACAAAGCACACAGCAGGCAGATGTGTGCATGCCCACTCTATCTAAAACAGGAATTCTCATACAATGTTCCTGAATTCCAATGTTCCTATATAAACTATTCAAAGGAGGGGAGAGTTCAGCAAATTGTCAGCGAAGAGAAATTTCATGAATGTCTCTCCCAGTTTGTTAGAGAAAGAAAATGATCACATGTGAATCAATGAAGAGGACCCATGACTTGGGAAAGCAAGGGACTTGGACCTTACCACTACTAGACCTCACTATTACATTGAATGACTCAAGACTACAATATAGATCCAATGGAAAGAGATGGTCCTTGTTCAACAGCTCCAAAACATTGATTGCTTTTGGGGTGGGGTGGGGTTATGAATTATTTAAATATTCCATATATTTGCTCTATTGACTTTATTGAGTCTTTTGCATCCTCTACATTTTTTGTGGGGTAAAAATAAAGGCTATCTCATACCTGATACCCATAATATTATTTTTAAGTACTTGCAAAATAGCTGACAACTATGTTACCCATATTTGGCTAAACTTAAACATATGAGCCAAACCTAATCTAAAGCAGGAGATTTGTTACAGAAAATTCCCTGTGGGGAACCAAAAAGAAAATTACCCTTTGGTCAGCCCCAGTATTGAATATGGTCTGTGTGAGAACAGAATCTTTTTTCTTTTCTCTTTCTTTTAAAGGGACAGGAGGTAGGGTGAGGAGGGGTAGAGGTCATGGACCACAGATCACACTTTTAATCCTTAAAACCTGACTTCTTTTTATCTTTGTGTCCTATTCCTTCCAAACTGACACCTCCCTCAGTGGCTCTTGCCCTCTAAGTCACTGATAGCTGTCATGCGAAGTCTGCTAAGGAGAAGTTATTTGGCAAGAACAAGCTAAATTCCAATTATCTTTTTTGGGAGGCCATCTGGCATAATGGTTAGAGCACTGAACTTGGCATTAGGAAGAAGCAGGTTCAGTTCCCACCTCTGACTCTCAGTTTGTGAACATTTAATCTCTCCAAAGTCTCAATTTCCTCACCTAATGTGAGAATAATAATATGGTAGAAAATACACTCTGGGACCTCTCTTCCAAAGCCAGTCCCTTCACTATTCCAGACTTATCTCTGAAGAACTGGGTAGTCTCTTCTCTAAGACTATCAACGTAAGAGCACATTCCAGTGTGGCTCCTGGTTGGTTAACCAGCAAATTAAATTCCAATTCCATTTAACCAATTAACATCAATCAGCTTTCACAAAACAGCTAGGTGGCATAGAGAACTGTGCTTTTAAATTTGGAAGACTCATCTTCCTGAGTTCAAATCTCAGGTACTAGCTGTGTGACCCTGGGCAAACCACTTAACTCTGTTTGCCTCAGTTCCTCATGCATAAAATGAGCTGGAGAAGGAAATAGCAAACCACTCCAGAAAACCCTAAAATGAGGTCATGGAGAGTCAGACATGACTGAACAACAACCACCACCACCACCACCATCACACTTTTACAGATGGACATTTCCTTAGAAAATGTAGCAGTCAAAAAAGTATATTTCTTCCCAACATCTCAGAAACATACTCTCCCCTATAATATCTCAGTGTCTGGGGAAGTATGGGATCAGACTTAGCACATTTCCTATAAAGCACTGGTTCCACCTAGTTGATGTCCAAATGTGTCACTGCTACTGATCAGTCCTAATCTCCCGGGCTGGGTTCCAAAGGTCCTCAGGCCATAAAGCCTGGGCTAGCTCAAAACCTGACATGGACTAATCTCTCAGACTGAATTCCCAGGTGGCTTCCTTTCCAGACCTTTGGAAACTCTCAAAAGCATAGCCTCCAGATGAATTTCCTTAATCCAAAACAAAATCAAACTTCAAGACAGGCAAAGAATTGAGGCCCAAATCAATGGCCAAATACTGGCCTTAGGCAGGGAAGGGACTAGAAGCTTCTCCCCTGACAGCATTGCCTTTTACCACATGCTGTCTAGTAGGAAAAAGCCATCTAAAAAGAAGTCCAGTGAAAGAGAAAGGTTCCACCAAGAGAGCTGAATGGAAGCTGATTAATTCCCTTTTTAAATTCCTCCATAGCAAATAAAAAAGCCTCCTCTTCACCTGACCAGAACCAATTATGGAATGTTTATACATGCTCCAAAATCTCTCCAAGGCATTTGGATTACACAACTCTCCTACAAGCCAGCTCCCCAGCCTCTTCCACTTGGGGAATTGCATCAGCAGTACTCTCTACATGTTCTCATGGGCCAGTCCACCTTTTCAATAAATCAGCTATTTGAAAGAGTTGTTATGAGCTTCAAATGAGATAATATATGCAAAGTGATTTGCAAATGTTACAGTGTAACATGAATGAAAAAGTACTGATCAAATGCTTGCTGCATGACACGGAAGCAGCATAGCCTTCTTATTGTGAGGTCCCAGGGCCAATATACTCTGGCTATTTGACACACGTCTAACTCTTTCAGGGAAGTTTGTGGTCTGCTCTTTTTCCTCAGAACTCACAACCTTACATGTGACAGCTATCTGTGGGCACTTATGACGCAAAAGTTTAGGAAACATAATTCCTGGGCAGTTAAACATTTTATTCATCATACTAGCATACAATTAATGAAAGGGGTCAGTGACACTCTTGAATGCAAAAGACCCCTCAAGACACCCACTCAACACTTATATGCCCTTGGAAAAGTAGGTGTTTCTAAGGGCAATCTTTTCTGATTGTTAACAAGTAATGAGAGACAATGAACATTATAATGAGAGGTGGACCTATTCTAATAAAGGGCTGGAGGTCTTGACTTTGATCATCTCCTTACTTCCAAATCACTCCCAGAAAGTATCTGCACCCTAACCTGAGTAGAACCCAATGAACTTCCCCATCTGGGTGAGGTCTGAACAAGATTGAGAAGTTAACCCAATCTCAGTATCAACTATGTCAGATGCTAGTTTGACCTTAGTAGATAATAAGGTTTCAGAGAGGGATAAGTCCTGTGTCTCCCCAATATTAACAATTAGTTATTTAATAATCATTTCTCTCACTTGTAAAAGTTTTTTCAACCAAATCTCCCAAGTTCTTACTCCAAGCTGAGTTAAGACTATGTGACTGCATTCATGGTATCACAGTATCTAGCTGGAGCTAGAAGGGACCTCAGAGGCTCTGCCCTCTAGTTCAACCTTCTCACTTTGCATGTAGGAAAACTCGGTTCCAAAGGCTAAGATCATATAGTGTGGTAGAATTACTATCTCAACCCCTCTCCCCATGTAGTTTAGGTTAGGTTTTCCTTAAAAGGTATTGAGCTGGAGATTTAGTTGGCTCAGGGGACCAAAGGCTCAGCCTATTGACATCTCTTCCACATAGCTTAAGTGCAAAACAGCCACAAAGAGCTCCAGGTCCAATCTCCAGTGCTTTACTAGTACATCATAAGTGGCAAGTTAGGCAAGGGAGCTTCGCTCAACTGAATCAACCACAGACACTCTTTTTTTTTTTTTTTACTTAAATTTTTTTTTTTTGCTTTCAGTTCTGAATTCTCACCCCCTACGTAGGACACTTCTCCCCTACACCCCACCCCCAATCCCACTACCACCACACCCATTACCTGGTGTCTACCTTAAGTGCTACTTGGAGGATAGGCTTTGCACTTCCTGGCAGGTAAGTAAAAGAGCAAGCCTCTCCCCTTTTCTTCTTGGGTGGGACAGAGTTAGTCACACAAAATGAACCTGCACAGATGGGGGGTGAACTGCAGAGTTAATTTCATTATATTATCTTTCCCCAAAAGCTCAAATCACTTCTAAAGTTCTGTCTGTGTTTGTTCTTCATTTTCAAACAAGACTATGACATCAGAGAAATGATGACATGACTTGCACTTTGATTTGAGTGAGGGAGGTCTGTGCAAGGTCACCAGCCTCACTTTCCCCTCCTGAGCCATCTGGATCTAGTCACCAGATATTCATCAGGATGACTGGAGATGGCTCAGGATGCACTGGGAGACCTTGGTCTATTCAGGTACTCACTTAGAGTGAGGTAACGCCCCCCTCAGTGAATAGGCCTCTTTAAGAAGTAATCAGGGAATGGCCCCATTACAAGGACATCCAATCATTCAGGTTCACAAATCATTGTTATTTTATACTCTTCACTCTCCCTTATCCCATATATCCAAAGTTTCCACATCTTGTTTCTACCTTCACAAGATCTCTAATGTCTGTCCCTTTCTCTCTACTCATATAACCACAACTTTAGTTTAGGACATTACATCTCACCTCAAATCTGTCCCCCTCTCAAACCATTCTTCACTAAGTTGCCAAAGTCACTCCTTTATTTAATAAACTCCAGTTATCAACTATAAATTGATTATTATTTCATCTTTATCCCATGTTTTTAAAAGTTTTATTTTGTGAAAACTTTATGATGTACATAATTATTCATACAGTGGTATATCTATATAAATTATTTTAAAATTAGTAATTCTATGCATAAAACATGGGCAAAAGTAGATATAATTAGAATCGCCCTTCATAGTTTTGGTGGACTGAGTTGGAGCTTTGGGGCCATCTTCCAACCATGTATGACTCATCATCAAGTTATTTGCTCCACAAGATGATGCAGAGTCTTCTGATTCATTATGGAGCTGAAGGAGTGAACTAAGTGGATGTACAGAAAAGATCAACCAGCCCCTCTGACTCTCTTTTTTGTCTGTATAGAAAGCATGTGAGGACTGTTTGGAGCTGTTTCAAAAAGTTGGATGGGAGAAGGCAAGTGTGTGTCTCTCACACCAAGCCTCCAAGCAGCTGTAAGCATATGTCCTGCCTAGACAAGTTTTCATTTGTGCCCCTGGATGCTTTTGTCTCTTTTGTTTTTGTTTTTTACCCCCTAATCTTATTTGAATTCGTATTCCTAGATGGATATGTCCAGGCTTGAAAGTGACTTTGTGAATCTGAAAGCTAGGGAAAGAAGTCTTGGGACCTTTGTGATTAGAGCTGATCAGTGACAAGGAATACTCTGGGCTGAAGAGGGATGCAAACCTGATCATTTTTACCAGCAAGCATAAGGATAGTGTCAAGATCAGGGTAAATGTGAATCGCCTAGTTGGCAGTTGTGCAAATTGCTTTATTTTCTGATTTCCAAATATCAGTGTTCCAGCAAGTTGTATCAGTAGTTGAATGTATGGCAAGTTCTCTCTGGCTCACTATCCCAGAACCAGAATGGCTGTATTTTCTCCTTTAAAATGTTATTGGCTCAGGCCTCTGTTCTAGATATGTTCCCCTGCTTTTGAGCACCAGTGACTAGCACCTCAATTTTGTTTGAACACTGTATGTTAGCAGGATTTTGTTAATCCTTTTAGAGTTTAGTTTCTTAAGATCCAGGGCCATGGCAATATCTAGTTTCCAGGTGTTAGATAATAACTCCCAGAATAGCCCCAAGGATTCCAGATAGTAATTCCTAGAATCATAGTGACAGATAGTTCTACTGAGGCTGCTCTATGAGATATGGGGTGACATAATTGATATTTACTACACTTATGCCAAATGATAATATTTCTAAAATTAACCTGTGAGCTTAATGTTGGCAAGATGCCTTCTTTGTCTGGTGCCCTATAAAGCAAATGGGGTTGGTGAGTGGGGGAACTATGGGGAACACATTGGGGGAGAAAAGGGAACCCATAGGGGAATCTGTGTGTGCCTTGACCATCCCCCATAAAGGCTTGAAGGGATTTAGGGGAGTACACAAGCTGTGCCTGTCTCAACTGGCCCCATCTCGCTGGCCCCTGCAAGAAGAGTGATTAGGGAATGTTGGAGTTGGTTCTCCCATTATCAGCAACCTTTCTGAGAAGACTAGACTAGAATAAAGTAAGATTATTAATCACTCTGAAGCTATCTGCTTGTCTGACCAGATCAAGAGTGAACCTGTTAGAGGCTGGAGTCCAAAAACTCCAGTGCCTCCCATGTGTTATCTGCGAAACAACTACTTAACTTTTAGAAAGGACTGCTTACTTCAAGAATGAAGAAGGAATAGAAATACAGATATTTCCCTCATCCTAACTTAGCACAGCTTCTACACAGCATTATTTCCACCCAATTTCTGTTCAAATGCAGCATCACTGTTGGCTGATTTGTCCCTGGATTGGGTCCCAAAGGTCAAAGGTCATTATTTGTCGTTTCCCCCCCCCCCCCCCAGCCTCGTATCAGTTCTGGGGTGACTAAAATGGCTATGATGGACCCATATCAAGACTCCTGATCTCTCAGACTCCCATACTTCTGGATTGCTAAGACTTCCATTTAGCTCAGTCTTCTGACCTTCATAACTTGTAAACTTTAACTTTACCTAAAATGTAAACAAGTACGGAAGAAGACAACCAGTGCCCACATTCATGAGCTTAGATCGTGGTCTCAGAAGGAAGGAGGAGACTTGGTCCCTAAATCAATGTCTCTTACAATATGCCATCAATAAAGGAGTCAAACCAAGAGAGAGGTTAAGGCCAACTGAGGACTTATGAAGGTATGTCTGAGAGTATCAGTTCCACAACTGAAGCTAATAAGAGTCTCCCATTCACCACATGGTTAGCAGTTACATAATGTCTGCACATGCTGCAAAGTCTCTCCAAGTCACTTCCAGAAGCAGTGCTCAAAAAATTTTTTTCCTGTTAAGAGTACATAATCCAAAAAGTTTGGTGACCACTGCTCTCTTTATATAACTTAGGCAATTGACTTTCTTTCCTGCCTTTTATAACCACATCATTTATTAAACATAGCAAAATTGCAGAGAAAATTATTAAGTGCTCCCTTCATGGAGCTCTCCTTCAAATCTCCCTCTCAGGGAGTTCTCAGAGAACATTCCCTCTTAGGATAGCAAAGAGAATGTTAACTTACCCCTTTTCTTGCCCAAGGCCACAAAAAAAAAATCAGAGAAAAGGATTGCATATCTGGAGCCCACATAAAGTCATTTCTACAAGCTAAAGAGAAACAGTAGAAGAACAAGAAAGGTAGCTCACTCTCCTTGCCTTTCTGCCATCCAGCAAGAGTCACAGCCACAGCAATTTAGTTCTACTTTTCTCCCATTGCTGCTGTACAGCTATGTCCAGCTCTTAGTGATCCCATTGGGGTTTTCTTGGAAGATACTGGAGTGGTTTGCCATTTCCTCCTCTAGCTCATGAGGAAACTGAGGCAAACAGAGTTAAGTGACTTGCTCAGGGTCCCACAGCTAGCAAGTGTCTGAAATCACATTTGAACTCATTTCTTCCTGACTCTAGGTGCAGACTCTGTGTTCCCTGAACTGAACAGGAATGGCAGGATGTCTCTTCATGAGGCCTGCATCCAGCTCTAGTTTCCCTCCTCATGTCTAAAGGCTTCTGGTACCAGGGAAAGCACAGGATCTCCAGTTACACATGAGAGAAGAGAAAAAAATATGTTATCAACATTAGTGCTCTTGACCTGTTCCCTTTCTCTGTCTTGAACTTATCATTAATCCAGGCACTGAGGTAAAATATTAATTCAGAACAGAGAAAGTGGTTTATCTTATCCACTAACTGTGCCATATCTTCTGGGCTCCCTACCTCCAACTTACATTAGCACTCAGGTTTTTAGGTTGACTCCTGAGGAGGGGAGACTGTTCTCAAAGGTTCCTAAGTGTATTGGATGGGTCTGCAATCCTAAAACTACAGCCCTCTACATTGTGCTGAATTTTAATTAATAGATAAGATTAGCTCAAAACAAAGGCAACTATTTACTAACATATTATCATAAAAACAGTAGTTACAAAACATTCCCTGACACACCTAGAGTTTACTTTCCTTTTAAAAAATTTTATTTATTTTTAGTTTCCTTTCCCACAAATACATACAGCTTCTGTGAGAAGAAGGGGCACACACTTAGAGTACAATGGTGGTGAGCTACAAATGTAGCAAACCTTTGTGGCCAAAGTTGTTCACACCACTGGTATCACACGGCCCCAAACACTGCTCCTCCTCCAAAATACATAATCTTTACTGGATTTTCTACGTTTACTCTTCTTTGTTCAATTTGATGACCAGGACTCATTCCTTCTTTAATCAATAATTGGCTCTCTTCTCTGCTGCCAGGGGCCATGTTCCTTGAAGCTGTTTCTTGAACCAAGCACTATGAATTTATTTCTGTCCTGCTTTAAGTGGTGTCTCCTACTGAGCAAGTAGCTCAACCTTGTGATACTATGGCCACTGAGGGAAAGAAAAAGGAGAGAAAAATTCTTTCCCCCTTCTGCCTTCTGATAGAGTCACAGGAGTCACAGTCCACAAAGCTGTTCACTGTTTACAACAGCCAGACTCCTCAAACTCTCTAGAGCTTGGCAGACTTAACTTTGTAAGGCTTCCAGGCCATAGTCCTCAGTTAGAACCCTCCTCTCTAGGAGGACACCCACCAGAATGGGGCAGGCATTATCTAGAGGTTTCTCCCTCCATAATACAACCGTAAACAAGTAGGTAAATCAATTGGTGATATTTAAGTGTGATATAGGGATAGTAGCAGTCTCCTGGACAAATACAGTTGTCAGCACAAATGGGTGCTCTAGAGACAGTGAGAAGAGACACAATAGCCACCTGGTAGACTAAGGGCAATGACACTTTTTTCTAAGGGGGTTTTTGTTGAAGCTCCTTAAATTTAGGATTAATAAGGAAGCAAGCAATAGTTGACCTATGGACTTTCCAGTAAAACTAGACTGTGACATCCAGGATGGACTATAAGGGTCCTTCTACTCAAATTTAAGCCATCCTCAAAAGCTCTCACCTGGTCTTGCAGTCCTGAGTCACCATAAATCTCTTTATTTAGTCTTGAGGAAATTTGGTATAAGTGCCCCTGGGGCCAAATTCAAGATTCCCCAGTAGCTCAGCTCATCAGAGTTGTATGACTATGATGGGACTGAAGGCCACATAACAGAGTTGTGATAGCCTATGAAGGGGGGAGGTGCAAACTATATCAACAACTACAAGACGCTAGAAGGCAAGTTATTATCATGTCATAGGGATGCCTCCAAATTACAGAGGCATTTCAATTGCCATTGAAGATTTTGGTGGGAGAAACTCCTTAGTCAGATTGAAAGTAGGTGGACTATCCTTTCTGGATCACAACTGTAGCAGCTAATCTGGATGAGCATATTGTGTAAATGAACCTGATAAGTTCTTAGAAGTAAGTATCAATATAGGCCCTTTTGGTCTATTATTTTAGAAGAACCAAGTGGAAATCTTTGAGTTGCCTGAGATAATCTGTAGTTTGTATCAAACAATCTCAGGTCCCCAGAGATTGGGGTAAGATGAAGGAGGCCAGACTCCTTTCTATATCATCTCCTCTTAGGAACAACTCTGTGTGGCCCATGAGAAATGTAGAAGGCAACTGACAGCCTGCAGTGAATTACAGAGAGCTAAACAAAATCATTATTCTGACAGATGAGCTTTTACTTTATCTTGACTAGAACCAAATATCCATACCACACATTGTTAATATATTTTGTCTTGGTGTCCAATGACATAATAGAGCTAAAACTATCTCTGCATGATCAAAGTGATAACGAATTTTCCAAGAAGAAAGAGGATTATATAGCCAACTTGTTGGCAGTTCTCAGTCCCAGGGTATAAGTGAAGGAGAATTCTTAACAGGTTCCTGAGGAAGAAAGGGGAAATCCCTCAGCAGAGCTCTCTAAAGGGTTTCCCCTGGAGAGTTTAGATTTAGTGTAAGTTTTGGTGTATCCCCTTGATAGGAGTCTCTGACAGTTTTTCCTGGTGATCCGGGAAACACTAAATGATTGACGATAGGGAAAGAGCTTTGGTGTCAACTCAGATTCCAAGATCAGCTGAATACAAGGGGCTTCTGACAACTTCGCTACTTTGCTGCAGATTGCCCTGACCTCGAATGAAGACTTCATGTATGCCATCTGGTGACTACACCAAATGTGTCACCATCTATGCTAGTATTTCTGATGTTGTTCCCATCCACTGTCACTACCATAGAACAGAAGTTGTACTGTGAACTATAAAGATTTGACGTCATCCACCACATGGAGTAGATTGTTAATATCCAGCATTCAGTCCTTCCAAACTGGGTTTTATATTTCCTTCAAAGGACCTTTAAATGTTTTTGCTTCTTTGTTTTCTTTTTGCTTTCTTTTTAGTTCAGATTTTTGACTTCTTTCCCCCTGGTATTACCTAAGCTAGTCTCTTCATATTCCTATGATTAGGCTAGGGTATATTGGGGGTATTGAGGGAGGACTAGCACCTCTAGTGCAAGGACTTGCTCAGCTCTTTTCAGAACTGCTCATTCATCTTTTGTGATTACCTCTCACTCAACTCTTGCCTGTAGCTCCAACAAGCTGTAACATGTGCAGTGGCCATACCCAAAAAATAACATCTCAGCAGATGGGCTAAACCAGGGTGAGGGTAACTGATAGGCCTCAAACTGGTCAGTGAGTTAGAGGGATGTTTAGCTCAAGAACATGAAGACTTCCTCTTGTAGAAAGAGTTAAATGAGAACAATTTGTTCCAATAGCCATAAAGGTAGCTAAAGCAGGTGTTGTGGAGCACTTAGAGCTTGGTCAGACATGAAAGATGCCAAGGTCATCCACTGCATCCCAGGCCATCTCCAGTCATCCTGACTTCTGCCTTAGCACTGGACTTCCATGACTGGAAGAGAGTGAGGCTGATGATTTTATGTAACTCTACTTCACTTAAATCCAATTCATAATTCATGAGCAAGTCAAAACATCACCCTGTGATGTCATTGGTCCTCTTCAAAAAGGAAGGACAGACAACAAGATTAGCCTTCTCCAGTAAAGGCATTTGTTCTTGACTAGACCTGACCCAAGTCAAGGCCCTGGCAGTTTAGGTTTGATGATGGAACAAAATAAGACGTTTGTAGAACATTCAGTAGTTAGCAAAAAGAAATTTACTTATCCATAGCAGGAGAAGGATATTTGATAAGGACAGGTATTGAGGACATCTTACAGTTGATTCAGCTAAGTAAAGTTTTCTATGATCCATCAGCCAAGATTCTCAGAACTCTTTTACCTCCTCATGGATGCTCTAAACTCCAACACAGATGAAATGATGTCAACAGTCTGAGCCTTTAGTCTCCTAAATCAACCAAGTGTCAAGAAATTTCTTAATACCTTTTAAGGAAAAACTAGCCTAATCTGTAGGAGAAGATGAGTTAAGATGTTGCTCCTACCATAACTCTAAAGCCATTTAAGTGATGGCAGGTCCTCTAAAAGACCATTAAGACCTAGCCACCAAGGAGTGTATGTGATAGGATCAGTATCCACCAGGAATTGTCCCTACTCCCATCATGTAAGTTTGGACAGTTCCTTCCCTAAAAATCAAGGTAATAGCTTCCTGGTAGACTCAGATAGCATTGATATGGCTTCCTGGTCACCTAAAGCATGAAAGTAGTTCATAGTAATTGGAATAAGAGTCCTGATTCCATAGAAGACCTAATGGTACAATAGATAGAACAATGGGCCTAAAGTCAGGAAGTCCTGAGTTCAAATCTTGTCTCAGACACTTATTACTTGATCCTAGACAAGTCATTTAATTTCTGTTTGCCTCAGTTTCCTCAACTGTAAATTGGGGATATTAATAGTCATCTACCTTACAAGGTCGTTGTGAGGATAAAATGAGTTATTTCTAAAAAAAAAAAAAGTGTCTAACACAAAGTATGCTCTATATAAATGCTTATTCCCTTCGCCTTCACACTTGAAGGATATCTGAAAGTGAAGGTCACCACACCTTGCCTTATGCATTTCCTATGGAAATAAGGGGGTAAGGGACACTTCTACCTGAGTTAAGTAAACCTCCATTTATTGAATGATCTATGAGTATCTCATTTCATTCCAATATGAAATCTGAGTTATAAGATCAGACTAGCAGTCTTGGCCTGGGACAGCTACAAGCTGTGACTTACTCTATTTTGTATCATAATCATGGTAAATTAGCGCTCTACACAACTCTTTTTTTTTTCCAGATTGGGGATGAATCAGTCAGCCAATACACACACACACATACACACACATGTATATGTATATACACACATACATATATACACACACATATATATACACATACATATACATATATATATATATATATATGTAGATGGTAAATTAGAGGTAATTTCACAAGGAAAGCACCAGCACTAAGGAGGATTGGAAAAGGTCTCTTTCAGAAGGTGTCATTTGAACTGAAACATGAAGGAAGCCAAGAATCAAGAAAACAGAGAGGACAAGTAAGAGCATTCTAGGTATGGGGACAGGTAACAATAATAATAATAGCTAACACTGATATATAGTATTATAAAGCTTGAAAATTGCTTTACAAATACAGGGTATCCCAAAAGTCTAAATGAAGTTTAAAGCTGTAAAAGTTAAAATTTTTGGTATACTTTGTATTTCTAAATTGATTTGCAAACTTTAAAGCTCTGTATAAATGCTAGTTATAATTATTACTAGTTATCCCTCATGCCTTCAAGGTACTCATTCTTCAGCTTTAACTTATTGTTTTTCTAACTTCTTTCCAAGTCAGTGCTTCCAAAAGTCTTTGTGCAGTTTAAAGCTGTTAAAGATTAAAACTGCACTAAGAACTTTGGAATACTCTGTATTATCTCATTTGATCCTTACAACAACTCTAGGAGGGACAAGCTATTTTATTATCTCCATTTTGCAGGTGAGGAAATAGGTTGACAGAGATTAGGTTACTGTCCCAGGGTCACACAATTAGTAAGTGTCTAAGGCCAGATCTGAACTTGTCTTCTTGACTCCAGGTCTACTGCTATGCCATTTGTCTACCTACTTAGTGAAAAGGCACGACATAGGGTCAGGAATGTCATGTGTGAGGAAATTAGTGTCACTGCATCATAGAATATGTGGAGAGGAGTAAAGTGTAAGAAGACTAGAAAGATAGGAAGGAGATCATTGTGAAGGGCTTTAAAAGTCAAATAGAGATTCTCTAAATCACTATTGATTGGAGAAAAGCAAATCAGAACAACTCAGAGGTACCATATCACAACTATCTGATTGGCTTACGTAACAAAACAGGAAAATGATAAATGTTGGAGAAGATGTGGGAAAATTGGAACACTAATGCATTGTTGGTGGACTTGTGAACTGATCCAACCATTCTGGAGAGCAATTTGGAATTATACCCAAAGGGCTATAAAATGATACATATCCTTTGATCCAGAAATACCACCTCTAGGTCTATCCCAAAGAGATCATAAAAACAGGAAAAGGACCTATATGTACAAAAATGTTTATAACAGCTCTTTTTGTGTTGGCCAAGAATTGGAAACTGAGGGGATGCCCATCAATTGGGGAATGGCTGAACAAATTGTAGTATATGAATATAATGGAATACTATTGTGCTATAAGAAATGATGAGCAGGCAGACTTAAGAAAAACCTGGACTGACATGAACTGATGTTGAATGAAATAAGCAGAACCAGAACATTGTACAGAGTAACAGCCACGTTGTGCAATGACTGACTTTGATAGACTTAGCTTTTCTCAGCAAGGCAAGGATCTAAGATAACTCCAAAAGACTCCCAATGGAAAATGCTATCCATATCCACAGAAAGAACTCTGGAGTCTGAATGCAGCTGGAAGCACACTGTTTGCTCTCCTTTTCTTTTCTTGTTTTGTTTCTTCTTTCTTGTGGCTCCTCCTGTTAGTTCTAATTCTTCTTTACAACATGACTAATGTGAAAATATGTTAAATATGAATTATAAGTAGAGCCTATATCAGAATGCATGTTGTTTTGGAGAGAGGGGAGGGGAGAAAACTTAAAACTCAAAATCTTATGGAAGTGAATGTTGAAAACTAAAACTGTTAATTAATTAATAAGATAAATAAATAAAACAAAAGCCAAACAGAAGACTTTATATTTCATCCAACAGGTAATAGGAAGCCCCTGAATTTACTGAGTAGGGAGTGGACATTTTCATACCTATACTTTAGGAAAATCACCTTGGCAACTGAGAGGAGGATTGCCTGGACTGGGAATAGATTTGAGACAGAGAGACCAAGCTTACTGAAAGAATCCAAGAATGAGGTAATGAATGTTTGCACTAGGCTGCTGTGTCAGAGAAAAGGCGACATAGAAAGAGAGAGAGTGTGCACATGGAATATGGAACATAGAATAGGACTTGGCAACAGATTGGATATAGCAGTGAGTGCAAGTGAGAAGTCAAGGATAACAATTAGCCTTAGCCACTGAGAGGATAGCTGTGCTCTCTTCAGCAATAGGGAAAGTAGGAAGGTTTGGAGAGAAAGATAGTGAATTGGATGGAAGGAAACAAGTATTTATTAAGCAGTTACTATATGCCAGACAGATTGCTAAACACTTTACATATATTATCGCATTTGGTCCTCACAATAATCTTGCAAAGTATTATTATCTCCAACTTACAGTTGAGAAAACTGAGGCAGAAAGAGGTTAAGTGACTTGCAGGGTTACATAGCTACTAAGTGTCTAAGGTCAAATTTGAACTCAGGACTTCTGGACTCCAAGACCAGTGCTCTAATTCACTGCATCATCCACCTGCTTCAGGGTCCAGGACAGAGTCTTTTCAGACACCCATGGTAAATTAAGAATGGCCATGGATATGGATTCAGCAAAGGAAAGAGAGGAGTGGCCAGATGGTTGTCAGGAGAACCCTGAAAGAAGAGATTATCTTCACCATTATTACAAGCTCCTGGCACACCATAGTATTCACCTTCTTTCTTGAATCTTCTATACATGTCTTTAAAATCTAAGCTAGTTGAAATTCAAGTACTGTGACCCTGAGTCTAGTGCTCTTTCCCCTATACCAAGCTCCCTCCCCCATACTTTGGAAAATCTGACATCATCGGTCCCCTGATAGCGCCAAAAAAAATTATCTAAATAGCAAAATTAAATAAGACCAATCAAAAGGTCCCTAACTTCCTACATTACGTCTTATTGTTTCCTAAAGATTCTCCCAGGCAAATCTGTAATTTGCAACATCAAAGCACTGACTCTTTTATGTTGCTTATAAAAACATCTCTTTTCCGGTCCTACTGCTGTGGCTGCATTTTTTTCCCCTGAGGTTTACCATATGTACTGAAATCAAGCACTTAAAAAAGCAATTTCCCTCTTGTTTCTTATTTGAAATTTCCAAATGTGTAAGGATTTGGGGGTAAATTTAAATAGTTAATTTTTAATTACTCTCCTGCACAGGATACAAGACCTCACTAGAAACAGGTTTATGCTTCACTATAGAGCAAAGATAGATACAAATCAAGGGAAAATAAAATATGCATAAAATTAGAATAGCTTCTCTAGTGAAGCGGTCGTCCATGTTCACCTTGCATATTCAGACAGCTTGTTTGTATTCTGAAAGCTTTCGAGCATAATGAAGTGTGGCAGAATTTAGCCAGCAGAGGGAGACAAATGAGTCTCCAAGCCCATGAGGGAGCCCCACCCAGACTGGAATTGTTTATGTAACATCTCTTCAGGGCCTTAAAAAAATGCAACTCTTTAACAGAAAAATGCTATTTTTTCCTTAAAATAAGTTGTTTTGTGTACAACTGCTTTTCCAAATCCGCCATTTGTTCTACTTCCTTTTCTTCCTTATCTACAGAAAAAGAATTGCAGAGCCTTGGCCTGCACTGGGCGGAGGCGGGAGCTCAGTCTCCATCCAGCTCTGCCTCCTTCCCACTCCCAGAAACGTCTCTCTAGGGTTAGGCCTTTCTCCAGAAATTCCATAATTCATGAGACATTCCAATCAGAATGGCTGCCTTGCCATTTCCTACAGAGATTCTAGCTGTCACGTGTCAGCAAAGGAGCCTTGACATTTAATTTAGATTCATTGTAGCCACAAAATGAGAAGTAACAATGTAACAATGTAATAACAATAAACCCTGCTCCTTTCAGGTGGCTTCATCCACCAAAAAAATGAAAATGAAGCTTCATCCCAACAGGGTACAGCCTAACAAATGCCAAGATTTTAAGGCTCCCATGTCAACTAATTATATTAAGTTGCAAGGTTATGAAAAAGCAGAACTAAATCCATAATGGAATAAAAGTATTCGGTTTTTCAGCCCTAGACCATTAAAGAAAAGTGGAAACTTCGTGGGTTACTGGACCAGGAAAGGGTAAAAAAAAAAATGCCAAACTGGGGAGGAAGGAGGAGGAGGGAGAGAATGCTTTGGGTGACTGGGAAAACAGGCGGGAGGGAGCCTGAAAAAGAATGAGGGTGGATCCGCCCAAACAAAGAGGCAGCAGCTAACTGCCCCAACAGCCAGAATCCAGTTCAGGGCGGTTTGAGCCAGTTTTCAAGGCTGGAATGAGACAACAGCAGCTGCTGAGACTGCACCAGGGCTGGGTAGAAAATGTGAACTGGATTCTCTGCAGTGGAAAGTGGATTCGGGCTGGAGTCTCAGGAGCTGAAAACAGTTTCCAGGAGAAGCAAAGTCAGATGAAATATAAGGCCTGGAATAAAGTGGATGGGGAAGGGAATAGCCTATTGCAAAGAGAGAAAGAGAAGCAGCCCGGCCTCTGTCCTGGAATCCATTCCACATTTTCCTTTCGACAGCCCCTTATTATAGCTTGCAAAGGGAAAAGGGCCTCTGGGTATCAGCTTTCCGGGAGAGAAAGCAAGCAGAGTTGGGGGAGGGGAGGCTTGTGGTACTTAGAGGAATGAAAAAAAATGCCAGAGGGTCAGAAGGGGCATGAGAGCCTTCACACCTTGGCAGTTCACACCACCTTGTGACACACCAGGCTCTTTGTTGCACACTTTAATAACCCACCCAGTCCTCTCTCATCTGCATTCTGTGGGCTTGCCACATAAAAGTGGCCCACGTACTAGCCACACATGTTCACAGTTCGTGGAACTCTAAACAAACACATGGTACATGAGGAGCACGTCGCTTATTTTCACGTGCGTCCGAAATGTATCTATATAGAAATGTATCTATATAGGCACACATGGCAACCCTGTGTGCATTCTACAATGGTAGTATTATATTCCAGCCTCCCCTCCCCCCGGGTTCCAGACTTTCCTAAGCTATAATCAGACATAATGCTGATGTTGGTTAGAGAGCGGCTGGGTGGCTAATAGACGCCTAAAGCCTGGCCCTGTAAGTGCTGGGGACCCACTCTTCCTTCAAAACAAGCTCCAAATACCTGCTTCCTTCAGCCTCTGGGGGCCGGAGAACCTTGGGGAGACAGGGAAATTCAGGGACGGCTTTAAGGTCAAAATGGGAGAAGTGTCTAGAGAAGCCAGAGACCTTGGATTTCCCCCAGTGAGTCACCAAAATTAGTTATAGAATTCCTATGGGGGTGACCCCTAAGTGTCTTCCATTCCACCCTTCCCCCCCATCATGGCTTCTTTTAGATTGAGAAGAATCACTGAGGAAACTGCATCCCAGAGGATGTTCCCTGAACGTCCCTGAGCTTTCAGAATCACTCCAGAAGTGGCCAGGGGTTTATTCAGACCGTCCAGGAAGAAGACAGACCAAGTTACCAAGGGTGTCACTCAACCAGCCTTAGATACACCAAAATGTCATTCCCCCTTCGACATAGGAAAGGCAAATGAGAAGAAACTACGTGCAATTAGAACCATCACAAAGGTTAAAGGACAAGTTTATGCACATCCCAACTACAGAAGAAGACAAACCAGTTTGCATCCTTTACACGTTTGCACAAGCTAAATCAGTGCATCATTGTTTGAAGCATTCTGTATTTATGGGTATTGCACACATATTTTATACAACACTTCGGTATATGCAATTCTCTCTGCCTAATGAAGACTGTTTCTCTAAAGCAAAGAAAGAACGTGGAGGGCTTCTGCAGAGGGAAAGAGTGTTTCTTTCTTCCCTCTGTTTTCCTGAGCTTAGAAAGGGGGCAGGGAAAAAGGCAGAGCCTGGGAGCCTGAAGCTGGAGAAATTCTGCTGAATTTTTCCTTGCCCTAGTTACCCAATGACAATGGTTCCACCTGTAAAAATCACTCCTAGGAAAGGCTTTTGTCTTCATAGCTAACAAAGCCAGTCACCTCAGGGAGTACCAGCAGGGTAGAAGCAGAGGTGGAGAGTAGGACTTCAGTTGCTAAGTCTGTAGCACAGTAGAAAATGTCGTTTTATTCTCTTACATCAAAATGGGAGCTCAACACCTGTAATGCAGATCAATCTCATAGCCACTCTAAATTATGGAGGTTTATTAGGGAAGGGGGAAGGGCAGTTATTATTATTATACATAAACTCTCTCTACTAAAAACTCCCTCTTTTTCAAAACATTTTTAGTTGAAGTGGTATTTTTTTTCTTAAATAATATATTCATTATAGAAACAAACTTCTCTAGGTTTCAGGATCAGAAGAAGAAAGAAAGCTGATTGCTACCTCTGGATTAAAAATTAACAAATGAAGGGAAGTGGGGGTGGAACCTGGGGGTGGGGGAAGGGGAAGTGGGAGAGGGAAGGAAGGGGAAGGAGAGGAGGTAGAGAAAGGGGAGGGAGGAGGAAAAAGAGAGGGGGAGGGGGTGCCAGTACAAAGGGGAGGAGGGAGAGATCAAGCCCCACCCCCATCCCTTCCTCATTCCAGCTCCTCTGCTTCAGTTTGGGTGTATGATTTAAGGGTTAAGATTGATTTCTTCTTCTTGTGTTTGAGATAATTGAGACTGAGAGAGGGGAAGGGAGTTAGAGGTCAACTGCTCCTCGATGGAAGGGCAAATTTTACATTACAGTGGAGTCACATTTTACTGTGGATCAAGTTCTAAAAGCAAATTCCATAAGACAAAGTCGAACATATTCAATTATCATCTCCCCTTCCAGTCGTCCTCCTCCCCTCTCCCTTCCCCCTTTCTCCTCAGTGAGCAGCCTTTGCCAAGTTGAAACACTGTAGGTAAGGGGAGTCAGGAAGCCCAGATACAGTAACTTTGAGCAAAGGATTGGCTCGGCTTTTAGGGCTCCGTTAATCAGGATTGGATTCGAAGAGAAGCTCAGAATCCAAGATGAAGTAGGAGCCACCCTTCCCCTGGCTAGTGCCCCACATTTCCCACCCTCCTACTCTTTCATTCTGACCCCTTCCTCCCTCTGGAGGCAGGAAGCAGCATCTATTAGGGGGAAACTACATCTGGGGCTGAAGATGGGGGAGGGGCAACTTTCCATCCTCCTTCTCAAACTCACTCCTGGCTATGAACTCATTGAGTAGAATGACAGGCAAAACCTCAGATATTCTTTAACTTGCTATTGACTTCTAAGTATCTGTTTTTGCTGAATGAGTATAGTTTAATTTGTATGTTAAATGCCCATATGATGCAAATTCATTGTATTGATAATTCAACTATTCTGTTCCATTCTGCTATATATGTTGAAATGGATCCACTTTAATCCAGAATTATTTTTTAGAGAACAGAGAAAACGTTTGTATTCAGAATTATTCATTGTTCTGTTATAATCAGAAGTTATTTCTTTAATTACCAAGTGGTATTGACAGCCTTTGACCTGCTCTGGTTTAGAAAAAGGATATGGATCTCCGGAATCCTACACTCACCCTGGCAATCTCTGCATGCTCTCCCAGGGCAGAAGTGGTGAGTAAATTGTCTCTATAGTGCTAAATTCTTGACTTTCTATCCCTCAACTCTGTCTCTCTTTTCGGAGCAATGTTGTCTCATTGCCAATACGTATGTGGATTTGCCTAATCAAAATTCAGCTAAGTCCCTACCCACTGGTGAGCCCTACCATATGAGATCCCTACAAACTCTTGGGTTCTGCCAATCTCCTTTCTGAACAGGCTATATTTCAGTAAATCCTAATCACATGATCTAGGCATAATGAAATTGATTCTCCGCAGTAACAGGGACCATATTCTTAGATATTAGAGTCAGTGTTTACTCTTTACATAAAATTGATCATCAAAGAGCTAGGCTATCATAATAAGAAAACAACAGCTAAGAAAATAATAAAATGCCCATTGAGCAACTTCAAGCCTGCTTCTCTCCTAAATTACCCCCAAACCCTTCAGGCAGTTTAGAAGCTGCTTCTGCTCAAGAGTCCTGAGGAATGAACGGTATGAATTTTATTTCCCCTATCACTGTTGCCCCCAGGAAGTGGTGGAAAGAGTTAGTGTAAACAACATTGTTTCCACAGGATGTGTAACTCATACTTCCAGTAAGGACTTGTCATTTAAAAAACAGAAGCATAAACTCCAGAGGAAGTTTTATGTTTGCCTTTCCCAGGTACACCTGTAGTATTGTGCACATTCCTTCCTCCTCCCACCCACCCCTATAAAATGCATCAGTCCTAAGTATTCTTTCTTAAGTGATTTGCTTATAAAGGCGTGCTGACATTTGATAGAAGATAAAAGACAAATGTGGGTCATAAGTGGAAGTAACATCTGTTAAGGCATCTGAATCAATAAAAATTGAGTTTGTAGAACTCAGAGTTGTACTAGACCAGTTCTCAGTACCAGCCATTAGTCTTATCCCAAGATGGCAGATACTTCAATAGATAATCTGTAAATGGAGTAAGTGCCCCTGTCTTTAGCAGTCCCTAGTACTTTGGTACACTGGGATTTGGTATACCTGATAGATCTGCTTCGAACTCAGATTGCCATGGTGTAGTAGAAAAGATACTAGATTTATAGTCAGAGAATCCAGACTCTGCTGCTTGGCAGTTATTTACTACTAACTCACTGGGCTTCTGTTTCCTTATATGTCAAACAAGGCGATTGGACTAGGTCAGGGGTGTAAAATACCCTGTGAAACTATATTGTGGGTTGTAAACTGGAACCAGATTAAAATGTAATTGAGAAATATTTAACAGGACATAGTAGAATATAAATAATGTTAATATGTGGTTTTCTGAGTCAATATGTGGCCCACAGAGATCCTTAAATAGAGTTTAGTGGCGCCTATTTCTATTTGTGCTCAACACCCCATCTGTAAATCCTATAATCCTGATAACCAGAGGGCAATGAATGTATCAGCTGTTTCCCAAGAATGCCAGGAATACACGGTAGAGTTGCAAAGTCTAAGAAAGTCAGAGGAACTACAGGGACTCCTGTACAACAGAGTTTCTGATCATTTTCACCAGAGACTCTTAGTCACAGTGCTTACATTTCCTTGAACTAGAAGATGGGAAGTTTTTTCTGGGTATACCTTCTGGGTATGATTCATCCTCTGCTATCTTGGGATGATAGGATCAGACCATGAAAATTATCTTGTGGCTCAGAAAAGATTCAAGAAATCACAAGATGTCAATAGATGTGAACCAGGAGTTCTCAGAAGAATGATAAACTATTAACAACCATATCACTAATAAAAAATACAAATTTAAACATCCCCAGGATTTAATCTGAAATTGGCAAAGATAACAAAAGATGGGAAGACAATATAGGAGAGATTGTATTATTGGAGGAGATGTTCGTTTGAAAAACCCATTCTAGAGAGTCCGGGAGGTGACCAAAAGCATCTGTAAAGCAATTTGGAATGATACTAGGAAAGCAATTAAAATGTCCATACCAGGGATGGGGAACCTGTGGCCTCAAGGCCACATGTGGCCCTCTGAGTCCTCAAGTGTGGCCTTTTGACTGAATCCAAACTTCACAGAACAAATCCCCTTAATAAAAGGATTTATTCTGTAAAACTTGGACTTGATCAAAAGGTTACACCCGAGGACACAGAAGCCACATGTGGCCTTGAGGCTGCTGGTTCTCCATCCCTGGTCTATACTGTTTGACCTAGAGATTCTACTGCCAGGCTTATACCCAAAGGAAATAACAAAAGGAAAAGTCCCACATATTTATAGAAATATTTATGGAAGCACTTTTTGTGGTTTCAAAGAATTGGAAACTAAGTAGTTGCTCATCAAATGGCTAAACAAATTGTGGTATAAAAATACTGCTGTGCTATATGAAACAATGATTATTCATTCCTCTGCAGGTCCATTCCTAACTTTTCTCAGCAGCTTTCTGAAACTAGAAGATCCCTCCTTTCATGTTGTCCCTTACTCTGTTTGCGTATTTCCCCACAAATAATCCATATTTAAGCTACAAGAAAAAAATAAATATCTGGAATTTTTCAAATTACAGAATTCATTTCTAGGATAGGTCAATAATAAAAGATCTATTAAAATATTTTAAAACCAATTTGTATGAAACACATAAAACTGAAATTGCATTTTTCCATATCAAATGAAAAATGTCTGGTTTTACATTCTACTGCTGGGTTTCAAAATTAAGATAATTCTCAACTGCCAAACAGTAACTAACTTTTCAAAAGAAACGTATTATAATAATTATTAATTAAAAATTAATTATAATTATAAATTATAGTAATTTATATTTAATTATAATTAATTGTAAAAATTAATCTCAGAATTAAAAATGTTTATAATAGAATGAAAATACAAATAAATCAAAGGGACTTTTGTCCTCTTATAACAAGGTGCCCACCTGTATGTTTGTATTCCCTATGGGAGGTCCTTATAAAATGTTTCAATAAAAGACTCACTGTTCTCATGAAGTTGAACTCAATAAGGAAACTCTTAATCAACTTCTGGAAGAGGGTAGGATGGTAACTGACAGAGATTAGGAGTTGCCTAACTCCTATTTTGCTTGTATGATATTTACCAACAAGATTCATCTTTAGTCTGGAAAGGACAGAACAAAGAAAGCTAATAAAGATTTGAATCCAAAATAAGCAAGAAGATAATAGCACTTAGTTGTCTTTTCCATATACAATGTGTTAGTCATTATGCATATTATTTTCCTGGTTCTGCTTATTCCACTTTGCATTAGTTGATGTAAATTCTCCCATGCTTTTTTGTTTTCATCATAGTTATCCTTTCTTACGGAAAAGTAATATCCATCATGTTCACATACCACAACTTGTTTAGTAATCCCCAATCTATGAGCATCTACTTTTTTCCAGTTTTTTGCTACCACAAGAAATGCTCCTGTAAACATTTTGGGGCTCACAGGGCCTTTTATTTTACCACTGACCTCCTTGGGGTATATGCCTAGCAATGGGATCGATATATAGAAATGAACATTTTATAAACATCTATACGTAAGTATGAACATTTTAGACATGTTCTTAACATAATTGCAGATGTCTTTTTCATGATGAGTGGAGGTCACCAGTCAGTCAATAAATCAACAAATATTTATTAAGATCCTACTATATACCAGGAACTATGCTAGACAATGGAGATATAAGGGGAAAAGTGAGACAGTTCCTGTTTTTATATTCTACTAGTGGATACAAAATGTTCCTAAAGAAGTAAATTCAAGGTAACTATAAAGAAATAAGTAAATGCAAGATAACTATAAAGCAATACATAGGGGCAGGTAGGTGGATAGAGCACTAGCCCTGGAGTTAGGAGGACCTGAGTTCAAATCTGGCTTCACTTGACACTTACTGGTTGTGTGCTAATCCAAAATGCTTTTATGATTCCCTGAAAGCTATTTATGGACCAAAAACCTATGGTGCATCACAACTATTCAGTGCTTATGGAGGCACATTGATTAGTGATAAGGATATGATTCTAGAGAGATGGGCTAAACTCAACAGACCATCATCAATCAATGCTGAGGCCATTGACCATTTACCTCAGGTTGGAGTCAATCCCTCCTTAGCTGAACTTCCAACTGAAGAAGAGGTTTTGAGGGCCATTAGACTCTTTCATGTGACAAAGAACCTGGTGCTTATTTTATTCCAGCTGAGATTTACAAGGTAGGGGGACCATTGCTCATACAAAAGCTGACTGAAATTTTCCAGATTGTATGGCAAGAAAAGGTTATGCCTCCACTGTCCATCTCTATAAAGGTAAAGGGAATAGATTGTCCTGCAACAATCACAGGGGGGTCTCTCTCTTAGTCATTGCTGGCAAGATTCTTGCTAGAGTCCTCCTTAATAGGCTGATCCTTCACCTGGAAGATAGGCATATACCTGAAAGCCAATGTGGCTTCAGAAAGGGCCGAAGAACAGGTGATATGGTGTTTGCTGCCTGACAACTCCAGGAGAAATGCCAGGAGCAGAACAGAGGTCTGTACACAATTTTTGTAGATCTTAAAATGGACAGACCAAGACAAGCACAGGCAAGAGTTCATTGAGAATTTGGAAGCATCTTTATTAGCCAGCGGCTGTCCTCAAAAGAAGTAGCCCTGAACAAAAGGTGTGTGTGCCTTTTAAGCATCTTAGCACTTCCCAGTACAGCCTTGAGGTTCCAATAGCACACATTTTTCAGAGAACAGTTTTGACAGGGGTTCCTAGGTACTGCTAGGCAAGGGGGCACAACAGAGAGGGAGGCCCAAGCAGCTGCTAGGCAAAGGGGTACAACAAAGATGGGGGCCTAGGCAGCTGCTAGGCAAAGGGGTACAACAGAAAGTATAGCCACTAACAGTAAGTGGCTACTAGGCCCAACCCTGCCTGGAAACTCAACAGACATTTCTCAACCCAGGGGCTCTGCGGGGGAGGGGAAATAATGTCCACTTCAATCTGACCAAGGCTTTTAACACTATTAGTCATGAGGGATTATGAAAAATTATGTCAAAATTTGGTTGCCCAGAGAAGTTCATCAGTATTGTACATCAATTTCATGATGGCATGTTTGCCAGGGTTCTGAATAGTGGACAATGCTCTCATGCCTTCCCAGTCACCAATGAGGTGAAACAAGGCTGTGTATTTGCTTTCATGCTTTTTAGCATGATGTTTTCAGCCATGTTGTCAAATACTTTCAATGAGGGTGAACATGGTATCAAGGTCATCTACTGTACTGATGGTGCATAATTTTCTGTTTGCAGATGATTGTGCACTCAGTGCAGCCTCTGAAGCTGAGATGCAACAAAGTATGAATCAATTCTCTGCTGCCTGTGCTAATTTTGGCCTAATAATTAACACCAAGAAAACACAGGTGCTCCATCAGCCACCACCACACCACCCATACGTGGAACCATCAGTTACAACAAATGGAGAAATTTTGAATGCTGTGGATAAGTTCACTTACCTTGGTGTACTTTCAGGGATGTACACATTGACAACGAGGTTGACATACCCATTGCCAGAGCTAGCTTAGTGTTTGGGAGGCTCCAAAGAAAGGTTTGGGAGAGAAGAGGTATTAGACTGACTACCAAACTGAAGGTCTACAGAGCAGTTGTGCTGACCTCATTGTTATATGCCTGCAAAAGCACGGACAGCGTAGCAGTGCCATGCTAGGAAACTGAATCACTTCTATTTGAACTGTCTTAGGAAGATTCTGAGAGTCACCTGGCAGAATAAGGTACCAAACACTGAAGTCCTTGCTCGATCTGAACTGCCAAGCATTCAAACTATGCTTCAGAGAGCACAAGTCTGATGGGCTGGCCATGTTGTTCGAATGCAAAATGTACACTTGGCAAAAAGACTATGTTATGGAGAACTTACTTGGGGCAGGAGATCTCACAGTGGTCAGAAGAAACGATGCAAGGACACTCTCAAGGTCTTTCTCAAGAACTTTGGATTTGACTGTGCAACATGGAAGACACTGGCACAGGACCACTCAGCATGGTGTGCCCACATCAGAAAAGGTGCTGTACTCTTTGAGCAAAGAAGAAATGAGACAGCACAAACCTAAACATAGGATGCACAAATTTGGGATATCCTCCCCAAATGTTCACATGGACTATCTGTGCCCAACTTGTGGTAGAGCATTCCAAGCTCATATTGGTCTGATCAGCCACAGTCGGACAACTGAAATTTCACTTTACAATGGTGATGATGTTTTGGTCCTCTTTGAAGGCAAAGGACAACAACCAACCAATATGTTTTTAAATTTGCTTACTGTGTTATACATAGGTCCCAATGATTCATTCAGCCAAACATGAAATATTTCTTTTGAGATGTCTTCTGCTTTCATCCATTGACCCAAGTACTTTGCTCCTCCAAAACTGATTAACGTCTTATTCTCACCTAGTTTATACCTTTCATGATTTGACCTGCATGCTCTACCATATATCACCACCAGTTTCTAAATGAATAAAATCCTAAATATATAAAGTTGGACAATTTTTTTCAGTTGGAAGAAAATAGAAGCATATATCTTTCATAAACATGGCTATAAGAATTTTTAGCCAAAAAAGGGAGTAGAAGTGATCATTTTCCACCAATCAATAACATCTAGACACTTTTTTGGAAAAAGCTTTTTTCTTTTTAAAATTTATATACTCTACATTGTTTATCTCCTCTTTTAAAAATCACCTTTATGCCTTACCCTTAACCACAGTTGTGAGAAGTATTTCCTTCTGTTCTACTTTAATTTGCTTGATGATGCAATTTTTAAAATTTAGGTGCTTGTCCTTTTGAAAGGGTATTGTATTTATATTTCATAAATATGTTTAAAATTATTTTCTTTCAGGCTAGTTTTCAGTTTTTCCAGCTGTTCATATCATAATGGGGAAAGGAGCAGTTGAGGAGGGGTCTTCTCTGAGTAGTTTTTATCTTTAGTATAATGAGAGGAGGGAAGAACCAGGTACTCTGTGTATGTACCTACAAGATATATACAACAGAAATGAGATAATGATATATACAATATAAATGAGATAATCTGATAGGGAAGGCACTTCCAGTAAGGGAGAGGTGAAATAGGGGTGGAGGGAGAATAGGAAAGGCTTCTTGTAGAAGCTGGGGTTGAGCTAAGATTTGAAGAAAGTTAGGGAAGCCAGGAGGAAGAAATGAAAAGAGAGAGTACATTCTAGGTATGGGGTTCACCCAGTAAAAAAGTAGAGGAGGTGGAGTATTATGAGGAACAGCAAACAAGTCATTGATTTTTGTTTTCAGTTTTGTTTACCTCTTCTTTGATTTTTATCATTTCTACTTTGAAACTTGTTTGGAGATGATTAGTTTGTCAATTTTCTAATTTTTTTGTTGTGCTGTATGTGTGACTCATTGGTCATTTACTTTTCTTCGTTTACATACCATATGAAAATATAAATTTTCCTTTGAGGAATAGTCTAGCTGCAGCTTACAAATTTTGGTATGTTGTCTCATATAATTTTCTTTAATATTGTGCTATTATTTGTTCTTTGGCCCACTCATTCATTCTTTAGGATAATATTATTCCATATTTAAGTTTACCTTTTCATATTTCCTCACTGATTACTCTTTTATTGTATTTTTATCTCCAAAGGGTATTTTATATATAACAACATTATGTATATATGTATAATAAATATATTATATAACATATATTACGTATATGTTATATATATAGCAAATTTATATTTCTGCTTTTATTTATGAGTTCTCTATTCTTTAGCACAACGGTCTTCAAAGTGAAGGACTAGGCCTCTGGGTGACTGTGATAATACCCTAGAGGGGCTGTAGACTGACCCACTTATGTGATAAATCAATTTGAGAGTGAGATAATAGATCACATCTCTCTCTCTCTCTCTCTCTCTCTCTCTCTCTCTCTCTCTCTCTCTCTCTCTCTCTCTTTCTCTCTCTCTGGTAATGAATCTTGGGCTCATCTCCAGCTCAAACATATTTACCCTTACAACACTTCCCCAACAACCCCCTTCTTTATGCAGTGTCTCATTTCCCCCTTACTTATTCAAGCATTGGCCACTCAAGGCTCCCAGTCACTGCAAGCATCAGTTGTTCACATGCCATTGGGAAAAGTTTTCCCCACCACCTGCCCCCCAGATTATTATGTGACTGTAACAGCCACTGTTGGAGAACAGCCTTTGTACTTACAGAATTATGATCAGGGAGTAAAAGCAATGCCCCACCCTTTTCTTCTTGGGTGTGACAGAGTAAGTGACGCAGGATAAGCAGACACAGCTGGCTTGTGATCTGCATTGCAAATATAATTACATTATCTTCCCCAACCCATCCCTCTTCCAAACTTACACATCATTTTCAAGGATACTACCATCCTTCTAGTCTCCCAGGTTCTGATAACCTCAGTGTCATCTTTGCTCACTTTTGCAAGTTCAGGCCCTTATCACTTGTCACCTGGACTGCTGCAGTAATCTCTAAGTTGATTTCCCTGACTTCAAACTCTCCCTTTTCCAATTCATCATCTATTCAATTGTCAAATCGATATTCCTAAGGAAGAAGTCTGATCATGTTGCTCTTCTATTCAATAAAATCTAGTTTTTCCTGTTGACTCTAGAATTAAATATTTATTTTGTGTCTCATACATTTTCATTTCTATTTTTGTGTTTTACAATGTACACAATTATTACTACCATATGTAAATATACATTATTAAAAATTCTTTTACTGTGATTGAGGTTGACAATAAAAAAAAATTTAAGGTTACTGTTCTAAAACACTGTCAGTGTTTGTAAAAGTGCCAGATAATGATGAAAAATGGGCATACACCTTGGATTCAAACTCAATAATCAGCAAAGGTCTGTCATAACTTTTAAAAAAATATTCTGTTCAGATCCTCATTTCTTTCTTTGTCATTTTGTTAGATTGGTCTAAATCTGAAAGAGCATGGTATAGTGAAGAGAGTATGATCGAATGTGGGTTCAAATTCCGCATCTATGAAGTTGGACAAATCATGTGTTCTTCCTCGGCCTAATTTCCTAATTTCTAAAGTGCGGAGTCTGGATTAAATAGCCCCTGAGTTATAGATGTATGCTCCTCAGTGGATACCATGACACTGAAGTCCCCTACCAATTCTTTTCTGTGATCTGGGTCATCTTGTCATTCACTTGATTTTTTCTTTAGTACTTTAATGCCATACTCAGTAAAAGTATAAGGTAGTACTGACACTATTTCATTATCTATGGTGCCTTTAAGCACAATGTATTTATCCCTCATTTTTCTGCCTTCCTCTCGTAATTGGATTTGCTTTTGCTTATCTTAAATCATGATAACCATTTCTTTTTTTTTTGATTCAGCTGAGGCATAATAAAGTCTATTTTAGCCCTTTATTCAAATTCTATATGAAACTTCCTCTGTTGTGTGGTTTTTGTATAACAGGCGTTTTGTTCACTATGTCTAAAGCAATCCCATGGATGAACGTGTGGGTATGTGTGGTATGTTGAGAGCAAAACTTCTCAGGTGCTTTCCTGGACAAATGCACCAACTTCCATTTTCTTTCCTGCTACTGATGTGTTACCTTATTAATTTTTCCACATTATGTTCAAAGACAATCAAGGGGTATGTGCTGATATTTCCTCAAGAAGTCTCACAAATACAGATCTTACTTCAATAATTTATCAATTTGCTCTGACCTCCCACCCTGATTACAAAAAACACAGAATCTCTTTTCAAGCCAGCTTTCTCTTCTTTGTTATTCTCAAGCTCCAGGCTCACAGGCCTAGACAAACATCAGTAGTACTGGATATATGATATATTAAAAAGTAACAAATAATGTAAAGAAATACATACATGTTTCAATATGCATCACTTGTCACAACCACATTAAAGAGTACAACCAGAGTCACCTCTCACCAATTGCTAACTCCTTCTCAACACTACAGGTCTCCAACAATTCAGTTCTCCCATGTTGGAAATTAGTCTCTCAGGATATCTTCACAGAATGTCTTCTTTTAATAAAAAATCATCTTTTTATTATTGTAATAATACAGAGTTTCTTGGCATAGGGGAACTTGGGCACTTGCCTTCTCCCTCTAAAGGGGCCCCTAGCTCTTGATCATACACATAAACTGGATTCATTCCAGGGGCAGCCTAGCCCCTAAAGGGAAGCTGTTTTTTCTGAAACTCTCTGGCTCTTTATATCATGACTACACTGGAACTTGGGGTGAAAATCACTTAAAACTAAGGTTGGACTTTTGTCAAGGGTCTCCCCTAAAAGGGAGCAGAAAGATTCTCAATGTACAATATAGATGAGGTATAGGGTAGTTATTTCCTCCACTTGAAAGAAATGCTAAAAACACAAAAGACTTAAATGCTTTCATTGACTAAGACTTAAACACAGTAATGTAACTTATAAATTCTAGTATATACTCTCCTGGGAGAAAAATACTTAAAAATTTAAAACAATGAACATTTAATGGGGCTGTTGGATAGGCATTGCACTTTTGCCTTGGCTCAGCCTTGACTGAACAACTCACTTCAAGTTCATGTCTTCTGGTATATATTACAAGTCAGGCCAAGCTTTGGGCTCATTCTTTTGCTGGTGGTCATTTTCTCTGATAAGCATTGTAATAGCTGCTTGAGGGAAGGGTAGGAGGACCTTAGCTTCCAGAGTGCAACCAATTTTGATTGAAGAACTGAGGAATTCCCAAACGAGGTGGTCATTTCCAAAAAATTCATCTCTCATGATTTCTGCTCAAGGAAGGAAATGTAAAGAAACAGAAAAGCATGCTGATGAATGAAAATTCATTCAGATTCACCTAGGTAGCGCATGGACTTGTAGCTGCCATGTATCAGTCCAGGAGTGATGAGAGAGGTACTTCCACCCCCACTCACAACCCATGGAAAGAGGGATTTCCACTTCATAGGTCTCAGAGGGAAGAAGGAAAAGAGAAAGAAATATTGGAAGTTTCCTTTCCTTTTAACTGACACATTGCTTCACTACTATCACAGGGGCAGGAGAGAGAGGTGTATATCCCAAAGCAGTAAGATCTTAATCACTGTACTGGAATACATGGCCCAATAGGAATGGCCCACAATCCAGCCATTTCTATTGGGCGATGTGTTCACAGAGACTTGGGATATTATCACTGCATCCTTAAAATAAAATCTTGAGTACTTACAATTGAATTATTATTCTATGGAGATGTATGTGTGAGGTACTGGGAAAGGATAAAAAGAAACTTTCTGGAGGATTTGAGGAGTTGAATGTAGTGGGAAAAGTTTTGAAAGACAATAAATAAATGCACCTTTTACAGATTCTGGGCAAACAATTTGGGAGAACTGAGCTGCAACTCGTTCTTTTGAGACAACATTCTTTGTATGTAACAGATGGGTCATCATTTCATATATTCTGTCCTTTGCATTTTAAAATGCTCATGATTGCTAAATTCATGATATGATAGGGGTTCATCAGTAACAATATCCCAGGTCTCTGTGAATGGGGCTATTTAAGCTGGGTTTATATTTGAACACAAGTAATGAGGGGTCTGGCACATGTATGTAGAATGACATATCTCCAGAAGGAGAGATTGGGAGGTCTGGTTCTGGGAGAACTATGATTAAGTGCAAGGTAAGTTCCCTAAAAGGATTATGGAGAACACGTAGACATTTTCTAACTTATTCCAATTGGTTAATGAAATGTCAAGAGGAGACTCTTTGGACTTCAGAAGCATTCAAAAAGAATTATCAGTGTACCTACCATCTCTCCCTCATTCACTTCTGGGGAATTTCAATGACTCCTTCCCTCTGGTGAAGGAAATAGAATTGAGGAGTTTAGAAAAGTTGGAAGTGCAAGCCACAGGAATCTATGTCAGGGCCCAGGCTAAGTGTTGCAACCAGTCCATCCATGAGAAACAAGGAGTGAGCTTCAGGGTGACTTTTGGGTTCATTTGCAAGCGGAAGCTGAGATGAGGTCTTAGAAGTTGCCTTTGGACATAAGCTTCATGGGACAAATGCTATGTAAAAACTGAGCTAACTTTTGAGGCAGCTTTGCTAGAGATTTAGAAATTACAGGGGAGATTATACCCCTGAGGAATTGTGGGAAATGTCTATATGTTTGTCCTTTCTATATCCTTAAAGAAAATATCCCTTTGTAAAAGTCAATCAATGTTAAATGGTGAAATGGAACTGGGATGCTAGTCCCAGGCTCCCTAATAATGGGGAGAAGGCTGAAACCAATAACAATAGGGAAAAGATACTTTCTGTCATGAGAGAAATCTAAACCAAAATTCCAGGCATGACCCATTTATTAGCACACACTAGCAATTGCCAATAAATGAAGTTAATGGCCTCTCAATGACCAAAGCCTCTGAGTGAGAACTGACAGGGACTTTTATAGTGATTAACAAGATGACAGAGCAAAATGTCCAGCAGCATAAATATATCTTCTTCTGATTGGCTAGAAAGCAAAAACCTCTCATATCAGCTTGATATTTGGACCTCCTCTTCTGAAATCTTATAACCACAAACAAAACATGTGACAGTATCATGACAGACAGTATCGGTTCTTTCTCTGACTGTGGATAACTTGCTTCATCATGAGTCTTTTAGAATTGTCTTGTGTCATTGTATGACTGAGAATAGCTAAGCCACACAAAGTTCTTTGTTGTACAGTTTTGCTGTTAACTGTGTACAACATTCTCCTGGTTCTGCTCACTTCACTTTGCATTACTTCATGTAAGTCTAGGTTTTTCTGAAATCATTCTGCTTGTCATTTCCTATAGCACAATAATATACCATCAGAATCACATACCATTCACTTGCAAACAGAAGCTGAGATGAGATCTCATCTAGCATAGAAGTTGCCTTTGGACATGAACTTCATGGGACCAATGCTACAAAAACAGAGCTAAGTTTTGAGTCAGCTCATTTAGTCATTCTCCAATTGATGCGTATCCTCTCAATTTCCAATTCTTAGTCACCACAAAATAGCTTGATCAAGTCTTAACAAAATAGAATTAAAAATCAATTTTCAGTTCTCAATTCCTCCCATTGATTCTTGGGGACTCATTCCTCCCATGAATCATTTAGCCTGATTAAAGTCACAAAACAAAGCGTAGTAAAAAAAAAGTATGTCTGTCACTCCATAATGTTTAATAAAGTTGAAGTAATGAATGCTGTGAATAAGAAATTTGAATTATTGTGAACTGCTATGAGTTTCTTGGGCATTAATTTATTAAAACCACAAGGCAATTATGCCTCGGGCTAGGAAAGACCTATGATATGTCACAGGTCCCTTGACAAACTCATGTAGTAAGCTAGTATCTCTGCTAATTCTAATACTGTAACCCTTATAAATGGGAATAGAAACTAAAGAAATTTTATGTCCAGTATTCTACTTAAACCGATTAATTTCAGAGGGGATAAGTCACCTAAACCATCAGACTTAATCTTTTTTTTTTTTTTCATTTTTAACACAGTTTATAACAGATAAAACAATTCAAACTTTTGGTCAGGTGATACTTCTTTCTAAAGCATTTACAATATGGACCACAAAAGCAGACTTAATCTTATAACAATTTACTCTTTGGTCTTTGACATCATCCTTGACCAATACATTGACAAATTCCATTGGGGTAGGTCCTCTTCAATAAGTAAGTCTTACAGAGACAACAGCACATGGAGAAGGAAGGGAAGGGTGAACATTAAGTCTCCTTCCTAGTAACTCATTCCCAATGTCTATTTCATCAGCATATTATACCTTAGGGCTTAGATAGTTCATGCAGTCATCTGGTTTCTGAAAATAGCTCCTCTTGGGCATTCTGGAATAGGCTTGGCCTCAGAGCAGCTCTGAATGGAGGAGCTTTTCCTAGAAGATCTACTTCTCTGGTTTAGGCTACTTTCAATATTTCTTAGATGTTTTTGCTATGATCTTTTGCAAAACAGACCTTATTATACTTCAGTACAGCTACCTACATCTGATTTTTTTCAATAACCAGCTCAGGCATCAGGAACCCATAATTCACCTAAAACTTCTGAGAATTTGTTTTACACCTCACCAACTGTTACCTAAACCTTGCAGCTGATATGGACACTGCTATGAACAGGCTAAAAGGAGAATCTTATTTATTTATTTTTATTTTAGACTTAAACACCAGAAAAGAATAGAGAAAAGAAAAAAAATATCATAAACTTAAATACTGAAACTTGAATATAAAGTAAGAAAAGAAGAACATGTCATGTGCATAGGAGAACATAAGAGAGGATTTAAAATATGTAGTGATAAATTTTCATTTCGAAAAAGCCTTAAAATAAATACTACATGTTATGTTGAGAGCTCTCCATTTTTTCTTTGCTTCCTTGTAAGTTTTCTTTTGTACTCTGCTGTGCACTTTTTACTTTGTTCTTTTTTTCCCTCCCCCACAAAGGCTGCAATTAAGTGCAGATATATTTAGAAAGAGATATAGATATATACATGCACATATATGTACGTACATACATGTCCTTCAGCCTTCTATATGGAGAGTCTGTTATACTTTGAGATTCAGAACTATCCTGGTATATTCATAATCTCCTTTGGTGCTGTGAATATTACCTGAGTGATACATTAGCCTACCCCCCTCAAGGATCTGTCCCTTATCCTCCCATTCCCATTGATCTGAACACCATTCTATACCACCCTTTAATCTATTCCCTCGCCTTCCCCTCTAGAGAGCCCTCCCTTATCCTCTCCCCCTCCCTATCCCCATTTTATTTCTTCTGAATTTAGAAGACTTATACTCTTCTAAAAATATATGTATTGTTCTCTCTTAAAACTATTCCCAATGAAAACAGGTTACCAGAACTACCAGCCCTCCTCCCCCATGTAATTCCTCTGTCATTTCTTCCTCTTGCACCTCATTTGTATAAAATATTTTTTTATCTGTTCCTAAATGGTTTTACTCATGTCATATTCAGATCTACCCTGATCTTCCTTACAAACTACCCAATTACTAATGACAATCTTAAACATATGTTTCACATTTTATATATGGAAAAGGTAAATAGTCTGTCCTTATTGAATCCTTGAAATCAGTATGTACCTTATATTTATCTTAGCTCTTGTATGTCAAATCTTCTATTAAGTTCAGATTTTTGTTGTTTTGTTTTTTTGTAACAAAATCCTGAAAGTCTGACAGTTGATCAAATGTCCTTTTTTTTTTTTTTTGTCATTCAGGATTATACTTAACTTTGCTGGGTATAAAATTTTCAACCACAACCCCAGTTCTTTTGCTTTTTGGTATATAGTGTTCCAAGACCTGTAGTTCTTTAGTGTCTCCATTGCTAGGTCTTATGCGATTCTGATTGTGGCACCATCATATTTAAATTATTTTTTTTCTTGTTCTTAGTATTTTATCCTTGAACTGGGGGTTTCAGAATTTGACTATAATATTCCTATGAGTTTTCCTCATAGGATCGCTTTTCAGTGGTGATCTATGCATTTTTTCTATTTCCACTTTTCACCTTTGTTCTAATGCTTCAGGACAATTTTCTTTAATTATTTCTCTTATTATTGTATCAAGATTTTTTTTTTAATCATAGCTTTATGTTAGTCTGATTCTGCTTATTTTTTTCTCTTCTCAATCTGTTCTCTACATCAGTTGCTTTTCATTTTCTCTTCTATTTTCAAAAGAATAATCTTGAAAAGAAATCCATGAGGGCCTGACTTGTAAGATGAGCCCTTCTAGATAAAGATTACTATTTATCAAAGTGGACATAAGCTAGAATGCATGAAAGCAAAACCTTCAATTCAGAAGTCAGGACTCTGAAACTCTTTAAGTTAAGCTTCAAAAATAAATCTCCACTCCATTCAACTTTGGAAATTTTTTTATATTTTATGTTACATCATTTTATATTACATCTTCATCTCACATCTTTGTCCTTAGGAGGATATTATCACAAATCAGCTTCAAAAAAATGAGGTCTCCAAAACCTATTCTCATATATAAACATACAGTTCTTAAGGGGGTGATAAACTCAAACAATATTTAGTTGGTTAGGATATGAAATTGATATTACTATTGGTATTTTAGTGTTTTTAATATGAGACCTCAGTAACATAGATGTCTTAAGTGTTCACCTGCTGTGACATAGAAATTTGCCATAAAAGGAAAAAGGAGAAACATAACTATAGTAAGAGGAATATACTCCCCACCCCCAGTTCTGTTTTAATCTAGGTTAGAGTCATAACTGAGAACCAATCATGTAGCAAAGCTCCACCATATTCACAGGGTAGCAAGCCAGGCTCAGAAATAACCAGGTGGAAAAATTTCATGTCCAGAGAAGAAATATCACAGTGGGAAGCTGAGTCAAGAGTCTCCTACTTTCACCTTCAAAAGGTCATCCTTTCAACTGTTCCAGGCACAGACATTCACCTATAGAAGGCCTCAGACTGCTTCATTTGAGTAGCACTGGCATTTCCTTTGCAAAGATGAACTATTGGCTTCACAGCAATTTAGACAATATCTGAAATCAAAATTTGAAACAGTATTGAATTAAAGTCCCATGAGATTTAATCTTAAATAGTAAAAATTCAGTGATCTCCATTCAGGGCTAGAATAGTTAATTTTGTTTTCATAATTACAAAGCATCATAAAGTTACTTTTATACTCTAAGCAAACTTGTAAGTTCTCCCATACCTTCTCAGAAAACCAATGTAACATTTTAGGCCTAAGATATGTTTGGTAACTATCTATTATTATTTATTTCAAGTAAACATATCAAAGTTAATGTGAAAAGTGCTGGGTCAGGAGTCAGAAAATTCACCTTCATGAGTTCAAATCTTACCTCAGACTCTAGGCAATTCTCTTAACCCTGTTTACCTTAGTTTCCTCATCTGTAAAATGAGCTGGAAGATGGAAATGGTAAACCAGCATCTTTGCCAAGAAAACCTCAAATAGGGTCACAAAGAATAGGACACAACTGAACAACAAGATCAATAGTAAGTATAAAGTGCTATTGCAACAAAGTGCCAGAGAAGCTAACACTGCTTTCAAATAGCTTTAAAATAGCTTTTAAAACAGACTACCCCCTTCTGACCTAACATATTCAGTACCTTCCAAAGTTAAGTAAAATATTTTATTCAAATAAATTTTTAGAATATTCATTACAGTTTCAACAATATGTTGAGTGGCCAGTTTACTGACAACCAGGAAAGACACTATTGTTTGATTAAAGCACTTGACATAACTTCTGTTTAATAAAAGTTATTCCCTTTAGTTATCCTTATTACATTTAAAAACATTATTTTCTATGGAAGTGTTTTGCATGACTACACATGTATAGCTTATATTGCATTGCTTGCCTTCTCAATGGGGGAAGGAGGAAAGAAGGGAGAGAAGTTGGAACTCAAAGTTTTAAAAACAAATGTTAAAAATTGTTTTTAAATGCAACTGGGAAATAAGCCATACAGGCAATGCAGTATAGAAATCTATCTTGCCCTACAAGAAAATAGAGGGGAAAGGGAAAAATGTGAAAAAAAGGAGGGATTGGGGGAATGGATAATCAGAATGCATGCTGTCTTGGAGTGGGCAGAAGGGAGAGATGGGGAGAAAATCTGGAACTCAAAATCTTGTGGAAGTGAATGTTGAAAACTAAAAATAAATTAATTAAAAAAGAAAAAAATATATTATTTTAAAATACTTTACCTTCATATGTATAAAAAAATCTCTATTTTAAATATCTGTATATTTGAGATATTTGCCTCTGATTTACTTAAACAATTAAGTCCACAAAACCTTCTTGCAAATTGAAGTTTACTTACTTTTAAGATGGTCACAAGACTTTCTCTTTTCCTGGAGGCAGTTCTCTAGAGCCAGATAAATTTAAACTGCTTACTCCTGAAAATTCACTGATACTCAAAAGCTATTTGCAGTTTCAATTCCTCTTTTTACTGACTCTTGCAAACAGGCTCAATTTCCCTTTTTTCTCTTCCCTCTTTAAAACAGTAAACTTGTTACTCCCTGGGGAAAGACTGATTAAAAGTTGATCTATTTTTCACTTTTCAGTCTCTAGACAGATTTTCTCTGTAGATTCACTATTCCTCTTTTCTTTAAAATACCGAACTAAAATGTTTGATTAGAACTTTAAAATTATGATAATATTTTCTAATTTCCAAATCAAGAAAATTGTATTTTTAAGTTCCTAACATTTCATACACAATAGTTTTATAATAAGAACATATACTTATAATATTAATTTTTGACATTCTAAATTGATTACATTCAAGGCCAATGGGGAGAAATCTTTATCAAATTATACTTTAAAGACAAAACTTATTTTTGCAGTTTTTAAACATATTTCCTGATGTCAAATATTGGACGACAACTTGGAAATTAAGCTTCAGAGCAATAATCCATATCTAATATTCCCCAGAGCTAGTTTTATCTTAAGAGTTTGTTCCTTGAATCCTTCTTCTTTGTGTAATACCTATTCCATAAACATGCTCATATCTTCTTTTTGCAATTCTTAACAACATGACCTTCTTTCAGACAGTAGAAACATCTAACCTTGGTCCTAGACTTAGATTTTTCTTTTTCTTTATATTTTCCTTCATAGACTACTGGCTTGTTGTTTTTAACTCATTAATTCCTTTCTCACATCACCCAGGGCAATTCTTTAAAAAAAAAAAAAAACCTTCCTAATTTCTGATTGAGACTGATCGACAATGCTAAGTTAATAATTCAAGCATCACATGAATCACTCGTGTTTAGATCTGTATAATGCTTAGCATTTTTGCACAATCTATTTTTTAAAAGCAGTTAGGAGTTCTTCTGGAAATTGAAAAATAGTTCAAATTCTAGAATGGACAGTACAAGTGACCATAATCTAAAAAATTTAGTTTTGAGAGTTCAACTAAATGTGGGTTTATAATTTCTAATATTTAAGATCAATCTTACTAAACTACTTAAAACTAAGGATTAAGTTAAGTTTCACTCACACTTAAGTTGCTCCTTGATTTAAACAAACATCTTTCCTTTCATGGTTAAGAACAGGGGTGTAGAACCTATGAACTTAAGGCCACACATGGCCTTCTAGGTCCTTAAGTAAGACCTTTCGATTGAATCCAAATTTTATAGAACACATCTTTTTATTTTTTTAATACATTTTTTTATTTTTTATTTTATTTTTCAAATAAATGTATTTACAATACCAAAGGCTAAAATAAGTTTCGATGAAAATATTCTTCCAAAATGACTGAAACAATTAGAACATTAGTAAGCCATAATGCCTTAATTGATAACTGCTATGCTATTTACTTGGTTCTAACTTCTCTGGGCTGACTGGCCCATTACCACACGAGACTGGTTGGTGAGGATTTATGGACGTCAAGTAAACCATTCTGTTCTCAGCTTTTGTCAACAATGCTCTGTATTTCTCTTTGAAGTAAAATTTGTGAATAGTTGCACAGCTTAACAATATTTTTAAATTCTATCTATTTAACAGCCCATCATGTCAAAAAAAGACCAAGAGAACACTGAAGGAAGAAAATAGATCTTTTAATGAGGATTGGGAATTGCAATATATCTTGTTTCTGCTAAAGATAAGATGATTTACTTGCTTTGTGATACTGCAATATCAACATTTAAAAATTCAGTGCTCACCAGCATTGTAACACTCACAAGAAATGCAAATATTTTAAATTAGAGGGAGAGGTGTGAAAGGTTGTAATGCAGCAATTAAAAGATGAAAAGCAAAAGCACAGACAGTTCTTTCAAGCAGTAATAAGACCTGGAAATAATGCCACTGAAGCAACTTATCAAGTAGCTTATATACTTGGGGAAAAAAGGGCAGCCTTTCAGCGATGTGGAAATTGTGAAAGAATGCATTGTCAAAGCTGTAAGATGCTTAGACCCAATAATGTTTCAAAGTACAAACAATTGCCTCTTTCAAGGAGACTCATAACTAGGAGGCAGCATAAATTAGCCTTCTACTTAATAGAACAAATTCATGCAATACTTCAAAATGAAAATACATATTATTCAATCACTTTGGATGAATCAACTGATACTACTGATGGTGCAGGTTTTATATTTTATTCAGGTCATAACAGGAGATTTTCTATACTATGAAGAGGTACTCACTTTGGGCACTCTTGCAAACAGAACCCGGGGAAGGGGTATCTTCACCAGCTTTCAAGATAAATGTCATGAGGTTGGACTGAATCTGGTAAATTTAGTGAGTGTGTATACAGAAGGTGCGCCATCCGCGAGGAAACACGGAGGGTTTATTGCACAGATAAAAAAAGCATTAACACATCCAAATGCTCTCAATTCTTTTCATCATGTCTTGCATCAGCAAAATCTGTGTTGAAGCTACTATTTTAAGTGACACGTTGCAACAAATTATAGGTATTGTTAACTACAGTTGTGCAAACGCAACGTGACATCATCAGTTTCATAACTTGTTAAAGTTGAGTGATGAGGTATTCAGAGTGGATTTGCCATATCATTCTAAAGTGTTTGACTATCTCAGGGACAGGTTTTAGCCAAAATTTTATGTCTGCAAGAACAGATAGTTAAATTTTATGAAAAACAGAACCAGTGATGTGAATTATTGAAAGATTTCTATAGGAATGCCATATTTCTGTGTGATATCATGCTAAATCAAAATGACTTGAATATTTCTTTGTGAGGTAATACTAACTCTATATACGATATGTGGCCAAAAAAACCCAAGCATTTTTTTAAAAAAGGTATCTTTTTTCAAAACACTTCTTCAAAAAGAAATTTCAGATGAACCTTTTCCTCAGTTAGCAAAGGTCATTGGTGAGCAGGATGATATATGTGAATCATTTGAAGAATATGCAGCTATTATAGACCTATTAGTTGGAGAAAATTTCACTGACTCTGTGAATCACAGCATCACATTCAAATTAGCATTTCAACCTCATCTAGTTGCTATCACCAAGGTGCCTAAAGAACTACAGCTGGAATTGATTGCACTCTTAGTAGATGGCATTTTCAAGTCATTGTTTGATGCTAAGAAAGATTTACTTGAAACATGGAAAAATGCAGCAGAATACCCATGCCTTCAACAATATGTCCAAAAAATGCTTTCTTGCTTTCAACCACTTATTTCTATGAATCGACACTCTCCTACCTAACCCAAATCAAGACTCCCTTAAGGTCATAAATGACTGATACCCATCGAGAAGATCAACTGAAACTTGGACCTCCATGCTGCCACCAAATAGTCGAATACTTTCTAACAAAAAGCAGACACAACAAAGTCATTAGAAGGTTAGTTGACCTTAAAATTAACAAATAGTTTTCACTTTTTGAAATTATCAAGTACATAGTAGTTAAATTTTTATAAAATAATGTACATTTTTAAAATATATGTAATTGAAGTTTCTTGAACATGGCCTTATTTGATTATAGCTAAATATTAATTCAGCTTTCCAACATGAAAAGGTTTCCCACCTCTGGTCAAAGAGAAAGTGCAAATTGTAAACTGTCTTTGAAATCTTATTGAAGCTGATTTTTTAGTGGATAGAGCCCCAGCCCTGGAGTCAGGGGAACCTGAGCTCAAATTCCACCTCAGACTAACTGTGTGACTCTAGACAAGTCACTTAACCCTGCTTGCCTCAGTTTTCTCATCTGCAAAATAGCTGGAGAAGGAAATGGCAAACCACTCCAGTATCTTTGCCAAGACAATCCCCAAAATGGGATCATGGAGAGTCAGACACAACTGAAACAGTGCAACAATGACAAAAACCCTCCCTTACTAGAATTATAAATTCTGTCTGTATGTAATCTATTTTTTTTCTAAAAGAAACTACAATTTTGAGGTACCACAAAGACACAACATCTACAAACATAATAAATTCATAATTTCAACAAGCAGTAAAGAACCTACATTTTAGTCATATATTTTAATACCTAGTTTAGTTTAAAATTTCATAAATTTTTGCAAACTGGGAACAAAGATTTTTACCAGATATGTGTAGCCAAATGTATAAAGACATGGTTTCAAGGATTACCCTGGAATAAGAAAAGCAGGGCTTCCTGTCAGAGTCTAATCATTCAAAAGGGGTCCCTGTCCAAGGGGTCACGTGGTTTGGTTGATTCTCCTGGCCTTTGCCTCCAGGAGCCTAATCACAAACCTGGCCCTTAGATCATGAATCTAAATAAAGTCCTGGAAGCCCTAATAGGGGATCCCTCTTGGTTGTCCAAGGCAATCAATTGATAGCCCTTGATTTTGAGGCTGCTATCACAGCACGAAGCTCAAGACAGCCTCAGGGCAACTGCTACCAATCTTAGTGTCAGAACTAGAGGACAATTTATGTCTAAGACCAGGGAAAGGTCAGTTCACTCTACTAATACACAAGGAGCAGCAAAGAGAAATAAATCTAGCTTGATTAAGTTTTAACAAAATAGGATTAGAAATCAATTTTTCATTTCATACCCAAAGCGCCTTTAAGTACTTAGAGGAGTAGATTTAGCTGACCTGGCCTTGACAAAAAGGGCCAGAGCAATCCATATTACACAAAGAAAGTTGTGGAGTTTTGTTTTGTAGTGCATTTTTCCACCCTCCCTTTTTTTACGGGCAAGTTCAACACATTTACATGTATAATTATGATGATTCTTTATTTTTTCCTCCAATAAATTCTAACAGGTTTTTCCCCCTCTTCTTTTAGAAGTAAAAATAAAGAAGACAGAAATCAGCTTTAAGTATCTCCACATAATATATCTTGGAACGATTTGATCAAAGACTTAATCCTACCTGTTCCTCTTCATGTCTAGAGAAGAATAATGAGGTCTTGTCCCTTTTCCTTTTGTAATCATATATATAGTAATGTATATTATAATAATTATATAATAACATATACACACATATATATGTGGTGTAAATATACACACACACATTTTTCCTTCTCCCAAGGCCCTTAGGCCACTCTTGTACCTAACTCTTGGTTTCAAACCCCAACCCCCTCATAGACCTGGTCCAGTTTCTTGTTTACTTTATTCCACTCCTACTACTCTAATCTTCTTCCTCCTTTTTTTAAACATTACCCTGCCTAAGCCAAATACAATCAAGAATCATCATAGCTCAAATTTCCCCAACACTCTTCTCTACTTTAAAATGATTTTCCCTAGCACCCTGATACAAAAACATAGTAGGCTTCCCCAGTCCTCCTTCTGACCCAGGTTCACCCCTTTGCTTACTTTCCTTCCCTCGGTTATTTTTTCATCTTTTTCTTTTTAACGTGTGAACCGCAGCTTGTCTTTCTCTGTTCCCTCTCTGACTATTGCACAGGGTAGCTACTCTAGAAATTCAATACTATCTTTTCCCTTTTTCATAATATAAGCACTGGAGCACTGGACAAGTTTTACTTGCCTACAGAGATTTCCTTGATAAGATTTTTGTCCCATTCTGGTTCAGTTAACTGGAATGTATAGAAGTTATCAATTCTATTAAAAGTACAGTTCCCCTGGAATATTATGCTCAGATTCAAAGAGTGTTATTTTGGGTACATACCATTTTGCTTTGCTTTTAAGTATATCAGATTCTAATCTTTGCTTTCCTGTCACGTTGTTGATGTGCAGCCTTCCCTGAATATGATTGGGTTTCCCTCATGTGTAATCAATCTCTCTCTTCCTATATTATTTCAATAATTTTTTTATCTTACTTGGGAACTCTAGAAATTACCAATAATATTTCTGTGTATTTGATACTTAGGGTTTTTCTCTGTGGGTTATATTGATCTGGACTTTGCTCTCTGCCTTCCATGTCTTTTGAAGTTATAACTTTTGTGATTTCTTAATGTGTTGTATACAGGCTTTTTCTTTGATTATACTTTTCTGAGACATGAGTGACTTTTAGATTGTCTCTTTATGCCTTTATTTCCCCATCTATTGGTTTTTGTTGTTGTTGTTATTCAGTTGTCCAGTCCTGTCACACTCTTTGTGACCCCATGGACCACAGCACAACAGGTCCTTCTATCCTCCACTATTTCTCAAAATCTGTCCAAGTTAGTTTTCTTTGTTTCCATGATACCATCTATCCATCTTATCCTGCTATCCCCTTTTCCTTCAAGTTTTCTCATCATCAGAATCTTTTCCAGTGAATCACATCTTCTCATTTATGTTGCCACAGTATTTAAGCTTCAGCTTCAATATTTAACCTTCCAGGAATAGTTTGAATTAGTTTCTTTAAGTATTGACTGATTTGCTGTCCAAGAAATTTTCAAGTCTTGTCTTGCACCACAATTCAAAAGCATAGCTTTTGTGGTGCTCCACTTTCCTTAGAGTCTAGCTTTCACAGCCACATCTCTAACATTGCTATTGGAGTAGTAGTGATGTGGATAGAAACAGTACCCTAAGAGTTAAAATATTATTGATTGACTTTGTGAAGCCCTTGGTGCCCTAAAGTCTCCCCTTACTACAACTTCCCCTTATCCTGGACCATAAGATTCCCTGTCCCAATCCTGGGGACATCCTGGGAAATGGGATTTCCTTATCTTGTGTTATTCATAGTCCTCACCCAGTGCCTTTATCTTGTAAGACTTCATCTTGCAAGATTTACTCTAGATCTCCAACCCCCACAAGGAAGTCCTAAAATCATCCTATACAAGTCAGTTCCTTTTCCTAAACCATTGCCTTTGTTTAGCTCCTTGCTAAATTTCAAGCCTGCTGCTTTTGCATCAATAAAGCTCTCAATGGCTACAGAGAAGGTCTAAGTGAATTCATTCACATTTTGAACCAGCTCTCCCATCTCTCTCTTCAACAGCAGTAGTAGTGGTGGTAGTAGTAGTAGTAGTAGTAGTAGTAGTAGTAGCAGTAGTTTTAAGAATAGATCAATCATGTTTTTCCATTTTTTTCTGTCGATTTTGATCTAACATTTCTTGTATCAGTGCATTTTTTCTCCATTCTCTTTTTTTTTGATAGCTAGTCTTTTGCTAAGGTTTTGCAGCCTGCAAAATCCTTTTAAGTTTTTTCATTAAAAGTTCCAATTTGACTCCTTATTTCTTCCTTGACTTGTGTTATTGGGCCATATAAATTCTCTAGGTATTATTTTGGTCATTCCATTCTGTCTTCTACCATTCTTGTTTGCAGATTCTTTCTTTCTTCAGTTTCTATCCTGGGACTCTATTACTCCCATGGAATTATTTCATTATATTAGTAGTTTTCTTTTGCTTGGTCGGTTCTTCATTCTCTCTAATAATTAGTTTGGTCTTTTTTTCTTACAGAACCTTTATTCCTCAATTTCTTGCTGTTGAATTGTGGGGCAGTTTGACTAAATTATTGCTGAAGGGGTGCTACAGTAACCTATTTTGGCTGATAAAAGTCCACCCACCTACAATTATTCCAGGTACTCTTGTGTTTCTGTATATATTCAGAGTCATTTCTTAACTATTTTCACATTATGTCTTCTCCACTCCAGTAATCAGTCACCCCTCCTCCTCTACCTCCCAACACTGGAAACCACCCCTGGGAAATCAGGCTCTAATAGGTGAACTTTCACCTTTCTTTGTTCAGAATCAGGTCTCACTACCACTTCTTGGCCCCCTATATGCTCCTATTCCCTTTTATTGTTTTCCTTTATGTATTGTTTTCCTCCATTAGAATCCAAAATACCAAAGGGTAAACATTGTTTTGCTTACTTGTATTTGTATTCCCGGTGCTTTGCCCAGTGTTTGTCGAGTAGTACGCACTTAATAAATACTGTCTCTGTCTCTCTGTGTGTATCTCTGTTTCTCTCATTGTCTCAGTCTCTGTGTTTGTGTCTCTGTCTGTCTGTCTATCGCTCTCTCCAAGAGTACAGGACCTTGAGGAGATGAAGGTATATAGGTACAGAGCAGAGAGCAGGGATTGAAAAGCAACAATAAATATTGGGGTGATAAGACTGTTGGTACTGGATGTCTTTCATCTGTTGTTAGACCTTAATGGTCTTCTGTCTCTGTAATCACTGCCACTACCAGCATATATACCAGCATACATGCATCACTTCCATTTGAACTGTCTTAATAAGATTCTGAAGATCATCTGGAAAGATAAAATACCAGAAATTGAGGTCCTTTCTCAAGCTAAACTGCCAAGCATTCAAACTCTTCTGCAGAGAGTGCAACTCTGATTGACTGGCTATAATATTTGAATGCAAAATGAACACTTTCTAAAAAGACAATTTTATGGAGAAGTCACAGAGGGCAAGTCTTCACATGGTGGTCAGAAGTAGTGATAGAAGGACGCTGTCAAGATCTCTCTTAAGAACTTTGGAATTACTTGTGTGACATGGGAGACACTGGCACAGTACATTCAGCATGCCATGCCCACATCAGAGAAGGTGCTATGCTCTATAAGCAAACCACAATTGAAAAAGCCCAAAGAAACATAAGATGTGCAAATTTGGAGAATCTACCCCCAAATGTTCACATGTGCCTGACCTGCGGTAGAACATTAGAAGCTTGTATTGGTCTGATCAGTCACTGTCCAACACACTGTAACTTGACTCTAGCATAGTGATGTCATTTTGGTCCTTTTCGGGAACAAAAGACAACAATGACCACACACATCCCTGAAGTGTGGGAGCAAAGTATAGTGGGGCAGGGTGCAGAATGAAACGGAGAACTGATCATACAGGGAGGAGACCCTTGGAGTTGTTTTACTCCACCTATTGCTAGTGAATAAGCCTTCTCCTGACTAAATGCTGTGATGGGAATTCCTCGACACTGAGCTTAGAGGATGTGGGGGAGGGGCAAGCAAGCAAGATTTAAAGCAGGGCAAGGAGTAGATCGTGCAGCCTTCTGTTATTGTTTTTCCCCTGAGTAATCACCTAAAAGTATTTTCTTTTCTTTAGATTTTTTTTGGGGGGGGGGTTTCTTCATTTGTTACATTTCTTAGTGTTTTGAGGTGGTGAAGGAAAGTTCTGTATGACTATAACTTTCCACTCTGACATCTTACCGTAAAGTCTGAGTTACCTAGGGTGTAGCAGAGTATTAGACAAATTCACTTGTTCTCCTAGTAGGCAAGCTATAATAATGATAATTATTATTGCTGTTGTCATTATCATTATTATAACCATTATTTATATAGCACTTTAAAGTTTGCAAAATATGTTAAATGTATGTTAAGCTCATTTGATCCTTACAATAACCCTGTGAGGTAGGTTCTAGTATTATCTTCATTTTACAAATGAGGAAATTGAGGCTGATTGAAGTTAAGTGACTTGCCTAAAGTGACACAGCTAATAAGTTTCTGAACTTATGTTCTTCTAAATCTAAGTTCTATGACAGAGGGGACAATTTGTTGGAGAAGGTAGGATAAAGTGGGATTGCTTGAGCAGGTAAATTAGCCTTGATAAGGAGTTAAGGCTACTTTATCATGTGAAATAGGGGTGAAGGGGGAGAAAGTGGCAGAAGGGATCTGAGTGATGGGAGATGAGGAAGAGGTGAACAGAGGGAATTAAGAGTGAATGCCCTCAATTCCTTTCTGTAAAATATGAAGCAAGGTTCTCAGCTGAGAGAATGGGAGGAGTCATGGTTGGAGGAGGGATGAAAAGGCTTGGAAGAGCTCTTGCAGGAGAGTAGGATAGGGAGTCGATTAGAGAGGTATTAGGAAGGTCAAATTGCTTAGCAACACTGAAGGTCCAGTGAGGCTATGTAACAAATTTGTAGTGAACTCAGAATGGTTGCATGATTTTCTCCACCTTTATTCAGACACTCGTGTAGGCATGAAAATGATCTAAGGCTGAAGCTTGAATGGGCATCCTCAGCAATATTATAAGGGGGCTAGGGATTTAAGAGAAGAGAACAGTGTAAAGCTAAATTGGTTCACAAAGGAGTCAAGATGGAAAGAAGAGAGAGTAGTTAGTGCAGGGAGATGGCCTGGGAAAGAACTGAGGAGTCATGGGATTGGAGGTCACAGTGAGGATGGAAGAGAAGACAGAGGGAGAGGTAAAAAGTCAATAGATTATAGTCAGATAAATGGCCATTTTTGTGTGTGACTGATGTGGGATGAAGGAGTAGCTCATGGGAGATAAGTAGATTGATGAGCTAAATGGTTAGGGTATTTGAAGGAGAATCAATATGTATGTTGAAGTCCCCTAGTATGAGGGCAGGAATTGGGGAGGAAAAATAATTGCAATCTAGCTATCAAATTCATTGAAGAAGACCTGGGGGGTCTATAGACAATGGCTATCATGATTTTGATTGGGTGGTAGATATGAATTGCGTGAATTTCAAAGGAAGAGTGGTTACTGAGTAAAAGAGGAAGGGAGAAATTTGGACATGGCAATGGAGAGCAAGAAGTATTCTAACTCCCTCACCTTGACCAGTAAGTCAATAAGAATGAATAAAGGTTTATCCAGCACTGAAAAGGGTAGCCAGAAAGGCTATATCATCAGGGGAAAGCCAGGTTTCAGTAAGAGACAGTACATGGAAGGAGTGGAAGAATAGATTTAAGGTGAAGGGAAATGTGTTACCTATGAGGGCACAGTGGAAGACCTGGGTAGAGTTAGGATGAAATGTTGGGGAGGGAGGGTTGAGGGAGATGAAAATGAGGAATCAAGTAATAGGGGGTACTGAGTGTGGTTTGGACAATGATCTACAGGAGTTCAGAGTTGCTGAGATATGAAGGGTATGACCAAGTATGAGTATGTTCATCATTTAGTAGAGGACATCATTCTAAAGGAGTGATGCCCTCTACTCTCATGTGAAAAGAAAAAAGATTAAACTAGATTTTCTTGGCCTCATTGGGCTGAACTAGAATCAATGGGTAGACATTTCAAAGAAGCAAATTTACACTTAATTTAAAATTTTATAACACAGCTATATCAAGTGAAATGGTTGGCTTCAGAACACAGTGGATTATCCTCATAATAGGTGTTTAATTGAAACTGACTGATCACTTTGGCTGAAAGACAGATTGGGTCGAATTCATTGGGGCAGGACCTGGCATGTGGGCATTTTGGGGTCCATAGCACCCTAAACCTCAACAACATTCCATATAAAGAACTTAGACAGAGTTTTTCTTGACCACAAAGTTGATCCTCTATGATGTCATTTGCCTCTAGAGAGGAAATATAAAAAGGGACAAATGTAAAGTCCTACTTTTGAGAAGAGATATAACTAGGATGAAATGACCAGAGATTTCCCTCATATTTAAAAAGTGCTGTCAACACTTTGAGTATTTCATCAGCATGCAAACAATAGAGTTTACCTCCTAAATAGAAAGGATAATGAGTGAAAATAAGAAGCTAACAGAAGATGAGCAGAAGAAAATTGTTCCTGCCCCATAATGTTATTTTATATTTGGGCACACAAAGTCCTCACACCTTTCACTTACAGCAGTCCCTTGAACAACAACCTGTGTCCTGAAGTCTTTTTCTCCATCTTCCCTTTCTTCTAAGCCTTGGGAATTGGTAGTGGTACTTGCCCTAGGCACAAAAATTCCTAGTTATGCATGTGGGTTAAAAACAATTATCTTTAGAAGTACCATAATGGGAAAGGCATTGCTAGATGGTAATTTTATGCTAGACAGGTAGGTGACAGAGAGCAGTAAGGTGACACAGGGGATAGAGTTCTAGGCCTGTAGTCAGGAAAACTCATCTTGCTGAGTTCAAATCTGACCTCAGACATTTACTAGCTGTGTGACCCTGGGCCAGTCAATACTGTTTGCCTCAGTTTCCTCATCTGTAAAATGACCTGGAGAAGAAAATGGCAACCTGTTCCAGTGTCTTTGCCAACAAAACCCCAAATGAAGTCATGTAGAGCCAGACACAACTGAACAACAACAAACAACAATTTTCATGAAAAAGATCTGGGTGGGTTTTTTTTGGATTTTCAAGTTCAACATGAGTCAACAGTGTGATATAACAGCCAAAAAAGCTAATATAATACCATCTTAGGCTCTATTAAGGAGACATGAGTGTGTCCAGGGAGGTGACAGTCCCATTATTCTTGTTTTAGTCAGACCAAGTTTAGAGTACTATGTTCAATTCAGGATACCCTAGGCCTGTCTTGAAGTATTTGAAGGATTTTCCTGTGGGAGTTGGATATGATCGAAAAAAGAACTGAACAGACAAACCTGTGGAGGTGTGGAAGCTGCTGTGCTTTTGTACATGAGGAACTTAATGCCTTCTTGCCCCAGGATCCATATCATTGGGAAATTTCATTTTCCTGAAAGATTAAGTCAGCCGTGGTACTCACATCTCCTTGATGTCCTTTGTAACTCTGATTACACCCTCTGACTAGAGGGTATTTCCATGAACTCCAACACTTCCACTAAAGGAAGGAGCCTAGCAGTCTTTTCCCCTTCTCCTTTTCAGCTTCCCCCAGTTACACTATTAGCACTGTGCCTGGCACATAGTAGGAGCTTAATAAAGATTTAGTGACTAACTGAACGGAAAGTGATTATATTTGTTTTATTTAGTCTTAGATGGCAAAACTAGGGACAATGGATTGAAATCTTCTAACAATTAGGGCTATTCAAAAGTAGAGGCTCTTTGGTGAGTTTTCCCTGCTCCCTAGAAATCTTTATCTGAAGGCTGTTTGACCAACCCTTTATGGGGGATTTTAGAGAAAGGATTCTTATTCAAGCACAGGTTATATGAGAATGTCTTCTAGGTCTACCTTCCAATTCTAATTTTCTGTTATTTAGTCAGATACTATAACTAAGCCTCTAAGAGCAGCTGTCTGGCCTGAAGTCTTCCCCAGGTAAGTGGGATTTTTTGGGGGGTGAGAGGCAGAGGAAGGGGAAGGACAGTGGTGAAGATCATAATTATACCTTTAGATCCAACTACTAGATGTCACAAATGGACTATGTTAAAGCCTACTATAAGTATTTAATGTATTCAGAGTCTTGCTACCCACCCCCACTCCCAGCAATCTCCTCCCTCTTCCTGGCTGCTTGAAATTCCTTTAACGGGAAACAAAGCCTTTCATTTCTCTGTGATAGATTAAAGGCTTAAGTCTGGGGGAGGTAAACACAATTTAAATGTATTTCAGTTCTGGCTTAAATAAATGATAAAAGTTTCTTTTTAAAAATAGTGGCTAGAAAAATTAAATTAAAATTAATTTATTTGATTAAATTGAATTTTAAAATTGATTAGAAAACAAAAGGAAGCTGAATATCTGAAAGGACACTGACAAAGGGAACATACAATTCAAAAGGGGAGGCTAAAGTAGCCAATCAATCAATGAGCATTTATTAAGTTCCAACTATGTGCCAGAAATACACCAGGCTCTGGGGATACAAATAAAATAAGTACTCACAGACCGTGCTTAATTCACACTTTAGCTTCAGGAAAGCTCTGTTTATATATATAAGTTGCTTTGTGAGAAAGTATAAGAACACAGTGTAAGAAAACAGCCTTTAGTCCAAAAATATAACTTCTACTGCCTGTCATTGTGTTTGAAATTTAACCATTATAGCTTCATTCCTTTGAGTGTTGAGCCTTTTGTTGTTGTGGTTTTTGGTCTTCATAAAATTCCCCTAATAAAACATAAAAATTTTTCGAAGAAGTAACACCTCATTTAGAGAATCTTCTGAAAACAGAGCTTTGTAGATGTCCAGGGGAACAAAGAAGGCCAAAAAATACCAGGTATACTGTAAAAGGAGGTAGGAAAACTTCCCTTGCATGAGAGTTCTACTGAGGACCCATTCATTAAATAACTTAATCTCATAATACTTCATTTAGCTTGTCACAGAGTCATACAAAATTCAACATTTTATGTTTGGTTCCAATTGCAATTTTTTTTAATGGAACTTGAGAATTGGAAGGGACCTCAGATTTATTCCTTCATCCTAGAATAGAAAAGTTCTTCTCAAAGTTTCTAAACTCCACTTTTTTTTTCAATTCAACTCACAGAATTTCCCTGAACAAACCCCCCCACCCCTTGCTGGGCAAAATTCCCAAGCTCAGGTCCCCTGAACTATTTCTGTTCATTCTTTCCAAGCCATAATTTCCCTACAACTTCAGACTTCTTCACATTACCACCTCCTTTCCTCTTGGCCTATGACTTGATTTTCTAATATTGTCATTAATATGCCTAAATATCAATTATGATTAAACTATTTCTCTGCCATGAAGTCTAGAACTATGCTCAATTCATGAATAATTGGGAAGATGGAATTTTTCTATCCTCACTATCTTTCACTTAGCACTAAGGAAGTTAATAGCATTTTTATTGTATTTTTTAAAATGATCTTTCATTTTTAATTTCTCCTGCAGGGCTCCTATTTCTTCATGCAGGATGTGGGAAGGAATAGAAGGTTGGTATTACACTGATCCTTACCTTACCACTCAGGCTTTGGTGAAAGTCGATTTTCCCTTCCACTTTTGTTTTAAAAGCTGTGCTTGAAATCATTGCAAATCTGTCTCTCCACCATATCTCTGAAATAGCTGTTTACTTAGACAGCTGAACCCCTAAGTTCATTTAGAATTCTTTTCTATTTGACTCTAGATAAGCCAATTAATATCCCCTGCCTTTCTATTGACATCAGGTGAAAAGTGAGAAAGAACTGGAAACAAACTTTAATTTTCCTTTTTAGTGATTGGATATTAGTTCCATATCAGTGGTACTATTCCCCAGTTTCTGCAGGTTCCCTTAGATTCCTAAAATAAAATGCATGCATTATTCTTAACATATTATCTCATCAAATTATGGTTAACTTCAAATTTTTGCTTCCTTATGTGGCCCTCAGTCCAACTACAAGTCATGGGGAGTTCAGATGTTCTGTGGTCTGCTCCCTGAAATGACATTTTATCCTGAATTTAACTTCTGCAAAGATGAAATCCTTTCTTAATTAATGTTCTTTTAGCTGCAGTCAGCTTTACACAAAAAGCTGATGGTAAACACCATGAGCCTGACTGGATGTTTAACTGTGGAGTTCCTTTCTCCCCCCCACAAATAAAAAGTAATTCTAGTGAAGAAAATGTTATAGTTTGTCCTTAGTTCCGGAAGAGGAACAATGATATCACAAGGGTAATGTGGGAAACAAAGAAGTTATGTTTCTACAGGGTAAAAACTCCCAGTTTTGAGTGGTGACAGTTAATCAGAGTTGTGACCTAGCATGGTCAGGTAAAAAGGTCAGAAATTTGTATATAAACATATATACCCCACATAAAATTATCCCTTCATTTTCTGATCATGGGTCTTATGTTGAAATATGTTTGGGAGAGGGGAGCACACCAAAGAGTGATGTGTAGTGAGCATGTCAAAGATTTTGTGACCCAAAAGAGAATGGACCAATCCATCATCTTATGGGAGGATCTGTCCTAAATTAACATTATATGAATGTCCTCACTTCTGTATCCCTCCTTCCTCCTGAAAAGGGGGGTGGGATCCACTTTAGCCAAAGTGTTCAGTTCCTCTGAACTCTGGTCTAATAAATTTTCCTTGATACCTTTTAGTGTCAAGAATGTTTCCAACAGGTGATGCCTTGATTTCAGCATGAATTGGTTTTAAATGAGGCAGAACTGTGCAGAGTCATCAGCCTCACTGTCTCCTCCAGCATCCTCAAAGTCCAGTGACCAGACAAAAGTCAAGACAACTGGCAATGCCCCAGGATGCAGTGAGTGACCTTGGTCTTTCTAAATTAAGGTCTTCCCAGGTCCCAGATTATCAGAGGCAATGTCCATTCAACACTAAGGGCAAGGTAAGAATTGGGACAAATCTGTGAACATGTTGTTTCATGCCAGTAAAATATAAACTCCTTAAAGACAAGGACTACTTCATTTTCACATTTTCATCTCTAGGATCTAGTACAATACAATAACTGGTACACAATAAGCATTGAATAAATTTTTTTAATTGAATCAAGATAGAGATGTGATTATGAAAATCCTTTCAATAACTACATAATTTAAAAGGATGGAGTTTATTTTTTCCTCCAAACCTGTGGTCTCATCCATCTAAGAGAACACATTCAAAAGTCTTTTCCTTCTAAAAGTAACAGACAACTTTAAGGGAAAAAAAATGAAATTTACATGATAAATTTGTTATATATTTGGAGGGAATAGCAAGTTGTACAGGGTAGATTTGCAGTTTCATGTGTGATCATCTTTTTTTTATTGTTCAGCATTATGGAAATGCTTGCTTTGTTCCATGAACTGAAAATAAAATAAAATTGTAATACAAAAAAATTGAGACAAAAGATGGTCTAGATTATCATCACAAAAGTATTAGTTTGGGAAGGAAAACCTCAGAGTTTCTGGTAAGAACAGAAAACAATTGTTATTATACGCATTCTAAGCCATCAAAATCTAAACAATGAGCAGCAAAGCTTTGGACTGGGGCTATTATTGGTCATTCAATGAAAGTTAGAATGATTTGGGTTAAAAGGTTTAGTTAAGTAGCTCTATTTGAATACAACAGGTTTTCTTAAAGTCTGTTTTTTTCAGAGCTATATTTCAAGAAATCATAACTGAAAACTGTGCAAGACAAAAGGTAAGTTGTCCCAGCTTTTTGAAAATAAAATAAAATAAAAATAAATAATTAAAATAAGTCTAGCTCCCCAAATGGCTTACAAAATATAAGCCACTAAAAATTATATTCCTATGGACAGAGCACTCACATGATGCCACAAATTGAGAGAGAGACCAAGTGGCAAAGGAAGAAGAAAGGAGAAGGAGATGGAGAAGAAGAAGGAGGAGGAGGAAGAGGAGAAGCCCACAAGCATTCTCCAGAAATAAGACTGGAGCTGGCTGAGGAGGTAGTGGGTGACCTTCAGTGAAAAAGGTAATATTTTCCTAGGACTTTTGTCCTTATGACTAGGACTATATCATAATGGATAATCATACTTCTCTTTCCTTTTTATTTTCCTAGTAAATTGCACAGTTCCTAACTTGTGTTTGTTCTTGACTACAAGAGAACAAAGAAAAAAAACAACTTGTTCCATTTCAAACTTAGTGTAATATAAAGTCAGTGACTTTATTGGCAACTACATCATTAACAGCATAATTGTCAAAGGTGAATCATCACCAACAATTCAATTCAACAAATGTTTATTAAGCCTTACTGTGAAGAAGGTACTGTATGAAGTGCTGGGAGACATAGAAAATTTAGATAAAACAAAAATTTTACAAAGGTTAGCATTTGTTGATATATATTACAGCTACGTGATATAATCATCAATATACTATATAGGTACCTAAGATATAACAGAAGAACTATATGATGGAGGTGAGAGAATGGCATGTGTGAGTTGAAAGATAGTAAGGCTTAATATAGGAAGTAGTTTTTCAAACCTCTAGTAATACTTATAGGATTTAGTACTATCTATCTATCTATCTATCTATATCTATCTATCTATCTATCTATCTATCTATCTATCTATCTATCTATCTATCATAGTATCTCATTGCATCTCCACTTTTTACTTGGATTTCTGGGTTTCTTACTGATATATTCTAGCTATTTATAGCAATCCACTATGAATTTGAACTTTCTAAGTAGAATTGTCCTGTCTAGCTGTATTTTTGTTTTCCATTAAGATTTTGAGTTCTTTACTGATATGTTTCCTTCATATAAATTTTAATATTCTATTAGTAGCTGTCTAGTAGGAGCTGAAACTGTATGGGTGGACTTGCTACTAATTACTATTTGTAGTTTTTGCTTAAGAGTTTAGTTTCTTGGTTGTTATATTTATTCAGCTAGATGTCTACATATGGAAAGATTTTTGAATAGGACTATTGAAAATAGTCTGCTTCAAATGGTAAGAACAGGTATGCTTCAAAAAACATTTTTGAAAACAGGCAAGGTCATTTTAATTCAACAAATGTTTGTTTAGCAGATGTTCAATGTACACAAGAAAAAAGATAATCTCTGTCTTTATTATAGTGTTTTATAAAGTCGTATATAAATGTTGTTACTGTGGCTAATTATTAAATATTTTATTTGAGTGGAAGAAATTAACAATTGTCCAATATCTGATAAATATTGCACATTCATAGGCAAAGAAACTCGTGGTATATAACCAACCGGTTTTTAATACAGCTTATACTGTTTTGCTGATTATTTTTGTGATTGACATTTCCCAATAGATTCTACCCTCCACCCCAATAGAACTCTCCCTTGTAGCAAAGAAGTAGAGCTAAAAAAAAATTAGCACATTGTCATTTCCAAAAATGCATGCCTCATTTCATGACTCTAGTTTACCAACTTCCTGTTGAGACAATAGGCATATCTCACATAGTGTTTTCACTTTATTTCATTGTTCAAATGAGAGTGAGGTTCAAGTCTTATCTCTCCCTCTTCCCACCCCACATCTTCCTCCTTGTTTATTCAGATTCCTACTTGTGCATTCCAATTATGTAGGAAAGTTTTCCCCATGCTTCCTCACCTCCTCTCCCTATTGTATTCCTTTTCTTTCCCTCTCTATTCTTTTGAAATAATCAAAACATAATTTAATAAAAACTGCTGGGAAATCCAGAAAATAATATGGAGGTATGAAATGATACAACCATTCTGGAGAGCAATTTGGAGCTATGTTCAAAGGGCAATCAAACTGTGCATACCCTTTGATCCAGTAATACTGCTTCTAGGTCTATATCCCAAAGAGATCATACAAATGGGAAAAGGACTCACATGTCCAAAAATACTTGGAGCAGCTCTTTATGTGATGGCAAAGAATTGGTGAGGAAATGACCATCAACTGGGGAATGGTTGAACAAGCTGTGGTACATGAATATAATGAATCATGAGCAGGCAGATTTCAGAAAAACCTGGAGAGACTTATATGAACTGATTCTGAGTGAAATGAGCAGAACCAGGAGAACATTGTACACAGTAAGAGCAACATTGTGCAATGGCCAATTTTGATAGGCTTAGCTCTTCTTAGCAATTCAATGATCTCAGACAATTCCAAAAGACTCATGATGGAAAGTGCTATCCACATCCAGAGAAAGAACTATGGAGTCTGAATGCAGATCAAAATATACTATTTTATCTTTTTTCTTTCTGGTGGTTTTCCCTTTTGTTCTGATTCTTCTTTCACAACATGACTAATGTGGAAATATGTTTAATATGATTGTATATGTATAGCCTATAGCAGATTACATCTTAGGAAGGAAGGAAGGGAGGATGGAGGGAAATTTAGAACTCAAAATCTTATAAAAGTGAATATTGAAAAACTAAAAATAAATAAATTTTTTAAAATAATCAAAATATAACAGAACCACTCCCAGTCCTTTTGTCTAATTAGAACCCCTCTATGACCCCTAATGATGATAATATCTTAAAGGGAGACATGTATTAACTCCTTGCAAATAGCTATCATTGTTCAACCTTTTTGTTTCTCTTGACATCTATGTTTATATTTCAACTCAGATCTTTTCATTAGGAATGCTTGAAAGTCCTCTATTTCATTAAAATCCACTTTTTAAAAATCTCTGTAGGATTCTGCTCAGTTTTGCTGGATAAATGATTCATGATTCTAAGCTTATATCCTTTGCCTTCAGGAATACCAAATTCCAAGCTCTCTGCTCCTTCAAAGTGATGGCTACCAAATCTTGTGTGATCCTGAATGTGACTCCTCAGGACTTGAATTCTTTATTTCAGACTGCTTTAAGGTTTTTTTTCCCTTTTCTCTGGAAGCTCTGGATTTTGACTATCATGTTTCTGGGAGTTTTCATTTTAGATTTTCTTTCACAAGGTTGACTGGTGGATTATTTCTTTATTTTCACTTTGCCAGTGTTCTAAAATTTTAGTAAGCTTTAACTGATCGTTTCTTAAAATAGAGGCACCTAGGTGGTATAATAGATAGAATGCTGGGCCTACACTCAGGAAGACCTGAGTTTACTTCCAGTCTCAGACAATTATTAACTATGTAACCTTGGTCAAGTTACTTGATCTACATTAGCCTAAGCTTTCTCATCTTAAAAATAGGGATAATGATAGCACATATCTCTCAGGGTTGTTGTGAAGATCAAGTAAGATAATAATGATAAAGTGCTTATCACAGTTTCTGACACGTAATAAGTGCTATGTAAATATTGGTTATTATTATTAATCATATGATGTCTAGATTCTTCTTTGGGGGCAGCTAGGTGGCACTGTGGATGGAGTGCCAGATCTGTAGTCAGGAAAACTCATCATCCTGACTTCTGAACTGGCCTCAGATACTTACTGGCTGTGTGACCTTGGGCAAGTCATTTAACCATACTTGTCTCAGTTTCCTCATCTGTAAAATGAGCTGGAGAAGAAAATGGCAAACTATCCAAGTATCTTTACCAAGAAAACGCCAAATTGGCATCACAAAGAGTTAGATATGACTGAAATGACTGAACAAAGGGTCCTTTTAGATAATAGCTTTCAGGTAGTTCAATAGTTTCCAAATGTTCTCTCAGTATATTTTCCAGGTGCATTGTTTTTACTGAGATACCTTACAATGTCTTCTATTTTTTCAGTCTTTTGACTTTTTAAAAATATTTCTTGATATCTGGTAGAGTCATCGGCTTCTATTTTATCCATTTTAATTTTCAGAAGTTTATTGCTTGGGGTATGTTGTTTTCATCTTAACTTGTGCCAAGGGAAAACCTTCAACAGAAATAGAAATTTAGTATTGTCCCTTCCACCTCACCATGATGCTCACATGGAGAGGGGAATCTTGGTTGATTCACAAGCATAATGGTCAGGTCTGACCTGACTCAGGCAGGTACCTTATTAGTTTGGTTTTGAATTAGAACAAAATGAGATATTCGTAGGTCATTCAGAAGTTGATAAATGGAGGTTTACTTGACAAGTAAAAGCTATCCATACTATACCACTTAGTTTACATAGATGTAATCCATCCCAATCCTCACTCCACCATATGAAAATATGTCTGTTAAGTAGAGAGAATGTGGAAAGTACCCAACTCCATATAGGTAAGTCTTTGAAATGTCCTTGGGTGACAAGGAATCACATTAATATAGGCAGAGGCTATCAGGAAACTTCAAGGGAAGCACAGCTTGAACCTCATCTCCTGGTCCAATCAAGGACAAGCTTTATCATAATCCATGTGTCAGGGTATGGGAAATCCTGGCAGACAGTGGTCCTATCACATCCCACCCCTTGGTATCAAGGTCCTAATGATCCTCTAAGAGGACCTTTTACCATTTAAATGATGTCAGGGCTTTTCCTGAATAATTCTCATCTTGTGAGTATGAAGATCCTGGCATAAGTAGTCCTGGAGGAAATGAAAGGGGAAAGGGAACTAAAAAAAAAAAATAGGAAAAATAGAGATTCACAACAACAAAAAATTTAATGACTCTCTTAAGGACTGACTAAAAATGTGAAAGAGTCTGAAGACCAGATACCCCAGCCTTTTTCTCCCTATTTCAGAAGGATGAAGTCTTAGATCACTCATTTCTTTTTTGGGGGGGGGGAGGGAATAATTTATTTTTTTTAATTTATTTCTTTTAATTTATTTATTTAACTTTTAACATTCATTTTCACAAAATTTTGGGTTCCAAATTTTCTCCCCATTTTTCCCCTCCCCCAACCCCAAAACACCAAGCATTCTGATTGCCCCTGTCACCAATCTGCGCTCTCTTCTCTCATCTCTCCCTTCCCTTGTCCCCATCTTCTCTTTTGTCCTGTAGGGCCAGATAACTTTCTATACCCCGTTACCTCTATTTCTTATTTCCTAGTAGCAAGAACAGAACTTGACAGTTATTCCTAAAACTTTGAGTTCCAACTTCTTTTCATCCCTCCCTCCCCACCCATTCTCTTTGTGAAGGCAAGCAATTCAATATAGGCCATATCTGTGTAGTTTTGCAAATGACTTCCAAAATAGTTGTGTTGTGTAAGACTAACTATATTTCCCTCCATCCTATCCTGCCCCCCATTGCTTCTATTCTCTCTTTTGATCCTGTCTCTCCCCAAGAGTGTTGACTTCAGATTGCTCCCTCCTCTCATTGCCCTCCCTTCCGTCATCTCCCCCACTCTGCTTATCCCCTTCTCCCCCACTTTCCTGTATTGTAAAATAGGTTTTCATACAAAATGAGTGTGAATTTTATTCCTTCCTTGAGTCAAGTGTGATGAGAGTAAACTTCATGTTTTTCTCTCACCTCCCCTCTTTTTCCCTCCACTAAAAAGTCTTTTGCCTGCCTCTTTTATGAGAGATAATTTGCCCCATTCCATTTCCCTCTTTCTCCTCCCAATATATTTCTCTCTCACCACTTAATTTCATTTTTTTAAAGATATGATCCCATCCTATTCCATTCACTCTGTGCTCTGTCTCTGCGTGTGCATGTGCACGCGCATGTGTGTGTGTGTTTGTGTATGTAATCCCACCAACTACCCAGATACTGAAAAGTTTCAAGAGTTACAAATATTGTCTTTCCATGTAGGAATGTAAACAGTTCAGCTTTAGTAAAGTCCCTTATGACTTCTCTTTACTGTTTACCTTTTCATGCTTCTCTTCACTCTTATGTTTGAAAATCAAATTTTCTTTTCAGCTCTGGTCTGTTCATTAAGAATGCTTGAAAGTCCCCAATTTCATTGAAAGACCATTTTTTCCCCTGAAGCATTATAGTCAGTTTTGCTGGGTAGGTGATTCTTGGTTTTAGTCCTAGTTCCTTTGAATTCTGGAATGTGATATTCCACACCCTTCGATCCCTTAATGTAGAAGTTGCTAGATCTTGTGTTATCCTGATTGTATTTCCACAATACTTGAATTGTTTCTTTCTAGCTGCTTGCAATATTTTCTCCTTGACCCAGGAACTCTGGAATTTGGCCACAATGTTCCTAGGAGTTTCTCTTTTTGGATCTCTTTCAGGCGGTGATTGGTAGATTCCTTGGATACTTATTTTGCCCTCTGGTTCTAGAATCTCAGGGCAGTTTTCCTTGATAATTTCATGAAAGATGATGTGTAGGCTCTTTTTTAGATCATGGCTTTCAGGTAGTCCCATAATTTTTAAATTGGCTCTCCTGGATCTACTTTCCAGGTCAGTTGTTTTTCCAATGAGATATTTCACATTATCTTCCATTTTTTCATTCTTTTGGTTTTGTTTTGTGATTTCTTGGTTTCTCATAAAGTGATTAGCCTCCATCTGTTCCATTCTAATTTTGAAAAAACTATTTTCTTCAGTGAGCTTTTGAATGTCCTTTTCCATTTGGCTAATTCTGCTTTTGAAAGCATTCTTCTCCTCATTGGCTTTTTGACCCTCTTTTGCCAATTGAGTTAGCCTATTTTTCAAGGTGTTATTTTCTTCAGCATTTTTTTGGGTCTCCTTTAGCAAAGTGTTGACCTGCTTTTCATGCTTTTCTTGCACCTGTCTCATTTCTCTTCCCAGTTTTTCCTCCACCTCTCTAACTTGATTTTCAAAATCCTTTTTGAGCTCTTCCATGGCCTGAGCCCATTGGGTGGGCTGGGATACAGAAGCCTTGACTTCTGTGTCTTTCCCTGATGGTAAGCATTGTTCTTCCTCATCAGAAAGGAAGGGAGGAGATATCTGTTCACCCAGAAAGTAGCCTTCTATAGTCTTATTTTTTTTCCCTTTTCTGGGCATTTTCCCAGCCAGTGACTTGACTTCTGAGTGTTGTCTCCACCCGCACCTCTCCTCCAGATCCACCCAGCCAGTGCTGGGGTCTGAGATTCAACTTCTGCTTCCCAGCCTCAGGGTTTTCAGCCGGGGTGGGGCTGCTATTCAGTGTGAGATTAAGTTCAGGTGCTCAGGTGGGGGCAGAGCTGCCTCACAGGGCTCAGTTCCCTCAGGGGGTTTATGCAGAGACCTTCAACAATGGATCCAAGCTCCTGCCTGCTTTGGGAGCCCCTTTCTGCTGCTTCCCCCTCTGCTGCCTCCCCCAAGGGGGCCTGAGTTATGGGGACACCCCACTCCCCTCTCGACCAGTCAAAGAGACCCTCTCACCAGCCTTAGGCACCTGTGGGTGGAGGGACCTACATGGCTGCTGGAGATTCTGTCCCTGAAGCCTGTTCAGATCTGCTCCTCTCAGTGCTGCGCAGCCAACGCAAGGCTGGGCTCTGCTCTGGGTTTCGGGCACGGTGGACCTTTTGCATTGGTTTTTCAGGGCTCTCTGGAACAGAAATCTCCTCCACTCCATTGTTCTTTGGCTTCTGCTGTTCCTGAATTTGTTGGGAGTTCTTTTTTACAGGTATTTTATGGGCTGTGCATTTGGAGCTAGCATATGTCTATCTTTTTACTCTGCCATCTTGGCTCCTCCCCCTAGATCACTCATTTCTAACCTAGCCTTAATCATTGAATGGGCATTGCTTCATTCAAACTGAGACATGTTAAAGACCTTAACTTAAAAATAGCCAAAGTCTCCTACTGCACCCAGAGCCATCTCCAGTCATCCTTATCTATATCTGGCCACAGGATCCAGATGACTTTGGAGGAGAAAGTAAAGCTGATGATTTTGCACAGCCCTCCCTCACTTAAATACAATTCATTTGCTTGTCATTGCATGACCACCCTGATGTCGAGGTCCTTTTGATGAGAAGAAAGAACAAGAACTTAACAGTGGGTGTCTTGGTGTAAGATGATAACAGTGAGCACCAGGAACATAAAGTGACAGATAATGATACCTCCAGCACAATCACAAAATCTTCTAATATAAAGCAGTGATGACAGGTAGAAGGATCACCAGGAACAACAGGATCACAACAGAGATGATTATACTTCCTGCATAGTCACAAATCCTTCATCACATGTCAGTCATCTCTGTAAAATGGCTAAGAATTCATAAACCTCTTGCATAGAACCTGTATTGGGGTCTGAGTTGATCTACTTATTCTGTGTTCTCTGGATCAGTCATCAAAAATCTTCCCTCCCAAAGATGCCCATGAGAGTAATGATTCCAAATTTTTACCCTTTTAGAAGCTTCTATGAAAAGCTACCCCATTCATCCACAGGGACTAGATAAGGATTCTCCTTTACCTTCATGCTGGAACTTACATGTAAGGAGCAGTGGGGAACCCTGATGTTATATAAACTCAGGATTACCAACAAGCAAACTAGGGAGATTCCCTTTCTTTAATATGAATACCTATCCACCATAATTATATATCAACAATTTCACTTTCTTATACTGTTAAAAATTAAGGCTCTTCTCAACAATGCCATCCCTTGATCCCCCAAGCTTTTTCTGGGAAGGCATTATCTGAGCAATCTCAAGGGAAAGTAATTCTGTCAATTTATGGGGACCTGAGATATTTCTCCAAAATGTAGAGAAGCTTCTAAGGTGATAAGAACCTCAAGGTCCAGGAGACCATACCAAAGAGGAAATAATGAAGGACCAGAGAGAATCAATTAGAACTTTGTCCAAAAGTAGTCATTTTTATAAGGAAGTCTTCCTAGAGATTGGTTCTAAGAAATGTCCACCTGAAAGTTTGGTTAAAGAAAAAGCAACAGGCTAAATGCATATATTTTTATTCTTATTATTCCCTTTAAAGTTAACAATACATGGATCCACAGAGTCAGGATTGGATCTGCCTGCTCAGTACAGGAATGGTCAAGCTTAAATACATTTTACCTTGAGAAAGGACCTCTCTTAGTTGAACAAACTGTAAATTTAGTGAGACAAGACAATTAACAAAGTAGTATCAGTTGGAATTTATGATTCCAGGATGTGTGAATAGCATATGTCTCTGTGACACAAGATAAGGAGAAAATCCCACCACTCTGGTGGCAGGCATCCTGTCATAAACAGGTCTTTGAAATTGCTGACACAGGAAAGGGAATTTTTTAACAGAGTTGGCAAAGTTTCAATTGAAATTATGACCCAAGATATCTATGTCTTCTTTACCATTAACATATCATAAGATGTGGAAAAAATGTCCTATAGTGTCTTGGATTAAAGGTCTCATAAGGAATGCTAAGTCAGCCCCATTTGGCTTTGTTGACATAGAAAGAAGCATTCTCTGAGCTTGCTTCAGAGAACAATGAGACTGTTAGGCACAGGCTCTTCTTAATTCAACCTCTGGCCCTTATTAGAGTTCAAAATTTATACTAAATATTATCAGAAACTATTGGACTTTTCTTATCTCATAGGAATGTGTTTCTCATTCTTGGTGATACATTGATTTATCATCACCCTTACCCAGACATGGTCCTAATGGGGCAGGGGATATAGGAAATGTCTTATACATGAATGGGATTCAAGGGCCTCTAATGTTATATACAGTGCTGAATTTCATGGAACACATGGTAACTAGCACCCCTATAGGTAAGCCATCAATTGCTGTCACATTGACCCTGTATTTTCCAAAGTGATATCCAAAGCTCCCTCTAGAACAGTGTCATCTCCCTCTACCCACCAAGCAGAGTAACAGGCTCTGTCCCTCATCTCTCCAAACTCAGAGCATTTATTCTTGACACTGACAGCAGTTTTCACCTTTGCCACTGTTGTCCAGAACTTCTGCTCAGATTTCACCAATTTGTTGCCTCACATCTGTATAGCTGTAGGAGAAACCCATAGTTAAAATCATTAAAGTCATTGTGGTGGAACTTCATAAAGTTACATTTAATTACCCCTGAAGACAAATAAAAACAAATAATTAATTAAAAATAAATCTAGCTCCCCAAATGTCTTACAAAATATAAGGCACCAAAAATTACACTCCTAGGGACAGAGCACCCACGTGTAGGACATGGTACCACAAATGGAAATAGGGACTAAGTGGCAAGGGAAGAAGAGGAAAGGAGAAGGAAGAGATGGAGAAGAAGGAGGAGGAGGAGAAGCACACAAGCACTCTCCAGAAATCAGACTGGAGCTGGCTGAGTTTCTGAGTAATTAATAATCAATTTATAAATTAGGCTAGCAAATAATCAATAAATTGATGGTCAATGGTCTCTCTTTGTAACAAAAGAAAATTGAGTTCATTGAATGCCTTTGCAGAAAAGTGGGTGCCCCTATCAGGCGGAGGTCAACCCAGACTGGTGAACAATCAAGAAAAGGATGGACATATTAATGAGGAGTAGAACACAAGTCTTAAGCTCCTCCTGCTCAGAAAGTGACTTGATCATGAGACTCAGCCTCCAGAATCCATCTCTAACTAGACTCCTCAAGTTGAACAATGGGGTTTCCAAGGGCATGAGCCTATTTTAGGGCAGGAATTCACCTAGACTAGATTTTATTTACACTGGTCTCTAAATGAGGAAATAGAAAGAGGGGAAAACTAAGGTTTTTTGCTTAGTGGCTGCCCAGAGAATCATCTGGTGAAACAAACACTTCCAACGAGTAAGCCCTAAAGTAAAACTTCACCTCAGAGTATTTATACATTTTTCAGAGTCAAAGGGCATCACAACCCTGGAGAACCAGTGCCTCATTAGAAAACTAACAAAAGATGTGGCCCTTCCCTAATCAGGCTTGCCTTAATGGGCAGGCCCATTAATGGGTGGGGAAGATCTTTAACTCATTAGCATTACAATAGTCTGTTTCATTCTGTGTTCTGACTCCATAGTTCTTTCTCTGGATGTGATGGCATTTTATATCAAGAGTCCTTTGGAAATGTTTTAGGTTCTTGCATGACTGTAAAGGACTATCTCTATTAGAAACAGTCCTTGCACACTGTGGCTTTTGCTGTGTATAATATTCTCCTGGTTCTACTCATTTCACTCAGCATCAATTCATATAAGTCTTTCCAGATTTTTCTGAATACTGACTGTCATTTCTTATAGCACAATAGTATTCCATTATATTCCCTTTAGCCTGAATTTAGAAGATTTTTTTTTTTATTGTGGCTTTCAGGTAGTTCAATTATTCTTATTTTTTTTCTTCTTGATCTGTTCTCCAGATCATTTGTTTCACATTCTCTTCTATTTCTTCATTCCTTATATTTTGTTTTATTATTTCTTGGTCTCTTATAAGTTCACTGGCTTCCCCTTACCCAATTTGAATTTTCAAGTAGTTGGGTTTTTTTCTTCTTTAGATTCTAGATCTCCTTTTTCAAATTGGTTAACTTTCTTTTCATAACCTTCTTGTTTTTCTTACATTGTTCTTTTAAAAAAATTTCCTCAATCTCTTTTCAAAATTCTTCTGTGAATTCTTTTTGGGCAGGTAACCATTTGAAGTTACTCTTTGTGGTAGGAGAGTCTTTTTTTGCTTCAATATGATCCTCTGAAGAGCCCTGATCTCCTCTATTCCCATAGTAAGTTTCTGTGGTTGGGTTCTTTCTCCTTTGCCTGCTATTTTTTTTAACATAGCAACTTGTTACAGTTATATCTAATTGGGGGATGTGGGGTAGACCTCTGACCTCAGGTCCTCCTTCATTTCTCCCCTCTATCCTGGAACTGAAAACCTGGGTCCATCCTCCTGTAAATGTCCACAGACAGCAGTGTCTCTTCTCCACTGCTTCTGCAATCACCAGGAGTATAGTTGTTTTTTCTTGTCCAGGGCCCCATCTCAGTAGCACAGCTGGAACTGGTGTCTCTTATCAACAAAGGTCCCCTCAATCTTCCCCTGAAAAGATGCCCAACTCTCCACCCTGTCTGGGAGATGAAAATTACTATGGCTTGGGCTGAGACTACTTCCCAAGGCAATTGGCCCCAGGGCTCACTGTTGTTTCAGCAAAACAAGCCTGGAGGTGTTTACACTTCACAGGGACCAAACCTGCATCCTGGAATTTTTCTTCCATTTTTCTCTGTTCTGGGAGGACTACTGTTTTATCTCAGTTCTTACTTCTTTTTACCACTCTACCTTCACCCTGAGGTGCTATTTTGTCTTGTTTGTGGGGAAATTTTGGAGAGCTTGGAATTTTCTGACCTACTCTGCCATCTCATAATCCTCTCCCAACTTATGAACTTCTGAATTTATCTCTGAGACAAGGAAGCATGAGTCAGGGAGCTACAGAATAGAATCAATTACAGAATGGAATAAAATATGAAATACTAAAGTAATATTTTAATTTCTCACACTGAATGATCCATAGCAGTCAAGAGCACTGTCAGTCATACTGTGTTGATGGTCTAGATTCTGTAGCACTGTCAACAACAAATAAGGAATGCCCAGTTAGATGATGTCTTTATCCTCCTTATTAGCCTTCTCCATTAGCACTGAGCTAATTACTCCATGTCAGTGGGGGCCTGATCTCTGTTCTATATGGAAGCATTTAGGTCACAGAATGGATAGACCACTGAGCTTGGAGTCAGGAAAACCCAAGTTTATCCTCAGTTTATCTACCTTCAGACATTCATTAGTTATATGGCCTTGGACAAGTCACTTAATCTTAGTTTGTCTGAGTATTCTCAAAATGCAAATATATAAACATAAATATATAGATATGGAACTATAAATATATTGATATAAAATCTTATTTTTGTGAAGACAATAATGTTACATAGATGAATTTTTATAAAAATATAAAATGGGGATAATAACAGCACCTAATTTGCAGAGTTTGTTAATCAAAGAAGATAATATTTGTAAAACACTTAGAAAAGTCCTTGGCACAAAGTGAGTGCCAGATAAATACTTATTCTCTTCCTTTTCCTTCTCTTTGATATGCTGCCATGCCACAAGTTACCATGGTGTCATCTAGTCACATCCAGTCAACCCATGATCTATATTTCTGTCACCTTTTCACCATCACAACAGGGTCAGGGAAGCCAGCTGCGTGTGTGTGTGTGTGTGTGTGTGTGTGTGTGTGTGTGTGTGTATATATGTGTGTGTGTGTGTGTGTGTGTGTGTGTATGTATGTATGTATCTGGGAGATGCCATGGTACTGACAGTCAAAGAATATTGGGGGCATGGTGGTACCAATCAAATGTTGGTATCAACACTGGCACCAAGGATTGGCTACATGCCAAAAGATAATCACCACTTATCTTCCTAGTAATGATAACTGTGAGTCGAAATGAAGGAACAATGACTGTGCCTAAAGTATCATCATCTAATGCTATGGTCCTGAAGTTTCTGGTATATCTGACCAAGGTCTTCGACATTGTTAGTCATGAGGGCTTATGAAAAATTATGTCAAAATTTGGTTACCCAGAGAAGTTCATCACTATTGGATGTCAATTTCATGATGGCATGTTTGCCTAGGTTCTGGATAGTGAATAATGCTCTTGTGCCTTCCCAGTCACCAGTGGAGTGAAACAGGGCTATGTGCTTGCTCCCATGCTTTTCAGCATGATGTTTTCAGCCATGTTGTCAAATGCTTTCAATGAGTATGAACACAACATCAAGGTCAACTATCATACTGATGGTAAGTTCTTCAGTTTGGAAAGGCTACAAGTGAAGACCAAAGTGGAGTTTGGTGCATGATTTTCTGATTGCAGATGATTATGCACTCAATGCAGCCTCTGAAGCTGAGGTGCAACAAAGTATGGATCAATTCTCTGCTGCCTGTGCTAATTTTGGCCTAATAATTAACACCAAGAAAACACAAGTGCCCCATCAGCCACCACCACACCATCCATACATGGAACCATCAGTGACAACAAATAGAGAAATTTTGAATGCTGTGGATAAGTTCACTTACCTTGGTGTACTTTCCAGGGATGTACACGTTGACAATGAGGTTGACACACCCATTGCCAGAGCTAGCTCAGTGTTTGGCAGGCTCCAAAGAAAGGTTTGGGAGAGAAGAGGTATTAGACTGACTACCAAACTAAAGGTCTACAGAGCAGTTGTGCTGACCTCATTGTTGTATGCCTGCAAAAACATGGACAGTGTAGCAGTGCCATGCCAGGAAATTGAGTCACTTTCATTTGAACTGTCTCAGGAAGATTCTGAGAGTCACCTGGCAGGATAAAGTACCAAATACTGAAATCCTTGCTCTATCTGAACTGCCAAGCATTCAAACTATGCTTCAGAGAGCACAAGTCTGATGGCCTGGCCATGTTGTTCGAATGCAAAATGTATGCCTGCCGAAAAGATTATTTTATGGAGAACTCACATGGGGCAGGTGATCAAAGGGTGGTCAAAAGAAGTGATACAAGGATACTCTCAAGATTTCTCTCAAGAACTTTGAATTTGACTGTGCAACATGGGAGGACCGCTCATCATGGTGTGCTTACATCAGAAAGCATTCTGTGCTCTATGAGCAAAGCAGAATTGAGACAGCACAAAGTAAACATAGGATGTGCAAATTTGGAGTATACACCCCAAATATTCATATGGACTATCTAGAGCATTCTGAGCTCATATTGGTCTGATCAGCCACAGTTGGACACAGTAAAATTTCACTTTATCATGGTAAATTGGTCCTCTTCGAGAATGAAGGAAAATAACCAACCAAGAAGCAAACTTTTATAATGTTACTGGTTATATCAGGAAACTCACTGTTAATTTTAATACTTGGCAGAACTCACCACATGTAGCATATTCTTAGAATCTGAACTGAGTGCCTTGTGGAGGGAGTGACAGAAGGGAGGTGAAGCCTGGGATTTTTTATTTTCATTCTCTTCTGTGTTCATTCATTCCTCCAGAAGGCCATTATTATCACCTTCCTGATTTTCTCTCTCTTTTACCTGAAATAAGCTCTTCTTCTTCCAATGTTTACATCAGGCTTCTTGAATTCTTGAGATCAGAGCTATCTAAGAACACCACTAAAGCAATTTTATTAGTTGAAGTCCCTCTAAAAGTCCTTGAGTCCTTGTCACCAAGAACTGGGATGTGGTAGAAGATATAGCTATCATGAAGAGGTATGGTGGCAAATATTTTAAAAATCAGTTGCATAATACACTTTTAAGTTTAATCTGCACTTTAACATTTTCTCCATCATTTCTTAAGTCTAGGCAATCCATAAAACAATAAATTAAGCCTGATTTGTATTGTTTGTTGATTTCCAGGGTGTACATACTCAAAATTAATTAAACAATTTAGTAAATGGGTTCAAGCTGGCTCTGGCTCACTCCTAGTTGAAAAGTTTTGAAACTGATAGCAGGAATAAGTATAAGAACACTCTACTCCTAGAAAATTCATTTGATTGGGTCCTGCTTGGGAAATATGAGATGAAGAAAAAACGTTCTAGGGAGCATTTCTCCAGCCTGGGCCAGCAAAGGGAGATAAACGTAGAGGTCTATGGATACTGAGTTCAGAGATTAAGCAGAAAAATCACCTAGACCATCCCAGGCCAGGGAAAGACTGTGGGCCAGAGCAAGAAGAGATCCCAAATCCAATATGCAGAGACCTAAACTTGTGAAGTGTGCAAGAATAGATGCTAAATCTTTATTTCCCATCACCTAGTTGCAGGTCATAGCCAGAGCTGACTGAGAATGAGACCTGTACCTAGGAGTAGCATAAAGTTCAAAAGCTTAAGCAAGCAGCAATTACATGGCTCTTACCCCAGGAGCAAATAATGCTCTCAGTTCTAGATTCCTGCTTAGTCTGAAACCTGTAGTATAGGCCTGCATAACCTTCAGGCCCCCTAAGGATTTCAGGTGGTCTGAGAAAAATGTAGAGGAAAACTTTCCATGGGCTGCCTGAAACCCTTTGGCATGCCCACAGGCTACTTATGGGCCAAAGGTCACAGGTTGTGCATGCCTTTTATAGCAGAATAATCACAGTATGAATTTCATAATAAAGGGTAGTATTTAGTTTTGGACTACCTGAAAGTCATGACCCAAAAAAGAACCTAGATATCATATTTCAAGAAATCTTAAAATAAAGCTACCTAGATTTTTTTTTAGAACTCCAGAACAAAGAGAAAACAGAAAGAATTCACCAATCACTTCCTGAAAGCAAACCTAAAATGAAAACTCCCAGGAACAAGATAGCTAAAAATCCAGTTTCCAGATTAAAACAAAACAAACTTCAAGGAGCCTGAAAGAGAGAATTCAAGTGCTGATAAACCACATTCAGGATCACACAAGATTTAGCAGCCACAACCTTGAAGGAGCAGAGAGCTTGGAATATGATATTCCTGAAGGCAAACCAAGAATAATTTATCCAGAAAAACTGAATATAATCCTATAGGGACTTAAAAAAATGGATTATGATGAAATAGAGCATTTTCAAACAATCCTAATGGAAAGACTTGAGCTGCATAGAATCTTTGAAGTACAAACATAGGAGTCAAGAGACACATCAAAAGGTAAATATGTGTGAACAATCATAAGGGACTAAATTCTTTTATGGAGATCCTTAAAGGGACTAGAGGAAAGTTGGGGAATGGAACTCCAATAGTAGCTCCTTCCCCCTGGGCTCCCTGGATGAAGTCTGGTGGTTTATGTCAGGGGCAGAGGGAAAGGGAAGGATGTGTGTACTAATGGCTTTTCCCACCTAACTGCTGCAAATATTTTCAGAGTACATACAACCCAGAAGTTCCTAATGCACAAGTTGAGTATAATCTTAAAATTTCCATGCCACCATTGGGAGAGGGAACATTCCTGATGCATGATCATAGGGTTACATTATAGTTAGAATCTCTTTCACAGATTTTGTCAACTGACTAGACAGTAGATCATTGCGGCTGTATTTTACCTCTGGGTATGCCATTCCATTTTGCCTCTGAAGTTTATGTTTTACTGTGTTTTTGCTGAGCTGCTGCTGCTATCTACTTCTCCGCTGCTTTTTTGCTGGCCAGCTGCAGTTTATTGAAGTTGTGTTTGACTAATGGACGTTTATACTCCTTAAAGAGAGCATTATTGATTTTTTTGTGAACTGCTCAAATTTAGAAATAATCAACATAGCAATAATCAACACATTTTAGCTTTTTTGATAGTCACCTTAGGTTGCATCAAGATAGCATAGAAAGAACCTTTTGGGTCAAGATCTTTGTTTTCCAACAACCTACCTCCTCTGCATTAATATTAAACATCTTCTATATTGTTAGGTGAGCAAATTTCTTTCATCTCACAAATGATTAGAACCTTGACAGCTAGTTGCAGGGTTTGTGTAAACTATGCAGTAGTTTCAAATGGTCTCAAGAATATTATAGCTAGACTAATACTGTAGCTGATGACCTTTGCTCTGAATTTTTATTACTATACTCAGATTACTATCCTCCTTAAATATGAATTTATCAATAAACATTGTTTAAACATGTTATATTCAAGCCACTGTGCTAGGCACTATAATTATAAAAATGGACACAGTCTTTGTTCTCAAGGAGTTTATAAACTAATAAGGATAGGGAAAAGACAATACTATATAGATAATAATACTGTAGAATAAATTTTTTTTTTACTTCATCAGGGTTTGTCATGGTGGGAGCATAGGCACTGGTGGGAGCATAGGCACTGGTGGGAGCATAGGCACTGATGGTAGCATGATGTTTTCATGCAAGTGGCAATGCATTGCCACGAGCCTGTCATTCACTCTGTTTGGCAAGCATACCAGCTTGCTGACTATATTAGTTTTGATTGCAAAACCTGTTCCAGCATCATGGCATTCCCCTTCACTGTGGCCACTCCAGAAAAATGTGTATCCAACTCCAATTTCAGAAAGCTGGCCTTCATTTGCCAGCCTTATTTCACTCAGGGCTGCTCTTTGGATGTGATATCTATTGAACTGTCTTACAACAAGAGCAGTTCGTCTTTCAGGTCTACTGAATTTTATGTGGTCTATAAGTGTGTGCATGTTTCATTTGCCAATGGTGAGTGCAATCATCTTTGCAGATGTTTTTGTACATTTTGTACATTTTTTTGTGTTTTGACCACATAATGGGATTGCCCTCCTGCCACAGTAATCAGGCCAGGATTGAGTAAGCAGACAATTTTTAGGGCACCTTTTCTAGCCCCCTTCCTCACATCAGAAGGTGAGCAGTGCAATTCTTAAAAGCCTGTTCAGACACCCTGGAGAGTGCCAAGTCCCACTGCTGATTCCAGTGAGAAATGACCCTATGGCCTGAGTCACTTGTGTGTAGAGTTGTGACTACAGCTCCTATTGTATCTGTACCAGTTGCTTTATCACTTGCCTGTCGCCACAAGACTCTGAGGTATAATAGTAAAATGGTAAGGGTGATGTCTTGTGATTCTTGTGTAAATTGAACTTAAGTGAGGCAGAGTTGCATGAAGTCATCAGTCTCAGTCTCTTCTGCAGAGTCATCATAGTCCAGTGGCTGAACAGAATCAAGACAACTGGTGATGGCTCAGGATGCAGTGTATGACCTTGGCTTCTTAGGTGTCTAACCAAGCTCTAAGTGCTCCAAATCACCTGCTTCAGCTGCCTTCCTGGTCGTTGGAACAAATTGTTCTCATCTGCCCATTCCCCCAGGGGAAGTTTTCATATGTTTGGGGTAGAAACCCTGCTAACACACTAATGGGTTTGAGACCCTTTGGTTACCCTCAACCTGGTTTGGCTGTCTGCCAAAATGGTTTACCAATGTGTGGCTGCTGCACATGCTGCTGCTTCTTGGAGTCACAGATGCGAGTTGAGTGGAGCAGGTAGACACCAAAGGTCGAAATCAGCCCTGAAAAGGCTCGGCAGTCATGACATCAAAGGTACTGGTCCTCAATGAGGTAGAATGCAAGTCATAGGTACAAGTAAAGTATTATTAAAAAATATAAGGAAGAAGAGAGTCATTTCATCTGGATATTAAGGGTTATCAGCAAAGATTTCTTGGATAAAATGGCACCTAATGTGGGCCATAAAGAAAGGGGGAGACATCTACAGATAGGAATTTGGATGGGAGGAGTGGTGTCCAGGCATTGGGCAGAGGGGCAAAATAACATAAGCAAAAGCAGAAATGGGTCAAACCAGGCAAGACAGCATATACAATTTGGCTCAAATGCTGAGTACCTGAAAAGGAGACTCATGAGGCTAGAAATAAGGAAATAATATATCAAGAAGGCTAGAAAGTTAGAGAAGAGTCAGATTGTGAAAGGCCTTGAATGTTAGTGAGTGGTGATGGAAAATTTCTGAAGATCATTGAATGGAGTCATATGACAGGAAAATTGCTAAGGGAGTAGTTTGATGAATGATTTGAAAACAGAATTTATGAGAAGCTGGTTTACAGTTTACTTCTATAGGCTTTTACAGGAACTTATAAACCTAAATTCCATAATAGAGAATAATAATGGAGTGCTTTCCAAAGGCTGTTTATACTTATATGAGTACCCTAGGAAATCAAAAGGAGAAGAGTAAGACCTGAACGATTTAGATTATCATATTCAAGTAAAAATACAGATTAATTTGTTGTTTTTCTGTGAATAATTAAGATAGTTCATATTATTATGTGTTGTGTTGGTAAGGTCTTAAGATAAGCGTTAGGGGCACAGTGGATAGTGTCAGACCTATGGTCAGGAAAACTCACATTTACTACCTGTATGTCCCTGGTTAAGTCATTTAACCTGTTTGTCTCAGCTGACTCATCTATAAAACAGGGATAATAACTTGTCTCAGAGGTTGTTGTGAGGATCAAAGGAGATAATACTTGTAAAGTGCTTAGTACAGTACTGAGCACATACTAGGCTTTATATAAAGTTTTCCAGGGGTAGGGAACCTGCTGCCTTGAGGCCACATGTAGCTTTCTAGGTCCTCAAGTGCAGCCCTTCAAACTTCACAGAACAAATCCCCTTAATGAAAGTATTTGCTTTGTAAAACTCGGACTCAGTCAAAAGGCCATACTTGATGACCTACATGACCACATGTGGTCTCCAGGTTACAGGTTCCCCAACCTTGGTTTTTGTTGTTGTTTAGTTGTTTCAGTTGTGCCTGATTCTTCATGACCAAATTTGGGGTTTTCTTGGCAAAGATATTGGAGTGGTTTGCCATTTCCTTTTCCAGCTCATTTTATAGATGGGGAAATAGAGGTAAAGAAGGTTAAGTGACTTGCTCAGGGTCACACAGCTAGTAAGTGTCTGAGGTCAAATTTGAACTCCAACCTTCCTGACCCTAGGCCTTGTTCTCTATTTACAGAGCCACCCAGTTGGTCAACATAAATATTAGCTATATCCTTATTGTTATTAATGCTGTCATTATGTTATCATCCTCTATAGTTTAGAATAGCATTTTGCATAATAGCTGTTCCTAATTGATTTTTATCATGGTGACAGTCATGATAATTATGAGTGTAGCTTAGAAAACTTATTGGATTTTTTTTCTTCACCAGTCTTGTAGGCTCTGAGATGAACACATAGTCTAATCAGTATAGATAATGTTTTACAATTGTTAAATTGTTTCATGTTTTGTCTTTTCAAGGTTGTGAATTCTTAGAAGGCAAGGTATTTTCAGTGTCTCTCTTGCAGTAATGCTCATTACATTCCTTTATGAATTAGACTGATATTATTATATAAGGGGTTGATCTGGTGAGTTCTCTAATCCTGTTGATGAGCTTAAAGGGCTATGAGGGTTTATTTAAAAATCTTAGAGAAGGTGTAAGCATGACTAGGAATGCCTCATTAAGAGTAAGGACATCTACTTAGGTCTCACTCAGGGGAATGAGTTGACTGACTCAGATCATAATGTTAGGCCTATACAAAAGGATGTCAGTGGCAGTCAGACTCTTTTCTCTTTTTCAGAGATATTCTGAGATAACTGAAAGTATAAGAGTGACCAAGTTAAGTGTGTACCTAGATCCTGGGAAAGGAGACAGAAGAACCTGTGTATGCACATTGTCTTTTATACAAGTATTATTAATTTGCTTTGTGCAACAGGACTATTGAGTTGCATATGCTTTCACCTTCAGGTTTAGAGTTCCTACCCCCCAAGTTCCTAGAATCTAAAGTGCCTAGATGCAACTTTGTGGAGATAATGGAAGAAGAATGTTGCAGATGCACACACTCTCAACCAAATGGTACCAGGAGAGGGGAGGAGGACTTCTGTTCCTAAATGTTAGCCTCTTAGATAGCAGAAGAGCAATTTCTAGGCTAATGTCCAGTTCCTGGAGAGTTTGGGGACTCAGTGTTCTGAATAGAGAACAAGAGATTTCCTGAGCAGTTTAAGCTTTGGAATTGTCATTATAGAAACTTGAGGCTTAAGAGTTTTACAATTCAGACTCCTAGAAGAAGCAGAAAGGGCTAGATAGCACCAGCTTCCTGAAGAAAAGAGGATGCTTCTCAAACAACCCTAAATTTGTTTCCTTTTGGGAGCAATCCAAGTCTACACAGTAGTACCATAAACGTGGAGGCTTGAATGTATAACTGGGGTACCACTAGAATCAATCTGAATATTAGGGTAGGGGGCTACTTCTCTTAACCTCAAGCATTTCCTTTTTAAGAGAGTTCAAACTACACAGCTATGTTGTGATATTGAAGGACTGTTTAGGGCCCTGGGGGTAGGTAGGATTTACCATAAAAGAAGGAGAATTGCATCTATTGTTAATTGGCTATTATGAGTCCTTTGATTTTCTGTATTTTCTCCTATACTCTTGTAAGCCCAAGAAAAATGGAATTTTTTGTTGTTTTCTTTCTGGAGTTCAGTTTCCCAGGCTTATTGAAAAACATCTGAAGGATTGATTTTCTTTGAACCCTGATAATTCACAGCTGTGCTAAGTCATGTAGGTTTCCTTTCTACTGGCTCTGAGCTAATCAGGGACCAAGTCTTTGTTATATATAATGGGAGGTTGGTATTTTATTTTGGGGGTTCACTTATGAGAAGGACCTTTTATTGATTCCCAAAAAGAGATTCTGAACAGCTGTTTGTTAAGAGACCCCCTCCACTCCACTATTCAGATGTTGTTGGTACTCCTCCATCCGGTGGTGTATGTAGGTGGTTGTATTACTTTGTTCAGATAGTTGATCTTTGTGCTAATTTTTCTGCTTGTATATTCCCCATATTCAGGGTATTAACCTTTCCCCTGAACTAGTGAATGACTTAAGCATAAGTTTAATTAAAGAAAGATTGTTAACCCCTTGGAAGCTGTCTTTCCTTTATAAAGTAGATCACAGAACCTGTGCTAGCAGGCCATCCTGAGAACGCTTGATACTACACCTCCATATGCCTTGTTACTCTGAGTGTTTGCATGGTAGGTAGGAACTTTTAAATCTACCTCTGTGGAGACCTAGATATGAGTTGTCATTGAACTATATTCTGTGGTTTTGGGAGAAAACTTCAGGTCAGAATCAAAACAAGTCACAAATACAGAAAACAGTCTTACAGAGACCTTGGGTCAGGTCATTGGTTACAGTTACTACTGATGGATAAGTTGACTAGGTTGCTGTTGTTGACTCCTGTGGCACCAACCTCACGATGATCTGACCGTTCCCTTGGCTCCCTTCAAGTTTTAAATTATTAGAAACTTGGGATTGGTTCTGAGGTGATCGAGTGTGGATGCGATTGTCCAACTCTTTGACATCTGATTTGTCTCTAAATTTGGGATACTTTTTTTTTTTTTTACCTTTTGTACATTTTGCACTTCCACTTGAAAGTAGAATGTAGGAATTGTTTATCCTTACCATTGTGACCTTTCAAACAGAAAACCAGATGCAAAAAAAAAAAAAAAGATTAAAATATTCAACCTCTTGAAAAATATTGATAGGTTTTACCTTTTGTGTTAATGCTTTTTTAAAAAACAGACAAAAACATGTGAAAACAATTTCAGAATATTTTGAAGGGGCTATACTTTTTGAAAATGTTACTTTATTCTAGTCCAGATCCATTATTTACTATTTTTGTTACCTTGTACAACTCACTTCACCATGAAGGAGTCTGCCCAGGACACAAAGCACTTGGAGAGGAGGCAAACCATGTCTCCTTAAAACTACTTCCAGTTCCTGCTTTCCCACATTTAAAAAGATGCAGAGTGAAGACAGCAAGCAGAGGAAAGGCAGAAGTAAAGAAGACCAGTCTGGGAAAAGAGGTGACACATCCAGAGAACCCTGGGGGTAACATCTTTAGATGATGGTGAGAGAACTGTGGTCACTACCTTACATGATCCTCTTTGAGGAGCAGGGATGGTTGGCCAGAAGTCCAAATAGGGAAGAAGAAAGCAGGATACCTCTGCCCTCCTTTCCCATATTGGCATCCTGGAGCAAAGTCTTTGACAGCATGAGAGTTACGTCTTTGTCCTGAGGTTTCCTCATGTCAAAAAAGGGAATTGATCTTTATGCATCCTTCCAGAGTTAATGTTCTATGATTCATAAGAAATGTGTATCTACCACATATGCTCCCTATTCACTCTCTGGACAAAGCTTCCTACCAACTGAGTATTGATTTATATTATTCTTTTAGCAACGTTGTAATGCTGTGCTGTGCAAGTAAATAGGTCAGTCACTTCCTCTCGCTAACCTCAATCCTTGTGTGGGTGGAGCTACTTCCTGCATTGGATGTGACTCTCTCTCTCTCCCAGCCACTCTTTCTGACCATTCTCTAAAAGCATACTAGCTATTCACAACCTTCTCTCCTTTCCCTTTACTCCTCCCAGCTCACCCCACAAAGCACAGCTTACTCATTTCTTGCCTAAAGGAGCCCTGCTATAAATATTCTCTTTCAGCGCTGAAGCATTGTTAAAACAAATCAATAATTCTTTTTTTTATCTTTAAGCTCCTAGCAAGTGGGTTGCTACAATTTTAATTCTATCTCTCTTCTCCCAGATGTTCCTTAATTATCCCTTCTATGTTGCATTTTGAGCTATGCAATGCATAGGCCAGCAATGCAGTGGTTAACCACATTTATCACAATTACTGGCTTAAACAGAGATGAATATGAAACAGAGAAGCATGAAAAGATTTAAATGAACAGAGGCAAAATGAAGTAAGCAAAAAAAAAAAATACAACGATGTAAATGCAAAAACAAGAACCACAAAACAATCAAGAAATCTTGCAAAACTTCAAAGAACAAGTTTGGCCCCAAAGAAGACATGAAAAGCTATATTTCCCCACCTCTTTTAAAGGTTGGGGTAGGGGGTTCCAAAGGTGTGGAAAATTGCACATATTATCAGATTTTTTTCAATGAATTGAGAGGTTTGTATATTTCCTCTTCTCCCTCCTTTGCTTTCTTTCTAAATCTTTGCCATAAGGGACAGCTTTTTCAGAGAAAAGGATGGATACAGGGGAAAATTTAAGCAATGTGAAAACTAAAGCTATCAATTTTTTTAATAACAAAAGGGTACACAAACTTTTAAGAAAGAGAGTTAGGGAGCAGGCATATTGCCATCTTGGAAGAGAGGGAGGAAAAGGAAATAGAAATCAACAATACTGGGTCTTGCCATCTGGATGGGTTAAAGCAAAGCAGGATCCACCCTATAAGCTTTGACACTGTTGGTGCCTCTGGAGTCCTGGTGTTGGTGATCTCATCTCTGCAGCACTTTTCCCACTTCCATGGCAACTGGGTTTCCACAGGTTCATTCTTACAGCTCCTCTTGGTTTTCTTTCCTCTCAAAGCTTCTGCTCCTCAGAGCTGTGGCTGTGCCACTCTGTCTTCCACATATTCTTCCATTCTGTCACATCACCTCTATCCACCCCTGTCTCAAATTAAGGGCCAATGTGTTTCATTTCTATTACTTGCTATGTTTTTAATTCTGTGGTTTTGAAGAATAAATATTACTCCAAGGAAAGATGCAAAAGTTGTAGCTCTTGGAGAATACATGCTGTTCAACCACTGTTTGGGATATTGTAGCAGATAATATGTAGAAGTCACGTATTTCAAGGGTCATCATTATCAACCTAATTTTATGGAGAACTCACACAAAGTAAGCTGTCACATGGTGGTCAGAAGAAGGGGTACAAGGACACTCTCAAGGTCTCTTTGAAGAACTTTAGTATCATTTGTGAGACATGGGAAAGACTGGCACAGGACCTCCCAGCGTGGTGTGCTGACATCAAAGAATGCGCTGTACTCTGTGAACAAAGCAGAATCTCAGTAGCACAAAGGAAGTGGAAACTGCACAAAGACATCTCCATCCCAAATATTCTAATGGACTGCTTGTGCTGAATGTGTGGTAGAGCCTTCTGAAATCATATTGGACTGATCAACTGAACACACTGTACTCTGACCCCAACCTTCTGATATCATTGGTCCTCCTCAAAAATGACAATAATAAAAATTGCTAGCATTTATATAGTGCTTTGAGATTTGCAAAGTGCCTTACCATTATTATCTCATTTTATCTTTACAGTAACACTAGCAGATGGATGCTATTATATCCCTATCTTACAAATAAGGAAACTAACACAGACAGAGGTTAAATGACTTTCCCAAGGCCACAGAGCTAAGAAATGTCTGAGGCAGGATTTGAACTCAAGTCTTTTTGATTCCATCTGGCACTCTATTCATAATGCCACATAGCTAAGCCCCCCCCCACCCTCCCCATCCCTGAAAATCAGGTCCACAATAAAACAACAGTTGAAGTACAAAGGAAAGTATATTTATAAATAAAAAAACAAAGCTTAGGATTTAGACTATTGTGGTGAAGCATCCTAATTAATCCTCAGGAAATACTATCATAAGATAAGACCTGAATCCTATGAAGAAAACTAATGCTTGTGATGAGCAAAATAATACTGTACAAAGACTGGAGTACTAAAGATGAAGGGGAAAGGTGCAGTTTTGTTGATGTAGCTCATTCTTTCATTTATATTCAAACAATTGTCAGAAGTCCAAAGTAGACTATATTATCTGGGAATCTTTATCAGACTAAAACAGCCACCCTTTAAAAATGTTTTGGAGATTATTTTTTTCTCCTTACAGTAGGTTTTGAAGTCATGTCTCCATTGAGAGAATTATGAACTCTGGCAAATATTACAGAAATATTCAAATGGAGTTGGATTACTGCAATACAGTCTTGGGCCAAGTCACACATTGGTAAAGGTTAAGAATTTATCTGAGCAATAGAGATAAACTCTAGAAAGCAAGAGCTGCTTTTGTGTTTTTGTCTTTGTTTTAATCCCCAGCATTTTAGGCAATGCCTGGCATATAATAAGAATTTAATAAAAGCCTCCTTATTGGTTGAATTCTTCAAAACCCCATTTGAAAACTTATGGGCTATTAGCTTAGACTTTTAAAAATGAATTGTTCCTCCAAGGTATGTTTTATATGCAGTGTGATGTGTGGTTTCATGATGCATCAAAGAATGTCAAAATCATGTAAACACTGTCAAACCATGCAAAACGAGTGAAAATGTCATATACTAAAAGTTTTTTAAAAGATCTAAAACACTGAAAGATTTATTGTACATCAGTAAATTTAATTCTGTTCAAAGTAATTCAAACACTCTCATATACTCTGCTTTGGCAAAATCAGTGGACTCATTCCTATTGTAGGTTTCCATTTTCTGGCCTCCCCATTCTTGTTTGCCTTGGTTCAGGCTGCCAAAAACTCCTCCAATGCAATTAAAATGGAGAATTCTGTGGCTATTGTGGTCTGGGTGGGTGTTGTCTAGAAGAGGTGTTGGGTTGTATTGCTTCAAGGCTGACATGACCAAACATTTTTTTTAGAGGTGGGGAGAGGATAGTTCTGATAGGACATGGGAGAGACTTGTTATATTAACAATGAAAACAATTTGTTTCAAGTGGGTAACCACTTGTGAGTCTTCCTAGCAACATCCTCTTGTGTAATGTTTCCCAGCTCAACTATACTTCAAACTGGTTAAACAATTAAATTCTCTATAGCACACAATCAAAATTATACTGGCACAAACATGTTTTACATTCTAAAAAAGAGTAAACTAAAATTTTAATTTAAACACTTTAATAAATTTATCTTATCCCCAACTAAAATAAAACTTCACATTAAAAGTATAGTTACAGACATATGAATGTTAAGAGAAATGGGCATAAAAAGAAAAATATGTAGAAACACAAGATGAGTGATTTGTCATTTTTACTTACTACTATTTCTACTCTTTAGAATTAAAGATATGACAGATGTCTAACATCAACCAACTCTCTTTAAAATTATTATTATAATCAGAATGGTTTCCTAAGAGCAGAAGTTCCAAAAGCAATGAAGTCTTCACAGTTGTTTTTCTTTTCAAATAATAAACATTTGAAAATAGAGTTCATTGGTATTTGTTTCAATGCATTTCTGTTCTGTAGATTATTTTAATTTCTAATTTTGAATGTTTTGTCTTAAATGTTAGCTGCATGAAAGCATAGATTTAGAGCTAAAAGGGATTTTAGGGGTCATCTAGTCCAGCATCCTCATTTTATAGTTGAGAAACTGAGTCCCAGAAAAGTTAAGTAATTTCCCCAAGTTCATAGTGGGAGAATGTATCAGAGCCAGAATTCATATCTAGGTCCTTTGACTCTAGATTCAGTTCTTTCCACTTCATGACCCCGTTTCAAGTGTCTTCTGAGTCAGAAACATGTACAATAATAACTGATGGACTGACTGGGTAGAAGAGAATGTGCAGAATGACATTTTGAAAAATTGTGCAATTCAGTCAGTGACTGAGGTAACAGCTGACGTTTATATAACCTCTAAAGTCTGCAAGCTGCTTTAAATGTCTTATCTTAGTTCAGCCTCAAAACAACCATATGAGATATACAGGTGTATTGGCAGTTAACACATGACTGGAAAATATCACCAACAGTTTTCTTGATGAAGGAACTGAGGTTCAAATCCATGAAAACCATTTTCCCATGCTTCGGATCCAAATCTTGACTCCAAATCCTGTACCCTTTCAAGTACTTCATACATCCTTTGTCCTTTGGTCATTTCAGTCATATCTGACTCTTTGTGATTCCATTTAGGCTTTTCTTGGCAAAGAAATGGTTTGCCATTTTCTTCTCCAGATCATTTTACAGATGAGGAACTGAGATAAAAAGTATTAAGTAACTTGCCCAGAGCCACACAGCAATTAAGTGTCTGAAGCCAAATTTGAACTCATGAAGATGAGCCTTCCTGATTCCAAACCCAGTGTCCTATCCATTGTGCCACCTAGCTACCCACCTCTGTCCTGCCCTGAAATATCTTTTTCATTATAATGCTGTTCTGGTAACGCTATATGACTACAAATCATGGACTACTATTCTCTGAGGCAGCTAGCTGGCACAGTGGATAAAATGTAGGCCTGGAGTCAGGAAGACCTAAGTCTAAATCTGGCCTCAAACGTTTATTAGCTGTGTGAACCTGGGCAAGTCACTTAACTTTGGTTTGCCTTACTTTTCTCATCTGCAAAATAGAGGCAATAATAGTGCCTACCTCCCAGGGTTGTTGAGTGGATTAAATGAGATATTTGGAAAGTGCTTAGCACAGAGCTTGGCTGTTAGTAGATTCTATATAAATGCTAGCTAGGGCAGCTGCGTGCCACAGTGGACAGAGTGCTAGACCTGGAGTCAGATGTGACTGAAAAATGATTGAACAACATATAAATATTATTGTTGTTATTATCTGAGAAATAGGAATTTCAAATCACTAGGAGGGACAACGGACAATATGTAAGAGTGTTAGTCTTCCACAAACCTAATTATAGAAAGGGAGCTAGATAATAAAGTGCTGATTTAGGAAAAAAAAATATATCCAGTTCATATGATATTTTTATGAGATATGAACAAGTCACTTGAATGAATCAGAAAGAAAACAACAACCACAAGATATAAAATGACACGCCATATTTCTGGACAAAGTTATGCTAGTAAATGTTTAACAAATAGCTTTCCAAAAAAGAAAACAATTGTATATATGACACACAGTTTAATCTGTATTATTAATTTTATTCTATCATTTTCTTTAGTCTAAAAACAATCCACAAAACAAAAAATGAAGCCCTGATTTGTAAGATTTGCTGATTTCTGTAGTTCAAGTACTCATAATAAAAAATTAATGATCATCTCTTTTGAGCTGGTATGAGTTAGCTCCAACAAACCCCTACTTCTGAGTGTCCTTTAAAAATCAACTTAGTGAGTCCAGGAAACTGACACTTGAAGAGGAACCCGGTCCTGGTGGGATGAGTAGAAAATGCATGAGACTGGGGAAAGTGAAATTCTCATTGGCCATTGAAACTCTCATAGGCCAAAAGAAAGTTCAAAGAGGATCAATACAAATGATCTGTAGCTGAATCCCCCCTCTTAAGCTACTAATCTTTTAAGTCCTTTCTTACCTCAAGCTTTCTCATGGAATAAAAAACTTTTCCCTCTGGGTACAAGGAAAGTCTGTTTACCATTATTAGTTTTAGTAATTTGCGTTGTCTTTAGGAATAATTTTAAACATTGGCCTTTACAGGTATATAAGTCCTTATTGGAAAAAGATAGGAAGATATAGGGGAGGGAAATTATTCCTAGAGAACAAAGAGAGATAGAGCTAACGCTGAAATATTTTGCCAGAAGTACTATCGCTGACTGGGGGCTCAGAGCTAACAGAAAGGATAAATAGAATTATAGATACTATGATGTTATTTCTCAGAATGGGGAAGGAACATATATACTGAAAAACTTGGACATAATAACAGTTCAACATAACAAGTTCATAGTAGAGTGAACAGCAAATAGGAGTCGTTGAACAACTATGACAAGATCAGACACAGATCCCTGGGACATTCTACTAGAGATTTCTAACCTGACAGTGAACCAACAAGACTCTTTCGGTTTGTTCATTTAATCAGTTGTGAATCAAACTACAGTACCATTGTCTAGCCCACTTCTATCTTTTTCATGAGGATACCATGAGACACTTTGTTAAAGGATTTGCCAGAATGTAGGCAAATCATATTTTGTCTAGCAATCTAATAACCCTAACTAAACATGAAATGAGGTTAGTCTGGCATAACTTGTTCTTGGCAATATTGTCATTTTGGATCTTTATGATTATCAATTCCTTTTCTAGATGTACTCTAAACATTTCTTTTTTTAAAAAATGTATTTATTTATTTTAAAATTTATTTTTAGGTTACGATATTCATTTCCACAAAATTTTGAGTTCCATTTTTCTCCCCATCTCTTCCCTCCCCCCACCCCATAACACTTTGCATTCTGATTACCCCTTCCCTCAATGTGCCCTCCCTTCTATCATACCCCACCCTTCCCTTAACACCATCTTCTCTCTTTTCTTGTAGGGCAAGATAGATTTCTACACCCCATTACCTGTATTTCTTATTTCCCAGTTATATGCAATAACAATTTTCAACATTTGTTTCTAATACTTTGAATTCCAACTTCTCTCCCTTCCTCCCTCCCCACCCATCCCCACTGAGAAGGCAAGCAATTCAATATAGGCTATATATGTGCCATTTTGCAAAAGACTTCCATAATAGTCATATTGTGTAAGACTAACTATATTTCCCTCCATCCTACCTTGTCCCCCCTTTATTCTATTCTCTCATTTCACCTTGTCCCTTCCCAAAAGTGTTTATTTCTAGTTACTCCCTTCTTCCATTTGCCCTCCCTTCTATCATCCCCCTCACCCCACTTGTCGCCTTCTCCCTTACTGTCCTGTAGTGTATGATGGACTTTTGTACCAAATTTAGTGAGCATGTTATTCCCCCCTTAAGCCATATGTGAAGAGAGTAAGCTTCACTTTTTCCCTCTCACCTCCTCCCTTTTCTCTTCCATTGAAAAATATTTTTCTTATCTCTTTTATGAGTGGTAATTTGCCCCATTTCATTTTCTCCCTTTCTCCTCCCAATATATTCCTCTCTCACCCCTTAAATTTTTTTTATAGATATCATCCCTTCTGACTCAACTCAACCTGTGCTCTCTAAGTGTGTGTGTGTGTGTGTGTGTGTGTAATCCCTCCACCTACCCAAATACTGAGAAAAGTCAAGAGTTACAGATATTATCTTTCCATGTAGGAATGTAAACAGTTCAGCTTTAAAAAGTTCTTTATGATTTCTCTTTCCTGTTTACCTTTTCATGCTTTTCTTGATTTTTGTGTCTGAAAGTCAAATTTTCTCTTCAGTTCTGGTCTTTTCATCAAGAATGCTTGAAAGTCCTCCATATCATTGCATGACCATTTTTTCCCTTGAAGTATTATACTCAGTTTTGCTGGGTAGGTGATTGTTGGTTTTAATCCCAGTTCCTTTGACTTCTAGAATATCCTATTCCAAGCCCTTCAATCCCTTAATGCAGAAGCTGCCAGATCCTGTGTTATCCTGATTGTATTTCCACAGTACTCGAATTGTTTCTTTCCAGCTGCTTGCAATATTTTCTCCTTGACCTGGGACCTCTGAAATTTGACTACAATATTCCTAGGAGTTTCTCTTTTCAAATCTCTTTCAGAAGGTGATCAGTGAATTCTTTCAATATTTATTTTGCTCTCTTTTCCTTGAATATCAGGGCAATTTTCCTGGATAATTTCATTAAAGGTAATGTCTAGGCTCTTTTTTTGATTGTAACTTTCAAATAGTCCCATAATTTTTAAATTGTCTCTCCTAGATCTATTTTCCAGGTCAGTTGTTTTTCCAATGAGATATTTCACATTATCTTCTATTTTTTCATTCTTTTGGTTTTGTTTTGTAATTTCCTGGTTTATCATAAAGTCATTAGCTTCCCTCAGCTCCACTCTCATTTTTAAAAAACTATTTTCTTCAGTGAGCTTTTGGACCTCCTTTTCTATTTGGCTAATTCTGCTTTTTAAAACCTTCTTCTCCTCATTGGTTTTGGACCTCTTTTTCCAATTGAGTTAGACTATTTTTAAAGGTGTTATTTTCTTCAGCATTTTTTGGGTCTCCTTTAGCAAGCTGTTGACTTGCTTTTCAAGCTTTTCCATGGCCTGTGCCCACTGCATATTCATTTTGGAGGTACTGGATGCAGAAGCCTTGCCTTCCTCTGACAGTATGCATTGTTCTTCCTCATCTGAAAGGATGGAAGGAAATACCTGTTCACCAAAAAAGTAACCTTTTATGGTCTTATTTTTTCCCCCTGTTTTGGGCATTTTCCCAGCCAGTTACTTGACTTCTGAATCCTTTGTCAAGAGGAGGGTTCTAGTGTTCCTCCTCACCCCAGGATCATGCTCAGGGCTGAGATTCAGATCAGCTGCTCAATTCCCCCAGGGGCTTTAGACAGAGTGATTCACAGATAGATTCTGCAGCCCTCTGGGACCAGTGCTGTGGGGGACCCTGCTCCCTTCTCACTCAATTGGGAAAGCCCTCTTACTGACCTTTGCAGCTTTTTTGACTCTTGTGGGTTGAGGGATCTGAGACCCTCCATGCTGGGGATTCTGCCCTGGAGGCCTTTCTGGTCCTGTTACTCCTGGTGGCATGTGGTCAGGGCTGGGCTCTACTCTGCTCAGCATCCTGTAGGATAGACCTTTCCTGTTGGCCTTGCAAGTTACCTTTGGCTGGAAATCTGTTTCACTCTGTTGTTCTGTGGCTTCTGTTGCTCTAGAATTTGTTGAGTCATTTTTTACAGGTATTTTATGGGCTGTGGGGAAAGGGCTAGAGTATGTGCATCTTTCTACTCAGCCATCTTGGCTCCACCCCCTCAACAATTCTTTAAAAATATCATGTATAATTTTGCCCAAAATTGAAGTCAAATTCACTGACCTGTAATTTGCATGGTCTACTTTCTTCTTGAAAACTGAGACATTTGTTTTTATCCAGTTCTACAACATATCTCCCAACCATCTCAATCTTTCAAAAACTATTGAAAGTAGCTCGTTTACCAGTCATCTCATTACCCACAAAGGCAATTTATCTAAATCTAGTAACACAATGTCACAGAAGGCAATTAAATATTCTTTTTCCATCTTCCTTGAGTTTCACTTCCCTATTATGAATTTATGTTCTCTGCTTTCTGATCCAAAGATTATTCTCCTTAGGAGAAAGCAGAAGCTAATTAATATTGAGAATATAATTGGAAGAGATTCAACTCTTCCCCCTTCCCCATCTTACTTGATGTAACCATAGAATGCAATAAACACAGATCATGAGATATTAGGATAGTAACAAGGTGTTAACATCCAGTAATGTCTTTATGAAGAGTGAATATCTTTCTCTGACAAAATTTAGAGTAACATGGCCATTGTATGTCCAAAAGAACTGACATGTTCCTCAAAGCTTTAAATAGCTAGTCCTGGAGACATTTGGGGAGTTTGAGGGTTCAAAGTAGTGAAGGCAAAACCCAGCAGTCTTGGAAGAAACCAGTTCTTTATCTCTTGAAAGGAGGAAGAGATTTTTCTTTTCTTCCCTCCTCCCCAACTACACAAGATATTTAACTGTAGACCCATTTTCCCCGAAGACACCCCATCTAGAAGTTGGAGACAGTTCAAGAGAATTTATGGCACATTTGAGGGAACAGAGACACACACTCCAGATGGAAATGTTAACTTGAGGGTTGAAGCAGCTTATAGAAGTAGGACTTCTGGCAGGATAAAAGAGAGCCTACTATGAACTCAATAGAGAGCTAGCCTTGGAAATCCAGAGTTGAGTTATAATACTCCACAAAGAAAGAACTTTGAGACATTAAAAAGAAGGGGGGAGGACATATTTGGTTTTTTTAAATTAATTTATTTAAATTTTAACATTCATTTTCACAAAATTTTGGGTTCCAAATTTCCTCCCCTTTTGTCCCCTCCCCCCACCCCAAAACACCAAGCATTCTAATTGCCCCTATCACCAATCTGCCCTCTCTTCTCTCATCTCTCCCTTCCCTTGTCCCCATCTTCTCTTTTGTGCTGTAGAGCCAGATAACTTTCTATACCCCGTTACCTGTATTTCTTATTTCCTAGTAGCAAGAACAGTACTTGACAGTTGTTCCTAAAACTTTGAGTTCCAACTTCTCTTCATCCCTCCCTCCCCACACATTCCCTTTGGAAGGCAAGCAATTCAATATAGGCCATATCTGTGTAGTTTTGCAAATGACTTCCATAATAGTCGTGTTGTGTAAGACTAACTATATTTCCCTCCATCCTATCCTGCCCCCCATTGCTTCTATTCTCTCTTTTGATCCTGTCCCAGAGAGGACATATTTGTACAAAAATATTAAAGCAGCTCTTTTTTGTAGTGGTATAACATCAAGGACCCCAGCATATACAAGAGGGCCTGCTGTACAGGTTCTTAGATCTGCCTTTCTAAAATGAAAACAACTTCTGAGGGGGTCAACAATCGACTTTAATCAAGTACATATATCATTCACTTAGTTCAGGGAAAAAAGTCAGCACCCTGAACTTCAGAGAAAATAGAAACAGAAATTACAAACAGAAAGACCAACAGACAGGGCTTCCAACTGTTTGATCATAGACAGTACATATATCATTACCAGAGAGAAGCACCAACATCTGTGTTTTCAAAGTTGGGGGGCTCCTTAGTGGCTACCCAGAGTCTCATCTAGCATACGAACTTTCTTCCAAAAAATAAACCCCAAAGGTTTCAGAGCTAGAGGGTACAACTCTCATGACACAATGCCTCATTAGAAATTAACAAAAGGTATATGAGGCCTATTAATGGGCAGGGAAAATCTTTAACTCTTCCCCCCACTCACCATTAACTTTACATTAACATTACAGGTAGCCAAGAACTGGAAAGTCAAAGCCCATCAATTGAGGAAACAAGTTGCAGTATAAGATTGTGATGGAATATTATTGTACTATAAGAAATGACAAGAAGGATGGTTTCAGAAAAACCTGGAAAGACTTACATGAACTGATGCAAAGTGATGTGAACATAAGTAGGAGAACATTATACATGGTAATAGTAATACTATACAATAAGGAACTGTGAATGACTTAGCTATTCTCAGGAATTCAATGATCCAAGACAATCCCAAAGAACTAATGATTAAGCATATTATCTGCCTCCAGAAAAAGAATTGATATTGTTTGAATGCAGACGGAAGCATTCCATTTTCACTTACTTTCATTCTTTTTTTATTTGAATCTTTTTGTACAAAATGACTAATATTGAAATATTTTACATGATTACATGTGTATAACCTATATCTGATTGCTTACTGTCTCAGGGAGGGAGAAGGAGGGATAGAATTTGGAACTCAACATTTTAAAAAATGTTAAAAAATTATTTTAACACTGAGGGAAATTAGGGGAAAAATAATTGGGGAGAAAATAAAATAAACTTTTAAAAAGGATTTTGAGAAACTGCAAAACTGCAGGAATAAGTAACCTTGGTTACATGTATTCCCCACACATGATTGTATGGTTTCCAGGGATTGTATATTTGTGGAAGAGTAAATCTCAGTTCTGGAAGAAGGGTAAGGGTAGGGGTTATTGCTACCATTTTTGCTATTCCATATTATTAAATGTCTTTGATAAGTGATAATTGTATTTTCTGGTTGACTGATGATAGGAAGCATACTTCTAGGGGCTTTCAAGTTATGGTTTTAGGAGCTATGTACCACAGTTACTAGATGTGTGATCCTGGGAAAGTCACTTAACCCTGTTTGCCTCAGTTTTCTCATCCGTGAAATGAGCTAGAGAAGGAAAACAAACCATTCCAGCATCCCTGCCAAGAAAATCCTAAATGGGGTCATGAAGAGTCAGACATGACTGAAAGGAATGAACAAGACCTACAGAGTACTCCCTAGAACCAAGGAATAGTAGGTTGTTCTCTACACACACGTAGGATGCCAGTGACCTGGGAAACACAGACACAGGGCTGCCCAGCATAGCATGCCCACATCGGAGAAGGTACTTTGTTCTATTAGTAAAGTGAAATTGAAATAGCTCAAAAGAAACACAAGATGTGTAAATTTAGAGAATCCACCCCAAATGTTCACATCAACATGTAGTAGAACGTTCCAAGCTTGTATTGGTCTGATCAGCCACAGTTGGACACATTAAAACTTCACTCTAGCATAGGGATGTCATTTTGATCTTCTTCAAGAACAAAGGACAACAACCAACCAACCAGAATGCCAGTGTGTTGGAGAGTAGCCCAGAAGAGGTATTATAACTAGTTCTACCTTCTCCCCATTATATATTGTTATTGCCTCATCCACCCAGATGAGGCACCATAGTCTCATCTCCTATTTCCCCCAATGTGGTTTTTAAAAAGGCAAGAAACTCTCTTTATTTTTGTTAGCTTTCTTATTCAATGTCATCCATAGTTTTAACATTTCTAATATTTTTCTTATGGAACAGTACCACATTTTTTTTATCTTGTTATTTGTCCTTACTTCTTGTAAACAGATCATTTTTTCTCATTTTTATTGGTATATTTTACCATTACCTTTATTTACAAATATTCACTTCCAATGTTACCTACCATCTCTTGTAATATAGATTAAGAAAGAGGAAAAAGCATTTCAGCAATCCTCCTAAAGACTTTTGGGCTATGGAATCCTATCTATAGATTCTCTGAACCCTTTGAAATCTAACAACCCAGCGTACATATCAGATTATACCTATCTTTATCTTCCTCTGCCACAAAACTTAAAATAAACAGGCTATTTCTTTCCCAAGGCAAAGTAGACAGTATATTAGATTGGAGCCAGGAAACCTTAGGCTCATATTCTCCATTCAGCACTTACTCACTGTAAAAATGAAGTGATTGGATTAAATAGCTTCTAGGGTCACTGGTAAAAACCAATTCTAAGACAATAGTTCTCTACTTTTTGAAATTTATGGAATTAAAGGTTCATAGATTTAAATCTAGAAGGAACACAGAAGTCATCTACTCCAACCCTCTTTATTTCACATATAAGAAAACTGAGACTCAGAGAGGTTAAATGACTTGCATAAGGTCATTCAGCTGATAAGTAACAGATTCAAATCCAGGTCCTCTGACCCCAAATCTGGCACACTTTCCTCTATATAATGCTGCCTTTCACTTGGTCATTAAGGCAACCTAAGATATAAGTAGCTGTTCTATATGTAAAATGACATTCATCAGTTATCTGGATAATTGAAGTTCCCTATCACTATTATATCAGGCAGAAAGGTGGTTGAGTGAATAGAGCTCTGGGACTGGAGTCAGGGGGGTTAAGTTCAAATCCAGTACTTACTTTCTATGTGACCTGAGCAAGTCATTTAACCTCTGTTTGCCTTACTCCACTGGAGATGGAACTAGCAAACCACTGCAGAATCACTGCCAAGAAAACTCCATAGACAAATATTGATGTGGTCCATGGGGTCACAATCAGACATGACTGAACTGACTGAGCAGCAACAATCTAGTGATATGGTGATCTATCAAACCTCAATGCCAGGCTTGCATGTGCTATGTTCTTAAAATTCTCTTCTGTTTCTTTCTCTCCCCCGCTCCATGTTCTGGTAGTCTATTAATCTTATAATCTGATTATAATAGCACGTTTGTTTCTGTCTTTACTGATCTTTATCAGTAAAGATCTTTATCTCCACAAAGCTTCCCCAAACCCTTCCCCAGCCCAGGTTCCTGGTCTTCCTCACGATAAATCTTTTCAATATATAATGCTGTAATGGTACCACCCTGCCCCTACCCCTGCCCCCAACATCGTTTTTACCTAGGATATTCCTTTAGGATAAGCTATTGCCTCAGGAGCCATAGTTCCCATTCCATCATGTTTCAGTGATACAAGGTTAAAATTGCCTCCCTGCATTAGTGTCTATATTTCTCCTTGACTATTATTCTTATTTTGTGTATTCATGGATACCATGAGTTTTATTTCTGGCTCCTTTCTTGGATGTCTTCCTAAACTGCAGCTGTTCTCTAACTTAGGGAGAATAAGTAGGCATGTTTTCCCCTCCTCTTTCCTTTTCAGGTTAAGTCCTTTTGGATGAGATTCCTATGACCCTAGGCAAATATTTTTTCTAGCCCTCTTTAGGAGCACTCCATCCAAGAAACTATCATTTCTATATTTTAAGCAGTGATAAGAAATATAAATCCCATTCTCAGACACCATCTTAAACAGCTGTTGATTTCCCAAGTTTGTCTTCGCCTTTTGAAAACTTCAGTTGGCGCAGGGCTTGAAAACACTATTTGTGCTTTTTATGTCTTCAGTTTCATTCTCAATTCTTCCTTAGCAATGCTTTCTAGCTGCATCTGTTATGAATCACCAGACCTGAGGAGCAGTTAACTGGTTTTACCTGCCTTGGGAGGTTTCCTAACAAAACAGGAGTTTTTTATTTTTTTAAGGTCAATGAAGGACTGCTTCAGTAGGGAATTACCAATTAACACCATTCATCTCTTCTTCCTCTGAACCTTATTGGATGATCTCTCACCTAATGGTGCCTATAGATCCCTATTATCAGCTACATCCTGTTTTTCGAGTCCAATTCCTTCTTTTTCAAGAATACTCTCATTTCTGTTACTTGACTGCAAGTGTTCAGTGATCCATTTTCCTTCTCTGTCACATTTTTCTACTCTCCAACATCTCTGACACAGATTTGACTTCCCCCCTGCTTCTTCAGATCCTTTTAAAATTCTTTTTTTGTTTTTACATTAAAACTATTCTTCCATTTTTTTAAAAGAATGTTTCATTCTTTCTAATAACATGAATAGCAAAAAAAAAAAAAAAAGGCAACATGTATGTAGTGCTCTAAGGTTTGCAAAGCACTTTATATACACATTATCACATTTGATCCTTGCAACAACCCTGTCAGTTCCTTATCTTTCTCTTCTAGGACAGATATCAGTCTATGTTTCAAGCACAGAGTGCAGTTACCTGACCATGGCTAAAAGACAAACATTCTTTACTCTATCTAAGACATTTCAAAATTCCTCCTCTTAACAATGAAAACAGCTAGTATTTATATTGCAAAGTACTTTTTACTCTCATTTTATCATAACAACTCTGGAAAATAAGTGCTATTATCATCATTCCACTTTTGTAAATGAGGGATATTGAGGCAGACTATTTAAATGATCTGACTAGGGTTTCACAACTAGGAATTATTTGAGGTTGTATTTGAACTCTTCTTGACTCCAAGTCCAGTACTCTATTTAGGATGCTACCTTTTGTTGCAATGTCTGACTCTTTGTAACCCCATTTGAGGTTTTCTTGGCAAAGATATTGGGATGGTTTGCCATTTCTTTCTCCAGCTCTTCTGACAGTTGAGAAACTGAGGCAAACAGGGGTAAGTGACTTGCCCAGGGTCCCACACCTAATAAGTGTCTGGGGGCAGATTTGAACTCATGAAGATGAGTCTTCCTGACTTCAGGTCCAGCACTCTATCCACTGTACCACCTTGTTGCCCACACACAATACCATCTAGTTGTCTTATTTTTTTTTCACTATACTTGTCAGAAAGAAGATTCCCAGTCTATTTTTCTTAACTTTTTCTTTCACCCCTATATTGAATCAGCTGAAAGTTCTTTCAAGTTTCCTTCTACAATGCCTTTCTCTTCTATTCCCTTATCTACTCATCGTGACTCCAGTTATCCAACCCATTTTAATAGCCTTTTAAGGGACCTATAGACATCCAGTCTCTTATCCTCTCCAATCCAGCCTCCACAAAGCTCTAAAAATAATCATTCCAAGACACAGGTTTGGCAAAATACACACATGCACACACACACACACACACACACACACTAAAAAACTCAACTCTTTATAGTGATGTAGGATATGATTTTTTTCTTTCAGATTTTGAGTAGTCACATTTGTATATAAAAACTTCTGCACTAAGGCTTGTCTTCTGGAGATAGACAGCCTGTGTACTTTTTTTCTAAGGCCACTCATTTAAGGGGGTTAACAGAAGGACTTTTTAAAATGGAAGAACTCCAAAACCCAGAATAACTTGACAATTATTAAGAAAATAATCAGGATTATATAACAAAATAGAGGACTAGATATTTTCTATGATCACAAATTATTTCTCAAACCTCTCTAAAACAGAAATTATGCAACAAAATAAAAACGACTTTAACTGTCTCCTTAGTCTAGGATACCAGGAACACAATAAAACATTTTAAAAAAATGAACTGACATCTACTGTGAGCTCCCTCAGGACCCCCTCCATCATTGCTAATTATTCTACCAGTGGTGAGGTTACACTAGCCACCTGACACCTGAGCTTATAACAAAATCCATCCCTGTACCCTGTTCTGTCCTCCCTCTTTGCATTGCTTTGGAGATCTGGGTTCTAGGCAAGGGGAATTTGCCAATGCCTCAACAACAACAATGACATAGAAACATTCTGTGCTGCAAATGATCTCTGCAGGAGAGTGGTAGAACAGAGGGATAGAACAGGATACATTTCTGGCCTAGAAATAGCTCTCAACTTCATATCCCAATCTTCTCCTTTTTCCAGAATCTCAAGGACCCAAAATCCAAATGAGAGAAATCAATCCTAGATGAAATGCTAGTATTCTGAACTGAGGAAGAGAGGGAATAAGACATGGGAACAGGACAGAATATAAGTGGGGAGGAGCTGTATGGTACTCTATTATACCTGAAAGAGCGTAGCAGCCATCTAGGGCTAAGTCTGTCCCAAAAATCACTTGAGGCAGAGACGTAGGCTAGTGAATCATGAATCACTCAACATGGAAAAAAGCTAAAACAGTTAAAATCCAGCTCCCAGAGAAACCAACACCAGAGAGGGGAAAAAAATTTATATGATAACTTTGTTGTATATTTAAAAGGAATAGCAAGTTGTATATTATAAATTTGCTGTTTCATGTGGAATCATCTTTTTAAAATTATATTCTTATGGAAATGCCTGTTTTGTTCCATAAATTATAAATAAAATAAGTTAAAACATTGGCAGAATAGAAAAACTGGAATCTGTGATGGAAAGCCTCACCAAAGAAATAAGAGAGAATGTAAATGCAAATACACAGATGTGAAGGACAATCTAGAAGAAGAGAAGCAAAAAGCCATAACATTAATGGAAAATATGTCATCTATCCAAGTAAAACAACATTGATCTTGAAGATAGAATGCGATCTTCAAACATGACAAGTCAAAAAATCGGAACACCCTAATGCAAAAAAGTTATACAAGAAAACTATTCAGAATTTTTGAATACAGAAGATAAAATATCAATTAATAGAATGTATAGATCACCTGTAGAAAAAAACGCAGGGTGCAAACTCCAAGACACATGGTGGTTAAATGTAAAAATTCAATTCAGAAACAAATTCTACAATTATCTGAACAATGACCTTTAAATACAAAGGAAAGGAAATTTGAATAATATAAATCTATTCTGTAACCACCAGAAAATACTGCAGGGAATGGAATAATATGTTTTTTAAAAAAAGCAATAGAATTCAGTATATAGTCCAAGGTGACCTATCCTGCAAATCTGAGCTTAACCATAAATGAAAAAATATGAACATTCAGTTACTAACAAGTATTTGAAACATTCTTATAAAGAGAATATATTGGAGTTATTTTTTCCTTGAACACTTTAGACAACAGAGTAGAAAAGATGAAAAAATGCAACAGGGAAGGACAAGAGCAACAGGATGACAACAGAGACATCAATAAGAGACTTCTTTATAAGTAAAGAATTTATCCTTTATGAGTAAATAAATAAAGGAGAAAGAGGTTGTTTCAGTAAGCACCCCAACACACATGGGAGGGCCTGCTGTCACAGGTTCTTAGATCTGCTTTGATAAAAGGCAAACAGCTTTCAAGGAGTTAATAATCACTTTAATCAAGCACATGTATCAGTCCTTTAACCAAGTGCATCCATCATTCAGTTAGTTCAGGGAGTCAGCACCCTGAATTTCAAAGAAAACATAGAGAAGTCAAAAGATCAACAGACATCACTTCCTCTGCCTGAATTCAACAGACAGTTGGACCCCAACTATCTGACCATAGTTACCAGAGAGGGAAGCACAATGTCTGGGTTCTCAAAGTCAGAGGCTACTTTAGCACCTTCCCACAGTCCTTTTCAGGCCAAACAAATACTTCCAATCAGTAAGCCCCAAAGTAATCAACAGACATGGCTTCTTCTGCCTGACCATAATTCAACAAACAGGTACAACTATCTGACTTGTTACCAGAGAGGGAAGCACGACATCTGTGTTTTCAAAGCCAGGGGGCTGCTTAGCAGCTTCCCAGAGTCCTCCTCTGGCACTCAAACCTTCTTACCAAAAACTAAGCCCCAAAAATAAAACCTCAACTCAGAGTATTTATGCCTTTTTTAGAGCCAGAGGGCCTCACAACCCTTTGACCCAGTGCCTCAATAGAAAAAACAAAAGGTACTTGAGACCCTGTACAAAACAACTCCCCATTCAAGCTTCCCACAATGGGTAGGCCCATCAATGGGTGGGAAAGATCTTTAATCACATTAAAATAACAATACAAATACATTCACTGTTTCTAGTTAAAGAAACTCTTACTTTTGTACTTCACTCCTTGTAAAGACTCATGATTGAGAAAGGCAAGATTCCATCACAGGCACTTGATTATACTAAAACAAAAACAGCAAAAGATCCTATTTTGGTGGTCATCACAGAGGTGAAGGCAGAAGTCAGGTAGAGATTCCAGTGGAAAGGAGGGCCTTCGGCATTATGAACAGAACTTTGTGATACCCTACATATAGGTAAATTATATGTTTTGATGAACTGCATTACAAAATAAAGTGGTGCATAAAAATGGGGGAAGGGACTAGGAAGATAGAGGGAAGTGTGTGATGTTCTGGGTCAAAATGAAGGCTAGCAATGAATGGGATGTGATCCCTGTGGTCTCTAAAGAAGAGAAGAGTCTATGAGGCAATGAGTAAAAGATGGGGAAGAAAGAATTAAACAGAGGATAAAAAGGAGGGAGTTCTTGTTTTGGAGGTGGGTAGGGGTTCCACTGGTGAAGAGAGATGTTCTATAAAACAAGATGGGCACCTTGGACTTGGTGTTGTCTGGGGGATCTGGTGCTTGAAAAGACCACTTATTGTACATCCCGTAGGTGGATCTTGAACTCCTGCAGACAACTGACACCTAGAAGGATGTGAGGGCATAGATACAGGGAGGAGATTTTGAGACAAAGGAGAAAGAAGGTAATTATGGGGAAGGTATAAATCAATGGTAGGTTACATAATCAGAGATGGGAGGGTGACTTCACATAGGGCAGTGTTTTCTCCCTATGAGAATTGGAATTTTTATGGGAGAGAGCACAATAGAAAAGGGAAATGCATGGAACAAGTTCTGCAAGGCAGCAATAGGAACTGCCAAGAGGGCAGAGCCCATTGGGAGAGTTTTGATTCCATGAGGAATACAGAGAATAAAGAGGATCTAGATAATTAAAGAGGTTATGAACCAGAGAATGAAGGTCTAGAGTATATACAGAGAATGGATAGTGAGAATAGATAGAGAATGAAGATAGTGAGAGAAAATTCTCTCTGGAAAGTGGTACAAAAAAGGGAAATTAAAAAAAAATCAGCAAGACTAATTGAAAAGGAAGAAAGGAAGGAAGAATTTGCTTGATTAACTAAGAGGAAACCAAGAGGGGAAGAATTAAATGACCAGATAAAAGCATGAAAGCAAAAAAGAAATCCCAAAGAGAAAGAAGTAACAAATAGGGAGGAAGAATCAGGAGTGAGGGGAAGAGAGCCAGTGAGAACTGAGTCAGATTTTTAAAAGATTAAGCTAAGGTAACTGAAAAGATGTAGAACTATGTTTACAGTGAAAGAAGGAAAAATCACAACTTGAAAAAAAAAATCAACATTATAGACAAATGGAGGGCAAAAAAACCCTAATTCTCAAAACCTTAAATGAAAACATATTAAACAATCCAATGAAATGAAGAAAAAAAGGAGAGGATAAAAAACAAAATCTTTAAAAATTGCTTACAAGAAACATTAAAAAAAACAGAAATATACAGAATAAAACTGAGAGAATGGGAGGAAATTTTACTTTGCATCAAGGGAATCCAAAAAAAAGCAGGAGCTGCAATCATGCTATCTGGCAAAGCAAAAACAAACATTTGAAAAAAGAAAAAGAAATAAATAGGGAAACTATATTATGCTGAAAGGAACCATAGACAACAAACTGATATCAATAATAAACTTACATGCACCAAATGTCTTAGCATCCAAATTCCTAAAAGAAACTTTAACTGAGTAACAAAAAGATATCAACAGTATTGCACTAGTGACAGAAGCCTTTGATAATTCCTGTCTTAGTTTTAGGTAAATCTTAACAGAAAGATAACAAAAGGGAAAATAGGGAAATGAACAAATTGCTGGAGAAACTAGAGCTAAAAGGCTTATGGCATCTTCTAAATGGAGCTACGAAAGAATATGCCTATTTATTAGCAGCATACCGTCCTACCCCCAAATGACCATTTAGGGCAGATATTGCAAACAAAGATAAAAAGACAGAAATATTCATTATATATTTTAAAGATCATAATGCAATAAAGATAAAAATTGGTTCAGGGGCTACAAACAAAATATACCTACCAAAATAGAGCCTTAACAATGAAATCCTAAATAATGAGTCAAAGGAATAGATACAACTAATTGTTATGTAAAATAAAACAAGAATGAGGAAAGAATATACCAGAATTTCATGATACAGCTAAAAGTCATCAGACCAAAAAAATTATATCCCTATAAATACATGTTAACAAAATAGAAAAAGAAAGGATTAATCAAGCAGAGGATCAAAAACATTAGAAAGTCAAGTAAACAAACTTCAAATAAGACAGAAGAAGGAATACTAAATATTAGAGGAGAAATAGATAAATTGGAAACAAAAAAGAAACCACAGAACTGACCAAAAAAACATAAAAGCTTATTCTTTGAAAAGACTAATAAAAATTGATAAAACTTTAGCTAATCTGACTAAGAAGAAGGCAGACAATCAAATCAATAAATAATAGTAAATAAGCAAGGTGAAATCACAACAAAGCCAGAAGAAAAAGAATAGTAAAAAGAAAATAATCACTCTCCCTTTGACTCATTCACAACGAAGAAGATGAAGACCTTTCCTCAGCGATCAAACTGTTGACATCCCAAAAAATGTTTATATCTCAGTGCAGGACTGGACAGTGATCATGAAGAGCAACACTAGAATCTAATGGGGAGATATCAATGGTTAAAATGGCTCAGTCCCCTGGGAAAGGGGCAGGGTTGGGGAAGGGAAGCACTTTGTTGACAAGTAATGAGGAAATGGAAAAGAACTTGCAACAGTTCCCATAATCTGTGGTCATGTGCAAAACATAATCAAATTTTACCTTGTATTTTTTATATGATATGTGTATGCTCACTTGCCTACCAATATTGCTATGTAAGAGGCTGCCTCACTTTTTGAAATTAGAAACTTCTTGAATTAAAAATGTATGAGAAGGGTGGCAGCTAGGTGGCAAATAGGATAGAACACTGGCCCTGGCTTCAGGAAGATCTAAGTTCAAATCAGGCCTCAGACACTTGGCCCTTACTAGTTGTGTGACCCTGGGCAAATCAGCCCCAATTGCCTAGCCCCACCTCCCCAAAAAATGCATGAGAAGAGAATGCCCAAGACCATGTGTTGCTTGTCCATTTTTCAAACCCCAAAAGTGGAATAGAAAGAGGCTGCTTCTAATAGTGATTGGATCCAACTACCCCAGGTACTTGCCAAAGACTTCCCTAGCTGATTTAGCTTCTTTTACATTTTCTAAGACTATATATAGCCTGTTCCTATGCAAAAGTGGTGTAATTTGCAAAATAGGATCCATCAAAAATAACTGAGTAGGGTATGGATTCTCCAAAATCTGAAGAGTCTAACAATCTTCCAGGATTCTTTTTTAGTACTGGAGGAGTAAGTTTTTATAGTTTATTACAGATTGTATCTGGGATCACTTGGGTTCTACCTATCTGTTGTCCCCAAAACTTAAATGAGGGGCTGGACCCTGAGTTTTCTTAGAATTGATCTTCCCATCTCTTATCTCTTTTATAAATTACCAACTAATCTAGGTCCTCTGTTACAGTGGTCTCATTGTGTCCACTGAACTTTGCCTTGTCAATATATATCAATGGATGGATATCAATGTCCTCAGTTAATAGGGCCTATTTCTTTAATGACCAAACTCTGGCAATAAGAAGAGTTAAATAACCATGAGGAAATATGGTGAAGGTATTCTGAACTTCCTAGGTAAAAGTAAACTACTCCTAATGCATCTCAGCCACATACATAGAGAAAAAAAGCATCAGCAAGTTTAATAAACCCATACCACTAGCCTGCTACCTAGATACTGTAAATGCGACTATAAAGCAATATCCTTTTAATTCAGTTTTGGTATTGGTACAAAAAGAGGCACTCACAAGCCACTAACACTTAACAAAAGAGGAGGCTTACTTTGCCTTAACGTAGCAAGAAAATGCTTAGTTTCTCTGGACACAACTCCCTTGCTTCCATCTTGAAATACTTCTGCTCAGTAAGTCATCAGAATATTGTGATTCATATAGTCTCAGGCATCCACCAGGTCTGAGATGACAGATTACAGGTGGTTGGAATCTTTTATGTCCCCAAATCAAGAAGTTGTATCAGGGGAGCTGGGGCCAATCAGATTGCATGAGAGTGGGGGAGGGAGGAAAATGTATCAGGGAAATCATAGAAGCTGTGTCAGGAACATGCTGGTACTGTCACATACTACTTTTTGGTGTCATGGTCCCAACAATCTTCCAGAAGACCTTCCACCATTTAAAAAACTGTACAGTCCTTCTATCATGGGTAATGCAAAGGGAGAGAAAAGTGAGGGAAAGGGGAAAAAAAAGCAAAATAATACAAAAATATTGACTCTGGACATTTCCTTCCCACACTTCCTCCTTCTTTGGAAAGGCCAAGGCTCAAGTCTTTTAGTGGACTGACTTCTGAGCATAAGCAGTACAAAGGAGAAAAGGGGAATAGAAAAAAAATGCGGAAGAATACTAAAGCCAGAATTCCTAAGTTGTTTCTTCCTCTTTCAGAAAGACTAGATCTCAAAGTCTTGTAGTCTGGTCCATGTGATGGGTAATGTCACATCTTTACAGTTCACAATGGGTCTCCTAATGCAGACTGGTGATGCTTGACCCCAAGAATATCAGAATAGCAGTGCAGATGATGGCACTTCCAGTAAAGTTGCATATTTCTTCTCCTAATATGAGTTGATAATGATGAGTAGGAGCAGCTCCAGGTAGCTCAGGACCTGAGCACAGATACTTCTGGTATAGTTAACAATTCTTCAGGGTTATCTGTAGTAAAGTAGCTAAACAGTCCTAATCTTCTTGCATGCAACCTTCAGGGGTATTTGCAGGATTTTTGCTCCAGTTTAACTACCATGTGAGCAAGGTAGCCATCTCCTCTTGTCCCAACCTACAAAGACTGCTACACCAAATGTTGTAGGAAAATGCTGGTCCTATGACACTAGGCTCCCTGGCCTTCTAGCTCCAGATAATCAAAGTCAGTCCCCAGGTACCATCTGCCTTTTTCACTGGCCACAAACAGTTATTTTATGTTGTTTGTATACTTGAATACTTCAGTCTTCTTCATAATCATAGCTATAGTCAACCAACATTTATTAAGATCCTACTATGTGCTAGGTATTGTACTAAGCATTAGGGACAGAAAGTAAAAAAAAAATTCTGCTCTTGAGGGGTTCTGTTGGAGGATACAGCATACAAACAGCTATGTACAAACAAGATATATACAGGATAAATTGGAAGTACTCGTAGAGTGAAGGCACTAAAATTAAGGAGAACTGGAAAAGGTTTCTTATAAATAGTAAGACTTTAGTTGAGACTTGAAGAAATCTAGGAAGCCAGGAAATGGAGATGAGAAGGGAAAGTATTCCAAACATTGAGAACATCCAATGAAAATGCCCAGAGTCAGAAGATAATAGAATAGGAAGGAAACCAATGTACCTGGATTGATGAAGACAAAAAAAAGATGTAAGAAAACTGGGAAGACACAAAGAGGTCAGGTTAGATTTTATATGATCCTGGAGGCAATAAGGAGACTTTGGAGTTTGATAAATGGAGGTAGGCATGATATGGTCAGATTTGTGTTTTAGAAAGATCAATTTGACTACTGAGCAGAGAGTGAATTGAAGTGTAGAGAGACTTTTGGTAGACAGACCAATCAGCTTGCTATTGCAATAGTCCAAATGGGAGTGATGAGAGCCTTTACCAAGATGGTGGCAGTGTCAGAAGAGAGAATGAGGATTGGGGAAAATATAGGAGAATATTATGAAGGTAGAAATGACAGGATTTATCTACTGGTTGTATATGAAGGATGAGAAAGAGTAAGGAGTCAAGGATGACACTTATTTAGGCCATGAATGAAGCACTGAGAAGATGGTGGTACCCTTGACTTTTATAGAGATGCTAGGGAGAGATGAGGGTTTGGAAGGAAAGATAATGAGTTCAGTTTTGGACATGTTCATTTTAAGATTTCTATGGGATATGCTGTTTGAGATATCTAAGAGTTGGTGATGTGAGACTGGAGGTTGGGAGGGAGGTTAGAGGTAGACAAATAGATCTGAGAGTCATCTGAATAGAAATGGTAATTGAAACCATGGAAACACTGAAATAGTATAGAGGGAGAAAAAAATAAGGCTCCAGACTGAGTTCTGGGGGACTCCCATGGTTAGCAGGAGTAACATGGATGAAATTTTGGCAAAACAGAAAGAGAAGGAATGGTCATCCCCATTTGTAGAGAAGACACATCTTTCACTCCTACCAATATCAACTATTGTTTCATATCAACTACATAGAGCAGCGTTGGGAGTAGTTTGGGCAACCTAATGGGCTTTCATAGCTGTACTCATAATAACTGGCATGGAAGATAACAGGTAACTGTCTTCCATGTTTCAGCCTCTCTGGACTATCTGACAACTGGAATTACACTGTGGGTGACTTAAGCTGTTTGTCTTTGGCACCACTGTTCTGAAGCCTTACTATCCTGATTGTTGGACTAGACAGCATAAAGACACATGACCCTCTATATAGCCAATCCATATCCCAGAACATGCTTCACATCTCATCTGATCATTCATTCTGATTATCTCTTTGCTTCCTTTTGATGTGTCTATACCACTTTGTTCTCAGTTTCCACCTCTTGCTCTCACAACAGTAGTAAAAAATACTGTAATTGCTTCTGGGAAGGTTCTACTCATTATCCTCTTGACTCAAGCCAAAACACTCTTTTCTTGCCACCACTTGTGTGTATCTTCATTATGGATTGTCTTGATCATATATTTCTATCCCCATTGCAAGTATTTAATGATTGCTTCTCATTCTTTCATTCATTAACATAGTTTAAGACCATAATAGTTTTTTTTTTAATATTGCTCTAATGGTTCATTCTGAGCATACAGTTTATTAAAATCCCCAGTTATTTTCAATGTGAATTATTTCCTTTCATGATTTCAGCAAATAGGATCTTACATTTATAACCATTAAGTTTAATCTTATTGGTTCATTTCTTCATCCTTGTCACCACTTTTTAGATCCATATTTTTTCATCTGCAAATTTACTAAGTATTCTTTCTGTCTTCATCCAAGCCATTGATAAGACTACTAACAGCACAGGACCAGGAGACATCCCTGAGGCTTTCCAAGATCCAATTAATTAATCCAAGATTAATCTTTGGGTCTGGTCATTTTACCAGTATGGAATATACATAACTTATGTTAACATCTCTCACATCTTATCCACAAGGTTATCAGCAAATCCAGTTATATTATGTTTATGATAGTCCTGATCTATCATCTAATGATCTTCAAAAGAAGAAATGAGGTTAATCTGGTATTACCAGTTCTATTTAATTTTTAAAATTCTGTACTTGAACAATAAACAGAATGAGCATAAAAAGAGGGTTGCATATGAAACTATGAATCTCCACCTCATATCCCTTTTTAAAATATATATATTTTAATAAATTCCATATATTTCTTTCATAACTGCTCTGTAATTAAGAAGCATTCCAATGACACTCTTTTTAAAAAATCATTATTGCTAAATTTTCCCATAACCCTTCAGTTTAATAAAAAAATTAAAAAGCAATGTGTAACAAATAAACAATAGTTTAATGAAACAAATTTGCTGAATGCCCAAAAATGTATACTTCTTTCTGCACCTTGAGTCCATCATCTTTCTCAAGAGGTAGGTTAATATGCTTTATCACAGGTCCTCTGGAAACATGAAGTCTGTTTTCCATTAAAAGACCATATTTTCCCCTGTGGGATTATATTCAGTTTTGTAGAATAAGTTCTTGGATATTCTTGGTGATAAGCTTCTTTCTTATGTATTTTTGAATACATATTATATTCTAAGATCTAAGATAATATCTAAGATAATATTATATTCTAAGATTTCCTCTTGTTTGAAGTAGAAAATGCTAAATATTCTTGTGTGATCCTGATTATGATTCTTTTGTCCTTTTTTAATACTTGTGGTATATATTTATGTTGTTCTTAATTTTGAATACAACATTCCTGGGACTTTTTATTGAAATTTTTTCCAGGATATGCTTGATACATTCTTTTTTACCTTCACTTTTCCTTGTGGTCCTAAAAGATCTCTGTAATTTTCATTTATGATTTCTTGAAAGAAAATATCCAGGGCTTTTGGGGGGAAAAGTCATAATGTTTAGCATATAGAATAATTCTTAAGTTATCTCTCCTTGACCTGTTTTCTGGGTGTAAATTTAAAATTGATTTTAGTTCTGTTTTGCTAAGACTTAATCAAGACAGATTAATATTATTTTTCCTGGTTCCTTCCCCTTATAAACTTTACCCACTATTCATATTCTCAGAGAAATTCTCAGGTCAAGTTTTTGTTTTGTAATTACCTCCACCTTTGTAACCCCACTCAACACCACCAGAGAAACTTTATTAATCTAAAAGATCAAATCTCATCAATTTAAACTGTTGCAGCAATTCCTGTCATCTGAGAACCTTTGTCTTATGACTGAATCATACATGATTTGGAGGGTTTTTTAATAGAAGAGAGGTCCAAATGGTGTAATCTCAATTCTATTTTTTAAAAAAATCCATAGCCAATCAGAAAAAGAAACACCTAAATTGTTTGAGATTTTTCTCTGTTAGCTTTCTAATTGTTATAAAAGACCCTGTCAGTCCTCACTCAAGGTCTTTGGTTATAGAGGTCATTGACACAATTTATTGGTAACTGCTAGCCTACCTAATAAACTGTAATTGGAACTTTGTCTCAGATTTTCTATTGCAACATAGGTCAGATGTCTTTGGTTTTGTTATGACATTTCTTGCTGTCACATGGAGTAATTGATTTCCTTTTGGCTTCTCTTAGTTTTCAGGGAGTCTGTTATTTGAGTAAAGTTTATCACACTCTCTTCTAATTCATTTTCCTTTCATTTCTTTTCTCCAGAGCTTTTTTTTAATCTCTTATTTCATTTCTTTTTCTTCTTATGTGACTTATATGACAAAGTATAAATTTGTAGAATTTCTTCAGTCATGGAGTACTTATGGAAAAATCTACTTTTCCCCCTTTGTGTCTCTGCTTGTAGTTGTTATGAAGTTGCTCTCCTTTTAGACCGGGATTCAGGGCATCTCTACATCTATTTTTAAAAAATTTATACTTTTTGATGTCATCTTTGGTTTACTCATCTCTCCAGCTAGTTTCTGCAGTGGGGCTTTGTGCCAAGGTCAGGCTATATAGGCTACCGTGCTTTTGGGTAGGGTAATCAGGTCTGCTTTGTCTCTCCATGGGTTGCCTCAGTTCCTACACTGACCCTCAGCATCCCAGGTTAGACCTCCTACTTTGATCTTTGTGGGTCAGAGTTCTAGACCTTTAGGGTTCTGTATGGAATCTCAGACTAGTGTGCTAGGGAATGTAGAAGCTTGGTATCTAGACTGGCCATGACCTGAATGCTATAACTGCATTGGTTGCTTCCACTTCCTAGAGCTTCTGAGGTCCCACTGTGTGTTTCCATATACCCTGGAGCTTCTTGATCACCCTCATTTCTCAAGGTACTTCTCCATTCTTGTTGTTTCCAAACATAGTGTTGTAGGCTATATGTATCTCTGGACCATCTCTGTTTTTTTCTGACTATTTTAGGAGACTTGATTTCCTTTTCTGGCTCAGGCTTGGATAATGTCACCCTTTCCTATTGTCTAGTGAATTTCTGACTAATGTTCTATGTGGTTCTAAAGAAGAAGAAATTAAGATCCTTTCTCATTTTATTTCTTGATTATTATTCAGTCTGGTGTGATTTTAAGATTTTTGCTGGAGTCAGATACATGAGAGCTGTGTGGTTTGCCTCCATTCAGGCTTACATATTGGCCTGAAGACTTTGACTTCAATTAAATCAAACCCCAAATCAATCTTCTTTGAATAGACTTCAAATTTAAGAAGATAATCTTGATTCCTCAAAACTGAAATATTGGATAAGCCTTATTCATAATCACCAGACTAAGAGTGGGAATATCTTTGGTAAATTCAATTTAAAGAGTCTTTTCTTTATTCATCTTTGATCATATTGAAAGACAAAGAGTCAGAGAGAATGATTGGTTTCAGGAAAATATTTTTCCAAGGCTATGCCTGAATTATCATTACTATTGTTCTGTTTAAGTAAATTAAAAAATGGGAAACTTAAAGTATCTATTTTATTTTACCGCTTTGTAGAATTTTTAATTTTATCTCTTGATTACTATAAAATGTAAGCAGAAATTTTTTATGTCAGAAAGAATTCTGATTCGCAAGGGGAATTCTGATCTTCTGAACATCTCTTCAAACATAAGTTCTTGTGTAGCTCATCTTCACTCTATCAATAAGCAATTGTCAAGCTTTTACTGTGTGTGACAGGCACTGTGCTAAGTTCTGGAGATACAAAGAAAGCCAAAAACAGTCTGCCCACAAGTTCATATTCTAAGGGAAAAGATGGCAAGCAAATATTTATTTATATACAACATGTGTACAGTGTAAATGGAAGATAATTTTAGTGGAAAAATACTAGCAATGATGGGGGAAAAGAGAGAGGAAAACCACAAAAGGCTTCTTGTAGAAGGTAGAATTTAAACTGATTTCTGATAGAAGCTAGGGAAACCAGGACAATAAAGGTGAAGAGCAAGGGCATTTCAGGTATGTTGAACAGCCAGCAAAAAGTCACACAGTCAGGAGATGACTGTCATGTACAAGAAATAAGAAGTAGGGCCATGTAGCTGGATCTTAGAATTCATAGCCTAATGAATGAATGGAAGACGTAGTTATTAAGCACTTATTATGTGCAAAGCACTTGCTGGAAGGAACCTCAAAGATAAAGAAAATTTCAGAAATATCATGACCAAATCCAGAGTTTCCACATCATAGAAAAAATTACAAGTATTCAAAAAGAAGTACTTCAAGTACCAAGAAATTATAGTCAGGATCACACAAGAACTGGCAGCTTCCATTTAAATGAGAAGGGATCTTGGAATTGTTGTGTTTACCTTCACTCTCGAAGAGGACCATGACATCAAGATGATGACATGACTTGCAGTTGATTTTGATTTGAGTTAGGGAGGGCTGTGCAAGGTCACCAACCTCACTTTCTTCTCCTGAGCTATCTGGATCTAGTGGCCTGATATTCGTCAGGATAACTCGACATGGCCCAGGAGTGAGATACACTCAATCAATGAATAGGTCCCTTTAAGTAGTTACTCAAGGGATGGCCCCTTTTAATAAAAGAAAAAAATAACCAAAAAATTAAACTGGGAGGGCAAGACTCTCAGGGCTCCTGGGTAAAAGAGAAACAGTTACTATTTAGTAATTACATTCATTCTGTGGTAGGTGGGTGGGGACCTGGTGTCCAATCTATGAGCTCCAGAATGAATTGGGCTTAAGGCTTGTTCTTTGAGCAAGAAATGTAGTAAGTAAACTCAAAGGAGAAAAGACAGCTTTTGGCCATGGGGAGAGGAGAAGAGTAGAGGGGAGGGGAGAAGAGGAAAGGGGAAGGGAGGGGAGGAGAGGAGAGGAAGCTACTCATTCACAGGTTGTGTTTGTCCCTCATTCTTGAAAAGGACTATGTCATCAAGATGATGACTTGCAATTGACTTTGATTTGAGTGAGGAAGGGCTGTGCAAGGTCACCAGCCTCATTTTCCCCTCCAGAGCCATCTGGGTCCAGTGGCCTGATATGCATCAGGATGACTGGCGATGGCTCAGGATGCAATGTGGGACCTTAGCCATTTTGGGCTAAGGTCTTATCAGATTCTCACTTTGAGTGAAATACACCCATTAAATGAATTTACAGAGTGAATGTAATTACTAAATAGTAACTGTTTCTCTTTTACCAAGAAACCCTCAGGGATCTTGGAATATACTATTTCAAAAGACAAAAAGAGTCTTACAACCAAGAATGACCCACTGTGCAAAACTGAGCATAATCCTACAGGGGAAAGAATTGTTCTTTAACGGAATAGAGGACATGGGACAGAACCTTAGGGGACAACTTGATGCAGTGGTTATAACGTAGATGAAAATGTAGTAAAAGATACTGACTTCCAATTTGTATACTCATATTGATAAGCTGGATCCTCAGAGCATGGCAACTAACTCAAATCATTAGGTATTCCGTGTCTTTGCTCTTAACAGTAAAACAATAGGCATGATAAGCACACAGCAAAGGTATTTACTAATATGGCACAGTAGAACAGAAACTATAAAACATTATTCCCCCACTCCTCCCACAAATGCACACAGCATCTATGTAAATAGTAGGCACAAAATTAGAAGGAAAATGATAGTTGTTGTTGTTGTGTTGGTCCTTCATTCTCGAAGACAACCATGACATTAAGATGATGACATGACTTAGAGTTGACTTTGATTTGAGTGAGGGAGGGCTGTGCAAGGTCACCAACCTCACTTTCTTCTCCTGAGCCATCTGGGTCTAGTGGCCTGATATTCATCAGGATGGCTGGAGATGGCCCAGGATGCAATGTGAGACCCTAGCCCTTTCAGGCTAAGTTTCACTTTGAGGAGATACACCCATTCAATGAAAAGGCTTCTTTAAGTAGTTGCTCAAGGGATGGTTCCTTTAACTAAAAAAAAAAAATCAAACTGGGAGAAGCCCCTCAGGGTTTCTGGTAAAAGAGAAACAATTACTATTTAGTATTTAGTAGTACACATACAGGGAACACATGTGGCCATGGATACTGATACTACTCTGGTATTACTGGACCCTGAAATCCATTTTCTCCTGTGAGGAGTTCTTTCAGATCTCCCCACAGATACAGCATCTAGTAAGGTCAAGCAAGGTAGGATCTTTTGCTGTTTTTGTTTTAATATAATCAAGAGTATAATCAAGTGTCTCTCATTGAATCTTGCCTTTATCAACCAAGAGTCTTTAGTAGGAGTAAAGTACCCAAACAAGAGTTTCTTTAAGTAGAAACAATATATGTATTTGCACTGTTAATATGATTAAAAATCTTTCCCACCCATTAATGGGCCTGCCCATTAGTGGGAGTTTGATTAGGGAAGATTTGTAGGAAGGCCCACATGTTTTGTTAATGAGGCACTGGTTCTCAAGGGTTGGGGTGCCGTTTAACTCTAAAAAAGGTATAAATATTCCGAGGCTGAGGTTTTACTTTGGAGCTTAGTTTTTGGAGATTGTTAACTCCTCAAAAGTTGCCTTTTCTTTTAGAAAACCAGATCAAAGAACCTGTGATAGCAGGCCCACTTATGTATGTTAGGGTACTTACTGATACACATCTGCTACATGAGTTGTTCTCCTAGTATCTCTTGATGTATTCATCTCAATAGTTTGACTCTCAATTGCCAGGCAAGTTCTATCTTGAATCCATGGATAGCTCTTTTCTCTGCAGCCAAAGGTCCTGCTCCTGGAATGTTTTCTTCCCTGGTGACTACTTATCTATGTTTGTGACTGTTTTAAGTGTGTACCTCTGTTCTCTCAACTGTGCCTAAAACTCTTTCAAACCAACTCTTCATATTCTGTATGAAGTATTTTTCCTTGGTTAAGTAATTTCATTGCTAGATATCAAGACCAATGGAGCAAGATGGGGAGAGGGAAGAAGTATAGATGGAGAGGAAAGAGAAAATTCTTTCCTTTCTCCCCAAGAGTTGAATTCTGGCTCTCTAGCTGTTCTATCTCCAAGGCTATTTAAAGCCCCCAGGATTGTGGCCAATTTTTAGCCCAGCCATTTGCTCAATTCTGAGATATATATGCAAACTACGTAAAGAAATCACTAAGTTTGATTTGTCACCACATTAACACCTCATCATGTGTGATCACATCTCATAATTACATCACTGAGGAGAATGGGAGTAATAGATAAAAATTTGCTCTCCCTTACACTTAGATACCAAAAAAAAGCAGACTTTGACTGAAAAAGTAGGTGAAAGTCATTTATCTCCTATACTTGTAAGAATTATACCAGTTAAGAGAAACAAATTAACATACATCGACTAAGTCTGAAAACATATGCCGTATTTCACACCTATAGTTTCCTTCTCTGCCAAGAAGGAGGCTTTGCTATGAATCCTTTGAAATCATGTTTGGTCACTGCATTCATCAGAAGCCAATCTTATTTTCCTTGCATTGTTGTGATCATGTAAATTATTCTATTTCTGGTTACGTTGCTGCTCATCAGTTCATGTGTTTTCCCATGTTTCTTTGAATTCTTATGGACCATTTCTTATAGTCCAATAATATTCTAGTAATTCATATACACCATGATTTATTCGGTATTTCCACAATCTATGAAAATCTTTGTTTCTAGTTATTTGACCCATTTATCTTTTAAATATACCTTGCCCCATTAAAAAAGGTAGCAGGGGAGAAAAAGAAAAAAATATTCTGTAATTCAAGCTTTAATTACCAAAATTCCTACACAATAAAGTATGTATGAATTTATGATAATAATAGCTAGCATTTATGTAGCACTTACTCTTTGACAAGTACTATGCTAAGTACTTTACAAATATTATTTCACTTGGTCCTCATAACAACCGTAGGAGGTAGGTGCTATTATTATCTGCATTTTACACTTGAAAAAACTGAGGCAAACAGAAGTTAAGTGGCTTACCCAGGGTCAAACAGCTAATAAACTTAATCACAATGTCATACAACAGTATAAGGATAGGTACAGGAAAAATGTAAGTAAGTAGTAGTGAGAAAAGTCTTGCCTCTCTAGACTTCATTTGATGGTAAAATCTCTTCTATGTATATATTACTAGATTGTTTACAAGGCATGCTCACATCTTCCAAGAAGAGTCTTCACAATAATCCTGTGACATAGGTAATAAGTACATAGATTCATAGAGTGATTTAGAATAATAGACTCTTAAAGCTGGAAATGACTTTAGTGATCATCTAATTTAATCCCATTGTTTTACAAATGAGAAAACTGAGACCCAGACATGTAAACTTACTTGTCTATCATCACAAGGCAGAAGAAGCAGAATCAGAACAAGAAATCTGGACTCAAGTCCAGGACTCTTTACATAACAATAAATATTTGTTTCTCTGTTAAGCATTTCAAACTAGATGTCCAAGAGAAATCTTAAACTCAGCAAGCCCAAAACATAACTTGTTTCTCCCTAAATTCACTCCTCCAATGTCCCCATTTCTGTAGAAAGTATCACCATTTTTTGTACTATTCCAATTCTGTAAACTTATTATTCTGAGCTTCTCACTCTTCCAGGTATCCAATCAGTTGCTGGATCCAACTTCGTGAAAGCATAGATTGTTTACTTCTTTGTATCCTCTTTTTTTTAGTCATGGTAACTAGCATGTTGTAAGCCCTAAACAAATGTTTGTTCATTATTTGTAGAATGAATGGACACCATATTGTTTCCTTTTTTTTCAAATGGGAGCTACCACACATTGTTTATCAGAAAACAAGAAGTATGATGTTGTCTAACACCCTTGAGAAATATAGAAGTTGAAGGACCATAGTATCATATATCTTGAATCGGAGAGAAGTTGAAGAGAGTTATGTTGGCTGGATTATTCCAGGTTTTTAGTTTTAAAGTTAGATCCTTACCGTTTAACTTCATTATTTTGTTTGCAATGTTGTCACTTTCCAATATTTTATTTGTATTTGCAGTGTTGTGAATATCCATTATACACTATGGAACAAAATAAAAATGGGTTGTTTTTTTCTTGGATTATTTGTGTGCACCACCATGGTTTTCTAACCACTTATTTATTTTTAACCATACTTGCTATTTCATTAGTGTTGGGAGTTTCTAATTTAGAACTTCTTTACTAATGCAGACTGACACCTTCCCTGCAATGTATACTCTTAGAGCGTTGCCTGAGAGTACTGAAAATCTAAGTGACTTGCCAAGAGTCACAAAGTCAGTGTATGTCAGAGGATGGACTAACACAGGTTCTTTAACCATTAGCACACGTAATAACAAAGATTTCATTATCGAAACCATCTAGTCTTTCCTTGGCTTTTTTTTTTCTCCAAAAGCTTGTCAGACTACTTGAAAAAGAAAGCCATGGTAGGTCTGGGATATGACTTGGCAGAAGTAAGAGAGAGATTGAGAAGAGAATAGGATTGAGGATCCAATCTTGGAACCCCTGGTCTGGATAGCAGTCATGAGCTCCAAAATCTCCATTTAAGGAGGGGTCCCAGAAGAATCTCATTTCCCACCAGGTGGACTGCTTTTGAATTTCTCTATCATGTCCCCAAGCAAGGTATCTTTTCCCTACCCCTCTTTTCAGTATTGTCTTCACAAGTTAGATTGTAAGCTCCTTGAAGACAAGGACTGCCTTTTAAAATCTGTTTCCCCAGTGCTTAGCACAGTGCCTCACACATAGTGGGAGTTTAAGAAATGTTTATTTACTGGTTGACTGATCACCAGTCTTGCTTCTAGACTACTTTTCACAGTCATTATTCATGGAAGCAACTCCTGGGCTGGAAAGAGCCAGCTATCACCATTAACTGTTACCAACTGCCATATAAAGGAGAGGCAAGCTAGACTAGCTAAAGTAGCAAGGCAACCTCCCTTTGTGAAAAACAGGAAGGTAAATCAAACTACCATCACTATATTTGGTCACCATTTTCCTTCAGACACTGATGAGGATGACCCAGGATCCCAAACTCAAGAACCTTGGGAATACCAGGCCATTAGACTTAATTCCAGTCTGGTCTTCACACGCATTTTCATGAGGAAATGGGGGAGGGGAGGCAGGTTCCTTCCTCATCACCAACATCTGCTGACCAATCACCACCAATAGGGAGATAGGCACAAGTGCCTTTTTCCAGCCATTTCTTCCAGGTAGGGATGGCTGGAGAAAGGGACAGCCATCCAAACCAACTACCAAACAACTACTACTTACAGATATACAAACCTGCCTAGCTGAAGCAGCAAAGTACCTTGAGGGAAAATTGTATGTGTCAAGCAAATCAAACCATCTTGACCACCATCTCCCCATACACCCTGGTAGGGACAGCTCAGGTCTCTGAATACAATAGCCCTGGGACTAATAACATTAAATAATGACATTAAAGAAGAGGCATTCCCTAATTGATGAGCATCCCTGCAATTTCCAGTTTTTGCCACCACAAAGAGAGGGGCCACAAACACTCTAGAACACATAGGTTTCTTTCTTTTTTCCCTAATCATCTTTGGAAACAGACCTAGCAGTGGTACTGCTGGGCCAAAGGGTATAGGCAGCTTAATAATTCTTTGAGCATAATTCTAGATCACTCTCCAAAGTGGCTGGGTCAGTCCACAACTCCATAAACAATGAATTAGTGCCCCAATTTTCCCATATCCCCATCAACACTGGAAAAAGGGGGAAGAAAATAAGAGGGGAAAAAAGAAAAAAAGAAATTTACTTAACTTTTATTATAATACATATAATTTATGGTATATAAAGGGAATATTATATACTAATTTATTATACATTTAAAATATTCATTACATATTATACTTCTTATATATTTAAAAGGAATACCAAGTTGTACATAATAGTTTCATGTGCAATCATCTTTTCAATAATTATGTTATGGAAATGCTTGTTTTATTCCATAAATTAAAAATAAAATTAAAAAATAAGAAGCATTAAGATCTGCTTTGCTGCTGCACCCCAGAGACCATTAAACTTTTTCATCTGACTCACAGACAAAATCTTCCATATGTGTTGTCTCCTTCCTTGGAATGTGTACTACTTGAGAGCATTTCGTATGTATCACCAAAGCAACATGTGCACACAATAAGCACTTATTAAATGCCTCACTTATTCAATTCATTCATTATGTACTATGCCATCTATATCTGCCTAAAAAAATTATTTCTGGCAGACTTGAATCTAAACATGCTGAGTAGAGTTTAATATTTTTTTTTTCTTTAACAATCTGGATCTTTGATTCCTAATGTGAGGAACTCCCATTTTGGAAACTCCCCTAATGCTCACAGATTGGCAATCTGCGGGAACAAAGAGGTTAAATGACTTGCCCATAGTTACAGGGCATCTAAGTGGCGCAGTGGATAGAGTGCCAGGTCTAGGATCAGGAAGACTCATCTTCCTGAGTTCAAATCTAGCCTTAGACACTTACTAACTGTGAGACCTTGGGCAAATCACTTAACCCTGTTTGCCTCAATTTGCCTCATCTATAAAATGGCAGAAATATAAAATGGAGAAGGAAATGGCAAATCACTCTAGCATCTTTATCAAGAAAATCCCCAAAGGGGTCACAAAGAGTCAAATATGATTGAAAAATGGCTAAACAAAAACCAAAACCGTCATCACATAGCCAGTATATTTCAGAGGTCCTTGAATCCAGGTCTTTTGTACCTCAAGGTAGCTCTCTATCCAATGACTACATCATATTACTTCTCATAAATACATTGAGGTGTTATTTTGTTGCATTAAGGTAAGGCTACCAGAATAAAACAAATGATATTCCTACTATTACTAATGCTACAGCTTAAAATCTTTCCTTTGGATCTGGGGTTCTTAACCCTTTTTGTGCCATTGAACCTTTTAGCAGTTTGGTGAAGCCTATGAATTTCTTAGAAAAATGTTCTTAAATGCATACCATACAACATACAGGATCACAAAGGAAACCAACTATGTTGAAAAATAATTATCAAAATATATTTAAAAGCAAATTCATGGACCCCAAAACAAGAACACTGTTTTCAGTGAGATAGTATTTTCTCCTCGGTGCAGAAAAATCACATCAGTTTTGAAATGTTTTTTACCATATTGTAAAAGTGTGCATTTTTAATGAAAAAATCTTTTGTTTTATTCATAATGTGATTTCTTTTGAGCCTAATTATGCTATTTACTATATTACATTTACTGTTTGCTATATTTCATATATCTACAATGTATACAATATGCAAATCTACGTGGAAATATACTAAATTTTGTACACTGTATTTAATGATCAAAACCATTTCTATTTACTAATCTGTCCCTTTAAGTAAACTGTTTGAGTGCAATGACTGCAGTCTAACAGTGCCTTATAAAGCATTTTGTTCATTTTCTTGGCAAAGATATTGGAGTGGTTTGCCATTTCCTTCTACAGTGGATTAGGCAAACAGAGGTTAAGGGACTTGTCCAGGGTCATAAAACTATTGAGTGTCTGAGGCTGAATTTGAACTCAGCCCCCCCTGACTCAAAAGCCCAGTGCTCTATTCACTATACCACTCAGCTGCTTCATATAGGATATAACATGGACAGCTAGGTGGTGCAGTTGACAGAGCACCAGTGCAGGAGTCAGGAGGACCTGAGTTCAAATCTCTGACACTTGACACTCACTAGCTCTGTGACCTTGGACAAGTCACTTAACCCCAATTGCCTCATCCTGGGTCATCTCCAGTCATCCTGATAATATCTGGTCACTGGATTCAGATGGCTTTGAAGGAGAAGAGAGGCTGGTGACCTGCACAGCCCTCCCTCCCTTTTGAACAAAGTCAAGTGCAAGTCATGTTATCATTTCTCTGATGACATGGTCTTCTTTGGCAAGGAAAGACAAACACACACACATAGGATATAACGTGCTTAATAGGTTTAAATCTTTTCCAAGAAAACCGTAAATAGGGTCACAGAGAGTCAGACTTGATTGAACAACAATAAAAATGTGCTTAATAAATGCTTGTGGAATTGAAGTAATAAAGAGTAGTGAATAGAGAAGGCTGGTGTTACAGTCAGCAAATCTGTGTTCAAGTCCCTCTTCTGACACATACTGGCTGTGTGACTACAGGCAAGTCACTTAACCTCTCTGGTTCTGAGCTTCTATATTTGTAAAATGTGTGTGTGTGTAAAAATAAGTCTAAGTCTAAGGCACCTTTCACAAAATTAGAATAGCAGCTGGTTTGCCTTATCACAAGGTGGTTTATATGCGGGAAATTCCCTAACACTAATTAAAGGTACAATCAGGAGAACCAAAACTAAATGTGGTCTCAAATAGCCTTTAATAGTACATTTATAAAACATTTAATACAATTTATATAGGGCAATTCTATAATAAACAGTACAGTAGAGTAAAAACTTATTTGCAAAAAAGAAAAATCCAGTTCCCTAAAGAAACTGGACAGCAATGCGGCAATTAAACAGCAGATTTTTAAAAGGCAGAAATTGTCAGTGACATTATTCCTAAATATTTGTCAATAATACAGTATATATGTATATGACATATGCTGTATGCACATAAAACTGTACATAGCATTATCAATCATACAGTATAATTTTATCAAAAACAGTATATTATAATACTGAATCTATCAATAATACAGTATCTTTATCAACAATACATTACAAAAGTATATTTACATACTGCATCTTCATCAGTAATATAATATATATTTACCAACAATACAGTATAATATATACAGCATTATATATTATATAATACACAGTAAAATACGATATATTTCATACAGTACCCAATAAAATACATTATATATACACTATTACATACCATATTATTGATAAACAACACATAATGACATGCAGTATCTATCTACAGATATAAATTTAAGGCTTTCAAAGCTCCCTACTTGAAGCCACTGGATAAGTCTCAGAGTGGGAGAACTCGAATTCAGGTCCGCTCTGTTCCACCGCTGGGCACCACCAGCCTTGGTGTTTGGGGTGAAGCCCAGGTCTTTGTGCGGAAGGACCCTGGGCAAGGGGCAGGTGAGGGTTTTCCCCACCCCCACCTTCCGCTCCTGATGCTTTTCCCTGGAGAGGTTCAAAGTATACCCTGAAAATGTGAAAGTAAAAGATCTACAAACTAAGCCACTTCGGCTGCTAAGCTCCCTGCAGGTCTCACGCCCGGCCTTCGACCTTAACTGCCCTGCCCTTCCTCTCTTCCTTCTGGCGGTTACCACAAGGGCTAAACACAAGCGCCTCAGCCGGCAGCACGAAGCACAAGTCAATTATATAGCCCAACGGGCGGCGAGGTGATTGACCAATAACCGTCGGACCTCTCCGCAGGGTGGGAGGCGGGGCTAATCGCCTTCCTCATTCAAATAAAAAACCGGGAGATTTGCATGGCGAACCAACGGCCGATTTTCTCATTGGCTGGGAGCTCGGTGGGCGTGGCCAAGAGCCTGAGGAACGAGCCCCTCCTCCTTTCATTTGCATAACGGCCCCCGCGCGTGCAGGGGAGAAGCGGGTTTGTTTTTGAATCTGCGGAGGCGGTGGCAGCGGCGGCGGCAGGCGGCGCAGAGAGGGGAGTGTGCGCGAGACTGAGGTGACGAGTTTGAGAGACGCCAGTGCGGGGCGGACTGCAGGAAGGAGCTTGGCCCTCCCTGCCTCATCTCCAGCCCCAAAAGGTATATATGGACCCTAGGGGCTGTTATAACCATAGTTTTCTTAAATTACTATTGTAGTTCGCCGAGCTTCCCGCATTATGGCGGTCGCTGATGGAGTGTTTGCGCTTGCGCGGTTGCGGCGCTGCGGGCGGCGCTGCATGGGAGCACGTGATCCTGCGGGGTCCGGCTGTAGCTGCAATTGTGCAGCTGCTAGGGCGGTGGCTGCGCAAGCGCAATGTTCATTTTTCAAGAGCTAGGTTTTTTTTGGGGGTTTTTTTTTTTTGCTGGACGCCATTAGGTTCTAGACGTTTTCCCCCCTGCTTTTCTCAGGCGTTGTCTTTCTGTGTCTTGATGACTTTGGAGAAATGAGGATCTATCTGGAGGTCATTTATTTTCAAGAGAATATTTTACTTTTTTTCCAAGGCTCTACTCGATTTTCCTTTTTTCTTCCCAGTTCTTTAGGAACAATGAAGCTGGCTTGTAAAATAGAGGGCACGTGGTTCTAGATTATAATTTAATTCTTGGATTGTTACTGAATTTAAATTTCTTTTAAAAACATGTTCTTCAGCAGTCACTTAAGCAAGATTTAATGGGACAGTTTCAGGAAAATAGTTAGGCATGTTGCAGAAGCAGTTTTTTAAAAAATAAAGTTAAACTGAGAATTTTGCAAGTATTTGTTTACCCATGCCTATAAGTGACATTTTCTGAATATGAAGGCTTTCTTCAGGAAATTCGAAAGAAGAAAATATAATTTTAAGAAAATAATACATTATAAAGAAAACTTTTCAGTTTTTTTTTGAGTTTTCCAGATTTGTATAGTTTTAAATGATTGAAGTTTTAATTTTAGTTAATTGGGGTGCTTTTGAAGTTACATTTGATCATTTCTATCTTTTGGTTATCTTGTATTTTATGTGACATTTTTACCATTTAGCCATAGTTAATGCCAGAGGTGGTTTTTATTTCATCACCTTATTACTTTTTTAAGTGCTAACAATCGTTTTGTTCTGATAAGCATCAGTGAGCATATTTGTTTTGTAAACTTTAACTCTCTTTATACACACAGAAACATTTGGTAGGGTCTCTAAGAAGAAAGTACAGTGTACATATCAGTTAGATGCTTTTTAAATAAAATTTAGGGCTGGAATGTACCTTAACATCTTCTCCTATCTTCTTTTGTTGTTGAGGAAATTAAGACCCAGAAAGGTTAAATGACTTACCCAAGGTCACACAGTAAAAGGCAGAATCTGAAACTAAGTCCCAGGTTCTTTCCAAGTGTCACTACTGGACTACTTTCCAATAGATTTTTTTTTATTACTTTTACATGTAAACAGCATTAAAAAACAAGCATTGAGATTAATATCTGTAAATGTGCTTATTATTTTAGATTAGTTAATGTTATAATGTGACTTATAATAGCATTGTTATAATTAACTGTCATTGCACATTAAATTATTCTCCCAAATTGTGGGAAAACTAATCTTAGGTATTTTAATTATAAATCTTGTAAACAATTTTAAAATAAAACCTTTCAATTAATATGCAGAGATTTTGTATCAGGTTGGTGTTAAATAAGGAAGTGGTGTATCAAAACTTACTTAACTGTTGCCTAAAACAAATAGAAAAATAGAAGGAAAGTAAACTGAAACTTTTTCAGATTGCTTATTTTGAATTGATGTCATCCTGTGTAAGTCAGAGGTGGCAGAATTTGGCAATGGAACTTGTTTTGTTCTTAGAACAATTTAACCAACAAGCTTCTTTTAGGACTCAATTATACTTATAGCACAATACTGTAAAATTCCTTCCCCTGCTTTCTTCCACCATTAGAATTGATATTGAATCTTATATGTCAGAATTTTGGGAAATCTCCCTTTATGTGTTTTGGATTTATAAGTAATTATGTTGTGTTACATTTCTTTTATTGGAGTCAGGAGAGACCTGGATTCAGATCTGGCCCCTGGACACATAGTAGTGTATTTCCTTATTAGTAATATGGGGATAACAGCACTTGTATTTTTCTTGGTATTATGAGAACCAAATGAGATAATATGTCTATGTGTCCAGTTATGAAGTAAAGTGATTTTCTAGAAAAACAAGTGATTTTAAATGTAAATATTTTAGGAGAGTTGAAAATAGGTTTGAAACAGTTTGCATATTAGGTTAACGTTGAAATGAATTGATTTTAAAATGCACCAAAATTTAATTTAAAACATATAAAGGGTTTATTCTAAAAGTATTTGATATGGAAAAGCCATACACATTTTTCATTTTTGTTTGAATGAAGAAAATAATTATCTTTTGTGAATTTTAACAATTAAGAGATTGTTCTTGCAGTAAATTTTATTGTCTCACTATTTAGTCAGCCCTGGTTTTTAAAGCCCTTCACCACCTTGCACTTACTGCTCTTTCCAGCCTTATTATGCATTACAACCTCTCCCTCTCTGCTCTCAATCGACTGCCTTCTTGTTCCTCACAGCTTGCACTCCATCTCTGTTCCTTTTGTGCTGTGTCTCCCATGCCTGGAATGATCTTCCTCCTCAGCTCTCCCCTCAGTTCCTTTTATGTCTTTCAAGACTCAGCTCAAACATTTTACATGAAGCTTTTCCTGATCTCTGCTACTGTTACTGCCTTCCTTCCCTAAACTACTTTGCCTTTATTTGTGTGTACTTAGATATCTACTCTGCCTCTCCTGTCAGCCTTTTCACTCCCCCCTCCCTCAGGTCCTTGAGAACAGGGACTGTTTTGATTTTTGTCTTTGTTTGTAGTGGAGCATAACAGTATGTGAAAGGGAGTAGCGGCAGGAGGTAAGGTAGAGTGAAACCAGATTGTGGAGGGTCTTAAGGACTGGAAATCTGGAATTTATAAATTTAAGTGGCATTTTAGTATATGTAGTTGGTGTGCTTAGTAAATACATGTGTATTGCTACATCAGTAGGATGGGATGCTCTTTTCCTTAATGCTTAGCTTGTCCAAATGGAGTTTCATTTTAATTACAGGGTTTATAAAGCAGACCTTTGTAGTGCAAAGAGCACAAGTTTATGAGTCAGGAGATTCAAAAAACCTAGTCTGCATTTAGTTGGTATAGCCTTAGACAAGTCACTTAACCTCTGGATCTCAGTTCCTCCATTTGTAAAATGAGAGAATTTAACTAGATAATTTCCATAGTATTTGATACACAGTGATTTTCTTTTTATCTCTAAAATTTAATGTGTTTCATTCTTTGTCCCATTTTATTCTTTTAATCATACCTTCTCCTCCTAGATCCTCTAGATCTTCATGACACTGCTTTCCATTCTCCTCCTACCACTCTGACTGACTACTTTGCTGATTGATTATCATTCATGCCCAGACTCCAACTATATGTATACCTCAAGGCTTTCCCTGGACTCCTTTATCTTCTTTTTCTGCACTCTCTCTTCAGTTCCCACGTGTACAGTTATCTTTATGCAAAGGATATGCAGATCATATGCAGAACTACTTTCTCTAGTCCCGGACATTATCAGTTGTTTTTTGAATATTTTCTACTGGTTGTCTTTTAGGCATTTCATATGTCCAAGATAAAGCTACTTTTTTTCTATCAAACTCATTTCTTTCTAACTTTGCTATATTTCTTGGGGACACCACCATTCAATTTTGTAGATTCTTTCCCCTAGCATCTCATATCCATTCCCTTCTCTTCACTTCAGTAGTCACTACCTGACACCAGTATCCCCTAGCCCCCATTCTTTTACCTGGACCAAGGAGCCTTCTAGTTGACTTTCCCCCTCTCCAGTCCATCTTCCACACAGTTGTCAAAATAATAATCCTAAAGTCCATGTGAAGGCTCTTAAAAATTCGTGTTGGTTGGTTGATTGATGTTTGTTAAATAAGGAAGAGAGTTCACAGGAAACAAAAGGGAGCAGTGGAGGCTGGTAGACCAGGTATGGAGGAGGTAGAACTTGACCTTCATTGATAGATGGAATTAGAATAGGAAAAAGGGAACAATTTTGGATGTGGGGGCTAGCCAGTGCCAAGGCAAGGTGATGAGAGATGGAGCATTGTCTAACAAATAGGCTAAGATCGCTCAAGGAAGAAAGTATTGTGTTAAGAAGACTGGAAAGGTAGGAAGGGGCCAAATTGTAAAGAGTTTGAAGTAGATCTTAAACAGAAGAATTTATTTTGGATCCTGGAGATAATAGGGAGCCACTGAAATTTGGGTGGAGTAGGGGGGAATAACAATTAAGGAAATCAACTTTTATTGGCAGTGGGGAAAGACTTGAGGCAGGGAGACCCAAAAGTAGTATTGCAATGGTCAGGACTCGGGTGATGAAGACTGAGTAGGATGGCTACTTTTGTTAATAGAGAGACTGGGGTATATGCAAGGGATATTGTGGAGATAGAAACAACAAAATTGGGCAACTACTGAGTATATATAGAGTGAGACTGAGGAGTTGAGGATGACATTGGGTTAGTGAATCTGTATGTCTAGAAAGAACGGTAATTTCTTCAATGGAGATAGTCTTTTGATGGAAAGATAGTGAATTTTATTTTGACTTTGTGGAGCTTAACATTTCCACAGGACTGGACATCCAGTTTGAAATGCTCAGTAGTTAGTAAGGCTAGAAATAGACATCAGGGATTTATCTACATGCAGTTGATAGTTGAACTTTGGGAGCTGATGAAGTCATCAGTCGTTAAGTATTTAAGTGCCTACTGTGTGTCTGGCACCACCCGGGACTGAGCTTTGGAGTATAGCCACAGTTAATGGGTATGGATGATGATTCCGCAAGAACTCTGAGGAGAGATCAGATAGGTTAAGAGGTAAAACTCAGAGCAATGTCATGAAAATCCAGAGAGAATAAAGTATTCAGGAAGCCAAAAAGGAAGAGCTGGGCTCAAGTTATGTTTCTCACAACATGCTGGTTAAATGAATCTGGAAAACTTTTACTTAAATTTTCAGTGCTTCAGGCAGGACATCTTAAATGCAGTGTGTCCAAAACAGAACTCATTATTTTTCCACCTAAATCCTAGAGGATAACACCATCTTCCAGTCCTTCTGGTTTTCGATATAGCAGTTATCTTTAACTCCTCACTGTCTCTCACACTAACACCTCCCTCTCCCATATCCTAGATGCCAAAGTCTGTCAATTCATCTTTGTAACGTCTCCTATGACTCCTCTGTACTCCTCCTCTGACAGTACCACCATTCCAGTGCAGGACTCAATACTTTACTCCTGGATTATTGAAATTGCCTGCTGATGGGTATGCCTTCCTTAATTCTCTTCCCACTCCAGTTCAACCTTTATTCAGATACTAAAATTCATTTCCTAAAGTGCAGGTCAGATCATGTCATTCTCCTGCACAAAACTCCAGAGGCCCTCTATTGTCTCCAGAAATGCAAATTGCTCTGTTTGGCATTGAAAGACTTTCATAATGTAGCCTCCTTTCCTGTGATGCTGGCCTCCTATCTCTCAGCTCTGGGAATTTTTCTCTGACTGTTCCCCATGCCTGGAACACTCCCTCTTCTATTTCCACTTCTGTTAGTGGCTTTCCTGACTTCCTTTATTTCTCAGCTAAAATCCCATTTTTTACTTGAAGCCTTCCCCAAACCTTCTCTGTTAATGATTTCCTCTTATTTATCTTTTGCAACTTGCTTTGTATATGTTTATTTGTAAGCTCCTTGAGGGTAGGGACTGTCTTTTGCCCATTTTTTGTATTCCCAGTGCTTAATACAGTGCCAAGTACATTCGCATGGAAGACTTTGCTCAGTTAGGACTACAACTTGTAGAGAAGTTACTTATTGGAAACTTATCACTAGGACTTACCTGTGGTATTGAAATCACAGGTCTGGACCAAAATAAAAATGCTGATTTGTCCCTTTTTAAAAGGATGAAGAGCAGCATTGGTGGCATAGTTATGTGGCACTCTGATCTGAATTATACCATTTTATATATCCTAGGGTATCTAACTTTATACAGTTTTTCTTAAGATTGTAATTTAATTAGCTTATAATCTACTAAAGCTTAATATGATTTGGCCTGGGTAGAACATATTATGGTGATTTGGTTTAAGTTGGCTTGATGAGAAGATTATTAGCAAAATGGATGCTTCCCCTGTTGGTGGAGGTGGTAATGCATTCATGCATTCTCATTCTGTATGATTTAAGTCTTCATTCTATAAATCTCTCATAGGTACACGCAACATGCTGAATAAGTCTTCCTGTTTGAAATTGCATATGTACCAATATAGCCAGTGCTTATCTCTTAATTTGGATATGTGAACTGCTTATTTATTTATTTTCAATTTTATTCTTGTTCATGGTATTATCCTCTTCCCTCTGCCTGTCCCTATCTATCTCTGAAACCCATCATCTTTTACCATCACACATTTCTTTGAAAATATGTTTTATGTTGCATCTCTTGCATAATACTTTAATGTTAATAGGTTTTCACCTACTGAGGCCCATAATGCATCACTTTATTGCTTTTTGGGTGACCTGCAACTTTGATTCTTCAGAAATGTGGTATTTATGTTTTGTAGCTAAATATCACCAAAGAATAGTGATGTTTAAAAGGTGCCTGCCAGTAACAAATGAGTAGGTTAAAAAAAATTAATAGTACTGGCCATGCAGCAATCTGTTTTGAAAAATATAATGTACTTATTCACATTTGAAGTACTTTTATCCTTATGACATAACCAGGCATAAAATGACTCTGGTGCTCAGTAGCATTTTATCAATTTCCTGTCAGCTCCTTTGACTTTTTTGACGGTGAAAGGGCCAGCTTCTTTCTGCCAGCCATGAAGATCGATGAATGTCTTTCCCTCCCAGATTTCTTACCTTCATTTAACTCCTGGTTAGCTAGCCCCAATGGTTTAGGTTTTCTATAAAATCCGTTTGAATGACTTCTTGTACTTAAGCAAATATTAATTGAGCATTTTTTCTTTGTGAGACTATGTGCCAGATACTGTGAGGGATATGAAGAAGCCAAGTCTCAGCCTGCCAGGGTAGATAAGTTGAATTTCCAGAATGTTAGAGGAAGAATTAGCCTTAGACTAAGATCATCTATTCTAATCCCTGTTTTTACAGACAAGGAAACTGAGGGAGGTTTAGCTAGGGGGCATACTTTGAATCTAGGTCTTCCTGCCCTAGGAAAACTATTTTTGAGTTACTGTCTGCATGTGTTGAAGGGGGATCTCTCTCTCTTTGAGAAGAATGGAAGCCCCTGGAAAACAAGGAGCATTTAATTTTTTCTCTCTGTATCACCAATACTGACCTCAGCACCTGGCACACAGTGGACATCTGATAATGCTGAGAGAGAGAGAGGGAGAGAGAGAGGGAGAGAGAGAGCGAGCAAGCAAGCGAGTGCCAGTGTGCAAAATAAATTCAAGGCACTTAGCAAGAGAGAGCACCAGCACCTACTAGAACAGGGATCAGGAATGGCCTTGTGAATGTTTGAACTGTCTCCAAAGAAGAGAAGGGTTCTTTGAGGTCTGGGAGTACATGGAAGTTGGTTGATGCAGATTAAATGAGGAAATCATTTGCCAGTATGAGAAACAGAAGAAGGCCAGTTTGGCTAGATCTAAGAGTGTGGGAGAGGTAGTAATATTCTTATGAGGCTGAAAAGATAAGTTGGAGCCAGTTGTTTGTTTGTTTTTTTTTTTTTGAACGACTTTAATAGCTAAAGGGCAGAACCCTAGTTTGGGAGTTTATACGTTTTATCCTAGCAAGACTTATGTTTGCATTATTTATTAAAAGAAGTGAAAGTGTTGTTAACTGTTTTCAGCTTGGGCATATAAGCAAATGAACTAATGATTTGGTCTTAATTTTTGTTTAAAAATTTTTTTATTGATCTTTTTTTTTTATCACCCACGTTTCTCATTGGAATTGGCAAGACAACTGTTTTCAGTGTGAGCATTTACATGTCAGAAATCAGCAAATGATACAAATGAGGGCTTGATTTATTGTTTTATTGATTGTCTAGTCTTAAGGAAGTGATGGAAAAAATGTTAATAATATAGATTAAAGTTACACGTGTGTGGACCTTGGAGGCAGTTAAACATTTACCAGCAGATCTCTGCCTACCCCCTTCCAGAGAACTATCCCTTGTAATAAATTATTAAGAAAGGGATAAAGAAAAAGTTCTGCAAAACTTGAATATCAAAAAAGTCTCCCATACCTATGATCCTCAACTTATGCAGAGTTGAGGAGAAGTGCCTTCTCATGCTTCACTGGGACCAAGTCAGTCATTATAATTTTGCAGCATTCAGTTTTGATTGGTTAGGTATTGTTTACATTATTGTATCATTCCCTGCTTCTCTGTGTTCATCATATTAAACATTTCTTATGGCACAGCAATAATATTTTTGCACCACAACTTGTTTAGCCATTTCCCAATCAAAGGTTGTTGACATTTCCCCCAGTTTTTTGCTACCACAAAAAGTGTTTCTCTAAATATTTTGTTATATGTGACTTTTTGTCACTGACCTCCTTTGGGTATGTGCAGGGTAAATTTTAGATCAGCAGGTCTAGATATTTTAGTCTGTTTTGCACAATTCCAGACTCTTTTCCAGAGTATCTGTTGGTTGGACCAATTCACAGCTCCACTAACAATGCATTAGCGTGTTATTCTTTTCATAATTCTTCCAGTATTGACTTTTTTCATCTTTTGAAGTCTTTGCCAAATGGTTGGATGTGAGGTGAAACATTAATTCTCTAATTTTATTATCTTGGAACATGTTCACATAGTTATTCAATAATTTGAAATTCTTTTGAGACTTGTCTATCTTTTGTCCATTTAACTATTCAGGAATAGCTTTTGATTTTACATATTTCTTTTAGAGATCTGTGCATCTTGGTTGGATATCACTGGTCTTCATTTCCCTTGCAATTAGTAGATTTTTCTAAGACACAGACCATGTTTTCCTGGCTGAAGCACACCTAATAATAAAACTATGTACATAAAAATAATAAAACTACTTACATAATAAATTTTCTGTTAGAACATCCTAAGTATATAATAAATATGCAACTCATACTCAATGAATTGAATCAAATGTGAGTAAATGGAGAAGGTAAAAATATTTTTTTAGAAGTAATTTTCTTATTGCTATGGAGCTTGGAGGTTTTATCCTGGTGCTTTTTATCATCTGAGACAGGCTTAGACAGGGAAGGTTATAAGCTTCATTCAGGCCTTTTCTAAAAAGAAAGGAAGGTTGCTAGAAGAAAGTATCTTTTTGGAGAAGGAAGAAGTGCAGAAATGGTACAAAGGGCCCTAGGGAGAGTATGCCACTTAGTCTGGTTTGGGAGCACACAATTGATTTTTAAAAAATGTCTTTTTGGAAATGATTTAGCCAGGAAGTGGTAGGAATAGCCTCTTAATCTTGATCTCATAATTATGTGTTATCTCATATCAGATTAAGGAAATATGTAAATATCTGTCATGGTGACCTATTCTCAGTTTGATGAAGTTCAGAGAGAAAGTGTCATAGTAAATGTTATCTTGCTATTATTATTTTATGCTTAATATTCTGCTATTTTGCTGGTAGACAAAATGATAGCCTTTTGTAACTGAATAGAAGTATTAGAATATAAAACTCATCCTCTGTAAATATACAGAAAGTATCTTCAGGACAATCCATAGAGCAAACAGGATGCCAGAGAGATGCTGTTTACTTTTTACTGTTCCCATGTAGTTTCACCTTCTAGGTCGGTCTGTTTTGAAACTTTTCAATCCACTTAATTCCTAATGCTCCAATTCCAGTATAGTTTGCTGAATTATTGTTAACCTTTCTATAATGCATTTTGTATATACACTTGAGCATGGGGTTGTCTTACAATAACATAAAATAAGCAGTCACTGCAAAAATAATTGTTAAGAAAATTCATAATGCTTAGAATTTTTCTAACCAATGTATTGTTTTTCTCTATTAATTTTTTCTTGCTCTTTATTTCATATTAGAGCTAGGCTTAATCATCACAGGTTGATGTGACTTCACCTACTTCTTCCTTGGTGGGGAGAGGAGAAGAGGGAGAGAAATAATTTAGTGTTTGTTTATGAGAATTTTGGTTGGTAGACTAAGTGCAGGATATAAATGTTTATTTCATTCTCACTAGGTTGAAATTTGCTTTCTTAGTAAGAATCAACGGTATGTTAATTTGGGCAATTAGGAAATTTTAAGTAAATCTCAACCATGAAATTAAATAAATAAAAGGAAGTATAAAAGGTTATCAAATCAAAGCAAGGTAGGTAAATAATTTACAGTTGAGCAGTATAAAAATGGTAATTCTCAGATAGTTTAGATAACCAATTGAAATGTACTTGTAGATGCTATGTTGTTGCATCTTAAAGACATTTTCCTAGAAGACTTAAAGGTAGTGTGGTAGTTCTATAATAGACTATTTGAAAACGTAGTTTCAAGTTTTGTTTCTTAAACACTTGACTAGCTGTTGGCAGCCACTTAATTTCTGTTTATGTAGATCTTTCAGTTATACCAAATTTCTACCTCCTTGATTCCTAGGCAGTCAAGGGTTTCCTTGAAGAAATATATGGTATGATTAATTTTTGAAACTGAGTTAAAACACTGCTAAACTAACCAATGTTAACCAGCAAATACACCTAAGGAATGATAAAAGTGGACAGAATCTGGTTTGAAAAAAAAAAAAAGATGCTTTTAGAAATCTAAAATAAATGGTTAGAGAACATCATGGGGCAAAATATATTTTTCCATAACAAAATGAGTTGGGCTAGAACCCAACTTTGGAAGGGAGAATGGGAAACAAAGGATACCTGTCAGTAACTGTAACTTACCCTAATTCAAGCATATTCCTAACCATATTGAGCTTTAACAGTGAATATGGTTGTGTCCAAGTAGGCATTCCCAATCTTTTTTTTTTTTTAATGTAAGGAACTTTTTAAGATTTAAAACTTTTCATGGAATATCCCCTGCCCCCTTGTAGCAGTTGCTTTATGATTTTATATCTATTGATTTTTGAAATAAATCATTATCAAAACTTGAGAAAAAACAAAAAATATAAAGCTTTGTAAACTTTAGTATTATGTAAATGCTATTATGATTTTAATTTCCATTTTATTCACACCAGCATCTATATACATTTGAAAAATCATAAGTCACTTCATATTTAGTTGAAGCTGAATAAAGATCAAAATAACAATGATCAATATACATCTGGATCCAGGAACTCCCTGTGATAATACCTGGTACTCTTAGCACAAACCCGTATGATGGGAACCATTGCCATCTAGCTATTCCTAACTTGATTTTAGGGAATTCTCATTTGCCTTATTCCAATTTTTCTGAATTATTCAGTTTTAAAAATTAAAACATTTTAATATTTTCTATGGCTATACTGTTTTTGCCTCTTGGTATCCTTAGTACTTAGCACAGTACCTGACGCAAAGTAGGCACATAATAAATGTTTATTGATATTGATTACTACCTTACCTAGCAGTACTGCTGTTTGAACAGTTGTGAATGATTACCGATCTTGCTGACCAATTGTTTCTGAGCAATTGATTTTAGAATGTTTTACCAAAAAGGTTATGAATTACCTCTTGCAGTTCAAGGACACATTTAATTTGTTTTCATTTTCTGGTTATATTTAAAGTGCTTGAATTAAAACTGTTACTGCTCATATGAGAGGGAACTTTCTGAGTAAGACATTTCTAAGTTATATTAAACATTTTAAAAATAATCATATTTGAGTTTAAATTTTTAAAATTGAATAGTTAATGAAATTAATTAATATGGTAAGTTTGGTAACATGTCAGAACTATAGGAGAATAGCTACTTAGTGGAATTAAAAATGGAATGCCTTGTAGTATGTAGTAAATTGTAGTATGCTAAATCTTCATATAGAATTGATGTGATGCCTCAAGCTTACTAGATTTTTCAGGATTCCATCCTGATTTAGGAGATGATGTTCTGTTGATATCAGTGCCCTATTTTACATTGTAATTATACATCATAGATTGAACCTTAGAGGTCTGTCATAAAAGACTTTAGAGTTCATGTAACCCAACTCTTTCCTGAAGCATAAATGTCTCCCAGCAGGTTGTACTGTCTGGCCTCACCTTCAACACTTCTAATGATGAGGCACTAACTAATTGATGATGAAATATTCTTTTTTTTTTTTTTTTTTTAATACATCATGTAGGTTCATCTTCTTTAGGTTGAACCAAAATTTTATCTCCTTTAAACTTCTGTTGGTCTTGTTTCTGCCCTATGGTTCCAAACAGAATAATTCTAATCCCACTTCCATATAACCCTAAATTAATTTTAATGTAAGATTCTTTCCAACCTTTAAGAATGTATAGTTCTGATTATTATTGTGCCTTAGGCACTTGAAAATAGCATCCCATATGTGAACCAAAAGGTCTGGGTCTTTATCATAACACACAGTATCATAAGTTAATACTAATCAAATGTTCTTAATACCTCAGCAGTACAGAAAACAGATTTTTCTAACATTTTAAAAATGTACATTTATTAAAAAGTAATGTTATGTTCCCTCACTTTATGCTATGGTTGTGTATCTCACCTATACCTAATTTTCACCTCAGGATTTATTACCGTGGTATATGTCAACCTTAGCTTGAAGAACTCTGTTGTTAGAGAATATGTTACCTCTAGAAGTAGGCCATTACATTTTTAGACAGCTCTTAATTGTTGTGAAGTTTTTTGCTATAACAAATTAAAATAGCTTCTCTGCATCTTCCATTCATTGTTCCTAGTTCTGTCCTCTGGGGTCTGGCCCTTCAGTGAGGTTTTGAATCCCCGGCACTTTGCCAGCACAACTGCAGATACTTCAGGGGTGTCAGTTGTTTCAGCAGTCTTCATGTCTTCCTTTAACCAGGAAGGCTATCTAACAAGTAGTAAGGATCAAAATTGAGATTGTTGTAAGCATAGGAGGAAAAGGAAAGACTGGCAACTGTGGCTGGGCAGATGAGGACTGCCCCCTCCTACCCCAAGTACTCTGTGTATAGGTTAAATTAACATTTATTGATTGAATCCTGTGTCCTATTGTAGTGCAAACTAGATAGGGATGACTGAACGAAGAGGACTGATATCTATAGTAGATGTAGGGAAAGGACAATAGCAATGGGAAAATCCTACAATAACTCCTTCAAATCAAATGAGATGTTTGTAAAACTCTTATTAGCATAGGGCCTGTCATAGAGCAGGAGCTTAACAAATGCTTTTCCCTCCTTACCACCACCCCTATTTAAAAATATCAATGAATCAATTACTCTATCAGCAAACCTTTATTAAGTGCTTTACTATGTGTCAGGCACTGTGCAAGAAGCTGAGGACACAATAGAAAAAAAGTGAAAAAGTATCCTTTAATATAGGATCAAGCTGCTTTGCTAAAAAGAAAGACTCAGAAGCAAGTAGCTTTGCTTTTGCAATTCACATTGGAAAAATATAAAGAGTGAGATATTTTAAAGTTTCTGGTAATTTATGATGTTATAGATAAAATATTCTGAAAAGATCTACTAAATAGGTTTCTGAAGTTACTTAGTAGATCTGTTACCATATCTTGAACATAGTTTCTATCAAATAATTTAGCCTCTTGATCTTTTATATAAGAAAGACTTTTTATTTATAGTACACGTTGGATTTGTTATCGTATTTTACCTTGACATCTCACCAGAATTGTCTATAATAAAGCAAATTTGGGTAACCTCCTTCCTCCCTTTCTTCCCTCCCCCCCCAATCCCCATGAGTAATGGATATCACAAGGAAGTTTTTGGTGGGGGAGGGATCCTAGGATTTTAGAGCAAGAAGGGAGTTTGGAGGTCATCTATTCCAGCATTTTCATTTGCAGTGAAGATAAAGACAAAAGAGAGGTTAAATAACTTGCCCAAGGTCACACAGACAGTAATGCCCAGTTATCTCCCTATTATAATAAGTCTTTTTTTACATTACACCACATTGCCACCCATGTTTGTATTTCCCAAAATGTCCTTTAAAATGTGTTAGCTATATATTGTATCTTTATATCCCTTAAGACCTAGTGGGACATACAAGGTTTACAAGATGTGCTACTCTCTTACCTTTGTACCCAAAGGAGAATGGCGACTGTAATTGTTCACCCTCCTTTCCAGGGATACATGTACTTCTTTATGCCCTCCTCCAAGAATTACAGATACCCAGAGAACAGCTTTTGTGCAAAAAGTATTTTACTAAGAGAAGATTTTTTTAAAACTAAGTAGTTAAAATAAGCTTCATTACTTTGCTAGTTCTAAGTGTATTTTTACCTCTTTGAGTACTCAAAATAATTTGTGAATTTCACAGTTGGCCCATATACTCTGCAAAATATTTTTTTATTTGCAAAGATTTGGATATTTTGTGGCTTGTGTTGGATTAAATTCCATAGCATTTTCTTGTCTTCTGGAAACAATGAATTTTGGTTGCTATAGCTTTTAAAGAAAAGCATTATTTGAAAGCTAAATTTCCAAGATTGGCAATATTGTGAAAATGTAATATGAAAAATGAAATGGCTGTGAGCAAGGGTTTTTTTTTCTGGACTGAAATGTAGAATTTTCTTTGAAAAGTATTCCCTAATATTTACCTACTCTGTGTGATTTGGCTCTTTCTCTGTAACTGTTAATATATGACATGGAGTTAAAGCTATCTGGGATCTGGAACTATCTGAAGTCTGTATTGCATATCCTGATTCACAGGCGTTACATTACAAAACTGGCTTCCTGCCTTCTGTGTTTTATTGTTATGTTCTCAGAGGCTGCATTGTTTGTTGCAGTTTATGCATTAGCTGTTGTCTCAATGCTTATTCAGTTTCCTGCAGGCTGACAAAGTGGGAGGTGCTTTGTTTGATACATTGCTGATTTTTCACTGTGTGCTTGTTCTGGAGTGCACATTGCAGCCATCTTAATTACATTTCAGTGCAACTGAGACAGTGCAGTGTCTCAAAATGGCTGCTTGAATGTTCTCTGTAGCAGTTTAGCTTGAATGTATGCTAATAAGCAAATCTTTTGTAGTCACATGCATCGGGACTAGAGGTAAGAAGCCATTTACAATATTCTTGTTTGGAAAATTAATTCTTACCAACATATTTGAATTTTGTTTTAATTTATGGAACCAAAATTTTATATAAAGGAAGAATAGGCTCTCTTGAGAAGTTAACATTAATAATTACTCTTAGAGGCTTTTTGCTTATAAAAAACTCATAAATTAATGAGGTCAAAGGTTAAATTCCTTAAAAATTCTCAGACTAGAAATAAATTTTCATTATCTTAAATTGTTTCACTCAGATACACTAACAGTGCTTTTCTGGCCTTGATTGAGTTAGTTAATGTTTAGTTTATGCTAGGACTTCTTGTATGTTAATTACTTTTAAATCTTTATCAAATTGAATCATTTGTGTTGTTGTCTTTTTCTGAAGTGTTTTAAGTCAATCTGATTTTCTAAAGGTTTTATAATAGAAACAAAAGACTATAAGCCTTACATTTTGAAGAACAGTAAAAGGTTTCTGTTTCTTTGGAAAAAATCATTGTTTTTAGTGATTTTAAAGGTCTATGTTTAAATGTTTTAGTGTATGAGAACTATATTACTTAGTTATAGACAGTTCATTTTCTATCTTGTATTCCATCCCTTCCCCCTTTGTGGTTCTCACTTACTCCTACCACCTCTAAAAATTAACTTTTTTATTCTAGTATTAAAATGTAGTTGACATTTAGATGATGACCTTGAATTTAGAAATTATTCACATTTTCTTGGGCCCTAATAAATGTTTTGTTTTTCTACTGCTAAAGTGTGTGTGTGTGTGTGTGTGTGTGTGTGTGTGTGTGTGTGTGTGTGTGTGTGTGTGAATCTGCCTTCGGGATCTGGAAAAAAAAACATTTAAAAAATTTAGAAAGCTGTTGGAAGGATATGGAAGAAACACCTGGATAAATGATATTCACAGTTACAAATAAGCTCTATTGACATTTAAAATCTTTTTCTAGGTTATTTTTTAATTTCTAGGTTAAATCCTCATCATATGGGATTGAATAAATGTTATTTTAATCTTCTATTTTAATTAGCTTTATGTATTTCATCATCTTATAAGATTAGAGCTAGAGTGGACTTTAAAGATTATTTAATCTAACTTCCTTATTTTACAAATGCAGCTGAGGCCTAGAGATCATACTAATAAGTTGATAAGGTGGGATTCGAACCCATGCCCTTTTATCCATTGATCTTTCCACTTCGTTGAATATGTACAGAAAAACCTCATTAAATTGGATCTAAAATTCAGACATGTGGCATATGTGGTTATGTTAAAATTTTAAATGATTCTTCTTTTGAATTTTGAGGAATCATTTATTCCTTAGTGATGAAACCCAACCTAAAATCCCTGCTATTTTTAAATTACAGACTTGAGAAATTGAAGCTATCATTATATGGGTAATTGTGAATTAAAATTTTACACTTATCTTAAATTTATTTTTTATTTAGACATTAATTTTCCTAGATTTTTTATATACATTATTTAAAAGAAATAATAGAAATAAAATATTATTACTTTGCTCTTTGGAATATTTATGTGGTCATTTAACTGTAATGATAGTATGGTAATTCTAGTTATTCATAATTGTTGGAAAATGAAGTTATTTAAGGGAATTTAAGTTTTCTGGATAGCTGAAAGTTAATTGTCATGGAGTCAGAAATTTTAGAATTTGAAGGAACTTCAGTGGAATTTAGTTCCACCTATTATCCAACCTTTCAGGTTCAACTACTTCAATAAATGCAAAATTTTATCTGTATCTCTGTCTTTTCATATTCTATCAATTAAGTTGAAACATTGAAATGATGATCATTATTCTAGCAACCATATGCAGTTCATCACCAATACTTTTATTTTAACCCTCTGATGAAAATCTAAAAAGTATTAAATACTTACCTCCTTTTCAGGGGAGTTTCATTTGCAGCCCATGCAGGCACATATATAAGTAAACATAATTTAACCTTTTGAGAGGCTAGCTCAGGATCATCATTGTGATTATTTGTACTATTTTTAAAATCATGTGGGACACTGAACTGAATTTGTACTGATTCCAAAACATACTGTGCACTTTGGTTTCTTTGATAAAAGAGGTAATATGGTATAATTTTTAGAGTGTTAAACTTGAAGTCAGTCAGGCTTGAGTTCAAGTCCTTCTCTAAAACTTGTATGATTCTGAATAATAGTTTCGTCATCTCTAAAATATCTGCAGTATTTGTCACATATTTCAAGGACCAAATTTGATAATTTATGTAAAGTGCTTTGCAAACCATAAGTATGTTATTGGTTATAATAGTTACTAGGAAGTTCTCTTGTAATGCATTAGAATCATGCAGTACAGGAAAAATAAGAAAAAGGAAATCTTGAGTTGGCAAAATGATGAAGAAAAACAATAGGACTATAATTCAAAGCAGGCATAAGATGGTTAGCAGTGCCCTGAATTGTTTTACTATTTCAGTATGAGATTTGAACTCATTCTAATTGTATGTTTTCCATGACAACACATCCTTAGTTTCACAACCAAAAATTTTGGGTTTTTTGTCTGCTTTATTGGCCTGCATGTGTAGTATACTTAGGAACTCTGTAATGAGTTATGGGAATAGTCAAACCAAGTGACCCTTATATCACTTGGTCACCTTTGTGATATTTGTACAGCCTGTTAGTCTGATTTACGGATTCTTTGGGAATAGTTATCCTAGCCTTTTGTATTTGAGATCACTTTTGGGATCATTTCTCCATACTTGATCTATTTGATCTGGACTCTAGCCACTAATTACCACATAGATATGTTTTACCTTAGATATGCAGAATTGAGTGAACTTTTTTTAGTTGATCTCTGAAATCCTTTCCAGTTACAATTACTTTGTCAAGTAATTTGAGTTAGATGATAACAAAAAGACTAACAATAAATGAGAGAATGAAAAGAAATTACATTGAGGGGGGAGAGAGTATAGAATAATAGCATGTTTAGGATTATAGTAAAAGACAGACATGGTCTGTATAACAGTGTAGCAGAAAGAAGACTGGACTTTGAATCACAATATCTGAGTTTTAATCCTGCATCTGGTGTTAATTAAGGAAAATTTCTTAACATTCAAACTGGTTTCCCCTCTAAAACGAGGGGTGTGAATTAGAATTATGAAATTGCAAAATGAGAAGGTTTGGACAGCTATCAAATCCAATTCATCCTATCCCATTACATTATGCCTTTTATATAATTTCTGGTAAGCATTTACTAATCTGCTTCAATGAATGCATGAATCAATAAGTTTATTAAGCTTTTATTATATGCTAAGCACATAGAACATAAAAGAGATGCAAATAAAAAAGGAAGTGATATATATTGGGAATTGATGACCAAGGAGGGATATTTTGGTTTGGAATGTTACAGTGATGGTGAATGAAACCATAGGGGAGTGAATTGACACATTCTTTCCAATAACATTGACAGTATTGATTTGATATAGTTTCAGAATTAGAAAAGTAGGAGAAAGGAAGGGCTTTCTCAAGGACTTTAGCGAAGAAAGGGAGTAGAAATATAGGGTGAGATGGGGAGGAGAGAGGTAGGACATTAGGGGGTATGGTAGGATGAAGGGGTGGTTTTTGTTTTTAAGGAGAGATAAGGGATTATTTGTAGGTTATGGAGAGGGAACCAGTAGATAGGGTGAGATTAAGGCAGTGGGGGCAATCTGTTGGAGAAGGCTGATAGAAATGAAGTCATTTATCAGTTTTTTATAGAGGTGTTAGCCCATTGATCTTGGCAGACAGAAAGGTCACTTCATCATTGGAGACTAGGATGAAGGAGGAGCTAGTGAAGGATAATGTCAAAGAGATGTGAAATAAGGAATGGAGAAGCTAGAGTTCTCATCTAATAGCCTCATTTTTTTTTTTTCATTTAAGTATGTATGAGGCTGTTCTTCAGCTCTGAGGATGGGGAAAGGAGTATTACCTGAGGCTTGAGGAAAGAAGAGATTTGACATAGCTTCTGTGGTTAATGAGATAGAGCATCAAGGCTAAAGAAGTAGTAGAATTGCCTTGCTACAGTGAGTGCCCACTTAGAGGTTTTTTTTTTTTGTTGTTGTTGTTGATAGTTTAGTAAGTTTTATTGAATAAGCTTTGTAGAAGGGTACTGTATACAGAGGGGATGGGTGTGTGTGTGTGTGTGTGTGTGTGTGTGTGTGTGTGTGAGAGAGAGAGAGAGAGAGAGAGAGATAATTTCTTGCTCTTTTCCTTGGACAGTCCTGATATCTTCTTTCTTAGCCTGTAGACTCTTTCTTGCCTCTTTAGTCTTGGACCTGTGAACCTTAGTCTAATCAGACATGACCTGGTGTATCTACTTTCAGTTTACAAATGTGGTCTATAAGGAGCTGGTTTTTTTTCTTTTAAATTATAGGCTTTAGTACTTCATCTAAGTCTGTCTACTTAGATCAGAAGGGTGAATGTGTTTATATGTAACAATCAGTTTTGTGAAGTTGATTCTCTTCAGATTCAGGTCATCTTTTGCATATAAGCATTGGCTGTACCCTTTTTCTTTTCTCTGCCTATGTGCTTACCTTTCTGGTAAGCTGGAGTGCTTTTCTAGCATTGGGCATGATAATGGATAGTAACAAGCCCACAGATGATCAGTCCATTTTACATCCGTTTTTGAATCTGCTGACAGGAGGTATGGCATTTTCATTGGTGTCATTAGGGTTGTTATACGTTTCTTTCCAAACTGAGGAACACTGTCCTTTAAAGTTTAAGCATTCTAATGGCTACACCTGGCCTATTTGAGATTAGGTAACATAAATTTGTACTGGAGTCTGTCAGTGGCTTTTTAATTTTCTTCGGTTCTGCCTAGCTCCTTGTTAGTTGGAAGGAAGTAGGTAGATAATAGCTCTAATGCAAGGCTGATGTTTGGAACGAGGTAATTGGAGAGAGGACAAGGTGGCAAGGGATTTAAGAGCAGAGAATAGTTTAGAATTCAATTGGTTCACCAGGGGGTTTAGGAGTAGTCTAGAGTGTATCCAGCTCAAGGTTGATGGCATTGGGACCATGCTGAAGTATTAAGGAATGGGGTAGCAAAAACATGAGTGCCTGTTGACTAGGGAATGGCTCACTGAGGTTTGTTATAGAATGTAATAAACTGTTATGCCACAATAAGACAACTTATGTTAACTAATGGAGTGGGAAGAAAGCAGAACCAAAATAAATGATTATAGTAAAGTAAAGGAAAGTAACCTTAAGATAAGTGATTCAGATTAAATTCAAAGACCAGTCTTGGCCGCCCCCCGCCCCCCCCCCCCCCCCCCCCCGCCCCGAACAATAATATGTCCCTTCTCTCATGAGAGGGGTAGACGAGGATATATAGGTAAATAAGCCAAATAAATACATGTGTTGCCAGTTGATTTTGCTTAGTTTCACAAATGGAAGGAAGGCTTACACCTATGAAAATACCCATTGAAGTATTTTAAGGTTTGTTATAGTATTAGAATCATACTTTCTTCAAAATGAATAAGAAGGGGGCTGCACAATGGCAAACACAAGATAACATTAAAAATGATGTTGGTTAAGTTTTAAAAGCTAAAAGTTAACTAGTTATCAACATGGGATTCATTTCCAAATAAACTGACTTTGTACAGTCAGTCCATTATTAATAGAGTAAAGGTCAAAAGTAGTACAAAACTTAACCAAAGAAAAATGAGATGTGGAATGAATTTGAGGCAGCTCCAACTTGACCTATTTAAACAAAGTATTCCCACTGAAAAAGTAGATAGAAGAACAAATATTAACCCAAACTATTACTGTTTTTTAACTAGTATAAGCAATTGCTACAACAAGGAGAATAAATAAAAATATCTAGAACATACCTCTGACATCAGAGACTTAATATTTTTGCTCAGCAAAGAAATGTCAGCTAAGGGCAACACTGCTTTAGAGTATAAATGCTAAACAAAACTATATCATGAAATGTGTTTAAGGATAAAACTGGAAGGACATACAGTAGATTTTTTTAAAAATGGAAAAGATCACACACACTTGAACAGAATCATAGTTTGGAAGTCTGAAGTAATTTCATTGGCTATATAGTGCAAATCAAATATGGAAGGAATCTCTGCTATTAATATAACCAACAAATGGTTGTCCAGCCTCTGCTTAAAGCCTTTCAAGAAAGGGGAACTCTCTACCTCTAGATCTGTAGTGATTTATAGTACAAACTCATTTCTCCATCAGTGAGAGGAGAGTGACCACATTTAGACTTTAACATCTCAAGTATGTGTGTATTCCATGAAGAAGTAAAAATGAAAGAAATTGAATGCATCATTATCCATATAGGCACACATAGTAAAAACTTTTATTCATATTCTTTACCACTTAACCTTTGGGTAAAGGCTCTTGGCCATATATATTTGGGTTAATTCCCTGTATACCACACATTTCAGATATTTGTAAGACTTGATGACAAGTTTTTCCCCTCATTTTCCATTTTATCTTACGGCTGCATTGATATTTTGGGGTGTTTTTTTGGGGGGAAGGCTTTTACTTTTAATATAATTTTGTAGTTAAGAATTCTTGCCTAGCTATATATATAAACATTAGTTCCTTCCTCCACAAATTTTTTTTAATGATATGATCTTATATTTAGGAATATATATCTATTTGGAATTTATAGTAGCATATGGTATAGGTCAGGTGTTAGTTTTAACTGTACTACTACCATAATGCTTCCAACTTTTCCCAGTTTCTTGTTGCTTTTAGGGAATTCAATCCCTAGTAGTTTTGTGTTCTTGAATTTATTGTGTTCATTTGATTCTCAACTGTGCTTAGTTTCAGTGAGTTTCATTTCTATTTTTAAACAGTACAAAATAGTTTGTGTTGCATTATAATTTGAGATAATATTTCTCAATAAAATATTGAGGTAATATTAAGTCCTATTCATTCCTATTCCTCCCTTCCCCCAGTAACTTCAATTTAGAGTCTAGACATTTTTATTACCTTTTTATCCATTTGCATAACCAACTCTCTGGTAATTTGATTGGCATAGCTCTGAAATTTGTAAATGAATTTAGGCATTATTTTTATAATATTGGTACAGCCTAACCATGTACAGTATTTTTTAAAGTAATGTTTTATTTCTTCAAAGAGTTAGTATTTCTTTAAAGAGTATGTAATTATTCAACTGTGGTGGGTGTTTTGCTAGCTGATACCCAAATGTATTACTCATTTTATTTTAAATAAATTTTTTTCTACTTTTTCCTTTTGGGTTTTGTTAGTGATATTCATATATGCAAACTTCTAATAGTTCTATTTTGTATTCTGCTTTATTGGAGCTAATGTTTTGATTGATTTTTTTCATTGATTCTCTAATATTCTCACAATAAACCATCATCATGTGCAAATACAGGTAGTTTTTGCTTTTTTGGCTGTACTTTCTCCCTGCATTTTTCTCATCTCATTTTTATAATTAGCATTTCTGCCATTATGCTAAGTAATTTTGAAGACACTAGGTATGCCTCTGTCTTTTTTGGATAACTTCTGCTGTTTTAGTTACAAATAATGCTAATTTTTTTTGTTTAGATAGATTTTATTTCTATGCTTTTTGTTGTTTTTAACCTACTGTTGAATGATTCTTGGGCTAAAGCCAACTTAATCATATTTAATGCCTTTTTAAAAGGCATAATGTTATAGCCTCTTTGCTAAAGTTTTAGTTAACATGTCTGCATCAATATTAATGATATTTGTATGTGTAATTTTATTTTTCTATTTTTTTATCTCCCTGATTTCAATACCAGGACTTTTTTTTTGTCACAAAGACTTTGATAAAATGCCATCTTCTCTTTATCTTTGCATATAATTTATGCTACAATTTTTTGGGGTATCAGCTGAACAATGAATTGAAAAGAGGGAAAAGATTGACTTGATTACTTCTGGAAAATTTTAGAATTTAAAGATTTCAAATTCTTCCCCCAAGTAATGATTCATATCTTTTAACACTAGTATTCTTTGGATAATGTTTTGTCTTTGAGTTGAGAGTTACCTCTAAAAGCAGTGGAGGGGCACCAGGTTGTGAGGGGACTATATAGCACATTCCAGACAAGGATTTATGTAGATGAATTAGTGTTTTATTAATTAAACATTAAGAAATGTTTAGTCAGATTAGAAGGTGGACCAATTATGTATAGAGAGAGTAAAGGATTACTGGTTGACAGCAATGTTTAAGATAATAAGAGGAAGGCCCTTATCACATTGGGTAAATAAATCCCTGGTAACTCATGTGAAATAGGGACAAGAATTACAAAAGTTGGACAGGCAAAGATGCGTTGTAATCTCTATCACTGGAGGGAGTTAGCAGATGACATCTTCTGGAGTAGATTTCAGAAATTTAAAAAAAAAATCAGAAAATTTTAAAATTACTTTTTTTTACCTGAGATATTCTATATTCCTTACCCTGCTAGCGCTTTCAGGTTCCATTGTTTATGTATCAAACCACTGAGTATTCTGTGCCACATTAGTTTTGGAAACACTATTGTAGAATTATTGCATTCTTGGAGCATTATTTTCAAGCATTTATTAAATATTTACTACATGCCAGGCATGGTGCTAAGCTATGAGGATATAAATAGAAAAGCAAGACACTCCTTGCCCTAAAGAAGCTTACATTCTAATTGGGGAAGGGAAATAATGGATCATTCAGTATGTGAACTTTTATGTGCCACGGACGAGTGTTTTGATTTGGGAGGTTATAGAGATGAGGAGTTGCCATAGGACAACTGATTGATGGGGTCTTTCCAGAAACAATAGTAGGATTAATTGACTACAGTTTCTTGAGTAAGAGGTGAATAATGTGAGTAGGGGAGGGCAAGTACACATTTGGCAGAAAGTCGGATGGCAAGAATGTGGCCTGTTGAAGCTAACTAAGATGTAGTGGTCACACCAAGTCATTCAACCAAAATATATTTCAGACACACATAAGAAAAGTATCAAGCAGTAAGTACATTAGCGGTGAGTATTTCAGGACCTGAAGCAGCAATTTCACTAATATGAGGAATGTAACAGGCCCAAGAAATAACTAAGAAAGTGTGGTGGCATTGGGGACTGCTACCCCAAGTTTAAGCCATTACTTTAATTCCCTTTAGAACTAGGGAAGAGCCATGTTGCATTCCACTCCTAGTGAATGAACATTGTTTCTTGGAGGAGTTTGTGCCACTCTTACTCTGATCATTAGCACCAGTTTCGATTATGAAATATGCCAGAATTGGTGAATTTGATAAAGAGAAGATTTTGGTTACATCAGCATTTCATGTTCGTATTTCTAGTAACTCCGTGGGCTGAAAAAGAAATGAATTAATAGCTGCAAGGACAGAATGGTTAAGTGTTTTGGGCTGGGCTTGACTCAGGCCAGTGTCCCCCCACTTCCCATCCCCTCAGTTTGCCTTTGGAACAAAAGGAGGCGAGAGTCAACAAGGACATGCATTGAGAACCTCTTGAGTTGATTCAGCTGAGTGAAGCTCAGTTGTCCATCTTCTACCAGCTAACAGTCACAGAGCACTTGGAGCTCATAGCTGTTTTGAATTCAGAAAATGACAATAGCCTAAGCCTTTAGTTTCTTTTGAGCCAGTCATTTCCAGAGGATGATTTTAATACTAATTTCTTTTTAATTTAAAATTTTTTTGTTCCATTTTAAGTTCTGAGCTGTTTTCCTTCCTTCTCTCCCTCCCCACTCTGCACTAGAGAAGGCCACTATTTGTATGTGAGAGTATGTCTCTTTGTGTGTATGTGTATGTAAAATGATATTATATATACTTTTATAAATTGGTTCTTTTTCTGGAGATAGCATCTTCCTTCATAGGTTTTTTTTGCAGTTGATTTTAGTATATACAGTATTCAAAATAAGTCATTTACAGATAATTTTTTAATTACATTGCTATTACTGTATACAGTGTTTTCTTGGTTCTGCTTATTTTACTTTTCATTATTTCATGCAAGTTTTTCTATTTTTTTCCCCCTAAAACCAACCTGCTCCTCATTTCTTATAGCACATTTCTGTCACAGTCATATACCATGACTTGTTTAGCCATTCCCCAATTTATGGTCATCCCCTCAATTTCTAGTTCTTTACAACCACACAGAGAATTGCTACAACTATTTTAGAACATATAGGTTCTTTTCCTTAATCGCCTTGGGAAACAGTTATAATGGAATTGGTGGGTCAAAGGGTATATACAGTTTTATAATTCAGATTGTTCTCCAAAATGGTTGGATCGGTTTACAGTTCCAGCAGTAATGTATTAGCATCTCAGTTTTTACACATTCCCCTACAACATTTGTCATTTCCCCCTTCTATCCTTTTAACCAGTCTGATGGATATGACAGGATGTCTCAAAGTTGTTTTAATTTGCATCTCTCCGATCAATGATTTAGAGAATTTTTATATGATTATATATAACTTTAATTCTTCATCAAAAAACTGCTTGCACATATTCTTTGACCATTTATCAATTGGGGAATGACTTCTGTTCTTATAAATTTGCAAAATTCTGTATATATTTGAGATGAGACCTTCAGCCAAGAAGCTGTCCATAAAAATTTTCCCCCAATTTCTGCTTTCCTAACCTTTCTAATTTAATGTCATCAAAATCATCCATCTTACAGTACTCTTTATCTTTTATTTATTCATAAATTCTTCTAAGTATGATAGGTAATATGTTTCACGCTCTTCTAATTTAATTATGCGATTTCTCTTCATATCTAGGTCATTTATTCATTTTGACTTTATCTTAGTAAATGGTAAACCATACTACTTTTCCGGTTTTCCCAATGATTTTTACTAAACACTGAATGCTTATCCCTAAAGCTTAAATTTTTTCATTTGTCAAACATAAAGTTACTATAATTGGGTTTCAGTACTTATTAAGGAAGAACTAGCCTAACTTGCATGGGAAAAGATATTGCTTCCACCATGCTTGGGAATCTTAGGTTTAAGAAGGACTAAGACATCGTCATCACCGTGATTGCTGGACTGGCCAAAAGGTTTTCAAAGCTGTATCCCATTTGAGCTTCACAACAACTTTGTGATGTAAATGCTGCAGACGTTACTACCTGCATTTTATTGAAATGAAGTTAAAAGGAATTAAAAAAAAAAAGCATTTTTTGAGAACTTAACTTGGTAAGCAGTATGCTAATCTCTGAGGAGGCAAGTAGAAAAAGCTAGGCGCAATCCTTGTTCTCAGGGCACTTAATTACATTGTAATTGCAGGAGAAAGGCAGAAAAGCCTGGAAATCCTAAAACAGTTTCTTGAGAGTGGAGATTAAGTAATTTCATAGGGTTATACAGCTGGTATCTGAGAGTATTTGAACCCAAATTCTCCTGACTCCCAATTGAATACTAACCACTCTATTCAGAAGATTCCAAAAACTTGGACAAATGCATTACATAACCTCTAGAAAGGGTTGGCTTCTTGGAGAGTTTTCTGCCTCCCTAAAAGAGTTCATTATTTATCAGGGAAACAGTGCAGTTGAAAAAAAAGGTAGTTGTAATATATTTATAATCATATTTGAATACTTCTGAATGGAGATGGCCAGTTACTTGATTTTTCTTTGCTATTTGCTCCTCATCTACATGAGGAATTCTTAACCATTTTTGTTTCATGGATTCCATTAGCATTCTTTTGAAGCCTATGGACCATTTTCAGAGTGTTGTTTTTAAATGCATAAAATAAGTACAGAGGATTGTAAAAGGAACCAAATATTGTAATAAAGTTAGTAAAATTAAAGGAAAAAGATTCTCTTCTTTAGATATCCATTTCATATTCAAGTCATCCTGCCATTTCAGCCATATGCCTTAGTACACAGACTTTGATTGGGTCATAAACTTGGAATCATTTGGTCCAGATATTCTTTGACTAATGAGGAAACTGAGACTGCAGAGGTTATGTGTTGTGCCCATGGTCATAGGGATTCCAGCCCCCCTCAGGTCCTTTGATTCCAAATATCCGGGTTAAGCTGCCTGGGCCTCATTTTTCCTTGCTAATTCAGCTAGCTTTACTTATGGGTTATATAAATTAGAATCTTAGAATTGAAGGGGAAATGGGTAGCACAGTGAATAGAGTGCCTGTCCTGCATGCAGTCCAAAGGACATGAGCTCAAATCCAGCCTCAGACATTTTCTAGCAGTATGATCTGGAGGCCAGTCACTTATCCCTGTTTGCCTCAGTTCCTCATCTATAAAATGAGCTGTCTGATCTCAGAAAGCAAAGAGGAATTAAGAAACCTCTTGATGAGAGAGAAAGAGAATAGTCTAAAAGCTGGCTTCAAAAGTAACAAAAAAACAAAGGCAAAAAAACAAAAGATCCTGGCAACTGTTCCTGGCAAATGCAGAAGAAATAGCAGCAATGTTAGGTTTTATATTGGACTCAAAGATCACTGCAGATGGCAACTGCAGCCATGAAATTAAAAGATGCTTGCTGCTTAGAAGGAAAGCTGTGGCAAATCTGTATAGCATACTAAACACAGAGACATCACCTTGCTGACAAAGATTTGCATAGTCAAAAGCTGTGGTTTCTCCAGTGGTAATGTATGACTGTGAAGCCTTTAAATTGTAGTACTGAAGAAGACTTGAGAATCCCTTGGATAGCAAGGAGGTCCAGTGAGTCAGTATTTAAAGCAATTAATTCAACCTGTTCACTGGAAGGTCAGATACTGAAACTGAAGCTTAAATATTTTGGCCACATAATGAGAAGATAGGATTCGATGTTGGGAAAGATTGAAGGCAAAAGGAAAAGGGAATGGCAGAGAAAAAGTTGGATAGATAGTACTGTGAAAACAATTAACATAAAATTGAACAGACCTCAAGAGGTAGTGGAAAATAAAAGGGCTTTGTCTGCTCTGGTCCATGGGGTTACAAAGACTCGTACATGATTGAATGACTGAACAACACCAAAAAAATAAGTTGGAAAAGGAAATGGCAAACCACTCTAGTATCTTTGCCAAGAAAACCCTAAAAGGGGAGACAAAGAGTCCAACATGACTGAACAACTAAACAACAAGATCACTGATAAGTGGTTATTCAGCCTTGTATTTTCTCCTAAGTTATTATAATATAAGCTCCTTAAGGGCTAAGGGTACCTGAAATATTCTGTTTTTTTCACCTCTACCTCCTAGAATCATTAGCATCCTTCAGGTGCTGTTTCCTACAGGAGGCATTTCATGATCTCCCTACATATATTTTCTGTTTCTGTATTGTCTTCCCCAGTCAAACATAAGCTTTTTGAGGGTGGGGATTATTTTCTTTTTTGACTTTATAATCCCAATATCCATGCTTAATAAATATCTTAAGAAAATAAGATAATTTTAATAATTAAGTAACTTTTATTTCTTTTTCTTCTCAGATGTAGTTCTTAAAACTGGTTTCTTTGACTCATTACTTTATGATTGAAGATGAAATTGTCTTTTTTTTTTTTTTTTTACTTCTGTTGGCCTTATGTTTGGGTTTCACAAAACACTAAAAGAAAATTAGTTAAAGGAAGTAATAAAAATATAGATTTGCCTTAGCTAAGATTATTGTGTCTTAATTTTGATTTATCATCAAAAGTTAGCTTCAACTGTCATCTGTTTTCATGTCTAGATTTTCTTTATGAATATATTGTTCAGTATATCTTAATGATTAAAATGTAATTTTGCATTTAAAAAGATAAGCGGAATTGTGTCTAGCTCTTATGAAAATTAAGTATCTTAGGATCTGGCAAAGAGTGAAAGCAGCCAGTTTCTAAATGTAACTCAAGTACATATGTTGATTATAAAAAAATAGAAGAATCTTTAATTTTATTATTTGAAGTTTCTAATGGCCTTTTGGTTAAGGATTATTTTAATTTTAAAGGTTTCAATGGAATGTAGAGAAAATTTTTCATTTGATGTGGTACAGTGCAATTTTTGCTGCATATGTTTGTTTAAGTTTTTTTTTTTGTAGTTTTAGGAAATTCTTTGTTATCTTCTTATCCCAGGAATGAACTAAGTAACAAACTGTTCGGATTAAAAATTTAAAAGCATTTTTCAATTGTAATTGAATAAGTTAGCTTTCATTTGTGACTTAGATCTGGATTATTGGTACACAAATGAATAGATTGTTTTCTAGAAGTAGGCACTGCCAGAATTGGGGAAAAGAGATTGGGTGGGATGGGGAAAGTTTATTTGGCAATATCCTCCTTTAGTTTAGCGATGAAATGAGAGTTGCCTCTATGTAAATTGTTCTTAGCAGGCCAGCTAGCTGTAACTAGTCAGGCTGGGTTTGGGCAGCAAATAACATATGTAATGGACTTTCTCCTTGGAGTGTGTAAGAATTCAGCTTTCTGGAGTGAAAGAATGTAAGTGATCAGAAAATGAGGAGTTTGATCTCCAAATAAGGACATGGAAAGTATAGAATGTATAGGAACTAGTTTCCCTCCCTCCCTCCCTCCCTCCTTCCTTCCTTCCTTCCTTCCTTCCTTCCTTCCTTCCTTCCTTCCTTCCTTCCTTCCTTCCTTCCTTCCTTCCTTCCTTCCTTCCTTCCTTCCTTCCTCCCTCTGTATTTCATGCAATAACGTCTTTCATCTTCAGTGTCACCAGGGGACCCTTTGGTGAAAAGTAGCAGAGAAGATAGCAAAGGAGATGAGAGAGACAGTAGGAATGTAGAGGAAAGAAAGTAAATATATGTGTTGAATGAAATAGGAACAATGCCAGTTCCATAGGTGTCATATTGTTGCTTTAATTCCTGATATATTGGCTATACCATAAACTATGTGTAAATGCCCATTACAGTTATTAGGAGCACAGTGAAGAGTCTCTACATATTCTTGTAGGAGGCTCATAATAACATTGCTTCTGGTTTAGACAAATTCTTGTCACAAGCGTATAAAACTTAGAGCCAGCAAGGACCTTAAATAATAGTAATAATGATAGTAGCTAATATTTACATAGTGCCTTTTAGGTTTACCAAATATTTACATACATTATTCCATTTGACCTTGGGGGGTAGGTGTTATTATTATCCCTATTTTACAGATGAAGATAACGGGATAAGAGAAGTTAAGTGACTTTCTCAGGTTACACAATTAGTACTTGACTGAGGTTACACAATTAATACAAAGATTTAGGTCTGCCTGTGTAACACCAATGTGATGCCCATAGCAGCTGCTGTATTTGTATATGCATGTGTATTTCCAGGATAAATTTGTAAAATATAAACTCTCTGCCTCAAAGATGAAATCAGAATATTTATTCAGATACCAGAAAGCCAAATTCATCATATTAACACAGAAATCTATATACATTATCAATGCAGGAAGCACAGCCATCCCCAAGCCTTCCTTCTGTCAGACCTCCCCACAAACAAGCTTCCTTAGGCAAAATCACTCCCTCTCTCACTCACGCTAGCTGCACTCCTCTGCCTGCTCTCTCCCAGTTCTGCCTCACTCTCAACTCCACTCTTCTTGCTCCACCCTTTTGCCAAGCTCCTCCCACCATTGGCTCCATGTGACTCAAGCTGTGGGCTGGGCCAAAGCTCAAAGCAGGTCATGTGGTCCTATTAAAGGGCAGGGAAGATCTTCAAATTCCCTTAGGGTCACAGCCTGACTCACAACTCCAGTACTATGCCTACTGTATCACATCTTCACTTTACAATTCAGGAAACTGAGGTTCATAGCAGTGAATTGATGGCATAGATGGTAAGTAGCAGCGCTGAGATTTGAAAAAAACTGTTAATTTCAAATTCCAGAATTTTTTGCTGCTTTTCTATATGTATTTCAGCAATTACTTCCTTTTGTATCCTTAGGAAATACTAAGAACAAGGACTTTATTTTAAAGACAAAATGACAGTTAACTCTTCAAAGGTTTTTACAAAACCCTTCTCACCTCTAAAGATCACCACTGCTAAAATACATCCCTAAGTTTCTAAGCCGCCCTCTAAAATAGAAGTATTTACACAAAAATGTGTTCTTTTGATTATATCCCACTGCCTGCTGTTTCTCTTTCCCAGTAATAATTTTAAATAGATAATATTTTAGAAAGTTATTGGCAGAGCAGTTTTTTTACATGTCATCATTTTAAATGTTTTGGCAACTTTTGACTTAAAGAAAAAACAGTAGATCTTTTTGGTAAGGCAAGTGATTTTGCTTTGAAATTGCCTGGACTGCAATATAGACATCATAACCGTAGAGAAGGTCCAGAGAAGGACAATTAGGATGGTCAAGAGAACATATTATAAAGGCTGTAACTTTTTCATTTTAGAAGTAAGAAATCTGAGAATGAGATGTGATTGAAATCTGCAAAATCATGAAGGGAATACACATACATACATACATCGATACATGTAGCAAACATACATTCCCGCTCCCAGTTCTGGTATAGTAGAACTGTCAGACATTCCTTTTGAATCTTGAAAAAGGTAAATTTAGGTTAATTTAAAGGAAGGTTTGTGAGTGACAATGGGAAATTATTACCCAAGAAATGATCCAAAAAGACTGAGGTATATCTTGGGCTCCTGTTATTAACTGAAAGTAAGATGTTTTGAGGTACGTTGTTGGCCTTTGAGTTCCTTCCCATCTTTAAATCTGTAGTCCTTTTTGAAGTTATCAAAGAGTACATTTGACGTATAAAATGTACATATATATACATACATATGACATATACATAAAATTACTTGGTGCAACTGGCAGAAAGACAGTTATGTATTGGTTGAACTATCTTTATGCTCTAATGTTAAATTGAAATGAAAAATTAATCAAGTACTTATTAAACACTTATGATATTCTAGGCACAGGGCTAAGCACTGGGCAAGGAAGTAAAATGAATGAAACACTCCCTAAGCACCTCAAGATGACTGTACTTTGGAGGTGAAGGAAGGAGCTGTAGTGTAGTAGGAAGTTCTTGATTTGAAGTCAGAGGGTCTGGGTCCAAATCCAGGTCAGCCCTGTCATGTCTGAATTTAGTCACTGAACTTTTCTAAGCTTCCTCAGTTTCCTCATCTGTAAAATGAGTTTATTATACTGCTGAGTCTCTTTTAAGCTCTACAGCTATTACCTTAAGAAATTAGCATTGTGGTTAGTATATCTCAGTGAATAATGTTTTTTAACATAGTTTGGGATTTATTGAGATAAATAGGCTATACTACCTATAGAACAGAATCCATTTATCTGCATAAAAAATGACCATCTAGAGTATTGCCTTTAGTATAAAGTATTACTCTTTGGTTATTTAATGAATTGTTTTAGTTTTATTAAGTAATTACTCTGTAAAATTAAAAATTTTTAAAATAATAGAAAGTCAGTTATATCTGATATTGGAAAATATTTGTGTTCTTAAGCACATAATAGGATTTTATTATTTTTCTCTGTACCCTCATTTAGTTCTCCTGACCTTTGTGGATAACCTTTCAAACTCTAATCTGATTAGAGATCCCTAATTCTCTATCCAGTCTTTGACCTCTTATTTTATTAGATTACAGATGCCTGGTCTGTGGCTGCTGACAACACCCTGGATAAGTCCTGACAACTGATTTCCTTAGTGCCCTTCAGTCATCTTACTTGACCTGTCAGGCATCCTTGCTAGTCAACACTGTATGTTTTGCTTTGGAAATGGAGCAAAATTTGGATTAATTCAGGTTACCTCATAGCAAAATATTCTAATATAGTCACAAAGTGACTGAGACCTGGGAGCTAAGTTCCTATAGACGCAAGAATGTGAAATTGTCTCACACTTTTATTTTTATTTTGTTGAAGGATTTTAATCCATCTTCTTAGTAGATATACTACTATCATATAATGCTATTCCTGAAGTTGTTTCTTGCCTTCTTATTGACTCTACTCAAATCTGCAGACTTACATAGGTTGGCCTTACCCTACAGGTTAATTCAAAGATGTTTTACATGCTGAGTTTTATACACTGCTTCTGTCTTCTGACACTGCTACTATGCTGGTGCAGACTCTTATCACTTCATGCCTAGACCATTGCAGTAGCCTACCAGTTGGTCTCCCTCCCAAGTCTCTCCCCATTCCTAGCCATCCTCCCATGAAATGTCAAAGTGATCTTCCTAAAGTAAATTTCAGTGGCTCCCTATCACCTTTAGGATCAAACATGTCATTTGAAGCTCTTCACAACCTGTCCTCCTCTCTCACCTTCCTCTCCCCCCATCCCCTAGGTCCCCTTCTTTAGTCTTCCTATACCTTAACTGTACATGTTCTACTGGGATCCAGTGACATTGACCTCCATGTTGTTTCTTCTATAAGGCATTCCATATCTCTGTTCTGGGTATGTGTACTGATTGGCTCACATGCCTGAAGTTCTCGCCCTTCTTCATCTCTGTTTCCCGGCTTCCCTTTCTTTCACTTCCCAACTAAGAACTTAACTTTCTGCAAGAAGCGTTTCCCAATCTTCTTCCTTAATCAGCATGAGAAAGGCACAAAGCATTATCTTCAATTCATCCTATGTATATACCTTGTTTGTACATACTTTCTTGCATGTTGACTCACCCATTAGACTTTGATCTCCTTGAGATAAGGAACTGTCTTTTGCCTTTCTTTGTATACACAGCACTTGGCACAGTGTTTGGCACAAAGTAGATGTTTAATAAATGTTTATTGGTATCACTTGTAAGAATTTCAGAGTTGATTAATTTTGAGCTCCTAATGTGATTAGGAACTTTGAGGTTTTCCCTTTAAAATTTAGGTTTATATTCAGAAAGAACCCAAACTCATGATCTCTTTCTCAGGCTTAGTCAAATAACCCAAATTGTTCTTTTAGAGAGCAGAGTGATGTCCAGTAAGAACAACAATAACAACAACAAAATTCAAAACAATATTCAAAAAAAGCCTTGAAAGGTGAAGGAGGGGGGGAACCTCTGGCCTGTTGGCTAAATTTCACCTGGTGTCATGCTAGTTGATCTCTATGTATATAGCTTGGAGATGCAACTTACCTTAAAAACCTAGTGTCAATATTTTGTTTTTCCCTTAAAAAATTTTTTTTTTAATTCTGAACTTCATAGACACTCAAAAAAAAAACTGCAAGAAACATTTTTTGTGTAGGAAGTAGAACAGAAAATGTGAAAGTGAGAAGTTTTATTATATATAATAACTTGATTTTTAAAAAAAGTCTAGAATAAATTGTAAGATGTTATACTTTCAAAGTTGTTGTGTTTCTCTCTGTTCCCTTATGAACTTCTTTCTGTTCTCTTTCAGTGGCAGTATTTTCACTAGCCACAAAATAGCAGCTGTTTCATGGCAGTGTGCTTCCGTTTTTCTTCATTATAGTTATGCCTGTTTATGTTCCTTTACTGAGAGAATTTATATATTCTTAAAAGTGTGATCTTTTCCTTCTACTGTCCTCTGGATGATCTAATTGTTAGATAATTTAATGCATTATATACCTTAGCAGACCGTTAATATATTTAAAAATTTGAAATTTTCAGTTATTTGTTTCTAATGAATGAAAAAAGGAATACTTAATCTATTTCATTTTAATAAAATTTTATGTTCCTGTAATTTAAAAAAGAGAGAAAGAAAGAGGGATGAATGAAATGAATATCTTGTGTTTGAGCACATATGTACATACCATACATAGTCCTGAGTGAGCCCTGGCACCTGATTATGTCCTCATAATCTCTCTTAAATGCACACACAAAACAAAAAGAAGTCAACGAGATTGTATTTTACTTAGAAATCCTTGGTTTGATTTTTTTTCTATTAAAGTTAATAAGCATTTATTAAGTGTTTACTAATGTGCCAGGTACTGAGATGAGCTGGGGATACAAAGAAAGACAAAAACAATCCATGCCTGGTCTTCAAGAGCTAATGTTCTAAAGGGGGAGGCAACATTCCAACAACTATGGATTATGGGTTGTGGGTCTGTGGTCTTCAATAGAAAAAGGGCCCTCCAACTGTATGATAATGCAAAGCGAGCTGCTAATTACTTTTGTTGCATTTTACCTGGTAGATTATGTTGAAATTCAGGATACGTTGGTACTTTCATATATACTCCTCTATTTTTCTATGTCTAAAACCTCAAGTACTGTCAGGAATGAGTGAATTGGTAACCAGAGTGAGAGAATCATTCATGGGAATAAGCTCTAAACTGATAATTTCTCATTATCTTATTTGAAGGGAAGAAATTGCAACATTAATAACCACTTAAGACAATTTAAAGAGACATCACAATTCTTTGAAGCTATTTTTTTCCTATGCAGTTTCTGTAGGATTGTACTTTACAGTATTAAAACCAGAGGACCTTTAGAAATCGTTTAATTAAACCTTTCTGGTGGTAGCTACCTCATTCTTAATGTAGCTGTAATTATTCTCCATTTTTGGCCAAGAAAAAGGTTATATGAATATGGATATAGAATATTAAAGAGTATTAACATATGTAAGTTATCTTGATCCAGTGGAACTATATTACATGATCTGTGAGAAAATAGCAATAAAGGTTTTCTTTATTCAGCCATGATTGTTGTCCCCAGGGCTTATCAAAGTATCTGACTTTGATAAGTCAAATGCTTGTTGATTGATTGATCGTTTGTTACTTTATAAGCTCAACCTTAATCATACCTAAAATTGTGCAGTAATTTGGCAGAAATTTCTTGGATTTCACCAGTGTGTTAGAAAAGCTTCCAGCATAGTTCTAGAAATTGTCTTCTTCGTAAGGATCATCTTAATTAAATGTGCAAATGCTCATTACAAGTAACCAAACCTCTTATTGATGGCTATGGTAATCCTTGAAACAAAGAAAAAGACAAAATAGTCCACAGTCCTTTGCAACCAAGCCCATTGCACTTCCACTGTGAAAGTGGCAAAGTAAAGAAAAAGGAGATGGGGATGGGGCTTAGCATCACAGTTTTTATACCATCAAATATAAATATGGCTGACAGTACTCCTGTCTAGTGATCAACAAAAGGTATGTTCCTAGATAAATGAAACTATATCAGTTTTAACATTTTTTTCTATAAGTGATAACAAAATTATAATTAGAAGGAAAGACAGCTCACATGTCTTTGGAGAAGCAAAGCAAGTAAAGGAGCTGTTGGAGTTGGTTTTTATCATTCATGAAAGGCAACTGGAAGTACAGTTTTATGAGATTTTTAGGTCATCTGATATTGCAATACTCATTAAAATTTGTGAACTATTTGTTGAAGATTTTAGAAGATAAGAGAAATTCTAAGAAGAATTTGGTAGAATCAATTCATATATTTTCATAATTAGTGACTTAAGTGCAAAAATGCATATCCAGGGTTGCAAAAATATGTGGGAACACATGTGGCTGGAGTAAGAAATGAGGATGGCCAAAAACTTATGATCCACGTAGAAATTTGGTGTCGTATCATAAATAGTTTGTTCAAGAACATCTGTTGGACATAGAAAGTACCAAATAACATTACAAAAATGGAAATTGATTGTGTTTTAGAAAACTGATGGTTTCTCATTTGAGTAATTTCTGCATCTGCTTTCTCTATGTAGTCAAACAACCATTGACTTGTTTGTACAAGGAATCAGGATTAGAAGAAAGAATAAAAAAATGAGACTGTAGGCTGCAGTTGAGTTAGCTCTACCTGGACCTATTTAAACAAACTGCTGACATTCACAAAAGAAGTAGATAAAATAATATACATCAGTATAGATTATATCACATTTAATCAGTTGTCATATTGAGCTCAGAAGGCTGGTAAGCATATCACTTTTTCTTGAAGCAGCCAAGGATTACAGTGGGCTTAGAATGTAAGAATGGTATAATATTGAGTAGTAGTACCTTATAATACAATTAGAAGTAGAAGAGACAAATTTATGGAAAACTTGGTGAGAAGCTCAACTAATCCTTATAATCTCTAGGAAATTCAAGGATGAAGGTTACAGGAAGTTGAGTAAACAAAACAGAAGGGAAAGAGATAGGTTGAGGTTTCTATAATTTTTCCATAAGTGTCTGCAGAGCTTTAGATTCAGCATCCTAGTTTCTTTTGTTTTCCATGAGAAAGTAGAAATGGCACCAAAGAAAACAATGATATGAAAAACTGTTGACTTGAAACATGTATACAGGCCTTCCATACTTGAGACAACACTATTTTGGGAGTATTTGGGAGAAGAGTATATCAAATAATCATTGATCTTACTAGATTTATAGATTTAGAGCTGGATTGGGAACTTCAGAGGCTCTCTGGTTCAAACTTCATCACTATAGGTTAGGAAACTGTCAACTAGAGAAGTTAAATGGTTTGCTCCACATCTTACAAGTAGTAAATAAAGCGAAGATTTCTATCTGCCCAGTTTCTCTTTTTCCCTGTCTGTGAAATGGACGTGGCATTTCTCAGCAATACATCACTAAAATAATAACAGTAATAATAAACTACCTTTGTCTTTTTTTTAAAGTTTATAGTATTTTCTTCACAGTTGCCTTTTGAGGTAAACACTGCAATTTCTAGTACTTTTTTGTACAGATGAATAAACTGAAGCATAGTTCTGTTGAACTAGATTATTTTGAAGGTTCCTTCCTGTTCTAAAATTCCACAGTTCACTATGACATCACCAGGGATACACAGCTAGAACATGTTGAAGTCTGGGTCTCCAATTCAGATCTTATTATTTGCAGATTTTTGGTTTAAATCCTAGTTTGTTCTCTGACTTTGACCACTACTCCCCAGGCTTGCTACCATGGCATGTCCTTATTCCTTTCTCCTTTTGTGGACTTAGACTGTTACATCCTTTCCTTCTTTATATTTGATTTCAGGTTCTATAATCTTCCATATCCATTTAACCCAGATACATTTTGGTAATTTGTATCTTTACGCTAATCCTTTCAGAGGCTTACAATAAACTGCTGCATGTCTAAAACAAGAAAAACTTGTTATACTTTTAAGTATGACAAGTAACCTCTTAATCAGCATTATCAGGCAGTGTGACATTCTATGTGATTATTAATCAGAAGAAGAGATTGAGAAGATATAGTTGTTATTCCATATGGCTTGTTTCCCACCTCAACAAAGTCTTTGTAAGATTAGTCTTTGCAGCACAGGACATCCTTGATAAAAGTGTATGGGAATGGAACTGCTAGGCTTTTGCAAACTATTCTTTAGCCGACTGCTCGCTTCTCCCCCCCGCAACCTTTTGAAGCATTTGGGATACAGTGACTCGCCCAGAGTTACACAGCTAGTAAATGCCAGAGGCCAGATTTGAACTCATGTCTTCCTGACTCCAGGACCGGTGCTCTATCCACTGTGCCTTATAGTTGCTCACAGGTTGCTACATTTTGATAGCCATACAGTTTGAAAAATGTGGAGAATGTAAGACTGCTCAGTATTTATTATTTATGACTACAAAAAAAAATGAACTGTATTTGACTCTGATTGTTAATATCAATTGTAGACATACTTGCTAAAAGTATTTGCTGTTGCCATTGACAGTATGCCTTCGTTGTCTAAATGGTGAGGAGATTCTTTCTTAACTGGGAAGTTCTAACGATGTTCCTGTTTGGAGATGATATTGTGCTGACACTATATAGCCAGCTAATGAGATCCCAGATCAATCAAATATTTTGTCTGACTATCCACATAGAAAAAACCAAGTGGATGAAATGTTCTTAATTATTCAGCTTATGATATGCAGTTGAGCAAGCCAGAGTGTCATTCTATCAGTACATACATGTCTTAGGACAGAAATAAATAGATAATGAGATTGGCCTTTATTTGGAAGAAGAGAAGTGGATAGATTGGCTCTTCTCTTGGGCAAGCTGTATGGGTGCAAGTCATAGGCTATTCAGTTACTGAAGAATTAAAGTTGAGAATCAACCAAGTGCATGGGACATGTGAATAATCTGGAAGTCATTAACAGTGAAGAACTATTCAAAAATATCATAAAAGGTATCAGAAATATATGATTGTAAAAGGTGATTAATCTTTCATGTAAGAAAAATGAGAAATAACCAGTGGAGAGTACAATATCTAGGCAATGTCAAGAGATCTAGAAGAAGGCCGCCAGCGTGTTGAGTGAACCCCATGGAGGATTTATGGTAGCATATCAACTAACTTGGTGTAGGTAGGCTAAGAATAGGTGGATGTGTTGTAGCCTGCACTGTTAGAGAAACTGTCATAGATCTATGGAAGTATCAAAGTATTGTTCTGGAATCTATTTCCCTTTAATTTTTACCCACTGATCCTAGTTTATGCTTATTTGGGGCTAATTATTACAGTCCTTCAGATAATTGAAGGTAGAGATTATATTACTTCCCTGGCTTTCTTCATATTAAATATCTCCAGTTTTACTGATTGATTTTTATATGTCATAGTTCTAGTCTCTTCACCATCCTAGTTACCATCCTGAATATGTTTCACATGGTTAATATCCTTTTAAAAATGTGGCATCTGAAGCTGGATACAGTACTGAATTTTATTTTTCTAGGACAGCAAGACCAAGGAATAATCAGTTTGTTACATGTGGTTTTGATGGAATTATCCTACTCTCCATTAGGAAAAAAGGCTAGGCCTTTATACCCACAGCCAACCCTGTGCCTTCAGTAACTCTGTCTCCTGACCCCAAGGAAACGATTTTTTGTTCTATTTCTTTCTAAAGGCTCTTTGTTACCTCTATTTTCTGCCATTCCACTAGGGTTATTTGTTCACTAGTTGCCCTTAGGCATATCTTCAAGATTTAGTAGACCAGTCCATAGTTGTTGAAAAAGTCTGCTTTAATACTTCCATAATTCTGTGATCTCCTTAATTGCAGGAATTCCTTCGGAATATGTAGATTGCATCCTTGATATCTTCATATCTTATGCAAAATTTGTCAACCTCATACTATAAAAAGTTATTAAGTTTTCTTTGGGTTTTTGTAAATGTTCTGGCAGAAGCTAAATATTTGTAACTTAAAAGTTCTTTGGAGAAAGTAGCTTTCAAGTAAAAAGTCATTTGTAGCTAATTTTGTATAATGATTGCTATGGGAAAAATTTGATGTGAAGTGTTAGTTTATATTGTTGGCTTCCAGAATTGCTCTTGAGCGGAGGGGAACTTGGGATGAATGAAGCACTTGAGATTGCTTCTCATTCACAAAGGGACACCCAGTAAGTGTAACTACCTTTTTAACCTATAAAACCTGTGATAATTTGGAGACTAGCTGTGGGAGATGAAGACTGGTAAATGACAAAAGCTCCTGAGATGACGTTCAGTGCAAAGCTTCCCCAAAGTACTGGTCTCATATGTGTCTCAGGAAAAGTTGACTTTAATGTAGAATATCCAGGATGAAGTAAGCATTTCTGAGGAATTAGAGATAGACTAACCATTGACTTGTTGGTTCCTTGCATCTTTGTTCCTAAAACTCCTTTCAACAGCATCATCAGCAAAAAAAAATGTTTTGTGAGCCTCCAGGGTAATTTAAAATACTATTCTGTTTTCAATTAATTTATTGTTTATAGTAACTAAAATAATAACTTTTGCCTTCAAAATGGCATTTACATTACATAGTCATAATTATTATGTGGAAATTTTCATTCTACCTACAATTTTGAAAACTATAAATTTATAAAAATCATTATGAATATTTTATGTGGGACATTTTCTAAGAAGTAATCTGGAAAGACCACATGCTTGCTGTTATCTGCGAGACTTCATATTAAATTCATATCAACTTAAATAATTAAATTAAATTACAAACTGTTGAATATAAATAACATTTTTAAAGAAGTTACAACTTGGAAGATATTTTAACATAATATAAAAATCACATGTAAACTTGATTGTAATGTTTTACTTTTTTATTTGAACAAAAATTTGCAAAATTTGGCTTACCACTAAACAGTTTTAAATTTAGTTCTGTATCATGCTTATTTCAGTATTTTGATTAAAATGAGAAAATCTTGCTTATGCAACTATATGGTAGAAAATGGTGGAATAACTAGTTAACAGTATAATTTATTTAATTTTTTACTAATTAATGACAAATGCTGCATTAAATAACATATACTTGAAGTTCAGTTGGCATATATTGCTTTTTAAACAATGTTTAATATATAAGCTAACCTTTGTAAAGAAAGAATCCCTTCAGAAATTATTTTCTTCCCTTCTAATCACTTATACGCTTAAAGAAACTCAATTGAATCACTGACCAATGTTGCCAATTTGTTCATTTAATAATAACAAGTTTAAATCAGAAAACAGCCTTAAATACCACAAGAGGCCATAAAAGGTTTATTTCTGTAGAACTTTTGTGAGTCTCTGATTATTTCAAGATGATCTGTAATGTGCATGCCCAGTGATTGTAATTTTTAAACAGCCTGACATTTATGCTATCAGAATGAAAACTTTTTAAACATCTTGATCACATGATTACACAGCTGGTGAGGTATTATTACAGAGTAATAGGAGGAAATGAGGGAGCTACTCTGGTGCATTGTATAGAATTCAAGTGAGTATGTGCATACTCTAAACATCCTTGGGAATCTAGTTTGTGCCTGAATGTTGAACCCTTGTGGAGGTTTGAAAACAATTTGATGACAGGTTGTGAAACTTCCAGAACACATGTGTTCAGATGTGGTCCAAATTTGATGGAATTGCTGCATGAACACTAAAATTATTATGTGCTTGATTATAATAGTTTCTAATTGCTGCAGAAACAAACCTATAATGCTTCAAACAAGCACATGCTTTTTACTTCACAGAGGAAAAATATATTTTGTAAAATATATTGGACATTTTATAACTGCTTAAGACACCATTTAGAGAATTTTTAGAATCATTCCTTTGGACCATCCTTGGGAACCCCTAAGCAGTTTGTGAACCACTGAATGGGAACCATGACTGTGCTAGATAAAATAGTGTGCGAATGTGTGTGTGAAATGTCTAAGCTTTTGAATATTTTGGACTCTGCTTATCCTGTGTCTTTTAAAAGTCACTGGGAATGCTATTTAATGTGTTCTGTTGTTTAAAAAGAGTTGTGTATTAGATGTTTAAAAAAACATAATTAAGTGCAAAACTGATCATCTTTCCTTCAGTTAATCTATGAATAGGTTGTTTTGATGATGACATAATCAAGGTACTACTTTTGGTCTGGTTGCCTCTTATCCTGATTATAGAGACAAGAACTGTTTATATTGTCAGCCAAAAGCTACAAACTGATAGTAAATTTCCCACCATTGATGGGAACTTTTTTTTTTTTGATAGTTCTGGTAAAAGTGAGGGTTATTTTAATAGTAATTACTTTAGATTATTTCTGATTTGTGGACTCCCCTTCCCCCTTTTTAGGTAATGAAAGATTTATTTTCTCATGTAAATTTACTGTTTAATTTTTTTTTTTATTGTTAATTCAGCAGTCAACTCTTGCAAAACATTTCAACATACAGTGAAAGGGGAAAAAAGAATAGTGTATGAAGCCAAAAACTTTTTTTATGCAGTTATTTCTTTAAGTGTACTTTTAAATTAAACAAGACAGCATAAAATTGACCAATTTGTTTACCTGTTGAGTCTCTTGTTTTCATTGTGTTCCACTGATACTCTTTTCTGTCGCTCTGCTTGTTTTGTTTTTTCCATCCCTGTCACTGCATACAAAACCCATCTGGAGGCCCTTCTTTTCCGACCCTAGGCCTTCCCTTATAACACACTAATAAGCATAGTCAAGCAAAATAAATCAGCACAGAGGCTATATTTGAAAATATAGGTCAAAGGCTAGGTGTAGTTTGGTGTCTTTTTTGGGTGTGCTTTGAAATTGCTTTTTAGAATGTTTTGTAACAACTCTCATATCTCCTTTAACGGTTGACAATTTTCCTCTTGTTATTTTTGCTGGTATGATAAGTGTACGGTAGACTCTCAATTTTTAAAATGTTTAGTTCTCTTGTTAGTGATTTGAAGCATTTTTTCATATGGTTATAGAGAGTTTACATTCCCCCCTTTTTAAAAGGAAATTGACTATTCATATCCTTTAACTTGTGAGTGGTTCTTGTTCTTTTCTGTTTGTATCAATTTCCTCTTCATCTTAACTATCAGATCTTTATCAGAGAAATTTGCTGCTAGTATTTTCCCCTAGTAATTTTTTCCTCCTAATTTATATTCCTGATATTCCTTGTGGCATACGAGAACCCTCAATCTCAACAGAGAAAATGATAATGAAAATATTTAAGAAAGAATTAATTTTTTGAAGAAAGACAAGTTAATGTAAATATAACAACTCTTTAAAGTAATAGAATTCATGTTCTTTTTGATATCAGTCTTGGAACACTTATGAAGAACTTACTTGTAGTTGGCATCTTGATTGCTTTACTGTTGCATTGTCTCTGGGATTATTCCTCCTAATTCCCTCTGTCTTCACTATGAAAGCTCTAGCTAGGCACAATTATGCATTGTCAAGTGGCTGCCAGATTTCTGAGAGTATTAAACTTGGCCTGTTGCTGTTGCTAAGCGACCACTTGTGAAATCTTCTTGCTGGGTCTTTATTAGGAACAGAAGTATAATTGAAGTTGATTGAAGGAAAGGTTTTTGCCTGACTTTCTCTACCATTTGAATTTGAATGAGCAGTTAAATCTTAAAAAACAAACAAACAAACAAACAAAAAAACACAACCCAAAAAAAGCCAGACTAAAAAATTAGAAGTAACAACATTCTGGCCATTCTGGGTGATTGGATATAAAGACAAAAATGAAAACATTTCTTGTTTTCACAGAACTTACATTCTTGACCTTGTTAGATTTGAAGGAATGACTTTTGGTAGAGTTATCGTAATGGATCTGATTTCATATATGCAGCAGGCATTTGTCATTTTCATCTTTATTTAGTTAAAAACAAGTATAGAAATATGCCTTAAGTATATTGAGCAACTTATCTGATGTAGAAATATATACTATTATATATACTATATATATTTATATATAAATTATATGATCATTGCACAGGACATTCCCTTTCTTCTCACAGCTTCAAGTGTCTTCACTAGCTATCTCTCATGCTTGGAAAGCTCTCCCTCTTCATTTATGTTTCCTGTTTCCTGGCTTCCTTTAAGCCTCAGCTCAAGTCCTACCATCTCCATTTATCCTTGTGCCTTTTCATCTGAGACTCCTCCCAATTTATTTTGTATATTATATCTTGTTTGTACTTAGTTGTTTGTATATCTTGCCTCTAGAAGATAGTGAGCTCCTTGAGTTCAGGGATTGTTTGTTTGTCTTTTTTAACTTTTCTTTGTATTCTTACTGTTTAGCACAATGCCTGGCACATAGTTGACCTTAATTTAGCGAATCAATTAGCTAACTGACTAGCAAAATACAAATTTTTTGAAAAGTGTTATTGAATTTTTTTTGTCATGTATTTTAAAAATCAACTTATACTAAAAGGTATACATGCTACCTTGTTGTGGTATAACATTTTTTTCTAAACTAAAAGTGGAGCCTCATACTTGAAAAAGAGGAGAAGTGCTATTGCTCTAATTATACCCCCACATCACAGTACAAGTACATAGACTTAGAGAAGTGAAATGACTTTCCCCAAGCTACACAACCTAAGTGTGTGATTTGAACTGAAATCCTCTAATTCCTGTCCACTTTTCATTGATACAATGCTGCCTCAAAAACCAAGGACTGTTAGCTCAACCACAGTCTTCCAGTTCACACAAGATAATTATACAAGAGTATCTCCTAGACTCCATAAAAATGAGGGTGTGAAACTAGATTTTTCTAAGGATCCATGAAAGATAATGAGGGTAGTAACAGAAATTAAATCGGATGACAACAGGAGGATAGTTATTGACCATGACTTATTTTTAACTTTGGGTTTTCTTTCAAGAGGTGAATGCATGCCTTTTACTTTCATTTTTTTATTTGTGTTAATAGATTTGGGGCAGTTCTTTTTTTTATATCTTGAAGTATAGTGTCCAGTTTTTTTTGTTATGTCATGGTTTTCAGGGAGTCTAGTGAATCCTAAATTATATTTCCTTGATTTGTTTTCCGGGTGAATTGTTTGTGATAGTTGATAACTTTATGTATTCTACTTTTTCGGTCTTGATTGAATCAATAAACTCTCTATGGTCCATTCTATTTTTCAGGCTACTGGGATTGTATTTTCTACTTCCTTTTTGCTACTTATTTTCTGTTCATTTTTTCCCTCTCAAGAACTTATAATTTCATTTTTTTTTAATCTTTTATTTCATTTCTTTCATCCACTCTTAGGGTTCTTGTGGACAAGCCTTGGGAGGAAGGGGTTGGTCAGACTGGCAGGGGTGGGGAACCTGTAGCCTAGAGTCTACATATGACCTTCTTGGTCCTTGGGTGTAGCCTTTTGACCAAATCCAAGTTTTACAGAACAAATCCTTTTATTAAGGAGATTTGTTCTGTGAAGTTTGGATTCAGGTAAAAGGCCACACTTGAGGACTTAGAGGACCCTATGTGGCCTTGAGGCTGCAGGTTCCCTTCCCTGGGTCAGTGGCTCTACTATCATCTTTTTTTTGTGTTGTGGGCTTCTCTTTAACTTGTATTTCTTCTTTGTATTCACAGTTGTCTTTTGTTTACTCATTTCTAGAACTTCAGTTCCTGCATTCAGACTGAACTATTTCCAGGCCCTGCTTGATCCTCTGAGAAACTGAATTCTAATGTTGCTACCTTGAATTGAGCAACTGGGACTAGGCTTCATCCTTTACCATGATCCCTAATTGTTGTTGAATAGTGTCCAGCTCTACTGGAGTGGTTTGCCATTTCCTTCTCCAGCTTATTTTACAGATGAGAAAACTGAGACAAACAGGGTTAAGTGACTTGCCCAGGGTCACACAGCTGCTAGTAAGTGTCTGAGGCCAGATTTGAACTCAGGAAGATGAGTCTTCCTGACTTTGTCAGGCACCAGATGCCCTTGATCCTTAACTTTTCCATTTATTAGTGACCCAGTTCAGGTTCTCCACATTTCTGTAGCATCCTTTTTAATAATATTAGCTATTATTTATTTATTGCTTCATGATTTGCAAAGCAGTTTATATGTATTACCTCAGTTTATTCTCACCACAGCCCTCTAAGGTATTATTTATACTTCAGATACTCTGTATTCTATTCATTTTACATAGGAAGAAGCTGGTTGTTGAGAAGGCTTTTAAGGGACTTGTCTGAGGTCACACAGCTAGTAAGGGTCTCATGTAGGATTTGAACCTAGGTCATCCTCACTCCAAATATAGCACTCTATCCATTACACCATTTCACTAGTCTAAAAAGATATTGACAAGCACAGCTCAGGTTGAGTTATAGTCTGCATCAGTGGGTACAGTATTTTCCAGTATGCTTTTTTTTGCCAATTGATTACAGATTTTATGCCAATCTACTAGTTACAGGTTTATATTATTTTAAAAATTATTTTTATCACTGTTATTACTGCTACAGATACACAGTCCTTCTTGAAAATTTCGAAACTGAGGTGCTAATCTCATTCTGATCTTCTCCAAATTCAGAGAGACTTTTCCTCAGGTGATAGACATACCTTGTCAAACCCAAAGTCTTTTTAATTTGAAAGTGATATGTTTAGTAGATTGTAAAGTTCTTAAACAGGGGACTAGTTCTTTTCTGTCTTTATATTCCTAGCACCAAGTATTGTGCCTTGTATACAATAGACACTTAATAATTGTTAGTTCTTAAGTAGGAGCTCTCAGTTTTGTGCTTTGTGGCATAGCTTTTAAAATCCCATTACCACCTGCATGCCAAAATGAGTCATTATCTTGTAGTACTTTTTTTTTTTTTGAGATAGCTACTCATATGTTTTTGTTATTAAATTTATATACTTTAATGTAACAGTGTGAGAAACACAGTTTGGGGATCACAAGACTAACCAGGCAAGGTCAGGGAGTTAGCCTAGGATGAACTGCCACTGCTCAGTACTTCATTTCCCAGAGTACCTTCTGGAAGACCCATATTGATAGACCCATTCTCACTGAAAGAATTCAGAGACCCAGTAGGAGTCTTCCTCTGTGAAGACTTTATTGTGCTTCTCCAGAGGAAGTGGGTGTGGCGCTCACTAGGAACACCCACACTGATACAGAAGCAGTAGTGAAGTTACACAGTTCTGTCCTTCCTGTTGGTCCAGGTTAGTTCAAATTCCTCACTTTATTTCCCTACATTTCCTCTGTCCTAGCTGTTTGTCACACCACACCCCTTGTTGTTTCCCCCTGAAGCCAAGATGCGTTCCACCATCATCCTTGCAAAACAGGTTATGCATAGTCATCTTACCACAAGCTCCCATCAGCCTAGAAGTTTTACTATTTTTCAAGAACATTTGTGGAAGCAAAACAAAGATAACCTAGTATCACTTCTTAGAATAGTATAAAGAACAAATTGTGAGAATTATCACAATGTTGCATAGTTGATATTACTAGCTAGAGAGCTGACCTGGAAGCCAGGAAGATCCTCTCTAACTTACTATCCCTGGGCATGTAATTTGACTTTTTTGGTGCTCTAAGCAGCTCTTTAAGACTCTTTAGGGTACAGAAAAGCTACTGACCTGTGTTAGTAAAGAAAGTTTCTCTTCACTGAAGAGTCTCTTATACTAGTGAAACTATAGGACCTGTCCCTATCTCTGTCTGTAGACAGGCACACGTGTGGCCCATGATCTTGGCTGCAGTGTGCTCTCAGGCAAGAAATGGATTGTTTGTCTTAGGTGGAAGTATGTTTACACATTAATAGAATGAGTCAACATATAAGTACAGAATACTGCTTTACTTTAGCGACTTTACAGTTATTTGGAACTAGCTTCAAATGGTACTAGTAGTAGTAGTAGTAGTTTAATCAAATTTACTATGATGACATGTGACAGTAGTATGCCCTGATTTGCAGATCAGTAATTCAAAAAACATGTAAATACCTACTTGAGCATAGCACTCCCCTGTGTTGGTCTTTCAAGGAAGAAAAACATGGAGTTTTTCCTTCGTGGAGTTTTAAACACTAAGTCCATATTTTTGGATCAGTAGCCCAAAACCATCCATCAGGTAGATTAAAATAGAATATTTTTTCAGGGTGGCACAGTGGATAGAAGGCTGGACCTGAAGTTAGGAAGACTCATCCCCATGAGTTCAGACACTTAAACTTGGCGCCAGACACTTACTATCTGTGTGATCCTGGGCAAGTCACTTAACCCCATTTGCTTCAGTTTCCTCATCTATAAAACGAGCTGGAGAAGGAAATGGCAAACCATTCCAGTATTTTTGCCAAGAAAACCCCAAATGGGGTCACAAGGATGCAGATACAACTGAACAATAATAGCAAAAAAACCCCTGACATTAATATGTGCCCACAATTTGAGGGTCCTCAATCCTATATATTATAGGATCTTCTGTTTAGGTATCATGAAGGCAGTCTGTCTCCACCCTCCATTTTCTGTAGCCAGCCTATGTGTCATATTCTAGGACTCTGCTCTTTCTAGGGACCTTCCTTGAAAGCTGAATCCTGGAACCAGGATCCTCCCCACAGTTCTCACTTTGTCTGGGGAAGATGGCATTCCCATTCCACCATGATTTGGTATTCTGAAGAAGAAGAGGAGGTGGTATTGCTGATTGAAGAATTGCTGTGCAAATTTGCCGTGCAAAGCTGATAGCTTGATTTTTTTTTTTTAGGTTCAGCATTTTAAATAAAGTTTAGATAAAAACTTTTTTAAAAACCTAGAACTCCCTTCCCTTCTCTTTCCCCCTTAACCCCCCCCCCCCCCCCCATCCTCTCCCCATCCTTTCCAACTTTTATGCCTCAGGATAATGATATGATTTCAAGATGGGAGTGGTGGTTATATTCATGGAGTTAGGAAGCAAAGTCACACTGAAGACTAGTATAGTCTATATTATACCTACCAAGGGAAATCCTGAATCCCATTGATTTTAAGGGAAAATGCCTCTATGCCCCCTTCTGATGTTCTTGATGATAAAGTTCTACTCCACAAACTTGAATCTCAAAAGGGCATTTGTACTAACTGCTCAGCCCCCCAAGGAAGAATCTGCTGCTCTGCAGTGCTGAGGGAGGACTAACAGATTGAGGAAAGGGTTAAGCCTTTTAGGGGCTGTTTGAATGAAAGCTGAGGCATTCATTTCCCACAAGTAAGTCAGGTGTAAATGAGGAGGCAGATGTGTTACAGTGACTAGGAAGGGAAGCTGGGAAAGGCTTTGCTTCTGGTTTGTAAAATGTCTTGTCTTGACTCCTGGAACAAGGTCCTAATCTGGTTCTTTCTCTTTTGGGCTTCTGATATTTGTTTGACGGTAGTGGGTCTAATTAGTGTAGGCCTTTTCCAAGTGATTGAGCATTTTTTTTACTCTTATCAAATTAGTTTTTATCTAGTCATCTTATGCTTAACAAAATTAAACTTCACTAAACAACTAAACCTGATAGAAAATCCAAATTTTTTTTGTTTATGACTTCCTCTGCATTCACTGTCATGCCTTTAGATAGGTGCTAAAAATACTCTCTGCTATTATCTAATTTCTTTTTTGGCAAATATTTATGTAGCACTTGCATTAGTCCCTGTTTCGTATGTATAATCTTGTAATGCAAATATATTTTAGTCTTTTTAAAGGGTAATTTGATTTTTACCTCTTTTCTGTTCTCTCTAGCAGGTGTGAATACAGGTGTGTAATTCTTTTTGACCTGGCTTAATTAAACTAAGTGATAAACATTGACTAAATTATATCCAAGTTATTGACATTGCTTACAATTTTCAAACCATAACTGTTAGATACCGATAGGTATCCAAGTCTTTTATATGATGGCCTCAATATAAAGATATTGTTGTTTTGAAGTATCTGGATAGCTCTGAAAGACAATTTTATTAAAAATTTCTTGTCAACAGTAGTTTTTCTGGAACCAGGAGCAGTGCAACCGATATAAAAGGATAATTCTCTGACTATTGTGATTTTCTGAGGCATTGTAGCCCACCTCATGTCCTTCTGTTCAATTGAAAATATTTTTTATTGATAATCTTTTTTTACATCACCCCAGTTTTCCTCCCCTTTCCTTCCCAAAGAACCATCTTGCATAATAATATTTTTTAAAGAAAAATATCAGTAAAATTGGTCTAGATAGTAAAAAGTTCTGAAAATATGTTCCATGTATTATACCCATGAACCTCTCCCACTTTTGCAGAGGGTGTATGTGTGTGTGTGTGTGTGTGTGCGCGTGTCTTATATCTCTGATTTGGAGTTAAGTTCTTTGTAATTTCACAGTGTTCACTTTTGATTTTTTTGTGGTTCTTTACACTTACATTATTCTGGTCATATTGTTTCTTGACTCCACTTATTTCAGTACGTATTAGATTGTGTAATCTTTCCATACTTTTTGTATTTATCTATTTATAATTTTTCATAGCATTACATTTACGCACCACAATTTGTTGAGTTATTCCCTGTTGTAGGTGGGATGAAATGAGGCACTTGTTAGTTGTTGACCAGGTTTATGTTTAACAGGTTTATTTTGCCCTAACATGGCAAGGATATATACAGCAAGTATATCTTCTCTAAAGTAGACCCTTCTTGCCTCTATCTGAAGACATCTCTATTTGGTCACTCAGTTATTAGGGTATAGCAGTTTGTATGGTCATAGGCACCCTAAATGATAAAACTCAGTAGAGCAGCTAGGTTTAGGAGCAGTGTGTCAGTGAGGATGGAGCTTTACCGGGGAAGCCACTAGGGAAATTGGGGCAGAAGAAAGTTGTATGGGGAGAAAGTTGTGTCAGAGTATCAGGAGACTTCTATTCTGCCACATTCCCCAATTAGTGGGCATATACTTGAAACAAAGTAAAGAACTGGAAACACAGTTCTTTGCTGTCTCAAAAAGTGCTCCTGTACATATTTTGGGACTTTTGAAAAGTATTCTTATGAATGACATTCTACTTGTAAGCCTAGAAGTGGAATCTCTATGTCCAAAGGTATGGACATCTTAGTCATTTTATTTGCATGATTCCATATTGCTTTCCAGAATATTTGTACTCATTTACGGGTCTACCAGCAATACAGTAGCCTGCCTGTCTTTCTACAACGCCCTCCAACAATGACTTTTACCACATTTTGTCATCTTTGTCAATTTTCAAGATATGAGGTAAAACCTTAGAGTTGTTTTGATTTGCATTTCTTTCATTAGGGATTAGAATTCTTTCATGTGGTTGCTAATAGTTTACAATTAATCTTTTGAGAACTTTTGTTCATATCCTTGTAGTGGTAATTTAAATGGGAAGATCTTTCTCATTCATTAATAGGTCCATGTGACCTTAAATCATATGGAAGTCTAAGTCACTTGTGGTGGGACGAGCTTGCTGAATGGGTGAAACTGGAAGGGGGGAGGGAACTGAGAGGAAGTGAGTGAGAGCAGTTAGGGCATAAAGAGGTGGGAGGGCTTGGGAATAGCTTTGTCCTCTGCATTGCTGATGTGTATTGAGTTCTTGGCTACTATGATGGATTTGACTTTCTGGTTGATATTTTTGGTTTTCTGGTGTCTGAATAAATGTTTTTCTTCTGCCTTCAATATGGAGAGTATGTTATATAACTCTGTAATTGCGAACTATGTTCACATATTCATAGCTACCATTAGTGCTGTGAATATTTTCTTGGTGATACTCATCTACTGGGGAATTGCTGTACGTACACACGGATATACATATATATACATATAATTTGTATATGTGTGTATCTGTGTTGTTTATATATCTTGGATACCAAACACTTAGGGAAATTTGATACAAAGATTTTTTTCCCCATTTGACTGCTTCTTTTCCTGTCCTAGGTGCATTAATTTTGTTTGTGCAGAAGAAACTTTTCAGTTTCATGTAATCATTATTGTAATTATTTCTGTTCTTTTTTTGATTAAGAAGTAGATATGCCCTTCACAGCTATGGGAAAGAAACAACTATTCCTGTTCAACCCAAGGCCCAGAGCATTATCCATTTGTAGTGTCTGTCTCAGATATGTGTGTATATACACACATACACACAGACACAGACACATAGACACACACATTGTGACTTGTCTGTTTGTTGGTGTATCATAATCTGGACAATAGACATTTCATCCTTTTGATTTTTCTTGTGAATATAATTAGGCCAAACTCTGCATGAGTGTGTCTCATTTTCAGTTTCCTCATCCAGGAGTTCTTCAGATCAATGAAACCAAGTCTGATCCCCATCACTATCTTGTTTGCCAATTTGTTGATTATGTCCTAAAATCTCAAAGTTCTTATTCATGTTTCTCTTATTATTTAGACTATTTTAATATGGTTTTTGATAGTTTGCGTATTTTTTAAACCTGTTTGCTTCTATCTTTTCTCTATATTTATTGAGGCATAGCTTTTGGTCCTAAATATTTGTAATGCAGAGGCACTATAGGATTTCTCATTAAGATCAGGACTTAAATTAGGTTTTCTTGAGCCAACTCTACCAAACCAACTGTTAAAATTTCAGTGTCAGCATTTGTACACCAGACAAAATTTCATTGTGAACATTGACACCTGAGAAATGGGCAAATGCTACAAATCAGGGCTTGATTTATTGTTTTGCTGATTCCTAGACTTAAGAAAATGATGGGAAAAATTTTAATACTGATTAACCTTAAAAGTATGTACTGCACACATTTTCTCCTTGAAGAATTGGTTTTTAAACATTTACCAGGACATTCCTGGGTAAAGATGCTCATCACTACTAATATTATTTGGTATTTGAATGTTAGAAATGTTAATTATAGAAATAAGACAAGGAAAATAAGTTTAGGAAATAAAAATGAGTAAAGGAGAAAATGAAATTATTGAAAACAATATAAACATTTACTTAAGGAATACCACAAAATAAACAAAAAAGGTTTAGACAACTGATAACTTAAAGTCATAGGATAAAATCAGCATTTTTTAACATATTAATGGAATCTAGAAAAAGGAGTTAGAAAAGTTCTATTAATTGCAAAAACGAGTATTTTGTCTACTAATTTACCAAGACGAATTCAAGACTTATAGCAATACAACTTACAAACAGTCTTTTTCAAAAATAAAGGAATATGTAAACACCTTGCAAAATAGTCCTTGTTCATTTTATTCTGTAGCAATATGAGAATGATGATACCTAAATTAATTTATATATTTAATATCATAATATTCAAACCATAAAGATTCTACCATTGAGCTAAACAACATACAGTTATTCAAAACAATTAAGGTTAACGATTTCAACAGAAGTAATGAAAAAAGATGAGAAATAATATCATTGCTTTATTAAATCACAAACTGTGTTACAGCATTTATCTTTGAAATTATTTGGCATTGGCTAAAAGTAGATAAAAAAGAAAAGCAAATCGATGAAACACAATAGATAAACAATATCTAGAAGAAAATGAGCATAATGCTTCAGTCTTCCATAATCCCAAGAACACAAAACTTCAGAGGAAAGTTTTGACAAGAAAAACAGGGAGTGGGAGACAGTTTGGTAGAAAAATAGCCTTAGGATCAATATTTTGCACTGTCTACCCACCAAGCTCATTTGATGGGATAGAAACCTTAATATAAAGGTCAGTTCATGAGAGACTAGAGTGAAACATCTGGTTTGTGGGATAGTGCTTCAACTAACAGTCTAGAGATGATCCCCCAGTAAACCCCACAGTAGACATTTTTGATTATTTAAAACTAAAAAGTTCCATTGAATGAACAAAATCAATATGCATAGAATATAAAAACATGTTTTTGAGTGAGGAAAATAGTGTCACATACATTGGATAAAAATCTTATTTCCTTTTTTGACAAGTTAGACATTAGACATGATTTGTGGATAGATAAATTTGTCTAAATATCTAAATTTAAGGAAGACATTTAGAGAATTTCTTTCATGAAGTTGGAGAGATATGGGCTAAATGATATGACAATAGACTCAGAATTTCCTTGAATGTTGATTTTTAGGTCGATATCAACTTGGTGAAAGTTCTGGTAGGTTACCCTAGTAATCTGTGCTTGCCCTTGTACTGGTTAATATTTGAAGGCATGACTTGGAGGAAGACTGATGGCTTTTTAGGCAATGAAGGAACAAATTATGCAAAACTGAGAGCAATAGCTAACAGAGTTTATGACACTGGGCCTAATCAATAATAAAATGAAATTGGGAGAAATGTAAAGTTATACATTTGGTTTCAGAAAAATCAGCTTCCAGTCGGGAAGTGTGGAGAGAGAGCCATAGGTTTATTCAAATTTTTTTCCTTTGAAAGAGAAAAATTATGTATTTCAAGTTGAAAATTAGATCTGTTTGTTGTAAAGTTTCAGAATTAAGTGGTCTACAATATATGAACATAAAATAATTGAGCTCAAAATAACATAATAAAAAATTAATTCGAGTGGTAAACATTTGAAATTTTGGACTAATATTTATAGCTGTACTGATGAAACATGAAATTTTAACAGTAATTTATGGATAATTTTAAAACATAATGCCTCCTTAGCTATACTCAGGGGATATGTTAATTTGGATAGCTAGAAGGTAAACTTTTGATGGAAGATTTCTTATTTGAAACTTTCCCCAGTGTTAGCAAATATAGTATACCATATATAACTTATGGAATCAAAGAATTTTCCTCAAAAAAAAAGGGGGAAGAGAATTTATTAAGCATAAGTATTTACTATGTGTCAGACACTGTGCTAAGATAGAAGTGCTTTACAAATACTATCACACACATATCCTTATAACCCTATCAGGTAGGAGTTACTATTTCCATTTTTACAGTTGAAGAAATAGAGGTTAGTCACTTACTCAGGGTCACACAGCTAGGAAATGTTTGAGGCTGGATTTGAGCTTGTCTTCCTCCCTCCAGGCCCAGCACTCTATCCACTCTCCTACTGTCCCACTGTCCTTGCTTTTTGTGTTTGTGTAGCCAGCACTTAGCACAGTTACTGTCGTGTATCTAGTGCTTTATAAATGTTTTCTCTCTGGTCATCCATTCACCCATTTATTTATCTTTTATTTATCCTACCCTACCTCCCCTTTAGATCATTTGGTCCAGCTCTTGAGGAAACTAAAGGGTAGATACTTGGCCAGATTCCCTCATGTAATAAGGAGAAGAGCTAAGATTTAAATCTGGGTCCTCTTCATATACTCTATAGGTACAATAGAAAAAAATAACTAGTTATGTTTAATTAAAAATTAAACTTAAAATAAGTTTTATGTTTTTAGTACATTTAGAGTAAATTATAAACTCATTGCTTAATTATTTCATCACTTAAATGAATCTTTGAAAGTCAATCTGTGCCTGTGTGATCCATGTCTTTGCCTTCCCATACGTCATCTATAGATCTTTCTGTCCTTGAAACCTTCCTTCCTCAAGGCGTTTCAGCATTTTGTAGACATAATGGAACTACTGAATGCAGTCATATTTTTTATCCTTTACTCTTCTTATGTTATTGATCCCTCTCCTTTTCTGTTCATACATTTTGTAGATTATGTGTGTCTGTGTGTCTGTGTGTGTGTGTGTCTGATAGCACTTATTCTGCCCATCATGTGTCTCTCCATTACCACTGGGGTTGCTTTAAAAAACTGTGGTCTATGACTCATAGCATCTCTGGGAAAAATATTGATACCAAAAAGACATTTGTTTTACATATGTGACAGGAAGCAGTTTGTTAGTATGATTATTTTGGCATTTTCCCAGTGTTAATAGGTATAGTAAAAGCAGTTTTCTTAGAAAATGCTGTTTAAAAATGTTTGTATTTTTAAATATGGCTTTGCTTTACCCGGTGTCATTTTTTTGTTTTTGTAATGACTATCCTTTATCCTTATTCCTTCCCTTATTCACCTCTAGTTTAAAAATTAAAATCCAGAGAATTACATGTATGAACAGTTATATTTGGTAGCAAATGCATGAAAAATTTGATTGCAGAAGTTGATTTAAATCTTAGAAACATAGTAGCACATCTCAGTATTTATTGATAAAATGATTTGGAGCAAATTAAAAATGACTAAAAGAATCAAGTTATAAAATAATACTTTTGTTTTTAACTTACCTTTAAAATTTCAGATATTTAATGAAAATTTGTATGTGTGGTTATTATGCCCATTTTTTGATTTGCTATCAGAGTCCAGTGTTACGCTAAGATTGCAGTTTTCCTATTATGAGATTAATTCAGAAAATACAGAAAATAGGCATTTTAATTTGTTTAGGCACCAAATCAATTTTATCTAGACATGCCTCTGGTTTATGAAACACTAGAGAGGAAAAAAATAGACAACTTTGCTTATATTCAAAATATGAATTATAAAATGAGTAAAATGAGAGCAGTGGAGACTTTAATGTGATTCTTCAGCAAAGTGAAGAATGTTCTGAATTTGAATGCAGTTTTCCCTTATTTCTGTTGAAAGTAAAATTTTTGAACAGCCTGACTATACCTTGGTACATCATTTGAATAATGTACCCTATACCTCAGTTTTGTTTTAGGGATAAAAACAGGTAGGCTCCATTTTATTTTTATTTTGTTTTACTTTATTTTATCCAAGGCAAGAATGCCTTTTGTTGCTAGTATTGCATATATTTTCATCCTGGACCAAGGCTCCATAAGAAGAATTTTTAAGGCTTTTGTAAGGCAGACTTTAATTTCTCTCCTGTTTGCTCAGCTACTAACCATTTGATCAGTTGATTAAGTTAAAATCCACAATATCTAATGACTATACGATGACCGACCATAGGAGTTTCCCTTTTTGGATATAACAGATATAGATTCCTTGTAAAATATTATATTTTAATTCATTTTTAACAATAAAAAAAGCCCAACAATCCAGACTTGTTGACCTGATTAGTACATTTAAGAAAGGTTTTATGTTCACTTTTGCCTTAGCAGTTCATGTGTATATGAGTAGTAGTTATAATGTGTTCTTATGGTTTTGGTAAATAATGCACACTATTACTTAGGCTTCTAAGGAATATAGAAGCAATAAATATGTGGCTACAAAATATTGCTAGCATATGTATCTTTTGAGAAGTTTACACATTCCCCCTTTTGATTCAGGAAAGGGTATCTTTGATTTAAGAAATATTTTAGTTGTTAGTCAATAAACATTTATTAAGGACACATTTATTAATGTGTTAGGCACTGTGCTAAGTACCTGGAGTTCTAAAGAAATGCAAAAGACAGTCCTTGCAACTACCTTTGCTTTTTGTGTTTGTATAGCCAGCACTTAGCACTGTGATTGTCATATCGTCAGTACTTTACAAATGCTTTCTCTCTGGCCATCCATTCACCCATTTATTTATCCTTTAATTTATTGAAAGACTAATTGGAGCCAGATTTCAATCAGTCAGTAAATACTTATTAAGCACCTGCTATTTGTCAGGGACCATGCTAAACATAGGGGATACAAAGAAAGGCAAAAGATAATCCTTGACTTCAAAGAACTCAGTCCAGTGGAAGAGACAACATGCAAAACAGGTACAAATAAGATATAAACAGGATATATTGGAAATAATTAGCAGAGGTAAGGAACTGGCATTCAGGCTTCCTGTAGAAAGTGAGATTTTAGCTGAAGAAAGCAAGGGAAACCCAGATAAATGAAGAGGGAGAGAAAGCTAGTCATAGGGGACAACCAGAGTCTGGAGATATGGAGTGTTTTGTGCGAGTAGCAAGGAGGCCAGTGTCACTTTTCACAGCGTATTGGGCTTAAGTGGATTAAGGTGTTAAAAGATTAGAAAGGTAGGAGGGGGAGACCAGATTGTAAAAGGCTTTGAATGCCAGGGGATTTTATATTTGTTCCTTGCGTTGATAGAGACCCATTGGAGTTTACTGAATAGAGTATATGATGTGGTAAGATCTGCATTTTGGGAAGATCATTTTGACAGCTGAGTAAAGGAGGGAACTAACCTGCCTCAAGGAAGGCAGATAGATCCACAAGCAGAGGAGTCTACTTCAGTAGGCGCAAGATGAGGCAATGAAGGCCAGCACCAAGATGGTAGCAGAGGAGAAAACAGTGTATTGGAGAGTTGTTATGAAAGTAAAGTCAATAGGACTTGGCAACTGATTGGATATAGAGGGGAAAAGGTAAATCTTTTGTGTCTAGGACTCAAGGATGACACTTAGGTTGTGAGCCTGGGTGATTGGGAATGTAGTGTTAAAAAAGAGGAAGTGTGGCATAATGGATAGATACTGGCTTCCATGCCAGTTAGACCTGGATTTAAGTACTGCCTCTGATTTGTGCTGGCTTTGTGACCCTGGGCAAGTCATTTAACCATTCAGTGTTCTAGGTAGCTGTCTAAGATTATAAACTAGAGAAGGTGTTGTCGTGCTTTGTAAAGGGACTTTCTTTATGCTATACTGAAATTTCAGGCCAAGCCTCATTGTCACTGTTTGACAAATAATCTCAGAAGTCTTCTTAATGACATTAGCCTATTTTGAGGTGTACTTTCTTATTATAACTTAACAGACATCATAGTTATAATGTTTATACTTTAAAAGTCACATATTAAATAATAATTTTTTTCATGCAGCAGTACATATCAATCTAAAATGTTCCCCTTGCCCCTTCCAAACAAATCTTAAACAAACTTCAAAATAGCTTATAGATAGTTTTACAAGTTAGTAGAGATTTGGCTGGGAGGATCAAAGCTATTAACATTGTTTATGCAGGAGAACAACCACACATGAAACCCAGCAGAATTTTTTTTGTTTTTTAAAATAGCTTTTAATCCTTTGAAGTCTTTCCTGATCTTCCTAACTGTTAGTGCCTCAAACTACAGTATATTTAGCTACCTTGTATTTAAACTCACCACATTAATTCTGTAAATATTGATATATATTCCTGTTGTCTTCCCTATTAGAATGGACACCACTTCAGTCCAAGTAGAGTTATTTTATTCTCTTCACTCAAATGCCCCAACTCAAAGTTTTAGTTCCAACAACCCATTTATTGGTCTATTCACCAATTGAGCTGTTGGTAAAGACATGGAAATTCTTTTCCTTGGACCACGGGGTGTTAAATTCAACCACTGGGTCCCTGTCTCAGTAGGAAATATATGCTTTTTGGTTTAGGGAACTTGTAATGAGGACAATTCCTATCAAGAGAGATCTGAAATTCTTAAGGGCACTGAGAATCTTAGTGATTTCCCAGGTTTATAATGTCAGAGGTGAAATCTAAAGCCAAATCGACTTGACTCCCAAGTCAGAAATGGCAGGGTCAGGTTTATAGGTTCTGAGGATTCATACTTTGGCTTTTATTTGTGACCATTATGAATGGATAAAGGAGTTTAATAAATGTATTAGAACAAAGATTAGCAGGTAAGATGTTATGTGGCATCCTGCTGGACCAGTACTTTGTATCTTGCCTAAAAATACTACAACTAAGCATTTGACATATACAGCAACATGTTTTTATGTTAAATCAAGGAGGAACATTAAGGAATTGAGCAGAAGCAGTCATGTATGTTATCCCTTGCTTGAGAGTAATGGTGGCAATTCTTGGGTGTCTTCCCAGAAATGGGCATGATATTTCACTAAATATACTAACAAAATAGTGAACCACCAGCAAAGACCATGTATTTGAAGATTAGACTAAAAAAAAAAACCTGAAATACCAAATTTTGAGTGTGCAAAAGCCTCAATAGTGACAATAGTTTTGTCAGTTTTGTTTCATGCAAAGAAAGCAGTCACCCACTTTGTATGACAGTTCTTTTTAGCTGTGTTTTTATGAGATATTGCTGTTTCTTATTTCAAGGATTCCCAAAATACTTGTTTTAGTGCAAATTATAGTTAGAAACATGTGTCATGGAGCACTATTAAGGATAATGGAGGAAGTTACAAAATCAAATAATAGTAAACTGAAAAGTTTGCAGTTCACTTATTAAACAATTTGAAAGAATACTTTCAAGCCTAGTCATTTAAAAAATGAATTTAAAGTTGTTATTATAATATTCAGGGGAATTATTCACCTTCCACATTTTATAATCATAAAAATAATTGAGGATAGAAACTTCTGTATTAAAAGGAGGATTAGTAAAACATTAAGTTCTTCAACTTTTTTTCTAGGTGCTTTTCATGTCTCTTTAAGATTTTAGTCTGCTTTAGTCTGGTCTCATATTAAATTACAGGTATTACTGAATCAAATGGCAAAATGAGACCACATTTGTATTGTGGAACATTTAACCACATAATAAAGAGTAATCGATTTCTTATACTATTTGTTAACCTTTTTTGAAAATCTGGTGATACTGAGATACCATTTTTCTCGAGGCACAGTTCTCAACTTGTTTTCACACATCTGAATTCTTCGTTTAGTACTTGCCCTCATATGCTTCCTTTGTTGCTGGGCAGGCTTTGTGGAAACAGTGTTTCATTGGTTTTCAGGCAGCTACTTCTTAGAGCCAATCAGATAATGGGTGAATTTCAGTTCTCTACCAGTACTGAACTAGGGAAGCTTGGAATGATTTTTCCTGTTGAGTATGTAAACTAAAAGATATTGCTGTAGCAGGCTCCCTCTGGGGTATGTTTGAAAAATTACAAGGTTCATCTATGTTTAGAGGGGGAAAAAATGGTTTTAAAATGGGTTAATCTATATATTGAGTATAAGCTTTAAAAAAAATATTCCAGTGATAAAAATCCCTTGTATATGTTTTATAATTTAAATATTGAATGGAAAATTGATTTAACAAAAGTTAAATTTCCTCAAAATTTACATGGAGATATAAAACCATTTTCCTTTATGCTTGGAAGTGGTGATTCAAATCTTTCTGTAACTTGTTTCAAGGGAGTAAGTAGACCACATTTAAAGTAGTTGAATTTATATGAGTTTAAAACATAGATTATTTTAAAAGCAGAATCAAGATTCATCCTCACTAGAAATTGAGAATTTTATACTAGATCTGTTAAACTAGTTTAGCATACAGTAAAACACCATAGAGGAACATACGAATCTTTTTAAAAATCAGGATAAAAATGGAAGTTAACTTTCGGAACTAGGATAGTATAGCAATGTTACTGGTAGATGGACAAAACAAACCGTTTTATATTGAATTTAATACTAATTTTTGTTTGCCCTTTTTATTTATAAATGCCTTAATGTTGAGCTTAAATTTTAGGCATTCTCATTGTCACACAGCAAATATTTTCTAGAGTAATGTGACCTTGTTCTGGGACTGCCTTTGGTTCTCTAGATAGCAATTCATTCCACATCTAGAAAAAATTGATGGTCAGTCATTAAACTAATAATAGCTTTTATTAACCACAAAGGGCTTATTAAACAATTCATATTATTTTGTGTTGTTATTTATTGCACTATGTACAAATAGTAGACTTGGACTTTGATAAATACTGTATTCTAGATTACTTAATATTATGCAAAGAACCACACTGCATTGGTTTGGGTTCTTTGTTTTGTTAACTCTCCTTCTTTGTGACCTTCTCTTTTGTCTGTCTCCTGTTGCCAGGCAGAATTCAGAAAGCTGATTGTTCATTGGCTGACTTCTGAGCTACTCTTGAATAGCTTCTTAAAATTCTTGAGCTTTTTGAGATGGCAGATTGTAGGCTAATAATTCTCTTTGTTGTTTCGTTGTAGTGATTTTTTAAAAAATGAAACAGAAGAAAATGTACAGTTTGGTACAGGAAGCAGCCTTTTTAATTTTATTTAAGGAGAAATTTTAGTTTTATCAGTCCATTCTTGGTTATTTTAATCCTTTAATAGATTGAAAAACCCTTGCTAATGCTGAAAGATATTTTATTAGAGATTAATTATTTCCAGAAAGCTTCTAGTAATTTTCGGCCTCAATATATAACAGAAAATTGTTTAAAAACCTTTTAAATGGCTCTATCAAATGATATTTATACATTTTTTGTCTGCCATAAGGACAAAAATAATTAAAGACATAAGTTGATTAAACTTCTCTGATATTTATATCTGGCATTGGGAACAGTCTTTTGTTCTAAAATGTAAGCATTTTATATCCTGAAAAAAAATTGATATGTAAAAGCTGTATGATGCTAATATTGGTAACCAAAAGGTGAATTTTCTTATGTAGAATGATTATGATAATAAGTCACTTTTAAAAGCATTTTAACATTTTGTTTGTTGGTATTTAGCCTACACTGCCTAGCTCAGAGAGGGGTGCCACCCTTTTTTGATATGTAGCCTCTCTAAGAATTCCTTTTATTGATGCAAAACAGATTTCCAGAACAAGATAGCTGATTGGCTTGCACAAATATGGCTAAACCGGTCTGAACTGGTTTGCCAGATACTACTTCCTTGTTAGTTCGATTTTGTTTTTCGTTGCCTTCTGTGCTGTAAAAGATCTGTTAATGGCTGCAGTATGCTCCCTTGTGGGTATGGATGGTAATTATTCTTTAATTCTCTACAGTAAAATACAATCATTTATTAATAAATCAAATAGTAGTTTTGTGATGGAGCTACTTATTTAATAACAATTCTTGACCATGTTTGCTTTTTATTGAATGTTCTGTGACTTTGTAGTGTTTCTGGATATTAAGAAAGTAACTTCCTATTTCATATTACAATTACCAAGTAAAAAAATTCCTAGAGGATCCTTTCTGTGACATCTTTGTTTTGGTGGCATTATTGTAGATATACATAAGTTAATTATGTATTTTAAATGGTGTGAAGATATACACCTATGGGAAGAATATTTACTTTTAGATTAATTGTGCACAGCTATCAGGGTATGTACTATTTTTGTAATAACTCTGGAGTGAGAATCTTTTCCAAAATGTCTTTTCTTTTCCTGTTTGCTTTATTATTGAATGTATTACTTAAAAGGATTTTTGGTCATTAACAATCTAGTTAACAAATTTTTAAAATTACAAATTAACTTTTATATTTTGAGTTGCAAGAGCAAGATATTTACTTGCATTGATTATCAGTGCCCTTCTGAGACAGGTCCCCTTTGAGCCATTTGCAGCCTAGTTAGTAATTTTTGTAGATTATGGACTAAACAGGGTCCAGGAGAGTGAAGAATTTTGTGGCTACCTCCACAATATCCTTTCTTCAGTGCTCTAAACATTTTTACAAAACAGTTTTCTTAGAGTAACCATTTGTATATAGTGCAAGTAGTTTTGTCCCCATTTTACAGGTCAGGAAACCGAGGGTCAGAAAGAATGACATGCTAAAGGGCTGTAGAAATTTGGACTGAAACCTAGATATCTTGATTTTAAAAACCCTTATGCTTTTCACCATACCAAGCTAATTTCCACTTTCTAGTTATCTGAGTTATCCATTTCCAGAAGCTTCTGTTCTCTCCCAGGGCCATAGGACCCTTTGGTCTTATGGAGGTCAATTTAATATCCCTAAATGTATGATGACATGACCCTAGGGCCCCAGCTTATGTGGGTAGATCCTTCATTATAATGTGAGAGACCACGCAGGAAGCTTTGTAGCTTCATTGAAGCTGTTAGTGTGAATGTCTGTGGCTTGTACTTGAAGAGGTCTCATAGTTTCTGCTAGACACTCTGACACTCCCTTTCCCTGTGGAGTTTTATAAAAATCGAATTTTTGTACAATACTTGACTTCCCAAAGAATTCATAATCTAGGCGCTAGAAAAAGGGAGAAAGCAGTTGTTGGAGGTTTGCTGGAGGTTTTCTTTGTTTTGCTTCTTTGTTTCTAATCTGTGTCTTTACAGCTGACTTTTGTTACAGAGGTATGTATCTCTTAAGATTTACTTTAGCCTTTATGGACATCCTAGACTTAGACTTCTCCTTTCTCCTGCTTTTTCTCATCCAAGCAACAATAAATTGCATAGAGAATCACATGAAGCAGTTAGTAACTTCTGATTTTAGATTGTGGCACAAGTAGATTGCTCTCCTTTAAATATTTTTTCTTAATTCCCTGGTATTTGAAGCAGAAGGTAGTATAAATATTGATGTGTATTGAATTGCCAGAGATTTTTTCTTAAATGCTGTAATGTGTTCAGTTCAATTCAGCAAGCATTTATTAAACCCTTAACTGTAGTAAGAAACAAAATAAAACAGGTTGCTGAAGGAGCTTAGATTTTTCCTAGAGGTAGGGAGTGAACATTTCATATATAAAGAAGAGACTGAGGCTTGAATGGAGAGTTAAGAAATTGGAAGTAGGGGCTTCCGTTAGGGAGCCAGTAATGAAATGAGGAAAGCTTGAACTACATTGGTAAACAAATGAACAGAGAGAAGGAAGAGACATTTGAGAGGTGATACAAAAATAGAATTTGTGAGACTTGATGACGGATTGGTTGTCAGTGATGGGGAAGGAGCCAAGAGCTAAGTATGATTGGGTGAGGAGGCACAGGTATGGGGAAGTGAGAAACCTAATAACTGTAAGGATGGTGGTACCCAAAAGAGGGAAGTTAGGAAGCTCGAAAACTGTCGAGACTCCTTAATAGAATTCATTTTTTAGTGGTTCTTAGTTTAATTTTTAAAAAATTATTTGGTGTTCTGTTAATTTAGATAGTTTTACAATTAATCCTTCATTTCTTTAAAATTTTCAGCATTGCTGACTAAATATAATTGTGCATAATATGTATTATGACTGTTTTATTTCCTTGTGATTTCACCATGTTCATTTTTATTAGTAATTTGATTTTCCTTTTTCATCAGGTTAGCTAAAAGCTTATTAATTTTGTTAGTCTTCACAGAGAACTAGCTTTTAAATTTTATGATCACTTACAGCATTTTTGTTTCCAAGTTTATCTTTAATTTTTAAAATCTTTTTTGTGTGCTGATTTTGGTGCTGTTTGATTTTCTAAAAAGTTAAGTAATGCTCTTGTTCTGTTTATGCATGTTCTCAGAAATACATTTTTTTCTAAGTACGGTTTTTTCTGCAGTTCAGAAATCTTTTACAATTTGTCTCATTGTTATTCTTTTTTACAATTTTTTTTTCTATGATATGTTCTTTGACTCATTCATTTAGCAAATCATTCTTAAGTCCCCATGTAGGTCTGTATCCTTTTATTTTAATTTCATTAACATCAGTAAATAATGTAGTTGTTTCTGCCTTTTATACATTTACTAATTCTCTGTGCCCTGGCACATAGTTTATTTCTATAAAGCTATCATATAACATCCAAAGATCTTTGCAATCTTAAATGCTAACATCCAGAGAATTCCCTTGCTTTTCCAACTCTAAATTCTCCAAGTGTGTTCAGTTCTATATTTTCCCTTTCTGTTAGATTTTTCTAGGTCAGAGAAAAGAACATTTAAGACTCCTATAATTGTTATTCCTATGTCTTTTTGTAATAAAGGTAACCTACTTTATGAATTTAGATGCTATACATTTCAATTGAAATTTCTAAAAAAATTTGTTATGGTCATTGTCCATGATTCATTTAGGTTTAAGGTCTCCATTTTTTTTCCCTTTCTACCCCTCCCACCCACTTAGACAAAGACATACTTTTATTAACACATGCAAGTAGTTGCCATAATAGTCTGGAGGCAAGGGAAAATTGTCCCTCTCCTCCCTTCCCTTGTAATGGAAAGTACTAAGTATAATCTCAGAATCCTACCACATTCAGTGTATGAGAAGAAAGAAGAAAAGTTTTATCTCTCCTGATGCTGTGAATATTTATTTTTGCTTGTTTTAGCACAATTAGCAATACCTGCTTTTATGGATTCATCTGACATATATTTTGTTCTTGCCTCTTATTTTCATTCTACACTTCTCTTTGTTTTTTAGATGTATTCTGGTATACTACATTTTGTTAGGTTTTGTTTTCTTATTTTGTCATTGTCTTTCATTTTAATGGATTCTTTAATCCATTCACATTTTAACGTAATCTGTTAAGCTTGTGTTTTTCTCCATTTATGTTGTAATGTTTTGGTCCCCATCCACAACCTACTTTTAAAAAATTTATTAAATGAAATTTTTAAAAATTCTGTACTTAGCACCAAATAAAATGAGCATTTCTATATAGAGAAGCAGAACAGAAAAATAGAATTGCATTTGCACTTCCTACAGTTTTCTTCTCTTTGCAAGTGAAGGAATTTGTACAAATTCAAAATGTTATTTTCGAAGCTGTTCTGGGAAACTTACATTGTTAAAAAGAGAAGCAAACCAACTGACAGCTTGGGATTTCTGCCAGTACTGTTTTGTAATATATAAGAATATTGTGCTTCTTTTAAAAAATGGTCTACTTAAAAGAGCCTTTGTTGTCAGAGAATACTTGAACAGAGTCACTACATTAATTCAATTGAATTTTATTATAAAGTGCCTGGTATATTCTAATTTGACAACTGGGTATAATGTATTACATCTGTTAATTTGAATGCCTTAACTAGAATGGTATTTATAAATCCTATTTTTGGAAAATTTTATGCAGAATTTTGTAAAAGTTAGGCTGTCTACTTAGACTTATCACCTTTATGATTCTGCCTTCTACTTCTGGTGAAGTAACAAAACATGGTGGATCGGTAACTTGTTTATAATAGGGAATGAATTTAAGTGTTTAGTATTTTTTTTAAAATACAAAACCTTTTACATTGTTACATAAAATATATTTTTATATTATATGTTATAGAAAACTATATTTTATATACATATAAAACATAACATCTTTATTTTAAGATTAACCCACGAACACTCCTTTTTTGTTTTTTATATTTTGTAAGCAATTAGAAAGTCCCTGGCTGTTATTCTCTTAAGTTCAAAATAAAGTATTCAATCCTAGATTATTTTGGATATTTACTATCCATTTTATGCCTTCCCCACATTTACTGTGAATCTATAGTGCTTTTGTCCCTGTGTCATCATTCCTCTTTACTTTGTCCACTTCAGATAACAATGAGATTTCTGTGTTCTACGATTTTATTCTTTTCATAATTTCATATCCCAAGTTATTGACAGTTTGTTGCCATGAGCCCAACCATTTTCTTTTTCTCTTCATATCTAGCTACATATAATTACACTTGTATTTTCTTTCTAAATTTTACTTTATATATTTTGTTTGTATGTCATCTTTTTTCTGAACATAGTCTTCCACTTTCTTTTATCATCCCTTGTGATAAAGAATAAAAAAAGAAAAAAAAAAACAGTTTAGCAAACTGAATACCAAGTCTTACAGTATATATAATGCCATCGTTCCTCCCCTACCCCATAAAGAAAGGTGGAAAATGAGTTTTAACCTTTTTTTTCTCAGTTTTTCAGTGAAATTTGGTAGGTTGAGTTATAGATAGGTTTTCATTCAACAAACATTAGGTGGCCTAATGTATGTAAAACTGTGATAAACACTGTAGGTTATGATTGAGACAAGTAATAGACGTTTTATAGATGCTTTCATGATTTGTATGAACATAATCCTATGATCTTGGGGCATAAGTCCTAAAACAGAATAGTATTTTCACACTTGAGAGTGAATTTATGATTTCCTCTATGGGTACAGATTACAGAAAATTCATTCCCAGTCAACCTGTATGATTCTTGTCTATGTTCTCTGATAGATCTCTATCTAGTTGTATTATGCGTTCCTCAGATATTTTAGTGTTTCATAATTAGTGCAATACAAATTGTATGTCTGTTATCTCCTTTACTGCACTACTTGACCAACCTCATTTTCCAAATATATATTTCCTTGATGTTTTCCATTGAAATGACAACTTATTTTACAAACTTTTACTTGAAGTTTACCTGTTATTTCTAGATTAAAAGTTCTCATTCAGGAGTTCAGAGGATTTTTAGTGCAAAAATACTGAATCGTTTAAGGCAGTTTTTAAAATTTAAGACTTTGATTGTAGTTGGTAGTTCCTGTTTAAAAAAAACAACACTATACACACTATCCTAAATCCTTACAATAAGGATTTTTGTTACATTTAATCTTATTTTGTTACATTAATTTTTCGAATTGTTTCTATACTTGATAGGACTACTGGAAACTGAAAAAAGTAAATTATTATACTATGTAATTGTGTGTATGTAGTAGTCACTAGTGGACTGACACTGGCAAGTTCATAGTTGGAATTGATGGTCATTTTAAAAGCTGTCTATACATTAAAATGATCTCTTCTCACTTGGGATGTTGGCAGTAAATCACAAGATTTAGAACAGAAAGAAGGAAGGACTCTGAGATGAATCTAGTACAAGTCCTACTGGAAGCATTTGGTATAACTTCATTCACATTGCCTTTGCTTGAAGAATTCCAGTGATGTCTTCAGCATACGATTTGACAAGCTGTTGAACTTTTGGATAGCTTTGCTAGGAACTTTAAGTGTAAAGCCAAAAATTCTTGCTCTGCACCTTTTACTCATTTGCTGTATAGCACCAACCAGAGCAAGACTAAACTCCTGTTTCACAAACCCTTCAAGAGAGACTTGTTACTGCCTCCTCTCTAGGTTTCCATTGTGTTTGCTTTTCAGTGAGTTATTCCTTAGTGATCCAAATCAGGTCTAGATTATCAGTGTTCTAATGATCAGTTATCACCCCCCCCCCGCCCCCCAGCTGCTTTAAACAGTTAAACCCTAGTGAAGTCAAGAATGCTAAAAGTAAAAATAAAAAGCTGTTGGAGAGGTATGAACAAGTTCCAGATTTGCTACTGTGTTCTGCTTAGAATGCTAGGTTTATAGTCTGTTTCCCCAAACCCACCATATATTTCTTCTTTCTTGGTACATAATCAAGCAAGAAATCATATGTCAATCATTTCACTCTCTGATCTCCCTAGGTCCATGTATCTTCACCTTCTCTCTGGCCATTTTCTGCCCTGCTTCTGCTTCAAACTGGACCTTCAACCATGCCTAGGAGGTGCTAAAGCACTCTGTTATGAACTCCTTGAGCCTATGCAGCCTCATCTTTACACTGGCCATTTTCATCCTGCTGCTGACCCACCCTCCAAACCAGTCCTTCAGAGACCATTTCTGGAAAAAGCTATGACATTCAACTCTGAACTCCCTGGACCCCATTTATTCATCCTCATCTTTACCCTGGCTGTTTTCAGATTTGTTACTATGAATATCTCTTAACCTTCCACCTCTTTAAGTAATCAAATCAGCTTTACCGTTAGCTTTGTAAAGGTTTTGTCAGTGATCTGCCCTACTGTTACATACATCATCGATGAGAATACCTCTTTCTGGCTACCAGTAAGGGAATATTTTCTCTCCTTATAATAAGCTTTAGAACAGGGAATGTCTCACTTTTGTTTTTGTATCCCTAGGGCTTGTGTTTGGCACACATTAAACATTTCATAAATGCTTTTTCATTTATTTGCTAAGTACCTATTATGTGTCAGGCAATATGCTAGCTGCTGGGGATTGAACAAAAGTTAAATAGTTTCTGATACTAAAATAGGATAGGCAAATACACATATATAAACATACAAATACATGTAAAACATATTAGTAACTCAGGGGGTAGGAAAGGCCTTATTCTGATTCTTGGAGGAAATTACAGATTCTAATAGAAAAGGAGACCTTTCTGAATATAGAGGACCAACAGTCAGGCAACAAGCATTACAATGTGCCAGGCACTGTGCTGAGTGCTGGGCTACAAAGAAAGGCAAAAATAAAAGTAAAAAAACCCTACTCTCAAAGAGGATGTATTATGAGGGAAACAGCATATGAATATGTACATAGAAGGGAATAACAGTATATGTAGAGAATCTGAAACAAAAAAGGAAGGCATTATTAGTAGCTGAGGGGACCTGAACAGCCCACCTGCAAGAAGATGGGATGGTGAGCTAAGTCTTGAAGGAGGGTAAAGGGCAGGGCATGCTAGTAATGAGGGGATATAGCCAGTGCAAAAACATTGAGTCAGGAGGTGGAGGTCTATGTGAGAATTTTCGATTGTGTAGAGAGGATTAAAGTATGTAGAAAAGTAGGAAGGGGTCAGTTTGTAAAGGTCTTTAAATGCCAAATAAAGGATTTTATATTTCATCCTAGAAATAATAGTCTTTGGAGTTTATTTGAAATGGGGGATGGGTGAGAAGAGGGCAGGGAGGTATAATTTGGTCAGATATGAATGGAGTGTTAGGCAGGGAGACCAAGTAGTTGACTGTAATATTCCTATATGTCTTTTTTCCACTAATCCCAGTAATATTCCTGTATGTCTTTTTTCCATTAATCCCAGTTTTGTACTGTACTTTTTCACCTCACTCCTTCTTGGGTTTCCTCACAGGAATATGTCATATTGATCTACATGACCTGCTGGCTACATTTGTGGTCTCTCTTTCATGATCTCTTGTTTATCACCCAGAATTTGTACAATTGTTTACAGACATCTGAGGCCTTGAAATTTCATTAATCCCCCTTCTCCTTTGATATTTACCAATGAGCAGGAAGGCATTAAGTGCCTATAATTAATTGATAGACACTATTTTAGGATCATAGATTTTAGATCTGAAAGAGGCCTTCAAGGCCTTTGAATCCAACCCCCTCATTTTCTTTTGTATCTGCTGCTTATTGTGATATATGGCTTGGTAGCTGGCATATGGCATGTAAGCAGTTTCTTTTCTACTCAGTTTTCTGCTTAAAGGCCTTTAGGTGAGAGTGCAGGTTTTCAGGCCGATTTTAACTGTTGAAAAATCCACATGGCCTTCTCAGATGCCACCTTCTTAACTGATCACTCACAACATTTTATCCCCCTCTGAAGCCCCTATCTTTGATCAGCAGTAATGATGAAAAAATGCCACCTGCACTCTTAAAGTGTTCAATCATACCCAAGTGTAATGCCTAGCTATAGGAGTAGGAATTCCTTCAAGTGTTCTCATTTGTCCTTGGATGAATTACCAGAATTGAGTAATAGCTGTCTATCTGGCTGTTCTCAAGAGTTTCTGCACATAATGTATGTACATCTAGTGAAGCTATCATCTCTCCTTATTTTTCATGTCACCTTAGCATATAATTGCTTCATTACCCTCTCAGAGTGATCAGCCAGTGCTAATTATATATTTTTTTTGCTGCCAAGTATTTGATAGGTTTTCTCCTAGTAGCATATGTGAGATTCTTCTAGTCATTCCTTCAAGCTAGCAAAGCTTCTCTGCTTGAGGTGTGTGGGGGGGGTGGAGTGGGGGGGGGGCTTCTCTCTGGAAAGTTCCTTTAATCTATAGCATAGGATTCTTGAATGATAACCATGGTTATCCTGTTACAATTGCTGTGGCAAGTTTCTTGTTTCAAGACCCTCACATTCCTGGTTGTCATTGTTCTTAAAATATAGGGTTCAGAATTGTATGTAATATTCCAGATGTGGTTTGGTTGGGAATAATGTTTATAACATATAAGGCCCTTGTTATAGATCCTAAAATTACATAATTTCATGCAGCCAGAAATTAAATATTTTTTGGCTGCCATGGCACACTGAATGTTATTTTGCTACAATTCTTATTTTGAAAACATAAATTTCTTCTAATGTGATTGATATATCAGGAAATAATTTGAATTTCACATTTTGCTTATGTTCCATTTTTTTCCCCATGAGAAACACCAGATTAATACATAAAACTGTACTTAACTGAGAAATATGGGAGTACACAAAACACACATGCACATGTGTCAGACATCTGCCTGCTACCTCACATAAATTATCTTACGAGGCTGTATTTTTCTCTTCTTTCATGTTTGTGAACTTTTCTATATATACTCATTAAAACTTGTCTAAACATCCTTGCTTAAAAACATCAGTCAGTTCATGCAAAAGGAAATCTGTGAGTACTGGGGAGAAGTTTGAAATAATGCATTTAAAATAAATAAATTGTAAACAAAATGGAGCGTCTGACATCTCCCCAGCAACAGAAATAAAGAAATTCACATTGCTGATCATCAGGGGCAACCTATGAAAATAAAAGAAATATCCATGACTGAGAAGTGTTGTTCTCATGTGCCCTGTGGTTTTTCTTGTACAGTTTTGTATAGGGTAGTGCTTTAAAAAAAAAAAAAGTTAAATTTATTGACGTAACAACTTTTTATGTTTTCAAAAAGTCTTAATATGTAATGTCCCCCTTTTGTTTCAGGCATTTGTTTTACATGCTTTGAAATTGAGTTCATAAGGTTTTGATACAGTCTTTAATTATTCATCATGAAACATTAATACATTAGAAATTAATCATAATCTTTGAACAGTACATTTCCTGAGTCTAGTCTTCATTATAGCCTATAGTTTTCCATTAAAGCAGACAAGTGCCCAGGCTGTTGAACATGTTTATCATCATCTCTTAGATAAAATTTTTTTTAGAATAATATTTTATTTTCCCCCAGCTATACGTAAGGATAATTTTTTAACATTCTTTAAAAAATTTTTTGGGGGGGTTCTGAATTTTCCCTCTCCCTCCCCTGTCCCTTTTGCCTCAAAATAGTAAGCAATTTGCTATAGGTTATATGTGTTCAATCATGCGAAACATTTTACCATGTTAGTCATGCTGTGAAAGAAGACAGATACAAAGGGGAGAAAAACATGAAAAAAATATAGAAAATGCAAAATGGTATGCTTTGATTTGCATTCAGACTCTGTCATTTCTTTGTCGGGATATGGATGGCATTTTTCTTCCGGAGTCCTTTGAAAAAATTGTCTTGGATCATTGTATTGCTAAGGATAGCTAAGTTATTCGTAGTTGCTCATTGTATAATATTGTTTGTTATTGTGTACAGTGTTCTGGTTCTGCTCACTTCACTTTGCATCAGTTCATATAAGTCCTTCCAGGATTTTCTGAAATCAGCCTGATCATCATTTCTTATAGCACAGTAATACTCCATTGCAGTCATATTCCACAACTTATTCAGCCATTCCCCAAATGATACTCATCCTGTCAATTTCCAGTTCTTTGTCACTACAAAAAGAACTGCTGTAAATATTTTTGTACAAATAGGTCTTTTCTTCCCCTTTTTGATCTTTTTGGGACATCGACTTAGTAGTGATATTGCTGGATCATAGGATATGCACAGTTTGAAAGCCCTTTGGACCTAGTTCCAAATTGCTCTCCAGAATGATTATATCAGTTTGCAATTCCACCAGTGGTGCTTTACTGTCCCAATTTTCCTACATCCCCTCCAAAATTTATAATTTTCCCTTTTTGTCATATTAGTTAGTGCTGTGATTTTTAAGAATGCCTATGTTGAGCTACAACAGAACTGACTGTACTGACTTAATGTTGAGTTTGCAGCTCACTTAGTTCCCCCTCTCCTGAGGTTTTTGTTTCTCAAGTGAATCACTTTTTAGCAACTGCTTCTCAAGCCCATACATATTTGTACCAGCGGAGTTTTAAAAATATTTATTCAATTTTTTTCTATTTCTACTACATTTAATCTAGAAATATTTAGCCTGTTTTTAGGTCCTGGTTTTGCCTTCTAATATATTAGTTCTTCCCAGTCTTCCACAAATTTCCTAAAAAATCTACTCAAGAATGTGGAATAAAGAGTATTTGTATTCAGAAGCTTGTTCTGCTACTGGCTTGATGAGTTTTCTCTGCTCGAGTTTCCATACCTGTAGAAAATGAGGGAACTCTTCACAATACTCTCAGGTCACGTTAGCTTCTAAATGTATCATCACAGTGTTGAAAAAAAAATAGTGCCAATGAGAATGTTGGCCCTGTAGCATTACATGAGAAAACTTTTTCTTGGTTGACATCTATCTATTAATCGTTGCTCTTCTTTGAATTTAATTTTAATTAAATAGTCTGAATACCACTTCAAATACTTATTAGCTGTGTGATAATTGGCAAAGGAAGGGGGAAGTGAACAAGCATTTATTAAATGCCTGCTGTGGGCCAGGCACTGTGCTAAAGTGCTTTACAAATATTATCTCATTTGATCTTTACAACAACCCTGGGAGGTAGATCCTATTTTACAGTTGAGGAAACTAAGGCAGACAGAGGTCTAGTGACTTGCCTAGGGTCACACAGCTAGTAAGTGCCCTGCTACCAGAGTTAAACTCAGTTCTTTCTGACTTCAGGTCGACTCTGCATTTTGACACCTGGCTTCCACTTATCTGCTTAGAACCTCAATTTCTTCATCTGAGAAAGGGGTAATAATAATTTTCTGCTGTATTTCACAGGATTGCAAGACCAGAAATTCTCACCAGAATTTTACCATTTTGTGTCTTTTATGTATATGAAATTATCATGAGAATCACAAGGATATTTCTATAGCTTTTCTATTACTTTTCCTACAGTATTTTAAATAAATTTTTATTGATGTCTTCTGTTTCTTATATCACTGTAGCTACCCCAGTGTTCCTTTCACTTCTATTCCCAGAGAGCCATGCCATATAATGAATAGTATTTTTTTTTAAAGATGAAAGAAAACAGTAAAACTGATCAAATATATTGACAAAGTCCAAAAACATGTGCAATATGTGATACCTGTGGACTTCTTACCTCCTGAAAGAGTGTGATGAAGATGTCCTCTCATATCTGTTCATTCAAGCCATGCTTGATCTTTCTAATTTTGTTCCATCTTTTTTGAGGGGTGTTGGTGTATGTGGTTGTTCATTTATGTTGTAATTATTGTGTATATTGTTTTCTTAACTGTGCTGACCACTCTTCACCAGTTCATACAGACCTTCTAATGCTTTACTGTATTTATGACATATATCATTTCTTACAGCAGAGTAATATTCCATTTTATTCATGTGCCACCATTTATTCATTTCCCAATCATTGGGCATCTGTTTTGTTTCCAATTCTTTGCTATCACAAAAAGTGAAGCTATAAATATTTTGGTGTATGTATATAGGGGCTTTTCTGTGATATTTTATTCACTTCATAAGTTTCATAAATCTTAGGGTTAATGTTTATTCTATTTAATTGAAATAAAGATCTAAAAGATTATTTGGAAACATAACCTAATGAAAAAACTACTTCTTTAATCATTTGTCTACCATTGCTAAGATAAAACGTTATCTAGTCCAAGATAACCTGGAAGATAACCTTATTCTCCTGAATTTTTATTGTAAGGTTCATCTACAAAATAAGGTGGCGGGAAAAGTAAAAGTGAGTGGTTAATTGTGCAGGAAAAGTTTTCATGTTATTTTCAAGGTTTAGGAGAAAATAATGCTAAAGGCAAAAGTCAATTAAAAATGTAATGTAATGTAAAATATTAACTACCTTTTTTTGTCTGATTTGCTTGAGAGCTAGTGGAAAATTTTAGATTTCATAATGTAAATATTGCTAATTCTTTTTGAATTATTTAAAATGATCTTATAGAATGTGGAAGAATATATGTCTTCAGTTATAATCTTAAATCTTTAACATTAGTTTTTAAAAATTAATTAGAGATAGCCCTGGACTTGAAGTCAGAAGTGACCTGTCTTCACATCCTATTTTTTGTATTTCATTGCCTCTATGACTTTGGACAGACCATTTAATCCTAACGTCAGTTTCCTAATGTGTAAAATTGGGGTGATATACCAATAGTACATTTTTCATGGGTTTTTTAAGAGTTGCAAATGAGATGTGCTTTTCAAACCTTCAAGTGTTAAATAAATGACAGATATTAGAGATTACTACTTAAAGGCAAAACTAGCCAAGACAGTGATATGTGATGATAGAGAAAGTGATATGAAAGCAATCATTTTAAAGGGGAATGTCTTTGTCTTTTAGTAAGTACCTAATTTCTATAGAAATGTTCTCCTTTTAAAATTCTAGTGTAGCTTAGTAAATACTGATAAATGGTACTTAAGGAAAACTTCATGAAGAGTGATGGGCTTGTACCCAGCACTGAAGTATTTTTCATACTAGACTAATGGTTTTTGTAAGTATCTTTACTTAGACCTGTGATCACTTTGTATTGTCAATACATGGTTTATTAAAAACATTTTTTGTGTATCAAATTGATTATTCATATAATTTGTTAAATATTCACCTAGTTATTCTTTTTTTTTTTTAAGATTCAAAATGGAAAGTACAGAAGAACCTCAGAAAAAAGTCTTTAAAGCCCGAAAAACCATGCGAGTGAGTGATCGTCAGCAACTTGAGGTAGTATACAAAGTCAAAGAAGAGCTACTAAAAACTGATGTCAAACTGTTAAATGGCAAACATGAAAATGGCGATTCTGACCTAAATTCACCATTAGATAATACTGATTGTATAGATGGTAAGGAGGTGAATGGCATAGAAGATGTTTGTTTGGACCTTGAAGAAAAGAAATCTGAACTGAAGGAACCCTCTCCTAATTTCTTAAATATTGATGGAAAAGAAGAGGTTGAAGATTCAAGTCTAAAATGTGAAACAACATCTCCAAAAAATATAATTTATGAATCAGAAAAAGACACTGTCCCTGAAACTGATAACATAGTTCCTAATAGCAATAAAGATGATGATGATATCCTTGAAAAAAATAGCACAGATGATGAAAATTTGGACCAAAGAGAAAGAGTGAGCCCACTTGAAGACAAAACTATAGTTAGTGATAATATTGAAACTGAGGAAGAAAAGCTGGAAACTAATAATGTACCTATTAGTTCTGAACTTCCTACTGAAAATGAAAAGAATGTGGATGAGAATCCTGTTATGGAGTCATCTTTTGAAGAAGAAGCAATATCTAGCAGTATGGAAATAGGCAAAGATGGGAAGAGTGAAGATGACAAATCTCCAGGTCTTCCAGAAACCACTGTTGAAAACGTTCAAGATGATAAAAATGAGAAAATTTTAGACAACACAGACTCTATGGAGACAGATGAAATTATTCCCATTTTGGAAAAGCTGGCTCCCGCTGAAGATGAACTTAGCTTTTCTAAAACTTCTCTCATTCCACTTGAAGAGACAAACCCAGATTTGGGAGAAAAATTGGAAAATTCTTTAGGTTCACCATCTAAACAAGAGAGTAGTGAGAGTTTGCCGAAAGAAGCTTTCCTGGTACTCTCTGATGAAGAGGAACCTTCTGGTGAAAAAGACGTTGAAGTTGTCTTGCCAAATGAATCAAGTTCTCCAGGTTAGAGAGTTTGGGTTTAAGTTATTACTTATATTTTTCATCATATATAGATTGGATAATATTTCATGTATTATTTGGATTTTAGTTAATTTTCACTGGCTACTTCAAGGCCTGATTTGTTATTTGTAAGTTGTGAAATGTCTCTTAAACTTAGACACTTGAAAATATGGAATAAGGAACTTAAAAGTCACTTCTTAAATTGGAGATATTGGGAGTCATCCTCTGGGAACTTATACTTAAAATAACTTTTGTACATGACATATGAGTGGGAGAAGAACAGATTAGAGACCTGAGAACAGAACCTTGAGAAATGCACACATTTGGGAAAGAGCCAGAAAAACAATTGATTTAGAGTTAGGGGGGAATGGAATAGACTCAGTATCAAGGAGAGGGAGATCTTAGGTTTAGATACTTTGGAGAGGTCAAAGAAAGGAGCACAATAAAATAGCTTTGATTTTGGCTAGTCATGTGGTTTCCTTTTCTGTAAAAACTTTTAAGTATTATATGTTTAATATAAGGAGTATGGGTATTGAGTATTTTAAAACCTCTGTGTTCTTATATCCTTTTAGTGAGGAAAGAAGGAAATTTTGAAAAGAATTGCTTTGCTTTATTTTGAAGTAGCAGTTGTATTAGCACTACAAGGACTTTTCAGAGCAAAACATGTTTTAAAAAAATTTGCTTGGCAGTAGCTTAAATTAAGGAACTTCAGCCTGTTTTCTTCACATTTGGAAAAAGAAGGCTTAGACGGCAGTAACTGGTAACCCTGTTAGGGATGCCTCTTACTTCTTACCTCTTCCCTACATTTATTTTTCTTCCTTTTCTATGTTATCTGGGCAGCTGATTGTAGAGCTGTTGAAATATAGTAATGAACTAAGAGTCAGGAACTTTTTAGTAGACTTTTCAGTGAAATTTAGAAACCTTTTCTCACCTCTAAGTTTCATTATTATAAAGTAGAGATAGGAATATTTTAACTACTTAAGGGTAGATGTGGTGAAAACTCAAATGAATCTCTGATCTCAGTGATTTGGATATTCTCCACTGAGATTTAGCTTTTAATTCATGCCTTCCCTTTCTGTGGGACTTTAGTCAATATCCTCCCATAGTTTACAAGAGGGCATTCACCTACTGTGTTGGAGACCTTCCTTAATTTCTCTTTAGATTATCAGTGGAGCAATCAAGCTATCCCCTTGCCTTGTGATCATGTGACCAGCCCATCTTTATTCATTTCCTGTTGACACCTTTTACTACTTCTGTTAGAAATTTTTTGTTGATTTTATGTTGCATCCTACTCACACCCACCAGGCACTTCTCTAATGTGGGAAAAACTTTTTAAAAGTTCTATAATATGATCTGTTAGTATTTAATCACCTAAAATTTATCTGTTCCTCAAATCATCTCTCTTTAAATCATTGTGGCCCTTTAGATTCTTAGTCAGGAGAAATAGGTTTCAATTCCCATTTTTTTATAATTGACAATGGGGAAATTCATTTTAGTAGGTTGAGTTTCATTTTCCTTGTCTATAGGCATAAAAATACCCTGATTCACAGGGTTTTTATAGAGAAAGGTCTCTGTAAACATTAAAGTAGAATGTAAATGTGAGATATCGCTGAAGAATAATCAGTAAACATTAAATAAATATTTGAGAGTTTTCTGTTTGAAGACAGATCTGTGTATTACTCTGAGGTGTTTGAAGAACTTCGGTCTCTTTTTTAAAATCAATGTGATGATGGTGACAAAGATTATTGCAAATGGAAAATATGTAAAGAATATGACAGTTATCTTTAAATGCCACATACTGTCCTTCATTTCAAAGACCCAGCCTAGAACCCAAAACTCAGATACTCTGTCTTTTGTTGCCATGATCTCTTCAACATGAAGAACCATTAACCCCAAGCCCAGTGTCTTTTCTTTCTTAACACTTGAAAGAGCACTAAGTACCCTGTACCATTTATAGAATTCAAGAGTATGAATCTAGTTAAAAGGTTACTTACCTCATATGGCAGTTTTTCATCTCTTTATTATTCCATCCTCCACTCCCCTGCTCCCTGCTCCCCCTTCTGTTTTCTGATCTCCATCCACTGCAGCCCTTCCATATCCCAAACCAGCTCTGTTCAGTCTTTCTGTTGTGCTCTCTGGAATTTCTGTGCTATTGCTAACAAACTCCCTTTTGTCTTAAACATTTTTTTCTCCCTGCTTCTTCCATCTTCTGGCACCCACAAGGAACTTAGCTTCTTCCAGAAAACACTGTATCCCTGACTGTCTTTTACAATACTGATTGTACCTTATCATACAATTCCTTTGAAATTCATTCTCTCTAGATTTATCACCTAATCCAGATCCTGATGTCAATTGTCTCCAGTTCCCTCCCTGATCCCATTTTTTCCTTTTTTAAGGTAGTCAGTACTTCACTCATACACATACATCTTTTTCACTTCAACTCCTGCCCTTATACTTCATGCTTTTCACTTTTACACATTGATGTTGCTTCAAACTCCTTGTCTTTCCAGTTCCTTAATTGCCTCAGTTCCTGTGACCTATTCCTTTACTGTACCTCAGTCACAAGGGAGGGTCACATCCTCAATCTCACCATCATCTACATGTTCCCATGATCAAGAACTTTGAATTTCCTCTATCCTGTCATTCTTCTGTCTCTCCCTGTGCTTCACCCATCCTTGGTCATGAGCTTTCTTTTCTTTGTCATTCTTTTTTTTCTCTCTTTGTGAGCTCCTAGTTTACAGGGCTATCTTTTGCCTTTCTTTGTATCCCTAGCACTTAGGTCACAGGAGGCCTTTAATAAATGTTTATTGACTGATTACCTTTCTGTCTATCTGTTTATTAAATTAAATACCTATTATGCCAGGCACTGTGCTAGATGCTGGGGATATGAAGACAAAAATGAAGCAGTCTATATAAGTATATACAAATATACTTTGGGGAAGGGTCCAGGAGATACCCAGTAAGTAAATTCCTTATACCATTACAGATAAGAAAACTCATATCCGATTGATTGATTGATTGATTGATTGATACCTGATCTTCATTTTGCCTAAGGGTCCTTAAAAGTTAAGAGAATTTGCTAGTCACATAGCCAGTATGTGTTGGAAGTGAAACTGAAACTCTTATTTTTTGAATAAGATTCTGTCCTTTAGGAAATATTGACTCTGTCCTTTAGGAAAATCACTTTCTAAGCGCTTAGGTAGAAAAATGCAACTTTTAATCTTTTGAGCCATTTCTCTGAACTCTGAACTATGGTTCATTGTGTACCACTGAACAGGCAGTTTGATGCTGAGTTAAGAGAACCTTAGTGTGAATTCTGCCAGCCTGTCTACCTGTGAAATCATTGACTACTATCTTTGTAACTTTGGGTACAATTTTCTTAATTTCTCTGGACTCCAAGTTCCTTATCTATAAAATAAGAGGGTTATACTAAATGACTTCCTTTCCAACTTTAATCTTTGATCCTGTGATAATTAGATTATAGGCTATAGGTCTGTTACTGAATAGCATTGTGAGCATATGCAAATCACTTAACCTCTCCTGACTAGTTATAAAATGAAGGGATAAACTAAATTTTTGCTGAAAGTTTTTGAACTTTAAACTGTTATTACTGTATTCATGTTTGAATCGTCTATAGCAGGCCTGCACAACCTGCTGCTTAGGGCCCTTAGGCTGCTTGCCAGTCACAGAATTTCCTCTACGTTTTCTCACAGGCCCCCTGAAATCTTTTGGCATTCCACAGGACTGCAAGTTGTGCAGGCCTGATCTATAATTTAGTTACGGTGGTAGGGAATCTCTGACCCTCAGGGCACATATGGCCCCCAGGTCCTCAAGTGCCACCCTTTGACTGAATTGAAACTTCACAGAACAGATCCCCTTAATAATTTGGAATTGTTCTGTAAAGTTTGGATTCAGTCAAAGGCTGCACTTGAGGACCTAGAGCACCCTAAGCTTTCAAGGCTGTGGGTTCTCCACCCCTATTATAGTACATAATACTTCTTGGAACATAGATATGAATGTCAACTGAGGGAGATCTTTTCAGCCAGCATATTTTGCCATTGACTTTTCATTGTTTTTATTATTTTTGTAGGTAATTCTAATACATCACTTGTATTATTCCCTTTCCTTAATATTGTTGCTATGAAAATAAGAGAGTTGAACCCTTTCACTAAAACTTGCTTTTGTGAAAGGACCTTCAATTTGTAAGCAGCCTGTGATTCTCAATTTTGCCAACTATTTTGGACTTAAAGAAATTTATTAATGTTACAATAGCTTTTTCCATATTTAAGATATTAAACAGTAAAGGCATCAGTACCTTTAGTTTTCTGCATAAACTGCATTTTAAGAAAATCTGTATGTAGCTAGACTTGGTGGTACACAGCTATAATCCCAGCTACCAGGAAGTTTGAGGCTGACCAGAGCTGTAATAAACTGTGAGGATCAGGCTTCCCCAGTAAGTTCAACATTAATATGGTGAAGTTCCTGGAGTGGGCCTCCCCCCAAGTTGTTGCTAATCACTGTTGGGATCATCCTATGAGTGGCCTCTGCACTTTTATCCTGAGCAAGATAGGGAGATGGAGACTCAATCTCGAAGGAAAGAAAGGAAGGGAGGGAAGAAGGAAAGGTCTGTATTTCAGTTTTAATATGAATAGAGAATTTGACAGCAGCCTTCTTAAGGTAGTTCTAGTAGTCATTCTTCTTGTTTCTTCTTGTTTTACTCTTTTAAAGTTGAAGTTGACTTTTGTTATTTTCATAACTATTAATTATCATGATTTTTAAAGTAGTCAGGATTGTAATGAATTACTTTGAACTTACACATGTAAAATTTACTTTTTTTTTTTAACAGTAGAAACAGAGACAAAAGAAAAGGATTCAAAATTAGAAGAAGAAAAGGAAGCTCATAAAGAAGAAGAAAGGCCTGGAAAAAGTATGCCATGTGCTAATAAAAACATTAACTAGTTCTCACGGATAAAAAACAATTGAACATATATTAATAGCACTTCATTTCCTGTTATAGTAACAGGATGATTCTCTTTCCATTTCCTAACTGTTCCACCTCTCCTTCCTATCACCAGATTAATATTTAGAAATCTTTTGTTGATTTTTACTGTGTAATGAGGAATGAGAGAATTTTTTCTGATCTAAAGCAGTAGAGAAGATAATTCTTTATAGAAAGCAATAGAGTCAGACTGAGCATTCATTTTATTTTGTGCTTCCAGATGAATTGTTATCTCGGAGAAAACGGTCCAAATCAGAAGATATGGATAATGTGCAATCTAAACGTCGTCGGTATTTGGGAGAAGAGTACGAAGCAGAACTCCAAGTAAAGATTACAGCAAGAGGAGATATTAACCAGAAACTCCAAAAGGTATGAAAATAAACAACTACATCAGGGATTTGAACGGAAAGCTTTGAGTTATTTTGTTAGTATTCTAGGTCTTTGTAGAAAATTTAACAATTTTCAATTCATATGAATATAGAAGTAATAAGTGTTAAGTAATCAATAAAACAGTAGATTATCTTAAAAGTTAGTGTTTGGGTTTTACTACAGAAAATGGAACACTATTTAAAGATTAAATTTTACATTAATGATTATATACACTACTGACATGCTAGATAATTGTTACACAATATTGTCTCTGAATTTTCTTCTTTCACAGATACATTATCATAAAATATTCTATATAGTAAAAAAAAACTATAATTCTTTTTTGTTCTCTTTCCTTTAGCTTTGAACTACGTGAGTGCCGCCCCGCCCCCCTTTCATTTTTAAAGTAGATATTGAGGTTCTTTGAGGGCTAAGTGAATTGTGTAAATTCTCAAGCTATATAGAGACATTTAGCATTACATAGAATTTTAGAGGAAGTAACTTAGAATTGTCAAGCTAGTCAGGGAACTAAGATTTGGAGAAATATAATATGACTTTCTTAGAGTTAAACATTTTATTGGTAGCAGAGTTGGTACTGGAGGAGTGAAAAAACATAAACTCCTAAGTACTAATCTTCTGTTCTTTCTATGAGCAAGCCAATTTTGGCTTAGAGAAAAAGATGTGACCTAATGCCTGCAGACTATTGATAATTAAATAATGGTCTTTATTATTGTTAAGAAATTTCCCAGAGTAGATTATAAAAATTGATGCTCCCACTAACAATAGTATATTCCTCTAGGGATATTTCTTTTGTTTAGATTCATGTTTTTTAAAAAACAACATAGTCATTTGCTTTTATGTCACACTTTCCAGTAACTCTTCCCTTGTAAGAAATACAATTAAGTAAAACTAATTGAAAGAGCAATTACATCTAATTTAATATCATAAACAGTGTTTGGCACCCCTGATATCCTCTTTCTCCATAGAGTGAAGGGATGTGTTTTATCCTGTTCTCCAAAATTAACTAATTATATTTTCCCAGGGACAGATTCTTATATGGTCAAGTCAAATAATGTGTTTCATCTATATTGGTAGATCTGGGCATGTTTGACTAAGGTGAGATAATATGAAGGAAAAAATGAACTGATGACTAGAGAAACAGGTGAGGGCAGGAAAATTATAGAAAACAATATATCCAGAAATGCATATTAAATGTTTGAAATTAAATATTTGAGAAATGGCCATTTTGGTGAAAATTAACACATTTTTAGTGCTTACTTGAGGTTCTTTTTGAAGAGCTTGCAGGTGGCAAATAGTCAAATGCGTCATGACTGTTTAATTATTTTTAAGACAAATTAGTTGACTTTAATACTAATTAAGTCAATACTTTACTAGATCTATGATCTCAACAGTAGAGTGAGAGTTGATAGAAGTAAGATGTGGAAGTATAATCAAGATTTGGCAACTTACTCCTCCAATGACAAACTTTACCCAGTGTCAGAAGCCTTCTTTTAGGTTTCTTTAAATTTTTGAGTAACAGCGTAGTACTTGATCATCTCTTAACCTTCATCTACCCTACGTGACTGTAGTGTATACTCCTCTTTCATATTATATGTTTGTGGATAACATCCCTTATGCCACTTTCCCCCCATAAGCCATTGTTGAAAATACAGTTAAGACTATTTACATTTTACTCCTGCAGCTTTTATGTCATAGTATTTTATGAGTTCTAAGATTTGTAACCCTATAGAATTACCAAGAGAACTTTTGTATTACCAAATAAAATGAGGTTTTTGTCCTAGGTACAACTTACTGTACATTTCAGCCTGTGGAATTAGTTGTCAAATTGTCAAACTTTCAGCATTATAGGTATAATGCTTAGTGCTTAATATGCTGTACTTTCTGATATGATAACACTGTTTTATGTACATTAGGTTGTACAGCGGCTATTAGAAGAAAAACTGAGTGCTCTGCAGTGTGCCGTGTTTGATAAGACTTTGGCAGACCTGAAAATGCGTGTGGAAAAGATTGAATGTAATAAGAGGCATAAAACTGTTCTTACTGAATTGCAGGTATGTATGCAAACTTAAATTTTCTACACAGCATAATGAAAGGAAAAACTGTCCCTCAATATAATATGTAACTATAAAATTTTATACCTGAAAGGAATCTACTCCATAAATAGTTCAACTCCTTCACATTACAAACTGTGAAGAGAATTAACTGCTTGGAGACAGAAAAAGGGAAGACAACTGAATAAAGGAAGATAAATTGCAAAAGTGATTTGAAGGGTACTGGAATTTTGAAGAAGGTTAGAGATTGAATTTTGGGAGGAGAAATTTGAGAGGACTTGAGCAGAAATTGAAGGGGAAGGACTTGAGTTAAAGGAGGAGATGTTTTCAGGCTAAATAGTAGAAACTCAGGAGAAGGAAGTGAAGGACCCAAAGAAAACTTGAATAAGAAGGAGAAAGTCTTGAACTGAAGAGTTAAGAAGCAAAAGTTGCTGTTTGGCTAGATAATGTTTGAGGGTTAGGGATAAAAAAGAAAAGAATTTGAGCCGACTGTCAAACTGTTAGAAGTGTTCAAGTTGATATAGAACTAAGAATGGAGTGAGCCAAATCTATAATAATGCCCTCTAGCAGTTTGCCAAACCACTATGGGAGAAGTACTAAAATAAGCATTGAGAATCTCACTTTTGGTACAAGGGGAAATTCTTCGAGAATGTGATGTTTGTATATCTTTCATGGTCAGGCACCACTCTCCTATGTTCAGAGGACAGGTTTTCCTTTCCTTTAAGAGGAGTTTGGAGAAGCTCCATTTGTCATTTGTCCACTTGTCATTGCCTCTCTACAATCTAAGGGACTTCTTTGAGACAGTCTTGTGAAACCTCCCCACTCCTCAGAATAATGTTTTTAAATGCATAAAGTAAAATAGATAAAATTATATAGATAAAACTAAATTGAAATAAAGTTATCAATATTTTTTAAAGTTCACAAACCTCAGATTAAAAATTCCTGATGTGGATTATGAGAGCTATATTCTCTAAGGAAGCAGCAGCAGCTTTTTCTCCCAAAAGTGATCCTGTAAATCCATAGGTGCCATCAGGTGAAAGTTGACACAAGTGACAAAGGAAGAAGAGGAGTAGTGGTTGTGTTGACTCCTGGCTGAAGGTGCTGTGGCAGATGTATGTCAGCTGAGAACCAACCGCCATAAAGAGGACTACTGTTCTTCTTGGGATGTGTTTTTAGCTGACAAAGGACTTTGCAATACTTTGTCAAAAAGAACAAGCACTATTAGCTTCTGATAACCTACATTGTGGTAAAGGATGTTCCCAAGAAGATCATAGCAAACGTTCCCAAGATCATTCTCAAAAATATTAAAAAGTTTAGGGCAAGAAACTGAATGAAAACCATAAAAGGGCTCATGTGGTGTTTTTTAGCACTGACACCTATTAGAGGAAAGGGAATTCAGAAAAGAAGCACATTTGGGAAGTGAACAGCTAGTTAGGAAGATGGCATCTGAGAATGGAATTTGGATTTTGCGATGACAGCTTAAAGTAATGGACCATACCTAATGACAACTTTTAACAATGTACTTGCCCGAGATGTGTAGATTTGTTTTACTTGACTATAGTAATTTGTTGACAAGGATTGCATTTTTTCCCTTTTATTTGAAGGGGAGGGGATTTGGAAGCGATGGGGAACCTAAAAAAAGTATTGTCTTGTGAAGAGAAATAAAAAAGTCATTGAAGCATCTAATGGACTAATCAGAATAAAATACAAGAAAATTTGGAGGGAAATAGGCAAGCTGGACAGCTTTAAAAGTAAAATGGGGAAATTTATTATGTTGTTTAAAAAAGCAATCTATAAGTGATAGACATTTTGTGTTTCCCATGTAATTCTCTTTTTTCTATTCTGCTTTGTATATAGAACTGTTGTTTTTGGAGGACTGAAGGTGTTCATTAAATTTGGAGTAAACAAAATTGTAAAGTTAAAAGATTTTTTTTTAACCTGATGTCTTATAAATCTTTTAAGAGCTTTAAGCTAAAAATTAAGGAAAGCAAGGAGAAAACGGCTTGTGTGTAACCACTAAAGTAGATACCATAGAAGAGTTGTGACAAGGAGAGACAAAATCCAAGAAAGGAACCAGTAACAAAAAAATCATAGCCCCAGATGGTTATATATATACATATATATGATTCTAACATAACTAGAGAAATCTGACCTCATAAGTAAATATTGGTATTACTGAACAATATTAAAAGTAAAAATAAAACAATATAATTTCTGGTTTCTTTAACCCTGTGGATAATTTTAGAACAAATTCTGTGCTTTAGCATATCATGCCTTATTATAATGTGACAGTCTCCATAGTATAGATAGAGTTTAGTATTTTTGAATCATAAGATCATAGATTTTGGTGCTGGGAGGAAATTTGGAGATCATCTTGTCTGTCCCCTGTCTTACATCTCTCTTCCTATTTTTTAGATGAAGAAGCTTAAATTAAAAGTGATTTCCCCCTCCCCCTGAGTCATATAGGCATCAGCTAGCAAATCCAGTTTTGAAACTCCTATATTTTTACTTTAGATGTAATCTCCTTTCCATTACGCCATGCTGCCCGTGAATTAGTAACTTTCCTAAGGTTATATAGCTAGAAAGTGAAAAACAAATGATTTCAGCATACGTTTTCTGGTCTCATATCTAGTTCTTTTTCCATTTAGTGTACTACACACAGTCCATTGGCTAACTAAGAATTAGGCCATTGATTTGATGTAATAGAAAAGGGCAGTTTGAAGTCCTCCACCACCAAGTGTGTCATTTTGAGTGAAATATAAATCTTTGTAAGAGGCTAAATTTCTAAAATAAATGTTTGGGAGCAGATAGGTACGTCAGTGGATAGAGCACTAGGCCTGAAGTGAAAAACCTGAAGTCAGATCTGGCCACAGACACTCATTAGCTTATCTGGGCAAAACACTTAACTTCTTTTTGCCTTAATCCACTGGAGAAGGAAATAGCAAACTACTCCAGTATTTTTGCCAAGAAAACTCCATGTGGAAGTCCCAAAGAACCAACAACATTTATTTTAAAGGGATTTTTTTTTCATTTTAATGTAGAATTTGTTACACATTTCCTATTTAAAATATGTCCTTAATGAGTCTTAAAAATAATTTTAATTTCCATATTAATTTCTAAAATTTATTCATCAATAGAAATTAGAGTTCTAGTTTCACTAAAAGTCATTCTTCCCTTTCACTTTGCATATCTTTTGAAAATAATATTCTCATATTTGTGTTCCCATCCATTAGGAATGTATAATTATGGAATTATGGTTTTTTTTCTTACTGGTGCTTATGAAATGATGTAGATCTAGAGAGAGAACATTTATTAAGTTCCAACCATGTGCCAAGTATTGTACTAAACATTAAGCATAGATTTAAGTATGCAAGATGGTATCCCTCATTAATAGCTTAATTCTTTCCAAGTTGTCTATAGTTTCCTATTGATATTTTTTGTTAATATTTGGAAAAATATAGACAGTACGCTTTGGAAAGGAAGGTAATCTAAGTAGGTACTGGAAAAATGTATAGATAAGAGACAGAAGTTTTAATTCGTTACTTTCCCCATTGCTGCCTCCTAGGTGTACTTTATATACAAGTAGGGAGAAAAAGATTTTACCATCAGAAATGTTATCTGGGAATCATCTAGCCCCTGTTTCTCATTGAGTAAATGAGAAAAATGAGGTCCACAGAGGTTAAATGACACTTGTTTAACATCAGATACTTGGTTAAGGGAATAATTATTTTTACAACCCTGGACTCCACTCCCAGGTCATTCCTGGAATCCTTTGGGATAAAGAGATTGATTAGTCAGAAGAAACCTTCAAAACTGGCAGTAGTATGGTTAGCTACACTAGAATTAGCTATATTGTTCTGCTGGTATTAAAAATTTAGTTTGTTTTGGGATTGACTTCAGCTAAGACAGTTTTGCTTTAAAAAGGGCCTCATTATTTTAATTTGTAGTTAGAATATACTTGTTAATGATAACAGTGGTATCATAAAGAACATATACATTATAGAATGAAGGTATTTATTTTGCTTTTTTCTTCTACCCTCATTACATCCAAAATTGCCAGCATTTTGATAGCATGCATCTTAACTAGTAAAACCGTTTGTCAGGAACAGTACATTGGACTTAAATTTGATGTTTCAGATTCTCTTACTCTTAAAAAGTAAACTTGGAGTTTTTCATCTGTTACAACAACATATATTTAGCATTTGCTTGGTGCTGCTTGGTGGCGTGGTTGGGAGTGATACAGCAGGAATACAAAGTTTAAATAAAGCCCAATTCCTGCTCTTATGCATGATCATCTATTAAGAGAGAAAGAACTATATAAATAACTATATTGTTTAAGATTACATGATGATTATATTAGGCAGTTAAAATAGAAAGTGTTATGTGTGAGCTGAAGGGGAAAGCTTCCAAGAAGTGATGATTTTTTTTCCACTTAAAAGTATTTTTTTCTTCCTCCTACCTTCTTTCCCCTCCTCACCGAAGAAAAAAGAAAGAACACTTGTAATGGATTTGCATAGTCAAACAAAACAAATATTTGCATTGATTTCCAAAAAAGTATATCTCATTCTACATTCAGAGCACATTACCTCTTACTGTGGTAGATAATTGATGGTGGGTAGTGATTCATCATCTGACTTTTGGATATGTTGTTGGTCATTTTGTTGATGAAAGTTCTAAAGTCAGTTATATATCTTGACAATGTTGTTATTGTATAACTATTCTTCTAGTTTGTTGATTTCAGTCAATCAGTCAACTTGCACTTATTCAGAAGCTGCTCTGGCACTGTTGTAAGTAAGTACTAGGGGCATAAAAGAGGCAAACAGTCTCTCCTCTGAAGGGGAGTGCTTGATCTAAAGGAGATAACCTATAAGCAACTCTGTACAAACGATGTATATAGCAAAAAGTTGAGGTTACTTTCATAAGGCACTGAGATTAAAGAGTATTGGGAAAGCTTTCCTGTAGAAGGTGAAATTTTAGCTGAAACTTGGAGGAAGCCAAGGAAGCAGGAGGTAGAGATGAGGAGGGAGAACATTTCTAGGTTTGGTGGACAGCCAGAGAAAATGCTCAGTCTGGAGACAGTTTGCTTTACATGGAAGACAACAAGTATGACAGTGTTATTACATAACCTTCTGCATCAGTTCATACAAATCTTCACGAGTTTCTTTCAAAGTATCCCATTAATAATCTCTTTAGGGTAGTAGTGTTCTGTTACATTTATGTATCATAATTTTGCTCAGCTATTACCCAAATAATAGGTTCTCTCTGCCCCCTCCCCCCAAGTTTCCAGTTCTTTGCCATCACTAAAGCTGCTATAAATATTTTTGTACATAAGTTTTTTCCCCCTCTTTGTTTGATATCTTTGAGGTATCAAAGTTGAAGTATTGTTGAGTCAGAAAATATTTATAGTTGAGTGACTTTGGGGGCATAGTTTTCAGTTGTTTTCCATTGCAGCCGTACCAATTTACAAGCTCTACTAACAGCATATTAGTATGCAAGTCATCCTACATTCCTTCCAAGATTTGTCATTTTCAGTTTTTGTCATATTTGCCAATCTGATAGCTGTGAGGTAGAATCTTAGAGTTTTAATTTGTATTTCTTCATTAGTGGTTTGAAGCATTTTTCCATATGGCTGTTGATCTTGGATTTCTTCCCTTGAGAACTACTGGTTCATGTCCTTTGACCATTTATAAATTGAGGGATGGAGAAGAGGTGATTCTTTTTTTCAGATGAAGGCAGAATATGTCCATTAGAATTTCTACTTCTTGAAAGTAGTCTGTCTCACTTTTATATTTGTCTTTCTATCACCTGGCACAGTGTCTGGCACCTAGTAAGTTTTAATAAATTGATTGATTGGTTAGATTAATTACAAAGAGGGTGTGGGAGATCACTGGCAATATCAAAAGGGAGCAAATTGTGTGAGAGAGAATGGGAGACAGAGGTACAGTGAACTCAGTTGCTGTGTGAAAGATTGTGTTCAGGAAAGACCAATGATGGAGAGGTACTAAATGGTAGAAGGGATACCCCAAATATGATAGAAGAAGGAATAGGATCTCTGATTGTGGTAAATGGGTGATAATAGCTAATAATAGTGAAAGAAGTGTTACTAGGTTTTTGTTTTGCTTCTGTTTCTTTTGTCAAGAAGAATGACCTTTGTACAGGAAATGACAGAACAAAAATAGCTGTTAAAGAGTTAATACCTAAGATAAATAGGAGATTATAAAAGTGTACCCATTTGCTCAGATTAGCTAATCCTTGTGTAAAGAATTGCCAGTTGTAACTGAGCCACTGTCAGTACTATTTCTAAGATGTGAAAATTGGAAGAGGTCAAATATCCCAATTTTCATAAAGTCAAAGACAACAGTTTGTAATACATAAGCCAGTAGGAGTGACTTCCATTTCTGGGAAGCTTCTAGAATGCCTCATAAAAGAGATGGTTATTGAAAATGTAATAAAGAAAAGGGTGATTCCCAAGAGCTGGCATGACTGTAGCCAAAAGAGATCTTGCAAGACTAACCTTGTTTCCTTTTTTTTTTTAAAGGGTCACTAAACTGGTAGATGAGGGGAATTCTGTGCATATAGTTTACTTAAATTTTAAAAATGCACAAAGGATTTGATAAAATATTTCAAGACTCTTCTTAAGGAGAAGATAACAGAGATGTGAACTAGATAATGATAATATAATTAGGTGGAGTCAGAACTACTTATATGGCAAAAATCAAAGAATAGTTGTTGTGGCAAGATGTGTTCAGTGCAGGCCCTTGGGATCTGTGTTTAGGCTCTGTGGTTTTGGTTGTTGATTTTTTAATTTACTAATGACTTAAGACACATATAGCATGCTTATAAAATTTGCTAAAAAACAGGGAGGAATATTTAACATAGGATCTGAAAAAGGTCTTGATGGCCTAGACTAGAACATTGGGCACAATCTAATGAGATGAAATTCTTTAGGGATAAATGTAAGACTTGCTTTAGTTAAAAAAAATCAACTTTTTAGAAACTATAAAGAGGCATGATTAGAGAGCAGTTTGAAAAAAATTTGAAGCTTTTAGTGGACTAGAAACTTACTGTGAATCAGCAGTACAGTGTGATAGCCAAAAATGCTGATGAAATCTCTGACTTTAGTAAGAGAGATGTAGTTTCCAAGAATGAGGTAGTGATAGTTCTTCTCTGCTTTCTCCTGGTCAGACCACATTTTAAATATTATGTTCATTTTTGAGTGCCAAAAGGGTATTGATAACAGAAAACAAAGGCAGCTGACTAGGATGATAAGGGACCTTCAGTCTGTGTCATATTAGGATTGGTTGAAGTAATGAGGCTATTCGTTCTAGAAGAGAAGCCTCAGCTGGCATAGATAGCTGTCTTCAGTTTCTTGAAGGGTTGTAATGTAGAAGAGGGATTAGACTTTTTATTTTTGGCCCCAAAAGGCAGAATTGGAACACTGGATGGAAATTGCAGAGAGGCCATTTTAAACTTGATGTCAGGAAAACCTCTCTTAAAATTATAGCTGGCCAAAAAGTGAAATAGGCTGCCTGCAGAGGTGGTGGGTTCCCTTATTGGAGGTCTTCAGGCAGAGGCTGGATTCTAATCAGGTATGTCATAGTGTAGATTATTTGGGATTATGGGTTGGACTAGATGACTGCGTAAGTCCCTTCCATTTCTCAAAATTTGTGATTTCTGTGAGGCTGCATCTGCAGAGTTTGGAAAAAAGTTGAAGTAAAGGTGGAAGGTCAAACATTGCTTCCCAGTTCAATATGAAACCATATTTACATATACAGCAGTATTATCACAAGGTCTTTGTGTTGTTACAGAGGAGGTGTTACCTTAACAATTTGTAATTCATTTCATTAATTATTTTTAATTAACAATTCTTTTAACTAAAGTATTCAGCAACAGTAGCACCTAAGTTATAGTGGGTAGGAAGTAAATCTCAAAGAAGAAAGAGTAATATTAACCTATTGTTGACAGAATTATATTCCATTAAGTCCTATTCTTCAACCAGGTTTGTTGTGGATTAAGTGCTTCAAGTTCTGTATTACTCCTTTAAAAGTACTTAGATAAGTGGTGCTTTTATTAAATAGTAGTCAGTGAAGTTCCCTTTTTATATTACTTTGTAAGTATGTAAACCCCCACAGTGACCCCTGGAAAATAGGCAGTATAAGAATTTAGTATTTTACAGATGAGGAAACAGGTGCAGAATGATTAACTTGCCTGTAATCGCACAGCTATTAAGTAGTGGACCTAGGCTTTGACTCCACATCTAGCTTTCATTTTGTAATGTAATCCTGCCTTTAATTGTTGAAGCACTTAAGGTTAACAAAAGGAACATTATTTACCCAAATTAAAGGTTGATTAGAATATTTAAGGACAATAATAGTTAAATTGTTTCTTAAATTGATGAAGTATACCTTTAAAGGAAGGAATTTTAATAACTAGGTACAGATTTCTAAATTAATGAAGAAACTTCTAGAATTGATCAAGTAGAGAACAAATTTTGTTTCATTAATCTTTAACGAATGGATTTCTGAAAGAATTAAATGTAATCACTATTAGGTGAAAAAGTGAGATTCATTATAGGTGTATCTCAGTATACACATAAATAGATATAAAGCACATACAAAATAATTTTGAGGTGTTGGTAGAAGAATACTAACAGTTGGCGAGATGATAGCTAGTCTTTATATAGTACTCGAGTTTTGCAAAGTGCTTTACTTATATGATCTTATTTTATCCTTACAACAACCTTAGGAGGTAGCTATTATCATCATCCCTATTTTCCAGATGAGGAAACTGAAGCAGAGTGTGATTAAATGACTTTCATAAAGTCACCCAACTAATTAGCGTTGTAAGCAGGGTTGGCAGTCACATCTTCCTGACTCCAGAGCCAGCACTTACATACCCTCTACCACAGTTGTTGGGAATAGTGATGTGGGCCTGAATTATGACAGTCTCCATGTGAGTAGAGTCAGAGGGATGAATCTAAGAGACACTGTAGTTAGAAAGTACAAGTTCTTTGCAACTAGGTTAAAGAATTGATTGAAATGATTTCCTCATTTATTTCTATTATCTCTATAAAGTTATTCCTACATTAAAAATATTCTCTAAAATATAATAAAAATCACATTTGAAGACTCTGAACCATCATTTTTAGAATATTTTATATCTATTATGCGCATTTAATTGAATTTTCATAGCCTTTGAGGAAAATAAATCAAATGAGCAATAAGTCCATTTAATCTTAAGCAATTTTTATTTATTTATTTTATTTATATTATATTATTATATTATACATAATCATGTATATAATTATATATTATATATATTTATAATTATATATTTATATATTATTTATACATTAGTGTTATGTATTATATTAATAATATATGAATATATTATATAAAAATGTATTTCTAAATATATATTTATATATAATTATATATTATATAATATTATATTATAATATATTATAATATTACATTACATATTTTATTTATTAACAGGTTTAGGTACTTCTTTGTTTCCACAAATAAGTTGTAGCTTAGGATCTTCTCCCACTAGCTTTAAAAAACCCCTTAAAAAACTTGCTTTTTACCCAAAAATCCAGATAGTCAATTTGGGGATGGGGGTGCTTGTGTTTGTGTTTGTTGTTGGTATCCCTTTTAATATCTAACTTAATTAAAAATCCTGTCTTACCTTGAAGGTAAAGCAAGTAACCAAATTGGATGATTTGAATTTCAGTCAAACATATGCAGCAGAAAGACTACTAAACCAATGATATCTTTGGCTATTTCATAGTTGAGTACGAAGTTGAATAAGTGATAGGATGAAGCATCTATGTGTAACTATAATGTTATTTTCACATAAAATTTATTTCAACAGTAATATAACTTTCATTATTTCTTCTTGTATTTTTAAATTGTTAAATAGTTGAATTTAAAAAATTGTATAATAATATTAACGCTATAATGACTACCACAGCAAACCCACAGGAAATTAATATTTGAGAAAGCTTCAAGAAAATATTTCCCATAATTTATTGTGATTGTTTACTCTTTGTTTCATGTGCTTCCATTTGGGAGCTAGCTCATGGGAATATGTAAAGTGTAAACCTCCAAGACTACATGCTTCTTTAAATGTTATTTGTTAAATTTCTTTTTAACCTTCAATTGAATGTCATAATGCAAACTTTTTTCAGTTTTATTATTGTTTTCTTTAGGCTAAAATAGCCAGGTTGACCAAACGCTTCGGAGCAGCCAAAGAAGACCTTAAGAAAAGACAAGAAGTAAGAATTAGTATTTATAAATTAATATTGGGAACTAAATGGTAATTTTTTTTTTTAAGGAAATGGTGGGTTTAATGGGAAATTTTATTTTTTTAAAGGTCTTAAAATTACCCCTACCACCTTTTTTATCCATTTATCCCCTTTCTGACCAAGCTCTTCCCTCTTCCAGAAATTTGAACCTTTTTTGTACCTTAGTTCTCTCTTTTTGTTCATCTTAATAAACTTAGTACATACTTCATGTCTTCATACTGATTACTTTAAGTCTGTTTGGTTCTTTTCTATGGCAGTCAAATGTTTTGTATATATTTATATCAACTGCTTTGAATTTTATTTCCCTATATTATTCTCTCTTGATTTTACACTTTAGTCCTTCAGTGTGCTTACTTTTTCTTTCCTTCTGAATTCACTGCAATTTGTCTTTATTGTCTCTATTATACTAAGATTATGGTCTTATAAAGTTACTACAAGGCTTTATAGCTATATTTAGAAGTGTCATATCTTTCTCTTTGTGGCCTTTTACTTTATTGTGTTTTTTCTTCTCTTTTAATCATTGATTTAAGAAGTAGTCTTCTTGACGATTCCACTATCTGCCTTACTATTCCTTTGATATCTTCTTTCTTTTCTCTTCATATTTGTGTTCCTTGATAGGTATGTATCCTGAAATTCCTCCATTACCCATTCTTTACAACCTCACTTAGGAAGTTCATTTATTTTCTTGACTATTAGTAAGCAAATACTGACTGTAACATGTAGTTCTTAATGTAATGTTCCATCATCAGCCTACAATTGATTACGATATACTAATTATTTCTAATCCACTATTTTCAACTGAAAGAGTGAGCACTTTTATATTTTCTAATTGTTTCCTAGTGTACATATTTTCTTTACTTGTTTCTTTTTCCTATCAAATTTTTAAAAATTGATGCCCTTTGTTTTAGCAACACATTTTTTTCTCAGCATATCCCTCTCTACCCTATTCAGCAAGCCTTCCCTTCTAACAAATTTGAAAAAGAAAGAAGTTTGTCGAAACCAAATATTGGTATACATGAGACTTCTATTTTGTTTTTGGAATATATACCTTGTGGTAGAAGAAGACCTCTGGATCAGAGGATTGGAACATTTTAGTTACTTTCTAAACATAATTTCGAATTGCTTTGCAGAATATTTGGACCAATTCATAATTCAAATTAGTTTATAATGGCACATTATAAATAGTACATTCATTTACCTGTCCACCCTGGCTCCTTCAATATGGCTTATTTCCATCTTTTGTCACTTGGCAACTTGCTGAGCATGTGGTAAAACTTTAGAATTATACTAACCTAATTTTCTCAATCACTGATTTGGAACAGGCTTTCTTGAAATTGTTAATAATTTGTGCCATTAATCTACTTTTCTATTTTTAAACCTATTCCCAATAGTTTTAATGATTACTGTTTTATAAATAATTTCAAGTCTGAAAGTGCTATTTATTAATCTTACTTCTTTCCTACTTTAAAAAATGGTTTTCCTTGATATTCCAACTCTTTTGTTCTTCCTTATGAAATTTGCTGTTATTTTCTCTAGGCCTGTAAAATAGTTTGATAGTTTTTGATAAACTTTGATGGTTTTGTTTGTACAGAGGAAACAAATTATATGTTGAAATATAATCATCAGCTTAAAAAAACAAACAAGTTCATGAAAACTAGGTTAAAAACCTGTTAACTCCTATTATATGTTCAGTTACCATGTCTTTTGTATAAGTCATTTTTATAGGCTTTCATCCCTACTACTTCTTTTCACATTAACACCATCAGAAGTTCTCTCACTTAACAGGCCATTATTTTAATGACTTATTTTTAGGTATCTTAATTATTATTAAGTAGTTCTTCCAGAGGATTACTTGACTCAAATAAATACCTATGGGAAGTAGTCAAATACAATAATACTCAAAGAAAGGCAACCCATGAAGGTTTACAAAGTGTCAATATTACTATGCCTTCCATTATTGTAGACTATTATTAATTGTATATTAGCAGCCAGCCCAGTTGAAAAACAAAAAATCTTGACCCAAGATTCACTAAAATATGCCTGTGTAAAAACACATTCAAATCTGTTCAAAGTTCCATACTCAGATATGTCTTTAAACTTTTCCTACATTGGAAAGAATTTAATAATAAGGCTTATGTTATTCAAGTCTTTTCCTCCCCAAAACAGAAATATGAGACCATGGAACATACATGTTATAGCTTAAACATTTTAATTATTTTCATTAGGAAAACTCAGAAAAACATAAGTTAGAACTGAATTACTTGACACTTTCTTCTCTGCACCCAGTTCAAAACGTTTACATTTCTTGATGGCCTTAGAATGATGGTGATGGCCTTCCTCTCAGACCTGTAGTTGAGCTGTCCGGTCTTCTTTTTCTTTCTTTAGAAAATTAGCTTTGCTTTATTTAACTGTCATGGCTTTAGTGCCTAAGTAAGTAGAGAGTCCTTGCCCTTTTTGTACTGTGTTACTTTATGAGGCTTATACTTGCTATACTTCTTGTGTTAAGATTTTAGGGACATTTGCTATGTCAGCTAAGATATTTAGAGAAAAATATGTATGTATAGGTAGTATCTCCACATATTTATATTATCTATATTTATAGAGATTTAGATTTTTATATGATTTTTCATTAAAGATTTTGGTTCGTCATTTAAATTCAGAAATCAAGTGAGATATACTTAGCACAGTGCCTGGTACGTAGTAAGTACTTAATAAATGCTAGTTCCCTTCTTTAAGTACCTAGTTTAGTACAAAGTATTCTGATAAGTGGTGCAGTGGAATAGTGTGTTGAGTCAGTTAGGTGTTAGGTCCAGAGTCAGGAAGACCTAAGTTCAAATCTGGCCTTAAAACAATTACTAATTGTGTGACCCTAGGCAAGTCATATAACTTGTTTTGCTTCTTTCCTAAACTGTAAAATGAGGATAACAAAACCTACTTTCCTGGGTTGTTGTAAGGATCAAATGAGATAATATTTGTAAAAGGGCTTAGTGTAGTACCTGGCACATAATAGATGTGCCCTTCCCCTCCCTCCTTCTGTGCCTAGTTGTAGGGAAAATATAAAATCCAAATAAGACTTGATCCCTGACTGTTTGCAGCCTTTTGTTCCATGGTAGGGGGACATGATGTACAAATAACTGGAATTTTTAAAATGTACATAATGTGACCAAGAAACTTGTGGAATTTCCGTTATAATGGACTTAAATTTTTTGTGCTACAACTGTTATGTTTAGGTCTATTTTCTTTATTATTTTAAGAAAGGAAGAATAGTTTAATTTACTATGTACAAATATCCTTTTTTGAGGGGGAAGGATTTATTTTACAGTCACTCTTCACTCACTGGTAGTTGTTTGGTGATTAATTAGTCAATAAATATTTACTAAGTACCTTACTGTATACCACGAACTGTGCCAGGGTCCCGATAGACAAAGACAAAATAAAACAATTCCTCCTCTCAAGGAGTTTACATTGTAATAGAAAAGACAACATCATATATTTGTGTGTGTGTGTGTATGTAGTTGTTGTTCACTTGTTTCAGTTGTGTCTAACTACTCATGACTTCATTTGGGGTTTTCTTGGCAAAGATACTGGAGTGATTTGGGTGGTTTGCCAGTTCCTTCTTTAGCACATTTTGTAGATGAAGAAACTGAGGCAAACAGAGCTAAGTGAGTTGGCCAGGGTTAGATAGCTACTAAGTATCTGAGGCCAGATTTGAACCTGGGTCTTCTCAACTCCAGGCCTGGTACTCAATCCACTGTACCACCCAGTTGCCCATGTAGAACACATAGAAAAATATTAAATGCAAGTTAGTTAGAGAGACAGGTGCTGGTGGTTGGGGGTGTTAGGGAAGGCTTTTTGTGAAATGTGGTGTCCCAGTAGAATCATCTTCTTTGACCGATGGATCTCTATGAATTCATAGGCTTATAAACCTAATAGGAAACTAAGCCTTATTTTATAGACAAGAAGTCTTTTGAGTAGAAGTTATCTTAGTTTCTGTTTACCATTTTTTATTATAGATCTCAAATTTCTTAACTTCTTTGATTTTTTTAAATTTCTTTTTTTCTGTATTCTCTTCTCCTCTCTTGGATGTACAGCTTTGCCTATTTCTTGAAGCAGAAATAGTGTCCACTACCATGGACATGTTTAAAATGATTTCTCTACTTTTCTGACTTTTTGTAAGGTACTCAAGTTCAGTTTTTTTTTTCTTTAGCCTTTCTCTGCAAACCTGTTACCCTGATATTGGTGACTTTGTAGCTTTTATTATAACCCCTATACCCATTTTCCAAAGTTCCTAAAAACTGATGCCCAAAAAGTCATTTGAGTACCTACTCTCTATATAGTGCTTGGCTTGTACTTGAAAGGATGGAAAAGATAATATACTCTCTCTCCTCAAGGGCCTTAATTTCTAATTGTAAAGACAAACAAATAAATGAAAGCATGTTAAATTAAAAACTATATACAAGTGCTTATTTAAATACCCTAAAGTATTTTTGATTACTTTGTATGTATTCTTTTATCAACATTGATCCCACCTCTTCACTTATTAGTAGACTCTTTTCATGAAATTATTTAGCAGTAAAAAAAAATAAAAGAACTTCATCAAAATAAGCCTTACAAAATTTTACAAGACTGGGCGGAAGTGGAGTCAAGATGAAGGAGTACAGAAGAACTCAGCTAACCTGTCCCACCATTCCCCTCCAAACAACTTTAAAATAATGCCTCACATAAAATTCTAGAGTCACAGAGCCAACAAAAGACAAAAGTGAGGCAACTTGGGAGTTCAGAAAGAGAGGTCTATGACATGGGGTGGAAAACTAGCCCAGAGCCCACAAGAATGAATCACCACAGTGGTGTTAGATGGTCACAGCAAAAGAAGAAGTAGCTTCAGGAGCTCTCTAGCCAGCAATGGTAAGGGGGCCTGATAACTAGGCAGAGATTACCAGGTACTCCTGTGTTAGTTCTGGATTCAGGACCAGATGATGTTTGGTAACTCCATTGCCTGTTTTCACTTTTTGGTCATAGTTCAAGGGCAGAGTAGAAAACTTTTAGTCAAGAGAGACTGGAAATCCTAAGAGGGACATTATCACTTCCAGCTCCGAGGGATCGAGGGGTCCTGAAGAACAGTTATTGATTGCAATCCAAAAGGACCATAGGCTCTTCCTGGTTGAGAGTGTAAGTGCAGACCAAGAAAACAGTGACTACATCTCTCCCCAGATCACACCACCTGGGAAGCACCAAAAACTTTCAAACCCCCAGAAGTAGCTCTGAAAACAGCCGTGTGAAAAAAAAAAACTTGAAGCTTGAGACACAGTCCCTCCCTCCTTCCCTTCACACTAGGAACAGAGCCCAACATTAACATAAAGTTCCAAATCAAGAAATAGGTAGAAAAATGAGCAAACAACAAAAAAGAGCCTGACCATTAAAAGCTATAGACAGAGTGACAGAGAAGATCAAGACACAAACTCAGAAGATAAAAAGTCAAAACAGCTACAAGCAAAGCGTTAAATTAAGAAATGCGAACTGGACACAAGCCTACTAAGAATTCCTGGAAGAACTAAGAAATTATTTTCAAAATTAAATAAGAATGGTAGAGGAAAAAATAGATAAAGAAGAAAGGAAAGGAAGAAAATAATGAAAATAGCTTGGTTAAAGAGGCCCAAAGAATATTGAAGAACCTTAAAAAAATAGAATTGGCCATATAGAAAAAGGAAGCACAAAAGGTCACTGAAGAAAGAAGGTCCTCGGAAATTAGAATTGGGCAACTGGAAGCTATTGACTCCATGAGGCATTAAGAAACAATAAAACAAAGTCAAAAGAATGAAAAAGTAGAAGAAAATGTAAAATACCTCTTTGGAATAAAAATTGATCTAGAAAAAAAAGATTGAGGAGAGACAAATTAAGATTTATCAGATCATCTGAGAGCCGTGATCAAGGAAAGAGACTCAATATCATATTTCATGGAATACTTGTGGAAAACTTCCTCATTATCCTAGAACCAGAGGATAAAATAGAAATGGAAAAAAATCCACCAATCATCACTTGAAAGAGATCCCCAAAATGAAACTTCCAGGACCATTCTAGCCAAATTTCAGAGCTCCCAGGTCTTCAGGAAGCCAGAAAGAAAGCATTCACAACCATGAAGCCATAGAATCACAAGATTTAGGAGTTACCAGATTAAAAGACTGGAGGGCTTGGAATACAGTATTTTAGAAGGCAAAAGAGCTAGGATTATAACCAAGAATAACCTACTCAGCAAAATTAACTGTAATCTTTCAAGTGGAAAAAAAAAATGGTATTTGATGAAATAGAAGACTTTTCAAGCATTCCTGGTGAAAAGACAAGAATTGAATAGAAAATTTGACTTTCAGACATACGACTTGAGAAACATAAAAAAGTAAATGTGAAAGAGAAATCATAAGGGATTCAACAAGTATAATTGTTTACCAATAATTTGATTTTACATAGAGTGAGGGCATGGCAGTGATGTTGGAATAATGTTTAAAAACTGGATAGGTGAGATAGAAAAATCTCCTAAGAGAAGGGGAAGGGAGAGGAAGAATGAAGAAAATTATTTCTTATAAAAGAGGTGCTGAAGGAAGACCTTTTACAGTAGCAGAGAAAGTGGTAGGAGCAGTTAAAACTCACATCTAAATTGATTCAAAAAGGGAATATACATATACATACATATAAGTACTCAATTGATAATAGAAATGTATCTTAACCCAATAGGAAAGTAAGCATGGAAGGGGATAAGAGGAAAGAATGGAGGACTTGATAAAAGGGAGGCCAGATAAAAGAAGGGAATAGTCAGAAGCAAAACAGATTTTAGAGAAGGGACGAAATAAAAAAAACAAAAACAAATGGAAGAAAACAGGATGGAGGGAAATACATAGTAATCATAACCGAATGTGAATGGGATGAACTCATCCATAAAATGAAAGTGGAGAGCAGAGTGAATAGAACCAAAATCTGGCACTGTCTTGTCTACAGAAAGACTTGAAACAGATAGATAGATAGATAGATAAATAGATAGATAGATAGATAGATAGATAGATAGATAGATAGATAGATAGATAGATAGATAGATAGAATAAGGGGTTGGAACAGAATCTATTAGACTACAGAGGAAATAAAAAATGCAAGGGTGGCAATCATGATCCTCAGACAAAGAGAAAGCAAAAATGACCTAATTAAAAGAGACAATCAATGAAACTATATCTTGCTAAAAGGAACCATAGGCAATGAAGTAATATCAATACTACACATAGGCACCAAATGACATAGCATCCAAATTCTTAAAGGAAAAGATAAATTATAGGAGAAAATATACGGTAAAAAAAATACTAGTGGGAGGGGACCTTAACTTTCTTCTCAAAGAACTACATTAATCTAACTATAAAATAAAGAATTCAAGAAGATTAATAGATTATTAGAAAAGATAAGATAGCTCTATAGGTGACATCTTTACAAAAATTCACCATGTATGAGGGAATAAAAACCTGACAAATGCGGAAAAGCAGAAATATTAAATGTGCCCTTTTCAGACCATGCAATAAAAATTACATTTAATAAGTAGGAGTGGAAGTATAGATTAAAAGCTATTTGGAAATGAAGTAATTGAATCCTGAAGAGTGAGTCAAAAAACAAATCGTAAAACCAGTAATTTCATTAAAGACCCCAGTGAGAAACATTCCAAAATTTGTAGGATACAGCCAAAGCAGTATTTAGGGAAAAATTATGTCTCTAAATTTATACATCAATGAAAAAGAAATAGATCAGTTAATTTGACATGTATCGAAAAATGCAAGAAAAAAGAACAATTTAAAAAACCCAAACTGAACACCAAAATTGAAAATCATGAAAGTCAAGGAGAAATTAATAAAATTCAAAGTAAAAAAAAAATTTAATAAAACTAGGAACTTGGTTTAATGAAAAGACAAACGGAATAGATGAATTATTGGTTAATTTGGTTTAAAAAAAACCAAATTGCTGTTAACCCAAAATGAAAAGGGTGAATACTACCAATGAAGATGGAATTAAAGCAATTATTAGAAGCTATTTTGCCCAACTATATACCAATAAAATTGACAATTTAAGGGCAGTAGATGAGTATTTACAGATATATAAACTATCCAGATTAACAGAAAAAGAAATAGAATACTTAACTCTATTTTAAAACAAGAATTATACAAGCCATTAATGAGCTCCCTAAGAATAAATCCTCAGGAGCAGATGGATTCACAAATGAATTCTAGCAAATATTTAAGGAACAATTAATTCCAATATTATACATACTAATTGAAAAAGTAGCTAAGAAAGGAGTCCTGCCAAAATTCTCTGTATGACACAGATATGGTTTGGATACTTAAACCAGGAAGAGCAAAAACAGAAAAAGAAAACTTATAGACCAGTTTCCTTAATGAATATATTTATGCAAAAATTTTAAATTTAGTACTAGCAAGGAGATTATAGTAACATATCCCAAAATCTTATATTATGACTAGTGGGATTTATACCAGGAATGTAGGATTGGTTCAGTATTAGGAAAACTATCAGCATAATTGACCATATCAGTAACAACAAAATTCATGTGATTACATCAATGGATGTAGAAAAAACTTTAGACAAAATATAATATCTATTCATATTAAAAACACTAGGAAGTATAGGGATCAATCCAACCATTCTTAAAGTGATAGTGTGTATGTAAAACCAAAAGCAAGCATTATTCTTTGGCAAGGATAAACTTGAATCCTTTCCAGTAAGATCAGGGGTGAAGTAAGAATGTCCATTATCATCACTGTTTTTCAGTATTGTACTAGAAATGCTAGGTGTACCAATAAGACAAGAAAAAGAAGTTGAAGGAATAAAAGTAGGCAAAGAGGAAATAAAACTATTACTCAGAAGATGATACATGATGTACTTGGAGAGCCCTAGAAAATCAATTTTAAAACTAGTTGAAATAATTACCAACTTCAGCAGTTTTAGGATTGAAACACAAATCAGTGTTTCTATATGCTACCAACAAAACCCAGCAGGAAGAGATGGAAAGAGAAATTTATTTTCCAATCTGCCAACAATATAAAATACTTGGGAGTCCATTTGCCAAAGCAAACTGAGAGATTATATGACAACAATTTCAAAACACTTTTCACACAAATTCAAATCTAAACAATTAGAAAAGTACTAATTGCTTGTGGGGTAGGCCAAACCAATATTATAAAAATAACAGTGCTTGAACTAATTTATTTATTCAGTGCATACTAAATTACCAAATAATTTTTTTATAAAGCTAAAAAAAATAGTAATAATATTCTTCTGGAAGAATAAAACATCAAGAATATCAAGAGAATTAACTTTTTTTTTTTACAGTGTCTAGCAGTTCCAGATTTAAAACTGCATTATAAAATGATAATCATGAAAATCTGTTACTGGCTAAGAAATAGAGTGGTAGATCAATAGAATTAATTAGGTACACAGTAAAAGACCATAGTAATTGTGTTATTTAGTAGTAGACATACATATTTATATATAGGTATACATACATTTATATACGTACATACATATTTATATTTAGGTATGGTATCAGAGACCATCTTTTTAAGTATCTGTTAACTTCACAGATCTACCCTGATAGCAATTATTTTTAGCCTCATTTTGGCACTTTTTCTTCTCTCCCTGTCTCCTTCACCTCCACGATGATTAAACATAGGTGGTGTTTTGCTAAGTCTGGAGGTTCCCTTTCACATCTAGATACACTGTATGGCTTGATTTTGTCTGTGTCATACTGAAATCTACCCATTTTAGCAGTGTTACAGAGTCCCAGCAATGGAGGGGACTTAATAGACTTGGCATTCCAACCTAAACCTTTTCAGGAAAGTATCCTAAAACATGTCCAGCAAGAAGTCATCTAACCTTTGTCTCTATTGAAATGGGCAACCCACTGCACCTTGAGGCAACCTATTCCACTTTTAGAGAGCTAAAATTGTTAGGAAGTTTTCTCTTACATGTACCTTAATTAAATATTTTTCTGTGCAACTTCTGGTTGCTACCATTGCTCATAGTTACACCATTGGGTCAAAGTAGATCAAGATTAATCTTCCTTTTACATGATAGTCCTTCAAATACTTGAAGGTAACTACCATTATTTCCCATTGAAAATTGGGAAAGTCAAATTGATTCTATTGTGTTACTGATTTTATTCTGTATCACTCCCGATATTTTTGTAACTGCCTAAGTCATGATTCATTTGCCTTGGAGTTAAATTTGGAAATTCAGCTTTTCTATAAGTTACTTATTGTCTGAGTGAAGTTTGGAAGTTCAGTTCTCCTGCTAATCACTGTTCTATTCTTGCCTCAAAGAAATCTCATCCTTAAAAAATGCAAGTAGATACCAGGGTAGTCTGATCCACCATCACTAAATTGTCCTTGCAGGCAGATTCCAACAATGAACATTTCTTAGCTACAGGATCAAAGAAAAGAGGGCTTTGCGCTTAGCCTCTCATTCTCAATTTCCAGTCAGTCATGTTGTTCCTCATGCCTGTGATGCTGCAGACTTTGTAACTGATAATACCATTTTTGCTGTGATGCTTTTTTTCCAGATGCTTTTTCTTTTGTGTATAAAGGAAAGCTGTCCCCCTCATTTGGGGTCTTTTCTAAGAAGGCTGAGACCGTTTATTAGCAAATTTGCACTTTGTCAATAAATTGATTGTGTTGAACTGTGCCTCCTTTTACTTTGGTTTCTATTGCAATAGGCTCAATATTAACCCAACAGTATCTTCAGCTAATAATCTTCACATGGCATGATTTGTCTCCTTAATTTCAGTTCTGGTCTTTTCATCAAGAATCCTTGAAAGTCCTCTATTTCATTGAATTACCATTTTTCCCCCTGAAGTATTATACTCAGTTTTGCTGAGTAGGTGATTCTTGGTTTTAATCCTAGTTTCTTTGACTTCTGGAATATCATATTTCAAGCCCTTCCATCTCTTAATGTAGAAACCGCCAGATCTTGTGTTATCTTGATTGTATTTCCACAGTACTCGAATTGTTTCTTTTTAGCTACTTGCAGTATTTTCTCCTTGACCTGGGAACTCTAGAATTTGGCTACAATATTCCTAGGAGTTTCTCTTATAGGATCTCTTTCAGGAGGTGATTGGTGGATTCTTTCAATATTTATTTTATCCTCTGGTTCAAGAATATCAGGGCAGTTTTCCTTGATAATTTCATGAAAGATGATGTCTAGGCTCTTTTTTGATCATGGTTTTCAGGTAGTCTCGTAGTTTTTAAATTGTCTCTCCTGGATCTGTTTTCCAGATCAGTTGTTTTTCCAATGAGATATTTCACATTATCTTTTATTGTTTCATTATTTTGGTTTTGTTTTGTAATTTTTTTGTTTCTCATAAAGTTATTAGCTTCTATCTGCTCCATTCTAATTTTTAAAGAACTATTTTCTTCAATGAACTTTTGAACCTCCTTTTCCATTTGGCTAATTCTGTTTTTTAAAGCATTCTTCTCCTCATTGACTTTTTGGACCTCTTTTGCCAATTGAGTTAGTCTATTTTTAAAGGTGTTATTTTCTTCAGCAATTTTTTGGGTCTCCTTTAGCAAGCTGTTGACTCACTTTTCGTGGTTTTCTTGCATCACTCTCATTTCTCTTCCCAATTTTTCCTTCACCTTTTACTTGATTTTCAAAATCCTTTTTGAGCTCTTCCATGGCCTGAGACCATTGCATGTTTATTTTAGAGATATTGGATGCAGAAACCTTGACTTGTAGGTCTTCCTCTGATGGTATGCATTGTTCTTCCTCACCCAAAAGGATGGAAGAAAATACCTGTTCATCAAGAAAGTAACCTTCTGTAGTCTTATTTATTTTCCCAGCCTGTTACTTGACTTTGAGTCCTTTGTGAAGAGGAGGGTATACTCTGGGAACCTGTAAGTTCTCAGTTCCTCCAAGGTGACACAAATCAAGGGAGAGGAGTTTACTCCTTTCCTGACCTGTGTTCTGGTCTGGCAGCTACTGCAAACTTTTCTGCTCAGAATCCGCAGTAGAATTCCCTCTTCAGAGCCTCCACCAGCTCCACCACACCAGCCAGCACTCCTCGCCCCACAGTTGCCACTCAGGGCTGAGATCCAGATCAGCAGCTCAATTCCCCCAGGGTCTTTAAGCCAAGGGCTCCAAAAATGGACGCTGCCACTATACAGTTGCTGCTGCTGGCAGGGCCAGATCACATTCCCTTCTTCCCCAGGTTGAAAGAGCTTTCTCACTGACCTTTGAAGCTGTCTTTGATATTTGTGGGTTGAGCAATCTGAGAACCACAACTGCTACCTGAGATTCTGCGTCCCAGTGTGCTCTGGTCCTGTCCATGCTGCAGCCTAGGCTGGGTTGTGCTCCACTCTGCACTTGGTGCAATAGACCTTTCTTATTGACCTTCCAGGCACCTTGGGCTGGAAATCTCTTTCATTCTGTCATTTTGTGGCTTCTGCTGCTCTAGAATTTGTTTAGAGTCATTTTTTACGGGTATTTTATGGACTATTAGGGGGAGCTTCTACAGGACCATCCTTTTACTCCACCATCTTGGCTCTGCCCCCCATCTGTAGTATATTTAAAAGGAAATGTTACTTTTTTTTCTTTCCTCCAAATGCTGACCACTCTTCTTATGTATAGATTCCTTCACATGTGTTAAATATTCTTAAAAAATTATTTACCATCTCTTGTCTGTTGTTTTCATTTTTCACGTAGTATTTGCTTCTGTAGCCATATTCTAATCCTGAGTTCTTTTTCACCAAATCTCTGTGATAACACATCATACTTGCTTCCTTTGGTTAGTCTTAATTCATATTTTAGACATTTGTGCAAAAAAAAATTTTTATCATGGACTTTATTTTTCTATTTATTCTTGGATATATCCTGTGAAATAACAGTCTTCTCTCATTCTTTTATTATGTTTATTGCTCTATGTGCTATTCAGTTTGACAGGTATATTCAGGCAGTTTTAGTTTAAAGCCTGTATCCTGTTTTCCATGCATGAGATAACTTTATCTTTGTCAGGTAATAGGTACATTCTCTAACTGATCTTGAAGCCATAATTTAAGTCATATCCAGAAATCCAAATACTTTTCTTTGGAGCCTCTACTTTTGACAAGAATGATGAGAACAGCACTTAAGACGCTATTGCTATTAGTTGCTCAGAATTTCACAGTCTGTAGCAAGGTTTTCTAAATGCTAGTTAATTAGCTAGTTAGTGCTTGTCTGGTTTGTCAGATATTGTCCTGACACTTAACATGTCTTAGATACATAGCCTGGGAACACAGTAGACTTTTAAGTTAAGCATCTTAATCGTAAAGTCTGACGACCAGTTCTTATCTCTTCTTTCTCTCCCTAGTACTAGATGACTTTCTCCTTTTATCACTTGTTGCTTTAAAATGTCATGCCCTTGAATGTGGGAAAAGTGACATACCTTTTTTATCGCTCTGAAATAGATATGAAGCAGCCTAGAGTTAATCAGATCTAATTTATTTTATCTACTGTATTGAATTATGACTAGTAATAATCAGAATTGACACCCTCAGATATGAATCCTAGAAGCATTGGCTACCATCTTATCTGACTTGGCCATTCAGCTTAGTTGTTCCCTTTATAATATACCTAGAAGGTGGTTAAAGAACCAAATCATTTCCATTTATTATTAGAACTAGGGTACCTCATCTTCGTACCTCATGAAGGCATCTCATCTTGAATAAGATGAATTTCAGATTCCTGTCAAAGCTTTCATTTAAGTTGAAACTGGCCTTAGATGTGTAGGAGAGCATCTTTTGTAGACAACTAGTTTTCATCTACATTTTACCTCTTCCTTTCTCTTATCTCATATACAGTTGTTATACTTTAGATTTCTTTTACTTTCTATTTTCACTTTGCTGTTTCAACTTCTCATAGTGTCTCGATTTCACTTACATAATTTCACAATACTTCCCCTTCAAAGCTCTGCATTTTATCTTATTAAAATAAAATTGTTTAGACTTCATTTTGGGAATTTTTACAGAGTTTCAGGATAGTCCCTTGGGTGATTGGAACCATACTAGATTATTTTTTTTTACTGGGATTTCTTACCTAGATCCTTAATCAATTTTGATGGAGTAAGAATAAAATGAAATTGAAATTAGTATATAAAGAAACATGTTGACAGTATATCTGAAGTTTTTGATTGTTTTATTTGTTGTGTGAGACATAAAAACTTTTATGATTCTGTTTTTTTCTTTTCAGAATCCACCAAATCCCCCTGTGTCACCAGGGAAGTCATCTGCAAATGAAGTTGTCAGCATTAATAACTTAACTTATAGGTGAGAACTAAAAGCATTGTGCATAATATTCACATTTATAGGGGAGCCAGTTTAGATAGGAAAGCCATAAAATATAATCATAAAATCACATTTAATCGTAATGTATACTGAATTAATCTTTTATGTTTTTTCTGTGTTCTATTTCTTTCCTGCTAAAATTTAATATCTGAATTCAAAATAATTTTCCCCTGTAAATCATTAAAAAAAAGAATTTGTAGTAAAGGAGCATTATTTTAAGTAACTTAGAAATGTTTGAGAAAACTTTTTTGATAGATAATGTTTTTTGAAGCTGCTTAATCTTTGCCTTCTCGTTGAAATTAACCAGTCAATAAAAGAATGGTCATTCTCCAATTTTTTTGGCCACATTGTTTGGAATTAGTTAATATCTCATTGCTTTTCTTCCTTTCTGCCTTACTGCATCCTGTCTTTACTGCAGAACCAAGTTTTTGTAGCCTTTTGATGCTTTCCCCTTTTTATTTATTATTGTTTCTCTATGTTCTGTGTGCATTCTTGGGAATGGTGATGTTTAACATTTATTTCATAGAAATGCTGGCACAGTGAGACAGATGCTGGAGTCGAAGAGAAGCATAGGAGAAAGCACACCATCACCTTTGCAACCCCCTGTCAATGCAGGTAACAAAGTGTCCCTCACCAAAATAAAAATGCATTTTAATAAGTTTTAGGATCTGTATTTTTGCCTTTTTCTTTTTAAGCATTTACAAACGGAAATGAAACTCAAAAGAAATATGAGTACATTTGTCTATATTAGCACACGAAATAAAATTATACTATTGGCATCAGTATTTAAGGGCAGTCATCCTAAAGTTTTAGATGAGTAAATCTCAGATTGGGTATCATTTTGACCTAGTTTTATGTTGTAGATAAATATCTAAATGTTGTCCTCATGTGCTGACTACCTTGGCATCAAAAATTCCAAGCATTTAAATGTAATATGTAGTAGCTCAGAAGTATAGAAATCAAAGAAACTACTGAGCCCAAGTATTACTCTTATTGTTTTGGTTGGGTTTTGATTCCATTTTCATCTCTATAGCCACTATTCAGTTTTTGTGGCACATTCAGATCAGGCAGTGGGGGTCTGTGTGTGTGTGTGTGTGTGTGTGTGTGTGTGTGTGTGTGTGTGTGTGTGTGTGTGTGTGTGTGCATTCTGTGCATTCATTAACTATCACAGGTAACAGGAAAAACTTGTTGCAAGGAATAAATATTCCCTGATAATAAAATTCCTGGTGTTCAGATAGTTTTTGCAATGACCTCATCATATTGGTTAATGGTGATAGTAATCTTTGAAATGAATTTCTTATTTTAGTGGCTTTTGAATTATGTCTTAGGTTTACATATTGCTTTTTATTAATATCTGTTGATCAATATTAGTTCTTCATTGTTTATTTTTTCTAGTAGATTTTTCGGAAGTTAATCAGGTCTTGACATTGTGTCCAACAGAATAGGCTTTTATTAGCCAAACAACATTTCTTTGCACGTTAATTATCATTTTCAAGCTCTCTTTATACTAATGAATGCAACATATCATTTTATTAAAAATTGTTCTGAATGCTCAATTGTTTTAAGTCTAAGATGTGGTTTATAACAGTTTTCATACTATCTGCAAATTATCCTAATATTTGAAGGTTTGTATTACTTTAACCTAGTTGATAACTAAAAATGGAAGTGGCTCACTGAAATTCTTAATAATCTTCTTTCTTTATAGTATCTTCAGCCAACCTTGCTACCCCTCAGACAGTGGTCAGTGGTCAACCTAAATCTCAAGCTCCAGTAACCTCTGGTTCCTTGACGGCATCAGTTCTTCCTGCACCAACTACAGCTCCAATAGTTGCTTCTACCCAGGTGTCTAGTGGAAACTCACAACCCACAATATCTTTACAGTCTTTGCCAGTGATCTTACATGTACCTGTTGCAGTATCCTCCCAGCCTCAGCTCCTACAGGGCCACACAGGGACTTTGGTCACTACTCAACAGCCTGGCAATGTTGAATTTATTTCTGTGCAAAGTCAGTCTGCAGTTAGTGGTCTTACCAAAAATCCAACACCCTTGCCATCAGCAAACCCAACTAAACCAAATAACAGCCCATCTGTACCCAGTCCTAGTATTCAGAGGAACTCTCCAGCTAGTGCTGCATCATTAGCAACAACACTTGCGGTACAGGCTGTTTCAGCAGCACATTCTATTGCACAAGCCACAAGGACTTCTTTACCTGCAGTAGGTACTTCAGGACTGTATAATCCAGCCAGCAATCGAAGTTCCATACAGATGAAAATTCCACTAGCTGCATTTGGTACTACATCTGCTGCTGAGCCTAGCAGTACTGCAGTTCCATCTAGAGTTGGTAAGTTATCATGGTTTTTGTGTTAGTGATGGCAGTGAGGGAAATAGACTGACTAGGCTAGAGTTTCTAGCTACTTGTATAAAGAAACAGAGTAAATAAAATTCCCTTAGAATCAATTATTCTATATTCACATCTCTATGTGTGTGTGTGTGTGTATGTACATGCACATACACACATATATTCACATCTAAATAGGAAAAAAATGACCGGTGAATTTTATTGGGGGTAAGGAGAGGCTAAAAATTGTGTACTGTGAAGTTTTTTTTAAAAATAATAATATACCTTCTATGCATATCAAACAAGTTATTTTAACTTTTTTCAGAAGTTATTCTGAAACAAGTATTTTGTATAAATAATCCATGTGGATTTAAGCTTTCAAATTTCATATTCTTCATCTGTATTTTCCTTGGTATCTTGGGGTTAAGAGTGGGAGAGAGGGAGGTGAAGGGGAAGAAACAAGGAAATGAGCTAGTATTATCGGATTTTTTTGGCAGTAAAAAACCATGTTTAAGAGTGTATATTTAGCTATAAAACTTTTTACTTATAGAATGCTCACAATATAAGCAACTTATGTCTGAAATCTTTCAAATCCACCTGTATATTTCTTACTGTCAAGAAGGCCACATTTTTCTTTAATCTTCAAGTTTAAATGGTGTTTCTGATCTTACTTCTTCCTAAGCTCTTTTCAAAAGACAGATGTCAAGCAGCAGATTCCAGGGTTGTAAAATTTCCCAATTATTGAATAAATTCTGAATTAAAAAATAACCTTTGAAAATGAATAACACCAAGCATTTTATAATAACATATCAAGCATTTTGTCATAATCAGCTTTCTTTTAGTAAACGTATCTTGAGCATACATATGCATATGTGACCTGACCTATTCAGTAGCCTACTCTTTGGCACCTTTTAAATATCAGTAGCCATTACTTGGTAGTAATGATGAATACACAAACTAGGGTAGAGTTCAATGATATTTCAAGGTCCAAATACTAGTTTAATCACAGTTTAGGTTTGTCAGACCAAGATGCACCATCAACTCAATCAGTGCACAAAGCTGGTCAAATAGTGTGTGCTGCTCTGTGTGTGTAAGTATCTGTGATAATTTGCAGTATTAAAAATCTTCCTTTGGGTTACAAAGGCATTGTTGAACTTTCATTTTCAGCTGAAAAAGAGCTAACTGATTGTTCTATAAAGTATGTGAAAGGAAGAGTAGGAATTCTCATCTCAGGGTTCAGAAGATTCACGTTTATAATGAAACATCCCAATATTGCTAGCATGGTTACAAATATAGTCATAAATGGGTTTGATTGGTTAATGCCTGTTAATAGAGTATAAGTTGCTTAAATATACAGCAGTTGTTCCATGTAAACAGATCCATATTCTAGGATGTCTTAAATCTTGATGATACTTCATATATGTATGTGTATTTTATTTATGTACGTATATATAGTATTTATGTGTTTTATGTATTTATATTATATTTATATATATATTTTAAAATATATTTTATATGTACATATTTTTATACATGTATATATCAGAGTATGTTATTCCAAATATAGGCATGTGTAACATTCGAAAAAGATATCTCTGAATCATCAAAGAAAGATTAAATTGTGTCCATTTGATTTTATTTTCATATATCTTAATGTATTAAAATTCTTTTCAATTAGTTATCCATGTATAGTGTTTCTTTTAACATTATTAAGCAGAATATTAGACCAACCAACACACCCTATTCTCCAGCTGTGTAATCGTGCAGCCAAACCTCTAGTTTGATTTTTTTACATTTTTCTCAATACCAGGATGTCAGGGTGAACCTTAAAAAAGAATTGGTTGTGATATTAGCATCTAGTATTCATTGATTGTTACTACTGAATGAAATGAGAATTGAGAACTATCAGTCTTACTTGATCTTCACAGTTATCTTGTATCCAGGCGTTATTATCCTAATTTTACAGATGAGGAAACTTCAACTCAGAGAGATTAAATGATTTACCATGATCACAAATCAGAAGTTGAACTGAGGTATATGCTCACTACTAGTATAGTAGTCTTTCTGCTATCACCATACTGTTTCCTAAGTCATACCAGGGAGTTCTGATGGAAGCTCCTTAAGTACCTATATTCATCAGAAATTGTTGAATTCATCTCTAAGAGATGCTTTAATTAATAAAAGCAGATGCTTATAAGAATGTATTCTTTAGTTGGGCTAATTCGTTCTCAGTTTAGAAATATTTTGAAAATTACAAAAAAAGGAAAATTTCTATCCCCTTTACTGGCTCTTCCTAAAGGACTGTGGAATAAAGAAAGAGAAAGGTGTACAGATCAAGTTGGCTGTTGTATTCATTAGTTTTAGTTTCTTCTGTGACTTGGCCAAACATACTTATTTAGTCGTAACTATTTTCAAGAAAACTTGAGAATATATTACCCTCTTAAGTTAGTTAAGTAAAAGTTTGCCTTATTTTTTCTAATTATTATTTTATTAATAGAGTATGGCAAAATCATCCCCCAGACATCTTTGATTAACCTATGCAATTAATTGGTGGTCACTCTTCTCTATGTAATTTCACAAAAATTGCTTTTGTGGGGGTCAGGGGAGGATGAGGCAGAGTGATGGACTTGTGCTTTCATTGATTATTCTACAACTTGACTTAGAGAGTTGCTTGGCATGCTTAGGGGTCATGATCTGACCAGGTGTGACTGAGGTAGAACCTGAACCTAGGAGTTGTTTCAATTACTTTCAGAAACTTAAGCAGTTGTGTGTTTATTCACTTTTCTTGTTATATAGTAATTAGCAAACTAATGAATCAAAATCACTGCTCTGAAATATCAAGAAAGACAATTCAGTTATGAGTTTTGAGAAACATTATAGTTATTTCACACCATGAGAATGGTTCATTATTAGCAGTTTGTCATTCTTTAAACTGACTTTGATTTTATCAGCTCCATCCCAGGAGAGCAAAATTTATTTTTTTTTAAGAGAAATTCTTTATTTTCTTTAAAGTATCCTAACTGTTGGAATGATTTTGTTATGCTGTATGCCACTCTAGTTGAAAGGAAAATTGTTTTTGATTCCTTAGAGAACCAGACCAACAAAACCACAGATGCTTCTGTGAATAAGAGGACAGCTGAGAATACACCACAGGTAGGATTATTTTTCATCCTAAAATCTTAAATTAAAATCCAAAGGGATAGGATCTCATTATTCTCTCATGACTTTTTTAACCAACTAGTTTTCATAACTTCGTTCAGATGCTTTTATCTCTTTAAATGGTTGGCAAGAAGAATATATTCTTCTATAATGGAACTGTTACTAATGTTTTCCATCATAGATAGTACTTGTTTTAATGTATTGTCTAATCTGTTTTGATTATACACATGAATTCTTAGAGCAGTCTGATTGGGTACTATGAAACATTACTAAGAATTCAGTCTTTGATTAAGGAAAAATACTTGATGTTTATCATCCTTCCATAAATAATTCTTTTCTTGATAAATTATAGGTTTTCAGTTGTTTCTTCATCAGAGCTTATCAGCTTTAACTTAAAGGGAAAGTCATTAAGAGAGTAATGAGGAGCTTTTTAGCAGTTTGATGAAACTCATGAGCCTTCTACCTCAATCCCTAAGTAAAAACCTGATATTCTACTTGTGAAGTCAGAAGTCATGGGCTAGGTCACCTAGCATTCTGAAGTTCTGATTGAGCATGGCTTCTATTATGTTTTACATATACACATCTACTTGCCACATCGTAGGTCTTAACCATACTGAAAAACATCTGCAATTAAAAATACAAAAATTCTTTAGTATTCTAGGAAGGAATGACTGGCAGATGTGTTTGAAAAATTAGGACAGCTGTCTTATGTATACATTCAGTCTTAATTATATTCATTTTTAGGGATAAATTAGAGCATAGTTTCTTTTGTTTTATGAGGGTTTTTTTTTGTTTACAAAATGTTGTCAATTTGTAGTAGAACCAAATAACCAAAGTAGTTTATTGGTTTTGATTAGTTTGATTAAATATTAACTATATTATTAGTTTATGATTGGTTTATTTCATATTTCTCTTTCTCCACTGCAGTTTACAAAGTCAAAAATTTTCCACTATCATATGACCTTCATTTTATAGAATTTCAACCAAAAAACAAAATGTGCTGTGACATTTTATGAATCTATTTAAATGTGACAGCCATAATTATACACACACACACACACACACACACACACACACACATATTACCAATTCTATAGTCTATGTTACATGCTATTAAAAAGGAAAGATTTGGATGGGAACATCAAGGGGGAAGATACAGACTTTCCGTGGAAGATTCCTGGAAATAGCATCTTTTAAAATGAATGTTTAAGTAGAAATGCAGTATAGATAAAATATAGAATATTTTGAAATCATGTGCAGGGATTTTAAATGACATTTGTACAAAAGTAACATATACTTAGAATTTCGTGTTCAATGAACCAAAGAACTTAAAAAATCATTCCCCTGTAGCATTGTTAATGAACATTTGATCAGTTGTTTTGAAAGCTAGATTAAACAGGAAGAAATTTCATCAGAAAGAAATGAGAGAATAAATCATTCTTAACTTCTCTTTGGGGAATGTTGTCTTTGACTTGGAGGAAGAGGATGTGCCAAAAAATATTAGAAAAGGAAAAGGCTATCTGGGTATATAGTCTATTAAAGCAGTAACTAATCAGAAATGGCAAATATCCTACCTTTGAACTAGTTCCAGTTACAGTACTGAATATACATTGGAAATAACTAATGTAATAAATTTATGCATGGTTGTTAGAGTCAGCACCTTAGGATACCTTAGGACACCTTAGGATGCATGGCCTGATGAAACATACAGAATTTGACAGTGCAAATACTGTATTACTCAGTGCTCTAAAGATACAGTATATGTGGGGAAAAGATGAAGCACATCCTTATCTATTGATGGCTACTGTGTATTTGAGTAATATATTGTCTAGTCATAGGACTCAATTCATAGCCTGCTTTCATTGGTCAACAACGTTTGGTGGTTAGTTTGCAATTGCATTTTACTAAATGATGGAAAGAAATTGTAAAGAATTTTGTTCTAGATTTATTTGTTGAGAGGGCAAAAAATAGACATAGATATGCCGTCGTCAGAAAACCTAGCAAAGGAGGAATTCAGAAGCTCCCCAGAAAATGGGGATAATAATTAATGTTTAATATTATTCTAGAGAATCCACACTGTTCAGTTTTCTCATTATATCTTTTTTCTTTGCCTATGCTTATTCTTTCCATTTCTTTTTGTTGTCTTATTGTTATAGCTAGCATTTCTAGTACAATTTTGAATGGTAATGGTGATAATAAATATGCTTGCTTTACCATTGATGTTATTGGAAAGACCTCTCTAGCTTATCCCCCTTAAAAGATAATACTGGCTCTTGATTTTTGGATAGATACTACTTCTCATTTTAAGGAAAGCTTTCTTTACTATGCTTTCTAGTGTTTTTAACAGTAAGAGTTGTATTTTGTCAAAAGGTACAATGAACAATAGTCTTCTTTAAAGAGGAAGGAAATAACATTTTGCTTTGTTACTCAGCACAGATTTATTTCAAAAAAGGGAAGACCAATAGGTGCAACAGTTATATGCAAGAATCTACAATATCTAAATTGAGAGGATAGAATGACCTTTCTTTATAGTTTCTATGAAATTAGAACGTAAAATGAAGAAAAAAGAGATAAAGAAGAAGTAGAAGGAAAAAAGAAGAGAAAAAGACTAAATCTTCGTATCTCACAGAAATGCAGGGTCCAGTCCTGCTCTGATTGGTACACGTACTTTGACCTCCGTTTCCTACCTCAGCACATTTGTCCCTCTTCAGGCAACCTGGTGGCCTCCTGCTTGAGTTTGAGAGATGCACAAATCTTAGTTTCTCATACTTGAAATTACAGATACACATCACCACACCTGACTTTTTGTAGTATATTTTCCCAGAAAATCACAAGTACAATTGCAAGTCTAGAGAAGGTTATGTCAGCAAAATTACATAGGAAAGCAATATTTTAAAGATCCCTATAACACTATTTATCATTAAGGGTTCGTTTATTCTTTTTTTAAAATTAATTTTATTAATTTTATTTATTTTCAGTGTTCTACAATCACTACCATATAACTTAGATTTTTTCCCCCCTTCCCTCTCCCTTCCCCCTCCCTCTGTCATACAGTTTTATATAGGTTCTACATATATATTCCTATTAAATGCATTTTTACTATAGTCATGCTGTAGAGAAGAATTAAAATGAATGGGAGAAATCATATAACAAACCAAAATGTAATACACACACAAAAAATGATCTGCTACATTCTGCGATTGAATTCCATAGTTCTTTCTCTGGATGTGAAAGGCATTTTGCCTTAAAAGACCATTGGGAATTTTTTTAAATTTAAATTTAAATTTTAAATTTTTTTAAATCCTTGCATTGCAATGAAGTTCCAGGTCTACCAGAAAAATTTGTCGCACACTGTGGTCGTTGCTGTGCACAAAGTTCTCCTGGTTCTGTTCCTTTCACTCAGCATCAGTTCATATAAGACTTTCCAGGCATCTCTGAAGTCTTCCTGTTCATCATTTCTTGTAGCACAATAGTATTCCATTACATTCATATACCACAATTTATTCAGCCAGTTGATGGGCATCCCCTTGATTTCCAGTTTTTGGCCACCACAAAAAATGCTGCTATAAATATTTTTCTACATGTGGGAAAGAGTCCGTTTATTCTTAATTATAAACCTATATATCATTTACCTTATGGAATATCATATTCTAAGCTCTCTACCCCTTTATTGTGGCTGATAAATCTTGTATGATGCTCGCTGTGATTCCTCAGTTCTTGACTTCTTTATTTTTGACTGCTTGAAGTGTATAGTTTGCCTTGGAGCGCTGGATTTTTTCTATAATGTTTCTGGGAGTTTTTATTTGATTGGTGGATTCTTTCAATTCTACTTTGCTCTCTGGTTCTAAAAGATAGATGCTTGTCTTCCTGTTTTTGTTCTTAGCTTTCAAATTGTCTAATGAGTCTTAAATTACCTCCCTTTGATCTGTTTTCCAGATCAGTTTTATTTTTCTATGGGATGCTTCACATATTCTTCATTTTTTCAGTCTTTTAACTTTTTATTTCTTATTAATGTCTCTTGGAGTCATCTGTTATTCTAATTTTCAGAGAAGTTTTCATCTTTCTTTATTAAAAGCATACAGAAACTAAAGATTGAAAGTAAATACCTAAAACATAGTGTTATATGATAACAAGCTAGCACCATTATTCGAAACCAATGAAAATATATATGTAAGCTTTCCAAAATATAGATGTAGGCATATTAAAGCTAAATCCCAAAATTAAGTGTTTAATTCTGCTTGCATGTCTGTAAATTTTTTGGACTCTTAGATCTATAAAAAATAGTTTTAAGTTGTCTGTTACAAACTTTGTCTTACAGATAAGGAACATAATGGGGGGGGGGGAATCTTGTGATAAGCTAATCACTTCAGAGAAGTTTAGTGACTCCTGAGGAAAGTTTGATGGCTGACCATAAATAGAGCCTAGGGTCTTTTGGTTTTAAATATGTGTATTTAGTAGAGTTCTTTCTCTTTCTCTTAAAGCTTTAGATTTACAACAACAACAACGACAAAAGCAGAGCTCAGGGTCATTATTGAGATTTTGCAGATTTTGGGAATTTTTCTTCCAGAAGGAGGTTGCTAAGCAGCTAATGTAGTCTTTATTCTACTGGTGAGGAATCAAAATTGCATATTTATCTGTCATCACCAGTCTTTGAGAGATTTCCCCTTCTGATCCTGCTAATTGGGGATTTGTGGTAACTTAGGGCTAGGTGGAAGATAACCTTAGGGAATTATATTCATTTGCATACTGTGTAACTAATTACAAATTGTAGTTATTTAATTCACTAAAGAATATTAGAGCACCTTTACTTGGGATATGTCTTGGCAACACTTTTAGTTATTAAGGTAAGTAATAAATCCTACATTAAAAAAAACATTCCATTAATTCTTAGTTTTCACAAAAGTAGACTGGCCTTTTCCTCAGAATCATAGAAAGTTAGTGAATATAGATCTTACTGATGTAAATATGGATAAAGCAGTTATAGAAACTATAGTGATAAATGTCCACATTTGTTCCATGATGGCTACTTGATAAATTATGTAATTCACAGGGAACCTTGCAAAATGTATTTGCTCAGAACTTCTCTTAACCACATGAAGTGTTATCCCTATAGAATAATTTTTTTAATGCTGTGATCTGCTTTTTCTAGATGACTATAAAGTATTTAGGAGCTTCTTTCCTATTTCTGAGATTCTTGAGAAACACACATATTTGGAAAAACATTTGAAATGAAAGCTTGCTACTCTGGAGGGCGAAAGATAAAATGACAGGAAACAAAGGTTCACTGTTCTGAGCATAACAATTTATTAAGCAGTGCATACCAGTTGCCCAACAAATTGGGACTAGGTCTTCCTCAGCTTTGACCCTGAATACAGGGGCAGACAGACTTTTATACATTAAAACCAGTTATAATCAGATAAGACCAATTAAAAGAAAATAATTAACCAGGATACAAAATTAGGCAATCTGATTTCTAATTGGAGGAAAGATTAGGAATTTTACAAGTTGAGAAGGAAGAAGAAGCAGAAGCAATTCTCTGAAATCAGAAAAAGAGGGGTACCATTTCCTCTGAATGTCTGTAATTAATCAAAGGAACAAGGAAATGCTAACTGATTAACCATTACAGAGCCAGTTTTCACACAAAACGTATGGGTTGTTAGAGAGGTCTAATTGTGAGAAAACTTTCATCAGTCTTTGGATCTGACTGGATTTCTGGTCAGCATAGCCAACACCCTTAGTTAAGCATCCCTAAACAATAGGTAGAAGTGGTCCAGCTTCCCAGTCCTGGAGGGCTGGGTTCAAATAGTACAATAAGATTTTCTCCCAATTCCCACAGTTAAATAAAGGTTCCTCACAAGACAGAAATTTGGAGACTAGACCCATGATTAAATAGAAAAGGAACTGAGCTAGCTCCAAAATTGAGTCACAAGATGGATTCAGTTGTGGTTCACTTAATTCTCATAATTAACCACTTGCTTTCCTATTCCCCTTAATTCCTTCACAGATATTTTCACTCTTCTAAAGTAAGAACTGATTTCTACTATGTGTTATGTATCTGACATAGGTCTAATAAAAATAGAATGTCTGCTTTTTTTTTTTCACCTAACAGCTCTGGTGAGAGTGGGACTCAATCCAAATCCATGAGCAGTTCAATAATATTTTCTGATATTCTTTAGAGTAATAAGAAAATTGAGTAAATCTAAATTTATAAAAATGGTTATAAAAATAAAGTTAAATCAAATTGGACTAAAATTTGTAGTTTGTTACAGAGTAATGATAACACTTAGTGTTATCTACTATTACATCTTTAAATTATTACCTCAAGTTTCCATTATGTAGCTTATAATTCATATCACATATATTAAAAAAAAGTTCCTCTCACAGTTAATATTTTAAGCATTTTTTAATGAATGTTTTTCTGAAAACTTGGGAACAATTAAAGAATCCTGGTTAGAAATTGTGTCTTCAGTTAGTAATCTATGCTCTCTGTTTTGTTTGAAGTTTGATTTTGATTATTTTCTTGGCATTCACCTATATAGAGTATTTTTTAAATTGAATTACGTTATTGGAAGAGAGAAGGATTGTATTACAGTTATTCTTAAGAGTCTCATCCTGGTGATAGAAATAGCTATTGAATGAGTATGTCTATGTATTCATGTGAATCTATCCCTTCTAACTAATACCCTAGCTTATGATTTGCCAAGCTTTTAAAATCAATCACTTCGTTAACAGTAGCTCCTCCAACTTTCCCCCTGTTCCTTTATGGAAATTATCTGGCCCACCAAGGGATGAAATTAGTTCTGGGACAGGAAAATAATATTAAAGTTATAGTTACCAGTGTATTAAAATGAATCAATGATAAATTTTGAACCTGAAGAAAGCTTCCTGAGTTAAATTCCATTAGAATGTAGATTGCTGTAATTATCTTAGAATTTCCACAGAATAAATTTCTGGATGTTTCAGGAAAAATTTTCATGAAATGTCACTAGCTTTACTTATGAGTAAAATTTTGAAGAATTGAAATACTGTATATTGTTAATTCACTCTTCCATCCTTAAATTTTTTTTTCTGAATGGAACGTCCATAGTAAGCATAATAACTATATTTCTGTTTGGTTCATACATTTAGCTTCATTGATTTATCTGTTCTATAATTACCAATCCATTTTTCATGAAACTGATTGTCAGTACCCTACTTTTCTTCAAACATCTTTTAAAGATGTATAATTTATTTAAAAGTCTGGATACTACCTACTATTCCTTACTCCTCAGTGCCTCATCCAGTTTCCTCCACCTTCCATTTAGTAACTAATCTAGACTTTTCCAACTCCCCTCCCCCTTTTGCTTCAGCCCAGTATTCCCTTTCCCCCCTTTCCTCTTCTTTCATGTCTCCCCAGTTGCCTTTGCAAAATGCAGAAGTTTTGTCTTTCAGAGTGGAAAAGCCACAGGCAGTGATTCAGGAGGTGTCATTGATCTCACATTGGATGATGAAGAAGTTGGTACTTCACAAGGTAAGTCAAAGAAGTCCTGTTTTCTAGAGAGTGTTTTACTTTAGTAATGAACTAAAATAGTCTTTGGTGATAGGTCTTGGATATCTTTCATTTCAAAATTTTACATAATGAATATGTTTTTATTGGTGTTCTTAAAACGATTTGCCCAAAAGTGTTCTGATTCTTGACTTTTTGGTCACTTCCATTTTAGTTATAAAAAGGTTGTATTGCAAATGAGTTAACTTATATGTGTACTACAAGAAAACTGACTCTATAAATGTACATTAGCAGTTTACATTAAAAAAATACCTTTTTATCTTTAGCATATCAGAATTGTTAGGTATTGTAATGTATCAGCATCTGCTTATTTTCTCATTTTTTTTCCTTCTTAAAAGACTTGCTTATTTATCAGTTTAAGTGTTCAATGGAAACTAATTGTTCAAAAGAGAAAACTTGTTTTTGCTGAGTTTTCAACTACTTCTTTAAAAGTTTTGTTCTCTGATGGAAGAATGGAAATCCTTGTTATATGATGCATGAGGCCTAAAATGTTATGTAAATTTTGACAATATTTTAGAAGTGACAAGTTTAAAGTATGTGTTATTTAAAAATTCATGAGGCCAGAGTTTAACAGACAAAACTTAATAAATAAAGTAGGTAGGAAATGAAGACTATAATGATAAAACACAGTAAGGGGTGCTTTTCTAGCACATCTTCCAATCTGGAAACTTCTTTTTCATTTGGTAAATGTATATATATAAATATTCACCTAATAGCTGTGAGAGGTGAAAGATAAAATGACTGAAGAAACAAAGATTCACTCTTCTGAGCATAACAATTTATTAAGCAGTGCATACCAGTTGCCCAACAAATTGGGACCAGGTCTTCCTCAGCTTTGGCACTGGACCCTGAACACAGGGGCAGACAGACTTTTATACATTAAAACCAGTTAATCAAATAAGACCAATTAAAAGAAAACAATTAACCAGGATACAAAATTAGGTAATCTGATTTATAATTGGAAGAAAGATTAGGGATTTTGCAAGTTGAGAAGGGAGAGCAAACAGGAGCAATTCTCTGACATCAGAAAAAGAGGGGTACCACTTCCTCTGAATGTCTGTAAATGTAAATGAATGTCTATAATGCTAACTGATTAACCATTACAGGGCCAGTTTTCACACAAGACATATGGGTTGTTAGAGAGGTCTAATTGTGAGAAAACTCCTTTCATCAGTCTTTGGATCTGACTGGATTTCTAGTCAATATAGCCAAGACCCTTAGTTAAGCATCCCTAAGCAGTAGGTAGAAGTGGTCCACCTTCCTAGCCATGGAGGGCTGGGTTCAAACAATGCAATAAGATTTTCTCCCAATTCCCACAATTAAGTAAAGTTTCCTCACAAGACAGAGATTTGGAGACTAGACCCATAATAGAATAGAAAGGGGACTGAACTAGCTCTAGAATTGAATCATAAGATGGATTCAGTTGTGGTTCACTTAATTCCCACAATTAACCCACTTGCTTTCCTAACTCCCTCAGTTTCCTCACAATCCAACAAGCATTTATTAAGTGCCTAGTATGTGTCAGTTATTGAGGATACTATATAAAGATGACATAACAGTCTGCCCCCATTGACTTTACATTCAGTACTAGATATATGCCTAAAGACAATCTGTAACTTTATACTCAAGCTTTCCCAGCAACCTATAGCATCATTCTGTAAAGATGGAACATTGAAATTCATTTACTATTCATTATTACTCCCTGTGCTTAGTAAATTCCCATTGCCAGTTACTCTTTGTGTTGTTGTGTTACATAATCATTGATTACCTACAAATAAATTTTACTTAGTCCCCACCTCCCATTACTTCATCTTTATCTTCCTCAATCCTACCTCCCCCAAAGCCCCCAAACCATATTCCACCTCAAATCTCTCCATCTCAAAACTCTCCATCTCTTCCACTGTGCCTTGTAGAATTCCTGTTTCAGAATTTGAAAACTTTCTTTCATTCTGGACCTCTTTTCATCGACTCACATTCTTCACTTGTTACTCCTTTCATCTACTTGTATTCACTGAGACCTTGCTTCCCCCATGTGACATTGCATCCCTGATCTTCCTCTTTTCTCTTACACTCCACCTCTTTTCAGTATGTTGGGCTTGGAAGATCGGAATATCGCTTCCTCCCCCCTGTCACTTGAAGATTCTCCTTCAGAAGATTAATCCCTCTTACACTTTGAAGTTTATGCTATTTAAATTTTTCACCCAATATAGATGTGTAAAACCCTTGTCTGTGATGTCTGATGTGTCAGACTAATGTTTTGACCCCCATATTATTCTTCCTCCTTTCTCAAGAGTTCAGTACTTTATCTTTCATTCCTTCTGAATTCTGACCCTTACACCAGGAGACTTTGGCATACAGATTGATGCTTCCACAGAAACCCCCTTAACCTCTAAGTTCATCAGTCCCTTCAGATCCCATGATCTACTACGTCACTCTATCTGGAGGCAACGAAGTAGCACAATGGATAGAGTACTGGACCTGGAGTCAGGAAGAACTGAGTTCAGATCTGGCCTCAGGCAGTTACTAACTGTTGTCACCCTGGCAAGTAACCTCTGTTTGCCTCAATTTCTTCAACTGTAAAATTGGGAAAATAATAGCATCACAGAGTTGTTGTGAGGACCAAATGAGATAATATTTGTAAAGCACTAATCACAGTGCCTGAACATACCAGGCACTTAATAAGTTAAGTGCTCCTTTTCTCCCTCATTCCTTTCCTCCCTTCTCAATTACACCTCTGCTTGAAAGGGCCAGAGTCTCCTATTGCATCCCGGGCCATCTCCAGTCATCCTGATGAATATCAGGTCACTGGACCCAGATGGCTCAGGAGAAGAAAGTGAGGATAGTGACCTTGCACAACCCTCACTCAAATCAAAGTCAACTGCAAGTCATGTCATCATCCTGATGTCATGGTCCTCTTCAAGAATGAAGGACAAACTTAGCAACAACAGTTACACACAGCAGTGGTCATATTTTTGATTTACCATTCATTACTATTAACATTTCATTTAATTGATCAAAAACTGATATTCCTGTATCTGACCCTAATCTCCTATTATTCCAGCTCTCCCTACACCTAACCTCTCTTAAACCTATTTTTCCCCTCATTATAACCTTTTAATCCCTCCAACTTTCAGTACTTTCTCAGTCCGTTACCTCTGCTCTGACTTTATTTTCCCCCCTTCCTAAGCGCAACCCTGTAGTTAATAATTCAATTCTACATTGTCCTGTGCTCCTGAATTTCTCACCCCCTGTCCTGTTGTTGTTCGTTACTTGTCCAGCTCCATCCTTGAGTTAATCCTTCTTCTCTGTCTCCTAAAGTGCTGCCCAATTCCTGCTAGAGGAATTTACAGAATTAAACCGAATGAATAACAATACTAATATAGGTTATCTGTCATCAACTAGGCCTTCTCTACAGAAGTGTACCTCTTCTCTTTCTTTTTCCCACCATCCTTCATTGATGACCAGTCTACAGAAGCTATTCCAAACCTTCTAGCTTCTCTTCATCTTAGAATTCCTCAACATCACCCCCCTCTTCACGCCTTCCTACTTTTCTCCAGTTTCTGATAATGAGGTAGAGCACAGGCTTCCGAAGTGGGCAATATACTACCCCCATGGGGGCACTGGAATCCAAGGGCACAGTAGTAGCCTCACGTGCGATGGAGGCAGGGGGGGCATTGAATAAAAATAAGGGGGCAGTGGAAGCATAAGAAAAGAAGAAAATTTTGCAAAACTCTTCTTACATATTTCATCTGTCACGTAACACAGCTAAAGTCATAGTGATTACATTGTTTTCCAAATAAACACACAGAATGCAAAGTTATAACCAATCAGTGGTCAAGTCCACTGACAGGTCTTACAACTGTTGGCAGGCAAGCATGTGTTGCACATTGTTGGGAAGTCCAGCATTCATCAGGAGGAATATGTGTGTGTAATGACTTGCTTACAATATGTTACTATATGGTTACATGATGCAGTATTGCATCATCAATATTTTAATACAGGAGAAAACCCACAAATTTACAATAAATGATTAAATTTAAGATGCGTCTTTAAAGTTTTATGTTTTTTAATGATGCATATAAAATAACATTAAAGATTTCCAGGGGGGCACTGATTAATTTCTTTTTTTTAAAGAGTGGTAGGTCAGATAAGTTTTGGAACCTCTGAGGTAGGCCTTCTTGCCTAAAGTAGCTTGTCTACATGTGCCCTTGATCTCATCCCCGCTTGTCTTCTCCAGCAGACTGCAGCATCAGTCATCCCCCATCTCTCTCAAATCTTTCAACTCTCTTCCCTTTCTACCAGATTGCCACATTTCTGTTGAAGGCAGTGTTTTTCCTTCAGTGCTCCCTCACCCCACGTATCCATTCACTTGCCACCACCTCTTGCAGTAGTTGTCATAATATTTTCTAGTTTTTCTGCCTCAGGCCCCTCCCTGTTCCAATCTGTCCTCCTCCCCACAGCTGCCCAAGTGATTTTCAAGTGCAATTCTGCTCCCTCCTATTACTTCTGAAATGCTATATAAACTCTTCTGTTTGACCTTTAACAAACTGACCTTTAATAACCTTATCTATATGGCTGGTCTGCTTGAACATCACTCCATTTCTCACACTCCATAGTATCTCTCCCAGTTGAATATTAGCATTTGAATGTAGGGATTGCTTCACTTTTTGTATTTGTATGCCCAAAGCCTAACATTGTGCCTGGCACATAGTAGGTGCATGTTAGACATCCGCATGCTTGCTCCATAACAGTTTGCTATTCTCCCTCTTATATATTCGGACATCAGTACAGGGTGAGAATCAAACAACTTGGTCATTCCTGAAAATTTTTAGAATAACTTGACTTTCAAAGTAACATACCCTGGTTTTAGCTTCATAAAAATTTCAAGAAAGCGTGAATATTTTTGAGAGAATGCAAGCTGAGTTTGTTGTGGGATTCTGACAGCCACTTCACCAATGAGTAGTGTTTACATTTATAACTTCGGGATCTGTAATAGGGGAAAAACCTTTATTTTTTAAAAAAAAAACACAAACCTTGATTAAATTTCATGTACTTGGAAAGAGGGCAGACAATTTTGGAAATCCCTTCATTTCAAATCATACCACATAGCATGCACCATATTTAGTTATAAGTTTGTGCCCTTCTTTCTGGGGCAGACAGATGATGACATGGATGGTGTGCTGGAAGAGTTGGCTACCTCATTACAGGTATGTATCTTAAAAAGATGATTGATAAAGAAAATTAGAACCAGTGCCAATTAATGGTAAGCCTAAGCATCTAGTGAGAATTGCAGAGGTTACAGCATTCAGTTCTGTTTAATTCAACACATTTATCAACTGCCAGGCATGGAGGATACAAAGATAGAAACAAAAGCAGTTCCTGCCCTCAAAGAGCTTAAATATTCTACTAAAGGACATAAAGTCTACAGAGGGAATATAAGAGAGAAGCACTATCAGTTGAGAGCAAAACTTGTATGTGGGAGGTGACATCTGAACTTGATCCTTGAAGGAAAATAAGTTTTATGAGAGGTAAGGTAAGGAAGAATTGTGTTCTGGGCATGTGATGTAATGTGCAAAGCTACGGAGATAGGAGATGAAATGTTGATTTGGGGAAATATCTGGTAGGCTAGGCTAGCAGAAAATATGACTGCATGAAGGAGGAATAAAATGTCTGGAAATACAAGCTGAAGCCAGATTGTGGAGAGTGCTCAAGGTTGTGTGTAGAGAAAATGTGGAGTCACTGACTATCTTGAGTAGAAGATTGATGTTGTCAAACCTGTGCCTTCACATGATCCTTTTAGCAGCTGTTTTGAGAATATATTGGAGAATGGAGAGACTATTAGGAGGGGCAGAAAGTTTTCACAGTAGTCTAGGTAAGAGATTGTAAGGACCAGATAGGATAGGTAGAAGCAAGAATAGGTAGAAGCAAGTGTACATAGAATTGGCAAGATTTAGTATCTGCTTTTAGGCTTAAGACCCTTGGGGAAATTATTAGCAACTGGAAATGGTCATTTCGTTTGTTAAAGAGAATTTTGCAAAGTGAAGTCGTCATCATCACAGTCTTGATTCTTGGCTTTAATCTAAAGAGATAGAATTCACTCTTAAACCTAAATGAAACGGTAGATTTTATTGTTTTAATCACATCACAGCTCAGTTTTCAGTTAGTTAAAGTGGAAGAAGTAACACAGTTAATACTTTACTACTTGTGATTAAAAAGCAATCGTTGACCTCTCAGAAGAAAAGTAATTATTATATTCTCGTTACCTGAAAAAGAGAAATCACTTAACCTTTGTCTCTGCCTTCTGGTTTTCTGACAATGAATAATCTTTCATTAACAGATCCAAAAAAACTAAATCATGCACCTGTGTCAGCGATGACTCAATCTGCTCAGCCTCTTCCTCGTCCATTACAACCCTTGCAACCTGTCCCTTTACAGCAGGCTGGGGTGCCAACCAGTGGACCATCCCAAACGACCATACACCTACTACCTACAGGTATTATATGCTTAATATGCTAAATTTTAGTTAGATGAAATAAAATTGGGTTGTGGTTTTTTTTGTTTGTTTTTAGGGAATTTGAAGTCACCTTGGAGAGGGATGTGACCTATGAGGAATAAATAGAAAGTTGAAAAGAATGAGGTAGTCAGTACTACATTTGATTAATATCTATCTTTTGGGTGGTAAAAGAGCTTCAATTCACAATAATTGCACAAATCTGCTTGAACCAAGCACCTCGTTCTCATAGTTAAAGGTAAAGGTAACTAACAGAATTGTGTGCATGGCCCCCTAAATCTCCACATTTTCATTTTTTTGCTGGTAACTTAATGAATCAAAAGTAGGTTCTCTGCCAAACAGGTCTGAAGAAGTTCTAGTTATAACTAGAAGATGCCAGATAATTAAAAAAGAAAGTTTATGTGAATATGCAATCTACTATCGACATGTTAAACTGTTCTTGATGCTTTACTTTTCCCAGAGGAGGTATTCACTAATGCTAAACACACGCCATCTCAAGAAACCTTTAACTCAATCCAGGATTTTGAGATCTTTACCTGCTTCCCCAGAACTGAATGAAAGCCAGACAAGAAGGGAGCATTTCCTTTTGTGATCCTGCTGCAAGACATGAGAATTTTTTTGAGTTTTTATCAGCTTCAATATCTTTTGTTTAACATTACCTTCATTTCCAAATATATCTTCCCTATTCTCCCCTGAAAACCAGAAATAAAGAAAAAGAATAAAGAAAGAATAAAAAAACACTTAAGTAAAACTAAACAATGTATCAAATAAATATGACTGTGTATTGTTTTTGATACCCATAGTCCCTCAGCTCTGCAAGTAAGGAAGGGAGGTTCATTTTCTATAGGTTTACTTTCATTTGTGGTCATAGCACCAAGACATAGAATGTAACTTTTAAAGCAGTTTCTGCTGCTACATATTTGATTACAAATGAAATGACTTCCAACCCTCTTCCAATCCAGTATTGTCACAATTCACTGGACCGTAACATTAATTTGTGAAATTGTGAATATGATAATACATACTAAATTACTTAATGAAAAATCAATCAACTATTAGTTATTCCTGACACTTCTGAGTTGTCAAGTTTTTATGAAATAAGCTATATTTAATGGATGTATTTACTTTCGTCAGGCTAAGAGAATGACCTCTTAAATTCATTTGTATCGCAGTGTTTTTGTTTTGCATTTACGTGCTGCAATATGTTTAAATGGTATAATAGTTATTCACCCATGACTGAGGGCAAGGACCTTGTACTTGTTACATTTACATCTCTTCTTTTGCCACCACAGAGCTTTACCAAAACAATAGGTCCCTGCTATAAGTAAGTGCTTTATGTAACAGGTTCTGCTGAAATAATGAAAATTCTGAGGTTTCTTGTTAATTGCTTTCCTTTTTGTTATCTGTCAGTTTTTATTGAATGTAATTAAGCTTTTTTTCCTGCTTTTTTATTTCCTCTTTTGCTATTAGTGTTACTGATAATCAGGGAACAACACAGTGAAGAGGTGGAAGAAAGAGGGAGGATATTAGTGAGAATAAAAGACTCCACAGAACTGTCATTGAAAGTGTAAAATGGAGAAGAATCAGTAAAGGGAGGGAAAGAAGGTTGTAGTTGCTTAGGCTTTGGGACAAAAAAATCTACTTGTTCAAAATAAAAGGTAAATTAGGATAGCAAAGAGAAAAGAATTCAATCATATTTTTTTTATAAACTTGGTTAGTTTATAAAAAGATGAAGACTTACAGTTATTGAATCTTTGATGAAGAGCTCATAGCGTAGCTGTAACAAGGTGGGGAATGAACCCTCACGGATCCTCCTTCTGATAAGAGTTATTCGTGCAACTCTTGAATGGGGGTTGGTATTGCTTTTATTTTTTCAAGTATTGAAGCTCTTTCCCTGCTCCCTTTACATTATCCTGCTTTTACTTCTTCCAAAATGGAAAATAGCGAAGATACTTACCTTGAAATTTCTCTGTGACCTTATATATAACCCAGCAGCATAAGATATAGTATAAAGGTATTTTATGAATTTTGTTTAGCTTGGACACTCTTTCATTATGTGCCTTGTTTAAGTATTTGACATGTATCATATTTATCTGTGCTCTCATTTTAATGCTGTTAAGTTAGTTTTCATACCAAGAATGTTGGCTTTTATTCTGTTTGTACAACATAAAAAAAAGTTGTCTTCATTTAATAGTAAAACCTTTATTTTTGGTTTGTTTCATGCTTGTTAATGTCTTTTTCCATTTCCCATCAGCTCCAACCACCGTGAATGTAACACATAGGCCAGTGACTCAAGCTACTACAAGACTCCCTGTTCCAAGAGTTCCTACTAATCACCAAGTGGTTTATACCACTCTTCCTGCACCACCAGCCCAAGCTCCAGTAAGAGGAGCAGTTTTACAAAACTCTACTGTACCTATACGACAGGTCAACCCTCCAAACGGTAAGGAGTACTGTTTAAAATAGTTACAAATACTTAATCGATGTTTGGGAAAGAATACCATATTTAGGAATGAAACAAAAAAAAAATTGCCTCCAGTTTTATTTTTAAAGACCAATAAAATTGCATTTCATAAAAAATTTTTTAAATTAAACTACAGGAAATTTTTTTTTTACATTATTTGAGTGCTTCTCTTTCACTCAGTTTGGAGGTAACTGATTTGTGATATGTTAATTCAACCACAAAACTAAAATTTAAGTGTCCATTCTTTATCCTAAAAATATACTTGTTCATACCTGATTCTACAGTCAGAGATCATTCTTGCTAAAGGTACGTATCTTTTCTTTCTACACATTCAGAAAAGAAGATGCTTTTCTGAAAGTGGGGGGGTAGTTTCTGATAAGATGTGGGAGTTTCAGGAGAGGAATAGTAAATGAAAAGGAAGGAGATATAGAAAAAGATATCTCAGATTCCCTGAGCAAAAGTTTGGGATTGCTTCATGAGGTTAGGCTTTTTTGAATTAAATATTAAAGAAATGTTCCTTACACTTTTCATTTCTTCCTTTCCTTTTCTCCATATTTTTGTTTTCCACCAGATAGAAAATGAAGGGCCATGTGTTTCTGATTCATTGATGAGACGTTTTAGGATTAAAACTTTGTTTTAGAAACAAACAATCATAGAACCTCAGATTGAGAAGGACTTCATAGACCATCTAGCCAAATTCATACCTGAACAAGAATCCATCCTCTCTATAACATTCTTGACTGCGTTTGTTAAAAGACTTCCTAATAAAGTCTGGTCTGTTTTTTAGATCACTCTGTTAGTAAGTTTTTTCTTAGTGTTATGCCCCTTTACAACTTCTGCCCATCTCTCCTAGATCCATTCTTTGGCCATCTGGTGAACAAATCTAATCCATCTTTCATGTGCCAGCACTTCAGATACTTGAAGACAACTCTTATGTCTTCTCCTAAATCTTCTGCTCTCCTGTCCACATATGGCTTGAACCTGAGTCTTTTCACCATCCAGATTTCCTTCCTTTGGGTGCTCTATACATTTATAACTAATTAAAGTTCTTTGTCAAGTGGGGTGTACAAAACTAAACACACTACTTAAGGTAAACTCAGACCAGAGCACAACAGTATACTTATCTGCTTAGTCTTGGCTACTTTTCCTCTCTCGGGGCAGCTAGGTGGTGCAGTGGATAGAGCACCAGTGAAGGAGTCAGGAGGACCTGCGTTCAAATCTCACCTCAGACACTTGACACTCACTAGCTGTGTGACCTTGGGCAAGTCACTTAACCCCAATTGCCTCATCCTGGGTCATCTCCAGTCATCCTGATGAATATCTGGTCACTGGATTCAGATGGCTCTGGAGGAGAAGTGAGGCTGGTGACCTGCACAGCCCTCCCTCACTCAAAACAAAGTCAAGCGCAAGTCATGTCATCATTTCTTTGATAGCATAGTCTTCTTCTGCAATGAAGGAGGAACACATACACTTTTCCTCTCTTAATGGAGCCCAAGATTACATTACCATGGCTGCCATATCACACTATTCACTTGAGATTGGGGATCTAATAAACCCTAAGGACAAATCTTTTTCTAAGTATACCTTTCCAGTCTTGTATTTGTACAGCTAATTTTTAAAATTCAAGCTTGAGTCTACATTTAATACTTAGGAAGTTTAATTTAATTTGTTCTTACATCCTTTTGGGTCTTTACTTTGTAAAAGTGTATTTACTATTCCTCACAGCTTTATGTCATCTGAAAATTTAAGATACATGCCACAGATCCTTTATCCAGGTGCAGTGTTTTACAGCTGGTTCAAAAAAAAATCAACTCACAAAATGAGAAGCTAGGTAGCAAACCACCCAAAAAGATTTGAGACTTTTAATGGACTCGGTATTCAGTCAGATATCCAATGTGACTCAGATGTGTGATATGACATCCAGGAAAGTTTGTGTGCTCTTTGACCACATTAAGAGAAGTATAGTGCCCAGGACTAGGGAGATGATAATCCTGCTCTCCTTTGCCCTGGTCACACTCTACGTATAGCAGGACTTAACCATTTTTATGTTATGGACCCCTTTGATAGTATGGTGAATTTCACAGATCTCAGGTTAAGAATCTCACTTGAAGTGTTATGAGAGCTAGAGATTTGTTCAGTTGTTCAGTCGCGTCTTACTCCTGTGTGACCTCATGGACTATAGCATGCTAGGCCTTTCTGTCCTTCACTATTTCTTGAGGTCTGTCCCAAGCTCATGTTCATTGTTTCCAAGATATTGTCTGTCCATCTCATCCTCTGCCATCCCCTTTCCCCTTCTCAACATCAGGATCGTTTCTAATGAATCCTGTCTTCTTATTATGTGGCCAAAGTACTTAAGCTTCAGCTTCACTATTTGACCTTCTAGTGAATAGCCTGAATTAATTTCTTTAAGTATTGACTGATTTGATTTGATCTCCTTGATGTCCAACGGACTCTCAAAAGTTTTCTCCAGCAACTATAATTTGAAAGCATCAGTTCTATGGCACTTAGCTTTCTTTATAGTCCAACTCTTGCCATACATTGCTACTGGAGACACCATAACTTTGACTAGTGTGGCCCTTTGTCAGCAAAAGTGATGTCTCTGTTTTTTAGTATGCTGTCCAAATTTGCTTTCCTTCCTAGGAGTGTCTTTTAATTTTATGGCTGCAGTTACTGTCTGCAAAGATCTTTGAGTTCAAACATATAAAATCTGATACTGCTGTCATTTTCTCCCTCCACTTCCCAAAAAAAGTGATGGTTGCCAAGATCTTAGTTTTTTTTGATGTTAAGCTTCAAGCCAGCTTTTATACTCTCCTCTTTACCCTCATCAAGGTTTCATAATTGTTCTTTACTTTCTGCCATCAGAGTAGTATCATCTCCGTATCTGAGATTGATGATATTTCTCCAGGCAATCTTACTTCTGGCTTTTGATTCATCCAGCCTGGCATTTGCATGGATGTACTCTGTGTATAAGTTATGAGGTAACAGTATACACTCCTTTTCCAGTCTTAAACCAATCAATTGTTCCATGTTTAGTTCTTACTGTTGCTTCTTGGTCTGCATATAGATTCCTCAGGAGACAAGTAGGATGATCTGGGCACTTCATTTAGTCAGTTCACCTTTCTGAGCTTTTCCTTAACCTGTGAAATGAGGAAATTGGAGTTGGTGGTCTCTAAGGCTCCTTCTGGCTCTAAATATTTTAGCTGTAAGTAATTTGAAAAGCTGTCACATGGAAAAGGAATTGGATTAGTTCTTGGCCCCCGAGGGCAAAACTTAAGTAGAGAGGGCTAGAAGTTGCAAGAAGACAGGTTTAAGCTTGATGTGAGAAAAAATAGTGGAGCTATCCAGAAATGAAGTGGACTACTTTATAAGGTCATGCCTTCCCTCTCACTACAGGTTTTTAAATAAAAGTTGGACGAACACTAGTAAGATATGATGTAGAAGGACTCTTTTTCAAGTATAAGTTTAACTACAAGGACTCTGAAGTTCGTTTTAACTCTCAAGAGTCTGTAAACATGTAAGGAATCAAAGCATTCTCAGGCTCATTCTTTTGTCTGATTTTTAAAAAATATTTGATGAATGAAATTTAACATGATTCACTGGCTTCACATTTATTAAATTATTTAATCAAAGTTCCACTGAAATTAGAATAGATTGGTGATGATGCACTTTTTCTTTCTTTTGGTAGGGGTCACAGTGCGAGTGCCTCAAGCAGCTACATACGTTGTAAATAATGGACTAACCCTTGGATCAGCAGGACCCCAGCTAACAGTGCATCACCGACCCCCACAGGTGCATCCTGTAAGTAATTTTTTGGCATTATTAGACTATTAACTATACAAATGATAAGTTTAGCTGTACAAAGTATTTGTTTTAGACATTGTTGTATTGAAGCATATATGAAGAAAGAAGCATAGTGTGCCTCACATCTAGTTGTAACTTATTATGGAATTTTTTTTTCCAGTGTGTATTGTACTGTGTAGATCATAGAGACTAATTTTGATCATTTGACTTTACTGTGTGAGAAGAAAATTCAATCAGTGGTGAAGATGAAATACTTTGAGTGACACAAAGAAGTTTAAGATTCTGTAGGATTCCAGTCTCATCTTCTACCCACAAACCCTAAGGATTGAATTATGCCTTGAAGGGTTTTGTTTTGTTTTTTTAATGACACTGAACTGAATTTGGTTCTTCATTGATTACTTTAGAGAGTGCAGAAGAAAGCCATTTTTTTCTTTCGCACTTGTCCTATTGTTTGGAACAGTACATGATTCCTCTTTAGTTTTTGATAGTTTGTTTATATTTAAAGAATTTACTATTATATGCTATTTAGAGAATTTACTACTAATACTATATACTGGGTAGCAAGGGGAAGAGTTGAACAGTTACATTGAAGTAGTAAATAAGAGTTTATCAGGCAATTATTAAATGCCTACTATATGCCAGGCATTATGCTAGGCGCTAGGGACATGAACACAAATAATAGAATGATCTGTTCACAATGAACTTACATTCTGTATGAGAGAAAAGTACCTATTTTAAGTATATTCAGAGTAAATATAAAGAGAATAAATGCAAGGCGGTTAGGAGGGAGGGAGAACACTACTAGCAGAAGGGAGGATGAGGAAAGGCTTCAGGTAGAAGTTGACATTTGAGCTATGTTTTAAATGAAGAGAAGGGTTCTTTGAAGAGAGAGTATGTCCCTTTCATGGGGTTGGGGAGGAATTTGGCCAATGCAGAGGTCTAAAGACAGATGGAGTCCTATGTGTGAAGCTGTACCTTAGCATGTGAGAAGAAAAAGAATGAAGAATGATATTAAAAGATAGACTAGGGCTGGGTTGAGAAGAGCTTGATTTTGTATTTGATCTTAGAGGCAACAGGGAACTACTAGAGTTTATGGAGCAGGGGAGCGACTTGTTCAGATTCTGGGCTTAAGGAAAATCACATTGATAGTTGTGTGGAATATTAACAAGGGTTGGAGAGAGATGTAAGAAAGGTAGACCAGTTAGGAGGCTCTTGCGGTAAGCTAGCCAAGAGGTAACTAAGGCTTGAACTAATTTCAACTGTGAGAGATGTTTCGGCAATTGAGTGGATATGTGGGGTGAGGGAGAATGAGGAATTAAGATGGTATCTAGGTTAATAACCTTGGGGACTGGAAGAATGATGGTGCCTTTAACAGGAAATAGGAAAATTGAGGAGAGTAGAGCATTTAGAAGGAAAGATCTGTGAGTCATTGCATGAAGATCATAATTAAACCCAGTAGAGCTGATGAGTAATTATGTGTGTGTGTATGCATATATATATATATATATATGTATATATATATATATATGATAAATTATAGCTAATCATCAAAGGGAAGGTACTAGCATTAAGTGCGATCAGAAAAAGCTTCTTACAGAAGATGAAATTTTAGTGGGACTTGAAGAATTCCGGGCATTGGGATATAATCAGGGAAAATTCCCAGTCAGGATATGGAGTGCCTTGGGCAAGAAATAGAAAGTATCATTGGGTAGTAGACTTCATGGAGATGAGTAAGGTTTAGAAAGACTGAAAAGGGAATGAGGAGCAAGATTATGAAGGCCTTTAAAAATCAGAGCATTTTCTATTTGATCCTTGAAGTGATAGAAAGCCACTGGAGTTTGTGGAGTACGGAACAGGGGAAGGAATAGTGACATTGGTCAGAGCAGTACTTTGTAGGAAGATCACTTTGACAGTTGAATGAACTGTGGTGGGGAGAGATTTGAGACTGGCAGCCCCACCAGCAGACTATTGCAGTAATCTAGGCATGAGGTGATGAGGGCTGGCACCAGGGTGGTAGCAGTGTCAGAGGAGAGAAAGAGTTGTTTATGAGAGATCTTAGAAGGGCAAAATTGATAAGACTTGACAACTGATAGTGAAGATTTTTTTTAGGGATGGAGGTGACTTGGGCATGTTTGAAGGCAATAGATAAGGAACCAGTAGACAGGGGGTAGTTAGAAATTACAAAGAGAGAAGATAAGAGGATTGAGGTTTCTGCCTGCAGGAGAAAATAAGAAAGAATGGGATTAAGTACCTACATAGAGAGATTGACATTGGCAAGAAGGGCTACCTCATTGCCTGAGACGGGTAAAGGAGAAGAGAATGAGGGATGATTTCAGAGGGTTTGGGGATGAAAGAAAGAGAAGGTGAGGAGTTCACACAGAATAGCCTTAGTATGCTCAGTAAATTAAGAGGTGAGATCCTCAGCTAAGAGACAGCAGGGAAAAGGAATGTGTAGGAAGCTGTAGGAGAGAAGAGACTGTGGAAAAGACTTCCCCTACTGCTTTGAAGACCGTGCTGAACTTGGATAACATGATTTTATAATTATCCAATTAGCAAAATTGTGTGCCCACTTCCATCTCTGTTTTATAGAATTTTTGAATCTAAGAATGATTTCTGATCCTACATATGTCCCTACTTACAGAAATTATATCTTATTCTCCTTAATTCCTTCATCATTCCTACATGGCATGGTGGTGTGAAATCTACGCTCTGTGGAGCTGTACTCTAAATTCAAAGATCCTAGGTATAAATCCCACCTCTTACTTCTCATTTTGCAGATGAAAAAATTGCAGCCTGGGGAGATGAGTGAATTGTTGAAGGTCACTTGTAAGTGTTAGAGGTGGAATCTGAACCTAGGATCTTTGATTCTAGAGTAGGGCTCCACAGGTAATTTCAAATCATCTATGCACTTTGATGGGGGAAAAAAATCTTTATTTCATTACAGTTATTTTCCTTTGTCATGATTCCTATGTATTTAATTTTATGCGTTTGAAAACATTATCCTAATAAGGGATCCATAAGTTCCACTTGGACCTGCCAAAGTGGTTCATGTCACAAAAGCATCATCTAGACATCTTTCCACTGCATAATGCTACCTATAAGAAACAGTATTTCAGGAAAAAGGAATGAGAGATGCCAAAGACTTGTTGAGACTCCACAGAAATCTCATGCCTTTATGTCATGAAAACATCTCAGTCCTTAACTATTTAATGATTCATTTTAGCAATAAGAAATGGACATCAGAAATGACTTCAATACTGATGATAACATTTTTACGTAATAATTTAGCTGTTATAAATCTTTACTCCAACAGGAATCCCCAAAGGACCCTAATCAGCAAACATTTGACTTACTTTTCCAGGAAGAGAGAGATTGTGATCAAAAGCAATATAAACAGAAACATTGGAGGGTAAAGCCAGTTTTAAAAAGCTTGGCAAGAGACTCAGCTAAGTCACCCCCAAAGCATTAGAGGATGGAAATGGAAAAACTCCTGATTAGAAGAAAAATGGGAAAAGTTCTATAGAGATTTACCATTAGCAACCTTTTTTTACCATGAAAGGTAGTGGGACTGTTATACTTGGATCCTAATACCACAGTCCTGGATATGCTTTTAGAAGAGGCAAAAATGACACTCAAAAGAATATAGATAGAGCACCTCATTGTGCTTATTATTTGTTGATCAAGCATTGTATTCATTAGAGCAAAATGCTTCCTCAGAGATTCTTTTCTAATAAGATGCCTCTCATCCACACATCAAAATAATCAAATATTCCTAAAAATCAAGATAGAACCATGTTCAAGAGCTACGATTATAAAGATTATACAAGTCATAAAACAGGGACATGTATGCTTACTGGAGGAGTTCACTGTTGAGATGAAAGAGATTCAGTACAAAGTTCAAGTTGAAGAGGGTTTCTCTGTGTTTGGTCAGATCTTCTAGTTGGTCGAGTTGTGAATGAAAATGTACTGGTTGTATCAAGTCCCTGAATGTCACAGAGACCCATAGGAGAAATTTTTAACCACTCAAGAGTGATAAGAGCCTGACCATCCATACAGGAAAGACTTAAGTGATTAAGGAATTTTTGTTGCTCAGATGATGGTATGCATTTGGAAGGAAAACATTGGTTGTCTATTGGTATGTATGTCTGAGATAGACGTGACAGAGGGATGAGGAATTGGACACACAGTTGACCAGAAAGAAAAGAACAGATGGATTGCCTTTGGCAAATTGCTCCATGGAAACAGAAGTCCATCTTTTTGTGATACTTACATCCTAACAGTGACTAGGCTGTAGAATATAATTGATGAGAAACCTCAAAGGAACAGGAATAAAAGTTGTTACTGAGGAAACGTGTAATAGGGAAAAAGAAAAGATAGGTCATGTGGGCAAGGGTGAGAGGTAAGGTGCAGAGTGTTCTCCTGATAGCTTTGCAGTGTCAGGAAAAAGCAGGAAAGGCCATAAGCATGTTGGGTGAACCTTCTGTTTCAGATTTATGGAAAGATATGGACAGTAATTTCACAGGAAAGCCAAACTTGCGTTGTGATCTACATTGTTTGAGAGAATTCCAAAACTAATGGGATCAGAGGTCCAATAGAAAGCTAAAGACTTGAAATCTCCAGTTTTTTAAAATATTGGACTACTAGCGATATTAAATATCATTGTAATCAAATTCATAAATTATCTTAATTTTTGAGTCATTTCCATTAAATGGCCATCAGTTTTCTCTACCCATTTATTTTCATTCTTTATCCTCTGTAATAATTATGTACTCAGTTCTTCCGGTTTTAAAAAAAAATTTTTTTTTCATTATCTTTTCCTATTTCCCTTTCTGCTTCATACTTGTTAATTGTCTTAGTATCATAGCATTCTATATCCATTCATTTTTAAAACAAGGAAATTTTGCCTCAGTGTTTTCTAAGAATTTCCAGCAGTATGTCTCTCATTGTCTACAACAATGAACAAATTAGAATATCTGTAAGATAGTTGAGACAATTAGACGTTCCTACTGGTGGCAGCAGTAATATTGGGCATAGAATTGTGGACTAGGACCCTCAAATTTTAGAAGTTTAGAGGTACTCGTAAGAATTCAGTGATTTAAAATTGTTAATCATGAAAGAAGGCCACCAGTATTTTGAGAGATGAAATGGCTGCGTCTTGAAAAACAACAAAAATAAATTTAAATAATTCAGGGGACAATAGAAATATACATTAGGAATAAGTAGGCTGTAAGTTATCAGTGATGTTGTTTATAATCAGTATATACTGATAGACTAATCAAGTATATTTATGACTTGAAAGAGATATTGCTGGTCTTTAAATTAGAATGATAAAAGAAAGATAGATACCCAAAATGGTATGCTAGTATCCTTGACATGAAAAACAGAAAAGCTTCCAGCTTATTGGGTAGACAGGGAGTTGATATCATAAAGGATTGTAAGGTTCAGGGAGAGGGATTGTGATCTGTGTTAGTGACGGGAATAGCAATGCTGTTGTTTTAAGTAATTCAGAATATCAGAATAAGGTATACTTGTATTGAAGTGTGTGACATAATTAGTTTACTCATTTGTTAAATGAGTAAGTTTGTAGGATCAAAGATTAGAGCTGGAAGGGTGGGCCCTCAAATCTGTCTAGTCCAACGTCCTTGTTTTACAAATTAGCATCTTGAAACCCAGTGATGTTAAGTGACTTGCCTAAGATCACTATTGTGTCAGAAGCAGTATTTTAACCCAGATCTGACTCTAGAGTGAGTGTTCTTTCTACTGTAATAATGCTGCTTCTAAGGTGAGACCAGATAGAACATGTCTGACTAGTTGATTACTAAGCACCATTCCAACTCTGAAAGTATGAACCTGAGTCTTTTCTTTGATTATTGCAACTCTAATCTTGTCTCCTACTTTCTTTTGTGTTTTAGGAGCCATCTCGCCCTGTGCACCCAGCACCCCTACCAGAAGCCCCTCAGCCACAACGTCTGCCCCCAGAAGCTGCCAGTACCTCTCTTCCTCAGAAGCCACACTTGAAATTAGCTCGAGTACAAAGCCAGAATGGCATTGTGCTGTCATGGAGTGTCCTGGAAGTGGACCGTAGCTGTGCCAGCGTAGATAGTTACCACCTCTATGCTTACCATGAGGATCCCAGTGCCACAATGCCATCACAGTGGAAGAAAATTGGGGAGGTAAAAGCACTTCCTCTGCCTATGGCATGTACTCTTACTCAGTTTGTATCTGGCAGCAAATACTACTTTGCTGTCCGAGCCAAGGACATTTATGGACGTTTTGGACCTTTCTGTGATCCCCAGTCAACGGATGTGATCTCTTCCCAGAGCAGTTAAACACTCAGAGCCTTTACATCTTATCTCTCTTTTAAGAATTTCATGGGTTTTTTTTTTTTTGGTTTTTTTTTTTAATCTTGTGCATGATATTCACTGTAAAATCCACATTCTGCAAGATTTTTTGGACAGATGTGTGTAATACACTACATACATTTATATCCAGAAGTAAAATAAACTCTCAGTCCACAATGCAAGAACTATTTTCCTGGACATTTCAAGCTTCAGGATTTTGAAATATAAATGTGCACCTTCCTTTTAGTGTTGAGAGTTGGGGGACATTTTATGTGTGTGAGTATGAGAGAATGTGCGTGTGTGTATATATGTGTATGTGTGTGCGTGTATATTTCCTGTTTGTTTATTTGATTCATTACAGCAGTTTCTCCTCTTTACATCCTCAAATTTACCTCTGTTCCAGTATAGAGTGTAAAGGTCATGGAGGAAATAGCATGAACAGTTAGGATTTTGCTTCTTAATGAGGGTGGGTTCATACTTTGCACTACACAACTGAAGCTAAACATAACCCAAAGAAACAATCAAACAAAAAGCACACGCGAACTAATTTTCCAGTAGACTAATTGAAACATAGATTTCTTCATATTTTTCTTACGTTGGGTCCCTTTCCTAGTCTCTGCTAAAGATTTGACAGGGGAAAGAAAAAACCATCTTTTTCTGAACTACTCATTGTCTGCACTAAGAATATGTTCTCAAAATGCAAACGTTAATTAAGGAAGAGGATGTTATTTCTGGTCAGTTTTAGTGAAGAACATAGTAAAGATAAAGAGACTCTCCTGCTTGAATCTGAGAACATGTTCTCTAGGCCATTTAATAATCTGCTTAACTAACAAAGCCCCTATGCCCTCCCCTTCTCTTCTACTACTTATTTTGAATTTATTTTGTGCCTTATAGTTTAATTGTGAAAACAAACATGGCCATATCTTCATTGCTGTTTACTTTTTTCCCTTTGAAATTTTCATTTTATATCTTCATTATCCCCAGAACTTCAAAAGATTTTTTTTTTCTATGAGAAGGTTTTGGGGTTAGGGGAAACAAAACCTTAGGCTCTTTTATGATTCTTACCCCATGGTATCATTAGATCTACTCAAAATTCATGAATAAATTATCTGTCTTCCCTCTCCCTCCTTATAAAATATCCAGAATTTTGATTGTTACTACAAGTTTAGCTGACTGCATGCAGTGTGTGGACTGAAATTTTACCAGGTTTTATTTTAAAAGCATCATCCTTCAGACATCTTTTGGCATCAATATTGCCTACTTGCAACAATGATTAACAAGGCAGTTCTAGCTTACCATTACCATAAATTTTTAATGTTCTCTTAGTTTTAGAGTAGCAAAATCATTTCCAATAACTAAGACCCAAGGCAAAGTTAGCTTTATAAATTTGTTAAACTTACTGTCTCAATGGTTTGGAGCAACCCATGCGCTATTTTAAAATAAATCAAGTGGAGAATGGTTCACATCTTTTGTCACATCATTCTTGTTGACCTGTTCTAAGCAGTCATGCAAATAAAGACTTTTTTATCTTTTGATGGTGCCAAGGTAAGAATTAGACCTGCCCTCATAAAATTTTACATACACTTTGGTCAGAATTAAAGGTGTATCTTTCTGTGTTGTTTTATTTAGCATACTTTATTTAAACTCCTGGAAATCATAATTTAGCTCCAAGGAATTCAGCCTTAGATCATGATTTTTTTTCTTTTTTTAAAATATTAACCATATTGGTATTCGACAGGTATTGGGAGTAGATATGTTGGGTGGGGATGGGAGGGTTGGAATAAGTTGAAAGAGGTAGGAGAGGGTTATAAAAGACTTATGAAGTCTGTGAAATGACTTTCTAAATTTGCTGTGTTGGTGGCTTTATTCCTGCCATCTCGTTTTCAAAAATCTAATTCTGAAATTTATTACTTTTCTTAAAGCATAGGAGGGAGCTAACTTTTCTCTCCTCCTGTCCTTTTTTTTTTTTTATCTTTGATGGTTTGTAGTTGCGCCTGTAAGGAATTTATCTTCTGAGAGAGTTCACACTTCAGATTGATGTAATCTGTTAGTGTAGACATTTTAGGCTTGGTGCTGAACAAAGCCTTTCTGACTACTGATTGCCAATAATGCAATGCTCTGATGCCTTCCTTTCACTTTCAAGGAATAAGACTAAAGAGAATTAGGGTTGTAATAAAGCCAATTGGTTCTTTTATGAGCCAGTTCTTGCCAACTATGGGCCTTGTCATTCTAGAGCATTTTTTAAGTGCAACACTAAGGCAGTTGCCAATGTCACACCACAGAACATTAGAAATTTCATTTGGAAGAGATGTGCTATTTTATATATGTACATATACATATACATATTTCTACATGTACATATAAAAAATTTTAACAATCAAAAAGTTGCTTATGTTTTCATGATGATTCCTGACTACAGTATGCCCATCTTTGACAATGTTCTTTATTGGCGTTTTTAATGTTTATGTGACGCTCACCTATATGATGACTTTGCTAGAAAAAATACATTGCCTAGAGTGATCAGTATGACTTTACATTCATTAGCACTAATGTTTATGACAAAAGCCTTCCTAGTACAATGACATGGAAGTCAGGTAGCAAAGCCAAGCAAGTGAAATGGATTTCCTTATTTAGCCTGTTTTCCCATTGTGTCTTTTGTCAGAGGAAAACAATTGGAAATCTCAAATAGTAATCCTGAAAATTACCCTGTAAAATTTTGTTTCTCTTAATAAAATAGGGCAAAAATAATACTCTGAGCTTTTTCTTGTTCCCAACAGTGGAAGGACGTTGCAAAGAGAATTGCAATCACTTGGTGACGGCAAATTATGGACTTGTAGTCCTCATGTAGAACAATATTCAGTAGGTGTGATTTTATTGTTTTAGTTATTAATGGCCTGATTACAAGCGTTTAGACATAACCAATGGATTGATAGTACATTTAAGTCTATTAACTGCAGCCATCCCTCACACTAGTACCCCTATGGGGTCTGGAGGCAGCAGCTGATTGAATGTGCAAAAAGGGGTCGAGGCTAAAACTTAAAGCACTTCTTATTCTTGGCTAGTCTCCCTTTGAGAGTTTGGGCTTTTAATGTTACTTTTAGGGAAAAGCTGAGATCACAAATGACTAGAAGTAGCCACTTTGAACATTTCTGCTCTGGTTGAGAGTTACACTCCATGATACCTCTTTACTCCATGGTACCTTTTCACAGAGTATTATAAGCTGGATTTTCACATTATGGGAAAGCAAGCTTGCTACATTTTTAGTATGACAATATCTCCCTAGTGTTGCCCTGTTGGAAATTTTGGGAATTTTAAGAATTTTAACTTGAAATGTAGTAAAAGTTTAGTTGACTTTTGAAGTGACATTGCTGTTTTTTTTTTTATTTTGTACTTTGTCAAATTTAACAGTTCACCCTGTTCTAAGTGTGATTATTCCTTTCAAAAATTTTATTCTTGCCAGTAAATATGTAAATGGAACACGGACTCCACCTATTCATAAATATAACTTTAATCTCCTCCATTTCTTAATATGAAGAATACTGTGATACTTTCCCAAAAACTTGTTTATGGTGGAATTGTGGCAAATAGTTTCCTCTCTGTTGGAAGCTGACTGTTCACTGGGAGTGACCCTTTCTTTTCCTCATTCATTTTTTCCCTTTTTATGATAGCTGGTAATAAGTACCTCTGAAGAAACCTCCTAAACCAAGGAACTTGAGATAATTTGCAATCTTAGGGTACATGTGTCCTTTATGTAAAACTGCTCCAAAAGGGGCTTCATTGTGTTATACAATTTCCTCAATTCTATTAAGTGTTAACTTAGTTTCAGTTTTTAATTTCTGTAATTTATAATGGAAAAGGCAAATTATAGCAAGTCGTACCTACTACCATTTATGTAGTGTTAGTAGTACTGCATGATCTTTATAATGTGCTCATCATCTTTGATCTCTGAAAGTTTTCCAGTACTGTACAAAATTGAAAGAAAAAAAGTAATGACTGTGGTATCCTTCACCTTCTCTGCACACTGTGATCTTTACCCAGAGTTATTGTGAACCTCCAAGTGTTCTCTTCCCAGCTTCCCTTCTCCTTGGGCCATTTCTGTCACTATCCTGTCATTTCTCTTTATGATGCAGATCTGTGTGTGAACCTAATTTTGCTCTGATTCCCAGAATAACCATGTCCCAGTATTAGATAGTTGATTGCAAATAACACTTTTCCTAAAGCAAGCTATGAACCTGCCTTCCTAAGTATTTACATTTAGGAAACTGTAAAGTCTTTTTATCTTTTGGTGGGGTGTGGGGGTAAATACAAGTGTTGGCAACTTAAAGGAGTTCAGATGTGGTTGTTAGTATGACAGCCCTGTTAATCAATACTCATCCCCTTGAGCCAACAGATGGGGAGTCTAAGTGCTACAGAGATGAACTCAAGAACAGGAATGAAATGTTTTGTCTTTTCATTTTCAAATTATTTTGTCATTATCATGTTAAAATCAGTTTCTCCTTGGTTTCTCTTTTGTTGTCTATGTATGTAGGCTGAGTACTCCCTTTTTATATTTAAATGCTATCTGGTTTTAAAGAGTTTTGTTTGTAAATAAAGTTTCTGGGCTACCATCCTACATTTGGGGATCCAGGCTTTAGTAATTTATCAGCCATTTAAAATTTAAATATAAGAATAAATACTTTGTAGGAAACTTGGAGCCTGATTTTTTCTTTTTCTTTTTTGCAGCTGAAGGTGTAAATAATATAAGATAATGTAGGACTTATCCAAAGCCCATTGTAAATTGGGCTACTGCAAGCTGTCCCTATTTTTATTAGGTTTTGGGATTTTTTTGTTTTGTTTTTGTATGTTTGATAGATTAGTGTCTGTACAAGTGTTATCTGTAGTGGGGTTTTGTCCAACAAGCCTGAAATTTATACTTTGAAATAAACTACTGGGTTTTTAACATTGAGTCCTCTGTGATTGGTTTTGGTTGTCCTGGGCCATTGTGTTGCTTCCTTTTTGACGATTTGACAAAATAACACATATAACATACCATAAAAGTGTGAGGCATTACCATAAAATAGTTGTGACCCAAGGTTCTCAAAAGCCACGCCAATGGACTGATCACTTTCTAAGGATCATGTTTGTTTCAGTGCACTGTGCTCTTCCTCCCTTCTTCACTGGTACAAATAGCTTAGTAAGTGCCTTTCATCCACTGCGTAAGTTGATAATTTAAGAACTGATGCCCTATGTCAGCCTTTAAAGAGTAGTTTATAATAAAAAAAAAGACCAAAACAGTACAGACTGACCACCAGAAAGAAACCTAACTGATGACTCACATAATCTCTTGATACATGGGAGTTCTCTTTTATCCAACAATTCATTTGCTAGAAATTTGTTTGTGACAAATAGAATTACTGTCTGAATATCAAATGTGTTTCTAGAAAGTTTGTGTGATTAGACAAATTTTAGTGAATAAGTGACTTTACCTTGATGGATATTTGATCTTGTGTGATTCTTGTTCATGTGTTTGTCTGCGTCTTTGACAGACCATGTATTCTATGTAAGGGAGGGTCTGAGTTCAAATCCCATTAGTTGTATGATCATGGATCTCTGAACCACTCTAAGCCACTTCAGCTTCCTTTTCTGTAGAATGGACTCTCACATACCTTTGCATTTAGCTAATTTGGTTATTATGATAGGATCTCTATCTTGTGATTGATTTCACTTGGTTATGACTAGGATCCAATAACAAGTGAAATGCTTCATCAGCCTTAAAGAGCTTTAGTTTGATTTTCATAAGAGTCCATATCCTAGAACCTTTTCCCTGGTTTCATCCTGTAAGTCAAAGATACCAGTGTGTGGTCCTTTTGTTGTCTCACCCCCTGCTACACGCAATGTGGTACAGTGGAAAGGGCTCTCTCCAAGGTCAAGGGAATGAACTGGATACAAATATTGTCTCAATGTTTACTAACACTGGTAAGACATTTGGCCTCCTCATCTGTGAAATGAGCTGATGCCTTGAAGCCCCAGATCCCTGATCCACCAAACTTCCCTTTCTAGTTACCTACGCCCTCTTAAGTCACATTTCCCATGGAAGTCACACTTGGCAACATGATGCAGTCTACATGAGCCACCTGGCAGCTTTCCACTGATGTTTGGTTTGCTTGGAATTCTGATTATTCCTGGATCATGATGTTCTATGATTTGCATTCGTAGAGCAATATTAGAAAAATATTTGTGTTAAAGAGAGAGGCTTTTGTGACAATGAGCACCTTGTGATTATTACATACTCCATATGATTTTCTAAATGTGATCCAACCTAACCTCAGTTCTGAACCCAGCTCATTGTCAACCTGTTAACACTTGTTAGAGATAAATTTATGCATACAGACACTTATCTAGCGATAGGGACTGGACCTGTGTGTGTGTACTGTGTATACGTACCTTCACACACAGAGACAGATGTGTACGGAAATAGACCTGTGACTCTGCATATGTACTGTGTATAGTATTTATGTCTATATATACACACACATATACATATATACATACATACATGTGTACCACATGCACATTAACGTGTATATCTGGTTTTAATATATTCACATGTATATATGTATATGAACCCATTTACATGATACACTCATTTGTAAATGGATCATTTCAGATCTTGGCTTCATCTCTCATATACTGGCTGTGCATTTCTTCATCCATCCAATGATCTAGGACAGAGGTGTCCCAAACCAAGTTAAAGTGTAATTGACTAATATTTAACAAAAAAAAAACCACAATAGAACATAAACAATCTTAGTAAGTAGTTAACTAACTCAATATGTGCTTGGAAGGATCCTTCCTTATGGTTTAGTAGCCCCTTTTTCTGTTTTGAGTTTGACACCATTGATATAGGCAACTCTCTTAAGAGACTTAATTGCAGAGAAGGTGCTGACTAAGCTGAATTGCTAATTTCCTCTGGGGAGTTCCTTATACCAGCACAGTCATAGGTCCCTAAATCTGTTTTTTTGTAAATAGATACATAATAACAAACCATCCAGAATTAGGTGATGGTCAATATGCTCCTTGACCATTTTTTCCATATAGGTGGTTAAATCCATCTCTTACATTGACACAGATTTATTTTCCTGAGGTGACTATAGCTTGGGAGGATTCTGTTCATTGAGCTAAATGCCATTTGTCAGTAGAACACTTGGAGAACCTCACCATCACTTTTTTTTTTTGATTCTTCAGAGGTAATTTTCTATAACAGCATACCCCCCTATCTTTACACTTCACTCGAATTTAACCATGGTTTACAGTAGAATCTTTATATTGATTACTCCTTTTGTTAGTTGTGTGACTATAAGGATCTGGCCTGGTGTCTGATTTCGTTAATGCTATTCTCAATGCATGGGTAGACCATGAATGTACACAATTTAATGCTCCAGCTATTTCTCTCTGGTTATTCTGAGGTATGAGTTGTTTGAGTGGCAAGAGATGGGCAAAGCTGGCAAAATTCCAAGTCTTTCTACTTGATGCTCAATGTAGATGGTAATTGCCACAGTTAGTGAACAACTGGGCACAAGTCCAAAACAGTTGCTGTGGAACCATCTCTGGGGTAATTGTTCTACAGCCAGCGTCTAGGAAGACATGGGCTTCTAAAAGTAATGAGAGTGAGTATATCTATTTTTCCTTATGAAGAAGATTAATAAGGGTCAGTTCTGCCCTCATCACCTCCATTGACCTAATCTTTGTTCCTATGCTTCCCCTCCCCTTCCTGATTATGTAATCTTTTCATACCTCCACTGACAGCCTCTTTTAATTCCTTGGGGTAGCTAGGTGGTGCAGTGGATAGAGCACCAGTGCAGGAGTCAGGAGGACCTGAGTTCAAATCTCACCTCAGACACTTAACTCACTAGCTGTGTGAACTTGGGCAAGTCACTTAACCCAATTGCCTCATCCTGGGTCATCTCTAGTCATCCTAATGAATATCTGGTCACTGGATTCAAATGGCTCTGGAGGAGAAGTGAGGCTGGTGACCTGCACAGCACTCCCTCACTCAAAGTCAAGTGAAGTCATGTCCTTATTTCTCTGATGGCATGGTCTTCTTCAGTAACGAAGGACAAACACACACACACACACACACACACACACACTTTAATTCCTTACAGCTAGATAGAGAAGGTAGAGTACTGGACTTGGTCAAAACCTGGATTCAAAACCTGGTATACACAGTATATACTGCCTGTGGGATCATTCTGTTTCCTCATCTGTAAATGGGCGTGATAATAGCATATATATATATATATATATATATATATACACATATATATGTATGTATGTATGTATATAAAACGTGCCATAAGAGTGTGAGACATTATCATCAAATAGTTGTGACACAAGGTTCTCAAAAGCCATGCCAATAGAGTAAAAATTCTGGCAGATCCCAACACGTGAAAAAAGTTCCAGATGATCAATAAACATTTCTTAAGCTCCCACCATGTGCCAGGTACCATGCAAAATGCCAAGAGATACTTGCAGACTTATTGAATAAAAGAGGCAAAAGACAGTCTGCACTTAAGCAGCTTACAATCTCACTTGGGAGACAACATGCAGACAAATATATACAAAGCAAACTATATACAGGATAAATAAGGAAATTAGCAGAGGAAAGGCCCCAGAATTAAGAGGGGCTGGGGAAAGCTCTTTATATAAGGTGGAATTTTAGTTGGGACCTAAAGGAAACCAGTGAAGTCAGTAGTCAGAGCATAGAAGGAAGAGCATTCATAGAACACAGCCAGAGAAAATATCCAGAGCTGAGAGATGGAGTGTCTTGTTTGTGGAAAAGTCATGAGACCAATGTCAGTGGATTAAAGGGTGCATGTGAGGGGATTAGGTGTAAGAAGATTGTCACAGCAAGAGGATGCTAGTTTGTGAAGCATTTGGATTTGATCCAGGAGACCATAGGGAGCCACTGGAGTTTATTGAGTAGGGGCTAAGGGTGACATGACCAGACCTGCACTCTAGGAAAATCACTTTAGTGATTAAATGGAGGATGGATTGGAGTGGGAGAAATTGAGACAGGCAGACCCATTTACAGGCTACTGCAAAAGTCCAGATGTGAAGTGAGGAGGGCCTGCCCTAGAGGGGTGGCAACATCAGAGGAGAGAAAGGGTCATATTGAAGAGATGTTGCAAAGGTGAAATCAGCAGACCTTGGCCAAATATTGGTTATGGGGTGAGAGCTCATAAGAATCCTTGTTAATTCCTAGATTGTAAGTCAGGAATTGGGAGGGTGGTGTTTCTCTCTAGAGTAATAGAGAAGAGGGGAAGGTTTAGGGGAAAATATAATGAGTTCTGTTTTGGACATGTTGAGTTTAAGATGTCTACTGAACTCCAGTTTGAGATGTCTAAAAGGCAGTTGGAGATGTGAACCTGGAGATCAGCAGAGAGACTGAGGCAGAAAAAGGCAGATTCGAGAATCATCAACATAGAAATGATCATTAAATCATGAGAGCTGGTAAGTAGTATAGAGGGAGAAGAGAGAACTCAGGACAGAACCTTGAGGGACACCCATATTTTGAGAGCGTGATCTGGAGGAGTATCCAGCAAAGGAGACCTAGAAGGAACCATCACATAAATAATAGGAAACCTGGGAGAGAGTGGTTTTCCAAAAACCTAATGAGAAGAGAATGTCGAGGAGAGTATGATCAATGGTGTTAAAGGCTGTAGAGAGATCCAAGAGAATGAGGACTAAGAAAAGACCATTGGAATTCTGTCCAGGTATTAACCTCACTAAGTTCAGAGAAGCTCAAAACCAACCAGCTTGGCTATAGAGTTATTAATTATTTTGGGGGGGAAGGGGCACACTTTAGACATTGCATAAATGCCTGTTGATTGATAGATTCATTTCAAAGACCATCCCCAGAGGGCTGGAAATCTCTTTTGGTGGAAGAAACATGAAATCACAAATTATCAAGGTGTAAATGAAAAGCAGTGCTAAATTCCTAAACTATATCCTAAACAAAACGTTTAAAAAATATGTCAATAGAACACGACAGCCACTTGATAATCTCTCCATGTATTATAGAGACTCATAACAGCTTAGCAATTGTCTTCACTAAGAAAAACCATGATGTTGTTCAGTCATGTCCAACTCTTTGTGACCCCAGTTGGGGTGTTCTTAGCAAAGATACTAGAGTGGTTTGCCATTTCCTTCTCCAGCTCATTTTACAGAGGAGGAAACTGAGGCAAACAGGGTTGAGTGACTTACCCAGGGTCACATAGCTAGTAAGCATCTGAGGCCAGATTTGAACTCAGGTCCTCCTAATGCCAGAGCCAGTGCTCTATGCATTGTGCCACCTAGCCATACAAAAGCAAAAAATATTAATAAAGTGTTGTTTAAAAATATTTAAGATATTGTTAAAAGAATTCCTGATTCAGCTTAGCTCTGAGAAAAGAAGTCAAGTCTTGTAGAATGCATTATGAGAAACAGTGCCTGTTTTAAAAAAAAAAAAGTGACTTCAAGTGGACTCTGGCTTTGTTGATTCATTGGGAATCACCTCTGGAAAGAAGGAAAGTTTCCTTCCTTGTATCAGCCAGCCGCTGCTGTGAATTCAAGAAATTTTCTGGGACTACAGAAGTCCTGATTTCTCTTTCTCCAATCATATCACTTTCTCTGACTTCTGGAATATCCTATTCCATGCCCTTCTATTCCTTAATGTAGAGGCTGCTAGATCTTGTGTTATCCTGATTGTATTTCCACAATACTTGAATTGTTTCTTTCTAGCTGCTTGCAATATTTTCTTCTTGACCTGGGAACTCTGGAATTTGGCCACAATGTTCCTAGGAGTTTCTCTTTTTGGATCTCTTTCAGGCGGTGTTCTGTGGATTCCTTGAATATTTATTTTGCCCTCTGGTTCTAGAATCTCAGGGCAGTTTTCCTTGATAATTTCATGAAAGATGATGTCCAGGCTCCTCTTTTGATCATGGCTTTCAGGTAGTCCCATAATTTTTAAATTGTCTCTCCTGGATCTATTTTCCAGGTCTGTTGTTTTTCCAATGAGATATTTCACATTATCTTCCATTTTTCCATTCTTCTCTCTTTGTTCTGTGATATCTTGCTTTCTCAAAAAGTCATTAGCCTCCATCTGTTCCATTTTAATTTTGAAAGAACTATTTTCTTCAGTGAGCTTTTGAATTTCCTTTTCCATTTGGCTAATTCTGCTTTTGAAAGCATTCTTCTCCTCATTGGCTTTTTGAACCTCTTTTGCCAATTGAGTTAGGCTAGTTTTCAAGGTGTTAATTTCTTCAACATTTTTTTGGGTCCCCTTTAGCAGGGAGCTGATCTGCTTTTCATGCTTTTCTTTCATCTCTCTCATTTCTCTTCCCAGTTTTTCCTCCACCTCTCTAACTTGATTTTCAAAATTCTTTTTGAGCTCTTCCATGGCCTGAGCCCATTGGGTGGGCTGGGACACAGATGCCTTGATTTCTGTGTCTTTGCCTGATGGTAAGCATTGTTCTTCCTCATCAGAAAGGAAGGGAGGAAATGTCTGTTCTCCAAGAAAGTAACCTTCTATTGTCTTATTTCTTTTCCCTTTTCTGGGCATTTTCCCAGACAGTGGCTTGACCTCTGAATATTCTCCTCACACCCACCTTGCCTCCTGATCCTCCCAGCCAGCGTTTGGGGTCTGAGATTCAAATGCTGCTTCCAGCCTCAGGGCTTTGGGCGGGGGCAGGGCTGCTATTCAGTGTGAGATTAAGTTCAGATGCTCAGGTTGGGGCAGGGCCACCTCTCAGGCACCGTTCCCTCAGGGGGTTTATGCACAGACCTTCAACAATGGATTCAAGCTCCCGCCCGCTTGGGGAGCCCTGGTCTGCAGCCGCCTTTCAGCTTCTACCTCCCGGGGGGGCCTGAATTATGGGGGCACCCCACTCCCCTCTCGACCCGCCAAAGAGACTCTCTCACCGACCCCGTCACCTGTGGGTGGAGGTACTTGTGCGGCCACTGGTGATCCCGTCCCTGAAGCCTGGTCGGATCTGTTTCTCTCGGTGCCGAAGCCGCGGCCGCAGCAGGTCTGGGCTGGGCTCCGCGTCTGCAGCGCGAGAAACCTTTTGGGAGAGGTTTGCAGGTTCCTCTGTGGGTGGAGGGACCCGCGTGGCCGCTGGAGATCCCATCCCCGAAGCCCACTTGGATCTTTTCCTCTCGGTGCTGCGGCCGCAGCAGGGCTGCACTCGGCTCCCAGTCCCGGCGCCCAGTCCGCAGCGCGAAGGACCCCCCGCGAGAGGTTTGCAGGTCTCTCCGGAACAGAAATCTCCCTCGCTCCAATGTTCCATGGCCTCTGGGCCGTCCATATCACTTTCTCATGCACTACAATAGAATTTGTTCAAAATTCCTTTTACATTGAGCTGCCTTCTCTGATCCCATTTGGAGTTTACTATGGCTTATTTTGATTCATAGTATCCTGGCCTTGGGGCAACTAGGTGGCACAGTGCTAGTCCTGAAACTCATCTTCCTGAGTTCAAATCTGGCTTCAAACACTTACTAACTGTGTGACCCTGAGCAAGTCACTTAACCCTCTTTGCTCAGTTTCCTCATCTGTAAAATGAGCTGGAGAAGGAAATGGCAAACCACTCAGTATCTTTGCTATGAAAACCTCAAATGGGGTCACAAAGAGTCAAACATGACTGAAATGGTCAAACCACCAAAGGACAGAGGGCATATGAAATAGCTGATAAGGTACGGAGGGGTTAAGCTGGATCATATTTAGGAAAGCATGTGGTACATGTAATAACCCCACGTTGCTTATTCTCACAAAAGGCCCTCTCTTTAACAAACAGAAGAGAACAGGGGAAAAGCCCAAGTCAGAGTGAGTAACAGATTAATAAAAGACTTTAAAGAGAGCAGTGAAGATCAGCACTTTGGGTGTCTCTGGACTGCAAATACCCCTACTCAGTCCTATAATGTCTGCAGATGATTCCTAGGGCCCCCTTTCCAAACCTCCATTTGCCTGTTGATTACTGGCTGTTCCCAATTCACTATACCAGCCATCTTCCTGGAGCCTCCCTATATTCATACAAACTCTCCCCTTCATACCAGAAATACGCTCCTCCTGGTTTGGGACCCAGCCTTTCATAATCTCGCTCTCCCCTCATGGCTCAGGGGTCAATCTGTCTATGAAGCCTTCCTTGGTCTACTGATGAGTTCATGAGCTATGATGAGATATCTGGGCTGAGATATTCAATTTCACAAATATTTATGCACTGAGCCCACAAAAATGAAATAACTCAGTGTTAATCAATAAATATTTGTTAAGAGCCTACTATATGTCAGACACTGGGCTAGTACTGAGGATACAAAGAAAGAGAAAAGAGTCTCTGTCCCTGCAGAGTTCCTATTCTAACGTATAATAAGATATAACATCATATAATATGATATGATATAGTATGATATGATATGATATAATGTAACATAACATGGTATGACATGGCATGATATGGTATGGCATGGTGTGATATATGATTAATATAACAAAATAATATACAATATAATGTAATTAATATGATATGATATAGTATAGTATAATATAATATAATGTAGCACAAAATAATGTAATATAATATAATGTGATATGATATAATAGACAAATAAATACACAAATACAAATACATGGAGGCAGAATGTGATGAAAGTAAAGGAGAGGACCATGAGACAACTGAGGAAGGAGGAATTATTTTTGGCAGAAGGAAAAATGGTTTTCCAGGAGAGATATGCTTGAATAAGACAAAGAGGTGAGACACATTCTAAATGAATAATCAATAGGACCTGGTGACTAAGTGGATTTAGGGTAGAAGGAGGACAGAAAGACAATTGCAAAGTTTTCTATCCTGAGTATGTAGAGGCATTATAGCACTTATTAACAGAAATTGGGGGATTGGGAGAAGGAGTTGGTTTAGAGGAAAAACTGAGGAAACTGATTTTTAGAGAGTTGAATTTGAGGCTAAAGAAGATTATCTCTTATTTTGATTACCTTAAATTGAAAGGTTTTTGCACAAACAAACCCAATGCAACCAAGATTAGGAGGGAAGCAGAAAACTGGGAAAGAATTTTTGCAACTAGTATCTGTGATAAAGGTCTCATTTCTAAATTATTTAGAGTACTGAGTCAAATGTACAAGAATACAAGTCATTCCCCAATTGATAAATGGTCAAAAGATATGAACAGGCAGTTTTCAGAGGAAAAAATTAAAGCTATCTATAATCATATGAAAAAATTCTCTAAAGCACTATTGATTAGAGAGATGCAAATGAAAACAACTGTGAGGTACCACATCACAACTATCAGATTGGCTAACATGACAAAACAGGAAGATGATAAATGTTGGAGAGGATGTGGGAGAGTTGGAACACTAATTCATTGTTGGTGGAGCTGTGAGCTTATTCAACCATTCTGGAGAGCAATTTGGAACTATGCCCAAAGAGCTACAAAAATGTGCATACCCTTAGACCCAGCAATATCGCTCCTGGGACTCCATCCCAAAGGGATCATAGAAATGAGAAAGGGTCCCACATGTACAAAAATTTTTATAACAGCTCTCTTTGTGGTGGCCAAAAACTGGAAATCAAGGGGATGCCCATCAATCGGGGAATGGCTGAATAAATTGTGGTACGTGAATGTAATGGAGTACTATTGTGCTATAAGAAATGATGAACAGGAAGACTTCAGAGAGGCCTGGAAAGTCTTATATGAACTGATGTCGAGCGAAAGGAGCAGAACCAGGAGAACTCTGTACCCAGCAACAACCACAGTGTGCAAGAATTTTTTCTGGTAGACTTAGAACTTCATTGCAGTTCAAGGACTTAAAAAATTCCCAATGATCTCTTAAGGCAAAATGCCCTCCACATCCAGAAAAAAAACTATGAAATTTGATCACAGAATGTAGCAGATCATTTTCTTTTGTATTATGTTTAGATTTGTTTTATGATTTCTCCCATTCATTTTAATTCTTCTATGCAATATGACTAAGGTGAAAATGTATTTAATAGGAATGTGTGTGTAGAACCAAATAAAATTGTATCCTGTCTCAGGGAGGGAGGGGGGAGAGAGGGGGGAAATAAGGGAAGAGAGGGGAAAAAAATCTAAGTTATATGGAAGTGATTGTGGAACACTGAAAACAAATAAAATAATAAAAAATTTAAAAAAAATTATCCTCAATAGAGATGTTCAAGAGGCAATGGGGAGGTGTGGGACTGAAACCCAGAAAAGATTTCTGGGTGAGGGTTATGGTTCCAGGAGTTATCCACAGAGCATCATAGGATTGTGTAGGGCTGTTTGTTGTCCGGACATATCCGAAGTACTCTTTTTGAAGTCCTTCATTAATCTATTGACCTCACCCTGACTTTGACTTTTTCCTGTTCTCTTCTATTTACCCCTCTAGTCCAGACGTATTTGTGCCTCTCTTGCTTCCTGAAGAGACTTGGAGAGTTAATCAAGCAATCAACATTCATTAAACTAGGCCTACCATGTGCCAGGCACTGTGCTAATCTTTGGGGCACTGTGCTAAATGCTTAAGTTAATTATCATGTCCTTGCATTATTTTGATTACTGCTAATAAATTATATATTTAGTAATATTGATTTTTGTGTAAGCCTATAAGGGAAGGGCTTAAAACAAAAATAGAAAGCTAATGAAAAGAGTTTTCTGTAGATTTTTTGTTTTTACAAGATAGAGTGAAGACTTGTTGTGGTTCTTCAGTTGCGGACAACAACTCTCCATGACTCCATCTTGGGGTTTTCTTGGCATAGATACTGGAGTGGTTTGCCATTTCCTTCTCCAGCTCATTTTACAGATGAGGAAACTGAGGCAAACAGGGTTAAGTGATTTGCCCAGGGTCACACAGCTGTAAGTGTCTGAGGCTGAATTCGAGCTCAGATTCTCTTGGCTCCACAGCTAGAGCTCTGTTCACTGTGCCACCTCGCTGCCTGTCTACTCTCTAATACCCACTGAAAAAATCTCCTCTAGTTACTGTCTCACCACCCTCTGCCAGCCCTTGCATACTGCATGCACTGTACTCAAACAAGCCATCTACACCATTTCAAGTTTAACACACAAGTAAAGTAGGACAGATCAGATCAAAATGAAATATATCCAGGAAGCCCTTCAACTCGGATACCAGGTGGCATCTAGCTAAGTAGGAAGTGTGGGTGGAGAAGAGTAAGATTACGAAGGGGAAGGGAGAACCTATAAGAAGTTTCTCAGCAGTTCTTAAGAGATGATCACTGAGGACAAAACACCTGGAAGCTAAGGTCGGACTCAGTCTTAATGCTCCTCTTGCGTTTCCTGAAAAGCAGAGGCTGCCAACCTTTCATACTCAGTAACTTGTCTTGATATGCAAGCTGTGATCTGTGTGAGCTTAGAATCTCTTATGGGAGGCTTATTCAAAGATGAAAAGTCTTGATTTCCAGTAAACCCCCAACTTCCTTTTTGGGGGAGTCCCACACACAAATTTTGGGTTCATCTTAACTTTGATTTTATTTAGTACTAAAATTTTTAGGGGTTTCTTGTTTTTGTTTCTACTGTCATGGAGTCCTGACCTCCATTTCATTGTCCACCCCCTTTTTTAAATGGGCCTCTTGAAGAAATATGAGGGTGTTTTATGCTGTACACACACCCAGTGAAAAAATATCTGTTTGGACATTTCAGGGATTCCCTGGAGAAATGTATTGTAGTAATGTCCTATATAGAGAGACTTAACTGTATATGGAGTAGAGGGTATATGGGGTATTCAGGGAGGACTAGCACCTCTGGTATGAGGGCTCAGGGCTGCTCATCCACCTTTGGTATCCACCTGATTCACCAAACTCTTACCTATGGCTCCAAGAAGCTGTAGCATGCACAGTGGCCACATCGTGGTAAACCATCTTGGCAGACAGGCTAATGAAGGTTGAGGGTAACTGACAGGCCTCAAATCTGTTGGTGAGTTAAGGGGATGTCTATTCCAAGCATGTGAAGACTTTTCCTTGTGGAATGGGTGGATGAGAACACTTTGTTCCAATGGCCATAAAGGTGACCTGAAGCAGGTAATGTGGAGCACTTCAAGTTTGGTCAGGCATCAGACGCCCAGGTCATCCACTGCATCCCAGACCATCACCAGTCATCTAGACTTTTGTTCTGCCACTGGACTTCAGTGACTCAAAGAGAGAGTGAGGCTGACAACATTGCCCAACTCTGTCTCCCTTAAGTCCAATTCACTAACAAGTCATGGCATCATCTGTGACATCATTGGTTCTCTTTGGAATCAGAAGACAAACATATTCTGCAGGGACCCATCAGTAGAATTTTCAACTGAGACAGTTTGGTTTCTCATATAATGGTGACAGAGTGACTTTCAGTTAAATCCAGGTTCTCAAATCTTGTTTGATTTGCCTATATGTCTATGGATCTCATTTGGGACTAGACTTTCACCTTGAGGAGAAGCCTGTTATTTTATATCTCTTCCTTTATTAAAAAAAATGTCATTGGTTGTGGTTTGTTTTAATTTTGATTATTTACTCATTATTTCAGAACATTACATGTCCTTATAGGCCACAGGACAGGTAATATACCTTATTAGAACCTTGTAAAATGTTGTTTTCTGAATTCTTATATATGTCTATTGGGAGTGAGTTTACCCTCTAGCCCACCAGTTTTGGTAGATGTGGTTCCTCACACATAAATTTGTCAGTTTTGGGATTATTGAATGGATATTGCTAGAATTCATTGCGTGGCACTCGGGGTCATTAAGAGCTATGTTATTTGAATGTAGTTGAAATTCTAGTGCAAAGTTCATGGGGGACACTGAAGGGGGCAATGTGTGAGTGTTTCTAGGTCCCCAGAGACCTGGAAAAATGCACCTACTTCCCTAAAACACCCCAGTTCGATTAGCTAGGATGGCAAATACTTACCTGAAGGGAGAATGTTGCAGGGGTTATCAGGAGAACCCTCTTCACCCAATTTGATGAGATTATAGGTATGGACCTTTATCCAACTAGACAGTGCATTCTCCTTCCCTTCTCCCACCCCACCCCCAGGCTTCCCATGACCCCATCAGCTAAGGACTCATAGCAGTAGCACATGAAAACCCTAGCCTGTACTTGACCAGACAAGCTTGAGCCTGGAGTTCTCTTCCCCACTTTGCCCTCCTTTCCCTCTTTCCCTTTCTTCCTTTCCTTTTTCATTTCTTTCTTTCCTCCCTCACTTCCTTCTTTCTTAACATTTTGAAGGTGGGAGTTTCTTAAAATTTCCAAATCCTATCTCTTTTTTCCTGCCTTTCCATTTCCTTTTCTAACCAAAAATTTTCTTTATCTTTAAAAGAAAGAAAAAGAAATCTTTCTATTCCCTGAAGAGATTACCTTCTCCCTTTCCTTCTCAGTCAAACTTCAGGAAAAAGTAAACTGCCACCTTACTTCCACATTCTCACCGTAGGCTGTGTTGGTAAATATTTAACAACTGGTTCTCTGAGGGGAAATGTATACACAACACATTTTTTTTTAAAAGAATTTCTTTCTAATGTTCATTTTTTAAAAATTTGAGTTCCAAATTTTCTCCCTTCCACCCTTACCTATTAAGAAGATAAGCAAAATGCTTTTAGTTATACATGTGAAGTCAGCAAAACATTTCCACATTATCCATGTTGCAAAACAAAACAAAACCAACGAAAGCAAAGAAAATAAAGATAGCAAAAAAGTATATTCAGTCTGCAATCAGGTAGCATTTTTCTTTATGAGTCCTTTGAAATTGTCTTGGATCATTGTATTGATCAAAGTAACTAAGCCTTTCACAGTTGATCATCAATACAAAACTGCTGTTACTGTGTACAGTGTTCACCTAGTTCTGTTCACTTAACTTTGCATCAGTTCATTTAAATCTTCCCAGGTTTTTCTGAAACTATCTCGCTCATCATTTTTTATAGCACAATAATATTCTATCACAATCTATACCACAACTTGTTCATCCATTCCTCAATTGATGGGCATCCCCTCAATTTCCAATTCTTTGCCACCACAAAAAAGCTGCTATAAATATTTTTGTATGTGTGGGTACTTTCCCCCCTTTTTAAAAAATATCTTTGGGATACAGACCTAGTAGTGCTATTGCTGGATCAAAGGATATGTACAGTTGGATGGTCCTTTGGACATAGTTCCAAATTGTTCTCCAGAATGGTTGACCAGTTCATAACTCATTAGTGTACCTATTTTTCCACATCCCCATCAGCATGTATTATTTTCTTTTTATGTATGTAAGTCAATCTAAAGTTGTTTTAATGTTCATTTTCTAATCCAAAATGATTTAGAGTATTTTTTCTGTGACTATTGATAGCTTTGATTTCTTCTGAAAACTGCCTGTTCATGTCCTTGACCATTTATCAACTGGGAAATGGCTCTTATTTTTATAAATTTGACTCAGCTCTCTCTATATAGTTGGGAAATGAGGCCATTATCAGAGAAACTTTCTGTAGTTTTCTTCCCTCCAGTTTCCTGCTTTGCTTCCAGTTTTGACTGTGTTGATTTTGTTTGTACAAAACCTTTTTTAATTTCATGTAATCAAAATAATCCATTTTACTTCTGTGATCCTCTCTCTCTTGTTTGGTCATAAACTCTTCCTTATTCATAGATCTGACAGGTAAATCTTTCCATGTTCCCCTAATTTACTTATAATATCACCCTTTATGTCTAAGTTACATTTTGACTTTATCTTGGCATATGGTATAAGATGTTGGTCTATGTCTATTTTTTCTGAACTGCTTTCCAGTTTTCCCAGCAATTTTTGTGAAATGTTGAGTTCTTAGGTCAAAACCTTAGATCTTTGGGTTTATCAAACACTACTTTACTATGGTTTACTACTGTCTATTGTGTACTTAATCTATCCTGTTTCTTAGTTAGTCCCAGATATTTTCATGATTATCATTTTGTAATATGGTTTGAAATCTGATATTTCTAGGCTACCTTCCTTCACATTTTTTCATTCGTTAACTTAATATTCTTGACCTTTTCTCCTTACAAATAAGTTATTTTCTAGCTCTATAAAACAGTTTTTGGTGGTTTGATTTGGTAGTTGGTAGTTTGATATGGCATTGCATAAGTAATTTAGAAAAAATTGTAATTTTTATGATATTGGCCTGGCCTTTGCATGAGCAATTTTTATTGCATTATGGTATGAAAAGGGTATATTTAGCATTTTTGCTTTTCTGCATTAGTTTGTGAGATTTTTATTCCCTGAAACATGGTAAATTTTTATGGTGCCATGTACCACTGAGAAAAAGATATACTCTTTTCTGTTCCCATTCAATTTTTTTTCAGAGGTCTATGATGTCTGACTTTCCTAAAATTCTGTTCATTTCCTTCTTTCTTATTTAGTTTGCAGTTTAAATTTATCTATCTCTCAGAGGGGAAAGTTGAGGTCCCACACTAGAAACTAGAATAGTTTATTGCCTATTTCCTCCTGTCAGTTCATCGTCTGTGGTACCTTTTAGCAAGATGTAATTTCCCTGCTTACCCCTTTTAATTAGGTCTAATTTACTTAGCCTTTCCCTTTGTCCAAGATCACTATTGATTGCTATCCCTTCTTGTTTTTACTTGTCTGGAGCATAAAAGATTCTGCTCCAGTCCTTTATTTTAACTGTGTGTGTCTTTCTGTTTTAAGTGTGTTTCTTGTAGACACCCTATTGCTGCATTCTGGTTTCTAATCCATTCTGCTATCTGCTTCTGTTGTATGAGTGAGGTCATCCCTTTCACACTCACAATTATAATTATTAACTGTATGTTTTCCTCCCATCTATTTTCTTGTTTATCCTTCTCTCTTTTTGTCTTGCCTCTTCCAAAAAATCTGTTTTGCTCTTGACCATTGCCTCCCTTAATCTGGCCTCTCTTTTACCCCTCCTCCCCCTTTACTCTTATCCCCTTATCCTCCTACTTCCCTTTTCGGTAAAATAGATTTCTATACCCAATTGAGTGTGTGTGTGTGTGTGCGCGCGCGCGTGTGTGTGTATTCTTTCTTCTTTCGACTACTTCCAATGAGAGTGAGGTTCAAACATTGCCTACCACCCTTTCCCATTTTCCCCTCCATTGTAAAAGCTCTTCTTTTTACGCTCCTCTTTTATGCAAGAAAATTTCCCTGTTCTTCCTGTCCTTTCTCCTTTTCCCACTGCATCCCTTTTTCTCACCTTTTCATTTGTTTTTTTAGATCATCCCAACATAATCACTCCTATGCCATCTGTCTATATAAAGTCCTGATTCCTCTAATCCTGATAAAATGCTTAGGACTTACATGTATTATCTTCCCATAGAGGAATGTAAGCAGTTTAACCTTATTGATTCCCTTATGATTTCTCTTGGATGTTTACCTCTTTATGTTTATCCAGAGTCTCATTTTGAAAGTAAATTTTCTATTCATCTCTGGTCTTTTTATCAGGAATGTTTGAAGACTCATCTATTTCATTAAATATCTATTTTCCCTCCCCAAGGATTATATTCACTTTTCCTGGGTAAGTTATTCTTGGTTATAATCATAACTCTTTTGCTCTCTGCAATATAAAATTCCAAGCCCTTTGTTCTTTTAATATAGTGGCTCTAAATCATCTGTAATCCTGACTGTGGCTCCATAGTATTTAAATGGTTTCTTTCTGGTTGCTTAAAGTATTTTCTCTTTGACCCAGGACTTCTGGAATTTTATTATAATATTGCTGGGAGTTTTGATTTTAGGATCCTTTTTAGAAGATTATTGGCCTATTTTTTCAGATTCTATTTTACCCTCTTGTTCTAGAATATCAGGGAAGTTTCACTTTATGATTTCTTGAAAAAGGATGTTTGATAATTTCTTGAAATAGGATGAAATAGGCTCTTTCTTTGATCATAGCTTTCAGTAGTCCAATAATTTTTAAATCATCTCTTCTGGTTATATTTTCCAGGTTGGTTGTTTTTTCCAATAAGACATTTCACTTTTTTCTTATATCATTTCATCCTTTTGGCTTTGTTTTATGTTCTTTTTTTTAAAAATTTATTTATTTAACTTTTAACATTCATTTTTCACAAAATTTTGGGTTCCAAATTTTCTCCCTATTTGTCTCTTCCCCCCACTCCAAAACACCAAGCATTCTGATTGCCCCTATCACCAATCTGCCCTCTCTTCCATCATCCCTCCCTTCCCTTGTCCCCATCTTCTCTTTTGTCCTGTAGGGCCAGATAACTTTCTATACCCCATTACCCGTATTTCTTATTTCCTAGTAGCAATATAAGTACTCAGTAGTTGTTCCTAAAAATTTGAGTTCCAACTTCTCTTCATCCCTCCCTCCCCACCCATTCCCTTTGGGAAGGCAAGCAATTCAATATAGGCCATATCTGTGTAATTTTGCAAATGACTTCCATGATAGTCGTGTTGTGTAGTACTAACTATATTTCCCTCCATCCTACCCTGCCCCCCATTGCTTCTATTCTCTCTTTTGATCCTGTCCCTCCCCAAGAGTGTTGACTTCAAATTGCTCCCTCCTCTCATTGCCCTCCCTTCCATCCTCCCCCGCACCCTGCTTATCCCCTTTTCCCCCACTTTCCTGTATTGTAAGATAGATTTTCATACCAAAATGAGTGTGCATTTTATTCCTTCCTTCAGTCGAATGTGATGAGAGTAAACTTCATGTTTTTCTCTCACCTCCCCTTTTTTTCCCTCCACTAAAAAGTCTTTTGCCTGCCTCTTTTATGAGAGATAATTTGCCCCATTCCATTTCTCTCTTTCTCCTCCCAATATATTTCTCTCTCACAGCTTAATTTCATTTTTTTAAGATATGATCCCATCCTATTCAATTCACTCTGTGCTCTCTGTCTCTGTGTGTGTGTGCATGTGTGTAATCCCACCCACTACCCAGATACTGAAAAGTTTCAAGAGTTACAAATATTGTCTTTCCATGTAGGAATGTAAACAGTTCAACTTTAGTAAGTCCCTTATGACTTCTCTTTGCTGTTTACCTTTTCATGCTTCTCTTCATTCTTGTGTTTGAAAGTCAAATTTTCTTTTCAGGTCTGGTTTTTTCATCAAGAATGCTTGAAAGTCCCCAATTTCATTGAAAGACCATTTTTTCCCCTGAAGCATTATAGTTAGTTTTGCTGGGTAGGTGATTCTTGGTTTTAGTCCTAGTTCCTTTGAATTCTGGAATATGATATTCCACACCTTTTGATCCCTTAATGTAGAAGCTGCTAGATCTTGTGTTATCCTGATTGTATTTCCACAATACTTGAATTGTTTCTTTCTAGCTGCTTGCAATATTTTCTCCTTGACCAGGGAACTCTGGAATTTGGCCACAATGTTCCTAGGAGTTTCTCTTTTTGGATCTTTTTCAGGCGGTGATCTGTGGATTCCTTGAATATTTATTTTGCCCTCTGGTTCTAGAATCTCAGGGCAGTTTTCCTTGATAATTTCATGAAAGATGATGTCTAGCCTCTTTTTTTGATCATGGCTTTCAGGTAGTCCCATAATTTTTAAATTGTCTCTTCTGGACCTATTTTCCAGGTCAGTTGTTTTTCCAATGAGATATTTCACATTATCTTCCATTTTTTCATTCTTTTGGTTTTGTTTTGTGATTTCTTGGTTTCTCATAAAGTCATTAGCCTCCATCTGTTCCATTCTAATTTTGAAAGAACTATTTTCTTCAGTGAGCTTTTGGACCTCCTTTTCCATTTGGCTAATTCTGCTTTTGAAAACATTCTTCTCCTCATTGGCTTTTTGAACCTCTTTTGCCAATTGAGTTAGCCTATTTTTCAAGGTGTTATTTTCTTCAGCATTTTTTGGGGTCTCCTTGAGCAAGGTGTTGACCTGCTTTTCATGCTTTTCTTGCATCTCTCTCATTTCTCTTCCCAGTTTTTCCTCCACCTCTTTAACTTGATTTTCAAAATCCTTTTTGAGCTCTTCCATGGCCTGAGCCCATTGAATATTTGTTCTGGATGTTTAAGATACAGAAGCCTTGACGTCTGTGTCTTTCCCTGATGGTAAGCCTTGTTCTTCCTCATCAGAAAGGATGGGAGGAGATATCTGTTCACCAAGAAAGTAGCCTTCTATGGTCTTATTTTTTTTCCCTTTTCTGGGCATTTTTCTAGCCAGTGACTTGACTTCTGAGTATCCTCTCCACACCCACTTTACCTCCAGATCCACCCAGCCAGAGCTTAGGGTCTGAGATTCAAATGCTGCTTCCCAGCCTTAGGGCTTTGGGCAGGGTGGGGCTGCTATTCAGTGTGAGGTTAACTTCAGGTGCTCAGATAGGGGGAGGGCTGCCACACAGGGCTCAGTTCCCTCAGGGGGTTTATGCAGAGACCTTCTACAGTGGATCCAGGCTCCTGCTTGCTCTGGGAGCCCCTTTCTGCTGCTGCCTCTGCTGCTGCCTCCTGAGGGGGCCTGAGTCATGGGGGCACTCTGTTCCCCTCTCCGAGAGCCAAAAAGACTCTCTTACTGACCTTTGTGCCTGTGGGTGGAGGGACCTGCATGGCTGCTGGAGATTCTGTCCCTGAAGCCTGCTTGGATCTCCTCCTTTCGGTGCTGTGCAGCCAAGGCAGGGCTGGGCTCTGCTTCGGGTCTGGTGCATGACAGACCTTTTGGGTCAGGTTTTCAGGTCTCTCTGGAACAGAAATCTCCTCCACTCCGTTGTTCTGTGGCTTCTGCTGCTGCAGAATTTGTTGGGAGTTCTTCTTTACAGGTATTTTATGGGCTGTGGGTTCGGAGCTAGCATATGTGTATTCTTCTACTCTGCCATCTTGGATCCTCCCTGTTTTATTTTCTTGATGTCTTATGGAGTCATTAGCTTCTACTTGGCAATTCTAATTTTTATGGAATTATTTTCTTCATTGAGCTTTTGTACTTCTTTTTGTATTTGGTCAATTCTGCTTTTTAAGGTGTTATTTTCTTTAGTATTTTTGTGCCTCTTTTTTTCCAACCTGTTAATTGTCTTTTCATAATTTTCTTGTATTACTCTCATTTTCCCTCCATTTTTTTTTAAACAGAGATTAAAGAAACATCTTTTATTTTGCATGTCAATCTAAGTAGAGAGGGGAAAGTAGTCCATAGAGGTCCAAATAATCAGACAGCTGACTTCACACAGAGGCTAACTGAGAAGTGTCAGTGACTAGGCAGTGCAGTGGTTTAAGTACTAGACCTGGACTCAGATTCATCTTCCTGAGTTCAAATATGTCCTCAGAAACTTACTAGCAGCATGACCCTCATCAAGTCCCTTGACCCAGTCTGCCTCACTTTTCTCATCTATAAAATGAGCTGGAGAAGGAAATTGCAAACCACTCCAACATCTTTGCCAAGAAAATCCCAAATGGGATCACCAGAAGTCAGACATGATCAAAATGACTGAATAACAACAGGATGTTTTAAAACATACATATTCATAAAACATTTAAAAGAAATGAACTGATGTTTAGCATTACTATATGCAGTGACCCATGTCAGAGTCAATAAATCTTGTTCTCATGAAGCTTACATTGGTTGGTTGTTGTCCTTCATCTTCAGAGAGGACCAAAATGATATTACCATGATAAAGTGAAATTTCAGTGTGTTCGACTGTGGCTGATGAGATCAATCTGAGCTCAGAATGCTCTACCACAGGTTGGGCACAGATAGTCCATGTGAATATTTGGATTGGATATTCCAAATTTACACATCCTGTGTTTACTCTGTGCTGTCTCAATTCTGCTTTGCTCAAAAAGCATGGCACCTTTTCTGATGTGGGCATGCTGTGCTGAGTGGTCCTGTGCCAGTGTCTGACATGTTGCACAGTCAAATCCAAAGTTCTTGAGAGAGACCTTGAGAGGGTCCTTGTATTGTTTCTTCTGGCTACCATGTGATCACCTGCCCCATGAGAGTTCTCCATAAAATAGTCTTTTTGGCAAGTGTACATTTGGCGTTTGAACAGTGGCCAGCCCATCGGAGTTGCGCTCTCCAAAGCATAGTTTGAATACTTGGCAGTTCAGCTAGAGCAAGGACTTCAGTGTCTGGTACCTTATCCTGCCAGGTGATCCCCAGAATTTTCCTAAGACAGTTCAAATGGAAGTGATTCAGTTTCCTGGCATGGCACTGGTAGCTTGTCCATGTTTCACAAGTATATAGCAATGAGGTCAGCACAACAGCTCTGTAGACCTTCAGTTTGGTAGTCAGTCTAATACGTCTTCTTTCCCAAACTTCTTTGGAGCCTCCCAAACACTGAGCTAGCTCTGGCAATGCATGCATCAACTTGAACAACTTACCATCAGTATGGTAGTTGACCTTGATTCTGTGTTCATCCTCATTAAAAGCATTTGTCAGCATGGCTGAAAACATCATGCTAAAAAACATGGGAGCAAGCACACAGCCCTATTTCACTCTGTTGGTGACTGGGAAGGCACAAGAGCATTGTAGATTATCCAGAACATAGGCAAACATACCATCATGAATTTGACATACAATATTGATGAACTTCTCTGGGCAACCAAATTTTGACATAATTTTCCATAAGCCCTCATAACTAACAGTGTCAAAGGCCTTAGTCAGAGCTTCAAACATTGTGTACAGACCTCTGTTCTGCTCCTGGCATTTCTCCTGGAGTTGTCCAGCAGCAAACACCATATCAACTGTTCCTCGGCCCTTTCTGAAGCCACACTGGCTCTCAAGTACACAACTATCTTCCAAGTGAAGGATCAGCCTATTAAGGAAGACTTTTCCTCATTCCTTTCCAACAAATAGAACAGCCAGCTTCAGCCTAGCCCTTCTCTTCCTTTTGATGGCTGCATGAGAGGACCAAGGGTAGGTATCATTTTGTTGAGGTTCAAGGGTGCTGGGGACCCCAAAATACCAACACATCAGGTCCTGCTCAAATGAATTCGACTCAAGCCTTCTTAAAGCCAAAGAAAAACAAAGTTTATTAAAGATTCGTCATATTGAGTTGACTCTTAAGGAGTCTAAATATTTGTAAGGTTTGTATTCAGAAGCAGGCCAAATAGAATCTCAGCTAGACAGAGTCTGAGCTGGATTGAATCTGAGCCCTCCATTTTTTCCTATACTGCTCTTATTTGATTAAAAAAATTTTAGCCTTTCCAGGAATTCTCTTTGGACTTGTGTACAATTAAATTTTTTTTTGCCTATGGCTGTTTTTACATTATTGTCTTCTGAATTTTTGTCTTGATCTTCCCTTCACTGTAATGGCTTTTTGTTGCTGTTCTTTGCTCATTTTCCTGGCTCATTTCTTGACTTTGAGCTTTATGTTAAATTTGGACTCTGTTCCAGGGTTGTTTTGGTACTGTTGTTTTAAGAGTTAGTTCAAAAAGTTTGGAAGTTTGAGATACTTCCAAGGTGGTGTGGTCTGGGTTGAAGTGTGGTGACTGCTTTCTTGGTCTGTGCTCTGGTTCTTACCCAGGAAGGACCCCTACTGTTGAAACCACCTCCAAGACCCATAGTTGATGTTGCTGCCTTGTGTGCTCTGGGTTGGCCTTTACTTTAGTGTCACTGATCTCTCCTACTGATCTCCTAAGTTATGTTGGGCAGCAAAAATGTCTCATCCTGACCTTTTGTGGGTTCTGCTGCTCCAGAATTTGATTAGGTATAATTTTAAAGCTGTTTTAAAGAAAATGTTGAGAGAACTTGGCTTTCTCTACTCTGCTACCATGGCTCCAATATACGATACAGTCTAATCTACATTATTAACCTTTTGTCCACCACTTTGGATGGTAATTCTAAAGCTCATCCAGTGGAGAAGTGCCTCCAGTCCCTGGAGGTCTGAATTTTTTCCCCCTACCTCTTCTTTTCTGGACACTCTGCAACACTCTCACTGAAAACATCCTGATTTGGAGGCTCAATACTTCTATCCTAGATCATTGTAGTAGTCTGTTGCTCCAAGAAGCTGCAGCATGCACAGTGGCCACACCTTGGTAAACCATTTCGGCAGATGGGCCAAATCAGGCTGAAGGTAACCAAGGAGTCTCAAACTCACTGGTGAGTTGGGGGGTGTCTAGCCCAAGCATGTGAAAACTTCCCTTGGTGGAATGGGCAGATGAGAACAATTTGTTCCAATGACCATGAAGGCAGCTGAAGCAGGTAATGTGGAGCACTTAGAGCCTGGTTAGACACCAAGGTCATCCACTGCATCCTGAGCCATCACCAGCGTCTTGACTCTGTCCTGGCACTGGACTATGATGACTCTGGAAGAGAGAGAGTGAGGCTGACAACTTTGTGCAACTCTGCCTCACTTACATTCAATTTACACACAAATCAAAAGACATCACCCATACCATTTTACTATTATACCTAAAAGTCCTGTGGTGACAAGCAAGTGATGAAGTAGCAGGTGCGGATACACTGGGAAATGTAGTCACAACCCTGCACACAGGTGGCCCAGGCCACAGGGTCATTTCTCACTGGAAGCAGCAGTGGGACTCAGCAGCCTCCTGGGTGTCTGAGCAGCGTTTTAAGGATCTCACTGCTCACCTCCTGGTGTAAGGAAGGGGACTAGAAAAGGTGCCCTAAAAATTGTCTGCTTACCCAGCCCTGGCCTGATTACTGTGGCAGGCAGGGAAACCCACTATGTGTCAAAACACAAAAAAAGTATGAAAATATGTGGAAAGATGATTCCACTCACCATTGGCACATGGAACGTGCACACACTTATAGACAATACAAAATTCAGTAGACCCGAAAGAAGAACTGCTCTAGTTGCAAGAGAACTCAATAGGTATCGCATCCAAATAGCAGCCCTGAGTGAAACAAGGCTGGCAAATGAAGGCCAGCTTACTTATGTTGGAGCTGAATACACATTTTTCTGAAGTGGTCACAGTGAAGGGGAGTATTGTGAAACTGGTGTAGGTTTTGCAGTCAAAACTAATGTAGTAAGCAAGTTGGCATGCCTGCCAAAAGGAGTGACTATGTGATTGCCACTTTCAGGAAACGCCATGCCACCATCATCAGTGCCTATGTTCCCATCATGATGAACCCTGATGAGGTCAAAGAAAATTGAAGACCTAGAGACCCTTATCATCAATGTGCCAAAAGAGGACAATCTAATTCTGGGTGACTTTTAACGCTAGACTACCAGATTTGTCAGGGAGTCCTGGGGAGGAATGGAGTTGGAAACAGCAACAGCAATGGTCAGTTACTGCTGAAGACTTGTGCATCACATGACCTTCTCATCACCAACACTGTTTTCCATTTACCTAAACGCAATAAAACTTCATGGATGCACCCTCACTGCAAACATTGGCATCAAATAGACTATGTGATTGTAAGGAGAAAGACAGATAAGATATGAAAGTGACAAAGGCAACATGTGGTGCAGAGTGCTGGACTGATCATAGACTTATCCTTTCCAAGATAAATATTCACATTCACCAAAAGTGCCACCCCCAAGGCAAAATGAGTACCAGAAGAATTAACATTAACAAATTAGAGCTCTGAGCATGAACAGTTTGTTGTTAACTTGGAGGGAAAGTTGAGCTAACACACAGTTGGCAACAGTGGAGCAGAAAAGGAGTGGGCAGCTTTCAGAGATTTGGTGTACAGCACTGCATTTGCTCATCTGGGTCAGAACACTTGCAAACACCAAGACTGGTTTGATGAAAATGGTGGAGAAATTCAGAAGCTGCTAAATGAAAAATGAGAACTCTACAGGATCTACCAGTAGGATAGTTCATCCACCTCTAAGAAGGCAGCATTTAATTCCATCAAAAACAAAGTACAAGCAAAGCTTAGAGAGATGCAGGATTCCTGGCTCAGTAAGAAGGCAGATGAAATTCAGTTTTATGCTGATAGTAACAATCCAAAGTGCTTTTATGATTCTCTGAAAGCTACTTATGGACCAAAAACCTATGGTGTATCACAACTACTTAGTGAGGATGGAGCCACATTGATTAGTGATGAGGACATGATCCTAGAGAAATGTGCTGAACACTTCCATAGTGTTCTCAACAGACCATCATCAATCACTGCTGGGGCCACTGACCATTTACCTCAGGTAGAAGTCAATTCCTCCTTAGCTGAACTTCCAACTGAGGAAGAGGTTTGAGGGCCATTAGGCTTCTTTCATGTGGCAAAGCACTTGGTGCTGATTTTACTCCAGCTGAGATTTACAAGGTAGGGGGACCATTGCTCATAGAAAAGTTGACTGAAATTTTCCAGGTTATATGGCAAAAGGAGGTTATTTCCCGGTAGTTCAAGGATACCTCCATTGTCCATCTCTATAAAGGTAAAGGGAATAGATTGCCCTGCAACAATCACAGGGGGGTCTGTCTCTTAGTTACTGCTGACAAAATTCTTGCTAGAGTCCTTAATAGGCTGATCCTTCACCTGGAAGATGGTTATCTACTTAAGTGCCAGTGTGGCTTCAGAAAGGGCCAAGGAACAGTCAATACAGTTTGCTTTCCGACAACTCCAGGAGAAATGCCAGGAGCAGAACAGAGGTCTGTACACAATGTTTGTAGATCTGACCAAGGCCTTTGACACTGTTAATCATGAGGGCTTATGGAAAATTATGTCAAAATTTGGTTGCCCAGAGAAGTTCATCAGTATTGTATGTCAATTTCATGATGGCATGTTTGCCCAGGTTCTGGATAGTGCTTTCGTGCCTTCCCAGTCACTAATATAGTGAAACAAGGTTGTGTGCTTGCTTCCATGCTTTTTAGCATGATATTTTCAGCCCTGTGGTCAAGTGCTTTCAATGAGGATGAACATGGCATCAAGGTGCACTACAGTACTGATGTTAAGTTTTTCAATTTGAAAAGGCTACAAGCCAAGACCAAAGTGGAGAGAGTGTTGGTGCATGATCTTCTGTTTGCAGATAATTGTGCACTCAATGCAGCCTCTGAAGCTGAGATGCAACAAAACAAAAAGGAGACTCAAGAAAACACAGGTGCTCTGTCAGCTACCACCACACCATCGGTTACAACAAATGGAGAAGCTTGAATGCTGTGGATATGTTCACTTACCTTGGTAGTGTACTTTCCAGGGATGAACATGTTAACAATGAAGTTGACACATGCATTTCCAGAGCTAGCTCAGTGTTTGGGAGGCTCCAAAAAAAAGTTTGGGAGAAAAGAGGCATTAGAATGACTACCAAACTGAAGGTCTACAGAACTGTTGTGCTGACCTCATTGTTGTATGCCTGTGAATCACAGACAGTCTACTAGGGTCATGCCAGGAAACTGAATCTCTTCTATTTGAACTGTCTTAGGAAGATTCTGAGGATCACCTGGCAGGATAAGGTACCAGACACTGAAGTCCTTGCTTGAACTGAACTGCCAAGCATTCAGAGTCCAACTCCAATGGGCTGGTCATGTTGTTTGAATGCAAAAATGTATGCTTGCCAAAAAGACTATGTTATGGAGAACTCACATGAGAGAGGTGATGACACAGTGGTCAGAAGAAGCAATACAAGGATACTCTCAAGAAGTTTGGATTTGACTGTGCAACATGGGAGACACTGGCACAGGACCACTCAGCATGGTGTGCCCACATCAGAAAGGGTGCTGTGCTGTATGAGCAAAGCAGAATTGAGACAGCATAAAGTAAATGCAGGATGAGCAAATTTGGGATATCCATTCCACATATTCACAAGAACTATCTGTGCCCAACCTGTGGTAGAGCATTCTGAGTTCACATTGGTCTGATCAGCCACAGTCAGACACACTGAAACTTCACTTTATCACAGTGATGTCATTTTGGTCCTCTTCCAGAAAGAAAGACAACAACCAACCAACCAACAAGAGTCTCCTAACTGATCTCCCTACAGGCATAGTCTCTTTGATGGGATTCAGACTCTGGGAACCTCCTTGAACTCCCCTTGAATCTTCCCACTTAATCAGGCCTTTCATACTCAAATCTGTTACCCTTATCCTAGCCTGGCCCTCCATTGTCTGTTACCTCTGGACTGCCCTACCTGCTTCCCACCCAAGCCCTCCATTGTCTGTTACCTCCTAGTTGCCTCCAACTATTTCCTACCCTTGATTATATCACTTATTACCTCAGTCTCATCCAAATCGTCCTTAGACCCTACTCCCAGACCACTAAACCAACTCTAGATCTTTCCCACAGACTTTCTGTATATAAGTTCCATCTTGCCTCCATGAAGATACTCTGATTCAATCCAGCTCTGACTCCACCTAGCTGAGATTCTATCTGGCCTGCTTGTCAATACAAGTGTCACAAATGCTTAGGCACTTTGGTTTATTGGTTGGTTGGTTGTTGTCCTTCATCTTCAAAGAGGACCAAAATGACATCACCATGATAAAGTGAAATTTCAGTGTGTCTGACTGTGGCTGATGTGGGCACACCATGCTGAGTGGTCCTGTGCCAGTGTCTCCCATGTTGCACAGTCAAATCCAAAGTTCTTGAGAGAGACCTTGAGAGTGTCCTTGCATCGCTTCTTCTGACCACCATGTGAGCCTGACCCATGTGAGTTCTCCACAAAATATTCCTTTTGGCTAACATACATTTTGCATTTGAACAACATGGACAGGCCATCAGAGTTCTGCTCTCTGAAGCATAGTTTGAATACCTGGCGGTTCAGTTCGAGCAAGGACTTCAGTGTCTGGTAACTTATCCCACCAGGTGATCCTCAGAATCTTCCTAAGACAGTTCAAATGGAAGCGATTCAGTTTCCTGGCATAGCACCAGTAGACTGTCCATGTTTCACAAGCACACAACAATGAGGTCAGCATAACTGCTCTATAGATCTTCAGTTTGGTAGTCAGTCTCTTCTCTAATACCTCTTTCTTTGGAACCTCCCAAACACTGAGTTAGCTCTGGCAAGGAGCTCATTGTCAATGTGTACATCCCCGGAAAAGTACACTATCAAGGTAAGTGAAGCTTATGGCAAACCTTTAATAAACTTTGTTTTATTTTGGCTGGAAGAAGGTTTGAGTTGAATTCATTTGGCAGGACCCAGTGTGTCAGTATTTTGGGGTCCTAAGCACCCCAAACCTCATGACCAGACCTCAACATGTTCCTGCTTCCATTTATCCTCTATAACTGCCATAGTGACTTTCTAAAACAACTCTTTGCAAATATCATCTTTTGACTTTACCCACCATCATATTAGGTTGATCCATTACTAGATTGGGTCATGCAGGTAGCTCCTCCCCAGAGCTTTTGCCTTACTGTGCTTGGCTACTGCTGCTACTGGTTCTGATTCTTGCTCAAGTGACTTTGGAAGGTTTCTTTGATCTTTTGAAGCTCACAGGGTTATAACTCAATTTGCTCCTGATTCATTCTATCTCTGAGGTTCATTTGCTTGAGTTCAGACAGGAATGATACACAACAGAAATAGAAGCTACATCCGTTCCTCATCAGGTGATTACCAGGTGGATGGGAGAATCCAACAAAAATCTTCCCTCTCTCTCTGGAGGACCCACAACAGTTTTCATCTCTCTGGACACCAGGGGAGAGACAGTTCCTCTGTTCAGGCCTCTTAGGTCCACCTTGATAAGTTCTTGACAAGCAACAGTCACCTGCTCTGAAAGGGCCTTCCATTATTTATTTCCAGAAACAGGTTTGTCTAAATTAACCATGAGTTGGTAGAGTATATTGCACATGCTCTAAGGACTGGGCTCTCATTGGCCAGTCTTCTCGTAACACTTAAGACACTCTCAATGCCTTTCAACCTTATCTTCTTCACCTGTTCTATCTCTGATGGGCAAATCTTCCACTCTAGCCAAACCAGGCTACTCACGACACCTTCTTGCTTTTTCATTTGTGGTTGTTCAGTCATATCTGACTTTGTGACCATGGCACACCAACACTGTCCCATGGCAAGGATACATTTCCTTCTCCAGAGGCAGACAGAACTTGAGTGAAGTCATACTCACTCAAGTGTCTGAGGTCACATTTGAATTCATGTCTTCTTCACTCCAGGCCCAACACTGTCCACTGAGCCATGCATCTGCCCCTATGCTTTCTTCTCCGCTAGTCTACTTTTTCTTCAAGCCCCAGCCCCCTTGTTGCATAAAACCTTTCTTAATGACTTCAGAGACATTTCCTACTCTGAACTCTTAGAGCACTTATTAAAAGCATGACTTAATTTTGCTTACTATATATTTATCTTGTATTATTGATGATCTTTTTACGTGTCCTGTCTTTCCATCTGGATTTTAAATCCCTGAAGGGGTCAGGACTCTTCTCTTTTTATCTCTAGCAATTCATGTCACTGTTGTTATTAATTATGAAAGCAATGAGCAATGAAAGTGAAAATGAGCTTGTTTTATTTGTGAGGATATGAAAAAATATATTTATATGTATTTTTAAAACCCTTTAGTTCCTTCTATTTCTCCTTCTGATAGGCTTTCCCCACCTTCTCTTTTGTTCTTTGTGAAATTCACAAAATTTAAGAACAGGTTTCATGGTGACAAAATCAAAGTTGTAGGCTTCTGGCAGGCCCCGGTGGACAGTCTTGTTGAACAGTTTCCACTGGAAGACAGGAAGGCCATCGTCCACCGTGGGACCACTGATGGCATAGGCTGTGAACTGAGAAGCCAAAAACACATCTGCCACCTACAAGGAACAAAATGGGAATATTTGTAAAAAATCATTTGGAAAAGTGCTGAACAACATGTATACCCATCTTCATTTCTAAAGTGAAAAGGAAGGGGAGAGAGGAGGAAATTGCCTATGTATATCTACCAAGCTAAACAAAACAAAAATACACTGTAGATACAACATAGAAAGGATGATAGCAGTAGAGACATCCAAAAATTCACAGGAGACCTAGTCTAAGAAAGGAGAGAGCAACAAAACACATGATTCAGATATCTATACAGAAAGTATAAAACACACATGAAGCAAGGCCAACTAGAGATTTTAATGCTATGAGGAAAACTGACTCTGTGTGTGTGTGTGTGTGTGTGTGTGTGTGTGTGTATCACTAATACTTCCTGGGATGGGATTCATGATTGGACTATGGCTCTGGAAAAAACAAGAGAAACAGACGATGTAAGAAAGTCTCTTGAAAGCAATCGAGGAATAGGGCTGGCAGTGAAAAAGCATTTCAAGGCAGAAATAACACTATCAACATACTGTAATACAGACTGCTGGAATCAAAATAGGTGAAGTTTTGGGGAAACAGATCATAAGCTGGGCAAAGAGATATAATAGATTGGAACTTCAATTATCTAGATCTCTGCTGGAGTTCTCTCTTTGCCCAAAGCAAACCAGCTAATAATTTCTTGACTTTCCTTAAAGATAATTTTATCCTTCCAAGTGTGAAGGAATTAATAAAGAATATTGATTTTTCTGGATTTGATTCTCTCCAATAGGGTTGAAATTATGGGAATCTTAAAGTGAAACTAAGATAGTGAAAAACTATCTTAGAATTTGTACTAGAGAAAGGGAGGAGAATGAAGTATAAACTGACATTTATCTTAGATTTTGGAAAATCATATGTAATATTTACCAGTGTTTGCCTCATACTGATTCTTTTCCCTCACTCACAACATGCAATAGGTCTAGGCTCCTTCACTTTCCCACCTTCCCTCCAATAAAGAAGACAGAGATGTCCCTGGGACCTGATTCATCTGACTTTCTAAGGCAGCTTTCTGGTCACTGAAGACCATAAAAAGTCCACTTGATGTCTAGACCTCTCAGACTTGGTGGATTTCTGAAGAACACAGAAGTCACCATGTTCTTTGCCATGTCCTGCCCTAATGATCTGATGCATTCCAATAAAGAGACAAGGGGGAGTTCAGAGAAGCAGACTGCCATTGTATCTTTGTGGTATCATTTTAGGGCAAAGTAAACTTCTTGAATAACTGTTCAATGACTTGAGAGCAGCTTATTTTTTCTCAATGGTGAACCTGAAATGAAAGGGTGCTGACATAAGCACTATCTCCAAATCATAGACAGAAAGAAAGAGTTTTTAGGTTTTGTATTTGTTTTGTTTTTATTAAGTATTTCTACATGTGCCAGGCACTATACTAAGCACTGGGGAAACAAAACCAAGCAAACAAGGGAGTCCCTACCCTCAAGGAGCATACTTTCCAATGGGTAAACACAACACATAAAGCAAGGCTGCTGGTGAGGAGAAGGGGGAGGGGCAAGGGGTGAAGCCAGAAGTAAAGTGAGCATTGATTGAGCATTTAATAAATATTTATGAGAAAGAGAATGAGAGAGAGACAGAGACAGAGAAAGAGAGACAGAGATAGAGACAGTGAGAAAGAGACAGAGAGAGACAGAGACAGAGATAGAAAGAGAGACAGAGAGAGAGAGAGAGACAGAGAGAGGGAAAGAGAAATATACCCCAAAATGAAGTTTCTTCTACCTGCTCGAATTCTCATTTTCTCTCACACACAAATACACACATACACATACACACACGTGTGTGTGTATGTGTGTGTGTGTGTGTGTGTTTATGTTCCTGACTACTCAGTTTGACTCATGAAATCTGACAATTGAAGAGAAAGGTCAATTCTGTCAGTATTTACTCATGTTTCTATTTAAGTCCATCTATGTAGCTACTGCATATGTTCTATTGAGGCAGCTGGTGGTACAGTGACCAGCATACCAGGCTTCACATGTACACATACATGTATATACATTCAGACCTAGTGTAATCGATAGGTTTATGGTTGTCTGAGTTAATGGTTGCCAGCAACAAAATGCATTTCTGTATTATGTACATATATCTATTTTTTCAGTTGGGATCAACCCTAATAGAAATGAAAGTTGGAAAAGGCTTTTCCCCCCCTCTTAGTGACTACAAAAATGGGAAAGATGGGGAAAGAAACCTCGGGAGGAGTTTTGCAGCTTTTGGTTTGGACTTACAAATCCCTCCATGAAAATACTGTCCTTTTCACTTTTTCTTTTCTCTTTAGCTTGGAAAAGAACTCTTAGAAAATAGTTGTGGGGGAGGCGGAGCCAAGATGGCGGAGTAGAAAGACGCACATACACATAGCTCCGAACCCACAACCCATAGAACAACTACAAAGAAGTAACTCACGGCGAATTCTGCACCCAGAGGCCACAGAACATTGGAGCAAGGGAGATTTCTGTTCCGGAGAGACCTGCAAACCTCTCACAAAAGGTCCTTCACGCTGCGGACTGGGCGCCGGGACTGGGGGCTGAGTACAGCCCTGCCGCGGCCGCGGCACTAAGAGGAACAGATCCGAGTGGGCTTCAGGGACGGGATCTCCAGCGGCCGCACAAGTCCCTCCACCCACAGGTGATGGGGGTCGGTGAGAGAGTCTCTTTGGCGGGTCGAGGGGGGAGTGGGGTGCCCCCATGGCTCGGGCCCCCTCGGGAGACAGAAGCTGAGGGGCGGCGGCAGACCAGGGCTCCCCAAGCAGGCAGGAGCCTGGATCCATTGTTGAAGGTCTGTGCATAAACTCCCTGAGGGAACTGAGCCTGAGAGGCGGCCCTGCCCCAACCTGAGCATCTGAACTTAATCTCACACTGAATAGCAGCCCTGCCCCCGCCCAAAGCCCTGAGGCTGGAAGCAGCATTTGAATCTCAGACCCCAAATGCTGGCTGGGAGGATCAGGAGGCAAGGTGGGTGTGAGGAGAATATTCAGAGGTCAAGTCACTGGCTGGGAAAATGCCCAGAAAAGGGAAAAGAAATAAGACAATAGAAGGTTACTTTCTTGGTGAACAGGCATTTCCTCCCTTCCTTTCTGATGAGGAAGAACAATGCTTACCATCAGGCAAAGACACAGAAATCAAGGCTTCTGTGTCCCAGCCCACCCAATGGGCTCAGGCCATGGAAGAGCTCAAAAAGAATTTTGAAAATCAAGTTAGAGAGGTGGAGGAAAAGCTGGGAAGAGAAATGAGAGACATGAAGTCAAAGCATGAACAGCAAATCAGCTCCCTGCTAAAGGAGACCCAAAAAAATGTTGAAGAAAATAACACCTTGAAAACTAGCCTAACTCAATTGGCAAAAGAGGTTCAAAAAGCCAATGAGGAGAAGAATGCTTTCAAAAGCAGAATTAGCCAAATGGAAAAGGAGATTCAAAAGCTCACTGAAGAAAATAGTTCTTTCAAAATTAGAATGGCACAGATGGAGGCTAAGGACGTTATGAGAAAGCAAGAAATCACAGAACAAAGCCAGAAGAATGGAAAAATGGAAGACAATGTGAAATATCTCATTGGAAAAACAACTGACCTGGAAAATAGATCCAGGAGAGACAATTTAAAAATTATGGGACTACCTGAAAGCCATGATGAAAAGAAGAGCCTAGACATCATCTTTCATGAAATTATCAAGGAAAACTGCCCTGAGATTCTAGAACCAGAGGGCAAAATAAATATTCAAGGAATCCACAGAACACCGCCTGAAAGAGGTCCAAAAAGAGAAACTCCTAGGAACATGGTGGCCAAATTCCAGAGTTCCCAGGTGAAGGAGAAAATATTGCAAGCAGCTAGAAAGAAACAATTCAAATATTGTGGAAATACAATCAGGATAACACAAGATCTAGCAGCTTCTACATTAAGGGATCGAAGGGCATGGAATAGGATATTCCAGAAGTCAAAAGAACTAGGACTAAAACCAAGAATCACCTACCCAGCATAACTGAGTATAATACTTCAGGGGAAAAATTGGTCTTTCAATGAAATAGAGGATTTTCAAGCATTCTTGATGAAAAGACCAGAGCTGAAAAGAAAATTTGACTTCCAAACACAAGAATGAAGAGAACCATGAAAAGGTGAACAGCAAGGAGCAGTCATAAGGGACTTACTAAAGTTGAACTGTTTACATTCCTACATGGAAAGACAATATTTGTAACTCTTGAAACATTTCAGTATCTGGGTACTGGGTGGGATTACACACACACACATGCACACATGCACACATACATAGAGACAGAGTGCACAGAGTGAATTGAAGAGGATGGGATCATATCTTTAAAAAAAAATGAAATCAAGCAGTGAGAGAGAAAGATATTGGGAGGAGAAAGGGAGAAATTGAATGGGGCAAATTATCTCTCATTAAAGAGGCAAGCAAAAGACTCATTAGTGGAGGGATAAAGAGGGGAGGTGAAAGAAAAACATGAAGTCTACTGTCATCACATTCCACTAAAGGAAAGAATAAAATGCACACTCATTTTGGTATGAAAACCTATCTTACAATACAGGAAAGTGGGGGATAAGGGGATAAGCAGGGTGGGGGGGATGATAGAAGGGAGGGCATGGGGAGGAGAGTGCAATCTGAGGTCGACACTCATGGGGAGGGATAGGATCAAAAGAGAATAGAAGTAATGGGGGACAGGATAGGATGGAGGGAAATATAGTTAGTCCTATACAACACAACTATTATGGAAGTCATTTGCAAAACTACACAGATTTGGCCTATATTGAATTGCTTGCCTTCCAAAGGAAAGGGGTGGAGAGGGAGGGAGGTAAAGAAGTTGGAACTCAAAGTGTTAGGATCAACTGTCGAGTAATGTTGTTGCCACTAGGAAATAAGAAATACAGGTAAAGGGGTATAGAAAGCTATCTGGCCCTACAGGACAAAAGAGAAGACGGAGACAAGGGCAGAGAGGGATGATAGAAGAGAGAGCAGATTGGTCATAGGGGCAATTAGAATGCTTGGTGTTTGGGGGGGGAGGGGATAAAAGGGGAGAAAATTTGTAACCCAAAATTTTGTGAAAATGAATGTTAAAAATTAAATAAAAAAAAAAAGAAAAAGAAAATAGTTGTGGGGAAAGGGAAGTTCTTGTTGTTGAATCATTTCAGTCACTTCGAACTCTCTATGACCTCATTTGGGGTTTTCTTGGCAAAGGTACTAGAGTGATTTGCCATTTCCTTGTCCAGCTCATTTTATAGAGGAGAAAACTGAGGCAAACACACTTAAGTGATTTGCTTAGGGTCAAACCATTAGTGAGTGACTAAGGTCACATTTGAACTCAGGTCCTCCTGACCCCAGGGTCAATGGTCTAACCACTATGCCACCCAGCTGGCCCAGGGAAAGAAGGTACCTCAAGACTAAAGCAAATACAATTCTTTAGAGAAAAATTCAATATATATATATATTTTGCCGGAAGAGCTTGACTTGCCTGACCACAGTGTTCTAAGTGGAATGATTGGGCAGAATTAAATTGCTTAGTAAGTTATAAGCAAATTCCCATAAAATAAACAAAGGATTAGGTCAAACCATGCTGCTTCAGGTTCTTAAGTAGCAAACCAACTTGGAACAAGTGGCTTTTGTGGCAGAAAGAGAGACTGTACCTTCAAACCTGAAAGTTTCACTTCTAATCATCCAGCAGTAAAGATTCTGGAATGAATATGAAAAATTTTGCAAAAAGTATAAGCCATGTGAAACTGAAAAGAAAGTTAGTAATTTAACTAAAGTGTACCAAAAAGAAAATGAAACTGGGGATCCATATAAAGACCAACTTACTATGACTCACAACAGAATTGCTCTGGGTTAAAGAAGTCCCTTGGACAGTCAATATTTAAAGAAATTAATTCAGACAAATAGTGAAGCTGATGCTTCGATAACTTCGCCACATAATGAGAAGACAGGACTCACTGGAAACGACCTTGAGGTTAGGAAAGACAGAAGGCCAAAGGAGAAGGGAACAGTAGAAGACGAAATGGATACAAAGTGTCACTGAAACAATGAAGAGTTGGACACAATTGAATGACTGAACAACAACAAAAATTACAGTTAGAAAAAAAAGATGGAGAAGGGATTGGAAGAAATTGCAAGTGGTTTACCTGGGGCAGTATAATCTAGAAGCTCAATTTTAAAAATATCTTTAATTTTTCAAAAGATATCTAAGTGGTTCGATGGATAGAACACTGAACCTGGAATGAGGAAGAGCTCTGTTCAGATTCAGCTGCAGACACTTACTAACTGCGTGGCCCTGGGGCAAATGATGTAACCTTTGCCTTAGTTTCCTCATCTACAAAATGGGGACAGTAACAGCACCTACCTCCCAAGTTTGTTGTGAGGATGAAAGGAGTAAAGTGTTTTGCAAGTGAAGAGCTAGCTACAAAACAACAAAAGGCAGTTTCAGGGGATCTGCTTTCCCAGAGACATGCCTGTTTGGTTTGTTTGTTTTTTTTAATTATGGGAGTAATCAAAGCCTTACTACCATACAAGCAACCAGAAAAGCAAGGGAAGGAAGATTTATTAAGTGTCTCCTATGTGCCAGGCACTGTGCTGCCTGAAACAGAAGAGGGACCATTTCTCCTGCCGTACTTTACCTTGGTGTCATAACAACCTGCTGGCTGAGGTTCTTTTGGGCTCAGGTCCCCCCGGCAGCAGATGGTACTACAAGGATTTCCTTTGGTGTACGGATCCTTCTTATAATCTAAGAAAACAGAAAAAGAGGATTGAGAAGGTAAAAGGAGTAAGATGCTTCATTATTCACAGTTGGCCTTCTGGGTTCATTCCAAAGGAAAGAGACCAGAGAAATTAGAAAAGTAGCTGAGAAGAACATATCTTTTCTTGAAATACTTTCTTGTTTCAAAAACAAATAATGTGGTATCTTGGCCATTTTGTTCCAAGAATGGTAAGTACCAGATGATATATTCAAACAACTCACAGTCCTGGAGCTAGTCATGTGAAGCCATTTTAAGAAGTCTCTAGGATACTCCGAATTCCAGGTACTCTGGAGACATCTTAAGATGGTTCCATAGTTTTGAAGAGATTAAAAAGTACCATCTTAAATGATTCCTTAGAGAAAAGAAAGACAATTGTGATATCCATAAGGACATTTATCATTTTAGAGAATGAGTTTTTAAATTCTGGAGGTTGGAGGAGAATTCATGGTCATGGAATGGATAACATGGCAAACTGAAGTGCATGACCATTCAGGGAAGGTTGGATGTCATTGCTAATCATTGGGGAATATGTCTTATTTGATTCATTGAATAGCTGGGTTAAGAAATGGCATTGCTTACCAGCATAAGTGATTAAGTAGCTATTTATAGAGGCGAAGAATTTCAGAGACAAAGGCTTGTACTCCATGTTGTTGAATTGGAATCCCAGGATTGATTTTTAAACATGATCCTTCAAGATTGATCTGTAAATCTACTCTTGCACACTCCTATCCATGTGGTGCTCCACCAAGCTATCAGCAGCGCATAGGTTGAAAAAGGACTTAATCTAAAACAAACATCCTATCTTCCACAGGTAGGTTCTTCCAACCCCTCTTGATTCTAGTGCCTGTTAAAGGCACTCTTTTAAATGAAACCAGAAAAATAGGCAGAAATGAGGATGACAAACATTCCAGGTAGGAGGGACAGCCAGAGAAAATGCCCAGAACCAAGATTCCCAATGTCTTATTCATGGATCATCAACAAGGCCTGCATCACCACTACCTGTACCAGTAACAATGGCAGGGAGACCAGTTGGGGTTATTACAACAGTCCAGGTAAGAGATGATGAGAACATGAATTAGGATGTGAGTGAAGGAAAGGGATGTACATGTGAAATGCTGAGAAGGTATGAGCAGTAATAGGACAGGCAAGCAAGGAAATTGAGAGTTGAGGGTACTACTGAGGTGAACTGGTTTACAAAGGAGTTCAGACTGGCAAGGGAGAAGGGCAAGGGTGATGACTTTGGAAACTATTTGGGGTGGAGGAATTGAATATCACAGTGAGGAAGGAAAATGCGTTTGGGATAAGTAAGGATAAGGAGATGGAATAATAGGAAATTGTTAGGATTAAAGAATTTTGGAGTTCTTAAACATGGAAATGAAACACTTGCAGGTGATGATAAGATTAAAGATATTGTAGATAAGGCAGAAGTGACTGAGCTCTAGTCCTCCTGGAAGCGGATGGTATTTTAAGGATCTCTTTTGCTTTAGAGATCCTTGTTATAATCTAAGAAAACAGAAAAGAGGGATTGAGAAAATAAGAAGAGTAAGAGGAGCCATTATCCACAATGGAGTTTTGGGGCTCATTTCAAGGGAAAGATCAGAGAAATTAGAAAAGCCCTGTGAAGAACATACTCTTCTCTTGAAATATATTCTTTCTGTTCCAAGAAATAGAGAATGGGCAATCCTTTGCTTCTATAAATAGCTACTTAATCACTTCTACCATCCACCTAACCCAATATACCTGACTGACCATAAGTATTTCCATATTAAAACAAGAAAAGAACCAGTGCTGTACCTTGGTTGAGTATCATTTCCATGCTATTGTTAAATAAACTTCTTTCTGGTAAATGTTGAATAGTCTGTAAGTGTCTATCCCCAAATGAACTACTGGACCAGCCTAGGTCAGTCCCAACCCATAAGATGGTGATTCTCTCTGTATACAGCTGAGATGGAGCAAAGGAGAAACTTAAGGTAGCTTAGTGGATTGAGGAACTGGGAAGTATGTATATTTGAGGAACATCAACCTGTGCATTGAAGTGCACCAAGTTATGGGGGAGAGCAACATATGAACATGCACTAAGTTGTAGGAGTGAATGTGATGGAGAAACCAGTGATTATACCAAGTATGTCAGCTTTGGTGATTTGAAAAGATAGTAATGCCATCAACAGAAATAAAGGAGTTCAGAAAAGGATCATGTTTGGAGGGGGAAAAAATAATGACTTCTGTATGAGGTTTGTTAAATTTGAGAGACTCATAGTATATCTAGTTTGAGATATTCATATGCCAAGAGGCAGTTGGTGACATGGGACTGAGGCTCATGAGACACTAGGTCTGGATAAGTAGATCTAAGAGTTATTTGCATAATTGATGTGATAATTAAACAGATAGGTGAGTTGTTGAGGTCACCAAGAATGAGTGCAGAGGGATTTAATAGAGCTTCGGGCTTGTAGTCAGGAAGACCTGTGTTCAAATCTCACCTCAGACACCAGCTATGAAAGTAGCCCTGGGCAACCTCAGCAGGCTCAGTTTCCTCATTTGTTGGACTCAATGACCTCTACATCTCCTCTAGCTCTAAATCTATCATCTTATGGTCATACAAGTATAGAGACAGAAGGAGGCTCAGGACAGATTCTTTGCGGACACCTATAATTAAAAGACATGTTTGTGAATGAAGACTGACCAAGAGTAACAGGAAAAACCAGAGAGGAGAAAGGATCTAGGAGTAGAGGGTGGTCAATAAGATCAAATGCTACAGAGAGATGAAGAATGATAAAAACTGAAAAAAAAATTGATTTTTGCAAATTCATTTTGTTTTCTTGGGAGAGTGAATGTGTTAGTGAAAAAGTAACTAAACATGTCTTATAGGCTTTTTTTTCTTGCTGTAAGTATACTTTTTTTTGTTTAAATACCTTTTAAAAATATTTTTTTTTAAATCTCACAATCTCTGAAGCTTCTATCCTCTTTTAAAAGAGAATGAAATTTCACTTGTCTCAGATGAATTAGGTACTATGCCACCTGTACCCTGGATGAAGTTTTGTGTCACAGAGTCTTCCACATTGAACACATAATTTAAGTCTCATGACTCACAGGCAGGAGAAAGAAAGTGTTTAAAAATAAGGTTCTTAAGAGAAGGGCATTACATACTGTTATACCGCATGATCTTCTTCATGGATTCTATGTCGGTCACTTTTCCCTGGTCCCGGCGGAAGATTTTGGCTCTTGGAGCTAGGTCGTAGGAGTAACCCAAGCCAAATTTCTGAACCATCATTGGGTAACCGCTCAAATTATAAGTCCTCTTATGGAAAGGAATGTTGTAGGATGGCCAATATCCTGTGTAGAGGCAGAATTGAGATCGAAAATGGGGAGAAGAGTTGGAGGGAAGATGAGAAAGAAAAAAGGAGAGAAAGAAGAGAAGTTATTTGTTGTAATTCATTATGAGAATGGGAAAAGTTACAGTGAAATTATACTGGGACACAAATTGGCACTTCAATAGGCTCTTTGAGGAAGGTCCCCAAGTGAATGGATCTCCAGGTTTACTTAAAAGGTGAAGCATTAGAATTCATGTTTGTTTGTTTGTTTAAAACTAGTTTTTAACCAATTACTTTTTAAAAAGATTTTTAATGCTTTTCATTTTTAAAATGTCACTGTCATTACTTAATGACTACTCCCTCACAGAAAATGTCTTTGTGACAAAGAAAAACAGTTAAAAGAACCAATGTACACACTGACTATGTCTGACAGAATATGCCCTATTATGTGTCTATAGTAGGCCATCTTTCTTTTTTTCTAGAAAGAATCCATTTAATTTGCAGTCTTTAGGAATTAAAATTAATTAATTTAAATTAATTTAAATCCATTAAACATTAATCTAAATCCTGATGTCTTTTAGTTCAACCAAAGATCTTAAAATAATTTCTATACTAGGAAATAAATATTCTGGGGTTGCATTATAATACTACAATAATGCTGACAATCTGGTGGAATTCCCCCAAAAGATAGATGGCTCTGAATGCCCCTCTGGTGGAATTTAGGTACCAATGTATCAAAAATAAAAAGGTGATCCAATGGTATGGCCACAAAAAAAATAGCATAACTCTAATTTCTTAGAATCTTAAAGTTTTCCTAACCCCAAGTTGTATCTGGTAATGGGATTCAAACCTTATTATGTTGCCAAAACTGATAAAAAAGGAAAGGGCCTGGCCCTAAGCAGAATCAATGTGATGGTTGAGTTGGGATAGGAAGTGACACCATGAGCGGGCATTTAACTTATTGTGAAAGGAAAAAATATCTGGAGACTGCTAAGTAAAAACCATTGAGATGTAGATTGGGTGATAAATTTGGAGTGAACATTCAAGGAAGAAAGGTTACTAAATGATGGCAGAGAGGAAAAGTCTAGAAGTAACCAACAGGGAGCAAGGAGTATACTAACTGACCTACCAGGGAAGGTGAAAAGCATATAAGGAAAAAGTATAACCAGAATTAGAAAAGGTGGCCAAGGATGCAGCGTCTTCCAAGAAGAGTCAGGTCCCAGTAAGTGCCAAAAGATAGAAGGTGCATGAAAGAAAGAAGTCTAAAATGAAAGGAAGTTTGCTAATTATAGACTAAATAGAGATCCAGAATAAATATAGTCTAATATAATCTAATTCTAAGCTAAATATAGATATTCGCTAATTATAGACTAAATAGAGATCCAGAAAATATGGTGGAAGGGATGGGCAGATGTTGTGCAAGACACTGTGGGAATAGGGTTGGGATGGGAAGGAAGGAGGGACCAGCAAACAGTACGCAGGGAGATTCAGTATCACTGATGAGAAGAGTAAAAGAAAGGGGTGGGAGTAGGATAAACACTGGGAAAGGCAGATGACAAAGGAATAATTTTTCAATTGATCTATTCTATAACAATCTTACTTCTCAAATTTAGATACTAATTTCTATAATTCCCCTGAATATTACTTGTTCCATTTGACATACGGGGAAAACTAAGAACCAGTGAGATTTTAAGTGACTTATCCAGCAATATTAGAGGACAAGCTAATCTTAGAGGGGTATGAAAAATTATAAATGACTAATTACAAGGTCTCAATCTCAAATTGTAGGAATGCAATGCTGATCTCAGCACTGGACAATCAGTTTATGGTAACCTAGTCTAATTTTTTCTCATCTGACTAGTAAAAGCAGACTTCTGCCAAGTACATACCTTTCCTGAGAATGTCAGTTTGATCGGAGAATTCCACGAGGGTGGGGATTTGCTCCACAATGAAGAGTGTCTCATTGGCAAGACTGTCATTTAACTTCACTTTTTTCAGATCAAGAATCATGTACTGGTTGTTGTAAGTGCCTGAGATGGGGGAGAACATGGAGAAGTGACTTAGACCTGCTATTATTAGCTATCCTGAAACAAAAAATATGCATACATTGTGAAACTAAAGAAAAATGGGGGGGTGGGGGGGGGTGGAGTAGAAAGATGTACATGCACTAGCTCTTCCCCCACAGCCTATAAAATACCTGTAAAGAAAGACTTTCAACAAATTCTAGAGCAGCAGAAGCCACAGAACATCAGAGTGGAGGAGATTTCTAGCCCAGGGTGACCTGAAAGGCTGACGGGAAAGGTCTTTTGCACTGGACATGGAGCAGAGCCCAGCCCAGCCTTGGCCACATGGCACCAGGAGGAGCAGGACCAAGCAGGCTTTGGGGACAGAATCCCCAGCAGCAGCACAGATCCCTCAACCCACAGGTGCCAAAGATTAGTGAGAGGGTTTTTTTCAGTTGACCAAGAAGGGAGCAGGGTGTCCCCATAGCTCCAGCCTCAGGTGGCAGCAGCAGAGGCAGCAGCGCAGTGAGCGGGGGCTCCCAAAGCAGGTAGCAGTCCACATCCATTGTTGAAGGCGTCATCGAAAAGCCCTTGGGGGAATTGAGCATCTGATCCGTACCTCAGCCCTGTGTGGTGGCCCTGCCCCCCACCTAAAGCTCTGGGGGAATTGAGCAGCTCATCTTAATCTCATACTCAATGGCAGCTCTGCCCTACCTAAAGCCCCTGGGGGAAATTGAACAGCTGATCTGAATCTCAGCCCCCATTGCTGGCTTGGTGAAACTGAAGGCCAGACAGTTGTGGAGAGGTAACTCTACTGCTCACAGATTCTGGGCACAAAAGTTTCTGGTTGCTCCCAGACCAGTGTACATGCTTGACTGTGCCACCGTGGAGGAACTGAGATCTTACAGATCCCCAGAGTATACCCTACTTTTGACAAAGGACCCAAAAGTCAAATAACTGGTTGGGAAAATGTCCAGAAAAGGGAAAAAAAAATAAGACTATAGAAGGTTACTTTCTTGGTGAACAGATATCTTTTCCCATTCTTTCAGATGAGGAAGAACAGTGTTTACCATCAGAGAAAAACATAAAAGTCAAGGCTTCCCAAACATCCAAAATAAATATTCAATGGTCTCAGGCCATGGAAGAGCTCAAAAAAGATTTTGAAAATCAAGTAAGAGAGGTGGAGGAAAAATTGGGAAGAGAAATGAGAGACGTAAGAAAATCATGCAGAGCAAGTCAACAACTTGCCAAAGGAGACCCCAAAAAACTCTGAACAACACCTTTAAAATAGGCTACCTCAATTGGCAAAAGAGGTTCAAAAAGCCAATGAGAAGAAGAATGCTTTAAAAAGCAAAATTTGCCAAATGGAAAAGAAGGTTCAAAAGCTCACTAAAGAAAATAGTTCTTTAAAAATTAGAATGAAACGGATGGAGATTAATGACTTTATAAGAAACCAAGAAATCACCAAACAAAACCAAAAGAATGAAAAAATGGAAGATAATGTGAAATATCTCATTGGAAAAACAACTAACCTGGAAAATAGAGTCAGGAGAGACAATTTAAAAATCATGGGACTACCTGAAAACCATGACCAGAAAAAGAGCTTAGATATCATCTTTCATGAAATTATCAAGGAAAACTGCCCTGAGATTCTAGGACCAGAGGGCAAAATAAGCATTCAAGGAATCCACTGATAACCGTCTGAAAGAGATCCAAAAAGAGAAACTCCTAGGAACATTGTGGCCAAATTCCAGAGTTCCCTGGTCAAGGAGAAAATATTGCAAGCAGCTAGAAAGAAACAATTCAAGTATTGTGGAAATACAATCAGGATAACACAAGATCTAGCAGCTTCTACATTAAGAGATCGAAGGGAATGGAATAGGATATTCCAGAAGTCAAAGGAATTAGGACTAAAACCAAGAATCACCTACCCAGCAAAACTGAGTATAATACTTTAAGGGAAAAAATGGTCATTCAATTGAAATCAAGGACTTTCAAGCATTCTTGATGAAAAGACCAGAACTGAAAAGAAAATTTGACTTTCAAATACAAGAATGAAGAGAAGCATGAAAATGTAAACAGGAAAGAGAAATCACAAGGGACTTACTAAACTTGAACTGTTTACATTCCTACATGGAAAGACAATATTTGTAACTCTTGAAACTTTTTTCAGTATCTGGGTAGTTGGTGGGATTATGTGTGCACCCCATCCCCCTCCATATATATATATAGAGAGAGAGACAGAGAGCACAGGGTGAGTTGAATAGGAAAGGATCATATCTAAAAAAATAAAATTAAGTGGTGAGAGAGGAATATATTGGGAGGAGAAAGAGGGAAATGGAATGGGGCAAATTATGTCTCATAAAAGAGGCAAGAAAAAAACTTTTCAATGGAGGGAAAAGGGGGGAGGTGGAAGGGAAAATGTGAAGCTAACTCTCATCACATTTGGCTCAAGGAAGGAATAAAATGCACACTCATTTTGGTATGAAATCCTATCTTACAATACAGGAAAATGGGGGAGAAGGGGATAAGTGGGGGGGGGGTGGATGATGGAAGGGAAGGCAATGGGAGGAGGGAGCAATTAGAAGTTAACACTCTTGGGGAGGGACAAAATCAAAAGAAAGAATAGAAGAAATGGGGGGCAGGATAGGACAGAGGGAAATATAGTCAGTCTTACACAACATGACTATTATGGAAGTTATTTCCAAAACTACACATATATAGCCTATATTGAATTGCTTGCCTTCTCAGTGGCAATGGGTGGGGAGGGAGGAACAAAGAGAAGTTGGAACTCAAAGTTTTAGGAACAAGTGTTGAGTACTGTTATTGCATATAACTGGGAAATAAGAAATACAGGTAATGGGGTATAGAAATTTATCTTGCCCTACTGGACAAAAGAGAAGATGGGGATAAGGGAAGGGAGGGATGTTAGAAGGGAGGGCACATTGGTGGTAGGGGTAATTAGAATGATCACCATTTTGGGGTGGGGGAGGGGAAAGATGGGGAGAAAATTTGGAACTCAAAATTTTGTGGAAATGAAGGTTGAAAACTTAAAATACATAAATAAATTTAAAAAAAGAAAAATGGTCTTACTTAATTGGAAGTTCATTTATAGGGTTACTTACCAGAGTTGTATCTTGAAAAGATATTTGCCCACCTCTTGCCACCATCTGCCATCATATTGGCAATACGGACCCTTTGCCAGGCCAAAAGAGATTCTGGCACCACCTCTTTTAGCAGGGTATAGTTAAATACAGTGTTGGTGGTCTGCAGCATGACCAGGCCACTGCTGAGAATATAAAAATCATCCAGAGATTCCAAAAAACCTACAGAAAAATAAACAGGCAAATTATTTGCCAGATTGTACAGTCATAAAACACTATACAAAAGTTCAATGCCAGTTACTTAACACTAACTGTATTCAGGGGTGTGCTGCAACCAGCTTGAACAAGTTGGAGTAAGATTATTGAATTTTCAGTTTGAGCATTTACACTGCAGAAATTGGTAAATGCTACAAATCAGGGCTTGATTTATTATTCTGTGGTTGTCCAAACTTGAGAAAATATTAGTAATGCAAATGGAACTTAAAAGTGTGTCATTTATACATTCCTGCCCTCCTCCAAAGCTGGTTGTTAAACATTTATAAACATAACCCTGGGTGAGGGGATCTGGAGAGTTTAGTGGGTGGATGGATAGGTCTGCCCTTTCCCTTTTGCCCTTGACAGACTTCTTGTCAGCTATTTGGCACAGGAAGCAGAGAAGCACTACAGTCAGCAAGAAGCTGGCATGTGAGCAAGTCATAGAAAGTGTAGGGAATCAGACTTCTTAGGTTTTCAGTAGCACAGCCTGAGCCTCTCTGCCAATAATGATGGGGAGTGGTAAAGAGACAAGATAAAAACCAAGAGCTAAGATGGAAGCTGCCAACACTATTTGTGGGGATCATCACTGCTGAGAAGAATCCCAGAATACCAGGGTTTGTTAGTTATCATGGAATAAATAGGGCAGGGAAACAGGTCTTTGTGCTCTCACTGATTCTGCTTCCTTGTATAAACTCTAAGATCTATCTAGGAGTATCCCAGGATATTCTCCTCCCCTCATCTCCCCATCCCTTCCAAAGCTACTTCCTATGACCTAAAGGCAATCGCACAGAGCTGTAGGAGACGACCAGAAGACTGTGGGGTGAATGTTCTAGGCAAGAATGACTGATTTTTTTCTTTTCCATTTTTCTCTATGTAATAAACTTAGTGACCACAAAACACTTGTTATGAATCTAATAAACATGGCTGGTTATGACTAAGAAAAAGGAGATTCCAGATATGGAATGATGAGGTAGCAAGCCATAGATCTTTCATATTTTAATAATCTTTTTTTCTTAGAACTCCATTTTTATTTTTTTAATTAATTAATTTATTTTTGGTTTTCACCATTCACTTCCATAAGATTCTGAGTTTCAAATTTTCTTCCCCCTTTTTTTCTCCCCCTTTCCCAAAAAGGCAAGCAAGCTAATATAGGTTCTACTTATGCATTCATATTAAATATATTTTCACATTAGTCAGGTTGTAAAGAAAAATTAGAACTAATGGAAAGAACCACTAGAAAGAAGAAACAAACTAAAACAAAAAGAGAGCAAACAGTACGCTTCCATCTACATTCTGACTCCAAAGTTCTTTCTCTGGATGTGGATAACATTTTCCATCTTGAGTCTTTTGGACTGAGAAGAGTCAAGTCTATCAAAGTCAGTCCTCACACTGTGGCTGTTACTGTGTACAATGTTCTCCTAGTTCTCTCCCCTCACTTAGCATCAATTCATATAAGTCTTTCCAGGTGTTTCTGAAGTCCCCCTGCCCATCATTTCGTATGGCACTATAGCATTCCATTACATTCACATACCACAACTTGTTCAGCCTTTCCCCAACTGATGGGCATCACCTGAATTTCCAATTCCTGGCCACCACAAAAAGAGCTGCTATAAATATTTTTGTGCATGTGGGTCCTTTTCCCATTTTTATGATTCCTTTGGGATACATATTTTAATAATGGTGAGCAATATTTATATCAGTTCCTAGGCTAAAATTTTTAACTGCCTGTTTCCTTTGTTGTATCCACAGCAGTGGGAACAAGACTATAGGAATGCCCTCTAGTGGCCAGTGAAAATATTACAGACTTTTATTTTGGCAAGGTTCTTTTGCAGGTACTTTGACAGGGCTGATGGGAACACTGGGCTGGTGGCTGGAGTATATCACCATCTGGTGGATAAATTATATATTGCAGTATCTCCTTTGTTGATCAAATGGAACCCTGTCTTTCTATGTAGACTTAAGGGTGCCACATGAGCTGGCATGAACTGCTGGCACTCCTACAATGCCTCATGTGTGGAAAGGATTCAATTGTTAACTTGGTGCAGATGATCCTTGGATGTATTTATCCAGCCCTAACCTCTTACCTGCTTGCCACTCTCAGATCTCCAACTGCCTATTGAACATTCAATGCTCCAGAATTAGATATACTCTAGCCATCTTAATCTCATCATATCCATATCTGAATTCATCATCTTTCACCACAAACCCTTCCCTTTTCCTGATTATTATAAAGGACATCACCATCTTTCCAGTCATCCAGACTCACAACCAGACTTACAATCTTTTTAGCTCCTTACCTCCCTACCCAATCTATTGCCAAGTCTCTCTTCTTAACCTCTCTTATACATGTCTCGTTTTTTCTCTGTATATAGCCCCTTCTCTCCTCCGACACTGCCAATTCCCTGGTTCACACCCTCTTAACCTTATGCCTAGATTTTTGCAATTGCCTCCTGGTTGGTTTCCCTGCCTCAAGTCTCTCCCCACTACAATCCATCCTCTATTCAGCTGACAAAGGGGGCTTCCTAAAGTGCAGATCTGACCACATCACCCATCTATTCAATAAATTATGGTGGTTCCCAACTACTTCTAGGATAAAATATAAACTATAGAATAAAATACAAAATCCTCCTTTTGATTCTGTTGGTGAAGCTGTAAACTGGACTAGCCATTATGGAATACAATTTGGAATTATGTTTAAAATGTCCCTAAAACGTCCATATCGATAAATCAACGAGGACTTATTAAGTTCCTAGAGGCAAATGTGGTAAATTGGAAAGGCTTTGGAATCAAAGAAACTTAAATCCTAGATCTGCCCCTTCATTGCCAATGGGATCCTGCCAAGTCACATAACTTCTATGGGGCTCAATTTTCTCATCCATAGAATGAGGCAGGAAGGGGAAAAGGTTGACCACATGACCTTTAAATTACCTTCCAGGTCTAAATCTATGATCCTATGTGCCAGGTATCATGTTGGGTGCTGGAGACAGAGAGACAAAGCAAAATGGTGCCTGCTTTCAAGTAGTTTATATTCTACTGGGGGAGACAACCTGTACACACACAGTTACGTACAAAATAAATACGTTATTTACAAGATAAATTCAAGATAATTTTGATAGGGAAGACTTTTGGGATCACACAGAAGGTGATGCTTGACCTGAATTTTGAAAGAAACCAGGGATTCTAAGAGGTAGAGAGAGAAAAGGGAGTGTATTCCTGGCCTAGGAGATAGGTGGTGCAAAGTCATGGAGACAGGAAATAGTGTCATTTTATGTGGAATGGTAAGAAAGACCTAGAAGGGTGGACTATAAAGTCCGTGAAGATAAAACAAATCTGCAAAGATAGGTTGAGATCAGATTGTTTAGGGTTTTAAATGCCATACTAAGTAACTGATATCAGATCCTAATGGCAATAGCGAGGAGTTTGCTGAGTGGGAGAATGATATGATCAGGCATGTATATTGGAAAAAGGTGCGTCCTGGATGGGTTGAGAAGCAGAATGGCTTGAGGCAATGAACTCAATTAGGAGGTCAGTGCCATAAGACCCTGGATAAGAAATTTATCCTCTCAATGCAATAGTCAAATAAGACAATAGCACAAAAGGTACTGAGTGACACCAACAAGGGTGGTGATGATAGGAGCGGAAGGAAAAATATGAATGTGAGATGTGTGATAGAAGTCAAATGGACAAGACTTGGCAACTGACTTCAATGTATGATGAGTGACAGTGAAAAGCAGAGAGTGACTCCAAGATGGAGATGTCCTTGAAAGAAATAGGGAACTTCTGAAAAGGGGTTGGTATGGCTTCTCTCTGGGACAAGTTGAGATGCCCATGGGACATCCAGGTCAAAATGTCTAATATGTAGATGTGAGAATAGAGCTCAGGAGAAAGTCATCTTTAATGAGATGAGAATTAACTCTATGGGAGATGATAAGCTCACCAAATGAGAGTGTAGAGATAAAAGAGCTCTACATATGGAATACAGAGTATAGAGCCATGGGGTACCTCATAACTAAGGGTGGCTTATGGATATCTGTTGATCCAGACATATACTCCAAGGAGTTTAGAGGCAGAGAGGAAAGGTACCATATATACTAAAATATTCATTCATTTACATTTTTCAGTGGTATCAAAGAACTAGGAAAAAATAGGTATCTATCAGTTGGGGAAAATGTGGTATATGAATGTTATAGAATATTATTGGGAAATGACAATGATGAAGAGCTGAAATTGTGAAGTAAGTAGAAACCAGAAAGCAATAGACACAATTACGACACAGATGTTAATGGAAAAAAAAAGAACAAAATAAAACTGATCACTGGGTAGTTATAATGATGAAGCTGACTCTTCCCTGGAGAAGAATCTAAAATGTATTCAACACTGTATTAATTGTACCAAAAAATGCAGATAAAGCATTTCGACATGGTTCCTCGCCTCAAGGTATTGGCAAGTTAGTTGGGAGGCCAAAGAAAAAGACACAAGCCAATGAGAAGCTGCAAGGAGTAGGAGATAGATCTAGGGTAACAAAGATTTAGGTTTCAGGCCTGCCTATGACACATACTAGTTCTATGACCCTGGATAAGAAATTTATCCTCTCAATGCCTGAGGAAGCCCTTCAAGACTGGAAGTCACAGGAGTTACTGATCTGCATTGGGTAAGGGAATTTTCCACGCAGGGAGTGACCCATATTGATAAAATCACTGATCTATTACACCCTTCTCTCCCACCCCCAGAAGTATGAAAGGCACTATACTAGGCATTAGTGAGGAGCAATTTTTGTCCTTGGGGCAATGCAAGCTACATCCAGGTCAAACGGCATAGAATATTAAAAGACTCTCAGTGTGGGACTCTGGGCCCTGGGCTGCTGGGAAGTCATTATAGGATGAGAAGTGGGCCATTGGTTAATTTCCTCTTTCAACTTCTTAGTAACTAGGTGCTAACCTCAGTTCTTTCTTCCATCAAAGGGGTACTGGTATTTCCAGTGCTCTGGGACAAAGCCCTGAGAGCCCTACCCTAGTTATGAGGTTTGGTCTTAAGCACTGGTGAGTGATTCAAAGACAAAAACAAAATCTTATCCTCCAGAAGCTTGTATTCTACTAGGGAAATACATTGCACAGATAAGCAAAATATAAAGAAAGGAGTGGAGGAGGCTAGGAAAAAAATCTGAGAAAGACTCTTACCAGCTGGGAAAAATGAGGAGGTAGCAACTAAGTGTAAGCCTTGAAGGTTCTCTGACTAAGGTTCTTTGAAGGCAAAATCTGTCTTTTTTTTTATTATTATTATTTTGCAGTATGAATGAATGGCAATTTAAAAAATTATTGAGCTGGAGTCAGGAAGACCTGAATTCAAAATCCAGCCTCAGACATGTACCAGCTGTGTCACCCTGGTCAAGTCACATAACCTCTGTTCGCCTCAGTTTCCTTGGCTGTAAAATGGGGATAATAACAGGGTCTACCTTATAGGATTGTTATGTGGCTCAAATGAGATAATATTTGCCTGGCATACAGCAAGCACAATGTAGATGCTGTTGTTACTTCTTTACTAGTATCATTATTATGCTAAGCATGGGAGTTACAAAGGCAGAATGGTCCCTGACCTCAAGGACCTTATATTCTAACAGCACCTAGAGGGAAATGGGTTTTGGTCTGAGAAGCCACAGGAGAGATGATCAACACATCCCTTCTAGAAACAGCGGTAATATAAAATACGTAGCTGCATCGGGCATTGCTGAAAAGACAGAATTGTTGGAGCTGCCTCGTTGGACAGATTTGATTTTAGTAGACAGCTTACGGAATAAGAGAGATGTCTGGGGGAACGGGGAAGAGGAGTAGTGGTGGTGGGACAGAACGAGAGGATGCTCCTTCCTGGAGATGAAAAGATGTAATTACGGGAAATTTTTAACCAAGTCAGTTAAGGAAATGTGTTCTCTGCATAGGAAAAGATCAAAGTTTTCACTGATAGAGACAGATAATAACACAATACAGTATGTAGTTTACTGTTTTAGCCCCATTTTACAGATGAGGATACTAAGGTTCAGAGAGATTCAATAGGACGCATAGGGCTAGTACCACAGCCAGGATCTGAACTCATATCTCTTCAAACTCCAAGGTCATTACATTTTCCACTATGCTCCTCCACCATTACCCCTCTTTTCCTTCCCCTTCATTCCTCCTAAATTCAGGCCTATATAAATTGAATTGGCCCACGCAGGCCATCCCAGGAAGTGTATCTAGAACTCTTCTGAAAATCTCTGGGGATTACAGGGACAAGGTAACTCAGCATTTGTTCACACTGGAAATAAAAAAACTCCCCAGCTGTTTCTGGCCATGTGGTAGCTTAGAGTTGAAAGATGTGGGTGGCATAGGTAACACAGTGGGTTTAATGCTGGGCTGGAAGTCAAGATAACTGAAGTTCAGATCTAGCTTCAGGCACTACTGATGTGACCTTGGGCAAATCATTTTAAACCAACAAACTGTTTGTCTCAGTTTTCCCATCTATAAAATGGGGATAATAACAGCACCTACATCTCAGGGTTGTTGAGAGAAGCAAATGATACATTTGTAACACATTTAGCCTAGCTCTGGGCACATGGTGGACACTTAATAACAAAGGCTTTCTTGCTTGAAATGACAAAGTGATTCCCTTACTGGCTGCTGAACCAGGGAAGGCAGTGATACAGTGCAGTTTTTTAAAGAAGATAACCCTTTTGGCTTGGTCTCTGGGGTTGTACTTCCCACTGATGAGGACATTCTGTTCTGTTACAATGTAACATATATCACCTAAAAAAATCACCACATGATGCCAAATCAGGGAACAAAAGCCACAGGGCTTATGGGAAAGATGAGGTCAGAGTACATTATTCAAAAACTGTCAGGGACATGTGAAAAAAAGATTTGAACATAATATAGCATTGGCACAGTTTTAATGATTACAAATACATAAATGCTATAATACATAGTGGTAGCATCCGTGCAGTCTGCCCACAACTCCTACTGCACAGAGAAGATACATAACAAATAGAGCACTTTACCTGGAAAAAGGCTTGAAGTTAGTGGAAATGCAAGGTTGGCAGATTTCGAGTTATTATGAAGTGGGGTAGTTTTTTGCATTCTTGCAGTAAACAAACTCAAAATCTGTGTAATGCTCAAATTGATCTCTAACACATCAATTGCATTGGAACAACTTCACATTTTCAAAACAAGTGTTATAGCAGAACCAACAGCCGTGTGACTAACTCTGTGTGAGAAAGTTGGTGGATGTAGGCTGTGTTCTCCCCTTGCTACCCTTCCCACGTAGACTGTGGACTCAATCAGGCTTGGGCCTCTGGCAGCATTTTCTGCATTTTATTTCCTTTCCTGAGTAGACAACCAAACATCAGTTTCAAGTTGGATGTGACTAGACTTGGATAGGACCTTGCGGTCTGAAGATGCTGAGTCAAATAAATGGAGCTGGCTGTCAGCAAGGGAAAGTTTAGGATCAGAGAAACCAACCACAAATAAAGGACTTTGCCCAAGCCCAAACAGTTTTACCAGCAGAGGAATGTTGGGAGTTGTTTAGACAGCTCAGAGCCAAGGTGAAATGCAAAATGCCTAATCCCAGAAACTGCTCTAAGAAATTCTGGATGAAATTTAAATATCAGCCTGCCAAGACATTTAACAGGAGTCTTAAGTTAAGTGAATGAATACTGTTTTAAGTTCTATCACTTTGTGCTTACAAGTCTTTTGTAATTTAGCATATTTTTTGTGGTAAGAAATAAATACCTGCCCCAACCCAATTTCTATTATATACTAAATGTGTTTTTTTTCTCTTCAACTTGGAGAAGAGGCAGATAAAAGGCAATAACTTCCGCTTTAAATAATTTGTCCTCCAATTATCTTCCCCTCCCCCCAAGAATGAACCTAGTCTCTTCCTCATGCCTGGGTAGACATAGTGAGGGAGGAGGTGGGGCTTAGCCCCTTGGGACCAGCAACATTTCTTTAATATTACATATTCATGCATATTAAAGGTCTCACCAAAATACAAAAATACTTAACTAGCATATACCATATGTGACCTATATACAAGTAATGGGGCAAATGAATTTGATGTTAATTGAAAAAAGTGAGTCATCAGGAGGTACATATTCTGACAGGGTGGGGCTCAGGGAAATCATTTTACACCCAGTTAGTCATCAATAGTTTGGAAGGGGAGATGGGATTTTTGGAGCTATTTGAAAGAAGGAAGGACAGATCATTATAAGATGAGAAGGTATAGTGTTCTATAGGGTGAGGGCTTGAGAGAAGGCTGGGAAGCAGTGGTGGCCTTTCCTAGCAAGAGGATTGTCATTAAATAATGGATTAACTTGGCTACTAGATGTAGTTTGATATAGAACTGTTTCCTCATGGCATGTAGATATACATATTATAGCCATGAAATCTTAACTTCAAATGCATGGAGTAAAGCCAGTGAACCATGCTAATTGAATCACACTCAATTCCACAAATTAGAAAAAAATTCTAATTGAGCACCTACTCAATTCTAATTGAGCATCATGTACTGCAGGGGATGCAGAAAGGAATAAGACATGGCCATATCCTTTAAGGGACTTAAATCTAGTAAGCAGAAATGGGTCAAGTCCACAAACAGCAGGAGAAGGGAGGAGAAGGAAAAAGGTGTGGGATGAATTCAGGAAGCAGGGCAAGGTGGAGCTCAGAATTCATAGTACGAGAGTTATGAGTATTTATATCAATGTAGATATTTCTTCTATATATAGTCAGACTGTAATTAAATTGGTAAGTTGAAATATACATACTTATATTCATACAAATTCATCTATGCATTTATCTACAGATGAAATCAGTTTGTTAAAATATATACAAAATTAGCCATTGGTGTAGAAATGTGCATATGTGTAGCTACATTTGCACATGTGTATTAAACACACTTGTTCGCTCATTTACTTATGTTTAAGTTTGTTCTAACACACTGATTAATACATATATATGTATTTATGTGCATACATGCATGTCTACACATATATTTCAATACATCAGTTTAATAATATATTAGATTAGAAAATGCTTACAGACACAAACGCATGCAAGGGAGTTGTGACTGACATCTTGGAGGCTTCTTATATCACCTTAGATGATCTTCCCTCCTTTCAGAAAAAGAAGACTCATGCAGCAAAAATAATTACCACAACTGAAATTGCTGCTTGTTCATTCTTATTATTCTAAGGCAAGAAAGATTGTGCAATAAGGGCTTTGCCCATTTGCAATAAGATTACCAGGGCAGTGCCCAGGGATGCTGGGACTCTTCTCAAGTACTAGTTGTTTGCATACATATTCCCTGAAACATGTGAAAGCATCCAAGAAAAAACTGGATGTTAGCTGAGTGAAATCTGAGCTTCATGGGAATCTATAATTCAGTGAACACTTTCCAACTAGTGTTTCAACATCTGTGGCTTTACCCACTTCCCTGAACAAGAAAAACTTCCAAGAACTTCCAGTAGATCTTAGGAGTTAGATTTTTAAGGGTTGTCCATTATAGAAATGTGTTCTGCTTATATAAGTCAGCAGCTCATCCTTCTTAGCTGTCTTTCACTACTATACAGAAATGAAGAATATCTGACCATAAAATCTCTCTCTCTCTAGTAAATATAGCTACGTGAACATACACATGCATACCCATCTATAGAGACTGAAGCCCTGTGGAATATGTCCAGAGATACCTTGCCTGCTTATGGCTGATGTGCTGGCTCTGCAATGAGAGACGTGGGCACTTTGGAATAAGGAAGGAATCCTTTTATTGATCCCTTAGTCCCACGACTGTGGCAGGAAAGGGGTGTGTGTGTGTGTGTGTGTGTGTGTGTGTGTGTGTGTGTGTGTGTGTGTGTGTGTGTGTGTGTGTGTGTGTGTATGAGAGAGAGAGAGAGAGAATTTAAAAAGAAAAGATGTCTTCAGTTCATTCTCTTTTTTTCTCTCTCTGAAATATACGAAAAGTACTCTCTCCTCAGGTTTTCCGCACTCTATTACAAGCAGCAAACTGAGCAAATGGTAGCTAAGAATTGTTAGATAGGTGGACAGATACAGATATGAATGTATATAGATAGAAATAGGTATATTTATATATAATATATAATAGAGGTATATTTATGGCTATGTACATTTCATATTACATTTCATCTACATAGATGAAATCAAGATAAAGATAATAGATTGAAAAATTGTGGTAAATAAAAAAATTTATAAGAAATTGTTAAAAATATTTAACTATAATTCCAATTAGACTCCTTTATTGTTTTAGTTGTGAATTGTTTTCCTTTGTCACAAGGCTGAGTTCAGTCTGGAAGGGAGTGGAAATTGATTAAAAGGAAAAGGATCTCAATAAAATATATTGTAGAAAAATCTAAAATGCTCATGCTCACTAAAAACCAAAGAAATACAGATTAAAACAATTTTGAGATACAATAATGCCCACCTAATTAGCAAAAATGATTAAAGTGGAAATCCAATGCTGGTACAATTATGGAGAAATAGCTAAGTTCATACCTTGGTAGAATTGCAAACTCCTAGAATCTTTTTAGAAAGCGATCTGAGAGTACACTACAGGAGTTATAAAAATAATCATATCCTTTGAAAAGCCAATCACTATATTTCTAAAGATGTATTCTACAAATATTGTCAAAAAGAAAAAATGAAGATCTAGCTATTCAAAGATTTTTGTTGTCATTACTTATAGTTGTATAATACTGTAAACAAGTAAAATGTGAATAGAAGAATGGCCAAATAAGTGTGGCATGTTAAAAATACTGGATACTATAATGTAATTTAGATTGATAAGTAAGAGAAATATTAAGAAACAGGAAAAGACTTTATGAAATAACTCAAAGTGAAATGACCAGGACCAGAACAATAGGTAAACATTGACTATTATACGTATGAGAAAACATGAAAGCTTACGAATATTGAGACTGCAGGTGTTTGAACAATTTGCATGTTGAAATTCCATTTGAAAAAATTACAGAGTTGGAAGGGACTCCAAGAAAGGACTGAGCCCAACCTATTTCTGAACATTATGTCTAAGATCACAACTTTTGTGATTGTCATGCCGTACCATTTAGTTATTAAATTTACAATCCTCTAAAGCCCGTGAATCTGCGTGTGTGTGTGTGTGTGTGTGTGTGTGTGCGCGCGTGCAGGGGGGTTGTTGAATCTTTTATCTATTTTGTACTTGTGAAGTTGGTATTTTGAGCCCAAGTATATGGGCTTACCTTTATCCCAATTACACTTCATCTTATTAGATTGAGCCTAATGTTCTAGCCTGGTCCGGATTTTTTTGACCGGAACTTTGTAGTCCAACATGTTGGTTAACCTTTCTGCCTTTGGTTCATTTGTGAATGTGGTATTTATGCAGTCTACACCTTCATCCAAGTCATTGATGAAGATGTTTGAATAGCATAGAGATAAGCACAGTTTTCAGTGGGGATGGCCTTCCCCATTGACACCAACCCATGACAAACTGCTCTTTGGGTCTAGTCATCCAGTCGTCTCTAAGCCTACCTACTTGTACCATCATCTAGTCCTCTTTTTACTATCTCATCCAGAAGTCCTGACAGACTTTGCCAAATGTTTTGCTTTAATCTAGGTAAGCTATACCCACAGCATTCCTTTCCTTAACTAGCCAGTTTGGTGATCCTGTCAAAAGCAGGAAATGAAGTTAGCGTGGCAAGCCTGTTTTTGATGAAGTTAAGGTCTTTGTGATCACTGTTTCCTTGCCTAGCTATTCCTAACCTAGCCCTTTGATGATACGTTCGAAATATGTTCTAGAGTTTGGCTAGGAATGGAATAATGCTTCTCTCTTTTCCTTTTCTGAAAGCCACGATAGCATCTGCTCTTTCCCCAGACTTATGGCACCTTTCTGAGTCTCCAAGATCTCCTTTCTTATCTTGTATTCTAAATTCCTATTATTCATTTACATTTTTCAAATGTAAATATTTTTAAAGTATGTTTGACTGGTTTGGTTGAGGTTCAAGCTTAAGTGTACTATAAAGAGTTTATTTTTAAAAATAAATTGCTAAAATAGGAACTTCTAATATTGGATAGTCCTCTCTTGGAAAGGTCAAAATAAAGCCCATTGTTTAGAGAATTAAAAGGAGTGAGGCTGAGATAGAGAATATACCATCTTGCACAGTCCTCCACCATCGATGGCACCATGTGAACCTTTTCACTTCTAGCACTGGCTTCTCCCCTCTTTCTACTGCAAAGTTTCTTCAAACCTCAAATAACCTAGACATTTTCCTTCCCTAGAAAGTTTTCATCTGCTAAAACTGTGCTGTGCCTTTTTTTTTCATCCAATAGACTTTCTCTTCCAGTTTGTCCTCAATTCTTCTAAGGCTTCCAAATTCTGGATAAACTCCTTATGAATGAACTATGAGTCCTTACTTAACCATGGTTAAGTTCAAGAATCTGCACTGATAGCAGTCCACTCCATTAGGTGTCTCCCATTCTAGAAATAGAAAAGATCTAAAAATGTCTCTAAATATATGTTCCAATTGCTGCTACCTACACTACAATTCCTATGCCTTGACGGTTCCTGGTGAAGACATTGCCTTCTATAGCTGGCACAAAAATGAAGACCTTCTATTGGTTTCCATTTTAATGACTGGGATCTAATGTTTGTATATATCAGGGAATGAACCAGTTCCAAATGTTCCTATGTGTAGGGAGCCCTGTTGTTCCTATTGTTTCCATATCCCTTAGTAATCCAAAAATCTATTTAAAATCTCTTAACTCATTCCAAGCTCTACTATCAGATCCATCCTTCCCAAGGTCCCCTTACTCCGGGTGCTCATTCCTGTATACAAATCCCAGAAAAGAATTCTGAGACATCATGTCAAACATCATTCATTGCGATCAACTTGATCCTATCAGAAGTGAGGTACATCTGGCATGTTTTAATTATCCACAAGATGGTGTTTTCCCTAAATCATCAACCCAGGAATCACTTTGGTGGCCCTTCCAAAAAGTGGCGATACCCTCCTGTGGCCACCAGAGGATGCTCATCTTGAAAATGCTTAGATTACTTTTGACCATAACTCCATCCCACCCCCCTACACATATACATCTTTTTTGGTGCATTGGTCAAGCTTGGATTTTAAACTAGGGTGTGGTAAGAAAAATTGCTTAAAATAATAAATAGTAGAAATAGTAAATCTATGGCTTTAGCAACGACCCAACATCTGGAATCATTTTCTTAGCTGAGCTACATCCTCTCCTCTTCTCTCTCCTCCTCTGACATTTCCATAGAGCACTACTATTCAACAAACTGTGGCAAAAAAGGGGGAAGAAATGAATAGCCAAAAGTAAGGAAAATCTGTTAAGGATTTGTATGTTGAGTCATCTTTTCCAACCATCTCTGGAAACTTTGGGATTCTGGAAAATCCATTCATAAACACCTGCTTCCACTGGCTATAGTAAAGATAAATGAAGGGGTTTCATGTCTTGGATCCCTCTTGAGATAAGAGATAACAAATGGGAAGCAAGAGGGGTACAGGAGTACAGTGATAGAGAACTGACTTCCTTTCCAACTCACCTATTTTTAATAGTCATCAGTCCCTGCCTCTCGCCATGCTCATCTCTACTATCCAAGTCTCTGAGTGGATTTGGGAATGTTGGCTCTGGTCTCCTTTCAGCCTCTTTTGACTCACTGATGGAGTCCCAAACTATGACTGAGAGGGGGACCACAGCCTGGTCATCTCCAATTCCAAAGTCAACTGCCATTCCTCCACAAGATAAGCAGCTGTCCTAGTTCCAAAGGCAACTGTCAAGTGCCCTAGTTAACCTATATATTGAGTAAATACTCCTTAATCTAAGGGGCTCAGACATGTCACAGCAGTTTTCTACTGCCATCTCAGGAAGACTCAAGATAAATGAAAGAAAATGGACCCCCAAACTTGTGTGCCTCTACACTGATCTCACCAACTTCCTATACTCTCTCTGCAGTACAGATAATCTAAGGCAAGGGTAGAGAACCTGCAACCTTGAGGTCAAATGTGACCCTCTAGGTCCTTAACTGTGGCCCTTTGACTGAAACCAAACTTCACAGAACAGTTCTCTGTTTCTATCTGTCTCAGTTTCCTCATCCATGAAATGAATATAATAATAGCACTTAAACTCATGGGTTGTTGTGAAAATGAAATGAAATAACATTTGTAAAGTATTTTATAAGCCTTAAAGTGCTATATAAATGTTAGGTATCATTATTAATACACGAAAAATACATAAGAAAAAGAGCCATTTCCCCAGTAGACAACTGGTCAAAGGATATAAATAGGCAGTTTTCAAGAAAAGAAATTTGTGGTGGCAAAAAAATTGGAAACTGAGGGGATGCCCATCAATTGGGGAATGGCTGAACATGCTGTGGTATATAAATGTAATAGAAGACTGAGAAATAGAAATGATGACCAGGTGGATTTCAGAAAAACCTGGACTGAATGAACTACATGAGTTGGTGCTGAGTGAAGTGAGCAGAACCAGGTGAGCACTGGACACAGTAACAGCCACATCATATGATGATCAACTTTGACAGACTTAGTTCTCAGCAGTACAATGATCTAAGACAATTCCAAAAGTCTCATGATGGAAAATGCCATCCATATCCAGAGAAAGAACTGTGAAGTCTGAATGTGGAACGAAGCATAGTATTTTCTCTTTTTTATTTCTTTCTCGTGGTTTTTCCCTCTTGTTCTGATTCTTCTTTCACAACATGACTAATGTGGAAATATGCTTAATATGATTGTTGATGTATAGCTTTTATCAGATTGCATGCCATCTTGGGGAGGGGGGAATGGGGAAAAATTTGGAACTCAAAATCTTGTAAAAGTGAATGCTGAAAACTAAAAATAAATAAACAATTTAAAAATAAATTATTTTTAAAAAGAAAAGAAATGCAAATTATCAAAAACATAAGGAAGATTGCTTCAATTCATTATTAATACACAAATCCAAATAACAGAATTTTAACCTCATACTCATCAAATTGTCAAAGATAAAAATAATACATGTTGGAAGGGCTGTGGGAAGAAATAAATACTAGTGCCTTGTTCATCAAGGTGTGAACTGGACCAACCACTAAGGAGCTATTTGGAACTATACTGGAAAAAAATCATTAAAATGTATGTGTCCTTTGACCCAGTCATATAACTACTAGGCTATTCTAAAGGAAAACAGAGGGGAAAGGTTCATATATACAAAAACATTTATAATAGAACTTTTTGTCACAGAAAGAATTGGAAGCAAGCAAGTGTCCATCAATTGGGGAATAGGTAAACAATTATAAATATAATAAAAATTTCACCATAAGAAATAATAAATATTAAAAATTCAGAGAAACTTGTGAAGATATTAATGAAATGATACAGAGTGAAGTAAGCAAAGTCAGTAAAATGACCACAATCATGTAAAAGAAAACAATACTGAAAGACATTAATTAGATCTGTCATCAAAGCAATCACCAATTTTTTATTACAAGGACTATTTATGAAACATGCCTCTCACCTCTTGACAGAGAGGTGGTAAACTCTAGGTATAGAATGAGGGATCTGTTATCAGCCATGGCCAAAATGCTGGTTTCTTTTACTTAACAAATTCATCATTGCTACATGGGTGGGTTCTATTGGACCTGTATAAGTACAGTGGAGGATGGAGGGCATTTATTGGAAAACAGCAATGTGAAGAAAAGATCAAAACAGAATTAATCTTAAAGCTTAATTAATTAATTAGATTAAAGCTAATTTCCTCTTCTGACATGCTTACTAGATGCAGATCAAGGGAATGCTTTAGATATGATTTTACAAAAATTTTAGCAAAACATTTAATAAAGTCTCTCACGTGATTTTTGTGGGCAAAATAAAAAGATGGGGAGGGGCTGATAAATGAGTAGTAGCTGAGGAAATAGAGTCAATAGGTGTAGACTTATACGAGGAATCTGCCAAGTCCAATCACTGCTACTTTTGTAACATCTCTCCTTATATGTCCCCTTCTGTCCTTTGATACTACTACCACCCTGACCCAGGCTCTCATCACCTCATACTTGGGCTATTAGAATAGCCTTCTGAATGGGCTCTGCCTGCTTTGAATCTCTTCCCCTTCAGACCATCCTCTACTCTGCTGTCAAATTAATCATGGTACCATGTCACTCCATCATTCAATGAACCTCTGTGGCTCTCTATTGCCTCTAGAATCAAATATAAAATCTGCTCCTTGTCCTCTAAGGCCCTTTATAAGCCTTTAAAACCCTCTAAAGCCTGGTCCCTTCTGTAACACCAAGGACCCCAGCATACACAGGAGGGCTTGCTGTACAGGTTCTTAGATCTGCCTTTCTAAAAGGGAAGCAACTTTTAAGGGGTCAGCAATCTACTTTAATCAAGCACATATATCATTCACTTAGTTCAGGTGAAAAAGTCAGAACCCTGAACTTCAGAGAAAATACAAACAGAAATTTCAAATGGAAAGACCAACAGACAGGGCTTCCAACTGTCTGACCATAAGCAATACATACATCACAAATCAACAGACAGATCCAACTGTCTGACCATTACATACATACACAGTTACCAGAGAGAGAAGCACCAACTTCTGGGTTTTCAAAGTCAAGGGGCTCCTTACTGGCTGCCCAGAGTCTCATCTGGCCAAACAAACATTGCCAATGAGTAAGCCCCAAAAGAAAACCTCACCATATATATATATATATATATATATATATATATATATATATATATATATATATATATATATATATATATATACACACACACACTTTTCAGATCCAGAGGTCATCACAACCCTTGAGAACCAGGGCCTCATTAGAAGTTAACAAAAGGTGTGGGCCTTTCTATAAAACAAATCTCCCCTAATCAAACTTCCCTTAATGGGCAGGCCCATTCATGGGTGGGGAAGATCTTTAACTCTCATTAACATAATTAACATTATACCTTCTCACCTTTCCAGTTTGCTTGCACCTTCTCCCCACCATGTACTTACTCTATGACCCAATGTCATTGGTCTCCATGGTGTTTCTTATAGACTCTCCATCTCCTGAACTTAAGGCATTTTCACTGGCTCTCTTCCTGGCTTCCTTCGCATCTCAGTTAAAATCCCATCTTCTACAAGAGGTCTTTTTCAGTCACCCTTAATGTTAGTGATCTTCTTCTGTTGATTATCTCCAATTTATCCAGTATAGATTTTGTTTGTACCAAGTTGTTTACATGTTGGTTCCCCTATCAGACTGTGAGTTCCTTGAGAAAAGAAGCCATTTTTAAATTTTTCTTTGTATGGCAGCCCTTATCATTGTGCCAGGTATGCAGCAGGTGCTTAATAAATGCTTGTTGGCTGACTGGTGCTTTTTAGAATTATTTAATCTTCTACTGGGACAATATATCTATGCAGTTAAACTGCATTATTGTGATTGGTGTCAATATTATTTCTAGTATCTGTTTCCCACTGCTGAGTATTTATATAATTGTCCACTGCATGCTTCTTTCATTGTTCTTCTTGTTTTTGATTAATTCTGATCTTTGCCCTGACAAGTTGGTGATCTGACTCTGTGCAAACAGCTGATTCAGGGATAACTCCAGGGTTGTGCTGGTAAATGTTAAAAATTGGATCTCCAGAAAAAAAGGAAACATCTGCCTTAGACAGGTTTAAGCTTAATCTTCATTATTAACATTTTCTTATCACTTCCTTAAGTCTAGGAAATTAGCAAAACAATAAATCAAACTCTTGGTTTGTAGCATTTGCTGATTTTTGAGGGGTAAATGCTCTTCACACTGAAAATTTCATAGCTGTCAGTAGCCAGTTCAAGATGGCTCCAACACAACCCTAGATAACTCCCATTTTCTTCACTATTGAAAATCTATTTCACTTCTTGCTATGCTCTTTTAGTGCTTACTGTCCCCAGTGCATATCAATTCTTTCCTCCAAATGAATTATTCTTGATACAAAGTGAAGTCTATGAAGTCTTTGGCTTCCACAAAATCTTATTCCAGTGCCACATCATGGCAAAGTAATCCGTGTTTCTTAAAGGCTATGCAAAGTGGAGCAAAAACTCTTACAGTTCTATCATGCTGGAAAGGCTTTGAACATGGCCTAGGGAGTATACTGAGTCTGGTTTCCAACACAGCCAGGTTTGTCACCAGTAGGCGATGGTGATGACATCTTTTGGACGTTGCAACCCATGAAACAAAGAAAAATACAAAATGGCCCTCAGTCCTGGGTGACCTCCTTCTGCTTCTTCAGAGATGGTGTTATATGGGGAAGAGGGTGCCAAGAATCACAGTTTTTAAGCATCTATAAACTTTAACTTGACTTTTGATATTCCAAACGTGAGTTCTTTGTCAAATGGACAGATCCTTGCTGGAGGAGGTGAATCATATCAAACTGGATATTCTTACTATAAACAGAACCATTAGAAAGAAGGATGTTGCAATCACAGGGAAGGATGAATGGTGAACACTTCTTGGGGAGGCAAACACAAGAGGCAACAGAGTTGTTTTAGGGAATGTCCAAACCCCACAAGAAGCATCACTTTATGGAATATCTGATCATCTCATATTATAGTTCTGGCAAGTATTTGCAAAAAGGGCAAATTTTTTTGAATAATTGCAATTAAATGAAATAATTGCATGAAAATAATTGCAGCTTAAGCACAAGAGTTGGGTAGAGAAATTCTACAAAGAACTAAAAAGACTTTCCAAATTAAATCAGTATACACCACGATACTCACTGATTTCAAGGCAAAGGTTGGGAAAAGTGAAGATTGTGAGAAACGTACAGAAATAAGAGGTTTAGGATTTCTGTGAAGCTTGAAAATTTCCATAAGAACACAGTAAGTTTACATTAAGCTTAAAAACAAACAAACAACCAAACCTAGCATTGAAACTGAAAGTCTTCTTTTAATAGAATGTAAATTCCTTGGGGTCAAAGACTGTTTCTTTTTTGTCCTTGTATCCCTATAGCCTAAGGGGCAGCTAGGTGGTACAGTGGATAGAGTATCTGCCCCAGAGTCAGGAAGACCTGAGTTTAAATTTGGCTCAGATACTTACTAGCTGTGTGACCCTAGGCAAGTCCTTTAAACCCCATTTGCCTCAGTTTCCTCATCTGTAAAATGAACTGGAGAAGGAAATAGCAAACCACTTTGCTATCTTTGCCAAGAAAATCCCAAATGGGGTTGTGACATAACTGAAATAAATTGTTCATTCATTGTTCAGCAACAATGAATCCCTAGGGCTTACTTCATTATCTGATACATAGCACATGCTTAATAAATTCTGGCTGGTTGATTGTTGGATTCTTTGAATGTTCATTTTGGAACTGTTACTCCCAGTTTTCATATGAATTCAATATACAACACTTTTCCCTTTTGAATATTAACAATTTCAAATTATATCATCTTCAGAAAATGTCTTTTGGACAAATGTGATCGCTATAAATGCAAAATGAGGACCGTTATTTCTAAAAGTTAGATTCTTCCTTTATGGGGCAGACTTTGGAAAATATTTTTCTCTATAGTAAAAATATTAATTCAGAGAATCAGCTAGAAAGGTTCTTATATCATCTAGTCCAATTCCCTCCATTTAAAGAGTTAATGCCTCTATTGTGAGCATTACCACAGAGGCATCAGACTTGGGAAATGACTTTTCCAGAATTCACCAGTTTGGCAAAGTCTTTTTGAATTGGGCTTTGGAGGCTTGTATGAAGAGGAAACCAAAAGATTGTCCATCTTGTTCATGCCATACAGGAGGAACAGTGAGTGGTGAAATTGATTTCCAGATGCCTGGTCCTCTCCTCCCTTCCTCAACTCTGAGGCCTTGCTGTTTAGGATGTGGACTGAAAAGTGACCCTTTACTCTTAGAGTGAGAACTGATGGGGTAAATAGGTGACATTATGGAGTCATTAGACAGAGCTTTATTTCCTCCTACTTCCCCTACTGCATGGTAAAGAGGGTGCAAGCCTGCCTCTCAGTTAAAGTTGGTGGACAATTTCTTCCTGGGCCCTCCTTACTCAGAGAGAAGTCCAAAAGTTAGGCGATGAAAGCAGATTATGGTTCCCACTGTAGACAGCTCAGGTAGGAATTTCCTTGTCAATTTGATCCTCACTTGCTCACATATATTGTCATGATTGATGAATCTGTTTCCACACTTTAAAGAACAGCAGGTGACTGACAGATCGTTGTCTGGTGTAACTAATGGCCACGTTGGGTAGAGATTTGAAAGGGGAATTGATGCCTCTGAAGACAGGGTTGAAGCAGCTAGGTGACACAGTGAATAAAATGCTGGGCCTGGACTCAGAAAGACCTCAGTTTGAATATGGCTTCAAATGCTTACTAGGTCTGTGACCCTGGGCAAGTCATTAAACTCTGTGTGCCTCAGTTTTCCATCTGTAAAATGGGGGTGATAATAATACTCCTACTTCAAAGGATTGTTGTGAGATGAAATGAGATAATATTTGTGAAAAGCACTTTGCACACTACCTAGCACATAGTAGGCACTGTATGAATGCTTATTTCCATCTTCCCATTATCCCTGCTTCAACCTGAACCTAGGTTGAGGGATGGGGAGAGGAAAGAGTAGACACTGAGATTTCTCACAAGTAAGAGAGACAAAGCATAATTATACTCCTAGGCAAATTCAAGTTCATCATAACAAGGACACTGAAGTCATACTTTATACCTAGTCCTAGACCTAATATAGGCATGCTCTCAAGGCAAATGCAAGCCCATTTACGTCATGGAGGGGAATGGGAGTAGTGTTTATATTTCATTGGACAGCTCTATCACAAGTGAGACTGTCCCCATTCAACCCTTACCAAGAGGAGAACTCAGAAAGGTTAAGTCACATGGTTCCCAAGTGGTAGAGCTGGACCTGGAGTCTTGTTCTCCTAATTTCAGTGCATCGCTGTTCCTATCCTATCGTACTGCCTCCAAGGACACTAATTGGATAACTCATTACAAATTATGATTATTCATATAGCCTTATTTCAATTTCATCAAATATAATTGACTCAGATCCTTTGATTAGTGGTTTCTTTTTCTTCTGTGTTTACAATCCTGTGTAATAATTATGACTATTTAGACTGAGGTACTGTATGATTCCAAACCATGAAGGATGTTCCCTATTTCATATTTACTAACCCATGAAACTAGATTCATAATGTTTTTAAAAGCTTTTCAGTTCCTTTTTGCTCTCACTGCAATAAGTGATTACTGAGCCATATGACCATAACAAACATTTGCAATCAGGAGAACAAAAGTTTTCGTGCATTTAAAAGCATTAATTTAAATATATGGATGATTTCTTAGGAGCACTGTTAATATAGTTAGAATTTCTACCTTACTTGAAAGGACTAAAATAGTATTTCTTTTAAAAAAAATCTCTAATTCTAACTTTTCATTAATTTTAGACAGATCTTGCTTTCTTTTCTTCTCTCCAATAACTTTGGATCAGTAAAGCTGACGAAATCTTATTACCTGGATAACTGCTGAATGAATGACGAGAACTTTTAGTCATTGGATCTTTGATGGAGAAGTCCCAGTGTTTGTATATCCTCAGTGTAGATGCATACACAAACCAGCTTGAGTGAGAAAAAAAAATGTTCTCGAACCCGGGAAGAACCTGTGGTCAAAATAACAAAAAATCAAAGAGAAGTCTATAGAGAATGAATCAGAATGAAATGTCACTATGTATGACATTTGTTAATACAGTGTGTCCCAAAAGTCTTAGTGCAGTTTTGAGCTCTTATTTTTTGCACTAAGACTTTTGGGACACCCTGTATGGTTTGCTTAGGAGGCCCAAAATTAATAATTCACTTTGATCAAAAGAAGCATGGTGGGAAATGAAAAATTAAGATATGAGTAGATATCCATCCTTTCCTTTTTTTCCCTGAAGAAAAAAGTAAAGAAAAGACGTAGGTCAATAGCTCTATGGTTACAAAATATATTACATATAGTACCTCATCTAATCCTAAAAAACAAAACAAAACAACTTAATCCTGTGGATTAATGTAGTACTAATGTGATATTCATAGTGCCTACATGCTGGTGTAATTCTGAATCACAAAATATAACAGACTCTCCACATGGAAGACAGAACCAAAACATTTATTTAAACACAACAAAGCTGAATCCCCACCACAGAAAGCCAAATCCATCATAGCAACAAAGAAATCTACACACAATAATATTGCAGGCGGCACCATCTCTTACTTGCCAAAGGTAATGGAGGCAGTAATTAGTAAAGTTAGTGTTCGAATCTGTGTTCTAAACACAGATCCAGTGCCATTTTCATGGCGCAATGCTGATTTGAGTATGTACTGAAAATATTTTTATTATCTTACATTTGTAAAGTACTGACCCTAAGCTATTGTTTTTTCATATGGGGCAGTACTTTGCTGGGTTAAACCTACTCAAAGTTCTGTTACAGTTCAGAGTTCTGAGACAGTTGTTCCAAGCTATAATATACTGGAGATGTGGATATCAAAATTGATTTTATGATTTAAGGACATATTTAATTTATCTGATTATAGATAGAAGACAAGACTTAGATACTAATTACAAGATAATCATAAATGACAGAGCAGTCCCAAAGTCTGAATTCAGAAAGAGAAGAATTCAGGAAGACAAAGATGGGAGGGAGAAAAGAGCAAGTAAGAGGAGAAGGGAAAAGGAAAAGAAGGGAAGGAAGGAAGAGAGGAGGAGGGAGGACATTTCATAGCTTTATCAGCTAAGTTTCAAGCTCTAAGTTGTTGTTGAGGAGTAATTCTAACTAAGCAGAGCAGCAGCTTGGGAACAGAAAACCAGAGAGGTCACAAGGCAGAATAACTAGTTTGTCTAAATAGTGTGCCTAGTAAGTGGTTAGTCAAACATAGTATGGCTCTGCATCTATTCAATACAGAAGCTATGAGACTTGAGTCACCGGAGGTCCACTTTGCAGAAAATCCCACAAATACGAATTTCAAGTATGTGAGGGGTTAGTGCTATCTGGCATATATTTATAATACCATACAATGTATATTTCACTTCTTCTAGAAGTAGTCCTTTCATTGGTCTGAAAACACGAATACTGACTACAATCTCTCCATGGCTTTGAGATTTGCTGTGCTTGAAAAATAAATCATCTGGTGGCTAACCTTCTGGGGATGAACTTTCTAGGCTTAGGTAGGCCAGTCCTTGGATTATAGACATGGGGTTAATCCCTAGACTAGGTATATAAAGTCTTTCCAGCTTGGTAGTAATAGGGTGCTTAGACACTAGCTCTGGGACCATATCTCTTCCCAGCCCAAAGACCCTATCTCTGACAATAGCTCATGAGTGGGCCCCAGTGGACAAACTGTCTCTCCCTGTTACAAGAATAGGCTGACCTCTGTAGAATTTCCCTTGCATGAACAGTACTATCTTGTACTAGCAGAATTATCACGTACTGATTCCCAATTGCTGTATATAATCCAGAGGTCAAGTTACAGAAGTCAACTCCTGAGGCTATCTTGTTATAGACATAACAGACCAAAAATACACCCCTTAGAAGGACCCCCCCTCCCCAGTCTATTATCCCCCATTTCCAGTAGTGAATGACACCTATGCCCAAGGTACAGAAACTGTATGTTCCTCTAAGAGCTAACCACTTGTTGATTTTGCCTTACAGTACCTAATTAACATACTTGGCATATCATTCACTGTATTTCTTTTTTTTTAACTGAAAAATTTATTGAGAATCCACTAGCTCCAAGATGGTTTGAAAACATCAGGTGTTGGGATTGGAAGTTCAAATCCGTGTGGACGGTCTCGGGCGGGTAAAAGTGGGACTTCTAAATCTTAGAGTCTTACGAGGCCCTCCATGAACAGCGGGGATTCGAGAAGGTCAGACTGAGCTAGCTCGGCTAGCTCGGGTATTTCCGCCTCTCCCCGGGAGATATGTGATGGGTGGAGTCTCCCTGCCCTCAAGGTCGTCCCGGATCTGGGCACACTGTTGTTATCTAACAGCACGGTATTGAGATGCAAACTGTGTGGCTGAAGGTTAAGTAGGATTGAGAAAGCCTGAAAGCTCTCTTAGCACGTAAGGAGCCAAGAGGACAGTAGGCTCCGCTTTCTTCTTTCCTCTCTCCCCTCCCCCTCTCTCCCCGCTTGTACTTCTACTTCCAATCCCTTAAGATCCTAGCCTCCTTAGGAAATCTCCCCCTCTTCCTCCTAAGGAAGACCGCCCTGCACTTGTAACTAGACCCTGAAATAAAGCTCAACCCTTGTTCGACTCTGGAACGTCCTTTCTCTCATATGTGCATCCGGCGTGGCCAGCCGAAGACCTCGGAGGTGAGGTAAGAAAGACTCGGGTAGCCCACACAGGCCTCTAGGCCTGGCAGTTGGTGCCCCAACAGGGACTGGGAGCGCAGATAATCCTGGGTGTTTTTGGGGAACACCCGGAAGGGGCTGTGAAAGAAGCGAGTCCCGAATCCTAGATTCGGAAGGAGAGAAAGAGTGAGAGAAGCTTCCCACCCCCATGGGAAAAGGGCAGAGATGGGGAATCTATTGCCAGTAATAAAGCCAGAGGAACAGGAGGTCTAGGCTGAGAAACTTCACAGGGAATGCAGGAAGGCGGGGGTCACAATAGAGTTAGATGACCTCCGAGAATTTTGTAAAAGGATTTGGAAAGTTTCTCCTTGGCTTAAACAGGCAGGAATATCAAGAGAAAAATGGGGAGCGGTCGGAGAGCAAATGACTGCTTATGAGCAACAATACCCTGGGGAGCTGGAGGATTTAGATTTCCTGATATTCGGTGTAATTAAGAGCCTGCTGGAAGGGCCGGAGAGGCCAGGGCGGGATTGGAATGAGAGTGGAAGCGGAGAGAGGGGAGGGGAGAACACGGGAGGGACGGAGAGTCCAGGCAAGCAGAAAGTTAAGCAGAAAGTTAAGGAGCGTAAAGAAAAAATAGACTTGGAGCTCCATCTAGCGGATGGAAAAGGCGAGGCAGGGGAGAATACGCCGTGCCTTCCCTCCGCGCCTCCTTATAACCTGCTCCATTGGTCAGACAGTTCAGGGCCACAGTCCAGTTTGGAAAAAGGAATAAGAAAGGCTATGGAGAATGGAGAAGATGTAGGGACATTTCCTGTGCTAGAAATAGCGGACCCCAGTGTCCCCGGTGGCGTTCGAAGGAGCCACATACCCATAGAGTGGAAGAGAGTGGCGACTCTTAAAGAGGCTTGTATCAAGCATGGCCCTAATTCACCCTTTGTCATAGCCATGCTTGAAACTCTCAGCGGTCAGTTCGTTCTGACTCCTAATGACTGGAAGAGCTTAGCTAGAGCCTGCCTTACCCCTGGGCAGAATGTGATTTGGGTATCAGAATTTTCTCAGAGGGTAAAGAGCACTACCGGTGGGCTAGGGGCTCAGGCCCCCCAGGCTTATCAGCAATTTACAGGAACAGGGCAGTTTGAGGCTACAGGAAATCAATTACAGTACTCAGCCTCCAATTATGTTTTGATTGCCGGAATGGCTATTGCCGCCTGGAAGGTTATAGCCTCTAAGAAAGAGAGAGAGTTTCCCATGACTAGGATTACGCAAGGAAACAATGAGCCATTTACTAATTTTGTGGCCAGGCTGCAGGAGGCAGTAGGTCGAGATATGGGAGAGGAAAACCAAGGGACAGAGATAGTGTTGAGGACATTGCTGCGGCAGAATTGTAATCATGACTGCAAAAAGGCAATGCTGGGACTGCCAAAGAATGCATCTGTTGAAGAAATGATACAGAGATGTGAAAGGGTAGGAAGTCAGGTCTATTTGGCACAGGTGCAAGGGAAGTACCTGGCCGCCGCCTTAAGTAATATCTCTTTGGAGAAAAAATGTTTTAACTGCGGAAAACCGGGACACCTTAAGAAAGAGTGTAGGAAAGAAATAAGTACAGGGAGGGGCCAGGACCCTTGTTCTTCATGTGGAAAGCCAGGTCACTTAGCTAAACAATGTAGGAAGTCGGGAAACGGGGTGAGGGGCTCCTTGAGGGCCCCGAAAGTGTACCCTTTGGCAGAGAATCGGGACGGCCCCTTGGAGGGAGAATACAGGAGATTATGGGGCCAGAGGAAGGAATGCAACACCTTTACAGCTTAGAGAAGTGCCAGCTTGCAGCTCATCAGTTTGCCATGATCCCCCTGAGAGACCCCATACAGGAGGAATCCCTGATATTACAGAACCCCTCTCATGCACCCGTAGTTATATATACAGGAGTTTATCCCACCGGCACCACAGCACTTCCATGCTCCAATGTGGTAGCCAAGCCAGCTCATATAGACAATCAGCTTCCCATAGCTATTGCCCTTCCCTTAAAGCACTCAGTTCAAATCCAGTTACTAAAGGAAATAGGACAGAATAGACCCAAGTGTACAATCTGGCTCAATGGAATTCCCATGACTGGCCTCCTTGATACTGGAGCGGATAGGACCTGCCTTAGCGGTCGCTCAGTACCCCGGCACTGGAAGCTCAAAGAAAGCCAAAGACCAGTGTGGGGAATAGGAGGGTGCCAAAATACCTTAGAGACAATGCACCCAGTAAAGTGGGAGGCAGAGGATCGCCAAGGGACCGTATGGCCGTTGGTGATTCCAGGACTTAGTTTTAACATCTGGGGCAGAGACATTATGAGCCGCCTCGGGATGAGGTTATCAAATTTTTAGTAAGGGCCATTGCTGTTGCTCTGGAGTCCCCACCCTTGAATTGGAAGTCAGACACCCCGATTTGGGTGGAGCAATGGCCCCTGACTCCAGAAAAACTCCAGGCACTACAACTATTGGTTAAGGAGCAATTAGAAAAAGGAAATATAGAGCCATCAAAGTCACCCTGGAATGCTCCTGTGTTTGTTATAAAGAAAAAATCCGGGAAATTCAGGTTCCTTACAGATCTAAGGAAGGTAAATCAGTCTCTCATGCCTATGGGAGCCCTGCAACCAGATCTCCCTTCTCCTAATGCCATCCCGGATGGTTGGTCACTTATAATCATTGACATTCAGGATTGGTTTTTTTCCATTCCTTTAAACAAAGTAGATTGTCCTCAGTTTGCTTTTACAATACCTCACCCCAATAACGAAGGACCTGCAAAGAGGTATCAGTGGAAGGTATTGCCCCAAGGTATGAGTTGCAGCCCCACCATCTGCCAGTGGTATGTTAATCAAGCCTTAGAAAGCCCCAGACAGCAATACCAATGCAAAATCATCCATTATATGGATGACATCCTTATAGCTGCACCTCAGCTCAAGGAACTGGAGAAGTGTTTCCAAGCAGTAGAAAGGAACCTTTTAGGACTAGGATTAGTTATTGCTCCTGAAAAGATACAGAGAGGACCCAATTACAAATATTTGGGATATCAGATACAGGGCACCATCATTCGGCCGGAACCCCCAAAATGGGATATAAAGATCCAAACACTCAATGATGCTCAGAAACTAGTAGGAGCTATCCAATGGATAAGATCAAAGTTGCCTATACCTTTACCTCTCATGCAACCTTTATATTCACTATTGACAGGAGACTCTGCTTTAAATTCCCCACGAACATTGACTCCTGAAGCAGCCAAGGCCATAGAGGCAATAAAAAAACAATTTTTAGAGTCCACCACATTTCGGTGGGATCCAGGAGGAGATCTGGAGGTATCTATTATCTCCACCACACCTCCCTATGCCGTCATACACCAAAAAGAGAAGCCCCTAGAGTGGGTATATTTAAGTAAAACAGGAAGCAGTTTACTAAACAAGTGGGAATTTCTAGACGGTTAGCACTAGAGGCAGTAAGAAGAGCTACCCACATATACCCAAAACAGCCAATTCTTTATGCTACACTCACCACTAAGGATGTAGAAGAGTTAGCTCAGAATCATGTTTCTTGGGCCACTATACTCCACTGGGCCCAGATGAAACCAAATTCGACTTTCCTATTCAAAGAATTATTACAGTGGGCCCCAGCACCAGTGAAAAGGTACTCACCAAACCCAGTAGAAGGGCCTAACATTTTTACAGATGCCACGAAACATCACAAGGCATCTATTTATAATTCAGCCTCCCAAGAGATATATATAGTTAACACACCCTACACCTCTACTCAACAGAACGAATTGGAAGCTATAATCCAAGCTCTCCAAATATATAGTGACATACCCATTAATATTATCACTGATAGTCAGTATGCATCTTTATTAATTTCACGGATTGAGGACTCTATTGTAGATTATCGGTCCAATATTTTTTCACAGTGTGAGCGGCTATTGACCACCATTAATAACAGAACACACCCTTTTTATGTTTTACATGTGCGCTCACATACAAATGGCACAGGACCAATTTTTGAAGGAAATCAAATAGCAGACAATTCACTATACCTGGTAGGGCACACTGTGGAACCACAAGAAAGGGCCCAAAAGGCTCATGATAGGTTCCACCTAGCCACAGAAGCCCTCTGCAAATTATATGGGATAACTCAGGAACAGGCCAGAAAAATTGTTAAGAGCTGTCTCCAATGTATCCCATTCCACCCATCTCTAGACCAGGGTGTCAATCCTCGTGGCTTGGCACCCAATGAAATTTGGCAAATGGATGTCACCCATCTTAAGGGCCAGTGCATACATGTGACAGTTGACACATGGTCCGGATTCCTTATGGTGACTTTACAGCCAGGTGAATCAAGTGCTAAAGTAATTCAACATCTTTGGCACTGTTTTTCTGTTTCAGGCTTACCCTTAGAAATAAAGACAGATAACGGCCCTGCCTATACTTCTCAAACCCTTACACACTTCCTCCGCGATCTAGGGATTCGACGTTACAGGAATCTCCTACAATCCACAAGGCCAGGCCATAGTGGAAAGGGCCAATCTCACCTTGAAGGCGATCCTCGCTAAACAAAGAAGGGGAAAAGGTCGCCTAACACAATCAGAGCTTGATACAGCTGTGTATACACACAATTTTTTGCATATCTCAAGAAACTCACATACTACTCCAGCTATGAGACATTTTGTGACTTTTCCAAGACAACCCCGCAAGGAAAGTAATACCCAGGCTGGATATAAAGACACATGGGCCATGGTAAAGGATATGGCCTCAGGGAAATGGAAAGGTCCGTATAAGATACTAATATGGGGTCCAGGGTATGTTTGTGTCTCCATAGGAAAAGGTCATGCGTGGATTCCCATTAGAAGGATCCATAGGTGGGAACCGATGTCGGAGACGGCGGAGACGCAGGAGGCGGAGAGCCCGGAGACCCCAGAGAAGGATCATACACCACCTGAGCCTGCTGCTGACAGCTTTAACCTTGCTGCCCAGAGAGGAGGCAGCACTCATCACAACCGCAGACACTGCTGCTGACAGCTTCCCATCTAGGCATCTCTTTCCACCGGCTGAAGGAGGACTTTGATATCACAGACTCAGACACTTGGGGGGGGGAGGAGGTGACCAATTTTCCACCTGTATAGATCCATTTGCAAGATTAAGGGGGGTTGTGACGTGTAAGGCGCCTACACCAGCTGCTCCTCTTAAAATATGCTTTGGGATTAGTTGATTGCACTTCCCCTGTTGTAACTCAGCCATTTAGTTTCATCTTTGTTTTATTTGATGCCTCCCTTTGTCAGTTGTGCTAGCTGCAGATTTCTGTGTGAATGAAGTCTTGTTGTAGGGTACTCATATGCTAAAGGCCTTCCTAATCCACTCAGCCTCCAGCTACTGTTTGCTCTAGAGCCAGGTGCGCTCCGCGCATAACAAAGAAGGGGAGATGTTGGGATTGGAAGTTCAAATCCGTGTGGACGGTCTCGGGCGGGTAAAAGTGGGACTTCTAAATCTTAGAGTCTTACGAGGCCCTCCATGAACAGCAGGGATTCGAGAAGGTCAGACTGAGCTAGCTTGGCTAGCTTGGGTATTTCCGCCTCTCCCCGGGAGATACGTGATGGGTGGAGTCTCCCTGCCCTCAAGGTCGTCCCAGATCTGGGCACACTATTGTTATCTAACAGCACGGTATTGAGATGCAAACTGTGTGGCTGAAGGTTAAGTAGGATTGAGAAAGCCTGAAAGCTCTCTTAGCACGTAAGGAGCCAAGAGGACAGTAGGCTCCGCTTTCTTCTTTCCTCTCTCCCCTCCCCCTCTCTCCCCGCTTGTACTTCTACTTCCAATCCCTTAAGATCCTAGCCTCCTTAGGAAATCTCCCCCTCTTCCTCCTAAGGAAGACCGCCCTGCACTTGTAACTAGACCCTGAAATAAAGCTCAACCCTTGTTCGACTCTGGAACGTCCTTTCTCTCATATGTGCATCCGGCGTGGCCAGCCGAAGACCTCGGAGGTGAGGTAAGAAAGACTCGGGTAGCCCACACAGGCCTCTAGGCCTGGCAATCAGGTAACTTCTTCTTTCGCAACCTGGTCTTTTTTGAGCGATTCCATGAAAGCTTTCTTTGCCTCCACGGTCTCAAACTGACCATGGCCAAATTTGGAGGTGGTGTCAAAGGCTGATCTTCTCCAGGGTACGATGCTTGGTGTGTACAAGCAGAGACTTTTGCAGGGTGAGGATACGCTTTTTGGAAACAGTGACATGGCCTTTCAGCATGATAAAGTCATTGTTCACTTCACCGTTGTGGACAAAGCCTCCCAGAGGGTTGATGCTCCTGTCGGACAAATCATAATCGGTGGGTGCATTTGTTTTTGATCAGCTTGCCATCCTTGATCTGGTAGCCCTGACCAACTTTGTAGATCTTTTTGTTGATCTCAGTGTGATTGTGGTGGCCCTTCTGACCAGCTCAAGCCACAGAGAAGGCTACCTGGGTTGGTTGCCAAGCTCCAATACATGCCACCTTACACAGGGCTCAGTGGGCTTTTCAGGGCAGTTTCCTGGTGTGCCAGCAGCTGGGGACACCTTTGTAACCCTTGCCCTTAGTCATTCCAATGACATCAATCATCTCAACTTGCCCAAACATGGTGGACACGGGCATCTGCTGCTCTAGCTAACAGGCCCAGTTGAGTTTCTCAGCCACGTTGCTGCCATTCACTTGGCTCTCCATCAGGTGAGACTTCTTCTGCCTCAGAAAGAACAGGCGCATCTGGGTGTGGGCACAGACATAGATCACCTGGCAGTACTTCTTCCTACAGCTGAAATCTTTCTCCAACTGCTTTTTGCCATCATCATCTTGCTGCTTCTTGCAGTACTTGGGTGAAGACCTTCTTCTTGGACTTATGCCAGTTCTTATAGAATTGCCTCTTACACTCACCACTGATGTGCTTAGCAAAGATGGTTTTAAAGCTCTTCAGGTCTCGTGGGGTTTGCATATAGCCCTCAATGCCTACAACGATCATGAGGTCATTTCCACCTTTGTCACAATCTCGACTACTTTCTTCTTGTTGATCATTGAGCCAGGCCTGTCCACCTCTCAAACTATGTGGGTCATGTCTGCCTTATAACCCAGAAAGGCAGTCAGGTAGATGGGCTTGGAGGGGTCATCTTTGGGGAAGTTCCTCACCTTTCCCTGGTGCCTGCTGCTTCTCCTTTGAGATAGGAAGCCCAGAGACCCATACCTGGGAGTGGAGAACTTCCTGTGAGACATGCTGCTGCTGCTGCTTCTGTGGCTGCTGCCAAGGCGAGCCTGGAGAGCCACTATACCTTTTCTATATAAGCTTTAGTATCCCCTTCATTAAAAGTTGCCTAAGGAGCTCTGCCCAATTTATTAGCATTATTATAAACTTTTGCCAGTTGATTAGAAGACTGTTTGAGTCTATGAATTCTTTCCAGATGATTCTGCCTAGTACCTCAATAGTTCTGAGAGCTCTCCACCCCTAAAACTGCATCAATAGGGCCTCACACTCCACTGTGAAAACCTTTAACACTCCAGGGTCACCTCCATGTCATGATAAGGCATCCGAATTATGTTTTAGAGAAGACTGATGTATAACACATATTTATGTAATTACATTAATTAATGAGAAAAGCTCTCTACTTCTCTCCCTCCATCTTAATATACATGCATACACATACACACATAAAATGGGACTATTGGAGAATCTTACCTTAATAAGAACAGAGCAATGGCCCATATCATCTGTGGCAGAATGATTCTGTGAGACGTTGGCTGGAGGGATTAGTGAGGGTATTAGGTCCAGTATATCTCCCACTGCATTCAGGAACTGGACTTGGAGAAAAGTCAAAGGCTGGAAAGAAAGAATAAAGATTATAACTCACTTTGATTTCTAGAAGCCAGGTAGTCATTGGAATTTAATTTCTGTTCAACTAGAGTATTTTTCCTTTAGCTACAGGTTTATTAAGTTATCTTTGCTAAGAGTAATAATAAAATCATAATAGAAACTGGCATGCACATTTTGTGGAATCAGTCCTAGAATGTTAGACCCTTACCCCATACAGAAGGGACTTACCATCATGCTTTGTGATGTTATGTTTAAGTAATGGAGGTACCTGGCTGACAGTAAAACAACAGAGGAGAGGCTAATGAGGTTTCCTGGCTCATAAAGGACAGGAAAGAGAATGATAAGCTACCTGGATGAGTTCTAGTTATTTGGCCCAGATGAACCTGATGTCCTGGTACTAAAAGCCCTGCTTAATGTGACCGCTGAGCTATTGGCAGTGATCTTTAGAAGACAGTGGAGATGGGGAGATAGATTATGGGACAAGAGAAGGGAAATTGCTTTCCCCAAGTAGTCTTCTGACTGAAGGCCAGCAAGTTTGGCTTCAATTCCTCAGCAATGTTCAAGAATGTTAATAATGCAGGAGTGGTCAGTGGATATCTCAGAAAAGGAAAAGAGGAAGGAAAAGGTGACCGTGAAGAGCCAACATAGCTTCACCAAGAACAAATTGCTCAGTTTAGTTCAGTAAGTATTTATTCATTATGGGAGTTTTTGTTTGTTTAGAGCTGTCATTTCATCTCTGACACAGCTTAGCAGCTCATCTCTAACATTAAAGGCTTAGCGGGTGGCCTGAGGCATTCAAAGGTTAAATAACTTATCCACTGACAACCAAGCTGCCATTCGCATGTAGGACTTCGGGCAAATTGGGCAAAACTGAATAAGATGTCATTTAATAGGGATAAATGTAAAGTCACACACCTTGGTTAAAAAAATCAACTCTACAAGATGAGAAGACATGAAAAGAGAATCTAGATCTTGCTGAGTCCAAAGCTGGTGCTCTATGTATTATAGCATTCTGCTTCTTATCAGTTTTATTATTATAAGTCAAACCAGGCTAACTAACACTATTTCTTTGGGTTTTTTTTTGACTAGGTAGCCTAGGGTAGAGGTGTTTGAAACTCCACATACAACCAGAACCAGATTAAAATGTAATTAGGAAATGTTTAACAAAATAAATAAAAATATATTACAACACAGATAATGTTAATTTGTGGTTTTGCAAATTAACACGTGTCCTTCAGCTATTGTTTCTGTTTGAGTTTGAAACAAGGGCTTAGGGGAATGTTGCAGATACAGTTTACCTAGATTAATGTTATTTCATTTTTACTTATTTTAAAAACTGGGCCTTCTCAGCCTTCCACAGCTTTAAGAGCAATGGCCATTCGTAGGCATGGCCACTGCCACTGCCACGACTGACTGGCATGGGAGCTCTGCTTTGATTTGTTTCTGACCTGAGCCAGTTCAGCCCTCCTCAGTCAGCCCAACAGCTCACCTCTTAGAGGCTCACCATATAGGGGGCACACTCAGTGTTTGGCATGCTGTAGCTCAGAACTCTTGAGATCAAATAATCCACCAGCCTCAGCCCCTCTAAAAGCATTGGGAGGTTTTAGCAAAGCATCTGATGAAATCTCATGTTATTCTTATGGACAAGATGAATGAAGAGAGTCATATGACCATAAAGTTAGGTGGTTTCAGAATGTGTTGACTCCTAAAAGTCATTAATGGTTTAATATTGATTTTGTAGGAGGCCTCCCATGGGACATCTCAGGTATTTGTAGCTGACCCTGGGCTATTTAACATTTTTATTTAAAGGCATTCACTGAATGCTTACTAGATTGGCACCTAACACAAACCAGGATAACAGAGTCAGAATTCAAAGGGGTCTTGACAGGCTAAAAAAATTGGGCAAAACTGAATACAATGTCATTTAATAGGGATAAATGTAAAGTCACACACCTGGGTTAAAAAAATCAACTCTACAAGATGAGAAGACATGAAAAGAGAATTTGAAAAAGATCAAGACTAGAAAAGGAAAGAGAATAAGCATTTTTATGGCAGTAGGCATTTTGATAAGCACTTTACAAATATCTCATTTGATCCTCTAACAACACTGCAACATAGTTGTTCTTATTCCCATTTTAGAGCTGAGGAAACGGAGGCAAACAAGTTAGACTTAAGGTTGCCTAGGGTCACACAACTACTAAGTATCCGAGGCTGGATTTGAACTCAGATCTTCCTTACTCCAAGCTCAGCACTCTATCTACTGTATCACCTAGCTGCCTTTTAGAAGACTGTAAGCTCACTTATGAGGCAATAGTGCAAGGTCACCTGTAAACATGACTAGGACTCATCCTTAAAACAACTTTCATCTGATCCCACCATCCCCTCAAGATATCATCCTATATCTCCCCATTTATAAGCAAAGTCCTAGAAAAAAAAATACCTATTTACAGGCATTGCCTCTACTTCCTCTTCTCTCACTTTGCAACTCCTTGTAGACAACCTTCCAACCTCATCACTCACTGGACTTGAACTGCTCCTTATAAAGTTGTCAGTGATCTGTGACTCACCAAATCCAGTGGTCTTTTCTCAGTCTTTATTCCTGTGGATGTCTTTGGAGCAAATGACATTCTGACCACCCTTTCCTTCTATATTCTTAATTTCCTCTCTGGGTTTTTCTAACATTGTTCTCTCTTGGTTCTTTTGGGAGGCAATTCAAAGCAGTGTGAACAGAGGATTGGATTTGGAACGAAAGTATCTAAATTTGAATGCCAGCTCTGCCACTTACTGCCTAGAGGACCTTTTATGGCTTGGGTCACCTTCTTGACCTCTCTGAACCTCAGTGTCCTCATCTGTGAATGAAGATGTGAAAGACTGCTAAGGTCTGACTATTCAGTCTCCTTTATTATATCACCATCCATGGTCTGCTCGCTAACTCTAGGTGCACCTGTAGGCACTGTCCAAGGCCTTCTTGTCTTTTCTTCTACATTCTCTTACTTGGTGGTCTCCTTGGATCCCAAGGATTTAATTATCAGCTTTGCCCAAAAGACTCTGAGAACTACATTCTAACACTACTCTCTCCCAAGTCCCAGTCCTGCATCACCAACTGCCTAGTGGATATTTTGAATTGAATGTCCTGTAGGTACCTCAAACTCAAAACAAAACTCACTGTCTTTCCTCTAAAATCTGCCCTAATTCCTAACTTCCCTATTTCTGTTGAGAGTACCACCATCTTTTTAGTATCCCAGGTTGATAATTTCATCGTCTTGACTCTTACTCACCTCTCATACCCAAATGGTGGAAAAGTCTTCTTGGTTCTAACCCCACCACAACTCTGACATCAACCCTCTGGTCACTGGTCACCCCTCCAGTTCAGGCTTTCATCAGCTTTCACCTGTACCCTAGCAACAGCACCTTGGTCTTCCTGCCTTGTCTTTCCCCACGCAAACCCATCCTCTACATGTTTGCAAAATGCTGCTCTTAAAGTTCAGGTCTGACCATGTCACTCCTCTTCTCAGAAAGCTCCAGAGGCTTCTTTACTGCCTCAGTGTAAAGTATGAACTCCTTTGCTTTGTAATTTAAAGCTCTCTACACTCTGTTTCCAATCTCCTTGTCTGGGTTTGTTGGGTAGTATAGTGGATAGAGGGTTGGACCTGGAGTCAGGAAGACCTAAGTTCAAATCTGGCCTCAGATATTTACTAGCTGAATGACTCTGGAGAAGTCACTAAACTTCTGTCTGCCTCAGGGTCCTCATCTATAAAATGGGGATCATAATAGCATTGATCTCCCAGGGTGGTTGTGATACTCAAATAAGATTACTCAAAAGAATAGTAAAGCACTTAGCACAGTGCCTGGCACATGGTAAGAATTATATAAATGTTAGTTACTAATATTATAGCTTTTTATGCATTACTCCATTTCATGTACTCTACATTTAACCAAACAGGCCTCTTTGCATTCCTTTATATACAACAGTACATCTCCAACTCCCTGTGTTTGTAAAGGTTTTCTCCCATCCTTCCTCACCTCCACCTCTTAGAATCCCTTAGTTCCCTTCAAAGGCTCAGTTCCTACCATAAGACTCAATTCTACCCCTTCCTCACTCATTACCCTAGATGCCACTGTCCAACTCATTATTTTGAATATATTATATAGATTGATATGTGGATATATTAGGACTTCCTTCCAAGATGGCTGATTGAACAGGAGGAAAACTGCCCAACTCTCACATGGCTATTACAGCAAAAACCTGAATTTTGCAAGTCATGATCAAGAAATCCAGTGAGAAGTAAGTGATTTATTCGAAAAGTTAACCAGAAGCCCTTGAACAATAATAATGATGGCTCCTTCACCACAGAGTGGGACCAAAGACAGACAAGTAGAGCTGGCAAAGTCTCATGGCCATAGGCAGTGATAGTGGAGAGGTCCCCTGAGTAAGACCCCAAATGGGGACCATAGAAGCCCCAGGAAGTTGTGTCAGGCCACAACCAACTACCAGACCAGCAACCAAGATGGAGCCCACACAAGCACAGGACTGTAGTGACCAGATCAGAACCATCCAAACCCAGGTCTTGGGTTTCATGAAAAGCCAAAGAAAGCCCTGAAGATCCAACTCATTGGATTCAGGCCTTATTAATTAAGAAAATAACTTTAAAAAACTGTTTTAAAATGTCAATATATCAAAATGTCCATTTTCTTAGGTTTGTATAAGATCCTGCCCCTTTTCTACATGAGTTCCTTTACTGAAGGAGGCAGGAAAAGGATGTATGTGTGAGAAACAGAGAAAAGCACTTTAGGAGATACAGACATTTTTATGAAGACCTAAAATCAGCCCCTCACTGAGACAAAAGTACTGCTTGATGACAGCAGAGCATTATTTCTCAGCAGCTAATTTTCATGGCTGTTTTTTTAAGACTTAAAAATTTGTTGTTGGATTACATGAAAATTACATATTGACTAGTTTTGTCCTGTCTGACAGAAAGGTGGATTTGGGGTTTCTCAACCTAAGTTAGAGGTGGAGGACATAGGAGGAGACCTTGATTTTTAGGCAGGACAGTAGCTAAGTAGAAATGGATAGGTTCTGCAGCTTTGGTGAGAGCTGGTTTAATTGAATGAGGTTCTGATGGTGGGAGATGACTGCGATAAGAAGAATCCTTTGTTGTTTGAAGAGCTGACTGGGGTAAGGGGAGAGAGAGAGAGAGAGAGAGAGACAGAGAGAGAGAGAGAGAGAGAGAGAGAGAGAGAGAGACAGAGAGACAGAGACAGAGAGACAGAGACAGAGAGAGACAGAGACAGAGAGAGACAGACAGAGAGAGATAGCCTAAACCCTTACCTTACCTTGCTCTTTACTGCCTTCTATGGCTTGGGACAGGGGTAAGGAATCTGTGGCCTTGAGGCCACATGTGGGCCCCTAGGTCTTCAGGTGTGGCTTTTTGACTGAGTCCAAGTTTTACAGAATGAATCCTTTTATTAAGGGGATTTGTTCTATGAAGTTTGGATTCAGACTAAGGGCTGCACTTGACAACCTAGAGGGCCACATGTGGCCTTGAGGCTGCAGGTTCTCCACCCCTGGCTTGGCAGATAGAAGCCTTTCACAGCCCAGTGGTAGACCTAAAGAGCTTCACTTTCCCTCACTTAAAAAAAATGTTTTTTGCTGAAAGTATGAAACCAGAACCCAGACAAGGCTTAAGGGTGCTGTTTTGTTGAGAGAATTAAATCCTTCTTCAATACAGAAGAGTAGAGAAACAGGAGAGCTGAGAGGCAGAGAAGATGAAGACTATACAGAAGTTAACACTAACGAGAACAAGGACATCAATTATGAGTTTCCCCAGGCACATACATGGGATTCCCTACTTACATGCCTTACTCCCTTCCACAGACACAAGATGTACCAGCTAAAGAATGTGACCTAGGTTAATGGGGGTGGGGGGGTGGGGTGGGGGCGGTTTGTGACTATTATTGCTTTGCTTTCTAGTACTAAATGTTGTATTCTAAGAGTTAACCCAGGAAAAAAAAAGTTCACAGAATCATCTTGCTGGTTTTATTTAAATGTGAAGTACATGGGACTGGGAGGTTGGGTTGGGGTGGGATGGGAAAGGGAACCATAGCAGCTACAGTTGTGAGAAGTAGATTTATATCCTCCCCATCACAAGGGTGCCCTCAGGTAATCCTGTTTGAAAATGAGTTACATTCCTTTGATCGAACTTCCCACTCCACTTGAGGAACCACCCAAGCTGCCAGGGTGGGTGCAGGTAGAGTAATCTAGTCAGTTACAGTTTAGGAAGAGAGAGCCTGGAGAAAGTTGGGGGTGGGAGTAGGGAGAAGGAGTTGGTGCCATAGATCACACTGAAATTTGGGTTTTCACTTTTAGGAAGCTACAGTAATTCTTTCATATGGTGAAAGCACCATAAATTATTTTGTAAGTTCTAAATGGTCACCTAGTAACCTAAGGGAGTAGATATAACTGTCAAAATGCCAGAGATATTAGTAGTTTGAGACAAAATATACACTCAGATCGTCAGGGGTAAAGGTGTGAGGGAAGAGGAAGGTGGAGGCTTTGAGTCACCAATGTATGGCCGATAGAAGGGAATTTCTGGGGTAAAGGTAGAGAAAAATAGTGGAGTGGGGAGGGGTGGGGCAGGGGTGGGGTGGTAAAGTGCATACCCCACTAAGCTTCCTATTTTACCTAAAGTTTTATGCTAATTTGGGGCTAAGATCTGTTTTTGTTTTGGTGTTGAAGGACTTCAAGTGTAATCAAAACCCTTGAAATTTGATGCCCTGGGCCAAAGCCCTAGTCACCCTTAGCTAATTAAGGTGCTACAAAAAGCTAACGTGGGTTAGAGTGTAGGGAGAGAGAGATTGTGATATTGTAGGAGAATGTGCATCAGTAAGCTACAAACTCTAGGACTACAGGGCTTAAGGAATACTTATATGCTCTTACCAGCACTCTTAGGTGGCTTACACACACTGTATGTCTCTGGCCCATGCATGCTAAGTACAGCTCCTTAGAACACTTACCTTTTTCTGAGCTAATTTCGCCTTCTCTGCAGCTCCAAAATACAACCCATCAAGCTGTGAGAAAACATAGCCCGCGTGTCTCCAAAATGGACTCTTCCTGTTTTTACCGATCTGTTCTCGGGCCCAATTATCCTGCTTCCTAGAAGAAAACCAAACTGGCTTTAGATAAGGCAAGGCAAAATCCAGTAAGGGAATCAAGAATCACCCACTCAGGTGTTAGAATGCTAACATTACTGTTACATTCCTTGAAAAAAGATGGAGCTTTAAAAAAAAAAAAAAGAGGCTATGATTCAGGTCAGATCATAGAAAGACTTAAATTCCTTCCCAGCTGTGTGGTCTCAGTTTGGGTTCCTGCCATTGTGAATGAATAAATAACTGATTGGGGTGCTAGGCACTGGGGACACAGATATAAAAGTGAGACTGTCCCTAACCAGGGAAGGGTGTTTTGATCTGGTATGGAACAACGAAGCAGTTGATCCAGAGGCAACGTAATATAATGTTCTTCCTAATTCGTGTGGTTAGTGATCATAATATTATAAGATTGTAGAATTGGAGCTGGAAGGGAATTCACGGATTATCTCCCAACCCCTTCTTTTTATGGGATAAGCTAATTGAGGCCCAGAGAAGTGAAGTGATTGGCCAAGGGTCATGCAGGTAGTAGGTGGCATGTGTGCATGAAGGCATGATTGTTAGACAATATAGGTATATACAAGTAAGCTCCTTGAGGGCAGGAGCATTCTTATTTTTGTATTTGTATTTCCAACACCTAGAACATAGTAGATGCTAAATAAAAGCTTATTTGTTAACTGTCAAACACAGGGGAAAGATTTGTAATTTTTATTTTTCTTGTCTTCTCAATGGGTGGGAGAAGTGGAGAGGGAATTTGGAACTGAAAATAAAATAAAATTAAAGAGAATTAAAAGGGCCTTGGTACAAGGAATAAGATTTTTTTAAATTAAAGATTCAGCTTCTAAACTATCAAAATTTAAATCAGAAAGGTAAACTCTTATACATACTCTAAAAAGTCCTTCAACTTTTCAAAGGTGTCAGGTTTCTTAATCAACTGTGGATACAGGTTTTCATAGTGGTAATACATATGTCTGAAAGAAAAAAATGAAAATATTACTTAAAAAAACAACAAAATTCTCTCTCTGTTTATTATAAAAACACAGACTAGCCTGCAGCATCTAATTTGCAAATCAGTTCTGCCCTTTACACTAGTAGGATCCGAATATCAACTACCTCTAGTAATACAGTGGATAGGACTACTCAGGTCAAATTCAGATGCAATTAATGTGATTTCAGGATCAGGTCTAGGACAGATGTATTTTTGGCCTGCCTTTTAGAAATTCAAATTTCCCTGAGTTGGCACTTTTATACAGTGGACAAATAAGGATATCATTTGATTTTCATGAGGTTTTGCATCATGATAATTTTCCATATTATAACCTTGAGGGCAAATGCTGTGTTGTTTTCTTTTTAAAAAAAGTTTTATTGATACTTTTTATTTTACTTCACTGTCATTTCTCAATGATCCAAACATACAGACACAGACACTGACACAGACACAGACACACAGACCTTCCTGCATCACAAATAAATATATTGGCCATGTCTGGAAACTGCATCTGAGTCCACGCAAGGAGATCATCCCTACTAGGCTTGATCAGAGTTGTGAAGTCTATTTCTTTTCCATTTTTAAAAACTTAAACTCAAATACTAGAATTTAAATGCACAATAAAGAAAAGAAAAAGAAACATAAACTTAAATACAGAATAACAAAAGGGGGGGGAAGCATGTCATGTACATAGCAGAATGTGAGAGGATTCAAAATATACAGCAATAAATTTCCACTTCAAGAAAACCTATATAAATACTACATGGTGTATTAAAAACTGTCCATCTTTTTTTTTTTTTTTTTTGGCTTCCTTCTAAATTTTCTTTTGTTTTCTGCTGGGCACTTTTTATTTTGTTCTTTATCCCCCTGCCCCCCAGTTTTTGTTTTTTAAAAAACAGAAACTTGTTTATATCATCTAATTTTCCCCTGAAATTTTTCCTCCTCCTCTCCCAGAGAACCAGCCCTTATAACAAGGAATATTTTTTAAATATCTTGCAGTTTTTATTATTTTCTTTTTTTAATATATACTTTATTTTTCAGTTCTTAACATTCACTTCCACAAGAATTTGAATTCAAAATTTTCTCCCCATCTATCTCCACCCCTCACCCCAGGACAGCATGTACCCCATTCACCGCTTTCTCCAGGCTCTTTTCCCTTCTATTACCTATCCTTCTTCCATCCCCCTTCCCCTCTGTTTTCCTGTAGGGTAAAATAGATTTCTAAACTCCATTGCCTGTATAGCTTAATTTCCAGTTGCATACTAAAACAATTTTTAACATTCATTATTGAGTTCCGTAATCTCTCTCACCCTCTCCACCCACCCTCATTGAGAAAACAAGCAATCCAATATAGGTCATACATATGTAACAATGCAAAGTATTTCCATAATAGTTATGTTGTAAAAGACTAACAACATTTCCCTCTGTCCTGCCCTGCCCTTCATTTATTCCATTCTCTCCCTTGACCTGTCCTCCCACAATAGTGTTTGCTTCTGATTATCCCTCTCCCTAATTTGCTGTTCCTTCTATTATCTTCCCTCTCGTATTGCCTTCCCCCTTGCCTCCCTGCAGGGTAAAATAGATTTCCATATCCAATTGAGTGTGTTATTCCTTCCTTAACCCAAATCCCATGAGAGTAAGGTTCAATAATTTCCTTTCATCTCCCCTCTCTTCCCCTCTATTGTAAAAGCTTTTTCTTCCCTCTTTTGTGTGAGATGATTTACTACATTCTGTCTCTCTCTTTCTCTTACTCCTAGTACATTCCATTCAACAGTAAATTTTATTTTTTAGGTGTTCTCCCTTCATATTCAGCTCACCCTTTGCCCTCTGTCTATATATATCTATATATACATATATATACATACACATATGTATACACATACACCCATGTACATATACATACCTACACATATATAATGTACACATACATACATACCCATACATACATACATATATATGTGTGTGTGTGCGTGTATTCCCTCTAATGACTCTTCCACATAGGAATGCAAACAGTTCAATTTTAATGAGTTCCTTAAGGTTTCTCTTTCCTGTTTATCTTTTCCTGTTTCTCTTGATTCATGTATTTGAAAGTCAAATTTTTTATTCAGCTCTGGTTTTTTCAACAAGAATGCTTGGAAATCCTCTGTTTCATCGAAATTTCATTTTTTCCTCTGAAGTATTATGCTCACTTTTGCTGGGTAGGTGAGTCTTGGTTTTAATCCCAGTTCCTTTGACTTCTGGAATATCATATTCCAAGCCCTTTGATCCCTTAGTATAGAAGCTGCTAAATTCTGTGTTATCCTGATTGTATTTCCAGACTACTTGAATTGTTTCTTTCTGGGTGCTTGTAATATTTTGTCCTTGACCTGGGAACTCTGGAATTTGGCTACAATATTCCTAGGAGTTTTCCTTTTGGGATCTCTTTCAGGAGGTGATCGGTAAATTCTTTCCATTTCTATTTTACCCTCTGGATCTAGAATATCAGGGCAGTTTTCCTTGATAATTTCTTGAAAAATGATGTATAGGGTCTTTTTTTTGATCATGGTTTTCAGGTAGATCAATAATTTTTAAATTATATCTCCTGGATCTATTTTCTAGGTCAGTTGCCTTTTCCAATGAGATATTTTCTTCTATTTTTTTCCATTGTCTTCCATTTTTACATTCTTTTGGTTTTGTTTTTTAATTTCTTGTTTTTTCATAAAGTCATTAGCTTCTATATGCTACATTCTAATTTTTAAAGAACTATTTTCTTCAGTGAGTTTTTGAGCCTCCTTTTCCATTTGGCCCATTCTGCTTTTTAAAGCATTCTTCTCCTCATTGGCCTTTTGGACCTCTTTTGCCATTTGGGTTAGTCTATTTTTAAAGGTGTTATTTTCTTCAGCATTTTTTAGGATCTCCTTTAGCAAACTGTTGGCTCATTTTTCATGATTTTCTTGCATCACTCTCATTTCTCTTCCCAATTTTTCCTCCACCTCTCTTACTTGATTTTCAAAATCCTTTTTGAGCTCTTCCATGGCCTGAGACCATTGCATATTATTTTTGGAGGTTTTGGATGCAGAAGCCTTGACTTTTAGGTGTTCCTCTGATGGTATGCTTTGTTCTTCCTCATCCAAAAGAATGAAAGAAAATACCTGTTCACCAAGAAAGTAACCTTTTATAGTCTTATTTTTTCCCTTTTTTGGGCATTTTCTCAGCTAGTTACTTGACTTTTGAGTCCTTTGTCAAGTGAAGGGTATACTCTAGGGACCTTTAAGTTCTCACTTCCTCCAGGGTGGCACAATCAAGGGAGAGGAGTTTACTCCTCTTCTGACCTACACTCTGGTCTGTGAGCAACTCTTTTATGCCCTGAATCTGAGAGTAGGATTCCCACTCCACAGTCATCACCAGCTCCACCACACCAGCACTCTTCCTCTCCCCAGGACTGCTGCTCAGAACTGAGACCCAGATCAGCCATTCGATTCCTTCAGGGTCTTTAGGCTGAGGGCTCCAAAAGTGGATGCTGCCACTGCAGTGGCTGTGACCGCTCTGAGGCCAGGGCCAGCCAGCACTCCCCTCTCACCCAGGTGAAAGAGCTTTCTTACTGATCTTTGAAGCTGTCTTTGGCATTTGGTACAAGGAATATTGTTTAAAAATAAAAAGAAGAGGAGAAAAATTCAGCAAAATGAAGTTCATGGCACCAGACACTGCACATATCCACTGGTCATGTAGATTCGTAGTGACCGCCTAGCTTACTTTACTTTACCAATAAGTCCAATGTTCTGAAGTTCATGCAAGCATTATCATGCTTCTTTCTATTCACTGTGTTTGTCACTTCTTACAGCACAGTAATATTACTTTAAACTCATATACAATTTGTTTAGCCATTCCAGTTAATAATGATCATTCACTTTGTTTCTAGTTTTTGCTACCACAGTTTTTTTAATTGCTGACCTTCCTGGAGCATATGCCTAGCAGTGGAGTTTCTGGGGCAAAGGGTATGGACATTCTAGTCACTTTATTGGCATAATTCCAATCTACTCTCCAGAATGAGGGTACGCAGCTCCACAGCTCCACCAACAGTACACTAATGTCTTTCCACAGTCCTTCCAACAGTGACTATTCCCACCTTTACCAACTTGCAAGGTGTGAGGTAAAACTTCAAGGTTATTTTGACTTGCAATTCTTTTATTATTGGTGATTAGAAGCATTCTTTTATATGGCTGTTAATAGTCTGTGGTTCTTCTTTTGTGAACTGTTTATTCATAATATTTGATCACTTATCTACAGGGAAAGGCTTTTGGTTTTACATATTTTTATTAGTTGTCTACATTTTGGATGTTTTTGAGTTTTTCAGTTGTATCTGATTCTTCATGACCCCATTTGTGGTTTTCCTGGCAAAGATACTGGAGTGGTTTTTTGTTTCCTTCTCCAGTACATTTTACAGATGAGAAAACTGAGGCAAGTTGAACAACTTGCCCAGAGTCACATAGCTAGTAAGTGAGTCTGAATTTAAACTCAGATCCTCCTGACTTGAGGCCCAGTCTCTGTACCACCTACATGCCCCTATATTTTATATACCACACCATTATCTGAGAAATTTAATACCAAAATTCTCCCCAGTCAACTACTTCCCTTCTTATTGTAGAAGAAATAATTTTTTTGAGCAAAAACTTTTTTAATTTCATGTAATCAAAACTGAATCTCTTCCTATTAGTTAAGAATTTTTCTACATGGTTTATACAAGACATGATTATTTCACTTTTATTTTTTATGGTAGGTCTTTAATATTCAGATTGTGTATCCAGTTTAATTTATTGTAGAATATGGTATAAGGCCTCATAAGTCTAAGCTTAAATTCTGCCAGACTGTTTTCTAGTTTTTCCTGTAGTTATTATGAAATAAGGAGTTATTTACTAAATAATTTATATTTTCAGGTTTCTCAAACACTAGATTCTCACTTTCAATTTTTTCTGATTCTTGATTTTTCCAGGGTGTTCTATTTTTCTATGTTTTAACCAATATAAAATATTTTTATTATTACTTTTTTATAAAAGCTTTAGGTCTGGAACTGCTATTCCCCCTTCATTTCTGCCTCTTCTTTATTATTTCCCTTTATAGCCTAGCTGTGAGGTTTCCTCAAATAAATTTTATTATTATTTTGCCTAGATCTGGAAAATATTCCTTTGGTGGTTTGAATGGTATAGCTCTAAGCTTGTAAATTATCTTAGGAGACATCATCTTCTTTATATTATATTGACACAGCTCATCCATGATCACTAAGTATCTCCCTAGATATTTATTCATTCTTTATTTCTCTAATGGGTGTTTTGTAGTATAGCAATATAAATTTTAAGTGTGCCTTGGTAGATTGATTCCTAGATACTTCATGCATTTTGTAGTTATTTTGAATGAAACTACCTTTTCTAATATTTCCTGCTGTATTATCTTATTACTACATAGAAATGCTATTGATTTTTGTGAGTTTATCTTAAAGTTTTTACTGTCCACAATTCATCTACAATTTCATATTAGCTGAGCTTTTATTCTCCCATCACATCCTCCACAAAATCTGTCATTTTCTACTCCCTGATTCATTTCATTTTAAAGGCTTTTCACACATCATCTACACCCTTGAGGATGTGTAAATTTCATGTTATTCCCCTTCACTACCTTTATTATCCTTTTTGTTAAAAATAAAAAGATATTAATTTTGCTCTATTTGAAGAAACAGGACTAAAGGAAGAAAGAACCATGGGGAAAATAGACTGAAGGAAAGAAAATAGCTTCCAAGTGTGAATTAAGAAAGAATAGCAGAAACTTCCATTTAGAAAGCAGAATCTGAACCTATAGCTTTATTACTGTCAGGTCTAAAGAGTCCACTTTTGACTTTGATATGGCTGTAGGTTTTGAATGGCTAACTGCGGACCCACAAAATCCAATGATCAGCTTTTGTCTTGGCTTTTCCCCTTTTCTTTCCACAATGCTCAAAGGAGTATCCTTTTCTTCTGCTCCCCCAGTCAATCCCAGTTAACCTTCTCAGGGATGTTAGGCCATCTCATCCATGCAAGTATTCCCTCCAAAAGGACAGATCTCAATTCATCCATCCATTTTCATTCCATGGAATTTTTATCCATATCCTTCCATAAGGCCTTCATTGTAGGTTCATCTAATATCCTTGGAATCTTCAGTATCTCTTTGTTATCGCTAGCTTATCCATTGTTCTGGCTTCTCACCTTACTGTTCCACCAAAAACTGCTCTCTCCAAAGTTACTAATGATCTCTAAGTTGCCAAATACAATGGTTTTTCTCAATCTTCATTCTTCTTTGATACTACTGATCACTCTCTTCTCCTTGGATTTTGGGACACTATGCTCTCCTGGTTCTCCTTCTACCTATCTGGCCACTTCTCTGTCTCCTTTGGTAGATCTTCCTCTAGATCATGCCTTCTAGCCACTGGTGTTCCTCAGGGTTCCACCCTGGGCCCTCTTCTCTTCTCCTGTTTTCTTTTTTGAATTAAAGTTCAATCTTGTCCAACAACTTTATTTTGCTAATTCAACAAGTAAGAACCAAAAATATTAATTCATTTCAATGCCAGGCATTGTGCCAAGAACTGGACATTCAAAGGTAAAACTACAACAGTCTTTCCTGTCAAAGAAGTTACAAACTTCAATGACATCCAGGCTAAAATGAGAATCTAGAATTTTGTAAGAGTTAGCAGGATACCATACTACTGTAATTGATCACTGATATGTGATATGTGGTGTGCCTTTCTAAACTCTGGTCCCCACATGGAAAAAATAAATTCATTTAAAGTTACTTAAATCAAGTTCCTCATTCTGATCACACAGAGGGCTCTAAAAATTGTTTATTTTTAGTTTTCAACATTCACTTTTATAAGATTTTGAGTTCTAAATTTTCCCCCTCTCTCTCCCCAAGACAGCATGCAATCTGATATAGGCCATGCATCTACAATCATATCAAACATATTTCCACATTAGTCATGTTGTGAAAGAAGAATTAGAACCCTCTTCTCCTTTTACACTTCTTCACTTGAAGATTTCATCAGCTCCCATGGATAAAATCACCATCTCTATGCTAATAATTCTCAAATCTACCTTTCCTGTCCCAGTCTCTCTCCTGATCTCTAATCTCATATCTCAAACTGCTTCTTATTCATCTTGAACTGAATGTTCAGTAGACATCTGAAACTCGATGTACCCAAAACTGAACTCATTATCTTTCCCCTTAAAATTTCCCCTACCTCCTACCTTCCTATTACCATAGAGGGCAATACCACCCTCCCAGTCCTCCAGGCTCTCAACCTAGGAGTCATCCTGGATTCCTCATCCCACCCCCCACATCTAATCTGTTGCTGAGGCCTAACACTAAAATGGTAGGTTTTTTCCAGAAGAAGCTCTCCTTGCTCTATTCCTCCTTAGTCTTGTCTTTTCTCTTTTCTTCCTTTCATGTGTTGTCTATCTTCTCCATTAGAATGTAAGCACTTTGAAGATAGGAATTGTACCTTTTTTGCTTTTTTTTCCCTTTTTGCAGCAATTAATACAGTGCCTGGCACATGACAAGCGCTTAATAAATGCTTTTTAAAAAGGCAATTAAAGGTAATATCAGATAAAGTAATAATAGCTATGGAACCAAATTCTGTCTTTTTGATACAGTATCTTTGTAAGAAAAACCAACACACACACACACACACACACACACACACACACACACATCTAGAGAGTAACTTTATGAAAGTATGACAAGGGAATAAACAGCCTTTCAACAACAGATTCATCTTTACAGGCACAAAGTTGACCAAAAGCTGATGAAACTATAGGGTCCCATTGTGTCTATAGTTGGTTGACTATAAAAAAAAAAAATTGATTCATTAAGGATATTACTGCTTCAATAACTGGTGGCCCTGTGGTTAAATCTGTATGAGTAAGTCCTCTTAAACTCCAGCAGAGGCCCCAAAAACCTTGGTGGGGAAAGAGTCTCATACTTCCTTCCTTCCTTCCTTCCTTCCTTCCTTCCTTCCTTCCTCCCTCCTTCTTCCTTCCTTCCTTTTTCTTTCTTTCTTTCTTTTTTCTTTCTCTTTCTTCCTTCCTTCCTTCCTTTCTTCCTTCCTTCCTTCCTTCCTTCCTTCCTTCCTTCCTTCCTTCCTTCCTTCCTTCCTTCCTTCCTTCCTTCCTTCCTTTCTTTCTTTCCTTCCTTCCTCTCTTCCTTTCCTTCCTTCCTTCCTTCCTCCCTTCCTTTCCTTTCCTTCCTTCCTTCCTTCCTTCCTTCCTTCCTTCCTTCCTTCCTTCCTTCCTTCCTTCCTTCCTTCCTCCCTCCCTCCCTCCCTCCCTCCCTCCCTCCCTCCCTCCCTTCCTTCCTTCCTTCCTTTCTTTTTCTTTCTCCAATCACTTGCCAAATCTTGAGATTTCTACTGCCACAACATCTCTTAAATTTGACACCTTCTCTCTACTCACACAATCAGTATGTAAATTCAGGCCTACTCCCAATTGCAAGTGCTCTTTCTCGCTAACTCTCTTATATTTATTTTGTATTTATATCATATATTCTTCTGTCTTCCTGAGAGAATATAACAACTCCTTGAGGGTAAGATTCTTAAATTTTTTTTGTATTTATATCCCTAGCCCCTTGCAGAATGCCTGATATAGAACATGTATTTAATAAATTCTTGTTGATTGTTTGAAAAAGAGTAAGAACATCAGGACCAGAACTTCTGGCATTGCAGAAGTGAGTTGCCATGGTCACTTGTATTCCTAAAGAAGTCTAAGCCTCTCTACAAGTACACTTATAGGTGTGCCTACTCTTCCCACAGACCATTGGTGGAGTGTACCACAAGCATGCCTACACTTCTCATAGTCTACTGATGGGAAAGTGTACTACAGGTCCTGGGGATGGAAGGTAGGGGTGATATATTCCTACTACTATTTATGTTATGCCAATCTCAGTAAATGATTTTTCTTTGAACTGTGTCAAATGGCTGAATGCTGAAAGTAAACCCATCTGTAGGGGCTCATGAGCTGGAACTCAAAGAGTGAGGACAAGATACAAGAGTGAAGACAAGGTACCTCTGTTGGAGTTTGCTGGTGACATATAGAAATGCTGATGATTTATATGGGTTTATTTTATATCCTACAACTTTTCTAAAGTTATTATTTCCAATAATTTCTTTTTTGTTGATTCTCTAAGTGTACCATCATTTCACCTACAAAGAGTGATAGTTTTATTTCATAATTATTTATTCTAATTCCCTCAATTTCTTTTTCTTTTATTGCTATAGCAACATTTCTAGTTTAATATTGAATAATAGTGGTGATAATGGGCACCCTTGCTTTATCTCTGATCTTAGTGGGAAGGTTTCTGGCTTGTTCACATTACAGATAATGTTTGCTGATAGTTTTAGGAAAGTTCCATTTATTCCTATGATTTCTAGTGTTTTTAATAGGAATCAGTGCATTCTGTTAAATGCTTTTTTTTTTTACTTCTATTGATATATGATTTTTTGTTTTTGTTATTGATATGGCCATTTATGCTGACAGTTTTCCAACTATTGAATCAGCCCTACACTCCTGGTATAAATCCCATATGATCCTAGTGTATGGTCTTTATGACATATTTTTATATTCCCCTTGTTAGTATTTTATTTTAAAAATTTGAACCAAAATTCATTAGGGAAATTCATATGTAGTTTGCTTTCTCTGTTTTTGCTCTTTCTGATTTAGATATCGGCACCATATTTGTGTTGTAATAGAATTTGGAAGGACTAATTCTTTGCCTATTATTCCATAGAGTTTATATAGTATTGGAATTGATTGTTCTTTAAATACTTGGTAGAATTCACTTGTGAATCTTTCTGGTCTTGGGATTTTTTTTCTTGGCTGGCTCATTGATGGCTTCTTTAATTTCTTTTTCTAAGATAGGGTGGAGTATTGTATTTCTTCTTCTGTTAATCTGAGCAACTTATGTTTTTGTAAAAATTCATGCATTTCTCTTAGATTGTTAGATTTATTGATATATCATTGGGAAAAATAGCTCCTAATAATTGCTTTAATGTCCTTTTCTTTGGTGGTGAATTCACCCTTTTCATTTTTTGATACTTGTATTTTGGTTTTCTTTTTTCTTTTTTTAATCAAATTAATCGATGGATTGTCTGTTTTGTTTTTTGTCAGTTTTTAAATAAAATCAGCTCTTAGTTGTTGTTGTTTTATTAGTTCCACGGTTGTTTGTTTTATTTCTTTTAATCTGTCCCTTGATTTTGAGGATTTCCAATTTGATGTTTAATTGGGGATTTTTAATTTGTTTTTTTCCCCAAGTTTTTAAAATTGAATGCCCAATTTTGCTCTTTCTCTATTTTACTGATGTATTTAGAGACATAAATTTTCCCCTAAGCACTGCTTTTTCTGCATCCCATAAATTTTGGTATGTTGTCTGACTGTCATTCTCTTTTATGAAATTATTTATTGTTTCTATGATTTGTTTTTTGACCCAACCATTCTTTAGGATTAGTTTCCAATTAATTTTTAATCTATGTTTCCATGGCCTTTTTATTGAATTTAATTTATATTGTATTGTATATTGTATTATGTATTGTTTATTGTAATAGTTCTTCATTTCAGCATTTGGTTGTAAGGTTTTTATGCCCCAATACATGCTCAGTTTTTGTATAGGTTCCAAGTACAACTGAGAAAAAAGCATACTCCTTTCAATTCTCATTCAGTTTTCTCCAGAGATCTATCATACCTAAGTTTTCTAAAATTCTACTTTCTTATTTATTTTTTGGTTATATTTATCTAGTTCTGAGAAGGGAGAGTTGAGGTCTCCCACTAGTATAGTTTTACTATTCATTTCCTCCTATAACACATTTAACTTTTCCTTTAAGAATTTGGATATTATATACTCTTTGGTGCATATATATTTAAGGTTAATATTACTTCATTTCCTATGATACCTCTTAACATAATGTAGTTGCCCTGTTTTTCTCTTTAATTAGATCTATTTTTGCTTTTGCTTTGTTTGAGATCATGGTTGCTATCCTTGCCTTCTTTCAGCTGAAGCATAATAAATTCTGGTCCAGCCCTTATTCTTTCTCTGTGTGTCTCTCTGTTTCAAATGTGTTTCTTCTAAACAGCATATTGTCAGATTCTGTTTTTTAATCCATTTTGCCATCTGCTTCCATTTTATGGGTGAGTTAATCTCATTCACATTGACAGTTATGATTATTATGCATTTCCCACCATTCTATTTTCCCTGTTAATCCTTTTCTCTCTTTCTATTCTGTTCCTCCTCAAAAATTTGTTTTGTTTCTGACCACTGCTTCCCTTAATTAGCTCTCCCTTCTATCAGCCTCTCTCTCTTCTTTTATCATTTTCCCCTTCTACATCCCCATAGGATAAGACAGATATACCTCTCTCTCTCTCTCTCTGTCTCTGTCTCTGTCTCTCTCTCTCTCTCATTCTTGCTCTGACTCTCTGTGTGTATATGTTAGTTCCCTTTGAGCTAGTTCCAGTGAGAGTAAGGTTCAAGCACCCTTCCCCATTTTCCCTTCTACCATAATTTTTTTTCTTTTTGTGCCTCTTTTATATGAGATAATTTCCCCCCCTTCTATCTCTCCCTCCCCCCACTTCTCCCAGTGCATCCCTCTTTCTTATTCCTTAATTTCATTTTTTTTGGGGGGGGGAGATATCATCCCATCTTAACCAACTCTTATCTGTCCCCTCTGTCTATGTATACTCCTTCTAACTTCCCTAATAATGACAAAGCTGAGTTGCAAGTATCATCTTCCCATATAGGAATACAAACATTTTAACCTTTTTGAATCCCTTTTGATTTCTCTTTCATGTTTAACTTCTTTATGTTTCTCTTGAGACTTATAGTTGAAAGTAAAATTTTCTATTCAACTCTAATCTTTTCATCAGGAGGGCTTGAAAATCCACTATTTCATTAAATATCCATTTTTTCCCCTGGAGGATTATACTCAGTTTTGCTGGATAGGTTTTAATTGTTGTAATTGTATGTACATACATATACACACACACTTGTGTGTGTGTGTATATATATATATATATATATATATATATATATATATATATATATATATACACACATATATATGTTGTAATTGTAGCTCCTTTACCTTCCAGAATGCTATATTCCAAGCCCTCCTATCCTTTGAGGTAGAAGCTGCTAAATTTTTGCTATCCTGACTGTGGCTCAACTGTATTTGAATTATTTCTCTCTGACTGCTTGAAATATTTTCTTTTTGACTTGACAGATCTGGAATTTAGGTGTACTATTCCTGCATGCTTTCATTTTTGAATCTCTTTCAAGAGGTGGTCAGTAGATTCTTTTGATTTCTATTTTACTCTCTGGTTTGAGGATGTCATGACAGTTTTCCTTGATAATTTCTTGAAATATATATTTAAGCTCTTTTTTTCTCTTTTGATCATAACTTTCAGGTAGTTTTTATTAGTTGTTGTTGTTAACCTGTACAGTCATGTCTGACCTTTCGTAACCATGTGGACCATACTTGTCTATGGTTTTGTTTTTTGCTTTTGTTTTGTTATTGGAAAGATACTGGAGTGCTTTGCTGTTTCCTTCTCCAGTGGAGTAAGGCAAACAGAGGGTAAGTGACTTGTCCACAGTCACACAGCTAGTGTCTGAGGCTGGATTTGAACTCAGATCTTCTTGACTCCAAACCCAATGCTCTATCCACTGAGCCACCTAGCTGCCTCCTTCAGGTAATCTAATAATTCTTAAATTATCACTCCATCTCTTTTCCTGGTCAGTTATTTTTTCAATGATATATTTCACATTTTCTTTTCATTTTTCATTCTTTTGATTTTGCTTCGTTGTTTCTTGACACCTCATGGAATTATTAGCTTCCACTTACCTAATTCTAATTTTTAAGGAAATATTTTCTTCATTGAGCTTTTGTACCTCTTCTTCCATTGGGCCAGTTCTGCTTTTTAAGGAGTTCTTTTCTTTAGTGTATTTTTGTGTCTCTTTTACCATTTGACCAATTCTGTTTTTTAAGGTATTATTTTCTTTAGTATTTTTTGTGCCTCTTTTATTAAGCTATTGATTCTCTTTTTATCATTTTCTTTCATTTCTCTCTTTTCCCAATTTTTTCTCTACCTATTTTATTTGATTTTTGATATCTTGAAGGAATTCTTTTTTGGGCTTGTGTCCAATTCACATTTTTTTTTTGGAGGCTTTGCATGTAACTGAATTGACTTCATTGTCTTCTTCTAAGTTTGCATCTTGATCTTTCTGTCACCATAGTAAATTTCTATGGTCAGGTTCTTTTTATGTTTGTTTGTTTGGTTAAGTTTTTTTGCTCATTAATCTAGCTTACTTCTTGACTTTTAATTTTATGCTAAAGTTGGGCTCTGCTTCTAGGGTGGAGGGGGCACTGTCCCTAGTTTCAGGTTTTTTTGTACAGTTGTTTTTGGTGCTAGTTCTAGGCTCTGTAAGTTTTCAGTTCTTCCAAGGTAATATGACCTAAGGAGAGGTGTGATCACTGCTCTCCTGGCCTGTGCCCTGGTCCATAAGCAGCTACAAGCATTCTTTTCTGCCATGAAAATGTTACCAGGACCCCTGTTCCCCTGTGGCTACACACACTACTGTACTAGTGCCTCTCTTTGCCTTGGGACTTTGACCTAGAACTGCATCTCAGTGATACTAACAGGGTTCTGCACCCAGTGCCAGCAAAGGGTCCCTTGTAATATTCTTCTGACCAATTGCCCAACCCCCTTATCATTTGTGGGCTGACAGCACTAAAACTGCTGCTGCCAGTGATGCAGCTGCCTCTAAGGCCTGCTTCTGCCTTGCCAGTGCAAGTTCTCTAATTCATCTTTTTTGACAACCTCCTAAGTTGGCTTGACCTAGAAAATTGCTTCACCCCAAACTTTTGTTGGTTTGGTCACTCCAGAATTCAACTTGAAGCATTATTTTTAAGTTGTTTGGAAGGGTACTGGGGAGAGTTCTGGTGAATCCTTGCCTTTGCCCCACTACTTTGCCTCTCTGCCTCTGTACTGTGAACCTGAGGGAATCAACCTGTGGGTGCAAGTTTGGAGGGATAATCCAAAAGACCATATGGTGGTCACTGCAAAAACCATTCTTCTGAAAGTGCTCATTTCACACTACATCAGTTTGTACAAGTTTTTCCTTATTTTTCTGAATCTTTTCATATTAATGATATTTTGTAGAATAATAAATTGCATTACATTCATACACTACAATTTCTTTAGCCATTTCCTAGTGTGGGGAAGCACACTGCTGAACTATAGTTGTAAAAGATGTCTAAATCATTGGTAGGTAGTCATCTGTTTTGGTGAAGGGAATTACCACATAAGGGGTTCCTTAGGCTGACAAATCATTTTTTTCATACATCCATATGTATGTATATTCATGTACATACATATTCACATATACTTGTAGAAATAGCTCTTTGAGCTATCCATCCAATTATGTATCATATTTCTTCCACTTGATTTTTTCACATAAGGCTAGTTAAATGAAACTCTTCGTTACAGAACTCATTTAGGAGACTCTGCAATGTCCAATCAGCATACTATCATCTACAAACAGAAGCATTTGAAGGCTTTCACCAGCTGGATGAGGAAGTAGAATGAGCACTGGGTTGGGATGAGAAGGACCTAGGTTCACATCCTTGCCCTACCTGCATGACATAGGGCAAGTACCTTTATCATGTTTTTCAATAATAATCAGAAAATGAAAATTATCTCTGTGATTATAATAAATAATAATTTACTAATTTAATTAATCAACAATAATTCATTAATCACCTACCATATATGTTAGCCACTGTACTAGGCTATGGTTATACAAAAATAAAAATGAAAGAGTCCCTACACTTAAGGAGTTTACATTCTCTCAGGGGAGATGAGATATAGTGTATATCCAAGAGAGATACGATTTGTGGGGGAGGGCACTAACAATGGAAGAAGGGAAGAAGATTGAGAAAAAGTTCATATTGCACTTTAGCTGAAGGAAACAAACCATTCTAAGCGGCCGAGGTGAGGGAGGAGCATGTTCCAGGCATGGCAGATAGTTAATGGAAAGGTATGGACATGTGCCATTCACAGTATTTTGCACAATTCTTTGGTAGAGACTAGCTAGGGCAGCATATTTTGCTCCTTTATAATCAAACAAAATGAACATTTGGATCTTATATTCTCTGTACCTTTCAGTAAATTGAGTGACTGTAACTGTATGGTCTTTATGCTAATAATAGTTAATATTTATATGTCACTTACTGTATGCTAAGCCCTGTACAATTATTACTTCATTTGATCCTCTCAATAACCCTGGAAGATAGGTGCTATTATTACCCCCATCCTAAAGCTGAGGAAACTGAGGCAAACAGAGGTTAAGTGACTTGCTCAGTACCATACAGCTCAGCGTCTAAGGTTGGATTTGAATTTAGGACATCCTGATTTCAGGCTCAGTGCTCTGTGTACTAAGGCATCACCTTATCATATCATATCATTTGTAGATGCCTATCCATTCTCTTCTCAAATTTTGATCGAGGATATATGTGTAGATCATTTTCAAAAAGATTTTATAGAAATCAGAAAAATTTAAAAGACAGGGATTTAGATTTGTAGTTACTGACTTTTTTTTTTTGGTTTTGATCTAATTTTTTTGGTAAACCGTTTTGACATGACTTTTTGGTAATGACAAAGACTATAACTTTTTCCAAGTGTTTAGTATTGTTTCTCTTTTTCAGGTACTTCCAAGAATCAGTTCCTTAGTGCCATCAAAATTTGTGACCTGTAGCACAGATCCCTGTTGTGTATATTTGGCCTAATACAGCTCCTCTCTCATCTTCATTTTTCCTAAGTATCATTCACATTCATGTTCTGTTCTGGGAATTGTAATATTGTTCCATTGATATTGAAAGAAGTTTAACTTCCAACTTCTGCTGCACCATCTTCTGCCTGATCTCTAGCCTGATCTCTGAGGTAACGGAAGTGAAATGGGGTCTCTGATTGAACTGTGTATCTTCCATCTTGTGCTGTACATGTCTCCTGCCTGATCTCCAGCCTCTTCTGGGAAGAAGAGAGGCACCTTCCTTTTAATAACTGAATTAAACTAAAAAATTAAATACTTACACCTGGTCATACCCTCCACATTCCAGTGAGTCAGAATCCCTGTAGGTCATCAACCCTTTAATATTTATTTTATAAATTTGTTTCTGTAAAATGTGGACTTGGTCAAAAGGCCACACCCAAGGACCTAGAAGGCCACATGTGGCCTCGAGGCCACAGGTTCCCCACCCCTGAACCCTTCCCTGCCAACCCATAGCCTTAGATCACTCCTACCATCCATAACTTTTGTTCCTATAAATATGCTGCTGATGAAAGGTGAAGAAAATCATGCAATCGTTTTGATTGGGTGTGCTACAAATTTATGTCATATAACCTTAGCTGAGCCCACAGTGACACTGTGCCATCTTTCTATACTTCTCTTTTCAACTCAGTCGTCCAAAATTTTCGTCTTTCCTCAAGACTCCCATGGTTCCCCTTCCTTGAACTTTCTCACCTGAGAACCTTGCCATGTATTTTACTGAAAAAAATTGAAGCCATTTGCTGAGAGCTCCCTCTTTTCTCTTCATCATCTCATGATTCCTTCTGCCACTATCTCCTCTTTAACCTCTGTCTGACACAAAGACACGGACCTACTCCTTGCCAAGGCAATCTCTTCTGCCTGAAATAGTGATTTCATTCCATCCCATCTCCCCCAACAAATTGCTTCCTCTGTCATCTTTACTCTATCACTTATGATCAGTCTCTCACTGTTTATTGGCTTCTTTTTTATTTAATACAATTGTCCCCCATCCTCAAAATCCCTCATTTGATCCTCACATCCTTGCAGTTAATTCTGTACCTCTTCTTTCTTTGTGGCTAAATTCTTCGAGAAAGGTCATCTACAATAGGTGCTTTCGCTTTCTTTCCTCTCATGCTCTTCTTACTCCCCTGCAATCATCCTACCAAAACTATTCTTTCCAAAGGTATCAATGACCTCCTAACTGCTAAATTCAATCATCTTTTCTCAATTCTCATTCTTCTTCACATCTCTGCAGTTTTTGATACCATTGGTCAAATTCTTCTCCTTGATGCTTCTTTCTAGGTTCCTGGGACACCAATCTCTCCTGGTTCTCCTTCTACCTAAGGAACCATCACTTTTCAATTTCCTTTGCTGTATCCTCATCCAGGTCAGTGGCTAGAGCAATAGGCTTGGAATCAGGAAGACTCATCTTCCTAAGTTCAAATCTGGCCTCAGACACTCACTAGCAGTGTGATCCTGTGCAAGTCACTTAATCCTGTTTGCTTCAATTCCTCATCTGTACTATGACCTGGAGAAGGAAATGGTGAATCACTCCAGTATCTTTGCCGAGAAGACTCCAAAGGGGGTCAAAAAGAGTCAGATATTAATTACTTAACAATAACCACATCAACAATGAGGTTATGCCCTCTAACCATGCATGTCCTCCAGAGCTGTATCCTCTCCTCTCTCTTCACTTGATTGTCTCATTAGCTTCCATGGATTTCATGATCATTTCTATATTCTAATCTACTCTAGTCCTAACTTCTCTGATGTCTCTCCTCTCCAACTGCCTGTTTAGATACATTAAACATACTAAACTCAACATGTCCAAAGCTGAACACGGTATCTTTCCCCCAAACCCTCCTGGCTTCTAGACTTCCCCATGACTGTTTTGGGCATCACTATCCTACCAGTCCTCTAAGCACAAATGTAGGTATCATTCTTGATGCCTCATTATCTTTCACCCCTCCACACACACTCATATTCATTCAGTTGTCAAGACCTATCAATTTCCCTTTTGCAACATCCCTTCACTATTCCTTCTCTCCTTTTATACTACAGGCTCTTATCATCTCATACCTGGACTGCTACATTAGCCTCAAATGAATCCTAATAAAACTTCCCCCAGCCCAAATATTCTAACTTTCTTATGGGCCCTGCTAAACAGCAGGCATGTCCTGATTTAACCATACAATGTGGCTTTAACCACCCCTCAGGCCCCCAGACTCAATCTAGCCACTACCCCTAGCTAACCACTGCCCTCAGATCCAATTCACATATTTGAACAGGTGTGTTCTTGCACTCAGCCACAATCACATCATCCATTTAGCCCAAGACAGGACCACAATACCTATCCATCTAGACCAGACAGGAGGACCACAATAGCTAGCCAATTAGATAGCACCATGACCAGAATGTTTAACCACCAAAGCATAGAAGGAACCTCTCCCCTATTACCTAATCCCTTGACAAACCCCTTTTGCCTTTTTAATATTCATAATTTCTGTTATGTAATTGCATTTTTTGATGTTGCTGGTTCCTCTTGGGACTTAGACCACTTCATGAGAGGCATCAATCTCAATAAATGCTTATATTTGGGTTAGAGGTAGTCTGACTCTGGATTCTTTGAGATGGTTCCACCACAATACATCATGACATCCCAACAGTTTTTGGCATCCCTGGATGGGTTAAGATCAAACCCCAACAGTTTTTGGTATCCCTGGGTGGGCAGAGACTAAACTTCCAACAGCCTGATGGTCAGTTTGCCTGCCACAAGTTTCTCCCCACTCCAGTTCATCCTCCATTAAGTTGCCAAAATGATTTTCCTAAAGCACTTGTCTGACCATGTCACCCCCAATATTTAGTAAACTCCAGTGGCTCCCTATCACCTCCAAGATCAAATAAAAACCCTCTCATTGTCATTCAAAACCCTTCATAACCTACACACTCCTGCCCTTCCAGTCTTTTTATACTTTACCCTTCACTCCCTTATACATACATACCTCTCAGTCCAATGACACTAGCCTCCTTGCTGTTTCTGAACAAGACAATTCATCTCTTGGCTCCAGGCATTTTCTCTTGCTGACTGCCATGTTAGGAATGCTCTCCCTTACCATCTCTTCCTCCTGGTTTCCTTCAAGTCCCAGCTAAAATCCCACCTTCTATAGGAAGCCTTTCTCACTCCCTTTTAATTCTAGTGCCTTTCCTCTGTTAATTATTTAATATTTATACTACATATAGCTTGTTTGTACATATTTGTTTGTCATTTCCCCCATTAGATTGTGACTGTTTCTTGTCTTTCTTTGTGTCCTTGCTTTTGCCTGCTACATAGTAGGCATTTTAAAAAATGCTTTCTGACTGACTAACTGATGGGGCCCTTTGATGAAATAATGAGCTCTTCATAAGAGATGTATAAGTAGAGACTAGGTGATCATCTACTGGGATATCACTCCATTTAAGGTTTTCTATCATCCATAATCAATAAATACTTATTAAATACTTACTATCTTCTAATTAGGAGGCAACCAGGTAGTTCAATGGATAGAGTGCTGGACCTGGAGTCAGGAAGACCTGAGTTCAAATGTAGCCTCAGACATTTACTAGCTGAGCAAGTCACTTAACCTCTCTTTGCCTCAGTTTTCTCAGCTGTAAAACAGGGCTAATGACAGCACCTACCTAGGTACCTATTGATTCTAGGTACCTAGGATCAAATGAGATAACATCTGTAAGGTGCTTACCATTATACCTGGTACTTAGTAGATACTATATAAATACTCATTCCCTGCCCCTGCCCCTGTTCCTTCCAGGTTCCTTACCCTGTAGCATCTGGGAATACAAAGGCAAAAATGAAATGGTCTCTGTACTCAAGAAGTTTACATTATGTTCAGAGAAACCCTAATGTCCCTTAGAATGACCTTTAATGTCCTTCCAACTCTGAGATATGTTTAGACTCTCAGTCTCCCTACATCCATCCATGCAGCCAAGATTACTGAATACCATAATTATCTCTCAAACTAAGAACACTCTGTATACTTTCTTCCATAGCTCCCCTTGAAATGTGGGTGGTCACTGCTGATGAACAAGTCTTAAGCATGCAAGGTTCTCCTTAATCTGGTCTTAAACTATGAAGCTGACACCTTTCTCTCCCACTACTCTCCAACACAACTTTCTAATCCAGCTAGACTGGTGTCTTCTCTCCTTGCCAAGGAATATGTCTGACTCATTCCTGCCTTCATATGACTTTTCTCAAGGTACCCTTTCTACCTGGAATACCCTCACCCATCCATTCAGATCAGTCAAATCCTACTCAGCCTTCAAGGCATAACTGGAGTTAAACTGACTTTAAAAGTCTCCAGCCCACAATGTATTTTCTGTCCTTTGATCTGCCATGTCTCTTATTAATGGCACCACCCATTTGGCATACATGGCTTCGTATTCTTATTTTATATCTTGTCTCCTAAACTAGAAAAGAACTTTTACATATGTCTCTGTATCTCCTACAAGACCTAGTGCAATGCTACATGCTTAGTGAACAATGAATGTGAACAAGCCTTTGATGAGCACCTGCTTTGAGTTAGGAACACTGAATGAATAAAGGAAAAACCTGACCACTAGTAGCCCTGACTAACTATCTTCAAAGATGAAGTGGTGCTGTGAGCTGAATCAATTTACATGGCACATGTCTGCTCTTGTAGGCATTCCAGACACCTCTATCACATGGGTGGCTTGGGAACTTGGCAACATAGCAAACAGAAACAACAGCAGAGCTCATTAGAAACTGTTTTCCACAACTGTATGCATTGGTTTGCTATGTATAAAAAACTTTTTTTCTTAAATCTTAGACTGTTGGTTTCTTTGACAATATAGGTCCACTTAACTTTTCTGTGGGGGCAGCTGGCTGGTGCAGTGGAAAGAGTGCTGGGCCTAGAGTTCAGAAGACTCACCTTTGTGTGTTCAAATCAGGCCTCAGGCACTTATTAGCTGTGAGACCCTGTCCAAGTCACTTAACCCTGTTTGACTCAGTTTCCCCATCTGTAAAATGATTTGGAGAAAGAAACGGCAAACCACTCTAGTATCTTTGCCAAGAAAACCCCAAAAGGGGTCATGAAGATGGAAAATGACTAAACAAACTTCTATATAAAAAAAATCATATTTTGACACATTCTCAGCACAGTTTGACTCTAATCCTAGTGTATTTTCCATAGTTTCACAGAATAAATCAGACAGAAATTCCTCCAGTTCATTCCTTAACTAACTGCCAAAGGACTGAAAAAAGTTGCTTTCCCCTCTCAGTAATCCCCAGTCCTTAACCAGCTTCTTTAACCACAGGTGGAAGAGAAACTGCTCTCTTGACAATAGCCCTTAGCATGACAGAAGCTACTTAAGTTCAAACCCACCCTCAGATACTTATTATCTGTGTGACTCTGGGCAAGTCACTTGACCCTGTTTGCTTCTGTTTCCTCATCTATAAAAGGAACTGGAGAAAGAAATGGCAAACCACTCCAGTAATTTAACCAAGAAAACCCCAAATGGAATTATGAAGAGTCAGACATGACTAGAATGATTAAACAACAATTTGTAAAAGTGAAAATATTATGAATTTTTTTCTGGCCAAAAAATAACTTTCCTCACTTCCTGGTTTGAAAGTAGGGTAGATCAGGGCAAAAAAGATGTAATGTCCCAACTGGATAGGTTGCTCCTCTGGCGTCCCTGGGATTGTTCCTCTCCACAGTCCAACACCTTCCTGCCAAGGTTGAGGGTGTCTTAATCCCTTAATAGCCTAGCTTGCTCTTTAAAGGCCACTAGAAATATGGTTTTTCCTAATCACTCTATAGTCCAGCAAATTTGATTGTGAACTTCATATCTCCTAAAGAACTAAAAAAGTACAAACCCTTCTAACATTTCCTTTATAAGTTTTGAATGGAACAATCCCAGCATTTGAATGCTTTCCAGTTCACTAATGGGTCGCCTAGTGGCATCTGGATAGTGTTACTTAAAATCATGGCTAGTCTCCTTAAATCATCTTCAAAAACATCCTAGTTCTTTTTAATTATAGATTTTACTGTCTGTGAATTCATCAGAACTATTATTGAGATTATTTACATATTCAAGTTGTACAAACTCTTGGGAGCAATGTTTCTCTCTCTGGGGTATAATGAGTATGATGCAGGTCAGCCTGGGAAGGGTTCTTAGACTGTTGATGCATGATATTTGGACATGTCACATAATAAAATCTCTAATGCCTGGGATTAGATTAGTATCAGATCTGTTAATATGTCAGCAACAATATGAAAAAAGTAATTACTACATGTTGAAAAATATAGATTGTGGACAACATTACTGTAAAAAGAAAGGAGAGCAAATCATCTAAGACACTTAAAATCAAGGGAGAGATGAGAATTGGTAAAAATGACTTGTAGCTTTATTTTCCATTCTTGTTATTTTAATAAAATTTAGGAGACAACATTGGTAAAACTTGCTTACAATAATTTAACATATATTATTATTCTTGGTTATGTTGATTCAAAGTCAGGAAACTAGAAGGCTCTTAGATTTTATTCCTAATGAACTTTGGCCTGCCATATAGTTCTTAATCACTACCATATAGAACTTAAGTACACATAAGAACTCTTACTTCATTTTCCCATGTACAAAATGATAGGAAAATATGGTTTGGACATTTCTTCAAACAACTTCCTAGAGGCAGAATGGTCAGATAGATAAAGAGAGCCACAAACTAGACCATTGATCACACTTGGTCTCATCCTAGGGGAGCTTTTGCTTATTAAAAGAGTGTTTAGAACTGTGATTCCAAAAATGGATAAAATATGTTTAAGAGGCATGTATATGTAGAGCTTGCATCAGATTGCATTCCATCTTGGGGAGGAGGGAAGGGAAGGAGGGGGAGAAAATTTAAAACTTATGGAAATGGATGTTGAAAACTCAAAATAAATTGACTTAAAAAAAACCCCTGGCATTTCTCTCTCTTTCTGGCCTGTAAGAAAGACTTTTTCTTTTGTTGAGCTGCCTGTCCTAGAAGTTGTTTATCCTTGAAGTTTATGAGGTACCTAATTTGCTTTCCCACATTATACATTACTGAAAGCATAGTCATTTTTTATCATTGTGTATTTCCCCATCAACAACCACCAACAATATAACTGCTGTCATGTGAAAGCTGCCTGAAAGATTTCCTGAAAATAAAAAGAGAGCCCTAGACATGAAAGGACTGGAAACTGCTGACTTAAATCTTTATAGCAGTGTCACAGAAAAAGAGTAGAGAAGTAAGAGCCACATTGTGCGATGACTGACTTTGATAGACTTAGCTGATCTCAGCAAGGCAAGGATCTAAGACAACTCCAAAAGACTCACGATGGAAAATGCCACCCACATCCAGAAAGAGAACTATGGAGCCTGAATGCAGATCAATGCATACTATTTGTTTTCTTTTATTTTTGTTTCTTCTTTCTCATGGTTCCTCCCATTGGTTCTAATTTTTCTTTACAACATGACTAATATGAAAATATGTTTAATATGAATGTATATGTAGAGCCTATCAGACTGTACACTGTCTTGGGATGGGGGAGGTGAAGAAGGGGGAGAAAAATTCAAAACTCAAAATCTTATGGAAGTGAATGTTGAAAACTAAAAATTAACTAATATTTTTTAAAAGAAAGGGAGTAGATGAGGAGGGCTACAGCTAGATTCTAGGTGAAAATACTAATAATATTTCACATTTAAACATATTAACACTATAGCCACATTTACAATTTTAATGTCCAATGTGAGGAGAGAAAAGGTACAACTGGAAATCAAAATGAAAATCCATGATGGTGGGTAAAAGGGTAGTGTTAAAGGGTTGTATTAATACCATGGCTGCTTGTTACATTAGTCAGTGAAGTACTTTTCAATCAATCAATCAATCAAGAATTTATGAACCTCTCACCATGGAACAAGCACTATTCTAGGTGCTGGGGATACAAATGCAAAAAAATACTTACTGTGCAGTGAGGTAACCCTCCAAATAGCCTGCTACAAACATGACAAGCTCATTGGACAAGGAATTAGCACCATAACCAGCTCTTATTTCCAACGTCCCCCAGCCTGTAGTTTGGATAGTGTCATTGTAAAAACCATATGCATCTCCAGTCGGGTCTAAATCATGTTTGACTTCTACTGACGATGTGGAGTAGTTCCAATACACAGTTGCATAATGGATTTCTGAAGGATGAAAAATAAAAATATATGCAATCATTTTTTAGTCTTTTCTATGTTATCTGTACTCAACCATAGAGTATTATGTACTTTAAGGCACTGAAAATGCCAACTTTTCATTAACTCTGGAAGACTCACTGCAGCAGACTAGAGTTAAGCCACACTTGCGTTTAATGATGTCCAGACTGTCAAAGTTGGGAAGTATGCCCATCTGCCTCTTGTTCAAGGGAAGTCAGAGTCCAGACTAAGTGTGATCAAGTTAAAATTAAGGAGGGTTGGAAGAGATCAGACAGACTGCTATTAAAATCCAATGAAAAGGGATGGTTGGAACTTCTGATTTTGATCTTGATATCAAACTCTGTTATGACCCACTCATGGCATTATAATTACTTCACAGGATATCAAATTTCCACCTTGGCCACCATCTTTTCCTGCCTTCCACTGCCATTCATTGTCCTGGACATATCTCCTAACTTTTGGTTCTTTAGTACATACTGGGGCTGTACTGTCAAGATGACAGTGGGAACAGGTGGCAGACTACCTAAAGTTCATATCAGAATGAATGATGATCCATAAATCTAATGAGAAACTATAGTAAGTGACTTCTAACCCGGAATGACAAAAAAAATCAACTAGAAGTCTATGTCCAATAGAAATGAGAGTCCTCCAACATGACCAGCACAGGTGATCGGGATCTTTATAGCATGACCAGAGTCATGACACATGTCTGGGCTCTGTGTCTGGAGGCTGAGAGCTCACCTAAGAAAGCTGAAGGATGATCAGAAAGCCCTGGGTAGGGATTTTTGAAGCCAGAGGGAAGCAGCAGCAAGCAGTGATCAAGTGAGGTTCCTCAGTGTTCAGACTAGGAAACCCTGGGCCCATGAGCTCTGAAGTCCCTAACATTTTGTCCTAAGATTCTAGAGAGGGCCCTGAAAACACAGTTCCCTGAACTTTCAAGACCTGAGGGAGTTTAACCTCCAGAGGTGGTGTTCAGCACAAGAACCCAAGGGATCCAACGTGGGACTGTCCAAGCAAAAGGGCAGCAGTGGGCAGATATTGGTTATGAAACAAAACCCCAATTCAGGAACTAAAGTTAGAGATGAGTAAATCAAAGACATCACCAACCAGTATCAAAAATTATTTTAATTGAAGAGATTGTCAAAAAGGAGAGGCAAGTAACTGTAACAACTGTAAATAGAGAATATTTTAAAAATTGATTTTCAAAAGAACTACATGTACACTTGGAAGAAATCAAGCAAGAGATTTTTTTTAAAGGAAATAAAAACTTTGTAGGGAAGAATTAGAAGAATAAATAGCTTAGTAGAAAAAGTGTAAACCTTACCCAAGAAATGGACTCTCTGAAGACTAAAACAATTTTTCATAGAGACCAACCAAAAATTAATGACTCCACAAGACAGCAAGAAATAATAGAACAAAATCAAAAGAAGTGAGGCAGAGAGTGATGATGAGATCGTGTGAATTGTGGTGACTGAGAAGGTCCAAATGACAGAAGGTAAGTTGGGGAAGTCCATGCCAGAACCACTCTTCCACCCTTCCTGACTCCTTTGACAGTCTAGTGAAGCCAATGAATCCCCTCTCAAAATAATGTGTTCAAATGTGTAAATACAATTCATCGATTATAAAGGGTGACCACAGGTACTCCCCTTTATTTAACATTTGATTCTTTAGGAGATTGTAGGAATTGAATGAATCACACTGACTCCATCTTGTGACTCAATTCTGGAGCTGGCTCAGTTCCCTTTCTATTCAATTATAGGTCTAGTCCAATTTCTATCTTGTGGCAAAACTCAATTCAATTACGGGAATTGCGAGAAAACTTTATTGCATTGTTTGAATCTAGCCCTGCATGACTGGGAAGCTGGACCACCTCTACCTGTTGCTTAGAGACCCTCAATGAGAGATCTAGGTTATGCCAACCAGAAACACAGGAAGATCTGAAGATTGATGCAAGGAATTTTCTCACAATTATACAGCTCAAGTAACCCACATATCTTATATGAAAACCAGTCCTGTACTAGTCAATCAGTTACTATGTCCTTATTCCTTTGACTGAAAACACTCACTTGGGGCAAGTGGGACCTCTTTTTCTGATTTCAGGGAACTGTACCTGGTCATTCAGTTCTTCCCATCCTAGAAAGTCCCTATTCTTATCTCCAATTAGAAATCAGATTACCTAATTTTGTATCCTGGTTAATTTTTTTTTTAATTAATTGGTGTTATTTGATTAATTCTTTTCAATGCTTAAAAGTATTTCTCTCTCCCTGTATTTGGGTTCTAGTGTCAAAGCTGAGGAAAGCCTAGCCCTGTATTGCTTAATAAATTTATATACCAGGAAGCTCAAACCCTTGTTTCGCAATCATTTCATCTTTTACCTACCAGAATGGAAAGAAGAGATTTAGCTTAGCTGTCAAGAGAGATAAGATACTGCCACTGTTGTAGATGAACTTTTCAATACTTAAAAGTAATTGAAAAAGAATTTGATTTAAATATGCCCTGTTAATATATGTATTTAAAGAAACACGATTTTCAGAGAGGAGTTGAACAGTTTTTGAGAGAAAATTATTTGTGGTGTAAATGTGAGGACTTGAATCTCTTTTGCCAATAACGTGGACTGATGCCTTGCTTGTGAAGAAACAGTGTAAGGTTATATAAAAAGGAAGAAAAGGATCATTTGTTAAAAACGAGAAATGAATGTAAAGAAACATCAAGGGCACCAGAGAGTTGCAGGACCCTTTTAAAAATGTTTTTAAAATTTTATTTTCTCAATTACATCTAAACAAATTTTTTTAAAAATTTAAGTTAAATTTAAATTGAAAGATTTAAAAAAAATTGGAGTCCCTCCCTACCCTCTCCTCTCCTTGAGAAGGCAAGCAATTTTATATTGATTATACATGTGCAGTTATGCAAAATATTTCCATATTAGCCATGTTGCAAAAGAAAACAGAAAAAAAGCAACCAAGAATAATAAAGAAAGTAAAAAATTATGCTTCAATCGGCATTCTGACTCCATTAGTCCTTTTTCTGGAGGGGGATACCATTTCTCATCATAAATCCTTTGGAACTGGATGTCCCATGTTTAAGCCTTCTTAGCAGGCATTCGATAAATTCTTGTTGAGTTGAATTGAACCTCTGTTATCCCTGGCACATCTTACCATGCCTGTGTTGAACTTTTTCTTGTCCAAATGATGTTGTTTGTAGCCTAATTGTTTGAGATTTGCTTCAATTATATTTAATTCGAGAAATAACTTATCAAGCACCTACGATGTGCAAAGTACTACGTAAGACACCAGCAAAACAAAAACTAAAAGTCAATAATCCTCAGCCTCAAGAAGCTTACATTTTCCTGGGTTCAAGATATTTTTCCTCCTTGTTCTTCTATGACTTGACCTCTCTCTCCTTCACCTGAAAAGACCTTCAGTCAATTAATATGTGTGGTGCTTCCTGAGTCTGTTACCTCCTTAACTTAACTCCCTACCCCTAGCACTGAAATTTTCTCTTCCTCCCCCCTTAGCGTACAGTCTGGCAACAAATACTAGTGGCCTTGTTGCCCTCTGCTTCAGAGTCCCATGCCTTCTCCAAAGTATAGATTAACAATACCATGAAGAGCGTTGGATTTGGATCCAGAAGATCTAAGATAGAATCTTGCCTGTCCCACTTTCTGTCCATGTGACCTGTGTGTCACTTAATTTCTCTGGGCCTCAGTTTTCTAATCTTCAAAATGAAGACTTTAAGCTACCTAGTCTCCAAGCACCTTCCAGTTCTAAATCTAGAATCCCATGACCTCCTACAAAGAGGCCTTTCCTGGTCTCCCCAGTTCTGAATGCACCACCACCTCTACCCTTCCCAAATTATTTTGTATTTGCTCTGCCTGCATGTATACTGCTTTCCCACAATATAATGTAAACTCCTTGAATAGAAGGACAGTTTCATTTAGGTCTTTTTATCACCAATACCTAAAATAATCCCCCAGCACATAGTAGATACTCAGTGAATGCTTGTTGGATAGAATTAAATGTCTTGCCAAACTTAGGATTTTGGCTTTTCCTTAGCAGCCTCATTGAATCATTTATAGACAAGTTAGATTACATTTGGGAACAGACGCGTACCTGCGCGAGAGCATGTTGATCCTTGCTTTTAAATAACCATACACCCAAAGTATTATTGAATTTGCAAGAGAACTCTCATCCCCCTTAGCAAGACTGAATTATACATCTCAGGACAGGAATGAGTCTCTTGATTGGTTTGCTTGGGTCAAATTTCGTAACAAATGGAGCTTTCACCATTTTCCTGGGGATGACTAGTACATGAACGTGGTTTGTATAGATTTTAACCCTTTAGACTAAAAAACCCTTACAATTTATTATTACTAATTGTTCCATACTTTAATAGGCTAAATAAATTCTTGTTTAGCAGAATAATATAGAAGCTACTTAGGATGGTTAAGGCAGCTTTTCTAGGAGCATATTTAAAAATAAAATTTCCAACAGACTTCAGAATATAAATAGTGTTTCCATGAGGGGCCTGAATGTACTTGATTCAAAGGAAACCAAATGAAATAAAAAAAACCAAACAAACCCCAAAATTCAGCCCCACCCTGAAACCAAAATGTGAAAAAAAAAAAAAAAACAACAGAATTGAAATAGGGGAAGTTTCCTAAGGCAGAACCATAGGGGAATATATTTCTCCTTATTGTGTCAGAGGAAGTTCATATATTTCATCAAACTAGAAATTGTAAAAGTAAATCATTGTGAAAGAAATTTAAAATCCTGAGTGAATCAGTTCAAGTCCTAATGAAGGATATTTTGGTCTTTGATCTGGTTTGAGTGGTTCAAGAAGAGACAGGAACAGAGGAGCCCTTCTTTGGATACAAGTAATTACTGAGTAAATTTGACCTAACTGCCCACGCAAGAAAAAGCTGAAGCATGCCTCTTCTCCAGACTAGGAAGAACCAGAGAGCTTGTCTATCACTACAGAAACTTAGGGGTGAAAAGGAATGATAAACTGGGGCCAGAATGAATAAGAGGAGGAAAGAAGGCTGAATTTATCTTTGGGATATTGTAACGTTGTATAACCCCAACCTTCTCCTTGGAGCAAATGCCTATTAAAAATAGTTTTTCTTTCCTTTTCTTTTTATTTAGTATACCAAGTGATACCTTCTGTTTTTATCTCACACTGATTTCTGAATATGTCCCTTTGCCCTCCTGGACAGTAGCTAAGATTTAAAAAGACGGAAAAAACCAATTCAGCAAAACCAGCTGATATACTGACAGTATCTGAGAGTATATGGGATAGTTTACACCCATAGTCCCCAATCACAGAGGGAGAGAGGTACTTTTCTCCAGGGTCAAATTTGATGATTATAATCAACATTCAATTTCATTACGTTTTCCTTCTTTGCTAATCTCCTTTTCATGTGGCTTATTCTCCCAGTCTCTTTCAGTTATAGATCTGTAACTGAAAGTTTCACCACTGTGACCCCAGGCTCTGACTGGTGAATATTCACCTTATTGGTTCTGTCATTCCACTTGGGGTCTTCTTGGCAGAGATACCGGAGTGGTGTGCCATTTCCTTCTCTAGTGGATTAAAACAAACTGGGATTAAGTGACTTGTTCAGGGTCACATACCTCATGAGTGTCTGACTTTGAATCTGAGCTCAGGTTTTCCTGATTCTAGGCCCAGTACCCACCCAGTTGCTTCTTATTACAGGAGATAAAATGAGATGTAAAACATCCTACAAGACTATTTGCTGTTCAGTTGTTGTGGTCATGTTTCACTCTCTGTGATCCCACTTTGGGGTTTTCTTGGCAAAGATACTGGAGTAGTTTGCATTTTCTTTTCCAGTTCATTTTACAGATGAGGAACTGAGGCAAACAGGGTTAAGTGACTTACTCAGGGTCACACAGCTAGTAAGTGTCTGAAGCCAGATTTGAACTCAGGAAGGTGAGTCTCCATCCACTGGGCCACTCAGCTGTCCTCTAAGATTGATTATACAAAGTGACTTTTACTCTGAGTGCAAAAGTTCCAGTGGTTGCTTCCATGAAAGATCCCAGACACATCTTAGTCATTTTTCAGTACCCCTGCTGAGAAAGGGCTCCCAGGGCTTTACTATCACAGAAGTGGATCCTTAATTTGAAGGCATCCAGGTTACCTGAGCCTCCTCAAGAATATCGCAACTTTACAAGTCATTGTAAGAACACTATTTAAACATGTTGTTGTTTAGTCATTTCAGACTTTTTCTGAACCCATCTGGGCTTTTCTTTGGCAAAGATACTGGACTGGTTTTTCATTTCCTTCTCCAGCTCATTTTACAGATGAGAAACTGAGGCAAACAGGTTATGTGATTTTCCCAGAGTCACATCGCCAGCAAATGTCTGAGGCTAGATTTGAACTCACGTCTTCCTGACTTCAGGCCTGGGAACTTTATCCACTGTGCCACCTAGCTGCCCATTTAGACATGGACTTGGTACAAAACTACTTAATCCCAGCTCCCTAACCCTGGAGGATCATCTGCCTAGGAGTTAGTTTTTGTGCTGCCAATATTGCCACTGGAGAAGCAGTTGTACCCTGAGGCATACCTTCAGAATCAGCTGGCATGTCCACACACCCGGCTCATTTTTCCTGTCGAAAATGCCAGCTAGTTCTCTCCACCTATTCTAACCCTACCTGGCATTAAAAGTCCACCTCAATCTCCCAACATGCCAACCTTTCGTTTACCCACTATTCATCCTAGGGAGAACAAGCAGCACACCTATGCTCTCTGGAACTCTCCCCCTGCCTCCCCAAACTGTACATACAGTGAAAACATCCTTCTGGATAATTCATGGGTGCTGTTCAATACTATCTCCCAAGAGCACAGCGGCAAAGAAAGGAGAGGCAAGGTGAGTGGACAAATAATGGTTAGTCCTTCCTCGCTTCCCACTTGCCCTCACATTTCATATAATCCTCCACTGGAGATACAATAGCACAAAAGCTGTTTCCATTTCTGGGCCAATCTCCACCCTCCCTTGACATACCTACTTCCAAAGTCATCTTGGCAGTACCTAAAATCAAATAGCATGTAAAGAGTTACAGAGATGTATCAGTGGGAGGGCTAGACAGTTGATCTCAGAACAGGAGGGTTCAAGTCTTGTTTAGTGGTTGAATGAACACGGACATGACACAATTTCTCAGAGCCTTCTAAGGTTAAAAACTGCAGTGGTGGCTGATATGCATGCGGGTGGGGTGGGGAAGTTCCCCTAACGGGGAGTTCCCGGCACCTGTGAAATCAAAAGTCACCCTTTCCTTTTATCTGCATTCCCCCACTCTCCAAATGATTCGCTCGGAGAAGTACACTAAGTCGATTCATTCATTCTTTCATTCGCTTGTATGTTTGTTTATTAACTGGAGGAAGGTGTGGGTGGTACCCCTCCAGTAAAGGCCAAGGACGGGGACTGGACCAGAGATTGCTTTAATGGGAGACCAGTAGAAATGAATTCGCCTTAAGTCGATAAAAGAGGAAATAACATCTCTAGAGGGTGTTGGAGACACGGTATTTTAAGGCTCAAGACACAAAAGTCGCCCCCCACCCCCAAATTAAAATGAAAACACCTTCCTAGCACTCCACCCCATTCTTGCGCAAGGTTAGCACCCAAATTAGATTATGAAATAAAGCAAAGAGAATCCGCCCCAAAGCCTTCCACCTTTCCAAAGTGGTTCCATTGGGATCAGGAGCTACAAACCCCTCAAATACACTGGGGAGCGGGAGAGGGGAAAGGAGGGGGCAGTGTGTTTAACCCTTTTAGTAGGAGAGCCTGCCTGAATTCCGAGTCGTCCTCGAAAGTTCGTTCCAATTGCGCACAAACTGGATTTCTGTATTGGCTAACGTGGCCAAGTTCTTCAGATGCCCTTGGAGGCTGTACAGCCAACCCCCGCTGCCCCGGCTAAGTAATGCTTCGATTAGGAAAACTTGGCAGCTTCCTAAGTACCACGACTTCTGGCCAACTTTTCAGGGTGCTAGAGACAGAACTGCGTCTAAGCAAAGGCTGATGAGTAGAATGGGAGAAGCTGAAGGTGCCCGCCACACTTTCTCGGCAGAAAGAAACCCGTTTCATGGCATTCACCCAAGACAACAAGAGCTAGAAATAAACTTTGTGCCACTGGTTGCAGCCTGGCAGCGAGGCGCGGAGCCGGGCGTACGCAACGTGGATCTGGGAGGGCGAAGGGGTTCTAGCTGCCTGCTGTCCTCCCCCAGACCCGGAGCCTTCCATGCCCTGGGAGAGAGAATGAAGAGCCGCAGCTGAGGTATGGGTCAGCCACCTTACCCCCTGCGCCAGAAGCAGAAAATCTGCAGCCCTCTTTCTTCCAGGCCTGGGCATCTCCTTCCTCCCATCTTGTGCTCGCCTCCCCGCAGCCCCCCGAGGCTCCCCCTGGGCACGGGCGCTCTCACCTGCTTGGGTCGCTGGAGCGGAGAAAGTTAGCAGCAGCAGCGCCTGCAGCGGGCACAGCTGGAGCCGCCCGAAGCAGCCGAAGCGGGTCATCGCTGCGTTGGTGCTGGCTCCTCTCTGCCTCCGCTTTGATGTCTCCGGAGCCTCCCTCTGTGGCAACAGTTTGAGGAGTTCCCTTTCAGCCCCTCCCTGGCTCTCCTCTGTTAATTAACCCTCTCTCCCTGAGGGGAGGGGTCCTGGCGTGGCCCCTAAAACAGACCACTCCCTGGCCGGGCCAGCGTCTTAGAAGGGCATATTGATTTCTGACCTCCCGGACCTGACCCCGTTGTAAACAGGGAGCTGAGAAGGAAGTTCTTCCCTTTACTACTGCGTTTTTGTGTTCCGGAGATCTTGAGGGGAGGGGAGTGGGGGGGGGGGGGGAGAGAAAGGAAACTCAAGATTTCAGTCAATTCCAAGCATTTAGTAAGTGCCTGAACTAATAAATGCGGACAACAAATACACACCCTAGGGTGTTCCACTGCACTGTAGAAGCGGGAGAGGGTAACAGGATAAGGGACTTTGAGAAATCGAACCATTCACTGATTGGCTGGCCCGCAGGATTATCCCTAAATCATTTAGGATAAGCGTCTGTCCTATTCCTAGTTTTAAAACCTCCAGAAAATAAGCATAGTAATAATGGCTAACATTTATACAGGGCTTACCAATTGTGCTAAGTACTTTACAATTTTTGTCTCACTTAATCCTCACAACAACCCTGGGAGGTAGGTGTCATGATTATCCTCATTTTACGGAGAAGGAAACTGAGGCAAACAGAGGTCAAATGACTTGCCCAGGGTCACAAAGTTGTGTCTGAGGCTGAATAGGTCTTCTTGACACCAGGACTCAGCACCCTACCCACTGTTCTACTGAGCTGTGTACATGAACTCTAACCCTCAAGTATATCCTATAATTTAACACTCTTCACTGCTGTGGTGTCTAACTGGAATCTAGCTTCCCTAGTTATGTTTTTATGAGAAAAGTATATATGTGGGCATATATGTGTACATATATATTAGCATTCACATAGTACTGTACATATATCATATCTCATTCAATCCTCACAACAACCCTGGGAGGTAGGTGCTATTATAATAGCAAATGAGAAATCTTACAAATGAGAAAACTGAGGCTGAGCCAGGCTCAGAGATTTTTCTAGGGTTATACAGAGATTACTAGCTGAGGCAAGATTTGGACTCAGGACTTTCTGACACCAAGTCCAGCACCTCTATCCATGATTTCTCATTCTCTCTCTCTCTCTCTGTATGTGTGTATATATGTTTCTACACACACAACACATATAAGCATGTGTGTCCATATGTGTCTATGTATGTATACATATGTGTACATCTGTATATACATATGTGTACATATATATTTTTTCCCTTTGCAGAAACAGGTTCAAATTTTTGCATTTAATATTCGCTATTTGTATGACCCTTAGTGCTGTATGTAGTTCAACTCTGAGACTATAAATTGAGAGGGAGTGCCGACCTGCATTGGTAGGGGGAATTTTCCCCTCTGGAAAATGTCTCTATTAACGAAATCATGGGTCCAGTCTTAATCCCTCTCCCTTTCCTCACAATGACTGAAGTCCTCTTTAGGGCATGATCGTGGTTTTACAGCTGGAAGTATCAGAGGGTTAAAAATCATGGCTGCAAAGAGTGTTAAGTTATAGATTTAAGTTAAGGGAAGCTTGTGGTCAGGTGTCTGTTCTAGAAGGGAACTTAGATGTCATCATAATTTCCTCATTTTACAAGAACAGGTTTGCCCAATGACAGACGGTAAGTCAATAAATATTAAGCATTTCTTAAGCACCTACTGTGTGCCAGACATTGTGCTAAGTACTAATGATACACAGAAAAGCAAAAGATAGTTCCTGACTCTCAAGGAGCTCATAGTCTAATGGAAGTAACAGAAACAAAATTCGAACTTGGATCCTCTGACCCCAGAACCAGTACTCTTATCACTGTATGTAGGACATCTAGGGCATCTAGGGATTTGAGTTATATTCCTGAGCAGAGCCATGCCTTGGGGGACGTGTTTCTCGCTCAGTTTCCACCTTCTTTCTTAGGTCCCTTGCAGCTCTGTCTTATCTCCTTCTTAACCTAGGAGCCCACTAGTCTTCTGATTTGCATTCTCTTGGACTGGGAGGAAAGTGATTTCATCTCCTCATTCACCTAAATTCTAGGTATGTAATCTGCTTTTTTAAAAAGACATCAGAGAGACAAAAGTAATGCTTAAAACAAAATAATAAATTCCCAACATAGCTCTTGGGAAAAATTTCAGACCAAGTGTGTACTTCCATCGTGAAAGTGGGAGGACTTTCTCTTACAGGAAGTCAGGAGTTTGGGGGTGGAGGGGCATGAGTAGTGAAAGAAAAAGAACTGGGAACACTAGAATAATCCTGCCCTGAGCATATCCCCCTCCTGATCACAAGAAACTAAGGAAATTATCTTGGTCACCTTATTTCAGCCCTGTTCTCACCTGCCTGAATGCCACTCCACATACTGACCACTCTACTTTTTGTATCCAGCTTCCCTGATCCAGAGGTAGAGATGGCAGCTACATTCTATAAACCTGGAAATGGTGGTGACTGGGGAAGAAAATGAAGGTAAGGCCCTCCAGAGTGGTGAATGATTAAGAAGATCCTGGAAAGAAGGTGGGTCTGGGTCTAATCTAGAAGTTACTTAAGCAGGGAGGCTGCTGGGACAGTCACATCCTGACTGGGTAACTTTTAAACACTGGAGGAGTTGATAATAATCGGAAACTTTTCACCCTGTTAACACATTGTCATCCTATAAAGAAAAGTATAGTATTTCTGATAAAGTGTCCTACCCTCCCATCCAAACCCACCAAATATGCAGATGGAGACATTCCTGTGTTTCATAAAATAAGAATTACATTTTAAAGGTGCTCTCTGCACGCTGCCCCCAAATTCACTACCCTTTTGCTGAATTCTTAAATTTTCTCTTACTCTTCTCTAAAGAGGTGGCTACATACCTGAGTAGGAAGTATGCATCCATCTTTCATAACTGTGCTTTTCCACAGGCTACCCTGGAAAGCTAGACTATGTATACCTGGAATGATTGCCTTCCTCACCTCTAGCTCTTAGAACCCTGATTTTCCTTCAAAACTCTGCTCATGCTCTACCTCATACATGAGGATTTTCTAATCCCCCATCCCCATCCCACTATTAGTGCCTCCTTTATTTTGTATGAAGTCTTGTATGGTTATTTTGTATGTATTTCCAAGTGTACATATTATATATAAACTGTACCTACAGACTGTGGGGTAGACTCAGTTTTGTCTTGGAATCCTCAGAGACTGGCACATAGTAGATTCTTAAAAAATATTTGTAGATTGATTGATCTCCTTAAGGTCCTGTCCCGCAAAGACTAGGCCACCTATTTTCCCCAGATTTCTTTCCTACAACACAACAAACACTAAATAAGAAATAAATTGTAAACCACCATTTTAAAAATAGCTAACACTTTCTATAATCACAGCTATCTACTAATTTGTGACTGCCTTGAGAGCTTTTTCTTTAGATTACAGAATTAACTTGCTTAGCATAGGATGAGTAGAATGAGTTCGATAATTATAAAATGGTGATCATAAATCTTGAGCTAAAGAAGGTTCATAAAGAAGGAAGCATAAAACTTATGGAAATGAAAACTGAAAACAAGTTAATTATTTAAAAAAAAAAAAGAAGAAGAAGGAAGCAGGTAACTAGACCTTGAAATACACAGTGTCTCAAATTTAGAGCCAAAAGGGAGAGGTCTTAACCAAAGTCACAAAGTTGACTGAGGCAGGATATGAACCCAGGTCCTCTGATAGAAACAATTTGGCAAAAACACAAATTTGAACAGGACTCCCTTCTGCAGCATCCCTGACAGAGGGAGTATCTGCAGTAATATGTCCAGATTCCCTCCATTTCACTTTTGGACAGCTAGGAAGTAGTTCCTCATAAAAAAACTAAAATCTGCCTTTCTACAGCTTCTATTATATTGCTACTAAGTGTGATTTTGGGGTTAAAGAACAGCAAATTTAAACCACCAAATGACAGGTCTCCAAATATGTGAGAAGTCATTACATATCCCTTAAGTCTTCCCTTGTCCAGACTTAACAGCTCCTGTGCCTTGACCCAGTTCCTGCATGGCATGGTTTCCATTCTTCTAGATCATATGGTCACTCTCCTCTGGACCTGATGGTTATAATGGAAAAGATATGGAATAAAGCTGGAAAGGAAAATGACACGTGGGAGGTATATATGGTTACCTGAAGGGTACATTGACACAGGCCAGAAGAGGCACAGGTGCCTTTGATGTTTCTCGAATTTCTCTGCTACTCCCCTCACGATCCCTTGGACAAATCACATAACTTTGGGCTCCAACTTCCCTATCTGTAAAATGAGGAGTTTCGTTTTGATGGTCCCTAAAGTCCCTTCCAGCTCCAAATCTATGGTCCTGACTTCTTTCTTCTCTGTGTATTAAAGAACAGTTTAATGAGAAGCACTAGAATGAAAAATAAGAAAACAACTGTTCAAAATCCTGCTTCTTTTACTAACTCTTAGAGATGTTACTATTTTTTAATCTGTCTCAGGAGACTAAACAGTAAATGTAAAGAACTTTGACCTTCCAAGAAGACAAAACAGAAATATATATTATAAGCCATTAACAATGGTTGGTTTCTTTTTTTCAACAGAATGAGATTAGGAGGCAAAAACTCCAGACACTAATTTCTCCTGTTAGAAATTTATGCTAAAAAAAATTACTCATGGCATTTTATTTCAAAGCAAAACAGAAATCTGAATAGCTTTCAGAATATCTTTCTAGAAAGGATTGGACCCATTTTTATGATGCCAGATGATTCATTAAACTCATCTGGAGATGGACCTTCAAAATGGTCCATTGTACCCTCTGAAATGTGAAATTTAAATCAGGTTAGCCTGTCAAGTGAGTCTTCTTAAAACATTGTTTTTATTTTATCTCATCTGTTTAAAAAAATGGTAATTCCTTATTACCTTCTCTCTAGTCCAGTTTTCAAGGGCCTTCATTATCTAATCCCATCTATACAAACTTATTTCCCATCACTGTTCAAAATGATTCTGTTCCATTCATTATCCTCTGGGGAGCACCTTGACCATTCCTACGGTCATTCCATTCTCTCAGCCCTCCTCACTCCTCTTTATCTATCCATGTCATACTTCAGGACTCAGCTCAAGTCCCTAACCAGTCCTTGTTATGTGCATTGATCTTTGCCTTCTGTGTACTCATAGAACCATGGAACTGAAGAATCATAGAACGTTAGAGCTGGAAGAGATTGTGGGTTTCTCCCAAGGTTCTATCCTGGACCCTCCTCTCTCTCTACATTCTCTTCCTTGGTGATCTTATCTGCTCCTCTGTTTAACAAATAGGTGACTGTACTAGTTTTATATTCTGTTCTAGTTTTATATGTTTGGTTCACATCCTGAAATACACTGCTCTTCATGAATCAAGAATAAAGTAATATAATACCTAATGATAAAAGACACCAGGCTTGATTCAGACAGGTCTGGTAGCTCAGGTTTGAGATTGGAATGAATAAGATGCTTGTAGCCTATTGACATAAGGAGTTTTCCTGAGCCATAGCAGGGGAAGAACAAACGATAGATAGTTATCAAGGATACTGCATTGATTCAGTTGGGTGAGGCTTCCTTGACTCTGTTGTCTGAGCCTGAGAGGGGAGCCAGGTTATTATCAAGCTCTTGAACTTAGGGCACCAGGAAGCTATACCAATGTCCTGGGCCTTTAGTTCCCTAAAATGGTTTCAATATTTTTTGAGGAAAAACTGGCCTAGCCTTTGTGAGGCAGAGATATTGCCATCCCAGGTGGTAATGTAGTCAGAGAACACAGTGCAAGATATTTAGAAGGTAAAAGAATATTTCCTAGTGCTGATACTGGATTTATTACAGGCTGCAGTCGCTTGGATACAGTGCCAATACTTTTTACCAGTACCTGAGGAGGTTATAGGGATGGGGAAAGCAGAGTTTCAGATCCTGGGCAAGCACTTTGAGCATATTTTATTCAGTGAAACAATGGACACTGAAATAAGCACAATGAATGAAAGCAAACTTGATCCCATAGACAGCACTGAAACATGGATGAATGAGACCGATTCTTGCAGTTTTGGTCTGAGTATGTAGACTTTATTGAAAGGAGACGGGATGAATAAATGAGTTAATGGGATAACATTATAAATTAGGAAGGCAAACTGATGGAGTCAGTCAATAAATATTAATTTTATAGTTGATAATGGGCAAAGTAATACATAAGTACAAAAGCATTCAGCCTGGTCAGCTAGGTGGCACAGTGGAGAGAGTGCCAGGCTTAGAATCATGTGCCAGGCTGAGTTCAAATCTGGCCTCAGACACTTTCTAGCTGTGAGACACTAGGCAAGTTCCTTAATCCTCTTTCCCTCAGTTCCTCATCTGTAAACTGGGCTGGAGAAGGAAATTGCAAACCCCTTGTATCTTGGCCAAGAAAACCCCACATGGGGTCATGAAGAGTCAGATATGACTGAAAATGACAAAACAACAAAAAAGCCTTTGACCTTGCAAAATTTTTTCAAAGAAATTGATCTTATTTGTAAATTTGCTTATTGTGTTCTAGACAGTGTGCTAAGTGCTTGGGAGGTAAAGAGGCAAAAGACAATCCCTACCCTCAAGAAGTTCACATTCCAGTGGGGGAGAGAGTGGAATTTGTTTTCCACCACCAGCCCAGTCTACTTAAGATAATCACAGAAAGTAAAGGACAGACTACAGAGAAACTTTAAAGGTGTTCAATGAAATTGCAAAAGATGTCTATGCTATCATATCCCTTACAAACTCTGAGGGTTCTTATCTCAATTCTCACTTTTCCTGACAAGTTGAGTCCCCATAGTGAGGATCTTTGTCCTCAGGACTCCAGGGGTATCTCTGAAGAGCAGTCGAGTGTTTCTAACGATAATGGCTCAAGCCACTATTCTGGTGTGTTCTCCCCAGTATCAATTACTAGTTATCTCTTTACTGCCATCTAACTAGTGAGAAATAATAATAAACTCCTTAATATTGGAGATGCCACCAATCAGTGCCCCAATATCATCTAACCAATCAAACATCAGTGAGCTTTAAAAGAAATATTTACTCAAAAAGATACAGCAAGAATAGAAGTTCAAGTATCCCTCTCCCCAAACTGAGTTAAAGGCATCTCCTCCCATGTGTTATTTCAGTTCCTGGGATGGTGGCATTAAACTTAAAGCAGTTATTTAAACCCTGCACCTTTACTAAATTCATCTCTGAATGAAGTCTAGCCAATGAACATATCTAACCCATTGCCAAGGTCTGTCAATTTTGCCTCTATACCAGCTTTCATATATATGCCCTCTTTTCCCCTATGGTACCGTGGCCACCCTGGTGCAGACTCTCAATACCTCATGCCAGAACTATTGCAATAGCTTGCTGATGGGTCTTCTAGCTTCAAGGCTCTTCCCATTCCAGTCTATTCTCTACTCAGCTATAAAAGTAATCTTCCTTAAACATAGCTCTGACCATATCATCCCCTACACACTAAATTCCAGTGGCTCCCTATCAGATGAGATAAAAATTCTTTTGGGGCATTCAAAGCTCTTCATAACTTGACTTTCCCTATCCCTCTACCTTTGCAATCTTCTTACACCTTACCTTCCCTCTCTGGCCATGTCCAGTGACACTGGTGGCTTTCTGATGTTGTTACACTCTCTCTTTCAACTCTAGGCACTTTCACGGGCTGTGCTCCCTCGTTAGAATGTTCTTCCTCCTTTCTCTGCCTCCTGACTTCCCTGGTTTCTTTCAAAAGCTGACTAAAATCCTCTTTTCTACAGGAACTCTTTCCTAATCCTTATTAACTATAGTGCACTGTGCTAAGTTCTGGGGATACAAAGAAAGGCAAAAGACAGTTCTTGCCTCAAGAATCTTGAGGCTAATGAGGGTAGGCAACATGCAAATAATTATGTGCAAACAAGATATAGAGGAGATACACTGGAAATAATCAATACTCCTACCACAAAAGACTAAGCCCCTAAGGGAATGTTGTGGGATCAGACACAGCTACAGTATCACATTTCCAAGATCTTCATCTGGTATATAGCTATGATCCATATGTGTTTTCAGAGATTAAGTGCATAGATTCTCCATTCAGCATTTTCCTTCTTGGATGCCCAGTATTGCAGGGTTCCATTACAGAGAATGAGTGGGTTTTTTTCTTTCTTTGTTTCACTATAATTAGATAGTCAGTTTTCTAGCATGTTACAAGACCAGTTTCTCTGAGAAATTTTTTGCATGTTTAAAGGTACTTATGTACTAGTATGTGTATTACTTAACCCATTATGGTTATGGAAACTGACTTGAATAGTATGGATGTCGTATCCTTAGAATACTGGCATGTAGCAATTGTCCTAGAACACATCAAGGTAGCTTAATCAAGATTTTCAAGTTTTTACTTTCGAATAGAGATGAACTATGTTGGTACGGCACAGATATTATGTGACTTATCAGAGATCCTTATGAATGAGACATTCACAGGATGAGGTTTGCCTCATGATGTTAGAAACTCCAAATAGTCAACCCCCAAGTACTTAAATTTCTTTTGGGAGTCCCATACCTTTGTAAGCTTTTCTGATTTTAAAGGATTTTTTTTCAGGTTAGCTTACTTGCCCTAGAGAGTTCAGATCCACAGTTGGAATACCCTATATATTATAGGAAGCCATTGAAAAATTTGGGGTACCCTCGTGTATTACAGGGATCCAGAGAAATTTTCACTAAGAATGACTTCATTTCTCACTAAAAGGTAAAAGAATGAACCTCAAGTCCCTTATCCCTATTGAAAATGCTATTGGGACCAGATTTGTCCTTGGGTAGGGGGAGAAGTTTGACATTCTTTTTTCCCTTTTCTTTATTGCTTTTGTATTGTAACTGGACTTTATAAGAACCAAAATAGGTAATTATGAGAATTTTGGGAAATGATGTCTGCTTGTTAACTTGTGTAACTATCTATTTGGGGGTAAGCACAATCTCCAGTTCTCTAGCTATAACAGGCCTAGACCCTCGTGGAAGAATTATTAATTTCTGGATTGTCTAGGTACTGTGCTCCCTTGATCTTGGTGACTACGGAATAAAAGGCACTAGAGACACCACACAAAGGGAAATGCTTGAGCCTTTCCAAGTCACTAGAGAGCTACTCAAAATGTAAAATATGGGTGGAACAGCTCTTCTGGATAAAAATAAAATATAGACAGGGCATACTTTTAAGTATAATCCGTGTTATTAACATTTTCTCTTTCGCTTTCTTAAGTTTAGATAATCAGCAAAACAAAAAAAAGAATCTAATCCTGCTTTGTAGCATTTGCCGATTTCTGAAGTGTAAAAACTCACAGTAGAAATTTAACAACTGTCTTAAGACAATATGAGTTGGTTCTAGCACACCCCTGGATATATGTACCAAAAGCAACCTAGCTGATTTGCTGGGCACATCAGATGTTTAACTGGATAGTGTAATGGGAGAGAGTTGGAGGCTGAATCCAGTTTTTATAATAATAATATTATAAGCATACTATTACATATTATATTGCATATAATATAGGAATATTGTGTATTATATATGTAATATTTAAATAAATACAAATACACAAAAATATGTGACATAATAAACACAAAATAAGGGGCAGTATAACAGAGAAAGGGTGTGAATGTGTGAAAGTTTGCTTGCATCCTATTTTCCCTTTATAAAGTATAAAGATATTTCCCTGATGGAACTGGAAGGGTATTTTGCTTTTAGATGGCAAAGACTGGCCATGTCCCTGATAATCTTTAGAAAACTAAACTAGTCAACCCAAGAGACAGTAGGAATTAAAAACATCTCTGAAGGGTATGTGTCCCCTTGTCAATCATTTGGTCAGTCAATATTTATTATGTCCTACTCTGTGCTAAACACTAGGCTAAGTGCTAAGAATACAAAGAAAGATAAAAAACCAGATCCTGCCTTTAAAGAACTCACTATCTAATGGGAGAAGGCAACTTATAGAAGGAATCTGAAAAGTGGGATTAGTGGAAGGGTACTTGCCTGGAATATTATAAAGACCTCGAGCCTGATGGGGGATGATGAGGTGGCCACACTGGGTCCCCTCTTAAATGGAGAATCTGGGAAAAGCTCTCCAATACCTGCCCTTTACCTTCTCCAATCAGAGAGAAGGAGGAATTTCAGGGCTGGAGGAATACTGAAGAGGAATGAGTTTCAGAATTAATTCAGTTTTGATGGCAGATGAGTCACTAGAGACAATGCTCAATGTCTAGGAGGTGTAATTTAAAGGAGAGCCAGCAATGGAGGGACAATCTATCTCCTGACAAGATACAAGATCCATGAAGCTGGAGGAAGACTGTCTATGAGAAGTTCTGTGGAGATGGAAAAGTGAAAGTGTGGGGGAGGAAGCAGTCACCAAGAGGAGCATGAATCCTTGGATTCCAAAAGCAAAGCCATGGACTGACTCAACATGGTTTGTTGAGATAGATACTGTGTTGCTGAAACTCTCCATGCTCAGACTGAAGATCCCAGTGCAGTCATTTATGATTTCATTTTTCCTCTTGGGCTCCTTTTCTTCTAGGCATGAGAAAAGTATGTTTCTCAGAAGTTTGCTTAGCTTTATTTTATATTTACTTTTTTTTTTGACTGACAGTTGTAATAAAGTATGTTAAACACAGAAATTTCTTAAGCTGGGTATACTTTGTAGGCATAGAATTGGGGAGAAGTGATTGTGGGGAATATGAGGAATGAAAAGAGAGAGACATGGTTTTAGAATGAGGGAGAGAGCATGGTGGAGAAAATTTGGATAAAGCTGTATGTATGGAGAAACAGAAATAATGTCATTACCAGAGTGTACCATAGACCATCTGAACATACAGAAGAATAAAAGGAGTTCAGGAAATGACATACGTCTGCCTCAGAGTCATGGTATAGTAGAGATAAGGAACTTTATTTATCCAATCATCTTTTAGAGTTCTCTTTCTGTCAAAACCAGAGCAAGTAATAACTTCTTAAATTACTTTAATAATAATAGTGTGGGGGGAAATCTGTACTAGATTTGATTTTGTCAGGAATGAAAAGCTTGAGAGACAAAGTTTCTGAGTAATTAATAATCAATTTATTAATCAGACTGGCAAATAATCAATAAATTGATGGTCAGTGGTCTCCCTTGGTAACCAAAAACCCCACTATGGAGATCTCTGAACATTTAAATACCTTTAAAAAAGGAAGTGCCCCTGATAAGTAAAAATCAAGGCTGAGTGGCAAACAATTAATGAGGAGTAGGCTTTTAAATGAGGAGGTGGACTAAAAGTCTTCAGTTCCTCCTGCTGAGAATGTAGTTTGATTATGAGACTCAGCCATCTCTAGCAATTTGCACAAAGAAATCTGTATCTGGACCATTCTCGTTATTTTCTCCTTTATAAACTGGGTCCCTTAGGCTCTACTAGAGTAGTGCAATAACATAGGTCCAATGCTTTAGGACTGGAATGCACCGAGATTAGATTCTTTTTACAATATAAACAAAAGTAAAGTCCCCTAGTTTGATGGGATCTGCCCAAGATCATGGATCATGTACCCCAAGTCTTAGGCCAATCTCATCTATCAGCCTTGTCCTTCAGAGACTGGCTAAATGACCCACAAGAGCTAGTCCCTAAATCAGGACATGGAAAGGAAAAAAAATCTTGATTTGAATTTAATAATTGGTGATTAATATAATAAAAACAATCATTTCTCTCAATTTTTATCATTAGGAAGAAACTTGTTTCTGGGGAGGAAATTATGTTAATTTTGGGAGAAGAATTGACTACAGTACTCCTTTCTGGAGTTTGTAGGAGAAAAGTAGGGGAAAGCAGAGTATAGTCTTCAAGCCCTAAATTTTGAAAGAACAGATTTTTAAAAAGGTTCAGAGGAAGGCTAAATAGGACAATATTCTTTTTATCTATAGCACCCAGCAGAGTGACTAGTACAAAGTAGGGGCTTGATTGATTAGACTAAAATTTTACAAGTGAAGTCAGATCAGGGGCATGGGAAATTCTTAATACTAGAAGAGAAACAATGCAGATGAGGAAGAAAAATGAAAATTCTCTGAAGAATTAAACATGGATACTAAAGAGGATATACTAACTAGATTTTTACAAGACAAGTTATTTTGATTAATTTTTTTTAGTTAACTCTCTAGAATTCTCTAAGTATCACATATGCAAAAAGGTGAAATTTTGTTTCCTCCTTTGCCTTTGTTTATTTCTTCAATTTCTTTTTCTTATCTTATAGTTAGCATTTCTAGTAAAATATTGAAAGTAATTATGACAATGGATATCCTTGATTTACCCCTGATCTTACTGGAAAGGCTTCTAGCTTATCCCAATTACTGATAATATTTGCTCTTGATTTTAGAAAGATACTACTTATCATTTTAAGAAAAGTTCCATGTGCTTTCTTATTGTTTTTTTGCTTTTTTAACAAGAATAGGTGTTTCATTTTATTAAGTATTTTCTCTATACGATTATTGAAACAGTCGTATGATTTTTCTTGTTTTTGTTATTAAAATTGTCATTCTTAGAGTTTTCCTAATATTGAACCAGTCCTGCATTCCTGGCATAAATCTTCATATTATATGAACTTTCTGATATATTACTGTAATCTCTTTGTTAGTATTTTATTTAAATTTTTCATTATTCATCAATATTCATTAGGAAATTGGTCTATAGTTTTCTTTTTAGGTTTTGAATCTCTTTGGTTTAGGTATCAAAATCATATTTGTGTAATAGAAGGAATTTGGTAAAACACCTTTATTTTTTTTTCAGAAAGTTTATGTAGTATTGAAATCAATTATTCTTTAAATATTTAATAGAATTCTTTTGTAAATCCATCTGGTCCTGGAGTTTTTTTGGTTGCCATTGCTGTTAGGGAGTTTATTTATACCTTGTTCAATTTTTCTTAAAGGTAGAATTATTTAGATAACTTATTTCCTATTTTATTAACCTGGATACTTTACTTTTTTTTTTTTTTGCAAATATTCATCCATTTCCTTTAGATTGTCAATTTTATCAGCATGTAGTTAGGTGAAATAGCTCCTAATAATTGCTTTTATTTATTCTTCTTTACTCATGAATTCACTTTTTTTAATTTTTGGAAGAACAATTTGGTTTTCTTCTTTCTTTTAAAAATCAGATTAGCCAATGGCTTATCTATTTTGCTTTTCCCCCCAACAAAGCTCCTAGTTGTATCTATTAGTTCAGGTTTTTTATTTTCAATTTTGTTAATCTCTCTTTTTTCTATTTCTGTTTTAGTGTCTTGATTGGAGGTTTTTTTAATTGCTTATTTTCTAGTTTTTTCTTAGTTGCCTGCCCAATTTGTTGATCTGCCTTTTCTCTCTTTTATTGATATATTTAGAGAATAAATATTTCCCTTAAATACTGCTTTGACTACATCCCACAAATCTTAGTATGTTGTTTCATTGTTGCCACTGTCTTTAGTGAAATTTTTGTCTCTATGATTTGTTCTTTGACCTATCATTAGGATTAAGTTATTAGTTTCCATTTAATTTTTAATCTACTCAAATCTATTTAATCTAATTCAGAAGCCTGTTATTAAGTATTATTTCAATGCATTATGGACAGAAAAGATGCATTTACTATTTCTGCATTTGTTTGTGATGTTTATATACCCTAATTCATAGCTGATTTTTGTGAAGGTATCATATACAGCTGAGAAAAAGTATACTCCTTTCTATTCCCATTCAATATTCTCCAGAGGTCTATCTAACTTTTCTAAAATCCAGTTCATCTCTTTAATTTCTTTTCTCCAGGATTAAATACAGAATTCTCTGTTTGGCATTCATAACTCAGATTCCTCCTCACTTTCCAGTCTTCTTACACATGACTCTAGTACATATTCTTCTGGCCAATAACACCAGCCTTCTTTCTGTTCCCCAAAAAAGACTCTCTCTCAGCTCTGGGAATTTTCTCCTCATTCCTGGAACACTATCCTTCTGACTAGTAACCTCCCTGGCTTCCTTTAAAGTTCTAGCTAAAAGTTTGTCTTTTACTGGAAGCTTTCCCCAATTCTTAATTCTAGTGCCTGCCTTCTTTTATTATTTCCTATTGGTCTTGTATATAGCTTATTGTTGTTCATTAGTTTTTCAGTCAAGTATGACTCTTTACAGCACTATTTGATGTTTTCTTGGCAAAGATATTGGAGAAATTTGTCACTTCCTTCTCCAGCTCATTTTACAGATGGGGAAACTGAGGCAAACAAAGTTAAGTGACTTTCCCAGGGTTACACAGCTAGTAAGTATCTGAAGCCAGATTTGAACTCATGAAGATGAGAATTGCTGACTCCAAGTCCAGTACTCTATCCACTGTACCATCTAGCTGTTCCAATATGCCTCCATATGGTAAGCATGTTATGAAATAGTTATTGATTAAATGAGGTCTCTCACTATTATAGTTTTACTATTTCCTTCTGTAACTTATTTCGCCTTTTCTTTAAAAATTTAGATGTTATGCTATTTGATGTACATAAATTCAGTATTGATGTTAATCCATTTTCTATGGTACCTTTTTTAGCAGTTTCCCCATTTCTCTCTTTCAATTGAGCCTATTTTTCCTTTTACTTTGTCTCAGATCATAATTACTATCTTTGTTTTTTTTAACTCAATTGCAGATTCTGCTCTAGTCCCCTATTTTAACTCTTAATATAATCAATAAGTCAACAAGCATTTATTAAATGCCTACTATGTTCCAGGCATGTGCTAAGCTCTGGGGATTAAAAAAAAAAAAAGATGAAATTATTCCTGCCCTCAAAGATCTCACAATCCAGTCAGGGAGAGAGCATGCAAACAATTATGTACAAATGAAATACATAGGACAAATTGGAAATAATCCCAGAATGCACTAGCATTTAGGGGCCCAGGGAAGCTTCTTGCAGAAGTTGGGATTTTAACTGACATATAAAGGAAGCTGAGAAGTGTAGATGAGAGGAAGAGAATTCCAGGTTGGGGTGGCAGAGGGGATAGTCAGTGAACATTCATGGAGTTGGGGGGAGTGTCTTATTCTAGGAATAGTCAGAAGGCTAGTGTTATTAGAACATAGAGTATGTGGAGGGGAGTAAGGTATAAGAAGACTGGAAAGGTAGCAAGAGGCCAAGTTATGGAGGGTTTTAAAAGCCATTCAGAAGATTTTATATTTGATCTTGAAAGTAATAGGGGGCCACTATGATTTGTTATGATTTGTCCTTTGTTCTTAAAGAAGACCAGGAAATCAGAAAGATGATGCCATGAATTGCAGTGAATTGGATTTAAGTGAGGAAGGGCTGTGCAAAGTTACAAGTCTCACTTTTTCCTTCAGAACCATCTGGGTCTGGTGACCAGGTATAGATCAGGACAACTGGAGATGGCCTAGCCAATGTAATTTATTGAATAGAGAGAGTGACATGGTTAGTCTTGTGTTTCAAGATGAATCTGACAGCTGAGTAGATGCTGAACTCCAATGAGGAGAGACAGCTCAGAGAGACCAACTGGTAGGCTATTGCAAAAGCCTAGGGGAGAAGTGATGAGGACCTGTACCAAGTCAGTGGCTAGGTCAGAGGATGGAAGGGGGCTATCTATGAGGTAAGGTCAACAAGATTTGGATACAAGATTGGATATGAGGACTGAGAGAGGTGAGGAGGTAGGCATCTTGCCTAAGTTGTATTCTTGAGTCATTGGGAAGGATGGTGGTACTCTTGACAGTAATAATGAAATTCAGAAAAAGAAAGTATTCAGTTTTGCACATATTGAATTTAAGATTTCAATGGGACATCCAAGATGATAAGAGAGGTTAGGGTTAGAGAAAGAGATCTGAGAATAACGTGCAGAGATGATCAAATCCATGAGATTACCAAAGGAGACAGTACAGAAAAGAAATGAAGAGGTCCCAGGATGGAACTCTTAGTAACACTCCCACTGAAAGGGAGAATCAAGCAAAGAAGACTAAGAAGGAATGGTCAGAAAGACAGAAGGAGAGCTAGAAATGAATAGTAATATGGAAGCAAAGAGAGTGAGTAAACAATAGCATTTTTGCACCAGATTTGAGGTTCTGGTTCAAATGAAACTAAAAGTAATACAATTATTTTTCTGTCCTTACAGTAAAATAGAGAAGGCAAATCTTGAATACGTCTGAGCATTACTATACAGTCATAGTATTGAGATGACAATGATTTCTTTCCTAGGTGCTCCATCCTGGGATTTAGTTCCTAAATCTGTTACCTGTTGCCCAGGGGGCTCCAACTGTGAACTTAAATAGACCGTGTCTTTTCCTGGGTAAGTTTGTCTCCAAGAGGGGGGCTCAGGAAACTGAGATAAACAGAGGTGTGACTTGCATAGGATTACACAGCTAATGAGTGTTTGAGGCTATCTTGGAACTCAGGTTCCTACTATAGACCCAATGCTCTATCCCAGTTGACTCACTTACATCCTAGCTACATTTCCAGCCTTTCTAGACAGTACTTTTCCTTCCACACTCTTCTCTCCAGCCAAATTAATCTTCTCCATTCCTCACATACTACATTTCATCTCCTATATCCACATCTTTGGACAAGACTGTTCTCCATGCTTGGAATGCCCTACCTCCTCACCTTCACCTCAGAGAATCCCTCTCTTCCTTCAAGATTCAGGTCATGTTCCACTTTCTACATGAAGCCTCTCCTCATCTCCCCAATTGCTAGTGCCCTCCCTCCCTAACTACCTTGAATTTAATTACTTTGTATTCATTTTATTTATCTTCTGTGTATTTATTCTGTATATATCATAATGTTCTAGCTGTCTTCCCCATTAGATTGTATATTCCTTGAGAGTAGAGATTGTTTCATTCTTTATCTTTGTCCACAGTACTTAGGAGAGTGCATACAAAGTGTTTGATAAATACTAGTTAATTCATTGATAGATGAATGGCCTCTGAGATCTCTTCTAACTTCAAATCTGTGATTTTCTGATCTATAAAATGAGGTAGCTGGGTGGTTCAGTGCATAGAAAAATGTGCTATTTTTATCCCCATTTTACAGATGAAGAAATTAAAGCCCAGAGAAGCTAATTCATAAAGTTAGTAGGTTTAAAGGCAAGGTTAGAATTCAAATCTTTCTTGGCCAAAAGTGTTTCCACTACAGATATTAAGTCTCAAGATAATACCAAAAAAAAAAAAAATCAAAAGACTGACAGCATGGTAGTTAGAAATGAAATGTTTCATCATTGTTATGATGAATGAGGTTTTTCACCCCAGCTCTAAGTCTTTAGTGCTTTCTTGATGTTGTAGACATATTTTATGTGTCCAGTATAGGCAATATCTAAATGTATATTTCTGGTATGCTAATTTTACAATCAAGTAGATTTTGTTCAACAAAGTCAGACTCTAAAAAAGTCAACAATGTGTTGCAGTCGATAGCACTGGGTCTAGAGCCAGGAAGATTTGGGCTCAAATCCAACCCCAGACAATGAATTACTTAACTCTGTGTGACCATGGGCAAGTCACTCAAACTTTGCTGTCTGCCTCAGTTCCCTCAGCTGTCAAATGAGGATAATAATAGCAACTACCTTCCAAATAAGACAAAATTTGCAAATTGCTTAGCACTATTCCTGGTACACACCAATGCTGATTTCCTTTCTTCCTTCCTAATAGGACTGGTGAATTGATTTGGGACCATAAGAGCTGGAGATCAGAAAATTGAAATGGTCTGGAGAAGGAGAGGGTCCATAGGATTATGAAGGTAAATGTAAAAAAGCCAGGATTCCCCAGTCTCCATGCAACATGGATTGGGCTAGTTTTCCCCTAAAAGATGAGAAAACTTTCCTGGGAACTTGATAGCCAAGGTTGCTTTGATTTGGCTTTCTGGTCACCTTAAGGGCATCTTTAAAAGGATCCGAGATCTTCAGACTAGGTGAATGTACCAAGACCACAATCCTCCACACCTTGCCCTTGTTTCCATGTGGAAATGAGGGGAAGTACATTTAAGTGCTGGAGCATTCTCTTTGATTATCTTTTCTATGGGGGGAGGAGCCAAGATGGCGGAGTAGAAAGATACACATATGCTAGCTCCAAACGCTCAGCCCATAAAATACCTGTAAGGAAGAACACCCAACAAATTCTGGAGCAGCAGAAGCCACAGAACAATGGAGTGGAGGAGATTTCTGTTCTAGAGAGACTGGAAAAACTGACACGAAAGGTCCGTCACGCACCGGACCCGGAGCACAGCCCAGCCCTGCCTTGGCCGCGTGGCACCAAGAGGAGCAGATCCGAGCAGGCTTCAGGGACAGAATCTCCAGCAGCAGCTCAGGTCCTTCCACCCACAGGAGCCAAAGGTCAGTGAGAGGGTCTTTTCAGCTTGCCAAGAGGGGAGCGGGGTGTCTCCATAACTCAGGCCCCCTCAGGAGGCAGTAGCAGACAGGGGCTCCCAAAGCAGGCAGGAGCTTGGGTCCATTGTTGGAGGTCTCTGCATAAACCCCCTGAGGGAACTGAACCCTGTGTGGCAGCCCTGCCCCCACCCGAGCACCTGAACTTAATCTCACACTGAATAGCAGCCCTGCCCCCACCAAAAGCCCTGAAGCTGGGAAGCACCACTTGAATCTCAGACCCCAAGCACTGGCTGGGCGGATCTGGAGGCGAGGTGGATGTGGAGAAGAAACTCAAAAATCAAGTAACTGGCTGGGAAAATGCCCAGAAAAGGGAAAAAAAATAAGACCATAGAAGGTTACTTTCTTGGTGAATAGATATCTCCTCCCATCCTTTCGGGTGCAGAAGAGCAATGCTTACTATCAGGGAAAGACATAGAAGTCAAGGCTTCTGTATCCCAAACATCCAAAATAAATATTCAATGGGCTCAGGCCATGGAAGAGCTCAAAAAGGATTTTGAAAATCAAGTTAGAGAGGTGGAGGAAAAACTGGGAAGAGAAATGAGAAACATGCAAGAAAAGCATGAAAAGCAGGTCAATACCTTGCTAAAGGAGACCCCAAAAAATGCTGAAGAAAATAATACCTTGAAAAATAGGCTAACTCAATTGGCAAAAGAGGTTCAAAAAGCCAATGAGGAGAAGAGTGCTTTAAAAAGCAGAGTTAGCCAAATGGAAAAAGAGGTTCAAAAGCTCACTGATTATCCTTTCTATGTCAGGGAGAAGTAAACCTCATTTTGTTAGCTGTTCAACAACTTGCTTCATTTCATCCTAACATCAAACTTGAACCAACAGAATGTTAGACTGAGAGACCTGTCCCTGACAGGGAATCCATAAATCATCTACTCAGATCCCCTCACTTCATAAATGAGATCAAGACCCAGAGACGTGCAATGACTTACTTGGAGGTCACACACTTCAACATCAGTTCAGACCTGCCTAGGATAATTGAATTGGTTCTTTAGGAAAGTAGATCAAATATATGAAGCCCATACACAGAACCAAACAAGTTCTTTATTTCATTCCTATCAAACAGAACAAAACATTTCCTCCAAAAATTACAAGTCAAAGAAAATCTTACAGAGATAACATATTTAAAATATAATCATGACAATTAAAAAATAGCAAGAAATAGAACCATAAAAAAAAGAGATGAAAACCCAACAAGAATGGAAATTCCTTGAGTTCTAGTATAGAATTATCTTTTCTTCCTATCAGGGTATAAAGTTCAGTGAGAAACTGTCACATAGCAACATATAGTTATGTCAACTAAGGAAATGAATCTCACTCATAGAAGAAAACATGTTCCAAGGAGGTGACCAAAAAGATAAAGAAAGCTTCTAGGTCTTTTCTTTTTTTTTCAGAGTCTTCCTGACCAGGCAAACTTCCAAGATAAACAAAATCTCCTGCATATGTGGATTCTAATTTGATGGAGGTCTTAGCACTTGCTTGAATTTAAAAATAGGTCTCATTATCCTCTGTGGTATTCAGATGCAAGTATTCCAGGGTGCCTTTTTTATAGCTGGCCACACGCCTTGGTTTCCGGTTTGGTAAACCTTGGGCTTGCCTCTTCTGCAAAGATTCAATGATCATGTTGGAAAATTCTGCCTGTAAATGTTGCTGATTCTCCCTGGAAAGAAGCAAAGGAATGAAACATTAAATGAGAGAGAACACAGCCTACCCAGCTGATTACCATCATATGTAGTTTTTGTTATTGTTGTTGAGTTGTTTTAGTTGTGTCTGATGCTTTGTGACCCTACTTGGGGTTTTCTTAGCAAAGGTACTAGAGTAATTTGCCATTTCCTTCTCCAGCTCATTTTACAGATGAGGAAACTGAGGTAATCTTCATATAGACTATTACTCTTTTCCAGGGTTGTCACAGGTGGTTCTACGTCTAACTTGTAAAATGAGTTTTACAGCCAATGATGGTGACCACCCCTGAGTGTAAAATATAGATTATGTTTGTAGAAGGCTTTGCGGTTCATAAGGGGCTTCCCCAGGCATTATTTCACTTGAATAGAATCAACACCAGGTAGAAATAGGTTTGGTTTGTAAAAAGCAAAGCAAAGCAAAACCCGACTCATCCTGGAATAAAACACAAGTTGAATTGTTTTTGTATATGCTGATGCTGGAAGGGCTAAAACCATACATAACCTTTCCTGGATCTGCTTCTCACTGTGAGGAATTCTCCACCATTCCCAACAATATTTTCACCTTGGAAGTGTCCTCTACCATAAGAGTTCTCTCTTCCAATTGCTGAGATCCTCCTTGAACCTCCATCTTGAGGAAGTGCTAGGGCAGCCATGTTCTCTCTCTCTCCTCTCAACTCTACACCTGAATTTTCTGACTTCTCTACCATGCCCCTACACTGCTACCTTATCATCCTTCCTCTGCTTTACTGCTCCTTGAGGGAAGGGGTTGGGTTATGGTTGTTATTTTTTACCTTTATTTGTATTCCCAGGGCTTAACACAGTGCCTGGTATATAGTAAGCACTCAATAAATGCTTATTGATTTTGAAAATGATAGATGAATGATAGAATGAATAGATGAATAGCATTTAAATAGCATTTAAAACCTGGCCCCTTCCTCCCTTTCCAGTCTTCTTAGACATTTCTCCCTGCCACAGTATTCCATCTCCTAGCTCTGGGCATTTTCATTGGCTGTTCCCCATGCTTGGAATTCTCCCTGTCTTCACCCCTATCTCCTGGCCCCTCTGGTTTCATCCAAGTCCTATATAAAATCCCATCTTCCATAGGAAATGTATCCTACCCTCTTTGGTACTGGTCCCTTCCCACTTGATTATCCCCAGTTTATCCTGTGAATAGCTTGGTTGCACATAGTTGTTTGTATATTATCTCCCCTCATTAGACTGTGAGATCCTTGAGAACAGAGAATGCCTTTTGTCTTTCTTTATAGAAATGTGCTTAGCACAGTGCTTGGCTCATAGTAGGTAATTTAAAATACTCATTTACTCACTTACAAATCTTGAACCTGTTGGCCAAAGGCAAATTTTGGCTTAGTCCACAGCAATGTTGCTCCTATGACTGTCTTGGCCACAGGTCCCGTAGTTATTCTCTGGCCAAGTGCAAAGTTTGGTTTGATTTGGGGCTTTTGGTCCCTCTCATAGAGCTGACCTGGTATTTAAATTTAGAAGTCAATTTCTTGTCTTTGTCAAAGGCCAAGGAAAACTATCTGAATGTTTGCTACAGCCTCTGCCACTATCTAAACTGCTGAGAAACCTAGACACCCTTGGTTACTGAATGTCTTTGAACTATAGAAATTGTCACCTCAATTCTGGACATACTCAAAGATTTTCAGAATGCCAGAAACCTTGGTGTCTAGTTTCTGCACATAATTACTTGGTGTATGGCCCATCTAGATAACTTAGAAAGTCCCTAATGTATCTAAGGACTGAAAACCTGCTGACCTCCTAGATGATCTTGCTGTTTGTAATGTAGTTATAAATGAATTGTGATAATCCTTTAATATTATTTTGGGACTTTAATAAGGGTCAGAGTTTGAATTTATCAACCAGAAGAAGAGTCTGGACTTAATTCTTCTTTGTTCTCTGAGTAAACTCAGAGAATACCTCTTCCTATATCAATAAGGCCAGATGTGGCTGACTTAGCATTCTTTGAGACCCTTAACCTGAGACACTATCTTGAATGATGGGATTTTTTCCATGTCTTAATATTTTGTGGACATACATTTTGTGGACATATACTATGTTATAACATGTTAATAGTAAAGAAAACATGAATATCCTGGGTTGTAATTTCAATTGATACTTTGTCAATGCTCTTTTCTTATTGTATTTACTGCCTATCCAATTAAGAAAATTCCTTTCTCATAATATGATTAAACATGTATGGAGGTCATAAATTTGAGTTGGGATTGTCCTAAAACAGATTTAAGCCTGGGCAGTCTTGTATCAAATAGTCAGAAGTTTTCTTCTGGCCCCATGATCATGTCTCTGCTAGCTTTAAGGGAATGAACAATATGAATTTACATATCACCAAGCCTGTTTGCCTCTTTGACCCAATTTTAAGGTTGATAATTGTTACCATAAGTAGTTCTAGCCTAGGGTAGATAGGACAGAGCTCTTATTCCTTAATTAGTTGGATTTTTCTCCAGGAATAAAAATAGAAACTAGGTTCACAACTCTTGTGGCAAGCCAGAAGTGACCATATTTTCATTTTTTGCCTCTTTGGAACTTAGAAAGGAATTTAGTACACCACTAAAAACCTAAAAACAGGCCCTCAGGAAGCTCTGGAAGTGAAGTTTTGTAGTCCACTTATGTCTATTATTTTCCTATTCAGAGAACCTATCAAAGATTAAATATCTTATGCACAGTAAAGCTTAGAGGAGTATTTCTCAAAGTATGGTCTAAGAACTCTTGAGGATCTCTAAGAAACTTTCACTTGTGACCTGTGAGGATATGACTTTTTTCATAATAATACTAAGATTTTAATTGCCTTTTAAAACATTCCTCTCTTTTCCAACTATTTATCTATATGAGACCAGATTTTCTTCAAAATAACATATAGCAAAAGACTGAATACAGAACCAGGAATGAGAATCTAGCTATCTTCTATTAAACCAGATATTAAAGAAATTTGCAAAAATATATGAAATAATACCATTTTCTCATGAAATTTTTTCTATTTTGGAAAACACAGGTATTTTTCATAAAAAGTTATGGTGACATACATTAGGACTTATTGTTATTTTTTAATGATTTAAGAAATATTTTTCAAATTTATTCATTTTATTTTCTAAAATAATATTGTTAAATACAGCCTATATACATAAAAGCTCTTTGGGATCCTCAGTAGCTTTTTTTCTGAGACCAAAAAGTTTAAGGGTTTGAAAACTGCTAGTCTAAACTCAAGAACCAAGATAGCCCATTTCCCTTTCTTTCTGTTCAGTATATACTCCCCATTCTATAACTTACACAGAAGGAGGTGTTGGCAATCTATACTCCTGATCTTTAACTCCTGTGAGCCAGTAGGTGGTCTCTGTTCCCCTTCCCTAATGAGATAGAAAAGAAACACATTGTTAGTGATGAAATAAGATAATTCTTATTCATCTTCCCAGATTTCTCTGAATGGCCCTTTGGCCATTTCTTATAGCACAACAGTACTTGTCCAACAATTACTCAGTTGATGGGTTACCTACCCTTCTTAGTTTCCATTTCTTTGTAACTACAAAAAGAGCTGCTATAATTTTATTTTATTTTATTTTACACAGGAGTCCTTTTCCTCTTTCTTAGATCTTTTTGGGTTTTAGGTATAGTAGAGGTATAGCTGGTTGGTGGTTGGTTGGTTGTTGTCCTTTGTCTTCGAAGAGGACCAAAATGACATCACCATGATAAAGTGAAATTTCAGTGTGTCCAACTATGGCTGAGCAGACCAATATAAGATCAGAATGCTCTACCACAGGTTGGGCACAGATAGTCCATGTGAATACTTGGGGTGAATATCCCAAATTTGCACATCCTGCATTTACTTTATGCTGTCTCATTTCTTATTTCCTCAAAGAGCACAGCACCTTTTCTGATGTGGGCACACTAAGCTGAGTGGTCCTGTGCCAGTGTCTCCCATGTTGCACAGTCAAATCCAAAGTTCTTGAGAAAGACCTTGAGAGTGTCCTTGCATCACTTCTTCTGACCACCATGTGAGCCTGACCCATGTGAGTTCTCCATAAAATAATAGTCTTTTTGCAAGCGTACATTTGGCATTTGAACAACATGGCCAGCCCATCAGAGTTGCGCTCTCCAAAGCATAGTTTAATGCTTGGGAGTTCAGTTTGAGCAAGGACTTCAGTGTCTGGTACCTTATCCTGCCAGGTGATCCTCAGAATCTTCCTAAGACAGTGCAAATAGAAATGATTCAGTTGCCTGCCATGGCGCTGGTAGACTGTGCATGTTTCACAGGCATACGACAAAGAGGTCAGCATAACAGTTCTGTAGACCTGCAATTTGGTAGTCAGTCTAATACCTCTTCTCTCCCAAACTTTTCTTCAGAGCCTCCCAAACACTGAGCTAGCTCTGGCAATGCGTGCATCAACCTCATTGTCAATGTGTACATCCCTGGAAAGTGCACTACCAAGGTAAGTGAACTTATCCACAGCATTCAAAACTTCTCCATTTGTTGTAATTGATGGTTCTACATATGAATGGTGTGGTGGTGGCTGATGGAGCACCTGTGTTTTCTTAGTGTTACTTATTAGGCCAAAATTAGCACAGGCAGCACAGAATTGATCCATACTTTGTTGCATCTCAGCTTCAGAGGCTGCACTGAGTGCACAATCATCTGCAAACAGAAAATCATGCACCAACACTCCCTCTACTTTGGTCTTGGCTTGTAACCTTTTGAAATTGAAGAACTTACCATCAGTACCGTAGTTGACCTTGATGCCTTGTTCATCCTCATTGAAAGTATTTGTCAACATGGCTGAAAACATCATGCTAAAAAAGCATGGAAGCAAGCACACAGCCCTGCTTCACTCTCTTGATGACTGGGAAGGCACGAGAGCTTTGTCCATTATCCAGAACCTAGGCAAACATGCCATCATGAAATTGACATACAGTATTGATGAACTTCTCCAGGTAACCAAATTTTGACATAATTTTCCATAAGCCCTCACAGTGTCAAAGGCCTTGGTCAGGTCTACAAACATTGTGTACAGACCTTTGTTCTGCTCCTGGCATTTCTCCTGGAGTTGTTGGGCAGCAAACACCGTATCAACTGTTCCTTGACCCTTTCTGAAGTCACACTGGCTTTCAGGTATATTACCATCTTCCAGGTGAAGGATCAGCCTATTAAGCAGGACTCTAGTGAGAACTTGGCAAGCAATGACTAAGAGAGAGATCCCCCTGTGACTGTTGCAGGACAACCTATTCCCTTTACCCTTATACAGATGGACAATGGAGGCATCCTTGAGATCCTGGGGGATAACCTCTTCTTGCCATATAACCTGGAAAATTTCAGTCAGCTTTTGTATGAGCAATGGTGCCCCTACCTTGTAAATCTCAACTGGAATAGAATCAGTACCAGGTGCTTTGCCACATGAAAGGAGCCTAATGGTCCTCAAACCCCTTCTTCAGTTGGCAGTTCAGCTAAGGAGGAATTGACTTCTACCTGAGGTAAATGGTCAGTGGCCTCAGCATTGATTGATGATGATCTATTGAGAACACTATGGAAGTGTTCAGCCCATCTCTCCAGGATCATGTCCTTATCACTAATCAATGTGGCTCCATCAGCACTGAGTAGTTGTGATGCACCATAGGTTTTTGCTCCATAAATAGCTTTCAGGGAATCATAAAAGTGCTTTGGATTGTTACTATCAGCATAAAAATGAATTTCATCTGCCTTCTTACTGAGCCAGCAATCCTGCATCTCTCTAAGCTTTGCTTGTACTTTGTTTTTGATGGAATTAAATGCTGCCTTCTTAGAGGTGGATGAATTATCCTACTGGTAGATCCTGTAGAGTTCTCATTTTTCACTTAGCAGCTTCTGAATTTCTCCATCATTTTCACCAAGCCAGTCTTGGTGTTTGCAAGTGTTCTGACCCAGATGAGCAAATGCAGTGCTGTACACCAAATCCCTGAAAACTGCCCACTCCTTTTCTGCTCCATTGTTGCCAACTGTGTGTTAGCTCAACTTTCCCTCCAAGTTAACAACAAACTGTTCATGCTCAGAGCTCTAATTTGTTAATGTTAATTCTTCTGGTACTCATTTTGCCTTGGGGGTGGCACTTTTGGTGAATGTGAATATTTATCTTGGAAAGGATAACTCTATGATCAGTGCAGCACTCTGCACCACTGTTGCTTCCAGTGAGAAACAACCCTATGGCCTGGGCCGCCTGTGTGCAGGGTTGTGATTACAACTCCTAGTGTATCCACACCTGCTGCTTCATCACTTGCTATTGACCCAGGACTTTGAGACATAATAGTGAAATGGTATAGGTGATGTCTTTTGATTTGTGCATAAATTGGATTTAAGTGAGACAGAATTGCATGAAGTTTTTAGCCTTACTCTCTCCTCCAGAGTCATCATAGTCCAGTGATAGGACAGAGTCAAGACAACTGGCGATGACTCAGGATGTAGTGGATGACTTTGGTGTCTTCGGTGTCTAACCAAGCTCTAAGTACTCCACATCGCCTACTTTATCTGCATTCATGGTCGTTGTAACAAATTGTTCTCATCCATCCATTCCACCAGATGAAGTCTTCACATGGTTGGGGTAGATACCCCCCTAACTCACCAATGGGTTTGAGTACCCTTGGTTACCCTCAACCTGGTTTGGTCCCTCTGCCGAAACAGTTTGCTGGGGTGTGGCTGCAGCTTCTTGGAGCCACAGGTGAGAGTTAGGTGGAACAGGTGGACACCAAAGGTGCAAGAGCCCTGAAAAGGGATTGGCAGCCATCACACCAAAGGTACTGGTACTGGTCCTCCCTGAAAACACCCTACACCCCAGGGTCAAAAAGTGTACACAGTTTGGTGACTCTGGGAGTCAGAGTTTCAAACTATTTTCTAAAGTGGCTATGCCAATTCATAGCTCCATCAACCATATGTTAAAATACCTAGGCAGAGCCATCACCAGTCATCCTGATCAATATCTGACCACTGAACCCAGACGGTTCTGGAGAAGGAAGTGAGGCTGGTAACTTTACACAGCCCTGCCTCACTTAAGTCTAATTCACTTGCAAGTCATGGCATCGCCTTCCTGTTGTCATGGTCTTCTTCTAGAATGAAGTACAAACAACAACAAGATGCCCAAGGGATTACTTTTTTAAAGTAGACAATAACGAGATGTATTTAGAAGAATAGATTCAAATAAAATCTCAGGGGAAGTAATAAAAAAAGGAAGGAAGAGGCAATAACACTTCTAGACCTCAAGCTATAATAAGAAACAGTAGTTATCAAAACTATTTGGTACTAATTTTAAAATGGAGAAGATTAGTGGAACAGACTAGATAAGTAAGAACTAAAATCAATGAACTCAGTAGCTCAATGTTTGATAAATCCAGGAACATAAATTACTTGGGGAAGACCTCCTTGTTTAAGGGGACCTTCTGGGAAACCTGGAAAGCACATCAGCAAACAAGAGGCTCATAGATTGATAGCCTTAGAGGTGGATGAAACGTTAGTGGTTGTTGAATCCAACCCTCTCATTTTACAGATGAGAAAACTAGGGCCCAGAGAAGCAAAGTAGAATTCCTAAAATCTCCATAGTAGGTAGCATAGCTGGAATTTGAATTCATATCCCCTCACTCCAAATTCAGTTGTCCGTCCACTGTACTATGCTGCCTATCTGCTACTGGTTTTAGATGAACATTTTACCCTATAGAAGGAGTCTTAAAAGTCTTAGTGCTATTTTAAGTTTTAGTCATTTAAATCAATTAGAGTAGATACTAGAATACTACTGCTAGGTTTATGAGGCATTCTGTCTTTACACAGAAAGAAAGGGAATTTCTCTCTCTCTCTCTCTCTCTCTCTCTCTCTCTCTCTCTCTCTCTCTCTCTCTCTCCCTCTCTCTCTCTTTCTCTCTCTCCCCCTCCTTCCTCTCCCTTCCTCTTCCCCGCTCCCTCCACTTACCAAAATATTCACAGAAGCACTTTTTGTGATGGTAAAGAAATGGAAACAAAGTAGGTGTATATCAATTGGACTGCGTTAAGATTCAGAGGTGTACTGGACCCAACTCATACCCCTTGGAAGAGGCAATTGTTAAATTTTCAATGCCTATATTTACATGTCAGAAATCCGCAAACATTACGAATGAGGACTTGATTTCTCATTTTGTTGATTGACTAGACTTATGAAAGCAGTGGAGAATATGTCACTAATACAGATTAAGCTTTAAAGTGTGTCATGTATACATTTTTTTTTTTGAGAGCTGATTGTGCAACATTTACTAACACATTTCTGAATAATTTCCAGGGATAAGATGAAAGCTATTCTGTATTCTACCTTGGTCAAATCATATCTGAAGTACTGTGTTTGGTTTGGAGTATTGTGGTTTAGAAAAGATATTGATAAGCTAGTGAGTATCTAGAAAAAAAGCAATTAGGATGATAAAGGGCACCTTGAGTGCTGACCCATTACTACTTGATCTTTATTCTCAAGGAGGACCAGGACATCAGAGAGGCCATGCTGTGACTTGCAAGTGAATTGAATTTAAGTGACAGAGGACTGTGCAAAGACACTAACCTCACTTTCTCCTCTAGAGCCATCTGAGTCCAGTGGTGAGATATAGACCAGAATGGCTGAAGATGGCCCTGGATGCAGTAGGAGACCTTAACCTTTTTAAACTAAGGTCTTTCCCACGTCTCAGTTTTGTCTGAGGCAATGCCCATTCAATGATTAAGGTTAGGTAAAAATAAGGCAAAGAATGACCTCTTTTACCTAATCAAAAAAATAAAATCAATCCGGGAAGGGAAGACCCTCAGGGTTTCTGACCAAAATAGAAATAGTTGCTATTTACATTCACTCTGAACCATCAGAATCCAAACAATGATCATGACCTCTGAGGACTGGTGGAAGGAAGTGCAGCTGTTTAACCTGGAGAAGAGAAGATTTAGAAGGGAGATTGTAGGGGCCATTAAGGCTATGTATTTGGCCAACAGAAGGAGGACTGATATGTAGAAGTGGAAAAGAGGCACATTTAGGGTTGTTCTAAAGAAAAACTTTCTGATTATTAGAACTATCTCAAAGTGGAATAGGTTGTGGGTTCCACCTCACTGGAAGACTTCAAGTCAAAGCTGTTAGGGCTTCTTAAACTTTTTCCACTCAAGACTCTGACCCCTTATTGTATGTGTCATAATGGCAGTTCTTTTCCATGTATGGGTTGAACTAAAAGGATACTTCTAGTGGCCTAGAGGCACACAAAAGATCCTTCATAATTTTTTTAAAGTTTTATTTATTTTATTTTTCATTTATGGAAGAAAACAAGAATTTACATAGCATAATATAATAAAAAAAAGTCAATTGTACATCAAGCTGCAAATCTATTACACTATTTTAAAAATATGTAATAAAGTTATCATGTAACTTTTTTCCTTTTCTTTCCCTTTCACTGCACCTCTCCCCCACCATGGCTACCATTAGATACAAATATATATATATATATACATATATGTAAAATCATTTTATACATACTCCATTGATCAGTTCTTTTTCTGAATGTAGTTAGTGTCTGCCATTATAGTTCTTTGTAGTTAACTGGGGAATTTATAATAGTCTGTCAAAGTTGTTTTTAAAACAATATTGCTGTTACTGTGTACAATGTTTTCTTGGCTCTGCTTGTTTCACTTTTCATTATTTTGGGCAAGTCTATGTTTTCCTAAGATCACTGAGCTTATCAGTTCTTACAGCACAGTAGTATCCCATCACAATCATACACCACAACTTGTTCACAATTCTAAACTTCTATGATTCTAATTCTGTGATTGGGGAATGTGATTTATATACACATCATGGTACATAAATGAATTGAAATATTATTGTACCCCAAGAAATGATAAATATGAGAAATGCAGAGAAACTCAGGAAGACATATAAACTGATGATAAGCAAAATAAGTATAACAAGGAAAACAACAGGCACAATAACGACAACATTGTAAAAGGAAAGAATAAAATAAAACAAAACATTGTGCAATTATAATGACCAAGCCTGGGCTCAGAGAAACAATGAGAAGATGTACTTCTCTCCTTTGTTTGGAATGTTGTATGTATATATAAATACATACATACATACATATATACATACATACACATATGTGGCCAAACATGGTTGGTGAATCAGTTACCTTAATAAAATTATTTTCTTTTTAAGAATCTTTTTTATTGGGAAAAAATTACTAGTTAAGTGATGGGAGAAGAGGATGTTCAGAAATTAATGTAATATAAAAACACAAAGCATCAACATAACTTTTTAGCAGATAGATGATATTAGCAAGAGAATGCTGACATGGTTTTATGTAAAAGTCACAAAGTGAGGAAACTGGAGCTTATAACTAAGGTGATTAAGGCCTGAGTCACTAACCTCACTAGCTCCAACCCCCTCCCTTACCCCAGGAAATCCTCCAGAGGGGTATGTTTGAGACAAATATATTGTGGAAGCAAGTTGTTAAATTTTCAATGTACGCATTTACACCTTACAAATCCATAAAACAAATCAGGGCTTGATTTATATTCTGTTGATTGTTTAGACTTAAGAAAATGATGGAGAAAATGTTAATAATGGAGATAAACAAATTTTTGGACAGCTGATTGTTAAACATTTATCAGTATACTCCTGTGCCTCTCTCATTCCCATTTGGGAAGATATACCTCTTCTGGCTGTAAAGGTAAAGGGAAAAGTATTGATATGCATGTGAAGGAAATAATGGAAACTTTTCATCAGCCTGGAATATAAGATAAAAAAAAGAGAATTACGTGGTGTCAAAACCAAATCTGAAACCACTTAATTGGAACAAAAGTTAGGTGTTGCCATTTCTCACATTGGTCACTAATCTGTGAGAAGGTAGAAAGAGGAAAAGCTGTTAGATTCTATCTTTACCTTACTCAGCTCTAGGGTTTGAGAGGTATCTGATGAAAATATTTCCAAATACAGTTAAAATAAATGAAAATAGTGGCTAGTGTTTCTATATATTTGTTACCTTTAAATAAGTTTCTCCTCTCACTTCATATAGGAACTGGCATTCGGTCCTCTTTAGAATGGCTATAGTGTGTCCACTTACATGAATCCTCAAAGCTAAACAGGAAAAAGCAAAATTAAATTACTTCCAGTCAGAATCCAGTTTCATAGCCACATGTGTTCTCACTTATTCTAGCAATATGTTTCAATGGTTCTTATTATCTTAGGTATCCTCTTAAAAAGAGATTTTGTGACCTACTTAAAGCATATCCATTCGCATGAGAGTGCAAATGATTTTCATTATTCTGTAGAATGTTTCCTAATCACTGTTTCCTAGGTTCATGGATGTTTGTCCTCAGTTGCAGTAGACGTGTCCTAGCTTGGGGAAGAATACTTGGGATTTCAACTTTGTTTGCATTATGATGTAATATTAAGAAGCACCACTAGGGTAGTGGGCATGTGAGTAAAGGGGATAAGTATGAAAGATATTGTGGATGTAGTATTAGCAAGATTCAGTGATGTACTGGTCATGTGGAATGAGAGAAAAGGAAGAGTCAAAGATGATTCTAAATTTGCAAACTTAAGTGGCTGGGAGGATAGTGAATAAAAAAATAGAAAAGTGAATAGATTCAATAGAAAAAGGAAAATTTGAAATGAAGGCAAGTCCATAGAAAAAGATAAAAATTGGAGGTGGAGCCAAGATGGCGAAGTAACAGCACGCACTTTCTAGAGTGCTGTCCCCAAGCCCAGCCAAATACCTATAAAAAATGGCTCTAAACAAATTCTGGAGCTGCAGAACCCACAGAATGATAGAGTGAAGCAAATCTCCAGCCCAAGACAGCCTGGAAGGTCATGGGGAAGTGTCTATTGCACCATGCAGGGGGCAGGGCACAGGGTGTAGTCTAGTGCCATGCCAGCACAGATAGGACATGAGCAGGCCTTGGGGAAACTGAATCTTTTACACCTGTGGCAGTTTCCAAACTTCAGGGCCCCAAAACGCCAGAGAACAAATTGGAAGATCAGTGGAAAAAGCCCATGGGATCAGGGCAAGACAGTGGAGTGGTCCAGTCCCAGCCCAGCAGAGGGGGGAAGGGGCAGCAGCTACAGCAGCAGCAGGGAGAGAGACAGCAACTGTTTCTGGAGCTGTAGGCCCACAGATTGTGGGGAAATCGAGGGGCTGGCAGTATGCCCTCCACTCCCACTAGAAGCAGAGATCTACTTTGACAAAGAACTCAAAAGTCAAGTAAATGGATGGGGAAATGAGCAAAAACTGGAAAAAGAATCAGACTATAGAATCTTGCTTTGGTGACAAGGAAGACCAAAACATGCAAACAGAAGAAAACAAAGTTTAAAGCTCCTTCATCTAAAGCTTCCAAGAAATATAAGAATGGGTCTTAGGCTATGGAAGAGCTCAGAAAGGATTTTGAAAATCAAGTAAGAGAAGTAGAGAAAACTGGGAAGAGAAATGAGAGCGATACAAGAAAATCAAGACAAACGAGTCAACTGTTTGCTAAAGGAGGCTCATAAAAATTGCTGAAGAAAATAACACTTTAAAAAATAGAGTAACCCAAATGACAAAAGAGATTCAAAAAGTCAGTGAAGAGAAGAATGCTTTAAAAAGCAGAACGTTGAGGTGGAAAAGGAGGCCCAAAAGCTCACTGAAGAAAATAATCCCTTAAAGATTAGAATGGAGCAGATGGAAGCTAATGACTTTATGAAAAATCAAGAAATTATAAAACGAAACCAAAGGAATGAAAAAATAGCAGACAATGTGAAATATCTCATTGGAAAAACAACTGACCTGGAAAATAGATCCAGGAGAGATCATTTAAAATTATTGGTCTACCTGAAAACTATGATCCAAAAAAGAGCCTTGACATCATCTCTCAAGAAATTATCAAGGAAAACTGCCCTGATATTCTAGAACCTGAGGGCAAAATAAATATTGAAATGATCCACTGATCACCTCTTGAAAGAGATCTGAAAAGAAAAACTCCTAGGAATATTGTAGCCAAATTCCAGAGTTTCCAGGTCAAGGAGAAAATATTGCTAACAACCAGAAAGAAGCAATTCAAGTATTGTGGAAATACAATCAGGATAACACAAGATCTAGCAGCTTCTACTCTAATATGATATTCCAGAAGTCAAAGGAGCTAGGATTAAAACCAAGAATCACCTCCCCAGCAAAACTGAGTATATACTTCAAGGGGGGAAAATGGTCATTCAATGAAATGGAGGACTTTCAAGCATTCTTGATGAGAAGACCAGAGCTGAATAAGAAATTTGACTTTCAAACACAAGAATCAAGACAAGCATGAAAAGGTAAACAGGAAAGAGAAGTCATAAGGAACTTACTAAAGTTGAACTGTTTACATTTCTACATGGAAAGATAATATTTTTAACTCTTGAGACTTTTCTCAGTATTTGGGTAGTTGGAGGGATTATATATATGTATACAGATGTAGGACACAGGGTAGGTTGAATAGGAAGGGATGATATCTAAAAAAATAAAATTAAGGGGTGAGAGAGGAATATATTGGGAGGAGAAAGGGAGAAATGGAGTGGGGTAAATTATCTCTCATAAAAGAGACAAAAAAAAGCTTTTTCAATGGATGGGAAAAGCAGGGGGAGGTAAGAGGGAAAAAGTGAAGTTTACTCTCATCACATTTGGCTTAAGGAACGAATAACATGCACACTCAGTTTGGTATGAAAATCTGTCTTGCACTACAGGAAAGTAGGGGAGAAGGGGATAAATGGGTTGTGGAGGAGATGACAGAAGAGAGGACAAATGGGAGGAGGGGGTAATTAGAAGTAAATACTTTTGGGGAAAGACAAGGTCAAAAGAGAGAATAGAATAAATGGGGGGCAGGATATGATGAAGGAAAGTTAGTAGTTCATAATATGACTTTTATGGAAGTCATTTCCACAGCTACACATGTATAACCTATATTGAATTGCTTGCCTTCTCAGTGGGGATGAGTGGAGAGGGAGGAAGGGAGAGAAGTTGAAACTCAAAGTTTTAAAAATGAATGTTAAGAATTGCTTTTACATGCAACTGGGAAATAAATACAGGTAATGGGGTATAGAAATTTATCTTGCCTTACAAGAAAGTAGGGGAGATGGAGATAAGGGAAGGGAGGGGTGTGATAGAAGGGAGGGCAGATAGGCAGAAAGGGTAATCAGAATGCATGGTGTCTTGGAGTGGGGGGAGGGGAGAGATGGGGAGAAAATTTGGAACTCAAAATCTTGTGGAAATGAATGTTGAAAACTAAAAATAAATAAATGATTTTTTTTAAAAAGAGAAAAAGATAAAAATTGCAGTGTTGGACATAATTTGTTTGAGATGTTTATAGGACATACAGGAGGAGATACTTAGAAGTCAAGTCATGATGTGTGACTAGGGAAAGTTCAGTTCTCTCAAGTCCTGCTCTCTTGCTCTCACTCATATGAAAAACTAACAATGAGAAGTCACAGTCTGAATTAAGTTGGAAACCGCTGCTATATAATTACCAGTTCTATTACAAATACTCAACAAAAGCTTAAAATCAATGTCTTCCAAACCAACCTCAAAATAATTCACAAAGCAGAAACCTTATATGGCCTATTCAGTTTTTTGGAGCCCTCTCTACACTCATCAAGACCATTTCTTTCCACTGTATAACACTGTACTATAATACTAATACTAATACTATAGAATTCATAGTTTAAGTCCTGGAAGGGACCTTAGGGGTCATTTCGTTTAAACTTTTATTTTATAGATGAGGAAATTAAAACCCAGATAAGATTAAGTGACTTCTCCAAAGTTACACTGATGTTATGTAGTAGACTTCTATTTTAAATCTAGGTCCTCTGATTTCAAATCCATTCTTTTCACTATACCATAGCTTTCTCTCATAATCGTCAATAACAAACATTTGCTGGGTTTCTACTATATGTAAGTGACTATTCTAATACTCTTCTCATTATCAGTTGTTGTTCAGTCATATTTGATTCTCTGTGACCTCATTTTGGGTTTTCTTTACAAAGATACTGGAGTGGTTTGTCATTTCCTTCTCCAGCTCATTTTACAGATGAGGAAACTGAGGTAAACAGGATTAAGTGACTTGCCCAGGGTCGTATAGCTAGTAAGCATTTGAGGCTGAAGTTGAACTCATGAAGATGAGTCTTCCTGACTCCAACCCCCAGTGCTCTATCCATTGGGCCACCTAGCAGTCCCACTTCTTATTATCAGACTGAAGCAATATAGACTCCATACTGAAGGATACTTGACAAATGAATTCTAAATTGTACATCTAACTCACTATTCCTGGTCCCTATTAATATCTATATTCCGCCAGTCTTCAGAGTACTACAACCAGTGATCACTATGAAAGCTCCCTGAAGGCACAATGTCCATATAATTCTTTCTCCTTTAGTCAAGGAGATCCTGTTCCTCCTGGGGACATGATAGCTGGTGGATCATGTGTTGGGTTGGAGTCCTGCTTATGGGAGTCAGTCTTATTGTGTGAGTATATACAACTCAGAAATAGACAAACATTGCAATTCATGGCTTGATTTATTATTTTGTTGATTGATTTTATTAACTGAGACTTAAGAAAGTGATGGAGGAAATTTTAATAATGTAGCTTAAACTTAAAAGTATTTCATACACATTTTTTTCTGGAGAGCTAATTGTTTACCAAATATTACCATTTACCATTTGCCAATGCATCACTGGGAGGGTCCTATGTACTCCTCGTGCCTAAGTTCTACTTCATCTCCTTCAGATCCCATGGGAAGGGAGGCTACCAGAGTCTCAGTTTTCCTATTTCCTTTGCTCCTGGGGCACCATACTCCTTCCCAAGAAACCACTGGAGCTCTCACCCCTACGTACTACTTCCAGATCCCATTGTATTGTACATGACCAAGCATGTCCGTAACTTCAAGAGGCCATCTCTCAGCCCCAAAGCTCTCAAAAAACATACCCAAATCAGATCAATGGAAATAGGGGAGAAGAGTAGGAATACTCATTTTAGGTGTGTATAGAGAGGGAGAAGAGAGGATGGGGAGAAGTATGTGTCTTTGGAAGTGGGAAATGGTAGATGTGGTCTTTGTATTCCTAGTGGTAATCTGGAAAGTGTTTCTCCTTAGCAACACAGTTACAACTGGTAGAATAATGCTACAGAACTATTGGTTCTGTATAGTTCAAGTACTTCATTGTTTTCAAAGATCTGCCAATTTATCCTGGGATGCACCCTAATACTGATGCAACCTAACACTGGTTGAAGCCATGGTTGAAAAATTTATCACCCTACACACAACCAACCCAATAATGAGCCTTGCCCATAAGACAGACGTTCCATCAGTCCCTCATCAGGTTTATACTATAAGCCTGGCTAGCTTTCTAGAGCCTATGCTCTAGTGCCATAGCCTTCAAGAACCCAGGACTACTTCCATAACACAAGGAGGCATCAGAGTAAGACTACTATATCATAGTAGCCACAATATATCATGTAAGTGTTTGTAGGTTGACTTTGTGGGCAGTTAGGTGGCATAGTGGATAGCGTGCTAAGCCTAGAGTTAAGAAGATCTAAGTTCAAATCTGGCCTCAGATACTTATTATCTGTGTGACCCTGGGCAAGTCACTTAATCCTGTGTGCCTCAGTTTCTTCATCTGTAAAATGAGCTGGAAAAGGAAATGGAAAACTACTCCAGTATTTTTGTCAAGAAAATACCAAATCAGGTCACAAAGACTGAACAACAGGTGGACTTAGGGAATCTTCATAACATCATTTCTAGGAGAAAATATTCCCCCAATTCCAAGCAATCAAATTTTTGGAACATGGTGTATTTGAGTTGATTCCTACGTAAACATCGGCCTAGAGTAAACAGACTTATATTTCCCTCACTAGTGTGAATCTCCATAATAACCAAATAAAATGGAGATAGGAAGGCAAGATGGAACATACTCAGTTTTCCATTGGGCCTGCTCACCACTAAACCTTCTCTGATCCTATGGACCAATGCTCATTTTCATGGTTATCTCATTACATATGACCCAGGATGAAAAACATGACTGATGGCAGTGTAAAAACTTTTTTTACATGTAATAGTATAATTTTCAGTCCAAGAAAAGGATGCTCATTTATCCTAATAATATTTTTCAGCTCTTCCTACAATGCTACTCTGTTGGTGAATACTCTGGCCACAATGAAAGCCAGCTCGTGTTCTTACGGAGGCCTGTGGATTCCATCCTTGAAGCTGTGTTCACAGTATCCCCAAACAGACAGTAACGAGGCATTTTGATTCCAACAATTCCGGCAGCACATGGGCCTGAAAAAGGAGAAGAGAAAGAAGAGAACTTGTAATTTATAACATGGTGCAGCTTAAGTCTGGTAGAATATACTCATTACAGGGCCAGACACTTTATCACTGGAAAGAGGCAAAGGAAATTGTATAACACTAAATGAGGTTTGCATTCAGTGGATGTCTGGGAAGGCAAGAACAATTAGGAAAGCCATGTGTTGGGTACATGCTAAGATCTTGTCCTGAAAGTTAATTTTTCAAGTGAGGGGAGTTAGGTTGCATAGTGGATAAAGTACTGGGCTTGAAAGCAGGGAGATGTGAGTTTAAATCCTGCCTCAGACTCTTTCTAACTGTGTGATCCTGGGCAAGTCTCTTACCATCTCTCAAATCAGTTTTCACATTTGTGAAAAGAGGAGTTGAACTTGGTAGCTCCTAAGATCTCTTACAGACTATGAATTCTTCCCTTGAATTCTACCTAATGTGAGGGCATGTTTGCCCTTTAGAAGATTTGTATTCTGTACCAGGGGCAACATTTTCAAGCCTATTGTCATATGTCCATGGCCCTAATTAAAACACAAAAACCTTACTTTAACATTAGCCTTAGAAATACAAGGCTACATGGAACCCTAAATAGATGACTCTCCTATTTGTTTTTCTCTCTCTGTAAACACCAACCAAAATGTGCTTTTTAGCAATAGTTAGCATACATTTATAGCCGTGAAGGTAAGAACTCACTTTCAAGTCAGAGTTCTGAAGCTGAAAAACAAAAAAGAAGCATTTAGAGTGAAGAATTCACCATTGGTACGGGGGGTGGTAATCAGGAGGCCACATGAAGCTTTGACCCCAGGTCCTCCACTTCCACATCTGGCCCCCCTTAGCCTTGTACCGTGCTGAAAGTCTACATTTCCTTCCTGTCAGCTTTCTTCTCTGTCAGTGTGTTGCCCTTCTAAGCTGACCATTATGGGGAGAACTTCAGGACAGAGGGCATTCCTGTAGAGGAAGAGAGAGGTTCTTCTGTGCGTGGGGCTCTGCTGCAGGGCACTAAATCACCAGACTACCTATGGATGGAATGAAGTATTTCTGACCTGACCCACTTGAGGTTTGGGAGTTACATCTGTGGCAAGAGCCCCGACTGTCTGGTTCAAAGGCCTATATGCTCCATTCCAACTGCCAAGGACAAAAAAAATTCAGTGTAGAGAACCAGAAGGGGTAAAACAGCTGCTCAGTCAAATATTTGGTTAGAATGTTTGTGGGTAAGGAGTTTTAAAGGTTAAAAATTAACTCAGGAATAGCAAAATTAGGTATCCATTAAGCAATAACAGTGGGAAAAAAATACCAAAATCCAATTATCTTTGCAGGTTTCTCATGTTTCTATTTTTTATTTTTGGCTGGTTTTCTCAGGGGTTCTGGACTTTAATATTGTTCGCATAGTCTCATCCTGGAAAGAATATGTTTTATGTAAATTTAAAACAAACAATCACTACCATCCCCTACCAAGAAAAAAAAGTCTATCCCCAAATACCAGGCAAATTCTTTCATCCACTGGTAAGATACTTCTACTTTAGGACAAAATTTAATTTGATATAAGTAAGTTGCTGCTTTTTGAAGATGGTAATTTTAGGTTTCTTCCCTTCTTGCCTCCTTTTCCAGAAACTTCCATCTGTTTCTCAGTACATACAAAGGTTAAGTCTCTCCCACTTGAAAAATGGGCCAAACAAAAAGGGAAATGACAGGGTAAGGCAGAAAGTTCCCAGCACAGCAATCTGGAGATATGGGGCCTGGATCTTCAATCTTGCCAAGAGCTGGCTGTGTGACCTTAAGCTAGTCATTGCCACCTCTGTATGTCCCAGTGTCCTTTGTGCATAAAATAGGGATAATAATACCAACCACATATATCGTAGAGGATTGTTTGGAGAGTCAAAGGAACTCAAGTATATGAAAGAGCTTTGAAAAAAAATGCTATACATTTATTCATTTTATCTTCTAATTCTTATTACTAATAACAGTGGCAATGATACATATAAATAATGCCTACAAGGAAAAGAACCCTTCTGTGCAAATATGAATATGAAGCAATTCTCTCATCAATGGCATTGAACAGCTGTGTTCCCATGATCTGCTGGAAAATGAACAAGCCTCAGGGGATTAATCACAATGGCAATCCTAATAGCTGCCATTTTTATAATGCCTTAAAGTTTGAAAGCAGCTGGGATCCATGAATAGGAGTATACCCTGTGTACCACAAACAAGACTGAAGCTCTCTTCAGACCTCTCAGTGGATGGAGCTTTAAAGAGCACCATACCCAGGGCTCTTGACCACTGATCTTTTTATTGTGGGACAGATAGAGAAATAGTAGTGGGATACTAGGTCACCTCTGTATCCCATATAAGTACTTGCAGCACGGTGAAGGTGGCTGGGGCAGGAGGCACTTTTGGTCTAGAACTCCAAAGGTCCCACTAAAACACATGCTCTGGTGGCCAAGAGCTCCTGTGACCATGGACTGTGGAATCCTTAAAGGACTGCAGATCTGAAGTACATCTTATCATGCTGCACACGCACACACATGCACACACACACACACACACACACACACACTCTCTCTCTCTCTCTCTCTCTTTTTAAAAACTAGTATAATGTGGTTAAAATTAATACCAAAGGTATTCCTAATCAAAATAACAGTGAGGACAAATGAGACATAGCAATAGATTAAAATATTGCAAGGAAAAGCAGCAACCAAAAGGGAAAAGACCTCAGAGACACAACTTGAAGACTGAATTGGGCGTTTATGGATGTGGCAAAAAAGGAAAGGTATTTTTTCAAGCTAGTCTTGGCCCTCTCTGTGGTGCCTTGATGATGGAGAAAGGATGAAGGTAGCATCTTCATGCTGATTGTGCACCTAGGATACAATCCATTGTACTAGCTGCTGGCTGGAAGTCCCACCTTCTTTCCTTCTTCTTACCTCCTACCTCCCTAAGTTACTTCCTGGCTTCAGCAGCTGGCTCATCAGAGCTCTACAGGATCTAAAGTACAGCAGCCAGAGAGATCATTTTGGTGTGTTCCAGGGACGACCAAGCTATGTGTGTTTGGTCAACTGTTCTTATACCCAGGGATTATGGTGGTTTCTTTTGCTGATCCTAGGTCATAGATTAGTGGTTTCTAGAACAGGGCTTCTTAACCAGGAGTTTGCAAACTTTTAAAATAAATTGATAACTATTTCAACATAATTGGTTTCCTTTGTACTCCTGTATATTTTATTTTGTGCAGTGAAAAACATTGTTCTAAGAAGTGGTTCATAGGCTTCACCAGACTGCCAAACAAATGGGTTTAAGACACAAAACAAAACGGTGAAAAACCCTTGTTCTGGGTTGACCTACATTTTTGTAAGAAGATTATTGTGGGGAAGAGAAACAATAGTGCCCTTACATCATGGAAATTTGCCCAGCTTGTCTTATTTAAATAATCCAATCTTTCCCAAAATATTTTGATAATGTCACTACAAAGAACATATGGATAAATGGAGAAAAAAAGGTAATAATCACAGATCACTTGATCAGGTTGAAGCATGGGGTGGTTTGTCTCAAAAGATGGCTCTGCTCACTTGGAGAAAAACTAAACCCTGCCCAGGAATCCTTAGGTTCAGGAGTCACATCTGTCAGTTCCTGGAATTCTAAGTACCCTTAGAATTTAATGAGATAACATAAAATATTCATGACAGACTGGTATAGAGATCACATTTGGAGACCCTTTCTTCTTACTGAATTTTTATTTCTAGCTGGCATAACTCTTAATTCCATACCAGAATGTACTCCAATGCGGATCCACACAGGGAGGCCTGGAAGATGCTGGAGTTCAAAGGATCCCATGAAACTGAGGATATCCAAGGCCATCTTGGCAATGTCTACTGCATGTCGATTACCATTCCTCTTTGGCAACCCACTAGCAACCATGTAGGCATCTCCAATGGTCTCCACCTGTGGAAATAGTTTTCTCTTTAACTGCCTTACTCCTTGGAAAATCACAGAAATTAATGCAGCAATAGTCATATCCTAATAGTAATATGGACTTACCATGTTCACCATGAGCAAGGTACTATTAGTGGAAATTTTCTTTGAGAAGATACAATTTATCTTATTGGGAACCAGATTAAGCACATCCTTTTAATAACTTCTCTATGATGTCATTTAATCTAGTTAGATGAATAATAAAACAGCCACTGTGCTTTAACCGCACAATGAACTTATTAACAATATAAATCACTCACATACTCTAATGATGAGAATTATATAAATGCTGAATTGGACAGAATAATTTTATGTGATCCCAACAACTGGTCTTCTACCACTTCCTTCAGAAGAGAAAAATTAGGAAATGTTTCCCAAAAATCAGCATTTCTTTCATTGAAATATATCTCTTCATTTTCTATGTTTTACCTCCCCCCACTCAACAGAAGAATATATTAAAAACATATTCTCTAGCATCGATCATTTTACAAATACCAGCTCATAGGTGGGAATAATTTTCTTGTTGACAGTTCTTATTTTGATATGCTATATTGTATATAATGTTCTTTGTAGACTTTAAAGTGACATGTAAACATCAGTTATTATCAATATTCTTATTGCCACACACATTATTAGTCTAGAGATTCTAAATCTTTTTCTAAAAATTAGCTCAAGATTGATATGGTTATCTAGTGCATGTATCCTTTTATCTTTTATTTTTAGTTCATCCAATGTTGAATCTGGGACACATCCTTCATGGAAATAGGCAAGTTAGGAAGTTAGCTTAAGAGGAAAGATCATTTAGGACATACTGAATTTCAGATGCCTATAAGAAATCCAGATGTAGATGTCTAGCAGTCAGCTAGCAATGTGGAGCTCAGGAGAGATGTGAAGACAAAATATGCAGATTTCAGAGTCATCTGTATAGGGATGATAACTGAATCCTTTGTAGCTGATGAGATTTCCAAGTGAGTGTATGCAGAGAAAGAAGAGGAAAGTGCCCAGAACAGAGCTATAGGGTATATCAAGGGATGGAAGAGAACACCTGGAAGATATTCTAGAAAAGGAGACTGAAGGTCAGACAGATAGGAAGAGAAGCTGAAAGCAGCAACTTATCAAATGCTTCAGTTGTGAAGAAGTTATTTCCTTACATCAAGACTACTTTGCAATTTCAACCCATCGATCCTAGTTCTGTCACTGAGGTGAAACAAAAATTGCCTAGTCACTCTTCCATAGTAGACCTACCACCTCATGAAAACAGTTGTGAAACAAAGTCAATGCAACTAAGATTAGAAGGGAAGCAGAAAGTGGGAAAATACTTTTACAGCCAGTGTCTCTGATAAAGGCCTCATTTCTAGAATATATAGAGAACTGAATGAAATTCATAAGAATATACATCATTCTCCGGTTGATAAGTGGTCAAAGAATATGAACAAACAGTTTTCAGATGAAGAAATTAAAGCTATCTATAGTCATATGAAAAAGTGTTCTAAATCACTATTGATTAGAAAAATACAAATTGAAACAACTCTGAGGTTCTACCTCAAACCTATTGACTAACATGACAAAAAAGGAAAAGATGTGGGAAAATTGGAACACTAACGCCGTGCTGGTAGAGTTGTGAACTGATCCAACCATTCTGGAGAGCAATTTGGAACTATACTCAAAGGGCTATAAAGTGGTGCATACCCTTTGATCCAGCAATACCACAACTAGGTCTGTATCCTAAAGAAATCATAAAAAAGGGAAAAGAACCCACATGTACAAAAATATTTATAGCACTTCTTTTTGTGCTGGCAAAGAACTGGAAACAGGGGATATCCATCATTTGGGGGAATGGCTAAAGAAGTTGAGGTATATAAATGTAAATAAATGTAATGGAATATCATTGTTATATAAGAAATGATGAGCAGGCAGACTTCAGAAAAACCTGGAAAGGCTTACATGATCTGATGCTGAGTGAAGTGAGCAGAACCAGGAGAACATTGTACACAGTAACAGCCACTTTGTGCGATGACTAACTTTGTTAGACTTAGCACTTCTAAGCAACACAATAATCTAAGACAATTTCGAAGACTCATGATGGAAAATGCTGTCTACCTTGAGAGAAAGAACTATGGAATTCTGAATGCAGATCAAAGCATATTATTTTCTCTTTTTTTGTTGTTTTTTTCTTTCTCATGGTTTTTCCCTTTTGTTCTGTTTCTTCTTTCTCAACATGACTAATGTGGAAATATGTCTAACATCATTGTACATGCACAGACTATATCAGATTGCATGCCATCTTAGGAAGCAGAGGGGGGAGGGAGAAAAAATTTGGAACTCAAAATTTTATAAAGTGAATGTTGAAAACTATATTTACATGTAATTGAAAAAAATAAAATACTATTAAGTGGGGGGAAAAAGAAAACGGTTGTGATCTGCTCCATCTGTATTCTTATCCAGGTAAGCATTCCCAGGTCCTTCAACTTATCTTCATCTCTAGTCCCCTACCATCTTCACTTCCCTTCTCTAGAGATGTGTGGATAATGTCTTTCTTAAAACATAGCACTGAATATAATTATCCAGATGTGGTCTGACCAAGACAAAGTACAGTGGGACTAACACTTCCCTTGTTATGAACATCTTTTTTTCTTTTTTTGAAAGAAATTAAAAAAGCTCATTTTATTCATGAGTTTTGGGGTTATCAGGTTACACTGTTGACTCACATTGAGCTGGAGTCTGAGAAAATTCCAGATTTTTTTTTTCAGATTACTTGCTTTCTTAGCCATACTTTCCCCATATTATAAAGCAGATTTATTGATCTCATTTGTAAGACTTTGTTTCACTACTAGAGATCTTTTTGCATGCTGATTCTCTCAGCAGTGTATTCACTGACATCCCTTCCAACTTCATGCATAATAAGCATTCCACCTATCCTTTTACATGTCATGGATAAAAATATCAAACAACAATTGGCCAAGGATAAATTCCTTGCACTCCATGAGAGATTTCAAGTTACTATCTGCCTACTTTTTAGTTCATATCACTTCACCATTGCTGAAGTCACCTAACTATACTATTGTCTAGAACTCATCTTTCCATCTTGACCACAAGGGTAACATCCTTTAATAATTCATTTTAGAGTTCATTTCTATCCAGGAATAGAAATCAAACTCACCAGTTCATAGTCTATAGACTCTATCCTCCCACCCTCTCCCACTTCTTTTAAAAAAAATTAGGAAAATTCCTCCTTCTGAGGAGGAAAAATACTACAAGGAAGAAGACAACCAGTCTTCACCATACATACTGATCCTTTTCTCTCAATTCATTCAGTCTCGTTAAGAATATTTTAAGAATGTTACCTTGTAGACATCATGGTGATCCAGAATGTGGTCAAAGCTCTTGTAGATGTCATTGAGCATATCGACCACCTCCATAGGGGTGCTGTACTTGCAGATGGTGGTAAAACCTACAATGTCACTGAAGTAAACTGTGACCTCTTCATACAGTTCAGGTTCCACAAAACCTTTCTCCTTCAAAGACTTTACCACTAGCCTGAAGAAGGAAAAGAACACAAAGAGAGAGGCTTCCAGTTTCAGCCTTGTTAAGGATATTTTAAGACTGTGATCTTGTAGACATCATGGTGATCCAGAATATGGTCAAAGCTCTTGTAGATGTCATTGACCATATTGACCACCTCCATAGGGGTGCTATACTTGTAGGTGGTGGTAAAACCTACAATGTCACTGAAGTAAACTGTGACCTGTAATCATTATATGTATCAATAAATCTAGATTACTGGATTCTTAATGAACTCAATTGCCTTTTTTCTCACAATGAGGAACCAAAGAGAAATGATAAACATGTGTATATGTGTATGTATATGTGTGGAACATGTGTAAGATGTGTATGGGCTGGATAATGTCCAATAGCTTGATGTTTGAACATTACAATTAATACACGCATATTATCTCAAATACACAATTCTCTCTTATGCACCTCTACATCAACTGATATCTTATGCAAACTTTAAGTATAATAAAAACTATGAATGGTTTGCTAAATAATAGTAATAGTAATAACTAGCATTTATAACATTAAGGTTACAAAGTGCTTTACATATGGTTTATTTGATTCTTAGAATAACCCTATAAGGTAAATGATATTATTAACCCCATTTTAGAGATGAGGAAACTGAGGCTGAGAGAAGTTAAATAACTTGTTCAGGGTCATATAGCTAATGAGTGTCTAAGGCAAGGTTCCACTTCAGGTTTTCCTGATTCTAAATCTAACATTTTAGCCACCATGTTACCAAGCTGTCTCATGAGCAAAATATAGTCCAACAGTGTACTCGCTGACCAAGAATTAGAAAATATTTAAAGCCAGAATATGCTTTATGATATTATAAGGGGAAAATGTGCCCTAAATTTGTTAATGAGATCTAGACCGAATTTTAAATCTTGTCCAATTTTACTGGGGTTAAAAAACACATTTGACTTCCTAAGCATTTTCATTTGTGTCACCTTTAAGCCATAAATATTAAATTGCTTAAGATAACTGTTTTTATCTTCTTTAAAAATTAGTTTTCAAACATCATGAATGTTTGAAAATATGTTTGAAGGAAAAAAAAGTTCGGTTTCTTTAAACAATAAATTCACTCATTGGAAGAACCCAGGCTATAATGATAAAATCGAAGAAGTATGGGACCTCTTGTATACCATTGATATATCTAAGCAGTAGAGACAAGAATGGGAAAGTAGGAGGCTAGTCATGTAGCAGGCCATAGTCACAGTACTTCTTGTGCTGAATTGGCCTTCAGAAAACTGAACCAGAGACACCCTGGATAGTTGGTAGAAAAATAGAGTGAAGGACTAGTCACAGAATCCTACTTTATTAGCGGTGCTGTAGTAGACTCATATCTTCAGCGTGGTTGTTCCCTTCACTGGTGCAAATAGCAGCCAATCCATACCTTTGTATCAATGATATTAATTCAATAAATTCAATAAATATTTATAAGGTTTCTAATATGTATAAAGTACTATATATTCATGTTTGTGCATAAATCTCTCATAGGAGAGTAAGCTATTGTCTATTACCTTTTCTTTTACTATTTCATGGATATTAGTTTAGCACTTGCACATTCCATCTGTTATATCTCACTCTATATTACCTGCTCTCCTTCTTTTCTAGTGAAGAACAGCATAAGTTATTTTCATCAATGTCAAGAAAAGCTATTACTGACCTGATAGGTTGGTGTGATTGTTTGCAAGTCTCCATTATCAATTAGCCAGTCATAGTTAGTTTACTTTTCAAAAGAAGTATTTACTAAGGAGATATGACATGGACAATTTTTATAGAATATCCCCTTAAAAGTCAGGAGCACATTTTCTCCCAATTAAGCACAGGATTCAGGGGGAGAGTGAGCACAAATTTAGAGAACATATGTAACTCTCGTTTATAGAAAATTCTTTTTCCCCTTTTTGGAATCCTCATGAAGTTCTTCTGACCCTTTTCTGGATCTCCTTTTGTAGAGTCCTGAAGCTGCTTTTTTTCAATGTGTTTAGTTTGTCCTTGGAATGTCTCTCCACTCCCACTATAGATAGTACCATCAGCCACTGCTGTTCCAAGGACTCTGATGCCAACCACTATGGGAAGTCCAAATCTTATGACCTTTAAAAGAATCCCAATCATCGTCATCCCATTTGCTGCCTTCTGGTTATAGGTGCTCCTGAAGTTTTATTCATCACTGTTAGAATCTTTTCTGTGCTCTATGTAGGTCAAAAGATATATCGGTCTTTCAACCATTCTGAATACATTTCCTGTGTGGTAGAAACTGATTGGACCCCATCTCTTGAAGCATTTCAAACTTCCCAAATTAATCAATGGCTTGTTCATACTTAGTTTATGCCTTTGATTAGCTGACTTCCTAGGGGTGTCTAAAACTTATGCACATTTAGTTTAAAAATTTCTTAAATCTATTTTAGTTTTTAATTAACAAGCATTTATTTTTTTCTTTCCCTTCCACCTTACCCATCTACGTTACCCATCTCCTATTTAAAAGGAAAAAGAAAACCTTTATAACAAATATGCATAGTCAAACAATGGCCACGTCCAAAAACGTATGTCTTTTTTATCTTGAATCCATCTCTTTTCTATTAGGAGGTGGGTAGCATGGTTCATCATCAGTCCTCTAGTACCATGGTTTGTCAATGTATTGCATTGTTCGTAAGTCCTTCAAAATCCTTTGTCTTTATAATATTGTTGTTATTCTTCTCCTGTTTCTGCACATTTTACTCTGCATTAGTTCATACGAGTGTTCCCAGATTTCTTTGAACCCATCCTTTTCGGCACTTCTTATGGCACAATCATGTTCCATTACATTCATATATCATAATTAGTTCTCTACTCTGTGGATGTGACCCTGCTCAAGCCCAATATTGAAAAATACTGACTGAATACCTAACAGACAGTCTAGAGCATCTTGAATTTGTAACACATATACTGATCTACATCTTTTATTCAAGGTCCAATAATTATGTATAGCATGATCTTTTCAGTCTTCTTCAGAACCAGCAAAAGTCTAAGGCATAAAGACTATGGAACATCATGACGATGCAGTTAATGTTTCATTCTGATAGCTCCTGAGCTTTTCCATTTTTAAAAATGTAAATTTTCTGCCACTGTTCTTAAAAAGTTTGGGATTCCCTAAGGTAAATTGTGCATATTGCTCCACAGATGCATCCCACATTTCCTACCAATGCTAGGGGAACATTATTAGTCATCACATGAGAGTCTATCCATTCTTATGATCCTTCTAGATTCTTCAGTCACTGGAGAGTTACCAAAGTCAAACATTTTTAGATCTACATTTGAGGTATGTGCGTGGGGGCGGGAGCAAGGATGGAGGAGGATCAATGCTTCTTTGTTGTTTTATCACAAGGAGTCTCTGTTTTAAGTTTCTAAGTACAAGGCATTGATTGTTAGGGTGTCCAGGTACTGATCACCCACGTACTGCTTGCAATATTGGAATATTACTTGCATAGAATACAGTTGGTTTCATTCAGTGCTAATGCCCTGTCCAGCAAGCAATGGGACAACTCTCTGCATTGGCAATGGAACTGAGAAGTGAACTTGGTTTGGTAAATGCTTTTTTGTTTCTTTTGAAAGTTTATTTTTTTTCTGATTAACATGTACTTATCTCTTCCTCCTTCCCCCTCTTCCAGTTGAATAACACAAAAAAAAGAAAAACAAAACCCTCAGAACAAATTACATAGTGAAGCAAAACAAATTCCCACATTGGCCATGTCCAAAAACGTGTTTTCATCCTGCATCTTAAGTCCATCGCTTCTTTGGCAGGAGGTACTTCATCTCCTGAAATCAGGATTTGTCATTGCGCTGGTCAGAATTCTAAAGTCTTTCAAACTTATTTTCCTTTATGGTGTTGTAACCTTTGTATAACTTGTTCTCCTAATGGTACTCAATTCATTCTGCATCAGTTCATGGAAGTCTTCCCAGTTTCCTCCAAAATTGTCTATTTTGTCTTGTCTTATGATAGAATTATATTCCATTGCATTCATAAACCATAATTTGTTTGATTAATCCCCAATATGTGGGTGCCCCCTGTATTTTCAGTTTTGAACTATTATGAAAAAAGCTGTTATATTTTTGTACATATGGACCCTTGTTCCTTTTCTTAAATCTCTTTGGGGCATATACCTCATCATGTATGATGATGATGTTACAGGGTCAAAGGTTATGAACCACGTAAAAACTTTTGGGGCATAGTTCCTAAAATGGCTTCACCAATTCACACCTCCACCAACAGTGCTTTAGTGTTTTCCTGCAGTTTCTCCAGCATTTGTCTTCTTTGCCAGTCTCTTGAGGGTCAGTCAGGTGGAATCTCACAGTTGCTTCAATTTGCATTTCTTTAATTATTAGTAATTTAGAGCATTTTTACACATTTGTTGATATTTTGGATTTCTTCCTTTGAAAACTGTTCATATGCTTTAACCATTTATCCACTGGGGAATGGGTCTTAGTCTAATACATTTGAATCATTTTCTTAAATATCTTGAATATGAATACTTCATTAGGAAAACTTGCTGCAACCACTTAAGAGTTTAAGTCTTCACTCTTTCAGGGACCCAGACAGTAAAGGCAACAGTGAGCTTGGACTGTTTTTTTAGGGGGTGAGAACAAATATATTTTAGATTTTAGTTTTTGTCATATCTTTTCCATATGTATATATGCCTTTGTAAAACCTATTTGATATTTGATTAGATAATATAGAGCAACAACTACTGATGATTAATATTAGGATGGGTAAACACACCAGAAAAGGGGTTGGAGCCAATAGTATTAGAAAAACACTTCTAACCCTTTAGAGTACCCCTAGCACCCTAAAATAGTTGAGGATATAATTGTCCAATATAGTTGTTCTCTGGGGACTCAGTTTTCCAGTGCGTGTGGGTGATGGGATAAAGACCCATAGGGTTTACATGGACTATAAAGGTTAACAAAGAGTATACTCAGCATTAATCTGTTGGTAATTCTCTCTCCTCTAGAGGTTACCTTAAGGCTTATATGTAGTTCTTAGCCCTTCTGCCCCAGCCTTTATCTGTTAGTGCAAATATTTTAAATAATTAATTTCTTTTTTAAAAAACACTTATCAGTTTCTATCTAGATACTAACTGCTTTATAATTTTCTTAAGCTGAAGCAGTACCTAGCTCACCATCTGGAGCACTCACCCTTGAATCCCATCTCTTATTGTGTAGCCGTAAGACTACCTTATAAAATGAAGGGCATCCGCTGGTTGTCTCTGCAACCCAGCTTCTTCAGTACATCTCCTCTCTGGGGGAATGAATATATCCTTCTGATTATTTCTCCCATTACCCTACTAAAGGGTTGAGGGGGTTTTTTATTATTTTTATTATTTATTTTTATCTATTCTTCCACCAAAAGATTTTTAACCTTTTTTTTTTTTTAACTCTCTAAATACTTTAACATTTCAAGGAACAAGAACATGGCTTAAATAGGATAGGCATTCTACCTATAGCAGGATATCCATGAACTTGATGAGCTAAAGAAGGGTGAGGGTTACCTGAATGTGGGATAGGGGAGAGAGAAAGAGGAGAGGAGAGGAGAAGAGGGGAGGGGAGGGGAGGAGAGAAGGGAAGAGAGGGAACCAGAAGGAATCTACAAAGGACGTGCTGAAGTACAGCTTAGTGACAGTCTATGAAGCACAACTATGGAATGCTGGGAAACCACACCAGCAGGAAGCCTCATTTCACCTGGGTAGCAACATGAAGTTAAGCCTGTCCGCTCTGTCCCGTTCTGCTTTGTACAGCTTGGTCCTTTCCTCTACCAGGTGTTCCAGATTCCGAGAGTAGAGTTGAAGTCTTCGGATTAAGGTGTCCATGTAGCTCTCACTGTTTTGACTGTGAAAATTACTATAAGATAAAGACAAGTTATTTTATCACAGGAGGAAAGACCAGAAGGGGGTGGTGGTGGTGGTGGAATCATATAAGAGTTATGGTATGCCTGCCATGCAAATTGACACAGGTCTATAGGTCCATGGTCTTTAAATGAAGCATACTGATGATGAGGAAAACATTTTAAAATTCAGTTTGAAAATACAGTACATAGATATGATGCTCTGTCTTTTCAGGCTACTAATGCTTACTTGGGGTTCAACATTTCTATTATACTGAAAAGTGTGGGAAGTATGGGTAGATTTGTTTTCTATGTTAGTTTTGTGAGCAAGTCCTAAGGATCTTCAGTCAGCTCAATAGCATTTATTGCATGTGGGCAGGGCTTTGGACAAAACGGTACAGGAGATTAAAAAGTGGAAGAAATAGTCTCTGTGCTCAGAGTCTTTAGTCCGGTTGGTGGAAGAGGTGTCAGAGAAGGGGAGGGCCTACAATTAGGAATCTCATCATTTAATGAATTCCTTTAAATGATCTATGCCAAGAAGAGAAGCAGACCACACACTTCTCGCAATTGTGGGAAGGAGTTTGTTCTTAACCAAACAAGAGAGAGAGATAATTGCAAAATATAAAATAGATTACTTTAATTACATGAAATTAAAAAGCTTCTGCACAAACAACATTAATACACATAGAATATAAAAAGGGAAATGGTCAAATGGGAAAAAAAATCATTGTAACAAGTTTCTTTGATAAGAGTTTGGTATCCAAAATACATAGACTACTTAGGTGCATGCACACACAGATATATAAACAAGAATGCATCCTTCTCTAACTGAGGTCATGTGAAATCTGTTGTTTTGCATAACTTTTGCATAATAACCTATTCTTGACCTTGTACCAGTTTGCACTCTGATTAGTGATGCTGGTCTCGGAAGAGGGAAGATGATGTAGTACTGACAGACTGATTAAGACTCCTTGAAATCAACTTTTAATATATTTGGGTTATGCTTAAAGCATCATTATGTTTATATAGTGCATTAAGGTTTGCAAAAATGGTAGGCAGAGAGATTGTGGTTTTACGTTTTCAGAGTCCAGTTCTCTGAAATATATTTGTCATTTTTACAAAATAGGTAAGAATTCCTATATAGAAAAAAGGGCATTTTTCTCTGGATAAACCAGAGTAATGTTTGGTTAAGTTCAGGGTTGTGTTGTACTCTGCTTACTCATTTAAAGAGCTGATTGTTAAATTTTTAAAGACTTCTGAAACTGGCTATTTAAATCAGGGTTTGATTTATTGTTTGGAAGATTGTCGACTTTAGAAAATGATGAAGAAAATGTTAAATACTGTTAAAAAATTGTCATGCACCTCCCACCTCTACCCCCCAAGAGCCAGTTTTTAACATTTACCAGCATCCTCCTGGTAAGAGTCAATAATAACTCATGCAGAGAGGCCAGGTGAGTATTAGCCCCATTTTACAGATGAGGAAACAATCTGAATTTCTTGGAAAGAAAATAAGGAATACCACCCATACCTAAATAGCTTAGCCAAGGTGCTCTCAATTTTCTTGAAGTCGGGTCTCTTCTCTGGGTCTTCTTCCCAACAACTTTTAACAAGCAGATGTACCTATAAGCAGGCAGGAGAAAGATGAGCCAAGACAGAAGTTGTATGAAGGCAATAAGCTGAATCAAGATAGAGTCCTGATTCTTTATGTCCACAGAAGGACAGCTAAGAGATTAGGTGACAGAATCAATACTTGAAAAGATCTCAAGAGGTTGGAAGCTAGTATGATGCACAGGCTGCATTCAGAGAACACTTGTTTGGAGCCTAACCTTTGGAACCATTGAATAGAATATAATGAAATGCAATCTAAGACAACATTTAAGAATTGACATTACAGGTAAAAGATGGGAGAGGTATGTGACCAGACAGCAGTTTGTCTGGAAAAAGATCTGTGGATTATAGTAAACTGCAGTTTAATAAGAATCAATAGAGTGATATAAGCTATGGAGAAGTACTATCAGCTCTGTAGGCAGCCTACTTCACTTTTAGCAAACTCATCCTTAAGAAATCTTCCCTTACCTCTCCCCTCAGTTTGTCTCTTTTGCCACTTTCAACCATTGACTACAGATGTGTTTTCTGGAGGAAAGCAGAACAGATCTAATTTCTCACATCACAATCCTTGGACATAGCTATCATACCTCCTTCCATCCCTGACCCCACCTCCGCATGCCCATCATTCCTTCTCTCCAAGCTAAACAGCTCAACCTTTACGCCATGAACTCAAGGTCTTTCACCAGTTCACTAGACCTCCTCTCTTCCCCTCTCCTCTCTTCTCTTCTTCTCCCCTCTCCTCCTCTCCCCTCCCCTCCATTCCCATGGGGAGGTACAGTTCGATGGCCAAAAACTGCCTTTTTCCTTTGGGTTTATTGGCTAGCTGTTCCTCTAGACTAGTTTCACATCTGCAAATTTGGCGAGTATTATATGTATGTTTTTATCTAAAGCACTGAGAAAATTGTTAAATAGCAGAGGGCCAAGAAGAGACTCTTGTTGACCTGCTTCCAAACTACATCATGTTATTACTGTCTGTTCTCTGGGGTCAATCATTCAAATAGCTCCAAATCTGCCTAATTACAGTCTTATTTAGCTACATCTTTCTTGTCCCCAAGAATAGCCTGAGGGTTTTCTTTTTGTCAAATACTCTGATCCCTAGGTAAACTACTATATATCCATAGCATTCCCCCAGTCTTTCATTTTGTTAACTCATTTATTAAGTCAAATCAATGAGCATTAAATGCTGTTGTCATTCAGTCATCTTAGTTATGTCCAACTCTTCATGACTCCATTTGGGATTTTCCTGGCAAACACATGGGAGTGGTTTGCCATTTCCTTCTCCAGTTCATTTTACAGATAAGGAAACTGAGGCAAATAAAGGTTAAGTGACTTGCCCAGGGTCACACAGCCAGTAAGTATCTGAGGTCAGATTTGAACTCAGGTCTTCCAGACTCCAGGTCCAGTGCTCTATTGACTATGCCACCTAGTTGTCCTCAAAAGCATTTACTAAGCTTTTTTTTTTTTAGGCAACTAGGTGGTGAAGTTGATAGAACAACTGGGTTTGGAATCAGAAAGACTCAACTTCATGAGTTCAAATTCAGCCTCAGACACTTCCTAGATGTGTTACCCTGGGCAAGTCACTTTTAACCTTGTTTGCCTCCGTTTCTCTTCTATAAAATGAGCTGGGAAAGGACATGGCAAACCACTCCAGTATCTTTGCCAAGAAAAGCCCAAATGGGGTCACAAAGAGTCAGACGCAGCTGAAAAATGATTGAACAACAGCAAAAAGTTTTTGAAAACTTAGTCTATTCCTTGAAACAGCTGTACTGGCCTTTTGTAGTCATAGGATCATAGCTTCAGAGGTGAAAGAAACCAACTTTTTCATCCCACAGATGAGGGAGCTGAGACCCAGGGAGGTAAGACTGTGCTCAGGTCACATGAATAGGAGGTAAGCAGTGAAACTGAGCTTTAAACCCAGGTCCTCTGACTCCCAAATCCAACTTTCTTCCCATTGCACCAATTTGTTCTTTATCATCACTTCGTTTTCTAGATGTATGCCAATCATTCTTTCATATTTTGGGAATTTTTTCCAGGAATCAAAGTCAATATTGCTGGCACTGTCAGCAGATTCCATTTCCTTCCTTTTTTAAAAAATCATGACCATATCACCTTTTCTTAATCTCTACAGTCTTCCAAAGATCACTGAGAGTGACTCAATGACCACATGTCACACCTGCTGCTTCCTTTAGGTGCTGAAAATGTTAATAAGGGTCAGATCACAAATTCACCAAGGGCAGCTAGGGGTCGTCAATAAGGATTCAAGACAATTCCAAAGAAGTGATGCTGAGAAATGCTATCCACATCTAGAGGGAGAACTGATGAACTCTGAGTGCAGATTATATACATATACATATATAAATATAATATATACTTATGTTATAGAATATATATTATATATATATATACACACATATGTGTGTGTGTGTATACATGCACAAAGGCAATTGGGTTAAGTGACTTGCCCAGAATGACACAGCTAGTAATGTCTGAGGCTGAATTTGAAATCAAGTCCTCCTCACCCCAGGGTCTAGTTACTCTTATATATAGCTTTCTTTGTTTTTCTTCCTTTCCCCATCCAGCAACATGGATAATGTGGAAATATGATTTGCATGACTTCATATGTGTAATGGATACCATATTTCTTATTTTCTCAATGGGTGGGGAGGGGTAGAAAGAGGGAAAAATTTGGAATTGAAAATATTAAAAAAAAAAAGTTCCCAGGGCATCAAGAAATGATTAAGCAATTTGGCTACAGTCACCCTAGTAGTCCATGGGTCAGAAGCAGAACTCGAACCCAGAACTTCCCTCTATCTATTATGTTCCATTGCCTTACACATCAAGATACAAATGTATTACACATATGTGTGCAACATAAAGGTAAGAAATTAAAACATATAAAAGCTTACATCTGTGGTGCTTTACAATTTACAGATAGCTGGTGGCTCAGTGGATAGAGTGCTGAGCCTGGAGTCAGGAAGACCTGAGTTCAAGTCTGACCTCAGACACTTACTATCTGTGTGAACCTGGGCAAGTCACTTAACCTCTGTTTGCCTCAATTTTCTAAGCCACAAAATGGGAAGAATAACAGCATCTACCTCCCAGGATTGTTGTGAAGATTAAATGGGACAATATTTGCAAATAAGCATGGTACCTGGTACATAGTAGGCATGTAGTAAAATGATAATTCCTTTTCCTACTAAGTGGTTTATATACGTTCTATCACTGATCCTTACAACAGCCTGCATGAGGTAGGAATGACATTTTGTCATCTTATCAAATGAGATGTTACTTGCAAAGCACTTAGCACAGTACCTGCCACGTAGTAGGTAGGCTCTATATAAATACTTTTTCCTTTCCCTTCTTTTCTTTCTTTCTCTTCCCTTTCCTTTTAAAAATGAAGAAACAGACCCCGGAAAGTTAAGCAACTTGCCACATGTCAAAGAACAAGTAAATGGGGTTAAGCTAAGTCTTCTGAATTCATGTCTTGAGCTCTTTCTGCAGCATCCAAGTGTCTCCCTGAGTCAAGGAAGAGCATGGCATGGACTAATGCATTCATGATCATGGATGTGAACCAAGTGATTACAAACAAGATGGTGAACTGATGAATTAAAGTGACAATGACCGAGTGGTGAAGGGGAAAGAATAAAGACTAGGAAAGGAAGAAAGGTAGGGAAAGCAGGAGATTCTTGCTCCACTTCTTGATGGTTTTGGACATCATCATCTGGCTGATCAAAAATAGCTCATGTGGGCAGGAGAATATGGTCTGGAGATAGGAGAAGGGTTTTTTGGAGGATAGACCTTACTTCCAATTCTTTTTCGTCCGTTGTCTCCAGGAAGAGGTCTGGGCGGAATGGTTTCGAACCCTTGTTTTTCTCCACTCTGTAAATTTTCTCTAAGGAGACAACATACAATAATTAGACATTTCAAGAGCAGCCTGAATTTTGGTTTTCAGCAAACTTTACCTCAACAAGTGCTATTGGTCTCCTTGGCAGTCATGTCAAGCAAAACTATGAGGTGAGAGGGTCAGAGAGACAGGAAGATTATTCCTTGCAGCAGTGACATCCTAAGACCCAGGAATGAAGTGTCTTTGGGGATAGTCAGTGTAACAACTGCCAATATTCTGTGATTAAGAACATGACCTACGTTATGAGTGAATGATTCAGCACAGGTATCAAACAGAGATATTCTTCTTCTATTGGGATCATAAGAGAAAGGCAATAAAATAGGAATCATAGTAAGGTCTTCCAACCCACAATAATAATTATAATTATGCTGCTTCATATTTGTGTAACACTTTATATCATTCCAACCATTTCCACATGAGTTGCCGCTTCTAATTCTTGTAAGAATTCTATGAAGTAGATAGGGTAGTGATGGACCAGACCTGTGAATTCATTGGTATAGGAAATTGATCTTATTAAATTCCTTGCAGTTTGTAGTTGTCTTTGTTCAGTTGTGTCTGACTCTTCATGACCTATTTTAGGTTTTTTGGCAAAGATATTGGAATGGTATGCCATTTTCTTCTCCAGCTCATTTTACAGATATGGAAACTGAGGCAAACTGGGTTAAGTGATTTGCCCAGGGTCATACATCTGGTAATTGTCTGAGATCAGATTTGAACTCAGGAACATGAGTCTTTCTAACTCCAGGCCTGACACTCTATGCACCATACCCCCTAGCTATACTTAATAGACTCTTAAAACATGTTGATCGACTGACAAAGATACCTCCATTGAGGCAGATCAGCAACTCTTCTGCAACTTACAGTCATAGAGATTTTCCTGGACCACTGAGGAGTTAAGTAACTTTGTCCAGGGTCATACAGTCAGGACATATCAGAGACAAGACTTGAACCCATGTCTTATTGACTCTGAGATTCACTATACCACACTACTTCTCTGAACAGAGATCATTGCTCCAACTTTATAGAATAAGAAAGTGGAGCTCATCGTGTTTCATCACCAAGAGATGAAATTATTTACCTTATGTCATAGTTAGTAGGAAAACCTCAGCTAGAACATGTATCTGCTGACATCTAGGGTAGTGTTCTTTTCTGGGACTCCTGGTTTGTACACCTTTACCTTTCTGATCCCGACAGCTCAATGTGTAAAAGGTTTCTCTGCGCAGTATAATTTCTTGTGTGATGATCCCATAGCTGTACACGTCACCTTTCTGAGACACATTTGGTTCCCGAAGGTGCTCAGGGGCCATCCAAAGGTCTGAAGTGCCAAAAACAGTTGAGGGTGGTCAGTATCTCTTTCCTCATCCATCCCTGCCAAAACCCTTTTCTCCTTCCAAGTCCTTTCCTTGCATAATCTGACCTGACTAAAAGAAAGATTATCTTGAGTTTAGAGGAAAAATGCCTTTCTTTTGAGGCATTCAAGACCTGATAGAAATATATCGTAATACTGGCATTAGGGAAAGGATTAGCATTGACCTAGCAACCTTCGTTAAAGGTGGACTTTTTTTCTTTTCTTTAAAAAAAATTTTTGTTGATTTCTTTTAACATCACCTTATATCATTTCTTAATATATTCCTTCTATGCCCATCAAACTATCACTTGTAACAAAGAGTAAAAAAGAAAGCCGGGGAACAGAGAATTCAGCAAAACTCACCAACTCATGAACCAAGTCTGACATTGATATATGCAATGTTCCACTCCTACAGAACTCATCCTCTACAAAATAAGGACAGGGATCATCTTCTCTTGCTTCCCTGAATTCTCCCTATTCATAAAGCGGACTGATTGACATGTTGCAATCAAATATTACTTTGCCATAAGAAGTGATGAATATGAGTCATTTGGTGTAACTGGAAGTATTAAATGGAAATGGCATGGCTGACTTTCTGGTCCATGCTGGGAGGAAGGGGAGCTCCAGGTGACTGGAGACCCTGGCATTGGGAACCTCATACTCTGACGGTGCTGTGCTTCTGGCCACCTACCATGAGTCCTCTCAAAGGTAAAGGGAAGGGAGCTTTAATGACCCAATGGGATTCAAAACTAAACTGTCCATGAACATTCAACAACTAGGGGTAGATGTGAATATACTCTGAGTTTGAGAATAAAGCTCCAAAGATGATAAATGCAGGAAAGTGTCAGTTGTTGAATTTGAATAACTATATTTGGGAATGATTGTCATATCCAGCTCTGGTCCCTCCCCAAAGTCTGTTAATTCGGTGACTGTCCAAAAAGGGGACCTTTTTTAATATGGCATCAGTGCCATTGAAAACCGTGCATTGAGTTTGTTTAGACTTAGTACAAAGCATTGGAAGCACTTGAAAATATGATATTTAAGCTGCTCCATTTCCTCACTCCCTCTGATCCTTTAGACTTTTCTGTAATTTAGGATATGAATAAATGATCCCTAGGTACCCAGTGTGTGTTCGTCCTTCGTTTCCAAAGAAAACCATGCCATCAGAAAAATGATGACATGACTTGCACTGGACTTTGTTTTGAGTGAAGGAGGGCTGTGCTGGTCACCAGCCTCGCTTCTCCTCCAGAGCCATCTGAATCCAGTGACCAGATACTCATCAGGATGACTGGAGATGACCCAGGATGAAGCAATTGGGGTTAAGTGACTTGCCCAAGGTCACACAGCTAGTAGGTGTCAAGTGTCTGAGGTGAGATTTGAACTCAGGTCCTCCTGACTCCTGCACTGGTGCTCTATCCACTGCACCATCTAGCTGCCCCAAGGTACCCAGTACAATTTACTGAGAAGGGGTGATGCATCATTTGACAATGAGAGAGTTTTTGCTCGGTCTCTGGAACACGTCATGTAACTCTCTCAGGGACTTTCTTGAAAGGGAAATGATGAACCCCAGTGGAACAGGCCTCAGCACAAGCTCCTGGGAGTCATTCTTCACCCCACAGAAGTGGTAACTGCTTATACATAGCAGCTCAATAGTATAATTGATAATGTAATGCATAGATGTATATATACATACACATACATATATATAGTATGCATATATAATGTATATATGTATACATATATTGTTTTTCAGTCATGTCCAACTCTTTGTGACCACACTTGGGGTTTCCTTGGCAAGGATACTGGAATGGTTTGCCATTTCCTTCTTCAGCTCATTTTACAGATGAAGAAACTGAGGCAAACAGGGTTAAGTGACTTGCTCAGAGTCACACAGCTAGTGAGAGTCAGGTCTCCCTGACTCCAGACTTGGTGCTCTATCCACAACATCACCTGGGATAGGATTTCCCATAACCCTATTCTATGATGCAAATGGCCCAGCTGTGAGTATTAAAAAAAAAAAAACCACTTAAACCCTGAGATAAAGTCATCAATGAGTATGGAAATGACAGTTAAAGGGAATAATTACTGACCTTTCTTTGCAGGTAAAATGGAATTGCAACCAAAATCAGTGATCTTCACCACCATTCTGTTGTCCACTACACAGTTAGTGGACTTCAGACGACCGTGCACTTCAGTTTTACTAGAGTGCAGATAGGACATCCCCTATCATTTTTCAATTACAAACAGAAAAAAAAGAAAAAAAATATGAAATAACTAAACATAGCCTTGGAAATAACTGAAAATTCATAGATATTTTATTTTTAGATTTGTTTTTCTTTTAAAATAGTGAACAACTTCAGGGCACATAATGAATACAGCAACCAGTTCAGTTAATTAAACTTTTCAGTTCAATTACAATTCAATTAAAATCAGAAAGTATTTATTGAGGACCTGCTATGTACCTAGCATCGTATATATATTTTTCTCAGCATATAAGGCCTAAGAGATATGCTAAGAATGTAATGAAATTTTGCTTATCTTCAAAATAAATAGATAAATAGTTTAACTTCAATTTCTGGTTAACAAAAGGGCATTAAGTCTCCATACTGAAAGGGGAACTGCTCTGGGAGGGAGGTGACAGTTGTGTTTATAATTTCTTTCACTACTTCCTTGGTGTATGACCTTTGCTGAGCTGCTTCATCTTTCTGGGCCTCGGTTCTCTAACCTGTAAAGGAGCATTTTAATACTTAAGAGGCAAGGATTGGATCAAATGACTTCTGATTCTAGGAGCTTCCTAGAACATGCCTCATTTTATCATGGAAATCCTATGTTCCCCATCTCCTGGCTACCAGTGGGGTTGTAGCTGCTTTTCCGTAACATAAGATGTGAAATTGTCTTCTCACTCTATCCTGGCAAAGTTCTTGCCATCCACCCTGCTATCCTACCCTTTGTACCACTAGACTTCCAGAGACTGTGCCCTGGGGGGAAGAGAGACCTTAACTCATTTATCTTTGGCACTCCTATTCTCAGGTCTATGATTGGAGAATTGACAAGTAAATTAGTATGAAATCCCACAGGTAAAGGGACTACAAATAGCTAGACAGCTCCAGTCATGTTTATATTTTACCCCAACCATCTTGCCAGCTGCTCTGCAGAACCACCAGACTCTTCTCCAGGAGACTTTTATCCACTCAGATTTGGAACTCCTGACTATTGTTCATACTGTCCTGACTGGTTAATATGTGAATGCAAATTCACATGGCTGAATGGGCCCCATATTTAGTCATGCTTCATATTCTACCCTCATCATCTTCTTGCCATGTAACCAAAGGAGTACTCCCCATCCCTCTTTCCCCTCTTCCAGTGCAGTGCCTGGCACAGAGTAGGCACTTGATAAAGGTTGATGGACTGAGGAAATGTATTCAGATCAACACTGTACAGATACTAGGGGGAATCTGTCTATGGCTCATTCCTGTGACTTACCAAACCAAACCATTGCTTCCTTGCCTCTCCTTCTCTCCATGTGTTGCCTCCCCAATTAGAATGGAAGCTCCTTTAAGGCAGGGACTATATCTTTTGTACTGAATCTCTAACAATTAGGTCAGTGCTTGGCTTGTAATAAGGGCTTAATCAGTGCTTTTCATTCTTGCTTTCATTCCTCTGTCAGGAGGAATTGGGAAAGAATTAAAATTTAGCAGAGGTAGTATGTTTACTTTCCCACTGGTGATCTGACATTGTAGTATTTTTTTTTAAATTCATTGTCCTGGGTCTATTAAAAGAGAAAGTATGATATAGTGGAAAGAGCTATAAATTTTGGAACTGGAACACCTAAATTCCCACAATTGATCTGTCCCTTCTTAGCTATGTCATCTTGGACAAGTCACAGAATCACAGAATCTTGGAGCTGGAAGGACTTCAATGTCTATGTGGTCTGAACTGTACCTGGACAGGAGCCTCTCTACAGCCTGCTTGATAAGTTGTTGTCTGATCTCTGCTTAAAGACTTCCAATGAGAGTAAACAAACCACCTTCCAAGGCTTCCTGTTTGATTGAATTGTTAGCAAGTTTTCCCTACTTTTAGGCTAAACTTACCTCTCTACAACTCAGTCACAGTTCTGCCCTCTTAGGCCAAACTGAACAAATCTAATTGATGTCCCCCTTCTCAGCCTTTTCATTTCTTGAAGATGCCTCTATTATACCTCCTGGTCTTAACCCACCAAGTCTTCCCTTCTCTTTGCAAAACACCAGTTCCCTCAAGTCATACTCATAGGGCATTATTTCAAGGCGCTTCACTATCCTGTTCATCATCCTCTGAACCCTCTCCAACTTATCAATGTTATTGCTGAAATGTGGCACTCAGAAATAAACATAAATTAACATAAAACACAAGACATGGGTTTGGTCAATGGAAAGTACATTGAGTTTTATTATAGATGTAGCTTGGAGGCATAGTGGATAGAGTGCTTGGTCTGGAGTCAGAAAAACTCCTCTTCATGAGTTCAAATCTAACCTCAGTCACTTACTAGCTGTGTGACCCTGGACATGTCACTTAACCCTGTTTGCCTCAGTTCCCTCATCTGTAAAATGACCTGGAGAAGGCAATGGCAAACCACTCCAGTATCTTAGCCAAGAATAACCCAAATAGAGTCACGAAGAGTTGGACATGACTGAAACAACTGAACAACCATAAGAAGACCAAATAACTGGTATTAGAACCCAGATTTTAGTCCTGGGTTTTCCCTACTACATGATTTTCTCATTTCAAATATTAGGAACCAAGACTGAAGAAAGCACTTTGCATTAGGTAGAACTTAAACATAGACCTTCTGACTCTCCACTGCCCACTAGAAAGAAAATTTTTTTCTTTCAGGTCCAGAGCTTATTCGAAGACTACTCTAGCCTCCATTGCCACATTCTTCAAGAAATTTACTTAGTAAAATTGTTGGGCCTCCCCTCCCTCCAACCTACAAACATATTCAATTAAACCAACATTTACTACAAATCAACTATGTGCAAAGCACTGTGCAAGTTGTTTGTTCACTTATTCAACAAACATTTATCAATCTCTTACTCCGTACTAGATGAGGGACAGGTGCTAAGACAAAAATGAAATGGTTTCTATACTCAAGGAACTTTTGGGGAAACATCTTTATCCAGAGAAGGAAATATAAAATACACAAAGTGTGAATACACCATAATTTGTGTAGGGGAGTACACTAGCCGCCAGAGGGATCAGAGTCTTGGTGGGAAGTTATAGAAATATAGTATATGCATTAATATAATATATTATGAAGACTCTTGCAGCAATGGTTTGGAGAATCTAGTAGAGAAGGAATGGACTGTTGTGTGCAGAGTACCAGGCTAGGCACAGGGAAAGAACCAGCGTTTAGATCAGACCCAATCACTCTTTCTGATAGAGCCAACATATGCCGATTTTTACCTGGTTCTTATTCACTTTATACCAGACTGAGTTTGCTCACTGCTCTGTTTTCCATTTGCTTCAGGGTACTACTCTCTACCTAATTTGTTACATCTCACCTGTCTACCATTCATATACTACTTAATGTTCTATTCAGAAACGATACCACCACTCATGCCTCAAAAGGCAGAAGGGCATAGCAAATTTTAGAGAATTGGAAGGGGGGAGGGGGCTTTCTTAGTAATTAAGCTTAACAATTTCTTAGGAAAGTATAAACTTTATTTGGTATGTATTAGGGATTATTTTTACAGTCATTTTAACATAAGGGTAAGAAATGAATAAATTTTATCTGATTTACATATAGGTTGAAAAGTATAATGCCTTGAATATAGAGGAGAGATGACAACATTTTTTTCTCTATGTAACTTACAGAAGTGTGATTAATGTTAGCAAACAATGTACTTACCTTGGCAATGTCATACATAACAGAGATTTTAAACTCCCAGTCCATAAAGGTGCCATCAGGGTAGGAGATTGTATCATTTAAAACATCCTAAATGAGATAAGAAAGAAAGAGAGAGTTTATTGGTGACAAGGAAGGATGTTACTCTTAACTTATTCTCCATATGAAGATGCCTTGAATAGCAAAGATTAAAATGGGACAATATATCCTGGAGTTTTCTTCAAGATTTCAAAAAAATTGTCAAGGTATATTTGTTCACTAGGAAGACTTACAAGGTAACCGTAATAATGCCTTCTAGATCTTTCTTTATCTTTTCATTTCTGTGAGAGGGTTGAGAGTTTGCATTTCATAAGCCATGGCTCCATGGTGAGTTTCTTGTGCCATACTTAAACTAAGATTCCCAAATAGTAAAAACAACAAAAACCACTGTGAAATTCATTAATTAAATGATACACAATTATTCCTAAAACTACCAACAAAAAAAACATTCCACCAATTTCCTTTGACAACAACAACAAAAATCTACTACTTTAAACCAAGGAAAAATGAAGCAAAAGAAAGACAAGTATAGACCATTATCACTAATAAATCTGGTAAGTATCTTATGTCCTCATGTAGGGCTGATATGTGGTCCTTTAAATATATGCCACTTTACCTCTTTGTGTTTGTTTTTTCCTGCTTCTAGGAAAAAGAATTTTGGAGCATATTGTGAGCTTGGAAATATTGGAAGTCCAGTGACAGGAGTCCAAGACAGCAATTACTATGAGCCAAGTCACAGCATAGCCTTAAGGAGTGAGGAGCCAAGCCTGGCAGTAGCTAAGAAGCAGATTTAGCCAACGGGAAGGACAAATTTGAAAGTGAAGATGAATGCTCAGGGCAGCTACTTTAAATCTTGACCTACTCTTCTCAGAGCATGCCCTCAGGTGCTGGAGGTGGGAAATGCTTTGTAACTTTTGTTCTTGTTATGTCTTCTCAGGAAATATCTGGGTTTGTAAAAGCTAATTGATGTTATTGGGTTAAATGACATTGAGTACTAATCGCTGGTAATGGAGGTGACAGCAGCACAGTGACTCAACCCAATAGCATTAACAGACAGACGACCCATTGGCCCTCACAGGTATGCCTAGAACCCTGAGAGGATGATTAGTCATAGTCCTCTGGGGACCTGGATTATCAGAGTAAGAGTTGGAATAGGGATCCCCAGAGCTTATAAGGGTTCCAATGTGGTTCCAATCCCTCAATGTAGATAAAAGATGGAAAATCACACAAATTTCCCCTCTTTGTTCTTTTGCAACCCTCATCTGGTTATTTTTATTCCTTGTTCAAATAACCCAGAAAGACTGATGGTTCAAAATCTAAGTGACTGCTCCATGATCATCTGAATGGTAGATCAAGGCTCCAGTCTCCAAATTCCATAAGACTCGTATTTAGAAAGTCCTCTATACCAGTTTTCGTGGGACTCCATCAATAGATAGGCTTTTTCCCTCTTTCAGAACCATAGTAAAGTATTGAAGCTGAATAAAGAAGGGATCTGAAAAGACTAATTCCTTACCCGAAGGGATCCTCTCTCACAGTATTCGATCACTCCAAAGATCATGGTGTCTATCTTCACTGTGCCATAGAATTTGGTCAGGTTATAGTAGTCAACCTGTAGTAACTAGGAGAACACATTTTTATACTTGGTTAAACGTCCAGAGAATCCCAATAGAGCAGTAACAAATATAGTGGCATAAAAATGTTTTTTATTCCTTTGAGGTCCCTTATGGTCGAGTCTTTTAACATAGGAACTCTAATCAACGCAATGACCAAACCCCAATTCCCATGGACTCACTCATTATTAAATATGCTTTCCATCTCCAGACAGAGAGGTGATGGACTCAGAGTACAGATGGAGACTTTTAAAAATTATGGCTGATGAAGGAATTTGTTTGGTTTGACTATATGTTTTTGTTTTTCTTGCCTTCTCAATGGGTATGAAGGGTGGTGAGGAGTTGGGAGGGAGAGAATGTGAATTGAAACTAAAATAAAATTGAATTTTAAAAAACCCCTTAATAAAATGAAAAACTCACTTTCTTATCCCAAATTCCTGTTTGTTAATATTAAACATGATAATAAGATTAAACATCATGAAATATGATATGAATGACTGTTCAGAGGATTCAGAGCTAGAAGGAACCTCAGAGATCTTAGAGGTAATCCCTTTCTGTTTGCAGATAAGCTAATATCATACAATGAAACAACAGGGATAAATAGAAATTCTTACAGTTGGATTCCAAAAATCAATGGCACAGGTAAGGAGGCAGAAGAGATACAACTAGACAATATTTTTAAAAGATCTAAAGGTTTTAATGAAGTGCAAACACGTTATTAATCAATAGAATGATATGGTACCCAAGAAATTCAGTACAATCATAGCCTACATTAATAGAATCATAGTATCCAGAACTAGGTTCCTGATTATCTAGTATACATTTACCCTGATCAGAGCACACCTGGACTATTAAGTTCTGAGAACTACATTTTATTTTTTAAATAATATTTTATCTTTACCAATTATACATATATTTGAACATTTAAGCATTTTTTTAAACATTCCTTTTTAAAATTTTGAGTTTCAACTTTTCTCCCTCCTTCCCTGCCTTCTCCCTTACGTGAAAGGGGAAGAAATTTGATATAAGCTATACATGCAAAACACATTTCCATATTAGTCATGTTGTGAAAGAAAACACAGACATTCCCTCCAATCTCCCCCACCCCCCAATAAAGAAAGCAAAAAAAAATAATAATAATAGTATGCTTTGATTGACATTCAGACTCCGTCAGTTCTTTCTCTGGAGCAGGCAGAAGGTTTCATCATGAGTCCTTTGGAATTGTCTTGGATCGTTGTATTACTAAGAGTAGCTAAGTCAGTCACAGTTGGTCTTTGTGCAATATTGTTGTTACTGTGTTTCTGCTCATTTCACTTTGTATCAGTTCATATAAGTCTTTACAGGTTTTTTTCTGAAATCATACGCTCATCATTTCTCATAGTACAATCCCATTACAATCGTGATCCACAACTTGTTCATCCATTCCCCAATTGATGGACATCCCCTCAATTTCCTGTTCTTTGTCACCACAAAAAGATTTTTGTATATGTAGGTCCTTTTCCTTTTGCTTTGATCTCTTTGGGGTACAGACCTAGAAGTGGTATTGGTTTATAGGCCTTTGGGCATATTTCCAAGTTGCTTTCCAGAATGGCTGGATCAGTTCACAACTCCACCAGCAGTGTATTAGTGCCCCAATTTTCCCACGTTCCCTCCAACATTTATCATTTTCATTTTTTGTCCTATTAGCCAATCTGATAGGTATGGTGTGGTACCTCAGAGTTGTTTTAATTTCTATTTCTCTAATCAGCAGTAATTTGAGCATTTTTTCATATAACTATAGATACTTTGATTTCTTCATCTGAAAACTGCCTGTTCATATCCTTTGACCATTTATCAATTAGGGAATGACTTGTATTCTTATAAATTTCATTCAGTTCTCTATATATTTGAGAAATGAGGCCTTTATCAGAGAAACTTGCTATAAAAAAAAATTTCTCTGCTTTCTGTTTTCCTTCTAATCTTGGCTACAAGGAATATATATAGTTTTAAAGGCTTTTAAACTGAGGCTAGCATATACTTAGAATAATGCCATGTGAAAACTAGTTGAAGGAAATGGGGATGTTTGACTTACAGAAGAGAAGTCTAATAGGGGAAACATGATATGACTTCAAATATCTAAAGGATTGGCCTGTGGAAGAGGAATTAGATTTGTTTTGCTTGGCTCCAGAGAACATAACTAGAAGCAATGAGAGAAAGTCACAAGGAGACAGATTTGTGGTTGCTATGAGGGAAAGAATTCTTTCCCTTAGAGATATCTAAAAGTAGAAGAGCTTGCTTGAGGAGGTTGTGAGTTCTGCATCTCCAGAAAATGTCAATCTGAAACTTGTTGGAGGCTTGTTTAATCCAGGATTGAAGGTTTTGGTAAGAGTAAGGCCTAAAATAACCACTGAGGTCCTTTCCCACTCTGGCATTCTATGGTTCTAAAACACAGCTAGCAAGAAGCAGGGCTGGGTTTCTGAGCTCATTGGTCTTTGCCTTTTATACCACTCTGCACTCTTAAATCTCACATATAATGTCTGGATCAGATTAGCACCCAGTCTGGTAGTCTGAGATCAGTAGAACATCCTGAATGCTGAACTGGTCCCAAAATTAAGCAGTTTGTTTTAGCCACACACACATACCTCACCCCTTACATTCCCCACTCCCCTCTATCCCAGCTAGGAATATTTACAAGGAATTCCCAGTGAGGAAAAGAGTATTGCTGACAGTGCCCCTGATCTCTTCCCATCTTTGACTACTCTCCACAGTAACCTTAAGGCTTTAAGGAAATAAATGGAGTTGCTCTTAACAAAAATGATGGGAAACCCAGAATTTGGTTTCCAGAAGGGAATAATCACATACCTTATTCAGGTCTATCTTCTGCTTCTCAGTGAAATTGCCATCACTGTGTTTGAGGTCTTTAAGGATCACTACCTGCCAAGAACAGACCAGTTATAGTCAGGAGGCTTGTGCTTGTGGTATAACCTTGGCTTTGACAAAGACTGATCCTACCTTAGACCATATCATTCCTAACTCAACAAGATTTAAATGTCTGTGTCTACAGTAGAGCTAATGTGGGTGCTCAGTTCTCTCTGGAACTGTACCTCCCCCTATCTCTCCCATCCTTGCATGTGTACACACACATAGATACACACACACACACACACGCACACACACAGACACACACACAGACACACACACACACAGACACACACACACACACACACACACACACACACACACACACACACACACACACACGCACACACTGTGTCTTGGGAAGATGCCCAGGTAATTGTAACTTTGTAATTCATGTAGCAGAGCTCTTACTTACTTACTTACTTACATCTACCCCTAGGAAGGACCCACTGGAGCATTTTCAGGAACCTCCAGCCCTATGTTGCTGGCTCTAAAGGCTCAGCATTGGGCTCTAGCTAAGGTATAAAAGAAGCCCCAGTGGCCAGAATCATAATGATCCCTTCTTGTCCATCACTTAAACACACACATGCTCCTTAATAAAAGCTCAGAGCAAAGAAAGAAGGATGAAATCCAATTACCTTTTTGTCATATTTTCCTTGACGTAACTTTGTAGTGGTATCACGTCTCTTGTCCTCATCAATCTGGTACAAAGGAAAAGGTTATTCATTCCAGAGGCATAACATCATGCCCAGAAGCTACAAGCTCATCTAGCATTAAATAGATTATGGGCATTCTTTTTTTATATGGGTGAGACTAGATGACTACTGAGGTCCTTTCCATTAGATTGTGAGCTCTTAAGTGTAGTAAGGGGGTTGGGTGTTGGTGGTGATTTTTTTCCTGTTTTTGTATCACCAGGCAAAATGCCTGGCACATAGCAGGGAGGAAGGAAACAAGCATTTATTAAGTGCCTACTACGTCCCAGACATTGTGCCAAATGCTTTACAAATATTATCTCATTTGTTCCTCACAACGGTCCTAGAAGATAGGTATTATTTTATTCCCATTTTGCAGTTGAAGAAACGGAGGTAGAGAGAAGCTAGGTGACTTGCCCAAGGTCAAACATATAGTAACTCTCTAAGGCCACATCTGAACTCATGTGTTCCTGACTGCAGGCCCAGCACTCTTTCCACTGCACCACATAGCTGCTTCTAGTACACACTCCATAAATGCTTATTGGCTTATTGACTTAACTTCCAAGTTTCAAATTATATTTGTCTGTAATTACAGAAGGTGTGTAACTTTGCCCATAATGCTACACCTATCAATTGTTTCAGGCTAGCCAGTAAGATAGCTAGGGTCCCTCCTTCCCTGGGCCATGGTCAAGAGCTTCCTGCTTTCCTACCTCTCTACTTACCACCCCCATTTCAACCCAGTGCACCTACTTCTCTCTGCTTCTACAGGTTTAAGCAGATTATGTAGAATTAAACAAATATTGTAAGATCCTAAATTATTGGATCAATTCTGGTCCTAAGCAGAAGATAAAGAGTAAGATTTTCATTAGGACTCACATTTCCCTGCTGTCTTCCTAAATTCTGGTCTCAGATTTCCCCTTTAGGGTATTGCTCTCGGGATCTCTCCATTAGCCAAAAGCTATTAATATTTATATGGTATCACCTATAAACTAGACAGCATTCAGATGGTATGGAAGAGATTTTAGCAGAGGAGAGGAAATTGAAGTAGGTGACTTTAAGGTCTCTTCTAGAATAATATGATTTTCAAATTTGGGTCCAGACAGACTCTTTGATCTAAATTGCCCAAGGTGGGCTGGGGGTATAAAGAAAGCCTCTCTATCCAAGGGTGACATGAAGTCACTTTCAACCCCTCATTGTAATATTCATTCTCTCATTAATTGTTAACCAATCAAGGTTGATTCCCACGCTGGGGAACATCTCCACTTGGAAGGGTATATAAACTATGAGCCTGCCACCACGATTGTCTTTGGTCTAAGACAGGGACTAACGAATGACCATCCTTTGATTAAAATGCTGGCATTATTAATAAAATGATTCAATTACCCAGAAAAAATAATATATTCTATTATTTCTTCCATATCTGTTATGCATAGATGCTACGTCTGACTTTGAAGCACTACATAAATACTATTATTATTCCTTCCTGGGTAATTCAATAATCTGATAAATGAATTAATATTAATTATTTTTAATTGTTATTATAGCTTAATGTGCTACCCTTCCTAGGATCAGGCACATTTTAATAATAATTCTAGTTATGAAAATGATAATAACTAGCATTAATGGAGTGCTTTTAGGCTTGCAAAGCACTTTACATATGTTAACTAATTTTAAAAAGGGAACTTCTTTATACAAGACAGCAGGACACAATGCACTATAACATTAATTAAATACCAGCTATGTGTAGTGCACTCTGCTAGAAGTTAGAAGAGATACAAAGGTGAGATAAGAAATTATGCCTGCCCTCAAGGAGCATATAGTTTAGTAATAGCTTAGCTCAAAGGAACGAGCTACAGGAATTTCAAATAGTATGGCAGGTGGTTGAAGAGATCTTGGGCGGGCAGAAGTAGAGTTGACCTTGTGCACAGGTATAGTAGGGATGGCTTACAACAGAGGTGTCAAACACACCATACTACTTAGTGAAGTGGGAAACACATTAAAATGTGATTGTGAAATATTTAACAAAATAAAATACAAAAACTAAAGTTAATATGTGTTTTTATGGGTATATGCATTGGCGTTATTATATGTTACATTATATATTACAATATGTATATTGGCAATTAATATGCCAACACAGTGATGCTTATTTATGGTTTCCTGGACCATTTTTATTTGAGTTTGACACCACTGACCTGCAAGTTATGATTTAAGTGGCTTTGTAAGATTTCTACCCGCACCGCACTCCCACTCCCAAATTTCTCCTATTGTTGTTATTCAGTCATGTCTGAATCTTCATTGACCCCATTTGGGGTTTTCTTGACAAAGATACTAGAGTGGTTTGTCATTTCCTTCTCTAGCTCATTTTATAGATGAGAAAACTGAGGTAAACCAAGCTAAGTAACTTACCCAGGGTCACACAGCTACTAAGTATCTGAGGCCAGATTTGAACTCAGGAAGATGAGTCTTCCTGACTCCAGACATGGCTTTTTATCCACTTTGCCACCTAGCTGCCCCTAAAATTTATCTTATATCCTACTTAAACTACACTATTTGGGGCATTTCTACTGTCAGATATTCACTGTGATTCTTGCTAGAAAAATTGTCAACATCTCTGAGAAAATTAAGGGAATAAGCTCATTCATTTATACCTCAGGGTGAATTAGTTTAATCAGCTCATTTTCCTTTTAATCCCTAGTTGAGATTAGCCAGTTTTGATGGTGGTCAGAGAAGAGAAGACACCGTTTTGGAGCAAGAGACACTGATGAGAGGAGGGCACACCTAGAGGGAGCTGAACTGAGAAGCTGGAGGACAACATGAGGAGAATGAAGTCTGACAACAGTGATCACAGAGTAGTGACATCTTTTGGCTCTCAGAGAGTACTGATCAGGCAATAATTGTCTTTGCTGAGTAGGTTAGGCCCTACTTGAAAAGGTGATCATGGGGGACCTTAGGATTTGTTGATTTGGTTTTTAAAGAGAAACAAGTGTCCCAGAGTAGCAGCAATGTCCTGCACTGATTTTCTGTAAAGAATGATCCAAGGATGTGCCAAAGTCAGCTCACACTGACTCCTGAGACTCAAATTTTCAGTGTGAGTAGTTATTCCTTGGAAACAGGTAGATGCTACAAGTAAGTGCTTCGTGTATTGTTCTAGTGTTACTCTAGTCTTAAGAAAGTGATGGAGAAAATGTTGATAACAGATTTAACCTAAAGTGTGTCTCACAATCATTTTTTCTGACAGTTGGCTATTAAACATTTACCAGCACACCCCTGAATGAAATTCTCACCTCAGAATCTACAGAAAGTTACTATTAAAATGCAAATATGTTACCTGAGAACCATAACACACTAAGCCATGAGCATCTACTAACACAGTACCAGCACCAATGACTTTCTCAAATTAATTAGTTTCTGGGAAAAAAGATATACAGGCAATGGGGTGTAGAAATCTATCTTGCTCTTCAAGAAAGTAAGGGGACAGGGAATAAGAGTGGGGAGTGATAGAAGGAAGGGCAGACTGGGGGAAGGGGCAATCAGAATACATGTCATCTCAGGGTGGGGGGAAAGGGAGAGATGGGGAGAAAATTTGGAATTCAAAATCTTAAGGAAATGAATGCTGAAAACTAAAAATTAATTAATTAATTTTTAAAAAAATTAACTAGTTTCCACCCAGAAAAGCAGAGATCAGAGCTGTAAGAGATTGGGGGTGAATATCAAAAAAATTCTACTGGTGAAAGTTAGGGAGAGGAAAGGTAACACATTTATTTAGCACTGGCTATGGTCTTAGTAGATTACACACAAAAAATTTACCCATTCTTGATGTTTTTAAAAAGAAAGGGGGTTGGGAAGGGTTTGGGCTTTACCTTTAGGCTCACATGGCTGGTCTCATCAGTCTCCAGAAGCAGAATCTTTTCTGTTGGAATATGGGACCACTTCTTCTGACGAAGTTCATTATTCTTTCTATTTGTCCTTTACATAAATAAAATTAACTGGTCAATTGTTGACTATCAGGAGCCATGTCATACAATCTCATAATATTCAAAGAAATTTGGAACACATTAGTTCTCCCAGGCATTCCTTATTAATTGTGCTGAAATAGGGTGCACAAATGGTTTGCCTCTGTGTTCTCCAAAATGTGTCATGAAGGTCTTACAGTAAAACTTGAACCTTAATGCACCCTTGTTAGCCCTAGCCCTGAGTCCCCTCTGCTCCTTTTGATAGATAAAATCATAGACCTGTGGAGTAGTAATGGACCATAGACATCATCTTATTCAGCCTCCTGCACACTTTACAGATGAGGAACCTGAAGTCTAGAAAGGACAAATTTTTGTTTTGGTTTGTTTTTTCCCCATCCTCACATAGTAAGCTAGAGAAAGAGATGGGACTAAAATCTAAATCTCCTAACTCTCAGGTCCAATGCCCTTTTCACTCTACTACACTGAAGAATAAAAAGAAAGGTCAAGAAATGAGAGCCTTAGGGATAAATTTTAATTTGAAAATTGTTCAGGAATGGATGAATCAGTTTGTGTAGATACATGCAACTTGGATAAAAACAGTATTGCATTTCATACACCTGAATTAGATGGCTTCTGAGATTCCTCATTAATCACTCAACTGCCACGCAGAAAATCTGGGCTCTTTCAGCAGCAGTGCCAAAATTTCTTAACATTTTATAAGGGAGTTTAGCATGGTGCAAAGAGCACTGGACTTATAGTCAGAAAATCTGGGCCCAAATCAGAGCTCTGCTATTAAATAGCATGAACTTAGCTCAAACACATGGGGCATTAGCTTCCCTCGTTTATAAAATGATGGGACTGAGCTAGACAATCTCGAAGGCCCTCTGTACCTCTGACATTCTGAGAATCTGTGACTTGGTTTACAGTTGAACATTAACCAGTTGTTTGGGGTCCCAGTGAATGTGTACTTGCTCACCCCAGTCATAACTAAGAACCTTCCAGCTTCTAATCCCAGGAGTGCCAAATGACTTTCATGTTGGGAAGCAGGACCCCACAAATAGCTTCTTTTCCTTCATAGAACAGGGCTTCTTAAACTTTTCCCACTTATCAGCCCTTCTCACGTCCAAGCAGTGTTAGTTGGTATTGTTGTCTTTGTGTGGCCTGAGGGCACATACAGTGCAAAATGTGCGTGCTGTGTGTTCAGAACCAAGGCTGCAGTGAAGTTGCCCAATGCAACATGGGCAAGCACTGCCAGAAGCACCTTGGATTCATTAAGTGTATGATTTTTAATTAATTTTTGGTTGTGTTTTCAGAAGCTTTTTACTGCAGCCAAATTTTATACCATTCCATATGGGGTCATGACCCACAATTTAAGAAGTGCTGAATTGTCATAGAGCATTTCACTGGGAGTAAACCTCTCTTATGGGAGCTCTTTTGTTCATCAATAATCTTCATCTCTGATATTTAAGGCTGTTGGCAAATTCTCTTATGTCTCTACAACTATCTGCTTCTTTCAGATATATCTTTATTTTAGTTTCCTTTATTTGGGCCACTGTGTTATGAAAAAATATTTACAACCTTATTCTAGACAAGTTTCCTTCCCCAAGGTTCTCTCAATTCGGGAAGTTACAGGAGGCCATTAATTCTCCCATAAACAAAAGACCCTCCCAAACATTGAATTTCCCCTTGTCCAGTGGTGAAATAGCTAGGCACAATGTTCTCCATCATGTTTCTTTGGCAGCAAAGGACGAACACAATCCTGTGAGTAGATGCAGCTGGCTGAATGCTAGCTGGGTAACTCACCTCCTCCTCTCCTGTCTGCCTCCCCCTCCCCTTCCTTCTCCTCTCTAAAGGAAGGTAAACTTGGATGACCAAAAGCTCCTTTCCTATTCGCCTCACCTCACCCCGCCCCGCCCCGCCTAGCCTCTGTCCTCTTCCAAAACCTTAAACCTACTGCACTCTGCAGTTGGGACTCCACTGGGGCCCTGCCTCAGGGCTCCTCTGGACCTTCCTAGCTTCACAGTGATTATCAATAGTAACTGTTGCCGTTTCTCACCCATCCTGATGTCTTTCTTTTACTTGACCTCATTAAAGGGGCCATGCCCTGGCTACTTCTTAAACATGGGCGTTGCCTCACCCTAAGTGAGTGCCTGCAAAGACCTTGGTCTAAAGGGCCCAAGGTCTCCCAGTGCATCCTGGGTCATCCTGAGGAATATCAGGTCTCTGGATTCACATGGCTCTGGAGAAGTGAGGCTGGTGATCTGCACAGCCCTCCCTCACTCAAAACAAAGTCAGGTGCAAGTCATGTCATCATTTCTCTGATGGCATGGTCTTCTTTGGCAATGAAGGACAAACACAATCTCCATCTTGTTGGGGAGAAGGTTATTGTCTACTTCCCACCATAAACTTCTAAATAACAAACTAGAGAAGTGGGATCCTTGATGGATTGAAAAATGTATAATGCACACAAAGTAGACTACACCTGGGCAGCTAGGTGGCAAAGTGAATAGAGTTCATCTTACTGAATTCAAATCTGGCTTCAGACCCATACTAGCCATGTGACCCTGGGCAAGTCACTTGACCCTGTTTGACTCAGTTTCCTCATCTGTAAAATGAGTTGGAGAAGGAAATGGCAAGCTACTCCAGTAACTCTGCCAAGATGAGTTCACAAAGAGTGAAATATGACTGAAATAACTAAATAACAAACTATAGTCTTGGCAGAGTTGCAGAAAGGGATTGTGATAGGAGCAATATCCTAACCCCTCTCCCCACGTAAGGCCAGTTTTTATTAAAAAGGTATTAGGACCTTCCTCAAGACTTTGTTGTCTGGCTTCTAGGGCTGTAACCCAAAGAGATCATAAAAATGGGAAAGGACCCACATGTACAAAAATATTTATAACAGCTCTTGCTGTGGTGGCCAAGAACTGGAAATCAGGGAAATGCCCATCAATTGGGGAATGGCTGAACAAGTTGTGGTATATGAATGTAATGGAATACTATTGTGCTATAAGAAATGATGAACAGTCAGACTTCAGAAAAACCTGGAAAAACTTATATGAACTGATGCTGAGTGAAATGAGCAGAACCAGGAGAACATTATACACAGTAACAGCTACAGTGTGGGAGGAATGTTTATAATAGATTTATCCCTTCACAGTAATGCAAGGACCTAAAACATTCCCAAAGGACTCTTGAGGCAAAATGCCATTCACAGCCAGAGAGATAACTGCAGAGTCAGAACTCAGAATGAAGCAGACTACTTTCTATTTTGCTATGTTTTGTTTTGTTTTAGTTTTTCTCATGATTTCTTCCATTCGTTTTAATTCTTTTATGCAACACGACTAATGTGAAAATGTGTTTAATAAGAATGTATGTGTAGAACCCATATAAGATTGTATGCCATCATGGGAAGGAAGAGGGAGGGGAGAAAAATTTAAAACACATAGAAGTGATTGTTGAAAACTGAAAATAAATAAAGTAATTATTAACAAAGAAAAAGAAAAAAAGGGGAAAAAAAGACTTGGTTGGCAGGGGAAAACAAAGACTCGGCCTTTGTCATCTCTTCCTGGTTTCTGAGTATGAAGAAGTCATGAGGAAGAGTACCAGACAGTCTCTCTAATTATGATGGACACCTCAGTCTAAGGAACTTCTTTCAATTAAATCAACCTGAGACATCTTCAATGCCTCTCCTCCTGCCATAGCTAGGTAAATCTCCTTTCGTTGTTGAATGGTCTATGTACGTCTTATCTTCATTCATTATTAAACCTAAACTACCAAAGGACTGGCTTCAGTTCATACCAGAACAGGGATGTTCTTATTTATTAAATATTTTGGTTAAAAGAAAATTGTGCAGAGATTCTATATGGATAGCCAGTCTTAAAATAATTTCGCTATTAAATTAGATTTTAAAACCATACATACACAAAAATATATACACATATAGATATACAGTTATCCCTTCCACATCCCTCTCCCCATCACAGATTTGATATATCACGAGTTGGCATAAGAAATTAAACAGGATAATGGAAAATGCTGTCCACATCCAGAGGAAGAACTGTGAAGTCTGAATGCAGATTGAAGCAAACTATTTTCTCTTTTTTTGCTTTTTATTTCTCATGTTTTCCCTTTTATTCCTGATTCTTCTTTCACAACATGACCAAAGTGGAAATATATGTAATATGTTTGTACATGTATAACATATCAGATTGTATGCCATCTTGGAGAGGGGGGAGGGAAGGGAAGGAGAAAAAATTTGGAATTCAAAATTTTATAAAAGTGAATGTTAAAAACTATCTTTACAAGTAATTAGAAAAAATAAAATACTATTAAGTATAAAAAAAGAAATAGTGAAGTATATTCAATCACATCATTCCCACTAAAATAATAAATATTCATATTTTTTAAAATAACAAGCAAAAAAAGAAATTGAATGGAAATTTTGGGTGTAGTTTTGCAGAAATTACAGATGACAAGCAAAGGCCAGCAGATGACACAGGAAACGTTTAGAAATTTAGAAATGCAAAAAATATATGTATAATAATGTATAATATCAACATATTTTATCTTTTAATACCATAATAATTCAGACCTCTTCTCTGGTATGAAGGGAGGGCCAAAAAAGTTTGATGAAGATTTTCTAGATCACAGGAGAACTGTACCCCTAATCCCCAGAATGTGGACGGGATAACTATATATGTGTATATATATATTTATATAACACACACATATACAAATATATACTGCAATAAACACCATTATGACTCCAGATTTAAATAAGAAAAAGACAGCTAAACTCCATCTGAGAAATGGCACAGAGCTTTCAATGATCTCAAGCTAATCCTGACACAAAAAAATGTTTCTTTTAAACATTAGTATCCTCCCAGAAAGGTAGCATGACTTAGTGGATTGAGAGCTGCCCCTGGACTCAAGAGAACTTGGGTTTCAGGCCTGCCTCTGATATGCACTGCCAGGGTGATCCTGAATAAGTCCCATAACCTCTCTGCCTTGGACAATTCTTTGTCTCTAAGTTGTAGAGAAGGTGTCCATCTGCTTTGGTAGGAGGAAATTGCTCACCCTTAGCTCCTTGTGGTAAAGAAATCACAAGTCTGGTTAAAAAAATCCTCTCCTGCTATATGGCTATGAGTCATGCAACACCATGGTATATAAGAATCAGAATTGTGGGTAACTCAAAGAGAATGCAAAGGCATAAATTGGCCACAGTATTTACTAAGAGTAGCTCGCATGCAAGTAGTAGCACAAAAGATATCATCCAAGAAATATGTGGATTGAAAAAGAATCACAGAAATGAACTGATTCTTAAGTGGGAGTGTGGTACGACTCATGGAGAGTTAAACTACGCTGCTCCTTGGTCTTGGTGGCCCTACATTACCACCATGGAGGTGATGGTGGTGGCTCTACTTGCCTCCATGCCAGGTTCATGACCACATCTTTACTTTCTAGCATAGTTGCTTATGGGGGAGCATTGTTTAGGGGTTCTTGACTAGCTCACCCTATCTGTTATGCTTAAGTCTAGTCCATGCCCTCAAGTGTTTGCACAGAGTAGAGCAAACTTGTCAATTAGCATACCCATTAGTCCATTTCAGAGTTATTTCCTAGAGAATCAAGTTGAAGAATGTTGAGAGATTTCCATGGTGGCCAGTAGGGACCCAGCTTTAGTTTCTATACATGGTTGCAAACTAGTAAAGGAGCTACACAGACACACATAAAAATATTTTATATGGTGTAGCTATAGATATAGATACATGTAGAAATCAATGTTACAGGACACTGGCCAATGAAGGTTCTGTCCTAAGAGCATGCATAATATGCCTATCCACTTCCAATCCAAGTGGAGGCTTGGCAGGTCTCTTTCCAGGCATATATATTCTGCTCCAGTATAGGGAGTTTCCACATTGGTAATTCCCTGCACTGATATAGTCACATGTAGCTTCAGATAACCTCTCAAAATGAATAAATAAACAAACAGATTAGTTGATGAATGTCTGTGGAATTTGCTGTCTATATTAGGAACATAATAATTATCAAGTATAATTAAAATAAGGAGCAATACTACTGTCACTTCTATAGTGCTTTAAAGTATGTAAAATGTTTTACATAAATCAGCTCACATGAACCACATAAGGACTCTGAGAGGTTGGTACTAAAAATATTACCCTCATTTTACAGATAAGGAACCTGAGGTTCAGGAAAGCTGAGATTTACCCAAGGTCCTACAACTAGTAAATAGCAGTAATGAGATCTGGGAGGCATCAAGGTATATTCAGAAGAGCAGGGTTCAAATTCTATCTCTCATATTTACTACCTATGTGACCTAGAACAATTTTTTAGACCTCCTTAGGTCCTGGTTTACTCATCTATAAAATAAGGGCAACCTCCTTATTTAGAGTAATTAATTAGATGATCTCTGAAGTCCCGTTCAGGTTTAGATCTAATTACTAGACTTTATGAACACATGTCTTCTTGACTACATACACCATGTTGCCTTCCGTGGAAGTAGGGATTAAAATCATTCTGAATAGAAAATACTGGAAAGAATTATATAAACTGATGCTAAGTGAAGTGAGCAGAACCAGGAGAATATTGCACACAGTAACAGCCACAGTGCACAGTGACTGACTTTGATACACTTAGCCCTTTTCAGCAATGCAAGGACCTAAAACAATTCCAAAGAACTGATGATGAAAAATGCCATCCACATCCAGAGAAAGAACTATGGAGTTGGAACACAGAGTGAAACAAACTACATTCTGTTTTGGTTTGCTTTTCTCATTCATTACAATTCTTCTATGCAACATGACTAATGTGAAAATGTGTTTAATAGGAATATATGTGTAGAGCCCATATCAAATTGCATGCTGTCTGGGGGAGGGAGGGGAGAAATTTTTTAAATTTATGAAAGTGAATGTTGAAAACTAAAAATAAATAAATTAACTAATAAAAAAAGATAATTCTGAATAGAAGAAGGTGTGTATGTGCATGTGTGTGTGTGTGTGTGTGTGTGTATGTGTGTGTGTCCTGTCCCCAATAGGAGAGGTGGTACCTGAACACCAGTAGAGCAATGAGTAGCACAAATACAACAGCTCCTGTAAGTGCAAAGACAGCGATCAGCAGGACTTCAGGGTCTATGGTAGAAGAGACAAAGAGTAATACATTACTAAAATCATTGAGATGAAGCCTTTAAAAACATTTGTTTTAAAAAATTAGTTGTCAAATGCTACGTAGAGGGGAAGCAAGAATCTACGTTTTTCTTCAACTGTTTTCCTGATTCGTCTTCTTTAGCCTCTAACTATGGTGTTCTCCTTACTTTTAGAAGAAACTGTATCATTAGACAACTTCATTGGATGTGGGAGAGGTAGCAAAGGGGAAAGGATGATGCAGCACCTCTGCACTATGTGTCTCTTCTCCCTTATCAAAAATCTTGTTGAACGTTCCTAAATCAGGGCATGCAGAGCCACATGGCATTAAAACTATTTTTCTAGCATACACACAATTTTGATGATATAAATTTGCTGTAGCAGAAAATAATAGTAATAATAACTACTATTTATATAGCTCTTACTATGTCAGGCATTGTGTTAAACACTACAATTATTATCTCATCTGATCCTCACAACAACCCTATGATTATCCTCATTTGACAGATGAGGAAACTGAGGAAAACAGAGGTTAGGTAACTCGCCAGGGGTTGCACAGCTAGTAAGTGTCTGAGGCCGAATTTGACCTCAGTTCTCCCTGACTCCAGGACCAACACTCTATCCACTGTGCCGCCTAATTGCCCCCAATAGATAGAAAACCACTATCTCTAGGCAATGCTAGAAGAGGAAGATGGAAAATTATGGAACTAATCCTTTAAAAAGTAAGTAGTGGTATTGGACAGCTTAGAAAAAATAATTTTTCTGTGTTTTCTCAAAGACATTGACTATTAGAGTGTGTTCAAAGGAAGGCAATCAGGTGAGGGAACTAGAAGACAATGTTATACAAAAAATGAAGACAGATGGGTTAGATCAACGATGAACTCAAACTGAAACATATCCCTGAAAACTGCATGTTGACTTACAAAATCACAAATTAACATTATCTAAATTGTATTTTATTTTTATTTATTTGTTAAACATTTCCCAACTGCATTTTCATCTGGTTCAGAAAGCACTCAGGAGCTTAGTTTTGTGGGCTGCTGGGCTAGATGGTAATATGGTTACAAGGATTCAGAATGGGTTGAACGACCATCCCTAAAGATTATTATTATCAGGTTCATAGAATGATTCAGCACAGTCTCTAATGAAGTGCTTCATGGATCTGTCCTTGGTCCTATGCTGCTTAATATTTTTCACAAATAATTTAATTGAAAGTACTGATGACATGCTTTATTGAAATTGCAGACAACATGCATGAAACTAGATGGGATAGCTAACACATTCGTTGTGTGAGAGAATCAGAATCCAATGATATTTCAGCAGACTAGAATGATGGGCCAAATCTAGTAAGATGAAATTTAATAGAAACAAATTGAAGTCCTGCATGTGGGTTCAACGACCATCTTCACAAGACAGGGAAAGTTTGGTAGACAGAAGGTAGTCTGGAAAAGATCTGTTGATTTTAGCTCAATATAAATCAATAAATCAACATAGCAGCCAGATAATTTAATAAAGGAAACAGGAATGCTTAACCTGAAGAGAGATCTGGAGGGAGAGTTTAAGATTCTAAAATCACATGTAAAAAGGTATGTCTTATTTCCAAATAGCAGCATAATCCCAATCCAAAGTTAGGTAGCAGATGTCAGCATTTTATTCACAGGCAATATTTGTCTGAGAATATTCTCCTAGACTTAATTCATTGACCTTCTAAAGTGTTTTGTAGGCAGGCCATTCATTAATTAGTGTTTAATCCTATAAGAATCATGCTAAAATTAATCTCAATTTCTTCTATACCTTAATAATAAGCCGGGTTCCATCAGCCCATATCTAATCAGGTTGGAAACTCCTATTGCCAGTATAAGTAATTCCTTAGTATCCCTTCCCCCTAATTTCATGGGTTTTTAGATGAAGTTTTTGACCAGATAATGAGAGACTAAAAAAGGCTATCTGGGACTGGTTCAATGTCATTCCCAAGTAGATTTTCAGACAAAGCACTAGTTAAGGTGTTTGAAAGTGAAATGGGAGGAAGTTATTTTGTCTCTAGCCATATGGTTTCCACCTACATAGCATATTGGCAAATCAAATATTTAAGATAATATGTTTAAGATTAAAAGTCTAGAAATACAGGCTATGTTAAACAATGGGTTCTACTCCTTGCTATCAGAAACTACTTTAATAGGTGAAAATGCATTAAAGGTGCTTTACTTACCTTTTCCAAGTTCACCATAGGGAAGTTTATGATTCTTCCAGTTGAGATCAGGACTATCCTCATGCCAAATGGTCTTATTTATATGGGTGTCGTAGCTCAAGAGAATTTTGTACTGTGGCAGTAAAGGAAAAGAAAGCCGATAAAAAGAAATGTGAATTTTGTTGGACCTTTATGAAACTTATATGAATTAATGCAGTGAAACCAGGAGATCCAGGGGAATGATTTACATGATTACCACAATCGTAAATTTAAGAGAACTACCTGGGAAGATTTTGGAGTTCTGATTAATGCAGTGACCAACAGCAACTCTGGAACACTGATAAAATTGAAGTATGTATCTAGGAGTGTGCTGATAGTGTTTAATAACTGGCTCTCAAAAAAATGTACACAGAACATACTTTTAAATTTAAACTGCATTTTCTCCATTACTTTCTTAAGTCTAGACAATGAAAATGACTCTAAATCAACCCTGATTTATAGTATTTGCAGATTTCTAAGATCTGAATACTCACACTGAAAATTAAACAATTGGCTCTCTGACTAATATGAGAAGGGTGCAGCACACCTCTGTTCCCCACCTCTTATCAGAGAGTTAATGAACTGAACATGCTGAGGAGACAGGGACAAAGCAGAGATTTGTTTCTTTAATTATAATTATTGGTTACAGTTTGGGAGGTTGGGGTGGGAGGAAGTTCATAGGTATTGAGAGTGATGAAAAAACAGAAAGAACATTAATTAAACACTAAAAACAGCAGAGAAGGAAGTTTAGCATCTTTGTAACTACTGTTACATTTCAGGTACACTTTACCTTTTTAATGCATGTAACAAGGTTATAATTTCACATACAATACTCTTTCCTATTCTTTGTTTATTGAAATATTCATGCTTGTTGAGTTCATAATTTAAGACAATTAAAAAAATAAACCTTTCATCTCCCTTCAACTATACTAGAACCTCCTTTTGGCACTTTGCCATATAGTAAGGCACTTGATAGGGAGCCTCTCCATTCTGTAGCTTATCTAAGGCAATTACATTACTATAGAACCTACAACTATACAACCTTATATATACAACCTTAGCTCAGGCACAGTCCTGTATGGACCAAGAAGCTTTCCTCTGTGATAAGAACCTCAGACTGCACTGATATCCCAAGCCCGATACCTCATACATGCATTTATGTTGATCCATCCATGCCCACATGGGAAGGAAGAAAGGAAAGAAGGAAGGAAGGAGGAAGGCAGGGAGGGAGGGAAGAAGGAAGGAAGGAAGGGGAGAAGGAAGAAAAAAGATAAAGAGGAAGGGAGAGGAGAAACAGAGGGAGAGGAAGGGAAGAAGACAGTTCTTGCTTTTATCAAGTTCACAGACTGTAATAAAAAAAATAACATAAAGTAACAATGAGATGACATAGTGTCTTTCATTGCTTATTGGGAACTCCTGTTTGAAGAAGTCCCTTGTACCAATGCAAGTGAACACCTCTGAGAGCTCTAGGCAGCATTCTAAAACAACAAATTTAACAGAAGGTGCCCCCCTGTTTTGGTAGAAGAGCCTTCTTCAAATAAGAGTTCTCAATAAGCAATGAAACCACAGATATAATCCCTCTAACAAGTAACAAAATAACTGCCAGTTCAGTGGTACTGAAATTTATAGAAGGGCAAGATTAATAGAATGTATCCTTTCGCATCCTTTGCCCTCTGGCATAATTTAATATACTGGGAAGGAGAAGGTGATTCAGCGAGGAAAATCCCTCTACCAAAGAAAGCTGGTACTATTATTTTATCCATTTTACAGATAAGGAAGGTGAAACTAAAAGATGTTAAATAGCTTGTCCCTGGTCTCCCAGTTAGCAAGTGTCTGACATTCAAATCTAGTTCTCGATGACTGAGTAAAGCACTCTATCCACTAGGCCACATCCCCATGACATTTTTGCTTTCCTAATTACCCTCCTCATCCAGCTTTTAGAGGCCAACATACCTCGTTAGTATCTGCTGAAGTATACAGAATAGTCACATTACTGTCAATATCGCCCCATTCATCCAGAGTTACAGGACCTAAAACTCCTGCAGAGGAAAAATTAGTAAGGATTAGTAGTGGTCAGTATTCAGATTCAACCCTAGAGATGTTAGGACACTGACACAGAGTGGAAGTGACATCCAAAATCTCCAAACTTCAAAGTGGCAGCCAAAACTTCAAAACCACAGTTCCTTCCACTGCATTATTCTGCTTGTATGTGGCAAGAGAGTTTCTAGAGAAAGTCTCATGGGAGAGATATGGGGAGAATGGCTTCTTGTTTCAAAGTCTGGGCTTTAAATTACACCTTTAGTGCTCCACAAAATCATTTCTTTTATGGAAAAGAAATTATCTCAAGCTTGTAATATGTTGCACCATAATGTGAAGGCAAATAAATGGCACCACCAAATTTCTTACACTTTCAGGCTATAGTTGATGCTATAATGCAATGAAACTGAATGAATAAACGAATGACTGAAGTACCTTTTGTTTTTAAGAGCAAATTAAGGATGTACTGAATTGGTTGTCCCAGCAAATCTCTGAAGAACACATGAAAAAGTAAGTTTTCTTATTTATTTACTGGAGGTTTCCTGATGATTAACAATGGCTCTTTCCTATGACTGTATATTGGGTTAAAGACTTAAGTCAAGTTGATTATATTTGCCACTTGCAGCAGGATAACCTGCAGAATTAAGCAATGAATTCTACCAGCTGAAGTTTGTGCGATTTATATTGATAGACTGAAATATCAGGATCACAGTGTTTTTCAGCTTATTTTAGCCATCAATGAATGGAACAGCCTTAGGCAGACACAGCCATGAATGACTTCTTAAATAATTGTTAGAGTGGATGAAGAAACACCCAAACACATTTTTCTTTCTCTCCTCAATCCACTGCTTTAGCATCCATACCCCATATGTCCCAGAATACTTGAAGAAAAAGCTTGTGATCATTCTTTACCAGTCATTACACTCTTTCAGCCCCATCGCATACATTGTGTGGAACTATGCTGCCATCTAAAGGTTAGAAAAGAGATTTCAGTGGCTCATGGCTAATAGTCATTTCTGAGAATGCTGAGGAGCCTCATCTTAGTAGGGGTTGTTTCCTCTCCTAGAGAGTATTATAGTATCAAAAATTTAGAGTTAGAAGGAAATTTTAAGGACATCTGGAATACTTCTCACATTTCACAAGTGAGGAACTAAGAAGGTCATACAACTAGAATTATAGTAGAAATGGAATTTGAACTCAGATCTCCTGACTGTGAATTGCTCTTTCAAATGATCAAATAAGAGAATATTTGTCAAAGGGCTTAGCTTGGTACTTGACACATAATAGGTTATTGGAATAGAAATGTTTATTACTTTCCCTTTTCAATGTGCCAGCTTGGAGATTCATTAAGAATTCAGTGCAGGGGAAATCAGTGAAAGAATGATGTACTATGGTGTCATAAATTTAGAGCTGGGAAGGAACTTAGAGATTTTCAGGTTTTAACTTGTGTTATAGATGAGGAACAGAGGCCCAGAGACATCAAACTACTTGTCCATAGTCAAATAGGATGGAAGTGGCAGAGTCAGGAGCTTTAAGGTCTTCAACTTCAAAACTGATTCCTTCCAGTGCACCATTCTGCTTTCATGTGGCAAAAGAGTTTCTAGAGAAAATCTCATGGAAGAGGCATGGGGAGCATGGAGAATAGCTTTTTGTTTCAGTCTAGGTTTTTAATTTGCACCTTTGGTAGTCCGCAAAATTATTTCTTTTATGAAAAAGAAATTATTCCAATCATATACTGTCTTACACTCAAAAAATGTACAGGATGAATGGAGTACGTAGTACTTCATGTAACATAATTTCAGGCAACTTCATCTGTTGTAATATCCATAGCAAGAAGTTAAGAGATCAGAAAGAATGAGGGTTCTGGGCTGAAGGAGACAAAGGTGGGATGGCAGAACAGCAATAGTTAATGTATTAGAGGGGCTATGAGGGAGGTAAAGGCAGATCTGCAACATCTCTATAGAAAAGGCAACAAATATACTTAGTAAATGTCACTGCTCTGGAATATAGGTTCTCAAAATGGATAATACTGCTTCCTGGAGGATGCTGGAACAATCCAGGGGGATGGGGTGTACTAGTAGCCTCTGGGGTAATTGGGGGGGGAGTGTTGAAAAATAAAGGGGTGGTAGAAGTGTATGGAAAGAAGAGAAGAAAATTGTGAAAACTGTTCATATATGGTTCATCTATTGGGTAACAAAAAGTCCTAGTGATTACATTATTTTTCAAATAAGCATACAAAATGCAAGTTATAACCAATCTGTTGGTTAAGTCCGCCAACAGATCTTAACAAGTAAGTGTTGGTAGGCAAGTGAGTCGCACATTGTCATGAAGTTCAGCATATATTGGCAAGAATGTGTGCATGTAATGACTTGTTTATAATACAATACTATATGGTTACATGACACAACATTGTGTCATCAAAATTCCAATGGAGATCCCACAAATATACAATAAATTGTTAAATTTAAGATGCATCATTTATTTAAAAATTTTTATATTTTTTGAAATGATGCAAATTTCAAAAAAAAGTTAGAGTAGGTTTCCAGGGAGGTGCTGAGTAATTTTTTTAAAAAAGGGGAGGTAGGTCAAATAAGTTTGGAAACCTCTGGTATAGAAGATCAGCCTCTACCAATGGACTTCTCTGATGGGTGGATGTGACTCCAGGTGTCTGAAAATTCTGATAAGCCCTTCCAAGGTGGAAAGGTTTCAAGTACAAGCCCCTGTAAAGGAGTAGTGTGTGTGCATGTGTGTGTGTGTGTGTGTGTGTGTGTGTGTTCTTGTAAGTATGTGTGTTGTCTGAAATTCAGCCTGGTTAAGTTCAGGAAGACCATATTTCCAAGGTTTGAACTTGGGTGATAGATTTTTGTCCAAAATAACTAACAAGACAACCAAAAGTGCTGATAGATTGTACAGTTATCCCTTCCACATCATGACTTTCCCCATTACGGTTTTGATATATCAACTGTTGGCACAAATTAAATGGGAATCTCTGGGGAATTTTGCAGAAGCTACAGATGATGCAGAAAAAAGTTTAGAAATTCAGAAATGTAAAAAAAATATGAATAGTATTATATAATATCAACATATTTTAGCTTTTAATATGATAATAATTCAGACTTCTTCTCTGGTATGAAGGGAGGATCAAAAAATTTTATGCAGATTTTCCAGATGGGTGGGAAAAGGGGATGTCACACCACTAATAAGTGTGATATGAAAGGAATAACTGTAATCTGCACCCACACAGATGTAATTCACAGATCTCTGAGGCCTTGAAATATACACAGGAAGCTAAGTTCATATTTTCTAGCTAACTAATTAGAACTGGTGAGGGTAGAAAGGGGGGAGTTTTAGCAACACTTAGTCTCAATAAATTAGACAATTCTAGAATTCCTGGGGTGGGGATATCTCCTTTGTTTTTTCAACATCCTCCTTTTTAGCCTTCCCTCGGCCAACCTAAATCCTACCTAGTCCTCTTTGAAAGTTGAATTATGGATCTCCACATAACAGATATGCAATGTTTTGAGTAACCATCCCATCAAATCCTTCCATTGTTGCCATAGGTCAATTCAGATGCCAAAACTTTTTTTCAACTTTCTTTATATTTCACACACATAAATTTTATACATAAGTACCTTGGAAAGTGAGGTTTCGGAAAGCATGAGAAAAAGAGTTAGATGTGTGGTCTTGAAGTGCTTGCTTTATCATGTGTCCAAACAGCATGATTCCATTCATGTGGGCAAGAACAAAATCATCTTTCACCTAAAAGGAAGGGATTGTGGGGAGAACCCCACAGAAAATCTGAGTCTAGACAAATATTCTAGTTTTAAGCTCATATAACAAGACAGTTATATAGTCCAGTTCAGCCAGAGAACTCTAAGACTAATGTTGGGGAGGGGGGTGAGGATGAAAATGGCTCACATTTACGTGTATTTCTTTTGATCCTCACAAATAGCACTATGAAGTAGATGCTACAAATAATATTCTCCCTATTTTATGAACAAGGAAACTAGAGCTTAGGAAGCTTAAATGCCCACAGTTACCCAGCTTATAAGGGTCAGATTTAAAACCAGAAATCTCCTGACTTTCCAAAGATTGTTCTTTCAACCCTAAGATAGGGCAATAGCAGAGTTGTACAGAAGGGTCTCAGACTATAGCATGAGTGGTAATAGCTCTTGGTCAAATTACATAAAACCACTTCTTTGTGTGCTTCACCTCCAACTGGACCCCTGACCCTCCACGTTCCCAGGGTCCTCAGAGTGCCTACTAGATATCCAAGGTCCCCTGCATCAGTCTTCACCTATTCGAATTTAACCTTCGCAAGACTCTAGGCTAAAAAGGTTTGAATAAACATTTTCACATTAAGATAGTGATTGATTATTGTACTACCCCAATAGTATTTTAATTTTAACAAAGGACAATATCTTAATCCAAAAATGAATCTCTGATGGTGATAGGCTTGTCTAAGAGACACTTAACAGGGTGGGGAAGGGAGGAGGAATGAGGAGAAGCTTCTCATGGTTCATCAAATGTTATTACATATCAAGGCCCACCAGAGAGACAAAACTAGGTGACTCCTAAGAACTCCCTGTGTTCATCCTTCTACTTCACTGTGACAGATGCTTCTCTCAACATGAAGCTTTCATGACAATAGAGTAAGTAGCTCAAGCCTAATCCTTAGCACAATGTTGTGTGACTTTAATGACGGTGAAAGTCTGTGAGAAGAGCAGACATTATTTTCAGGTCTAGAGCATGGGAACCCATTGCCCAGAGCAAAGAAAATTGTACCAAATGTGGGTTACCAATGAGGTATTCAGTAAGTCAGGTAAGCTGGAACTCTCAGGCAGCAATGTCAACACGAGGACGTTTTTCATGTAAGGAGCTGATGTGGTATTCTCAAAGTACTGGTTACTGAAATAAAAAGCATAGGTTTCTTTTTGAAAATAGACATCTGAAAACAAAGATGCAACTTTCTTATGACATAAAAGAGATTTAAATTAGCCTCAAAAATAGTTTCCTTGTATATTTTACCTCAAAAAAATTGCATTTGGGTCACAAAATTTTCTATGACTCCACTGTTCTTAATATCTTCTCCCCCTGCCTCCCAATAGCCTGTGAGCTCATTAAGAGTAAAGACTGTCTTGTTTTTCTTTGTATCTGCAGTGTTCAACACAGAAAAGAGGCTGAAGAAATGCATTTTGACTGACTGACACATGTTCACTTTTTCTTACTCCTTTCTTGGTCAGTTGGCTGTGGAGATGGGAAGCTTCTGCTAGCTAATAAGCCAAAAGGAATATAAAGGAGAATCAGAAAATGCTGAATTTCTGCTGCTTCATTTTCTTTAGACTCTTGGTATGTAAACTAGTACTTGCAAGGCTAAATTACACTGGTCTATTTAGCAATATTCTTTTTAAGAACTCACAACTTTTATAGATATTGGTATCTGTGGGTGGAAATCAAGATCAGCCATTCAAGCCTATTTAACAGATGAGGAAGGGGAAGCAAAAACAAGTCAATGGACTTTTCTGATACACCTGCAAATATGCAGGGGATCCAAATTTTCTAATTAGTAATAGCATTTATAGAATGCTTAAAGATTTGCAAATTACTTTACAAATATTATTTCATTTTGTCCTTAAAACAGCCCTGGAAAGTAGGTGCTACTATTTCATTCCCATTTTATGGATGGGAAAACTGAGGCAAATTGAGGGTAAGTGACTTGCCCAGGGTCACAAAGCTACTAAGTATCTGAAGCTACATTTGATCTCAGGTTTTCCTGACTCCAGGCCCCTTACTCTATCCACTATGCCACCTAGCTGACTCTTAATTTCTATGCTGCTTGAATACTAAAGCACTCTTTTTGAGTCTGACAAAAGTTCAACATTTCTTCCTATATTTTCTTGTAAAGTCCAACTGATTAGGAATAGGGTTCAACCTAAAGGACCCCAAAGGAGATTGAAAATTAAATAAACTTGAATACTAAAGCACCCTTAGAGGCTGTCAACAAGGCTTCCCAGATAGAGGATGACTATACTGAGGAGTTCCCACAGGAAGGATTTCAGGAGATGAAGGAATATAAGAATTAGAGATCTAAATGTGACCTACTTCAGGATTGTTATAAACAAACTGATTGGAGGTAGCGGAGTACAGTAGAAAGAACATTGGCCTGGAATCAGAAGACCTGAGTTCAAATCTATCTATTGCATACTACCCATGTGATGTTGAGTACTTCTCTGGGCCATAGATTCTTCATCTGTAAAATGAGAAGTTTGGACCAGATGGTTTCTATCCTTTGATCTATAATCCAATGAAAGGAAAATCAAAGTGTTCCTTTGGCTCAATACACTAAGACTATTGAAGCATTCCAACCCTTGTGGCTGGCCTGATTTTTCCTGAGCATTTAACATTCAGCTTAAACAGAAGAGGATGCTTTTCCCCCTACAGTAAAAACATGACCACTTAAATATATTCAGTGTGGATGATAAGGCTAGGAAAATGTGGCACATAGTAATAGTCTTTGGTTTGAACTTTTAAAATTTGAACTTAGATAAGCAATAATTAATCATCCCCTCAGACAAGGAAATAACCATGTGACTCAAACTAAAACAAATGGCCGAAGAACCACCACTTACTGAGTTCCCCATTGGCTCTTCTCTAAGACCATCTACTCTAAATTAATTTATAGTAGTTATAAGGAAGGAGAGAGGTAAAAAAGGGGGAAATTCCTTATCCAGAATTCTCCTTCCCTGGTCTTGGTAAGGAGAGAATTTCTTAAAAACCTCTACATATTTTATGGTTCATATTTCCCTAAGGGCAAAGATCAATTGCACAAGCCAGGTCTTTTTATCTAGAACTCACCTCTTATCAAAACAGGCCTAAGGAAAGTAAACTGGGAGCAAAGGCTATTTGTTCATAATGGAAAGGCTGATTACACTCTTCAGTGTATAGAGACAGTAATCAGTTGATTCATCATTCCTGCTAGACTTGGCTAGGCAGGCGAGTGAGAGTATAGGGTAATGGAGCTTTCAAATTCCTATTTTATTTCATCTTATAATGAATTCTAGTCTGTTCACTGCTAGCAGTAATAGAATCAAATGGAGAATTTCCAGCTGCCCCTGGACATCACCTCCAATCCAACATGTGCAGAATTAAACTCATTATCTTCCCCCCACCCCACCTGCCAAATTTGTTTTTTTTTTCCTCCTACCTTTCCTATTTTCTGCTCATGTTTCTACCATCCTCCAACTCATTTCAACTTTAAACCTTGAAATCATCTGTGATTCTTCCTCATCTCTTTCCACAGCTACTCTACCTCTAAAAAGTCTTTCATATTCCTTTCTTTCCTCCCTCATGGCCTGAATCATTTCTGCCTAAGCTGTTGCATTAACCCCCAGACCAATCTCCTTTAAATCCATCCTACAAATAATTACCTGATAAATCTTCTGAGTGCACAGTTCTCATGACATTATTGCCTCATTCAAAATTTCCCATGGATCCCCATCATCACCATCCTGTCATCTACTGAATAAAGTCCATTTTGCTTAGTCTGGCATTCAGGATCCTTGATAATTTGGTTGCATCATGTCTTTAGAGTTTCATCTTTTGTTATTCTTATTCACTCACTCTGTACTATGGCCAAATTGAACTACTCATCATTCTCCCATCTTTACCATTCTCTCCTATATCCATGCCTTTGCTCATGCCATTCCTAATGCCTGAAATGCCCTTCCATTGAGTTCTTCCTGTTGAAATACCACCCATCTTTATCACTCAGCTCACCTAGTATAGCCCCCTTCTCTGATTCCTCCAGTTAGGAGTCATCTCTCCATCTTTTGAACTTTCACAAAGCTTTGTTTTATTAGTAGTAAGAGCACTTAAAACATTATAACAGCTCCATTAGTACTACTGACAGTTTACAAAGCACTTTCAATATATTGTCTCATTTTGAACCCCCCCTCATTCATTATAGTCCATTTTTTGTAAACTTTAGCTACATATGGATTATAATCTCCTTGAGGTTAGAAACCATGTCATATATTATCTCCCTCAGTCTTAATATATTGCCTTGTGAATTTTAGCCATTCAATAAATGTTTATTGAAAATCACTCTCTGGCTCTTAGTATTGTCATTTACGAAATAAGGAAATTAAGCTAAATCATTTCCAACATTTGTCCTAATCCAAAAAGTCTGTGATTTTTAATTTAATGGAATTTAAAGGAGAAATGAAGCTGTATTCAAAAGCTATATATCTTCAGTACATCATCTACAGACGCCATGGAAAATGTGGCAGGAAATAACGTTTCACAGGGAAACGTATTTATAAGATCATAGCATGAGAGTCACAAAGGACCTCAGAAGCTCTTTAGTCCAGCCCTCTAATTCTATACAAGAGAAAAGTGAGGCCCAGGGAGAGGCTTCCTTAAGATAATTAGCGAGCTTCAGGCAATAGTGGGATTTGAACCTCAGACTTCTGAGCCTAGACTCAGTGCTGTACTCACTATGTCATTGTCCTTTATCACAGTCTCAAGAGAAGGAGGGTGCTTGGAGTGATACTCACTTGAAAATATCCACCAGAATGATGACGATGTCTTCGTCTGATTTGTGATTACCCTTGAGGGCATTAACAGACTCTGGTGTGCCACACATGATAATCACTGTGAGGGCAAGGAAAAGAGACAAGGCCAGACATAAAGAGAAACATAGAAACTCAGAGGATGAGAACTCAGAGGTCATCTAGTCTAATTCACATCCAAACAGACAGTGTCTCTACAATAACACAAGCAATGGTGGTCCAGCCTGTACCTGAAAACCTCCAGAGTGGGGAAACTCAGCACCTCCTAAGGCAGTTATTTTCATGTATATGTGTACACACACACACACACACACACACACACACACAACATATATATACATATATATATATATATATACGCACATGTATATATGTGAATATGGGTATAATCAATAAACATTTACTAAGCTCCTACTATGTGCCAAGCATTTGCTCTAACTGCTAGGTCTACCAAAAGAGGCAAAAGACAGTCCCTAACCTCAAGGAGTTTAAAATTTAATGGGGGGTGGACAATGTTCCAATAAATATATACAAGGCAAATGTAATTTATACAGGATTTGTATATATAATAATATTAATTTATATAAATAAATTTATAGAGGATAAACATAAAGAAATTAATAGAGGAAAGTCACTGGAATTAAAAGGAGTTGTAGAAGGCTTTCTGTGAAAGTGGGATTGTAATTGGGACTAGAGAAGCCAGGGAAGTTAATAGTTGGAGCAGAGAAAGAGTGTTCCAGGCATAGGAGACATAGAACATACCTAGAGTTAAGAAATGGGGGTATCTTGTTTGTGGAATAGCGGTGAGACCAGCATAGCTGAATCAAAGACTGTGTATTAGAGAGTAAGGTGTAAGAAGATTGGAAAAATAAAAAGGGAAGAACTTTGAATGCCAAACAGAGTATCTGCTCCTAGAAAAAATAGGATGACACTGGAATTTAGCAAGTAGGGATCTATGTTTTAGGAAAATTACTTTAGTGACTGAATGGAGAATGAATTAGAGTGGGAGCGACCTGGGACAGGCAGACCCACCAGCAGGCTATGGCAGTCTTCTAGGTACGAGGTGAGGAGGGCCTGCACTAGACTGGTGGCAGGGTCAGAGGAGAGAAAAGGGTGTATTCAAGAGATGCTGCAAAGGTGAAATCAGCAGATCTTGGCAACAAATTGGATATAAGGGTGAGAGATAGTGAGAAATTCAGTATGACTTCAAGGTTGAGAGCCTGGGGTATTGGAAAGGTGGTGTTGCCCTCTACAGTAACAGAGAAGGTGGGAGGTTTTGAGGGGAAGATAATAAGTTCTGTTTTAGACATTCTGTGTTTAAATTGTCTACTGGACATCAAGTTCAAGATATCTGAAAAGTCGTAGGAAATATGAGATTTGAGGTCAAGAGAGAGAGTAGAGCAGAAAATGTAGTTTTGGGAATAATCAGCCCCGGAGAGGGTAATTAAATCCATGGGAGCTGATGCCGTTACCTAGCGAAGTAACACAGAGGGGAAAGGCAAGTCAGGAGCAGGTCCTGCCTTAGCAAGCCAGAGGCCTTGGGGGCAACTATCAATAGTAATGGTTTCCAGAGTTCTTAGGTCACAGACAGTAAAAGGGTTGGACAACCAGTCAGAAGGAGACTAGAGAGATCTTTCTGCTGGCACAGGGTGCATTGCCCATACCAGCATCTGGGTCATAGACCTGAGTCTCAGTCTCAGGGTGAGGAAGATCACTAACTCACAAAAACTTGCTACCCCAGGGCCATGGGGACCCTGACCACAATTCTAGGACAGAAAAAAGTGCATGAGGTTCCTCACAGACCAGAACACAGGCCAAGAGAGTAGTAATTACACCTCTTCTTAGATCATACCACCTTGGAAGAACTGAAAACTTACAGACCCCCAGAACTATCTCTGAAAACTGCTTCCCAAAAAACCCTGAAACTTGAAGGCACTCCTTCTCCACTCCAGGAGCAGAGCTCAAATTTAAAATAAAGTTAAAAGTCAAGAAATAGGCTGGAAAATGAGCCCCCCAAAAAAGAAAGAGAAAAAAGAACCTGACTATAGAAAGGTCCTGTGGTGGAAGGAAAGGTCAAAAACACAAACTCAGAAGAAGGCAACAAAGTCAAAACTGCTACAACCAAAGTCTCAAAGAAAAATGTGAATTGGTCTTGAGCCTAAAAAATAATTCCTAGAACAGCTCAAAAAAGGATTTTAAAAATCAGATAAGATAGGTGGAAGAAAAATTGGGAAAAGAAATGAGAGTGATGAAAGAAAATCATGGGGGGAAAAAGAGTCAATTGTTTGGTAAAGGATGGACAAAAAAAACCCCTGAAAAAACATGACACCTTAAAAAACAAAATAGGGACCAGTGAAGCCAAGATGGCAGAGGAAAGGCAGGGATTTGCCTGAGCTATCCCCAAAACCCCTCCAAATACCTTTAAAAAAATGACTCAACAAATTCTAGAGCAGCAGAACCCACAAAAAGATGTAACCAAACAAATTTCCAGGCCAAGACAACCTGGAAGATTGACAGGAAAGGTCTGTTGAACAAGGCTGAGAGAGGAGTGCAGTTCAGCACAGGCCTCTCTAGTGCAGATCTGGCCCCAGCAAAGTCAGAACAGGCCTCGGGGCAACTGAACCAGTCACAACAGTGGCAGTTTCCAGACCCTTCAGCCCACAGATGCCAAAGACAACTTAGAAGATCAGCAGGAAAGGTCCATCGCACCTAGGTAAGAGTAGAGCACAGTGCAGGGCAGATTATGCCAGTACAGCCTCAGCCCCAGTAAGCCAGGAAAAGGCCTTGGAAGTGACTGAATGAGCAGTTGCAGCATTAGCAGCAGTGGTAGCAGCAGCAGTGGCTGCCTCCAGAACTTTCAGTCCACAGAAGGTAAGGGGCTTGAAAAACTAATCAGAAGAAGATTTCAGGGGTCTTTTTGCTAGCACTGAGGCAGGACTCTGTTGCTTTGCCCATATTCAGATCCAGGTCCTGGGTGGCAGCCTTGGGGTGAGGAGGAGAATTAGTATACCAGAGCTTGCTACTACAGCAGAGTTGGGACCTTCCTCACAGTTCCAGGGTAGAAAAGAGTGCTTGTGGTCTCTCACAAATCAGAGCACAGGTGAGGAGAGGAAGAAACACCTCTTCTTAGATCATAACACCTTGGAAGGATTGAAAACTTACAGGTCTCTAAAAAGTATCTTTGAAAATAGCTGCACAAACCCCCTGAAACTTAGAAAAGTGTGACTCCCACCCTGGAAGCAGAGCCCTACTTTAACAAAGACTTACAAGTCAACTAATAAGTGGGAAAATGTGCAAACAATGGAAAAAAACTCTGACTATTGAAAGTTACTATGATGACAAGAAAGATCAAAACACACACTCAGAAGAAGACAATATACTCAAAACTCCTACATCCAAAGCCTCCAAGAAAAATATGAATTAGTTTTAGGCCATGGAAGAGCTCAAAAAGGATTTTGAAAATCAAGTAAGAAAGGTAGAAGAAAAATTGGGAAGAGAAATGAGAGCAATGCAAGAAAATCATGAGAAACAAGCCAACAGCTTGGTAAGGGAGATAAAAAAATAGTGAAGAAAATAGCACAGCCAAATGGCAAAAGATCCAAAAAGCCAATGAGGAGGAAAATGCCTTAGAAAACAGAATTGGTCAAATGGAAAAAGAGGTACAAAAGCTTGCTGAAGAAAATAATTTCCTTGAAAATTACAGTGGAGCAAATGGAAGCGAATGACTTTATGAGAAATAAAAAAACAATAAAAACAAAACCAAAAGAATGAAAAAAAATATAAGATAATGTGAAATATCTCATTGGAAAAATAACTCACCTGGAAAATGTATACAGGAGAGAGAATTTTTTATTGGACTATCTGAAAGTCATTATCAAAAAAAGAGCCTAGACATCATCTTTCAAGAAACTATTGAAGAAAACTGCCCTGATATTCTAGAAACAAAGAGTAAAATAGAAATTGAAATAATCCACTTGTCACCTCCTGAAAGAGATCCCAAAATAAAAACTAGCAGGAATATTATAGTCAAATTCCAGATTTCCCAGGTCAAGGAGAAATTGAAAGCTGCCAGAAAGAAACAATTCAAGTATAGTGGAGCCACAGTCAGGATAACATAAGATTTAGCATCTTCTACATTAAAGTATCAGAGGGCTTGCAATATGTATTCTGGAGGGTAAAGGAGCAGGGATTACAATTCAGAATCACTTACCCAGCAATAATCCTTTGGAGGAGAAAATAGATATTCAGTGAGACAGAGAACTTTCAAGAATTCTTGATGAAAAAGACCAGAGCTGAACAGAAAATTTGATTTTCAAATACAAGACTCAAGAGAAGCATTAAAAAGGTAAATAGAAAAGGGGAATCATAAGGGACTTAATAATTTTAAACTGTTTACATTTCTACATGGGAAGATGATATTTGTAATTCATAAGACCTTTCTCATTATTGAGGCAGTTAGAAGGATCATATATGGACAGAGGGCATAAGAGTGAATTGAATATGAAGGGAAGATATCTAAAAAATAAAATTAACTGGTGAGAGAGAGGAATGTACTGGGAGAAAGGGAGAGGTAGAATGGGGTAAATTATCTCACATAAAACTGGCAAGAAAAAAGCTTTTGCAGTGGAGGGGAAGAGGGAGAAGGTGAGGGAGAGTGAGAGTGAGTGAACCTTTCTCTCATCACAATTGACTCAAAGAAGGAGTAACATACACATTCAATGGGGTACAGAACTCTATTTAACTTACCCTACAGGAAAGTGGGAAGGGAAGAGGATAAGAGAAGGGCCATTGCGGGGGAAGGGGGGGTTGATAGAAGGGAGAGCAGATTGGGGAGGGATAGTTAGAAGCAAAACACTTCTGAGGAGGGACAGGGTAAAAGGAGAGAAAGAACAGAAAAAATGGGGGAAGGGACATAGGATGGAGGGAAATACAGTTAGCAATAGTAACTGTGAAAAAAATTTGAAGCAAGTTTCTCTGATAAAAGTCTCATTTCTCAAATATATACAAAACTGAGTCAAATTTAGAAGAATAAGAGTCATTCTCCAGTTGATAAATGGTTAAAGAATATGAACAGGTAGTTTTCAGATGAAGTAGACAAAGATATCTATAGTCATATAAAAGTGCTCTAAATCGCTATTTATTAGAGAAATGAAAATTAAAATAGCTCTGAGGTACCACTTCATACCTATCAGATTGACTAACATAACAAAAAAGTAAAATGACAAATGTTGAAGGGGATGAGGATAAATTGATCACTAATGCACTGTTGGTAGAGTTGTGAACTGATCCAACCATTCTGGAAAGTAATTTGGAACTGTGTCCAAAAGGCTAGAAAACTGTGTATACCCTTTGACCCAGAAATACCACTAGTAGCTCTATATTCCAAAAAAAAATTTTTTTTAAAAAGGGAAAGGATCTATGTGTACAAAAATATTTATAGCAGCTCTTTTTGTAGTGGCAAGCAAGCAGACATTGAGGGGATGGTCATCAGATGGGGAATGGCTGAACAAATTGTGGGCATATGGCTATGATGGAATACTGTCCTGCTCTAAGAAATGATGAACAGGATGCTCGCAGAAATACCCTGGAAAGCCTTACATGAACTGATGCAAAGTGAAATGAGTAAAACCATAATATTGTACACAACAACAGCAACTATGAATGACTTAGTTATTCTCAGCAATTCGATGTTCTGAGATAGTTCTGAAGGACTTGTGATGACAAATGCTATCCACCTCCAGAGAAAGAACTGATGGAATGTGAATACAGATCAAAGCCTACTTTTTTAAAAACATTATTTTTCTTGGCTTTGTTAGGGATTTTTTTGGTTTGTGTTTTCTTCCATAACATGACATATGTGGAAAAATGTTTTGCATGGCTGCAACATTTATCACCCATATAAAATTGCTTACCTTCTCAAGGAGTGGGGAGTAAAGGTAGGAAGAGAATTTGAAACTCAAAATTTAATAAACAATTTTAAATTTTGTTTTTACACATAATTAAAAAATAAAATATTAAATTTTTTTAAGTGTCAGAGACTGTAGAGAGATCAATGAGAATGAGAATTGAGAAAACCTATTCGAATAGACAACTAAAAGATCATTAGTCACTTTAGAGAGTAGTTTTGGTAGAATGATGATGTTGGAAGCCATATTGTAAAGGGTTAAGAAGAGAGTGAAAGGAGAGAAAGTGTAGGTCGGCATTAAAGAAAGCCTTTTCAAGGAGTTTAGTTACAAAGGACAAAAGAGACAAAAGATGATAGTTAGCAGCTATGAAAGGATCAAATGAGACTTCACTTTTATCTCTAACTTTAAATCTATCTTACTCAGCTTGATCCATTGCCCTAGCCTGCCAAAATCTTCTTGGATCCTGTCTCTGTCAGGCAGTGTGTTAGCTACCCCTCCCATCTTCATATCAATTGATAAATTGACAATACTTTCTATGGCTTCATCCAAATTAATTATTAGTGTTTAACACCACAGGTTCAAGAAGGACACATCTCTGGGGCATTCTACTGGACACCTCTTTCCAAGTCAATATTGTGCCACCTCTAGTCCCTATGTATTTGTTTAAGCTGCGCCCCCTCCTCCTCATCATCTCTAAGAATCCTTTGTCTTATTTCAAGGTTCAACTCAGATGCCACTTTCTCCATGATTCTAATACTAATTGCCTCCTTTTAGCTTTTTTCTTCCTCCTCAAATAACTTAGCATTAAACAATCTGTGTAGATATTATACCCATGCAATAGAATTTAAACTCTTTGAAGACAAAAGCTCTTCTATTTTTGTCTTAGGACAACTAGGCAGCATAATGGATAGGGTACCAGGCCTGAAATCAGGAAGACCTGAATTCAAATCCATCCTCAGATCTTTATTAACTGTTTGGCCCTAGGCAAGTCACTTAACTCTGTTTATCTCAGTTTCCTCCTCTGTAAAATGAGCTGGAGAAGAAAATGACAAACCACTACAGTATCTCTACCAAGAAAACTCCAAATGGAGTCTTGAAGGGTTGGATGCGACTGAGCAACAACATTTTTGTCTTGGTATTCTCAGCATCTATTACATAATAAGCACTGAATAAATGTTTGTTGAATTGGACCATAATGACTTTAAATGCACCAAATGTGCGATTATCTAGTCCCCTCTGGATCCTGTTAACCAGGGTAACAAAAACTTATCAAAGGACTTTATCAAAATCTAAGTATATCATATCTACAGCATTTACCTCATATTAACTCTGTCAAAAAAGGAAATTAAGTTAGTCTGGTATAACCTGTTTCTGATGAAGTTGTTTTGCTAGCTTTTAGGGATTACTATTCCACATTCTAAGTACTCATGAACTATTGCTTCAATAGGAAGTTCAAGAATTTTTCCAGTAATAAAAATCAAATCCACCTAGTCAACAGTTTGCATATTCTGCCCTCTTGTATTTTTTGAGTTGTTTTGACCATTCTTGTCTCCCAATTTTGAATACACTCTAGCTTGTCAATATTCTTCCTACATAATTTGGCATTCCGGCCTGAACACAGTATTTCTATATGTGTTTAGACCAGGGCAGAGAAACTATATATAAAAAAGAAGATGGTTGTGGTGAACTATAATCTAACATGTTTCATTTAAATTTGAGTTTTTCAAGAACTAACATTCCTTAGTTTTAATTGCATCAAAGAATTTTCTCATATAAAAGTCTATGTCTGATAGCTTAGTAATTAAACTCTCCAACCTCCTACAACACCATCTCCACAGGAGTTGCTTCACCAGCACTTGCCACTAAGTGGGTCCCCTCCCACTCTTTTCCAGTTATACCCTGCTGCATTGGAATGACTAATCTCCAGGCTGAACAACCCCCTACAACTCCCCTACTCCAGTTATGATAATCTACCTGATCTCATTCCTCAATAATCAACATATTCCTTGCTCATCATACCCTCTTTATCCCAGGGATTATGAACCCTCCAACTGTTATTGTTCAAACCCCATTCTCCATCCCCCACTGCCCACTGCCTTATTCTCATCCTCCTCAACTCAGTCCCCTATCCCCCACCAGTCCACTCTCCAAAGCTACCCAACCCTTCCACAGTGCTCCATAGGTAATGAACTTGTTTTCATCTTAAACCATTTCCCTTCTGACTTCTTCAGTTTTCTTGCTATCACTGAGACCTGACTCCTTCCTGATGACACAGTCTCCTTTGCCACCTTTTCCAATATTGGTTATAGTTTTACTCATAGCTTTCCTTCCTTACTAATCAGAATACTTGTTACTCCCCATCATGGCTTCTAGACTTTCCCTCTACCACTGTCATTCAATATCCTCTCTTCCTTTCAACTTCATTCAATCCATATTTAACATCCGGTCAAGATTCTGGTACCTGTTATATACTGGCCTCCAGGATACTCTTCTTTCCTAGACAAATTTAGTTCCTTCTTTCTTCTTTCTAGTAGTTCCTCCCATTGGTTCTAATTCTTCTTTACAACATGACTAATGTGAAAATACATTTAATATGAATATATGTGTGTGTGTGTGTGTGTGTGTGTGTGCATGTGTAAAACCTGTATCAGATTGCATGCTGTTTGGGGATGAGAGGAGAGGAGGGATGGGGAAAAAATTTGGAACTCAAAATCTTATGGAACTGAATAGTGAAAACTAAAAATAAATCAATTTTTAAAAAAATTTAGTTTCTGGCTCACTGTCTTTCTTTCCTTCCCAACTTGTGCCCCCATACTATAGGGCTTCAACATACATTATGATACTCCCTCAAATGCTCTAATCTCCCAGTTGCTTAATTTACTTACTTACCTACACCATCATCCCACTTTAGGTCTTACATAGAGTTATTCATACCCTAGAATTTAGGTCCTCTAGGTCCTCAAGTGTGACCCTTTGACTGAATCCAAACTTCACAGGACAAATCCCCTTAATAAAAGGATTTGTTCTATAAAACTTAGACTCAGTCAAAAGGTAGTACTCAAGGACCTAGAAGGCCAAATATGAGCACAGGGCCACAGGTTCCCTACCCCTGCCCTACGTATTGCTATTATCTACAGATATTTCACTTCCACATTGGTGAATGCTGAAATTTCCTCATCTGATCCCAGTTTGTTGTCTTTCCACCTCTCTTTCTGCCTTACTATGACCTCAGACCCCTCCATTCTTTGGAAGGCTATCATCCCTGCTCTGGCTACATACTTCTTGCTTCCCTGTCTCCACCCTATGGTGAACCAGCTCAACCCTACACATATAGAGAGTGGCCCTTGTCTCCTTATCCTGTCATTATGATTCTACTAAGTCTCAGTCTTGGATGCACTTCTACCATCAGCTGCCTTCATTCCTATTTACATGCTGCTTGCTATTCAGCGATTAAGGCTTGATAAGAAATGAAGCAAAGAGTGACTTCTTTAAAAAAAAAAATAGATATAGGAGGGAAAGATCCTCAGGGTTTCTGGCCAAAACAGAAACAATTGCTATGTACATTCATTCTGAGCCAATCAGGGCCCAAATAATGACCAATTTGGGCTTGGCCTGGAACCTATTAATGCCCAGTCAATGAGAGCCAGAGTGATTTGGGGTAAAAGCTGAACTTTAAGATAAAAGGAGGAAAAAAAAGTTTCAGACACTAAAATTTTTAATTTTTACATTTTACCCTGAATAGGCTTTGCCTCAGTTAAGTAGAGACCTGTTAAAGACTTTAGTTTGAAAAGACCAAGGATCCCCATTGCATCTGGGGCCATCTCCAGTTGTCCTGATCTATATCTTGCCACTGGACCCAGACGACTTTGGAGGTGAAAGTGAGGCCGGCAACTTTGCACAGACCTCCTTCACTTAAATCCAATTCACTTGCATGTCATCACATTACTTCCCTGATAGCCTCTCTTTGAAAACGAAAGAGAAACAGCAAAAAACATGCTGCTGAATGAAGCTGACAAAAATCACAAAACTGCTGATTGAGCCTTCAATGAGTATATGTATAACAGGGCCTTTATGGTTGCGATGCAATGCTTTTCATGCCTCCTGAATCGATTCACTATCCCACTCACCAATTCACCTTCTCTATATTTTTCATCCCTCCTCCATGCTCCTATGGACCCCCCCCCCCCCCGATGCCAACCCTTTCAGTCAAGAACTTTAGCTCATTTCTCACTGAAAAAGGGAGGCCATTTGTAGAGAGCTCCCTCTTCTACTCTTCTCCTCATCTCATATCACTTCCATCTTCCTTTACTATCTTCTTTCACCTCTGTCTTACATAAGGAGGTGGCCCTTCTTTTTTTTCAAGGCTAACCCTTCTACATGCACAAGAGATCCCATTCTACTCTGCCTTCTCCAACAGACTGTCTCTTCTACCATCCCCACTCTCTCACTAATCTATAGCCTCTGTTTGTCTAGTGATGCTTGTACTGCCCACAAACACAGTCATCTCTTCTCTGTCCTCAAAAAAAAACCCTTCACTGGATCAATCCTGCCCATTAGCTGTTATGCTTTATCTCTGCTCCCTTTCATGGCTAATCTCCTTGAGAAGACCATCTACAATAAGTGTGTTCCCTTCCTTTTCCTCTCACTCTCTTCTTCACCCTCTACAATCTGGCCTCCTAACTCATCATAAAACTGAAACTTCTCCCTCCACTATTAGGTGTTTCTAAGTAATCCCAAGGGGTTCAAAGAAAAAGGAAAAGGATTCATATGTATGAAAACATCGTACATAATATTTTGTGGTGACAAAGAATTGGAAACTGAAGGGATACCCATCAGCTGAGGAATGGTTAAACAAGCTATAGCATATAAATAAACTAGAATATGACTATGCTGGAAGAAATGATGGAAGGGATGGTTTCAGAAAACCGTAGAAAGACTTACATGAACTGATTCAAAGTGAAGTGAGAAGAACCGGAACAATGTGCATAGTAACAGCAATACTCTAAAGATAATCAACTGTAAAAGACTTACTAACTCTGATTTATACAATGGTCCAAGGTCTCACTGGGCCATCTCCAGTCATCCTGACGAATATCAGGCCACTGGATCCAGATGACTTAGCAGAAGAAAGTGAGGATGGTGACCTTGCACAGCCCTCCCTCACTCAAATCAAAGTCAGCTGCAAGTCATGTCATCATTGTGATGCCATGGTCCTCTTCAAGAATGAAGGACAAACACAACCTGCCAGTGCGTAGCAGCTCTTGTCCTCCTTCTCCTTATTCTTCTTCTCCTCTCTTCTGGTGTTCTACCCAGGGGAAGGTACATTCCATGCCCAAAAGCTGCCTTTTTTCCTCTGAGTTTACTGGCTGCATTTCTTGCTTAAAGATCAAGACTTAAGCCCAACTCACTCTGGAGCTCATAGACTGGACAAGTCCCCATCCACCTAGCACAATGCAATGTAGCTTTCTCTCTTCCTCCTACTTAATTTCCAATCTATGACAGATCCAATTTCAGTACCTGTCAGGTACACACACACACACACACACACACACACACACACACACACATATGTATTGTGTTTATATCTATATATTGTGTCTATATATAGGTGTGTATGCGTGTGTGTATGTAACCTATAGTTCTATCTATCTATCCATTTCTGTAGAGATTACCTATATCTATAGGGCAGCTAGGTGGTGCAGTGGATAGAGCACCAGTGCAGGAGTCAGGGGGACCTGAGTTCAAATCTCACCTCAGACACTTGACACTCACTAGCTGTGTGACCTTGGGCAAGTCACTTAACCCCAATTGCCTCATCCTGGGTCATCTTCAGTCATCCTGATGAATATCTGGTCATTGGAGTCAGATGGCTCTGGAGGAGAAGTGAGGCTGGTGACCTGCACAGCCCTCCTTCACTCAAAGCAAAGTCCAGTGCAAGTCATGTCATTATTTCTCTGATAGCATGGTCTTCTTCAGCAACAAAGGACAAACATACCTATATCTTTGCAAGGTAGTATACTGGATAGAGTGTTGACCTGGAGTCAGGAAGATCTGAGTTCAAATCTGGCCTTAGATACTTACTAATGTGTGATCTTTGGCAAGTTACTTATGCTCTTTTTCCTCATCTATCAAATGAAGAGATTGAACTAGAAGGATAATAATATCTACCTCCTAGAATTATGAGAATCAAATGAAATAACAATTTTAAAGATGACAATTTCATAATACCTGGCACATAGTAAACACTACATAAATGTTAGTAGCTATCATCATCACCATCATCAAGCCTCACTCAATAAGCTGTAGCTCCTCTGTGACAAAATCCTGGCAACATGCATTCTTATAGTATTCAAGGATGCTCTGCGATCAGCACAATGTCATCCCTAAACAGTGACTTCTTAAGGCATTCACCATCGGTAGGAAATTCCTCTTCCATTTAAATTTTTCTTGATATATATTCCATGACAGTGACAAATACCTCTTTGCTTTTGTTCTCATTTTAGAAACAAAAATAAATATTCCTGTATCACCTAACATCTTATTTAGGATAGATTTATTAAATCGTTCTTCAACCTTGACATAGCTGAGAGGAATAATAGGCACTTAAAATGGTTGTGAGATTTCATAAAGGGAAATAAGATACCAAAAAGGAGATGAGAGGGCTTCAAAGAGAAACTTGGCTTATTTTTCCCAACACCAGATCTGCACAGACAGACCTCTTCAGTAACAAGAGAAATCAAACAGAGAATGTGAATGAATCAGCATAAATTTATTTCCATTATTGGATGGATCTGGTTTAGGAAAAAGAAGAGCAGGTCACACACACACATATATACATGTAAATTACATGTATATATGTGTGTGTATAGTTTCTCCCCTGAGAGAATACTGGTATCTTGAGGGCAAGACTCTTCTGATTTTTCTCTATAGCTTTAAGCATCAAAAAAACAATAGATGCTTAAATCTTTATTGAAACAAAAATGCACATTTAATTGATGTTCCATGGGAAGCATCATTTAAGTGAATGAAAATGACATTTCCTTCTTTTCTTTGCCAATTGAATACTGAAAATTCTGCTTTCTTATTTCAGTGCAGATTTCGGAATTTCATTCAATGACAAGCAAATCAAGTGGAGACAATATCACAAATCATACAAAATGGCAGAAAATCTAAAAATATAACCTTGAAAAAGGTAGCAAGAATAACTACACTAGATTTGGGGAAAGTAAGTAATAGACTTTAGAAGAGGCTGTTCTGAAGAAAAAAGTTGGAAAGGCTTCTCACCATTGCTTTTCCTGTTCTTATTCCTCAAGATATCACGAAACTGATCATCACTTCTCAACACATCTTTGAAGTGAATTTCCTGTGAGAAATAGGAAACTCCAGCTTCCAGAGAATTGAGGTACCTAGAAGACAATAGAAATTCTAGCAAATCAATTTGCATTTCTCAGTAACCTTCCACACTCTCAAAATTAACGGAATTGTTTATTGCATTGCTTTCTAGAATCACTGTAATAATAAACAAGTACCAAAGTTAATGTAGTTGTCTACACTAGCAGGACCTTTTTATGGACAGAAGACACATTAAAAAACCCAAAAATGTCAAGTATCTATCCAGGAGAATTAAGTATTCTTTTCAAAGAAAAATGGAAGAAGGGCCAAAAAGCTACAGTCAGAATCCTAGAAGATTGTGCAACTAATTTAAATAGAGGGAAAATCTTGAAATACAACATTCCAAAAGATAAAAGATAACTTCTTACAATCATGAATAATTTAACTCTACAAGACTGAGGATAATCCTATAGAAGAAAAATGGATTCTTAATAGAACAAAGAACTTTTAAGCATTTCTGATTAAAACAAAACAAAACAGAGCTTGAAGCACAAACACATAGAAACCTAGAAAAGTAAACAAATTTGAGCAATTGGAAGGAGTTTAAGTGCTAATGGAGGAGGAGAGAAGACAATAGTCCCTTCAAAAGTTGAATATCTTTAGAAGGTCATGGAGGAAGCTAAGAAAGACAAACATCTGGGTGGGATTTTGCTTTTTTTTAAATTTGCTTTAAAAGAGTGAGAAAGGGAAGGTAAAAGGAATATAGTAGAGAAGAAATGAGGAACTTGCTATCTCTTACAAGTGGAGTGAGAGGAAAAGTATACAAACATAGGGGAGGAGCATCCAATGATCCTTACTCATTTACCACCACTCATTACACCACACGGTGGTGTGTTGGTAAATGTTTAACAACCAGTTCTCTGGAGGAAAAAAGTGTACACAAGACACTTAAAAGTTTAAACATTTTCTTTATCATTTTCTTAAGTCTAAACAATCATCAGAACAATAAACCAAGTCCCGAAGTGTAGTGTTTGCTCATTTCTGAAGTTTAAATGCAGACACTGAAAATTAAACAATCAGTTCTAGTGAGTCAGATCAACCTGGCTCCAGCACAGCTCTGAAAACTCTCTTGATTATATTTGACTACTATTGATCAAATTTCTTCTATTTCACTACCTCTTTCTTCTTTGGAAAGAGGAGGTTGGGGACAAAGTAGGGAAAAAGTAAAAGAGGATATGATGGAATGAAGTAAATAATTAACAGTTCTAACTGTGAACATGAATTGGCTGAACTCACCAATAAAACAGAGGAGGGCAATAGAATGGATTAGAAAGTCAAATCAAAGCATACGTTGCTTTGAAAAAAAAAATCACATTTGACAGATTCACAGAATTAAAACAAGGGCTATAGTAGAATTTATTATATATTTGGTGATTAAAAAATAGGAGTAGTAATCATGATCTCAGACAAACCAATGGTAAAAATTACTATGGTTAAAAGATATTAGGTAGAGAAATTACTTTATACTTAAAGTCACCAGAGATTTTTTTTTAAAGTATAATAAATATGCAGCATATATACACCAAAAGGAATAGCATTTAAGTACTCAAAAGAAAAATTAAAACATTTACAGTGAAAAATAAAGAGCAAAACTACCATAGTTGGAGACCTCAATATGGCTCCTTTCTCACCTGTGGAAATCTAACAAAAAGATAAACAGGAAAAAAGTTAAGACCCTGAATATAATTTTAGAAAATTAGATCTCTTGTGATTTCTAAATAGGAATTAAAAGGGGTATACACACATACATATATGTATGTATGCATGTGTATATGTATATATGGCATACATATATGTATATATGCATGTGTGTGTATATATATATGAAAGAGATATGTGTTGCTCATGTAGATTAAGTGTATATCTACATAGATCTGACTAAATGCCACTAGCAGGGAGGTATGGACGGATATCTCTGAAATCTCTCTCATCCTTTTCCACTGAAAACTCTGAGGAGAAAAGGGGACACGAGTTGGCTTCCTCTCCTTTCCTCCCCACTCCTCTCCTCTCTTTTCCTTTCCTCTCCCTGAAGACAGAATATTGGACTAGAATCTATCTGCCATGCTAAATATTGCTTCCTTCCCTTCTTTCAGCCCCCCCTCCCTTTTATTCCCCTTTTCCCTTACTAATTCTTCCTTCCCTTTTAGCCTCCCTTCCCTTTTCTTTCCCCTTTCTCCTACTGCCTGTAGAGTTAGTTAGATTTCTATACTTAACTGAGTTTGTTATTCCCTCCTTAAACCAAATCATATGAGAGTAAATCTCAAACAATGCTCGTCTTCCTCCCCTCTTTCTCTCTACTGTAATATGTTTTTGTGCCTCTTCCTGTGATGTAATTTACCTTTTCCTGTCTCCTCCTTTTCACATCTCCCATTACAATCCCTTTGCACTCAAATCACATTTAAAGGTCTAAAGGAAAATTTTTTAAGTTCAAGCAAGTCTTCTGATTGCTATCACCTACTAAGGAGTAGGTGTCCCAAGCTTTATCCAAAGGCTCGACTTCCTTTCCCTCCAAATATCAATTACACAAAGACCATCACAATAGTGAATACCAAACAAACCTATTTATCCAAGATGATAGCAAACAGAAATCAGAAAATTTATAAAGATTAGAATGTAACAGACTATACCAAGTGAAGGAGCCCTCCCTCTGGAAGCAAGGTATGTTAATTCAATAGAAAATTCTCAATCTCACACAGGGAGAAATTATTCAATGACTTTAGTGAGGCACCTTGAAATAGGAATGTCCTCAAGATGCCTGCTTTGCTATACGCTGACTTCTTCCCAAAGTCTTTCTCTCCCTCTAAGAACCCTTCCATGAAAAGATCCTAGAACCACATTTGTCTTTGCTCAAATCTGAAAGCTAGAAGACAAGAATTCTTTTCCAAACTCTCACCTACTCTGTGCCTCAGGCAGGTACAGTGTGAAGAAGTCATTCCCTCAACCTATGAGGAAAACCTAATATAAGTGGCATAAACACAGGGTTGTATAGGTAGGTAGACAGTTAGGTAGACAGACAGATAGACAGATAGATTAGCTAGGTATGGCATCTGTACAAAAACCAACATGTGCTAAGGCATAAAAACCTCATAAACATAGGGAAAAAGTAGAAATACTAAACACATACTTTATTGACTACAATGTCATAACAATGACATTCAATAAGTCACCTTTGAAGAACGAATCCAAAGTTAAAGACTAAAGAATTTAACCTTAAAAAATATGTGGGTCAGTGAAAAAAATCATATGAAAAATTTCAGGAAAGAAAATGCCAACAAATTGCCCAGATTAACAGAAGAGGAAGTTGAATACTTAAACAACCCCATCTCAGAAAAAGAAATTGAACAAGCCATCAATGAACTCCCTAGGAAAAAATCTTCAGGGCCAGATGGATTCACAAGTGAATTCTATCAAACATTTAAAGAACAGTTAATTCCAATACTACATGGACTATTTTTGAAAATTGGGGAAGAAGGAGTCCTCCCAAATTCTTTCTATGATACAAATATGGTTTTGATACCCAAACCAGGAAGAGACAAAACAGAGAAAGAAAATTATAGACCAATTTCCCTAATGAATATAGATGCAAAAATTTTAAATAAGATTTTAGCAAAACGAATACAGCATCTTATCACAAGATTAATACATTATGATCAGGTAGGATTCATACCAGGATTACAGGGCTGGTTCAATATTAGGAAAACTATTAGCATTATCGATCACATCAACAACAAAGCCAACAAAAACCACATGATTATCTCAATAGATGCAGAAAAAGCTTTTGACAAAATACAACACCCATTCCTACTAAAAACACTAGAGAACATAGGAATAAAGGGAACTTTCCATAAAATAATAAGCAGTATCTATCTAAAACCTACAGCAAGCATTATATGCAATGGGGATAAGCTAGATGCATTTCCAATAAGATCAGGGGTGAAACAAGGATGTCCATTATCACCACTATTATTCAATATGGTACTAGAAATGTTAGCTGTAGCAATTAGACAAGATAAAGATATTGAAGGAATAAGAATAGCCAAAGAAGAAACTAAGTTATCACTCTTTGCAGATGATATGATGATCTACTTAGAGAATCCCAGACATTCAAGTAAAAAATTACTTGAAATAATAAACAACTTTGGCAAAGTTGCAGGTTACAAAATAAACCCACACAAATCTTCTGCATTCCTATATATTAGCAACAAAGTCCAACAGCAAGAGATAGAAAGAGAAATTCCATTTAAAGCTAGGGTAGACAGTATAAAATACTTAGGAGTTTACCTGCCAAAACAAACCCAGGGATTATATGAACACAATTACAAGACACTTTTTGCACAAATAAAGTCAGGTTTAAGTAAGTGGAAAAACATTAGTTGCTCATGGGTAGGCCATGCTAATATAATAAAAATGACAATTCTACCTAAATTAATTTACTTATTTAGTGCCATACCAATTAAACTATCAGACAATTATTTTCTAGAGCTGGATAAAATAATATCAAAATTCATTTGGAAAAACAAAAGGTCCAGAATATCAAAGGGACTAATGAAAAGAAATGCTTGGGAAGGTGGCCTAGCGCTACCAGACCTCAAACTGTACTATGAAGCAGCAATTATCAAAACCACTTGGTATTGGCTAAGAAACAGAGAGGTAGACAAGTGGAATAGACTTGGCACTCAAGATGCAGTAGGCAAGGAATATAGCAACCTTCTGTTTGATAAACCCAAGGACCCCAGCTTCTGGTATAAGAACTCACTGTTTAACAAAAATTGCTGGGAAAACTGGATAACAGTGTGGCGGAAACTAGGCATAGACCCATAGCTGACACCATACGCAAGAATAAAGTCCAAATGGGTACATGATTTAGGTATACAGATTGATACCATGAATAAACTGGAGAAGCAAGGAATAGTGTATTTATCAGATCTATGGAGAAGGGAAGAATTTTTTACTAAAGAAGAGATAGAAAGCATTATGAAATGCAAAATGGATAACTTTGATTACATTAAACTGAGAAGTTTTTGCACAACCAAACCCAATGCAACCAAAATCCGGAGGAATGTAGTAAATTGGGAAAGAATTTTTACAGCTAAGCTCGGGGATAAAGGCCTCATTTCTAGAATATATAGAGAACTGACTCAAATGTATAATCATACAAGTCATTCCCCAATTGATAAATGGTCAAAGGATATGAACAGGCAATTTTCAGAAGAAGAAATTAAAGATATCTATAATCATATGAAAAAATGCTCTAAATCACTATTGATTAGAGAGATGCAAATCAAAACAACTCTGAGGTACCACATCACACCTATAAGATTGGCAAACATGATAGAACAAGAAAATGATAAATGCTGGAGAGGATGTAGGAGAGTTGGAACACTAATTCATTGTTGGTGGAGCTGCGAGCGCATCCAACCATTCTGGAGAGCAATTTGGAACTATGCCCAAAGGGCTACAAAAATGTGCATACCCTTTGACCCAGCAATATTGCTACTAGGACTGTATCCCCAAGAGATCATAAAAATGGGAAAGGGTCCCACATGTACAAAAATATTTATAGCAGCACTTTTTGTAGTTGCCAAAAACTGGAAGTCAAGGGGATGTCCATCAATTGGGGAATGGCTGAATAAATTATGGTATATGAATGTAATGGAGTGCTATTGTGCCATAAGAAATGATGAACAAGAAGACTTCAGAGGGGCCTGGAAGGACTTATATGACCTGATGCTGAGTGAAAGGAGCAGAACCAGGAGAACTTTGTGCACAGCAACGACCACAGTGTGCGAGAGTTTTTTCTGGTAGACTTGGAATTTCGTAATAACGCAAGAACTTCTTAAAAAAAAAAAAATCCCAATGGTGGTTCTCAAGGCAAAATGCCTTCCACACTCAGAGAAAGAAATATGGAAGTCATTCGCAAAATGTAGCAGATCATGTTTGTGTATGTGTAAGTTTTTGTGTATCATGTTTTGATTTGTTATATGATTTCTTTCATTTATTTTAGTCTGACTACATAGCATGACTATAGTGAAAATACACTCAATAGGAAAGTATATGTAGAACCTATACAGAATTGTATGCAGTCGTGGGGAGGGAGGGGGGTAGTGGGGGGTAGGTGTGGGGGGGATAAAATCTCAATTGTATGGCAGTGATTATTAAACATTAAAAAATAAAAAAAACAAAAAAAACCCAAAAAAACCCAAAAAAACAAACTAAATAAATAAATAAGTGAAAAAAAAAAAAAAGAAAATGCCAATAATTGGAAAACAAAGCAAAACCTTTTAGATTCAGCCAAAGTATTCCATTGGGGAAAATCTATATATATTCAAACATCTGTGTCAACAAAGGAGAGAGAAAATCAATGAAGTAGGCATGCAATAAGGAGGAAAACCTATAAACGAATCAAGTCAAAGAAGAAGGATAGAAGGGGTTGGTGGAAGAAGAGAGGAAATCCAACTGATGAAAACAGGAAAATTCACCATCAGTTCATAAGAAAAAAAGGGAAATATTAGAAACTATTTGCCCAATTATGTATGAATAAAAAATGATAGCTTAAATGAAACGGATGAATACCTTAAAAATATAATATTTCAAGTGAAACAGAACAAGAAATTAGGCATTTAATAAGCCAATCTCATAAAGAGATATTGAACACTGTATAAATGAACTTTCAAAGAAACATCATTCACCCAACCCTCAGGACCAGATGGATTTACAACTTAATTCTATCAAATATCTGGAGAAGAAACATTTCCAATATTACATAAATTGCTTGCAAAAATAGAATGAAAAGCAATCCTACCAAACTTGTCTTATGAAATAAATATGGTTTTGATACTTAATCCAGTTTAAGTAATGGGGGAGAGGGAAAGACATGCCACAATGTTTCTAATGGATATGGAAACAAAATATTAAATAAAATGCTAGCAAAGAGGCTACAGCAATATATAAAAAAGATTATGCACTATGACTAGGTTCAATTAGAAAAGCAAGGTTGGTTCAACATTGAGAACACTATAAATACAATTGGGCCACTAGGTGGTGAAGTGAATAGAACACCAGACCTGGAGTCTGGAAGACTCATCTTCCTGAGTTCAAATCTGGCCTCAGATGCACACTAGCTGTGTGACCTGGGCAAGTTACTTAATTCTGTTTGCCTCAGTTCCTTCATCTGTAAAAAGATCTAGAGATCAAAATGGCAAACCACTACAATATCTTTGCCAAGAAAAACTCCAAATAGGGTCATGAAGAGTCAGAAATGACTGAAACAACTGAATACACATAATTACAATAGACTATATTAATAACAAAAATAGTAAAATCATTTCATCCTCCTCCTAGCTACTGGTTCCTTCACTGCTGACTCCATACATGCCCAAGTCTTCATTATACTTTAAAAAAAACCTTCACTAGACCCTGCCGTTGTCTCAAGACATCATCCAATAATATCTCTCATTTCATTTTTAACCAAACTCCAAGAAAAAAAAAAGCAACCCACAAACCTATCTCCAGTCATTGCTTCACTTCATCTCCTCTAATTCATTCTTCAGCCCTTTGTAATCTGGCTTCCAACTTAATCAGTCAACCGAAACTACTCCTCCAAAGGTAACAATGATTTCTTAATTGCGGTCTTTCAGCCTTCGTTCATCCTTTGCAATGGCCATTTCCCATGCTTGGAATGTAATTCTTGTGTAACTGTTAACTTATTAACTAACTTATTAATATGATGATTAACTTATTAATTAACTTATTAACTACTCTTATTTAAGTATTAATATTTAACCATTTTACATTTATTTGTACTTATTCTCTTTATATTTGTACATATGGTCAAATAATAAGTATTTAATAAATGTTGACTGAAACATTATTATTGCTAATAATAATAGCTTGCATTTGTATAGTACCTACTTCTCATTTGATCCTCACAACAACTGTGGGAGATAGGTGCTATTATTATACTATTATATACTATATGTAATATACTATGTACTATATCTTAATGTGTAATATATAGTATATACTTTTATACTATTATGCTATTATTATATTGTGTGTATTCTCACACAATAAGAACAACTTATCTCCTTCTATCTGTTGATCAGCAAACAAGTATAGAAAGGGAATAGTGAAAAGCAACACCGATTTCTGGATCACCAATGTGATAACATTCAGTTCACTGTTTGGTGGTTGAATGACTCAGATTTTTTATTAACATCGGCTACACAGTGCATTCAGAAGAAGGTGACCAAGATGAAAGGTCTCAAACTCATTCTATCCCAATATAGTGTTATCTTGATCATTCCAAGGAGTTCGGGATGATAGAGATGGATGTCTGCTAATTTATAGCAGACACCTCCCAGTGTTTTCTATGCTCCTTTTCCTGGAAAGCTTTGCTCTGACCTTAGGCCTGGCCGAGTGGGACTGATGTGACTCATTAGCTAGTCCCGCCCATTCTAAAGGTTTGTGAGAAGAAGAATAGTCAAACTGGGATCTGGACAAAGGAATTCTTATGATCTGAAAAAGTGGAAGTAGAGGAGGAGGTGGCTACCATAAGAAATATGTGCCAGGTTTCCAGAATCTGAGAGAGTTATAAGAAATCATAGATGAGATAAAGGGCAGATGCTATGGTGCTGAAACTGGTTGGAATTGAAGAATGGTACCTTGATTTCTATTCTCTTTCTCTTCTTCTGTTCTGAGTGGTCTGAACTAAAGTTTTCCTCTAGGGGCAAGAAGCTTATCCATATTCTTAAATTTGTTTATGTCCCTGTGTTTCAAACATTTAGGTAATTGTGGTAGAGGATGCTAACTACCCTGAACTGTTAACCTGCTCCAAATGAGATGAAGAGATTGGGGAAACTTCTTGGGAAGAGAGAAGGATAAATTTAAAACAGATAAATGTAGTATGATCTCTGGTTGGGAGTTCAGCTATAGAAAAAAAAGTTATTGATTCAATTTTATAATTTCCCAGGGCAGAGAATACATGTGTGTGTGTTTTATATATCTCACAAATATACTCTGTAATGTGTGTATATACATATATGTATATGTGTGTGCATATGTAGGTATACGTACATATATATATATATATGCACACATGTGTGTGTATCAGTATTCCTCTAGGCAACTGAGTCAGCAGTAGTGTCTGCTGATACTAACTGGGTTGGAAGATCTCAAGGCAGATGACCTTGGTTATTTTTCCCCCACTGAGTTTGAAAGAAAAGCCACTCCCGGAGGGGAGAGGGGTCAAAGGAGGAATCAAAGGAGTGACTGGAGCGAAAATCAACCAGTTGAAGAACAGGGATAAGGAGAAAGAATAGTTTGCCCTGAAGGTTAGAGAACAGAACATACTTTCCTAGGCTTTGGTTATGGTTCAGGTGAATCCTCTGGAATGACTAAGCTAGGAGATAGTTGTAGCAAGTACTTGTTTTAAACTACAGAGTTCCATTTCTCATAATTGATGACTGAAGAAATAGATTTTAGAAAGATGAGAAGCAGTAGTTATGATCAGTCAAATCCAAAACAAGAGAATTAAAAATGAATTGATAGAGGGGCCAAGTGACAAGCAAGACATTCAAGCTCTCCCCCATAACTCCTCCACAAAAAAGAAAAATCCAGTAAAAGCAGTAAATCAAGTCATGTCCAGCTCTTTGCAACTCCATTTGGAGCTTCCTTAGCAAAGATATTGGAGTGTTTTGTCAGTTTCTTCTCCAGTTCATTTTAAAGAAGAAGAAATTGAGGCAGACAGAGTTAAGTAACTTGCCCAGGGTCACACAGCTAGTAAGTGTCTGAAAGCAGATTTAACTCAGAAAGAATTTTCTTGACTCTAGCTTCAGCACTCTATCCATTGCATCACTCAGCTACCCAGATGATCAAGTATTAATTGGTAAATTCAAAGGGGAAAATGTCACAGTGAGTCATTTTTCTAACCCAGGTCAGCATAGAGAGACAGAGAGATCTGTGGGTACTGAGAATGAGCTCTGTCCAGAAGTGAGCTGCACAAAGCATTCTAGTACACAGGAAAACACGTTGTGTACCACAGAAAGACTTCCAGACCCATATCAGAAAACTACTGGCTTATTTAAGATGAGGTAACAAGTACCAACAGGCAACTTGATAATTTACTATGTAGTTTCAAGTCATAGAATTAGTTGAACAGAGGAAAGAACAGGTGGCACTCCAGGAAAGGAGCAGTCGTGAGTTGTAGGCTATGTACTGAGCAAAAAGCAAGTTCAGAAACAGATGATAGGAATAGAAAGGAACATACATATGTTATAACTGTGTAAGATACCTTTATAAAAATCAATCATGTATAAAAGCAAATTCAGAAAAACGATACATTAATGGATGCAGAAAAAAACTGTTGACAAGATACAATACCTTGTTTCTAAAAACAGCAACTAGAAAGCATAGTAATAAACAAAGATTTCCTTAATATGATAAGTAATATCTTTTTAAAACCATGAGCTAGCATTATATGTATTAAAGAATATACTAGAAGTCTTTCCAATATTTAGGAAAATATTAACTGCTCATGGGTTGGCTGAGTCAATATAATAAAAATGACAATACTACCCAAATTAATTTACTTTTTAGTGCCATACCAATCAAACTAACAATAAATTACCATATAGAGTTAGACAAAAATAATAACATTCATCTGGAAGAACAAAAAGGGAAACTATTTCTCAGGGGAAATAAAGAAAAAAAGTGGGAAAGAGAGACCTAGCAATATCTGATCTCCAACTATCCTACAGAGTAGCAATTGTCAAAATGATTTAGAACTGGTTAGGAAGTAGAGACTGATAAGTGAAACAGATTAAGTACATAATATGCAGAAGCAAATAAACACAGCAGCCTAGTGTAGCAATAAGCACCCCAACATGCATGGGATGGGGGGGAGTGCTGCTATCACAGGTTCTTAGATCTGCATTCACAAAAAGAAAACAACTTTTAAGGGACTATCAATCACCGTAATCAAGCACATATATCATTCCTTTAACCAAGTACATATATCATTCAGTTAGTTCAGGGAGTCAGCACCCTGAATTTCAAAGAAAATATAGAGAAATTAAAAGATTTCAAATCAAAAGACATGGCTTTCTCTGTCTAATTCAACAGACAATCTGGTAACCATAGTTACCAGAGACAGAAGCACAACATCTGGGTTCTCAAAGCCAGGAGGCTCCTTAGTGACTTCCCAGAGTCCTCATCTGGTCAAACAAACACTTCCAGCCCCAAAGTAATCAGCAGACATGGCTTCGTCTGCCTGACCATAATTCAACAGACAGATACAGCTACCTGACCATCATTACCAGAGAGAGAAACCCAACATCTGGGTTCTCAAAACACAGGGAGTTCCTTAGCAGCTTCTCAGAGTCCTCATCTGGCACTTGAACTTTCTTACCAAAAACTAAGCCCCAAAGTAAAACCTCAACTCAGAGTATTTATACCTTTTTTAGAGCCAGAGTGTATCACAACCCTTGAGAACCAGTGCCTCATTAACAAAAGGCTATGGGTGTTCCTACAAATCTTCCCTAATCAAACTCCCATCTTAATGGGCAGGCCCACTAATGGGTGGGTAATATCTTTAATCACATTAAAATAATTAACAATACAAATACATACACTGTTTCTAGTCAAAGAAACTTTTGTTTCTGTACTTTACTCCTTGTAAGGACTCTCAATTGATAAAGGCAAGATTCAATCAGAGTCCCTTGATTATACTAAAACAAAAATAGCAAAAGATCCTATTTTGATAGATATCACACCTAGTATTTGATAAACCCAAAGATTCTAGTTATCAGAGTAAGAACTCATGATTTGAAAAAAGCTGTTGAGAAAACTAGAAATCAACATGACAGAAACGAGATATAGACCACCATTTCATCTCAAGCTATATGTCAAGATAAGCTGCAAATGACTATAGGACTTAGAAATAAAGGGTAACATTTTTTAAAAAATTAAAAGAAGAAAGAGGAAATTATCATCAGATTTATGGCTAGGGGAAAAAATAATAGCCATGAAAGAAATATATATGGTGATAAGAGGTAAAATGGACTATTTTGATTAAATAAGACCAAAATGTTTACATATTTATGTTTTATTTAAAACAAATGCAGCTAAAATTAGGAGAGAAATGGACAAAAGAGAGAGAAAAAAAATCTTTGTAGCAAGTTTCTCTGGTAAAGGTCTCATTTCAAAAAAATATAGGAAACTGATTCTAATTTCTAAAGAATAGGAGTCACTCCTTACTGATAAATGGTTAAAAAATGTGAAAATAGAGTTTTCAGAGGAGAGAACATGAGTTATTAAAAACCATATAAAAATGCTTCAAAACACTAATAATTAAAAAACCCTTGTATTAAAATGTCTGTGAGATCTCATCTCACCCTCCTCAGATTGACAAAAAAAGGAAATGGATAAATTCTAGAGAAGCTGTGGGAAAAACAACTATGTTACTATACTTTTAGAGGTATAAGGTGTACAGGCATTCTGGAAAGCAATTTGAAACTATGCCCGCAAAGTCACTGTACTGTGCATACCTTTAGACTCACTGATGCCCAATCTATAACCCCAAGAGATCAAAGAAAGGGAGAAAGGATACATATGTACAAAAATATCTGTATTAGTTTTTTGAAGTAGCAAAGAAAGGGAAGCTGAAGGGGTGACCATCAACAGAAAAATGGTACATGAATATGATGAAATATTATTGCATTGTAAATGACAAAAATGACCATTTCTGAAAAATCTGTGAACTGATGCAGAGCACAGTGATTGGAAACAGGAAAACAATGCATACAAGAACAACATTGTAAAAACAATCAACTTTGAAAGACTTAAGAATTCAACACAATAACCAACTATAATTCCAAAGAACTCAGAATAAAACATATTACCCAATCCTGGCAGAGGTGATAGACTCTGCATGTAACTTTTGACATTGTTGATCACTTGCTCCTCCCGCTCCTCTCTTCTCTATAGGTTTTCAGAATACCATTCTCTCCTGGTTTTCCTCCTACCATCTGACTACTCCTTCTCTATCTCTTTTGATGGATCCTCTTCTAGATCATACCCTCTAATTGCAGGGGTCCCTCAGGGTTCTGTCCTGGGCCCTCTTCTCTTCTCTCTCCATACTACTTCACTAGGTGATCTCATCAGCTACCATGCATTTAATTACCATCTCTATACTAATGATTCTAAATCTGTCTATCCTGGTCAAAACTCTCTGTTGGCCTCCAATCTCACATCTTCAACTACCTTTCAGACATCTCAAATGAATGTCCAGGAGATATCCCAAATTCAATATGTCCAAAACAGAACTTATTATCTTACCCCTTAACTTTCTCCACTTCCAACCTTCCCTTTTATTGTAGAGAACAACACCATCTTCCCAGTCCCTTGGACTCACAACTCAGGAGTGATCCTGGATTCTTCACTATCTCTCACTTCTGCCCTCCCCTTACTATATCCAATCTGTCATGTAGTGAGTGAAAAGTGAAATGACTGAGGAAACAAAGTTTTCACTTTTTGAGCATATCAGTTTATCAAGCAATGCTAATTAATTGCCTAACAAATCAGGACCAGACCTCCTCAGATAGAGGGGGGAAATAAACTTTTATGCATTAAAAATTATCAAATAAGATCAATTAATTTTAAAATAAACAATTAATCAGGATACAAAACTACATTATCTGATTTCTATTGGAGAAAAGATTAGGGACTTTCCAAAGTGGAAGGGAAAGAAAAAACAGGTGCAATTCTCTGAAATCCCCCAAGTGTCTATATTCAATCAAAGGAATATGGAAAGAATAACTGATTGACTGACATAGGGTCAGTATTCTGATAAGATATATGGGTTGCTTGAGACGTATAACTGTGAGAACATTTTTTTGCATTAATCTTTAGATCTGACCAGGTCTCCAGTCAGCATAATTTAGGTCCTTAATTAAGGATCTCTAAGTAGCAGGTAGAGGTGGTCTAGCTTTTCATGCAGAGTTAGCTTCAAACAATGCAATAAAGTTTTCTCCCAGTTCTCACAACTAAATAAAGTTTTCTCATAAGATAGAAATTGGACTAGACCCATAATTGAATAGTGAGCTAGATCCAGAATTGAGTTACAAGATAAAGTCAATATGATTCCCTAATTCCCACTACCACTTGGTGTTCTAATGCCCTCAATTGCCAAGGCCTTTTGCTTTTACCTTTATAATATCTCTCAGATGAGCCCCCTTCTCTCCTCTGACACTGACATCACTCTAATACAGGTCCTCATCACCTCATACCTAGACTATTGCAATAGCCTGCTAGGGGGTCTGCCTGCCCCAAGTCTCTCCCTTCTCCAATCTATGCTCCATTCAGTCACCAAAATGATTTTACTTTAGTCTAATCATGTCACCCCTCTACTCAATAAATTTCAGTGGCTTCCTATCATCTCCAGGATCAATACAAAATGGTCTTTTTGGCATTCAGAGTCACCTTCTACCTTGCAGTCTTCTTACACTTTGCTCCATACGTAATCTTAGGTCTAGGGTTATCATTTTTTTGGCTGTTCCACAAACAAGGCAATCCATCTCTTGACTCCAGTCATTTTCTCTGACTTTCTCCCATGCCTGGAAAACTCTTCCTCCTCTGTTCTGACTAGTGACTTCCCTGACATCCCTTAAGTCTCAATTAAAATCTCATCTTTTACTAGAAATCTTCTACTACCCCTCTTAATTCTAGAGCCTTTCCTCCATTAATTATTTCCTATTTATCCTATGTAGAGCTTTCTTTGTCTATATTTTGTTTGCATGTTTTCTCTGCCAGTAGGTTGTAAGCTCCTTGACATTAGGGATTGTTTTATGCCTCTTTTTGTATACCCAGGGCTTACTTAGCACAGTTCCTGGAACATAGTGGACATTTAATAAATATTGATTGAAATTAAGAAATATTTATTTTTGGACACAGCCAATGCAGGAATTTGTTTTGCTTGAGATTCTTGACCTTTAGTTCCTATAGATCAGGGGTGGAAAACTTGCTACCTCAAAACCACATGTGGCCCTCTAGATCTAGATGAATTACAGCATTTTTTTCTAGCTCCATTTAGTTATTTGATTGGTATGACACTGAATAATTGCTTGGAAAGATAAACAAGCCCTACATGATGAAGATTCATAGTGTCACAATCTATATTGAAATCTTCATGGCTGAGGGGTGGGAATGGAGAGTGGGAGTGAGAGGGGAATGGGGTTGTTTATCAATTTCAAAATAAAATTTCAATAAAAAGAAAGAAGTGAGGGGTGGAGTCAAGATAGCAGAGTAGACAGATGCATATACTCTAGCTCTTCCCCCACAGCCCACAAAATACCTGTAAAAAATGACTCTCAACAAAATCTAGAGCAGTAGAAGCCACAGAACGACAGAGTAAAAGAGATTTCTGGTCAAAGGTAACCTCAAAGGCCGACAGGAAAGGTTTATTCCATGGGACACGGAGTAGAGCCCAGCCCTGGCCATGTGGTACAGGGAGGAACAGGACCTGAACAGGCCTCTGAGGCAGAATCCCCAGCAGGGACGGTCCCAGATCCCTCAACCCACAAGTGACAAAGAAAGCCTCAAAGGTCAGTGTGGGAGGGCTTTCCCAACTGGGTGAGAGGGAAGCAGGGTCCCCCTAGTACTGGCCTCAAGGAGTGGCAGAGGTGGCTGCAGCAGCAGCAGGCAGCAGGAGGCTATGGTGGCCACAGAAGCAGCCTGGGTCCTTTGTCTGAGTGCCTCAGCTTAAAGCCCCTGGGGGAATTGAGCAGTTGATCTGAACCTCAGCCCTGAGCATGGTACTAGAGGAGGGGAGGAGCACTAGGACCCTCCTCCTGACAAAGGATTCAGAAGTCAAGTACCTGGCTGGAAAAATGCCCCAAAAAGAGAAAAAAAATAAGACCATAGAAGGTTACTTTCTTGGTGAACAAGTGTCTCCTTCCATCCTTTCAGATGAGGAAGAACAAGGCATACTGTCACAGGAAGTCAAGGCCTCTGCTTCCAGTACCTCCAAAATGAATATGAAATGGGCTCAGCCATAGAAGAGCTTGAAAAGTGAATCAGCAGCTTGTTAAAGGAGAACCAAAAAAATGCTGAGGAAAATAACACCTTTCAAAATAGGCTAACTCAATTGGCAAAAGAGGTCCAAAAAGCCAATGAGGAGAAGGAGACTTTAAAAAGCAGAATTAGCCAAATGGAAAAGGAGATTCAAAAGCTCACTGAAGAAGTTCTTTAAAAGAGAGTTCTTTGAAAAAGAGAGTGGAGTTCAAGGAAGCTAATGATTGTATGATAAACCAAGAAGTTACAAAACAAAACCAAAAGATTGAAAAAATAGCAGACAATGTAAAACATCTCATTGTAAAAACAACTGACCTGCGAAATAGAGCCAGGAGAGACAATTTAAAGATTATGGAACTACCTGAAAGCCATGACCAAAAAAAGAGCCTAGGCATTATCTGTCATGAAATTATCAAGGAAAACTGCCCTGATATTCTAGAACTAGGGGTAAAAATAAATATTGAAAGAATCCACAGATCACCTCCTGAAAGAAATCCGAAAAGAGAAACTCCTAGGAATATTGTGGCCAAATTTCAGAGTTCCCAGGTCAAGGAGAAAATACTGCAAGCAGCTAGAAAGAAACAATTTGAGTACTATGGAAATACAATCAAGATAAAACAGGATCTGGCAGCTTCAACATTAAGGGATTGAAGGGCTTGGAATAAGATATTCCAGAAGTCAAAAAACTTGGAATAAAACCAAGAATCACCTACCCAACAAAACTGAGTAAAATGCTTCAAGGGAAAAAATGGTTATGAAAAGACCAGAACTGAAGAGAAAATTTGACTTTCAAACACAAGAATCAAGAGAAGCATGAAAAGGTAAACAGGAAAGAAAAATCATAAAGGACTTTCTAAAGAAATCATAAAGAACTGTTTACATTCCTACATGGAAAGATAATATTTGTAACTCTTGAGACTTTTGTCTCAAGTATTTGGGTAGGTGGAGGGATTATGCGCGCACACACACACACACACACACACAAACACACACAGAGTACAGGTTGAGTTGAATCAGAAGAGATGATATCCATAAAAAAATTAAATTAAGGGGTGAGAGAAGAAAATATTGGGAGGAGAAAGGGAAAAATGGAATGGGGCAGACTATCACTCATAAAAGAGATAAGAAAAATCTTTCTCAATGGAGGAGAAAAGGGAGAAGGTGAGAAGAGAAAAGTGAAGCTTATTCTCTTCACATGTGTATGTGTGTTCTTCTTTCGTTGCTGAAGAAGATCATGCCATCAGAGAAATGAATACATGACTTACACTTGACTTTGTTTTGAGTGAGGGAGGGCTATGCAGGTCACCAGCCTCACTTCTCCTCCAGAGCCATCTGGATCCAGTGACCAGATATTCATCAAGATGACTGCAGATGACCCAGGATGAGGCAGTTGGGGTTAAGTGACTTGCCCAAGGTCACACAGCTAGTGAGTGTCAAGTGTCTGAGGTGAGATTTGAACTCAGGTCCTCCTGACTCCTGCACCGGTACTCTATCCACTGCGTCACCTAGCTTGCCAGTAGTCATGGCTGAGAGGTTAAGGCGATGGACTAGAAATCCATTTGGGTCTCCCTGCACAGGTTCAAATCCTGCCGACTATGAGGAGATAAGAGCCTCATCTCTTCGCATATGGCTTAAGGAAGGAATAACATGCTCACTAAATTTGATATGAAAATCTATCTTATACTACAGGAAAGTAGGGGAGAAGGGATCAAGTAGGGTGAGGGGGATGATAGAAGGGAGGGCAAATGGGAAAAGGGAGTAACTAGAAGTAAACACTTTTGGGAAAGGACAAGGTCAAATGAGAGAAGAGAAATAAAGGGGGGGACAGGGTAGGATGGAGGGCAATATAGTTAGTCTTACACAACATGACTATTATGGAAGTCTCTTGCAAGACATCACATATATAGCTTGTATTGAATTGCTTGCCTTCTCAGTGGGGATGGGTGGGGAGGGAGGAAGGGAGAGAAGTTGAAATTCAAAGTAGTAGAAACGAATGTTGAGAATTGTTATTGCATATAACTGGGAAATAAGAAACACAGGTAATGGGGTATAGAAATCTATCCTGCCCTACAAGAAAAGAGAGAAGATGGGGATAAGGGAAGGGTGGGGTGTGATAGAAGGGAGGGCTCATTGAGGGAAGGGGCAATCAGAATGCAAGGTGCTATGAGGTGGGGGAAGGGGAGAGATGGGGAGAAAAATTGGAACTCAAAATTTTGCGGAAATGAATGTCGCAATCTAAAAATAAATAAGTAAAACTATTAAAAAAAAAAAGAAAGAAAGGAGTGAGACTAGAAGTGTCTAGACAATCTGGTTCAATCCTAAAGACATTTTCTCAGAAGCCAAAATAAGGTAAAGAAAACTTCTTACCAAAAACATTCCTCTGAATTCTCATTGCTTTTATAAATGTAGGCTGTTTTCCATGAAACAGTTTTGAATGGCAAGTCATTAGTCTTCCAAAAATCAACTAAGAAGTACATCATCTTCCTTGCTGGAAACATCAATCTGGTTAACGTTTCTTTGTGGTCACATGATAATCCAAAACTTCCTGCTGAAATCATAGGGAAGTCCAAAACTGTGTCAAGGCTAAAAAGGGCAGGGGATAGGAGAAGGAGAAGAAGAAAGATAAGTAATATTAATGTCAATTTTATAAAATTTAATTACAAAACACTTTTAAATTTCTTGGGGGATATGTGCATAGATGTTGATAGATTAAATGAATCTACTTAGGTATGTGCAATAATTTTTTAAAATGTCCTTCCCATACAGATTGATTGCTTTTTCAGTTTTATGTTATTCTAACTTAGATAAATAGGAATTGAGAAGTGGGTCAAACCTCATGCTATCTCTATTATTACTGGTTATAAGAAAAGTAGCATTCCATTCACAGGACTTGTGATAGCCAAATTTGTGTAGCTTGTCTCTCTTCTGTCTTCATGTTCTGCCCCACATACCATCCCTCCTAGATCTCTGCTCCAAAGTTCTCCAAACATTCCTTTCTTTCTTGAAGTGACCAGGTGAGAGAAGGATGGGAAAATGGAGAGTAATGAAGAATGAAATTGTACTTCTTTGTACTATGGAGTAAGGCCTTAGTGTGACTCTGAGAAGTTTATGTGACCCGGAAGGACATTGGTGGCTGACTGTCTAAAGGGCCTATGCATCAGAAGAATTTAGTTGGTAATTGTATGAATGTGTGAAGACTTTCTATATGGAATTTTAGTTGTCAAATCTTCCCCTTCCCACAAAAGTACAACCTAAAAAACTATCCTTAAATGAGGATAATCAATATTTGAAAAAGTCAACTTTAAACACAGGCCAACATTTAAAAGTAAATAAATAGTAAGGGAAAGTTTAATTGGGACTTTAGCTGAAAAATAAGCTGCAAAAAAAATTTTCTTATCTTACATTTAACTAAGCTTGAATTATCATTGGAGCTATGAGTTAATTCTTAGAATGAACAAAGAATTCATCAGGAGTTGATTGGAGGAACCTTTTTCCTGACAAAATTTCTGACAAATTTTGACAGCGTAATATAGCATCCTTCACTTCATGTTTGATTCTGCATAACAAGTCATTATTGGTGACAGCTAGTTGGTGCAGTGGATAGAGCACAAGCCCTGGAGTCAGGAGGACTGGAGTTCAAATGTGGCCTCAGACACTTACTACTTGCGTGACCTCGAGCAAGCCATTTAATCCCAATTGCCTCCCTGCAAAAATTTGTTGTCAAAAAAACATTTAAGGACTTCATTAATTTTCTCAAGGGTCTACGATAACACTTTGATATTCAAACCACCCTCTTTGGAAATGCTTACCAACAATCAGTAAAATGGCCCCAAATGACATTAGTGCAATGATATTAATGGATAGGGTTCAATGTTCCTGTTTGGGAGGCGGCAGGGAGAGGTGGAATATTGAATAGGGTCTAATAGTATAGGCATTTCATGAGTAATTCAGGGATATGCTGGAGCCAGCTCTTACCTCAGAGAGCTGATTGTTAAATTTTCAGGGTGAATATTTACACCTCAGAAACCAGCAAATCTTACAAACAAATCAGGGTTTGATTTTTTGTTCTGTTTTGTTGGTTGCATAGACTTAAGAAAGTGATGGAAAAAATGTTAATAATGCAGCTTAAACTTTATAGTATGTCCATGCATACACCTGTCTCCCCCACCCACACCCCAGGCTAGTTGTTAAACATACTAGCACACCCTGCCTAGAGCCATGAGGGGGTAAGTGATTTGCCAAGAGTCATATAGTTCATCCACAAACATACACTGAGTAACTACTATGCCAGGCCCTGTGCTAAGTGCTTGAGAGTCAAAGAAAGTTTGTTAACTGGTACTTGAAGGAAGTCAGGAAAGCCAGGAGGTAGGAATGAAGATGGCTAGAGCAGGGAGACAGTAATGAGTCTTGTTTAAGGAACTTCAAGGAGGCCAGTGTTCATTACTTTTGGAGTACAAGCAGATGAGTAAGGTATAAGAAGTCCAGGAAGGTAGGAGGGGGTTAGGTTATAAAGGATTTACAACATTTAGGTAGGAAAGTTTATATTTGATCCTGGAGGTGATGGGAAGCCACTAGAGTTTGCTGAGGGGTAGCTAAGTGGACTAGTGCATAAAATGCCAGACCTGGAGTCAGGAAGATTCACCTTCCTGAGTTAAAATCTGTCCTCAGACACTAACTAGCTGTGTGACCCTGGGCAAGTCTCTTAACCCTGTTTGCCTCAGTTTTCTCATCTATAAAATAAGCAGGAGAAGAAAATAGCAAACCATTCTGATATCTTTGCCAAGAAAACCCCAAATGGGGTCATGAAGAGTCAGAAATGACTTTAAAAAGAGTTTATTGAATAGAGGAGTAGAGCAAGGAGGAGTGATATAGTGAGACCTGAGTTTGGAGAAGATCATTTTGACAGTTAGTGGAGAATGGACTGGAGGAGGAGAGACTTGTGGCAACAGACAAACTCAATAGCCTGTTGCAATAGTCCACATGTGAGGGATTGCACCAGGATTGTAACAGAGGCAGAGAAAAGAAGGCTCCACGATCATTCATTAATTAGTATGTATCAGAGACTTAAATCCATGTCTTCTTGGCTTCAAGACCAGTCCTGTGTCCACTATGCCATAGTGAAAGGGCAAGGAGGATTAATTTAAAAAAAAAGAATTGTGAAAGAGAATTCTAAGGTGTACTAAAGTTAGGCAAAATACATGGAAGAAATGCTCTTCTTAGAAGGAATATCTGAGAGATATTTGTTATCAGGTTGTATCCCACTCCTGGGGATGACAGAGATTAAGTGTTCTGAGATACAATGGTTCCAAATTGCTCCTGAACTTTATGTGACTTCTGTGACTAGGGTGTTATATTCAAGTTGGGAGAATGGCTTTCCTGGCAAATCAGACAAGGTCAAAGTCAGAGACTTTTTCTGAATTGGACCCCAATTCTGAAGGGAAGGGAAGTTCACAGATATCCTAAGGGAGTAAGAGGGAGGAAGCAGGGGAAGGAAGGAGCAAGGAAAGAAGGGAAAGAAGGAAAGAAAGAAGAAAGGAAGGGAAAGAGGAAAGAAATGAGGAGGGGAGGAGATGGAGGAAAGGATGAAGGAAGAAAGGAAGGGAAGAAGGAATGAAGGAAGTAAAGGAAAAAGGAAGGATGGAAGGAAGGAAAGGCGGGAGAGGAAAGGAGACAAGAAAGGGAAGGAGAGAGGGATGGAGAGAAGGGAGAAGGAAAGAAGGAAGGAAACTACTTACTACATCTGAAAGGTGGAATAGGTACAAGAAGGTCCCATGAGAGCGCATCCCACGGTGTTGTTGTCCTGTAAAAGATAAGAATACATCAATAGGTCCTTGCTTCAGCAGCACATTTACTAAAATTGGAACAATACAGAGAAGAATTAGCATATTCATGAAGCAGTCTATGTTTTTGAGCTTTATAAAATAAACAAAAGAATACATTAATGGGAAGGAAGGATCACAGGGTAGACTAGCAGCTTAAAAATGCTTGAGTACAAAAAAAATATGCTAGAGTACAAAGCAGAGAAATGAGAATTATGGTTGGCATCAGTCTGGGGAATAAGCCAAGACTTTAGAAGTCAAAGAGAGGAGGACCATGAATGTTGATGAAAATAAAGACCCATAATAACAGATCCACATGATAGTGAACTGACCAGCCTGTTTTGATGTACTAGACTGGAGCTGCACAATGGAATAGAAATGTTATTTTTATATCAATTGTTCTATAAATGCAGTATCAAGGGGATATGTAGGGAAGGATGGGAAACATATTATGAGGAAAGAGACGTCAAGATTAAGTCAGCAAAGAGAGCTTCAAAGCAACCTTGAAATCTACAAAATATGATGAAGGACCAATATATTCTTACCGAGTTTGATCACAATTAAAGGAATAATTAGGACCCTGGATTTTGGATAGATTAAATGATGTGACTCTGTTTACCAAAAATTCCATGTAAAAAAACAAGTGACAGTAGTTATTTTAATTCCAACCCTCTCCACTCTGAGCTCCCCAGATGACAGTACTGTCATTTATGCTGTTAGGTTTCAAATCTATCATTTCAGAAGCTCTTTGCATGTCCTTAAATAATTTCTTTGAAATTAAGAGAGTTCCTGTCAAGTGAGCAGTGGTTCTTCAGTGGCAGCCTCATGGTCCAAACAACTGATATTCCCGTAACTATGCCTGAGATAGGTGAGTATCCTTTTCCAACCAGTTATCCTTTAAAAAATTTAATTATCTGTTAGTCTGGCTGTGCATTGTGGTTTGTCCTTTGTTCTCAAAGAAGACCATGACATCAGGGAGATGATGACATGACTTGCAACTGGCTTGGATTTGAGGGAGGGAGAGCTGTGCAAAACCACCAACCTCACCTACTCCTCCAGATCCATCTGGGTCGAATGGTCAGATATCGATCAGGACAATTAGATATGGCCCAGGATGCAGTGGGAGACTTTGGTTTTTTTGAGTTAAGGTCTTTTCAATGAGGCAATTAAGAAGTGAGTCAAGGGATTCCTATTCTTCTCTCTTTTCCTCTCCTCTCTTATTCTATTCTGTTCTTTCCTCTCCTATTGGGCAATAAGCATTTATTAAGCATCTACTACCTACACTGGGGATACAAAGGACAAAAGGCAGTCCTTTGCCCCATAAAAGCTCACAATCTAATGGAGGAAGACAACTATATACAAACAAGCTATATATAAGATAAATAGGAAATAATCAATAGAGGGAAGGTACTACAGTTAAGAGAGAAAAACTTCCTATAGAAGGTGGGTTTTTAGCTAGGACGTGAAGGAAACTAGAGAAGCCAAAAGGCAGAGATGAAGAGAGAAAGCAAGCCAAGTATTGGAGGCAGTAAGTAAAAATACTTGGAACAGAGAGAAGGAGTGTCTTGCTCTTGGAATAGCAAGAAGGTTAGTGATCCTAGATCACAGAGTATGTTGGGGTTGGGCATACAAAAATTTTTAAATGCTACTTTAAAAGTTGATACATATTTTGAACCAAACAAAGAAAAATTTGAGGTACTATTTGGTGCTCCCTTCTTTAATCCTTAATGGCTGTCAGTCACTAACCTTAATTTTGTTTTTTCATATTGAATAAAACATATCTTTCTTTTAAAAAAATTTAACTCTTCTCCTAGACCAAGTTTGATCATTATAATTCCACAGCATTCATTTTTGTTTTGTTTTTCTTCCTATTTACATAGTAATAGTCACTGGATATATTGTTTTTCTGTTCCGTTTACTCTGCATTAGTTCATATGAGTTGCCCTATGTTTCTCTGTAGTCACCATATTCATTGCTTCTTACAAAACGGTAATATCACATTACATTTTTATCCTTTATTTGTTTAGCCTTACTCTAATCAATGTACACTTATTTGTTTTTATACTTTGCTACCATAAAAAGTGCTGCTATAAAAATTCCAGTATATATATAGGACCTTTCTGTATTTTATCTTCTTAAGGTATATGCTCATTAGTGAGATCTCTGGGTGAAAGGATATGGGCATTTTAGTCATTTTCTTTTACCATAATCCCAAATTGTTTTCCAAAATTCACAACCCTAGTAACAGTGTAGTAGTGTGTCTGTATTCCTAAATCCCCTATGATCTTGACCTCTTTTTTTCATCTGTTTTCATTTTTACCAATTTGCTTGTTATGGTTTGAACTTTTGGAGTTGTTTCATTTTCATTAGAACACTTCTTTATAATTTACTTTAAGTCTCATCCTTTCATGGCCTTATTATTTGCCTCCCCCAAAATTATCCATAATTTCTAAGATTTTAGGACACCTTAAATTAAAAAATTACTAGGTTGCTCCTAGATTTGAGAATTGGAATGGATCTTAGGGATCACACAGTTCAAATTTCTCACTTTATACATGAGAAAATTGAGACCCAGAGAGGTTAGGCCATCTTTCCAAGGTCACAAAGTAAAGTGGCAGAACTGGAATTTGAAGCTAGCTCATCTGATTCCAAATCTAGCCCTATTACAACCACACCACACTTCCATGTGTTGCTTCTATCGTAACAGTAGGTGCCCTATTTACCTTTTGTGCTGTTAAGGCAAAGAGATGGTTTAGTCATTTTGTTTGATATTTTTTACTATCTTCTCTTGTTTCTCCCCACCACTACCACCCCAAGTTTGGAAGCAGAAGAATAGACATTCCAGCCTAATAGCAAATCTCTACTCTAACTGAGTAAACCAGGGGTGGGGAACTTTTCATATTGGAAGTCTGAATTAATATGTAGCTATAATCAAATAAAGCCACATTCAAGAAATTTCAATTAGATATATTTTAAAATGTACATTATTTTGTAAAAATAGAACTACTTTGTACTTACTAATTTAAAAAATGAAAACTATTTGTTCATTTTAAAGTTAACTAATCTTTTAATGACTTTGTTGTGCCTGCTTTTTGCTGGAAAGCATTTGGATATTTGGTTGCAGCATGGAGGTCCGCAGTTTCAGTTGATTCTCTAGATGGGTATCAGTCATTTGTGACCTTAAGGGTATCTTGATTTGGGTTAGGTAAGAGAATGTAGATTTGCAACAACAATTGGTTGAAAAGTAAGAAAACATTTTGGGGGCATGTTGCCAAAGGTGTGGGTTTTCTACTGCATTTTTCTGTATTTCAGCTGAATCTTTCTTAGCATCAAACAATGACTTTAAAATGTCATCTACTGAGAGCTCAATCAATTCCAGCTGTAGTTCTTTAGGCACCTTGGTGATAGCAACTAGATGAGGTTGAAATGATTATTTGAGTGTGATATCATGATTCTCAGAGTTAATGAACCTTTCATTGTATTTTCCAGTTAATAGGTCTGTAACAGCTGCACACTCTTCAAATTATTCACATATATCATCCTGCTCATCAATGACCTTTGCTAACTGGGGGAAAGTGTTCATTTGAAATTTCCTTTTGAAGAGCTGTTTTGAAAAAAGATAGTTTTTTTCAAAATGCTTGGATTTTTTGCCACATATCATATATTAACTTAATTTTACCTTGCAAAGAAATATTCATCTTAATTTCTTCCTCTGACAACTGCCTGCTCATATCCTTTGACCATTTATCCATTGGGGAATGAAAAAATGCTCCAAATCACTACTGATTAGAGAGACTCAAATCAAAACAATTCTGAGGTACCACATGACACCTATCAGACTGGCTAATATGAAAGAACAGGAAGATGATAAATGTTGGAGAACATGTGGGAGAGTTGGAACACTAATTTATTGTTGGTGGAGCTGTGAGCTGATCCAGCCATTCTGGAGAGCAGTTTGGAACTATGTCCAAAGGGCTACAAAAATGTGCATTCTCTTTGACCCTTTGCAAGAGTCATACTCTTTGCAACTCATGTCATCATTTTTCTGATGGCACGGTCTTCTTCAGCAACAAAGGACAAACACAACCCTGTGAGTAGACTGAACTCCTGCTCTCCTATCTGCCTCCCCCTCCCCTTCCTTCTCCTCTCCAAAGGAAGGTAAATTTGGATGGCCAAAAGACGCCCAGTTGACTTGGGTTTTACTGACTAGTTTCCCTTTCCTTCCTTTCCCTTTCCTTTTCTTCCCTTCCCTTCCCTTCCCCGAACCTTAAACCTACTGCACTGTGAAGCTCAGACACCTTCCCCCTGCCTAAAGGCTCTCTTCTAGACCCTCCTGACTTTAGAGTGATTATCAAAAGTGACTGTTGCTGTTTCCTTCCCCTCCTGATGTCTTTCTTTTCTTTGCCTCATTAAAGGGGCCATGCCTTGGCTACTTCTTAAACAGGCCTATTCAACGAATAGGCATTACCTCACCCTAAGTGAGTACCTAAATAGATCTTGGCCTAAAGAGACCAAGGTCTCCCAGTGCATCCTGGGTCATCTCTAGTCATCCTGATGAATATCTGGTTACTGGATTCAGATGGCTCTGGAGGAGAAGTGAGGCTGGTTATCTGAACAGTCCTCCCTCACTCAAAACAAAATCAAGTGCAAGTCATGTCATCATTTCTCTAATGTCATGGTCTTCTTTGGCAACGAAGAACAAACACAACTCTTTGACCCAGCAATACTGGTTCTAGGACTATATCCCAAAGAAAACATAAAAATGGGAAAGGAGCCACATGTACAAAAATATTTATAACAGCTCTTGCTGTGGTGGCCAAGAACTGGAAATCAGGGGGAATGCCCATCAATTGGGTAATGGCTGAACAAGTTGTGGTATATGAATGTAATGGAATACTATTGTGGTATAAGAAATGACAAACAGGTGGACTTCAGAAAAACCTGGAAAGACTTACATGAACTGATGCTCAGTGAAGTGAGCAGAACCAGAAGAATATTATACACAGTAACAGCCACAGCGTGTGAAGACTGTTTCTGATAGACTTGGCCCTTCACAGAAATCCAAGGACCTAAAACATTTTCAAAGGACCCTTGATGCAAAATGCCATACACACCCAAAGAAAGAACTATGGAGTCTGAATGCAGAATAAAGCAGACTATTTTCTATTTTGTTCTGTTTTGATTTGGTTTTTCTCATGGTTTCTCCCATTCATTTTAATTCTTCTATGCAACAAGACTAATGTGAAAATGTGTTTAATGACAATGTACATGTAGAACCCATATGGCATCATGGGGAGCGAGAGGGGAGGGAAGGCAAGAAAAATTTAAAAATTATGGAAGTGTTTGTTGAAAACTGAAAGCAAATAAATTAATTATTAAAAAACCTTCAAAAAAAGAATAAAGAACAACTTTAACAGCTGAAAAGAAATACTCCAGTCATTTTGATTGGACATGATATCACACAGAAATGCAACATTCCTATAGAAATTTTCTTTCAATAACTCATATTGATGATCCTGTTCTTCATAAAATTTATCTATTCTTGCAGAGATAAAATTTTGGCCAACACCTGTTCCTACAACAGCCAACACACTTTAGAATGATATGGCAAATCCACACTGAATACCTCATTGTTCAGCTTCAGCATGTTATCAAACTGATGATGCCATGTTGCATTTGCACCAATATAGTTAACAATACTTATAACTTGTTGCAAAGTATCACTTAAAATAGTAGTTTTAACACAGAGATTTTGCTGATGCATGACACAACGAAAAGAAATGAGAGCATCTGGATCTGTTAATATTTTTTTTATTTGTGCAATAAACCCTTCGTGTTTTCCTCTCACAGATAGTGCATTGTCTGTATAAATTTACCAGTTTCGGGCCAACTTCACAACATTTATCTTGAAAGCTGCTGAAAATGTCTATTCTCCAGGTTCTATTCACAAGAGTGCCCCAAGTGAGTAACTCTTCATAGCAAAGAAAATCTTCTGTTATAACCTGAATGAAGTATAAAACCTGGGCTGAGTCAGCAGTATCAGTTGATTCATCCAAAGTGATTGAATAATGTGTGTGTGTGTGTGTATATTATTGAATATATTGAATATATATTGAATAATGTATATATATTTTTCCTTTTGAAGTATTGCATGAAGTTGTTCTGTAAAGTTGAAGGCTAATTTATACTGCCAATAAGTTATGATTGTCCTTGAAAGAGGCAGTTTTTTGTACTTTAAAATATTATCACACTCTAAGCATTCTACAACTTTGACAATGCATTCTTTCACAATTTCTAGTCACTGAAAAGCTTCCCTTTTTTTTCCTGAGTGCATAACCTACTTTATAACTTGTTTGAGTGCCATTATTTCTAGGTCTTATTGCTGCTTAAAAGAATCATTTTTGCTTTTGCTTTTCATCTTTTAGCATCTGCAATACAATCTTTCATACTTCTCCCTCTAATTTTAAAATATTTGTGGTCCTTATGAATATTATAATGCTGATAAGCATTGAATTTCTTTAAAGCTGATATTGCAGTGTCACAAAGCAAGCAAATCATCTTATTTTTAGCAGAAACAAGATAATATTGCAATTCCCAATCCTCACTAAAAAAATGTTTTCTTCCTTCAGTATTCTCTTATTCTTCTTTAACATGATGGGCTCCTAAGCAGAAGAATTTAAAAAATACTGTCAAGCCATGCGACTATTCACAAATTCCACTTCCAACAGGAACACAGTGCACCACTGTCAAAAGATGATAAGGGACTGCATACTCGACCCCCATAAACTCTTGTCAACCAGTCTTGTGTATTAGGGGCACTTGTCAAGTGGGAAAGTTAGAACTAAATAGTGAGTGCAGCACCTGTCAATTTAGCCCTTATGGCTTACTAATGTTCTAATTGTGTAGGTCAATGTGGGAGGATTATTTCATTGAAATTTATTTTATTCTTTGGTATTTTAAATACATTCATTTTTAAAATAAAATATAAATATAAAAGATGAATAACAATGTATTAATAAAAATAAAAGGATGTGTTCCGTAAAATTTTGATTCAGTCAAAAGGCTGAACTTAAGGACCTAAAAGGATACATGTGGTCTTGGACCCCAGCTTCCCCACCCATGGGGTAAACCATTTGACATTCTCTTCTAAAAAGAAGGAGGTAATTTGCCAATATTCTTTCCCCTGACTCCATTCTCAAATGTGGAATGAATTCCCTCTTCACCTCCATCTCTTAGAGTCTCTGGCTTCCTTCAAAGCTGATCTTAAGGGCTTTTGTTCAGTCATTTTTTCAGTCATGTCTGACTCTTTGTGACATCATGCAGAGTTTTCTTGGCAAAGATACTGAAGTGTTTTGTCATTTCCTTCTCAGTTCATTTTATAGATGATGAGGAAAGGAGGTAGGCAGGATTACGTGATTTGCCCAGGGTCACACAGCTGTAAGTGTTTAAAGCCAAATTTGAATTTGGGAAGATGAGTCTTACTGATTTCCAGCGCAGTGCTCTATCCACTGAGCCACCCAGCTGCCCTTCTGTACTACTGCCTATGTAAAGCCTTTTCTGATTGCCCCGTCTGCTAGTCCTTCCCCACCCCAAATTACATTGTATTGACTTTATACGTACTTTGAATATATCTATATGTGCACATGTTGCTTTCCCCAATAGTATGTAAGAGCCTTGAGGGAAGGGACTATAGCACTTTTGTATTTGTAGCCACAGTGTCTGGCACAGAGTAGGTACTTTATAAATGCTTCTTGATTGAAGGATTGCTTTACATCACCGCCCCTCCATTGTGATCAGAATCCAACTGGAGTCCCATCGTTAATTATGGTATTTACTATCCCATCAGTGGAGAACGCAATACTTCTGTCCTTCAGTAGATAGTCTCCATGAGTTGCTAGGTCCAAAAAGATTCATTACCAAGTGACTAACCTTCTGGGGATGAGCTATTGCTCTTAGCTGGTCTGTTCCTTTGATGACAGTAAACAAAGTCTTGGAAGCTTGATTGGACTTGCCAGAGTTAACATTGAGTTAACACAGCATTTGAGAACTCTCTCACCTCTATATTAAGATGAAGCATTAAAGTAGGACCTTAGTGGAGAACATTGTGTTTATTTAATACAATGGTTTCTTTAGCAACCAGAAACTTTATTTAGCCCAGATATAAACTTAAAGGCTCAAAAAAATCTCAGTTTTTAATATACAAGAAACTCTTCTAAAGGGTCAGTCAGTAGCTTATCCAAAACAAATCTTTTTTTAATTAAATTATTTTATTTGTTTTCAGTGTTCTACAATCACTTCCATATATCTTAGATTCTTTCCCCTCCCTTCCCCCCTCCCTCCCCACTCCCTCCCTAAGACAGCAAACAATTTTATATAGGTTCTACACATATATTCCTATTAAATACATTTTCACCTTAGTCATGCTGCATAAAAGAATTAAAATGCATGAGAGAAAACATAAAACAAAACAGAACAGAACACAAAAGAAAATGGTCTGCTTCATTCTGCGATCGAATTCCACAATTCTTTCTCTGAATGTGGAAGGCATTCTGCCTCAAGAGTCCACTGGGAATTTTTTAAGTCCCTGCATTGCAATGAAGTACTAAGTCTACCAGAAAAATTCCTCATACACTGTGTTGCTGTGTACAACAAAACAAATCATCTTAAACTAATGTTTAAAGAGAAAACTTTAAAATGTTTAAAGAGAGATTATAAAATGATTTCACTACACATCTAAAGCAGAGAAGAGGTATTGAACAGCTGGTATTCTCCCTTAGACCTCTGACTAATCATAACTAGACATAGGAAAATGACTCTATTTGTATCTGAAATAGCAAGAGATTGAGGATAAATATACAGCAGACCCTTGTTCTATTCTGTAATCAGTGAGAAACATTAAGAAAGATGTAGGTAAGGAAAGTGTGAGTCAAATATACCTATCCCAGGCCATGAAAATTTACCTTTTGCTGATAGATAACAAGTCATTTCTATCAAAATACAGTAAGGTTTCCATACTTACTCTGATAGCCTTAAGAACACTCAAGCCTTCACAGGTGCTACTAGAGCAGTCATTTATCTTGTATATTGGAGTCAAGGAGTAGTGATAGTAGATGCTCACATTTATGTCTGTCATCCAGAAATAGGGAAAAAAAAAACAACAGAAAATTAACATCATTTCTGTTTGCTAATATTAGGAGATGCTAATATTAGGAGGTGGCAAGGTGGTTTGCTGGCCAAAATATGGCACCAAAGCTTTAGTTCTTAGGAGCACCAGCCAGATGAGTAGAGTACAATATTTTGCCTCCTTCTCTACGCTTTCATTATGGCTCAAATTCATTTGGACATCAAATAAATCAGATAACTGGTTGGGACAAATGACTGTGATTCAGGTCTAGAGGCAGAGGTAAAAATATATGATTTAAGCTTAGCCTGTGGATATTTTACCTGAATTTTGTTATCTGTGCATAATGACTCATAACCCCTGACTGTGACAAAAGTTCTATATGTTGCCCTTATCAGAGAGAGGCTTTCTAGTCACTGCACCCTAGTAGATTGAAGTTGACATGTCTGTCAAGGGTTGTGGAATGGGTAGACATGAAGTCAAGAGGATGATAGTAGGAGGCAATGTATGTGACTACTACTGTGACATATGTAGTGTAGAGAAGAGAAGACAGATTCAGAGACAAACAGTCAGAAAATAGCTAAGACACCATACCCATGTAGGAAGAACAGAAATGTAACATAACACCTAGAAAGTGCATGTGTTCATCCTTCGTTGCTGGAGAAGACCATGCTATCAGAGAAATGATGACATGACTTGCACTTGACTTTGTTTTGAGTGAGGGAGGGCTGTGCAGGTCACCAGCCTCACTTCTCCTCCAGAGCCATCTGAATCCAGTGACCTGATATTCATCAGGATGACTGGAGATGACCCAGGATGAGGCAACTGGGATTAAGTGACTTGTCCAAGGTCACATAGCCAATGTGTGTCAAATGTCTGAGGTGAGATTTGAACTCAGGTCCTCCTGACTCCTGCACTGGTGCACTAACCACTGTACCACCTAGCTGCCCCACACCTAGAAGGAGGATCAGCAAGAGCAGGCACTTAACACAGAGCAAATGAAGAGAGAACAGTATGATGACATCACCAAAAGCTATCTACTGCTCTGCAGTGTTAGCAGCCTGGGCTGCCCCTCTGCACGTGTGCCCTGGCAATATGTGATCCCTCCAGGTGTGCTGTCCCATACATGCAACTTGGCCAGGCATGTGTCCAATCTATTTATGGGGGAAGATGCCTCAGGTTTATGCAGGGAGGGGGTTTCTATTGCTATTTCATCAAAGAAATTTGCTTTGAACTATTATGTCTCTTGGTTGATCTAGTTAAAGTAAAAACACTAGTAGGAACTTGTGAGCTTTGATTTTAAGTAGATACCAAAAATCCTGAATATAACCTGAATATGGGATAATTTTTCCGGGGGACCCACATGATTGAGAGTACCCTCGGTGTTACACTGACAATAGTCCTAAGAATTACTACTTGCTCCGTAGTCCTGAGGAAAAAATAGGTATCAACTATAAAGATTAGGGATCTTTGGGCTCAGGAAAATCATTGTGCTCCTGAGTTCAAAAATCAACATCGTAAACATAGATTGGAGGAATTATGGCTAGATAACAGTTACTGTGGAGAATAATTTTAATGGACTGAAACCTCAGTAAGAATCAACAGTTTAACATAACATGGTGGTCAATTTTTTTTAAAAAATAGTGTTATTTTAGTTTATATCTCTTTGAAAGACACACAATGTCTGGAGCAAGAGAGGGAATAGTTCTTCTGTACTCTTCCCTGGTTGGACTATATTTCTTAATCTGTAAATTAAGGAGAATTAAACTCAATGATTTTTAATAACTGTTTAATAATTTGCAATTTGCAAATTTTCAAATAATTTTGCATAATTTACCTTCCATGAATCTCTCTTTATTGATTTCCTTGTATGTGTGCATAGCACACCATGGGCATTTAATAAATGCTAATTAAGTTGAGTTTCTGGGCATACCTGAGGTTGAACTTAGTAATTATATAATAAAAAGAATCCTAAAGTTGGCATCAGAATACTATTTTGTTTGCTGTATCATAGCCTCTGGCTATAATGAAAGATGAGAAAACTATCCTTATCAGAAAGGGGCTTTCTAGTCATTGTACCCTAGCAGATTGGAGCTGAGATGGCTGGCAGGGGAGAAATAGGAATCCAAGAATATGGTAGTAGGGAACAATCCGTGAGACCAATATAGTGACATTACACTACAGGTAATGTAGTGGAGAAGAGCAGGGAGAGAAGGAGAGAGAAACACACAGAGACAGAGAGATAGTCAACTATTTACTAGCTGTGTGACCTTGAATAAGTTATTTCATCTCTCCCGTCATAGTTTCCTCATTGTAAATTTCCCTTAGGAAAATATGGCAACAAAAAGATCTTCCCCATATGTGGCATTCTTTTTTTGCAGTTCCACTGCCTTTAGAGTGCTCTCCCTCCTTACCTTTGCCTTTTGGAATACTTTTGTTTCTTTCTGGTTCCCTCAACTTATTAGTGCTCCCTCGGCCCCCACAAATTATTGTGTATTGACTTTGTATGTATATTTATATTTATAGTGGGGTTGTACATCAAGCAAGGGTTCCACTCTAAAGTCTTCATATAAAACAAAAATCCTGTAGAGTCAAAATTACTACTTTCTGTACCAAGTCTCCAAGGTGAACAGGCCTGTTCATGTTATGACAATGTAGGAAAGAGATATCAGCAAGCTGGTAAATTACTCTGAGATGAAGATTTGCCTCCAAGGATTGGGTTGGTTGGGCTAAAATTCCAAAGTGGGAATGGCTATCCCTTCCTTTGCTGTCTCTCTCCCCTAGAGTTTCCTCCATCACCCACACACATACCTTCCCCTCATTCTGTCCTGAAAGGGTAGAGGTAGCAGGAGTCCTATGTCTGGAGAAGCTCTGTTATAAGCAAAAGGAGGGCTGAAGGCAGATTCTCATTTCTCCTCATCCATCTCATGTTCATGTCTGCCCCTCAATAGAATGGTGGGCACCATTTATATTTTTTTTCTGTTTTATTTTTATTGTTTGCCAAATGGCCTATACTTGAATTGTCTTAAGTTAATTAATGAATATGATTCAATTCCACCTTAATTATCCAAGTATATATTGTTTTTCCCAACTGAATGCAAGCATTTTGAGGATATGTTTGTCTTTGCAGCTCCAGCTACTAGCACCTCCCAGACCCTGGTGGATCATGGGCACTTAATAAGTGCAAATTAAATTGAATTTCTGGAAGCAGTAATTACATAGTAATCAATAATTTAGAACGTGCAACTATCTTAAAACTATAGAAACAAAGTACATTCAATCCTGCAAAAAAAACATAAAATGAATTAAAGTTTCTTTATGTCAGATGGTCAGCTCCCAAGGATAACAATTACAATACATTTTACCAGCAAATTTCTAAGGAAGAGTCCCAAAGGAAACCAACATTTAGGAATTTTGTACCCTTCATTGGTCTACTGAACTCAGCAGATAATCTGGTGTACTTTAACTTCAAAATCAAGTCACTGATTTTTTTCTCTCTAAAAGCACAAAACATCTCTGCCTCTGTCAAAAAAGATCAATAAAGAATTTTTTCTTCTTTCTCTTTTTTTCTTTAAGAAAAATCTTTGTTGTATGGAGTGGTTCTCTCAGAGGGAGTAGGAGCAGGATACAAAAGGAAATGTATGTGATATAAAAAGATATCAAAAGAGATTATTTTTAAAAATAAAAACAAGGAAAACACCTATAAAGTCAGGCATACCATGGTCATGTCAGTGCTGTACTATTTCTTGGGGCACCTTGTTCCCTATGGATAGATCTTTTGTAGATAAAATTTGTGTGATCAGTTTTATAAATTATTCTTCCCCCTTGTGGGGCTGCTATCTTGACACAAAAGGGTCATCAGGGACTTAGAAAAATTAGAATAAGAAAAAGACTAGAGGATCAGATCAGAATCTTTGGAAGTTATTTATATCCCAGACCACAATGCTAGTAAGGGGAAAATGGAGCAGATCCTTTCACCATATATTTACCTTCTCTAAGTAGGTTTTTCACCATTTCCAAGCTCTTGTCCATAGCTCTTCTCAGATTTTCCTGTGGCTCCGGGAAGGCTGAATTATTCATCATCAATACACTGATTCCATAATGGTCTTTAAAACAGGCCTTGTTTTGAGGTAAAGTCCACCCCCATCCCTGGAAATAAAGGAGGAGGGACCACAGAGTCAGACCCAGCACTAACCTCTTCATGACCCCCTCACCTCGCGCCCATTTCTCTCACACTCACTACTCTTGGACCTGAGATTACAAAGAAAAATGGAAATCTGAAAAGATGATCTCCAGCTGGTTCCCTCAGTCAGCTTTACTCCACCCACCTCCCTGGCACTGCCCAACATTCATTCCCAGGGCTCAGAGAACACATATATTAGCAAACCATGAACAGAAGCCTCAGAATGGAAGAAGATGAGCCAAAGTCCACTCCATGTGTTTGCTCATAAAAAGGTCAGAATCATAAAACAGAAAGATTACTTGGGCCTCGTCCAATAAACTTCCTCTATATCAATGGTAAGTGGGAAAAGGGGTGGGGGGAAGTATATGATGAAAGGTGCAGAAAAAGGGGGGAGGGCCTTTACTTTGGAAAGGAAATAAAGGTCAATGGACTTGATGGATGCATGAATACGTTAGCTCTTAAGATTGGAACCCAGTCTCCTAGCCACGGATCCAAACCTAAATCTTAACTTACTGGTGTCAAAATGGACTGTTTAGCCTAGAGAATTTTCTTACCAAGATATGAAATTTATTGATCCCTGTCTCTTAACTGATACAACTGCAAAATGAAAAAATATGATTCAACCAATGTGGAACAAAGAATAAGGCAGTCCTAGTGTCAGAGGAAAGCTTGGAATCAGTACCTGAGAACTATCCTTGACACAGGGATATCCTGTCTTTTGATCACTCGAAGCATGATAGTCTACCTGTAGACAAACGTAATTCTTCAAAAAAAATTTTTTTTCTGTAATGTTGAATTAATATATGCCTGCCTCAAACATCTCCCTATTGGTTCTGCCTTGTACTCTCAAGCAAAATAAATCTAATGCTCTTTCAGAATAATCCTACAGTCTCCTATTTACCAAAAAAATGTTGGACCTGAAGTCAGCAAGACTTAAGTTCAAATACAGCCTCAGACATTAAGTAGCTGTATGGCCTTGGGCAAATCACTTAACCTCTGTCTGCCTCAGTTTCCTCAGTTATAAAATAGGGATAATAATATTACCTATCCCTCCACCTGATAGGATAATCAAGTGAAGTAATATTTGTAAAGCGCTTAGCATAGCACCTGGCACATACAGACATTTGATAAAAACAAATTTCCTTCTTCTGCTGAAGCTATACTCTGATACTTAATGTTCTGGTTAGTGAAAATAATAATAATAAATCTCATGGTTTGCACAGTACCTTCCTCAACATGATCACAATCCAAAGGCATCGACCTCCTCACTGTTTCATGAACAAAACACTTTATCTCTTGTCTCCTGGCATTTTCTCTGACTGTACCCCATGCCTGGAACACTTTCCTTCAGCTCTGCCCACTGACCTCACTGGCTTCCACTCCTTTACAGGAAAACTTTCCCAACCCCTCTAAATTCTAGTGCCTTGCTTCTGTAAATTATTTCCTGTTCTACCTGGCTTTAGCTTGCTCTGCATATGTTTGTTTGCATGTTGGCTTGCTTGATAGGTACAATTTTTTAAAATTTCTTTACTTTTTTCTTGACTACATTTTAAGGTCCAAATTGCCTCTCTCCCTCCCCACTCCATACCAGAGAAGGTCACCATTTGACCTTGTGTAAAATCATACTATGCATACTTGTATTTATCTATTTTTTTTTTCTCTAGAGGTAGATAGTATCTTTCTTCATAGGTCCTTTATAGTTGATCCAAGTATTTATAATACTCAGAATAACTTAGTTGTTTATAATTATTCTTCAAACACCATTCCTATTACTGTATATACAATGTTCTCTTGATTCTGTTCACTTCATTTTTTGTTATTTCATACATGTCTTTCCATGTTTTGTAAAATCAACCAGCTCATCATTTTTTATAGCACAGTAGTATTCTATCACAATCATATACTACAACTTGTTTAGCCATATCCCAAATGATGGATATCCCCACAATTTCTAATTCTTTGCCATCACAAAGAGAATTGCTACAAATATTTTAGGACATATAGGTTCTTTTCCTTTTCTCCTGATTACCTTGGGAAACAGATCTAATAGTGTTATTGCCAGGTCAAAGGGTATATGCAGTTTTTTTATTCTCTTTGGGCATAATTCCAGATTACTCTCCAAAATGGTTGGGTCAGTTCACAGTTTTACCAACAGCATTTTAATGTCCCAATTTTTCCACATCCTTTCCAACATTTATCATTTTCCCCTTCCATCATTTTAGTCAAACTGATAAGAATGAGATTATATCTCAAAGTTGTTTTAATTTGCATTTCTCTATTCAAAAATGCTTTAGATAATTTTTTCATATGACTATATAGTTTTGATTTCTTCCTCAAAAACTACCTGCTCATATCCTTTGACCATTTGTCAATTGGAGAATGACTCATATTCTTATAAATTTGACCATTCTCTATATGGTTGATATATGAGACTTTTATCTGAGAAACTGTGTATAAAATTTTTGCCCAGTTTTTCTGCTTTCCTTCTAATCTTGTCTATGTTGGTTTTATTTGTACAAAACCTTTTTAATTTAAATTTAATTTTTAGTTTAATGTAATCAAAATTATCCATAAATAAGATAAATCTCTTACTTATCCATAAATTCTCCTATCCATAAGTCTGATACGTAATATGTTTCACGTTCTTCTAGTTTTCTTATGATATCTCCCTCTATATCTATGTCATGTATCCATTTTGATCTTATCTTGGTAAATGGTGTAAGATATTGCTCTATATCTAATTTCTGCCAGACTGCTTTCCATTTCCCAACAATTTCTGCCAAATAGTGTATTCTTATCCCAAAATTTTAAACCTTCTCTTTTGTCAAATACAAGGTTACTACAATCATTTACTACTGTGTATTGTATGTCTATTCTTTTCCACTGTTCCATCTTTCTATTTCTTAGCCTGTACCAGATAATTTTGATAATTATTGCCTTATCAATACATCTGGTACTCTTAAATCTCCTTCTTTCATATTTCTTTCACTAACTCCTTTAATATTCTTGACCTTTTATGAATTTTATTACTATTTTTTGCAGCTCAACAAAGTAGGGTTGGGTTTTTGTTTGTTTGGTTTTTTTGGTAATTTAATTGGGATGGTATTGAATAAGTAAATTAGTTTAGGTAGCATTGTCATTTTTATTGTATTGGCTCTGCCCATTCATGAACAACATTTCTCCAATTGTTTAAATCTGATTTTATGTGTATCAAAAGGGTTTTATAATTATATTGATCTAGTTCCTGGGTTTGTCTTGGCAGACAAGTCTACAGTTATTTTAAATGAGCTACTTCTTGCTATTTCTTCTTATAGTGTTTTGTTGGTGATACATAGAAATGCTAATGATTTATGTGATTTGGTTTTGTATTCTACTACTTTGCTAAAACTATTCATTGTTTCAACTAATTTTTTAGTTGACTCTTTAGGATTTTCCAAGTATATCATAATACTGTCTACAAAGAGAGATAATTTTGTTACCTTATTGCCCATTCTGATTCCTTCAATTTCTTTTTCTTCTCTTGCTGCTATTTCTAGTATTTCTAATACAAAATTGAATAATGCTGGACATCTTTGTTTCACTCCTGTTCTTATTGGGAAGGCTTCTAGTTTATCCCCTTAACAGATAATGTTTGATGATGATTTTAGGTAAATGCTTCTTATCATTTTAAGGAAAAATCCATGTATGCCTATGCTTTCAAATGTTTTTAATAAGAATGAGTGTTATATTTTGTCAAAAAAATTTTCTGCATCTATTGGTATAATTTTTTTAATTACTTTTGTTATTGATGTAATCAATTACATTAATAGTTTTCCTCATGTTAAGCCATCCCTGCTTTCCTGGTATAAATCGAGCTTTATCATCATGTAAATTTCTTTGTGATATATTGTTGTAGTATCCAGGCTAGTGTTTTATTTGAAATTCTTGCATCCATATTCATTAATGAAATTGATCTATAATTTTCTTTTTCTGTTTTTGCTCTTCCTGATTTAGGTATCAGCGCCATATTTGTTTCATAAAAGAAGTTTGGTAGGACTCTTTCTTTGCCTATTTTCCAGATAACATAGTTAATATATTGGAATTAATCATTAAATGTTTGGTGGAATTCACTTGTAAATCTATCTGGTCTGGATGCTTTTTTCTTGGGAAGTTTATTTATGGCCTATTCAATTTCTTTTTCTAAAATAGGTTTATTTAGATATTCTATTTCCTCTGTGATTAATTTAGGCAGTTTATTTTTTGTAAATATTCTTCCATTTTACTTAAATTGTTAAATTTATTGGCATACAATTGGGCAAAATATTCCCAATAACTTATTTCATTTCATCTTCATTAGTCATATATTCACTCACTCTTTTCATTTTTGATACTACTAATTTGATCTTCTTTTCTCTTTTTTTATCCTATTAACCAATGGTTGATGCAATTCCCTGAATTCAGAAAGATGTGCCCCACTCCCTCTAAGAGTCTGTAAATCATCAAAGGAGCATGGAAATAATAAGTGATTGACCAGTATCAGGCCAGTTTTCAGATAAGATATACGAGATCTTTATCTGCTTGACATGTGCAATTATGAGAAAATTCCTTACATCATTCTTCAGATCTGATTAGGTTTAAGGTCCTTAGTTTAGGGTCTCTAAGCAGCAGAGAGAAGTGGTCTAGCTTCCCATCCACACAGGGCTAGATTCAAACAATGCAATAATGTTTTCTCCCAGTTCCCAAAACTGAATAGTTTTCTCACAAGGCAGAAGTTGGACTAAACCCATAATTGAATAAAAAAGGACTGAGATAGCTCCTAAATTGAGTCACAAGACAGAGTCAGTATAGTTCTTCACTCAGTTCCCATAATTAATCACTTGCTGTCCTAATCCCCTCAAATCACTCAATGCACAACAAAAAATGAAAGTATTTCCTCCCTTTTGTAACTGAAGAAATTGAGGTTTAGGGAATGTAAGTGACTCACTTAAGGTCCCACAGCTATTAAATAACAAAAGTAATATTTGAACCCAAGCCTTCTGTCTCCCTATTGAGTTTTCTTTACAGCATAGTAGTCCGTCTAAGCCTATAAATGTAGTTTGTGGTCCTCTTCTTTTTGGATTATTGAGTATTCTGTTCAGGAGTGTCCTGGTAAATGTTTAACAAACAGCTCTCCAAACAAAAACAAACAAACAAAAACAATATGCCCATGTCACACTTGAAGTTTAATCTGCATTAATAATATCTTCTCCATCACTTTCTTATGATTAGACAATCATCAAAACAATAAATGAAGCTTGATTTGTAGCATTTGCCAATTCCCAAGTTGTAAGTGCTCACACTAAAAATTTAACAACTGACTCCAGCAAGCTGGTTTGAGCTAGCTCCAGTACGCCCCAACTTTTTTTCCTATGTCTTGCCAGCTGCCTTCTAGAATTCAAAACTATGTTCGGGTACTTTTGATACTCTTCTCCTCACCCCACCCTTTTTTTTTTTTCTTGTTCAGAGCTCTCTTAATCAGATCTGACAGACATATATATGCATGTAGCATCCTCACAGTTCTTATGCTAGCTGTCATTTCTACATCATAGTGTAATAAAAATAGAGCTGGTCTAGAAGTCAGGAAATCTGACCCTCTGTTTAATAGCTATGTGACCTTGAGCAAGTCATAGGTCCCAGCAGCTTAGTACTGGAGGGGTCATTGAGTTCAATCCACTACTTGATAGATCCTCTTTTGAATGTCATTGACAAATGCCCATCCATTCTTTGCTCAAGAGATAAGGCATTTACCTTCTCATGAGGCACCTAGCTGCCAAGCATGCTGGATTTAATTGCTTTTCCTTATAACATTCATATATTTGAGAATAGTTACCACGTCTTCCAGTAGCACTCTCTAGCATTTTTTCACTTTCTTTATTTTTCTTGCTTTTTTTTTTGCAATATGGCTAATGTGGAAATATGTTTCACATGACTTCACATGTACAATGGGTATCATTTTGCTTGCCTTCTCAATGGGTGGGAGAGGCAATGGATGCCTTCAACAAGGATGGAAACAATATCAAGGTCAGTTATTGCACTATTTAACAATTTGACTTGAAAAAGCTACAAGTCAAAACTAAGGTGGAAGGAGAGTTGGTGGGAAACTTTTTGTTTGCAGATGATTGTGCACTCAGTGTAGCTTCTGAGGCAGAGATGTAATAGAGTAAGGATTGATGCTCTGTCATTTGTGTTAATTTTGGACTGATAATCAACACTAAGAAAATAGAGGTTCTCTACCAGCCAGCACCACATGATCCATATGTAGAACCGTCAGTTACAGCAAATACAGAAATTCTGAATGCTGTAGATGAGTTCACTTAACTTGGCAGTATACTTTCCAGGAACATACACATCAATGATGAGGTTGAAACACACATTGCCAGAGCTAGCTTAATGTTTGGAAGGCTCTGAAAGAGGGAGAGAGAAGAGGTGCAAGAGTGCCCACCAAACTGAAGTTCTACAGAACTGCTGTTCTGGGCTCATCGTTGTATGCTTGTGAAGCCTGGATGATCTACCAGTGCCATGGCAGAAACCTGAATCACTTCTGTTTGAATTGACTTAGAAAGATTCTGAAGATTACCTAGCAAGATAAGGTACCAGACACTGAGGTCCCCTCTCAAGCTAAACTGCCAAATAGCCAAACTCTACTGCAGAAAGTGCAACTCTGATGGGCTGGCCACAAAGCTCAAATGCCAAAATGTACATTTACCTAAAAGATTATTTAATGGAGAACTCATACAAGGCAAGTACTCATATGGAGGTAGGAAAAAGTGGTACAAGGACATTCTCAAGGTCTCTATGAAAAACTTCAGAATCAGTTAGGAGAAATGAGAGATGCTGGTACTGGACCACCAAGCATGGCATACCCAGATCAAATGTGTTATGCTCTATGAGCAAAGCAGAATTGCAATGGTACAAAAGAAAACATAACATGAGTAAATCTAGAGACATCACCAAAAGGACTATTTGTACCTGACCTGTGGTGGAGCCTTCCATGCTCATATTAGACTAATTAACCATAGTTGAACACAGTGTACCTTGACCCCAATATTGTCATGTCATCCGTCCTCTTCAAGTACAAAGGATGAAAAACAATGCTTCAGTTTGACTATGTCCCACTTAAAATCAAAGATGAATGAAAGAAGTTTGATTAGGCAGGATTGAGGTAATAAGAGAAGAAAGCAGGGCAGGGGGTAGATGGGGTATAGCAAAAATAAAGGCACTACCTGCAGTCATCTTAGCACATACAAGATAAAATAAGTGCCTGACTCCATGGGAATTTAATATATACATGCTGTTTAAAGGAAAAGAAAGAAGGGTGGATTACTCCACCTTTTTTTCATTTTAAAGTGTGAATAAATTATTCAAAAGTAGGATTGCCTTTGAAAGGACTTTCCCTCTATCCAGACCTTTCTTCTTTACCTATTGTCAATATTCTCCTACTTTGCATTCAAGATATGTCTCTGTAAGCCAGGTAGACTAGATCACAAACCCCATGAATTGTAGCATGGACAAATATGATTGAATGGGGACGGAAATTCTACTGGACTCTAGAAATGCAGTCCAATTAGACAAATTCATTAAGAAGTCTCATATATCTAGTAACTTTAAAAAAAAAGTCATATTGAAACTCCTAGAACTAAATCACTCTACTTTAATGATACATGCTCTGATCTTATAGAAAGTTTTGAAAAAGATGTGTCTTCTTGACCCACTTTACTGAATCACCTCCCACCCCTCACTGTCATCCAGGTAATTGAATCGTAAGTATCTTTAAGGCAGGGACAGTAGAATTTTCTTTGCAACTTCCCCACTCTGCACGCATGAATAAATATCGTTGAATGACTAAACAAATAACACTGATAGGAAATAAGAAGATATATTTCAACTTGAGTGGAAGTTGGCATAAAATGTTCAAGTGAACTTTGCACAGTGATGACTGAGAAAAGACTATAAAATAGACCCTATTCCTTCACTGTTTAGGTCAAGTTTAGCTGTTAAGTGTCCATGTCCAGATAAGGCTGTTTATTGTCAATATGTCAAGGAATGGTATGTATATAAACTGGAGCCCATAATGTTTATATGGGAAGGTTGGACTTCATGCTACAAAGACAGTGGCTGTAATGTACTGTATATTCATGCTAAAAGCAGATGACTGGTAGAAAGTGTTGTTGAGCATAATGTTAGACTACTCACCTGCTTGGAGTACTAAACAATATAATATCAACCATTGTGATCGTTCACCTCTCTGCACAAGAGAAATGCGAATCTCACTTGGCAACAGCTCACAACTTGTCAGGACTATATCTGCAAACTCCTATGTCTTCCCAGGTATCTAATAAAGCAAAGTAAAGCTCTTGAAAATATATATATATACATGCTGGTTGATTGATTGATAGGGCATACAAAGAAATTGTAATAGCACTGAATCAGAGACTTTAGATCATGGAAATGTTCTTTACGGAATTATTTCAAGAAGAGGTACAGAAATCCACATAACACATGAAATACCAGAATAAATTAATTAGAGCAGTGACCTAAATAGTTTTTATTTAATAGGAGCATAGAGCATGTGCTACCTATTGCCAATTTAAGTGGCGGCTTGGTGAGCCTGTGTCCATAAATGCATGTTGGGGAGTCTTTTCCTCCTCATCAATAAACTCCATTGGCTTCCTATTACCTCTAGAATCAAATATAAACTCCTTTATTTACCTTTTGAAGTCCTTTCCAACCTGTTCCCAACCTTTCTAATCTCATTGTGTACATGATTTCCCTTCCCATACTCTGTGTTTCAGCCAAATTGACCTTATCTCTTTTCCTTGCACACAGACACAACCTTTGAAGTTCCATATGTAATTATCCTTGGAACTGTCTGTCCCCCATATCAGGAAGGCACTCCCTCCTCATCTCCAAGCCACAGAATCCCTCTCTCTCTTCCTTGAAGACACAGTGAAGACTTTCCTGCTCTCCAGTAACTGTTAGTTACTAGCACCCTCCCTCTCAAACTATCTTATATTTAACTACTTTGTATTTATTCCTTTTATTTTACATATGCTGATATGTAGGGTTATTTTATTAAAATGCAACATTTAAATGTTAGTTTCCTACACGTAGATATTATTTCACTTGTTGTATTTGTACATTTCTTGGCATGTAGGAGGTGCTTAATAATTAATTGATACTCTTTGACCAATGTCATTTCACAAAGAGATCAAAGAAAGAGGGAAAGGACTTACATGTACAAAAATAATCATTACAGCACTTTTTATTATAGCAAAGAACTGGAAACTAAGGGGGCTTCAATCAACTGGGAAATGGCTGAACAAATCAAGGTATGTGAATTAATGGAGTAGTATGGTACCCTTAGAAAGGAAGAAATAAATGGAGTCAAAGAAACTCTGGAAGACTTGTAAGAACAGACGCAGAAAAGAATGAACAAAATCAGGAAGTTTATCGATAGAACTGTAATGTTATAAAAGACAATAATTTGGAAAGATTTAAAAACTGTGACCAACCACAACTCCAAAAGACTGATGGTTAAGTACACTTCCTACTTCTTGACAGAGAGATGATAGCCTATCTGTGCTGAATAAGACATTTTCAGATAGCGCCTATGTGTAGTCTTGTTTTGCTAGGTTGTACTTCCTTGTTTGAGAGATTGGGGATTTTTGTAGAGGAGGGGACTAAATGGAGGGAGAAGAACTACATAGAGATGTCAAAAAGAGAAAGAAGGAAATGTCAAAAAAAAATGTTAAAATGTATGGAAGGTAACAGCATGAGGTTCAGAGGGAGAAACAGATAAGTAGGACAGCTTTGGACCTAATGTATTGAAATTATATAGATAGAGAGATGCATACACACATACGTATATGTGTGTATGCATATGTACATATACATACATACATGCACACATATATATTGTATGTAACAATAACTAGCTAAATGGAGTGCTAACTGGTAGTTAAGGAGGGACTAAGGAAACACTCCTGAAATGGGGGCTTCATACATTATGATCCTCTTTTTCTGTTCTTTGTATAAGGAAATAATGACATTTTTTAATGTTTATCAATTTTAGCATAATAAAAAATTAAAATTTAAATCCTGAAAAAACAAATATGAATATTAGATGTTATATATTACATATGTTAATATTAAAATATTAATAGAAAAAATGGAAAGCAAATAATCTGATAGAAATGATTAACAAATCTAAAATCCAGTCTTTGAAAAGACTAATAAAATTGATAAACATTAGTAATAAAATCAATAAACATGATTTTATAAAGAGAGAAAGGAAAATCAAATTGACAAAATAAAAAAGGAAAAGTAAAATCACAACAAAGGTGAAATAAAATTATCAGAATTTTCTATACATAATTACATGCTAGCAAAATCAAGAATTTTTAAAAATATATAGTAGTTTATGACAATATAATGTCAAAGGAAACAGAACTTGAAATAAATATCTTAACCCAATTTCAGAAAAAAAAATATTGAACAATAAAGGAGCTAACAGAGAGAGAAAAACATTTTGGTGTAGGTGGATTTATAGGTAAGTTTTATCCAATATTTTGGGAGGAATTAACACCTACAATATGTAAATTATTTTTAAAGTCAGCCTACTGGCACAGTAGATAGAGTGTTGGACTTGAATTCAAGAAGACCTCAGTTCAAATCTGACCTTAGATACTTACCAGCTGTTTGGTCCTGATCAAGTCTCTCAGCCTGCTTCAGTCTCCTCATCTGTAAAATGGAGGAAATGATGACTAGAATCTGTGACTTATACTGAACTTGAAAATTGAATAAAACCCCTCCTTATCTTTCTCATAAAAATTGTTGTCTGTTGTTGTTCAGTGGCACCCAACTCTTCCTGACCTCATTTAGGGTTTTCTTGACAAAGATACTGAAAGAGTTTTGACATTTCCTTCTCCAGATCATTTTACAGATGAAGAAACTGAGGCAAACAGAAGTTAAAGTGACTTGTCCAAGGTCACACAGGAAGTATCGGAGGTCATATTTGAATTTTGGTCTTCCTGACTCCAAGGCCAGCTCTCTGTGCATTATGGGGCCACCTATTGTTACCACAGTTTAAGGTGGTCAAGCCCTTCTTTGGATTCTCAGATCAGTTGAATTGTTGCCCCTCATCCTACCCTCAAGGTAGCAAGTAAGAATTTTCCAAGAGGGGAACAATTTATATGATGATAATAACATTCTAGAGAAAAAAAACAACTTTGAAGGAATTTAGAATGTTAGTCAACACAATGATAAACCACAAGCCCAAAAGAATGAAAAGAAACACATCACTCACTTCCTTGACAGAGTGATGATGCAAGGGAGAAAAGAAACATATGTTGTCAGCCATGGCTATTGTGAAAATTTGCTTTGCTGACCTATGCAGATATATATCAAGGGATAAGTTTTTTGGGTTTAAAAAAATGTGCTTAACGGGAGTTAGAGGGAGGGGCAGGTCAATTTAAAAATACCTGTCACTTGAAAAATTTTAAAATAAATCTAAAAGGGACAAATTACCACAGACAGTTTTAACACCCACAAAAATAAAATATGATCAAAGTTACGGTAAAAGAGCCAACAAATAAAAATAATATAGAGACACAGTAGGGAGAAAGAAGGGTAACAGAGCAAATAGTACATATATACATATATATATAAACATACACACATCTGTATATACATAAGTACATATTTTTTCCTGGTCTAGTTTTTAGAGAAAGTTTTTCAGTGGTCTTAGAACTTCTAAACCACAAGTCTGTGTTGCTCTGTCAAGAAAATAGAAAGTAGTTTCTGTCCCGACAGCAAATTAAACTGTATAGAATTTCAGGGTTTAAAATGACCTCGGAAGTTACCTTGCTCCACCTGTACCTAAGCAGGCGTTCATTCTAAAACACTCACACATGAGGTCATTTAGCCTTTACCTAAAGATACAACCCGCCCCCGCCATTCCCACCCACCTCCAAGCAGGGATAAGCCTGGCTCCTGAGGCAGCCCGGTCCACTTTGGGACAGCTTTAGTTGGGGATAAGTGTCTCTGTGTACCTATCTTCAATTTCCTCCTCTGAAACTTCCAGTCATTACTTCTAATTGGGCTCTCTGGGGTCAAATGGACCTAATTAATCCCTCTGCTTAAATGAGATCATATTTATCAGTGCTCAGCACAGTGCCTGGCACATCGCCATACAATATAAATGCTTATTCCCTCCCCCTCCCTTCTTCCATATGCCAACCATCCTAAATACAGAAACGCAGCACTTAGGTCTGAATGTCTTGGCTTTCAAAGGCTAAGCACTTGCATGTAATTCCTTCAACCACTGCTTAGATGCAGGAGTGTGTGCTGCTAATTGTTTAACAATCGGCTCTCTCTTTTTAAAGCAATAACATATTCATGACACACTTTCAAGTTTAAACTGCATTATTAGTATTCCCTCCATTACTTTCTTAAGTCTAGACAATCAACAAAATAATAAGGTATCAATTCAGCTTACACTGAAAATTTAACAATTGAATCTGGCCAGCCTGTAGGAACAGACTTCAGCCCCGCTACTGCTAATACTGCACATTCTTTAGGTCCTTCACCGTTCTTCACTACTCTAGTCACACTCTTTTGAATGCTTTTCAGTTTGCCAACGTCTACTCTAAAAATCCATATTTGTTCTAAAATCCATATGTTCTAGAAATTCATAACTGAATCCAACACTAGAGATGTTATTGGACCACAGCAGCATAGAGAGGTACTGCTGTTTAGTCATTTCAGTTCACTTCAGTCATGTTCAGCCTGACCCTTCAGACCTCCATCTGAGGTTTTCTTGGCAAGGATACTAGAGTGGTTTGCCAGTTCCTTCTTCAGCTCATTTTACAGATCAGGAAAATGAGGCAAACAGGGTTAAGCGATTTGCCCAGGGTCACACAGCTAGTGGGTGTCTGAGACCAGATTTGAACTCAGGTCTTCCTGACTCCAGGACCAGCACACTCTACATGGCACCACCTAGCTGCCCTTACAGAAGTACTATTCCCTGCTTATTCCTTTATATTTAATATAACCTATGCTCACATTTTGGGTGGTGAAGGGGTGGGTGAGTGACTGTTATGCATCATGCTGTTGAATCATAGTGAGTTTTCAGTTCATCAGAACCCCCAGTTTTAGAATAACAGGTTTTCAGAACTGTTATCTAGTCTTGTTCCCATGAAGCCAATTTTCTTATGACCCAAGAGTAAGACTTTGCATGGATGTTTATTAAATTTCATCTTATTAGATCTGGCCCAATGGTCCACCTATTGGGAACTTTTTGGATTCTGACTCTGCCATCCATTATGTTAGCTATCTACCCTATCTTTGGGTCATTTTAAAAATTCAATAAGCACGGCATCTCTGTCTTTATCTGTCACCAATAATGATTTTAAGCAGAACAGGGCCAAGAATAGATTCCTCAAGGCACTCCATTAGAAATCTCCCCCTTCGGATGTCCATCAATTGGGGAATGGCTGAATAAATTATGGTATATGAATGTAATGGAGTACTATTGTGCCATAAGAAATGATGAACAAGAAGACTTCAGAGAGGCCTGGAAGGACTTATATGACCTGATGCTGAGTGAAAGGAGCAGAACCAGGAGAACTTTATGCACAGCAACAACCACAGTGTGTGAGAGTTTTTTCTGGTAGACTTAGATTTTTGTAATAACACAAGAACTTCTGAAAAAAAAAAAAATCCCAATGGTGGACCTCAAGGCAAAATGCCTTCCACACTCAGAGAGAGAAATATGGAAGTCACTCACATAATGTAGCAGATCATGTTTGTGTATGTGTATCTGTTTGTGTATCATGTTCTGATTTGTTATACGGATTCTTTCATTTATCTTAGTCTGACTACATAGCATGACTATAGTGAAAATATACTCAATAGGAAAGTATATGTAGAATCTATACAGAATTGTATGCAGTCGTGGGGAGGGAGGGAGGTAGTGGGGGGTGGGTGGGGAGGGATAAAATCGCAATTGTATGGCAGTGATTGTTAAACATTAAAAAAATAAAAAAATTAATAAAAAAAAAAAAAAAGAAAGAATTAAGGAACTGGATTGCAGAATGAAGCAGACTATTTTCTCTTGTGTTATATTTTGGTTTAGTTTGGTTTTTCTCATGGTTTCTTCTATTCATTTTAATTCTTCTATGCAACATGACTAATGTGAAAATGTGTTTAATGAGAATGTATGTGTAGAACCCATATGCAATTGCATGCCATCTTGGAGAGGGAGGGAGGGGAAAGGGAGAGAGAGAAAATTTAAGACTTATGAAAGTACTTGTTGAAAACTGAAAATAAATAAATTATTTTTTTTTTAAAAGAAGAAAAAAAAGAAAAAAAAAAAAGAAATCTCCCCCTTCTTAATTTATTGTTTTTCATCATTCTTCATTTGTGTTCAACTCTTTGTGACCCCCATTTGAGGTTTTCTTGGCAAAAATGCTAGAGTGGTTTCCTGTTTCCTTCTCCAGCTCATTTTACAGATGAGGAAACTATGGCAATAGGGTTAAGTGACTTGCCCAGGGTCACACACCTAAATAAGTGTCTGAGGCCAGATTTGAACTCACAAAGATTAGTCTTCCTGATTCCAGGCCCAACATCCTATCCACCATGCCACCTAAATGCCCCTAACTTATGTTGCACCAAAAGCAACTGCTCTGGGTCCAGCCATTCAACCATTTCTGAATCCACTTAATTGTATGTGTTAGGGCTTATTCCATTCTGAGAAATTGCCTATTGATATGAAGTACTGCGCAAAAGGCCCAGAATGAATATTAACCTGTTCACTCTACCTAGAAGTCTGGAGACTGAGACATGAGAATTAAGAATTTAATCAGGAAATCCAAACAACACATAAACTTTAGGACCTTTTTCTTGATTTTGTCATGTCAGCCATCTTGACATCATGACCACCTGCCTGTATAATTTCTGGGGTCCAGCCAAGGCCATGAAGAGTGGAGAAAGATAGAACCCACCAATCATCTCCCAAAAAGAAAAGTCCTAGAAACGTCATAGGCAAAACCCAGAGCTCCCACAGCAAAGAAAAGTTACCAGACACATCTAGAAAGTGTGCGTATTCGTCCTTTGTTGCTGAAGAAGACCATGTCATCAGAGAAATGATGACACGACTTGCACTTGACTTTGTTTTGAGTGAGGAAGGGCTGTGCAGGTCACCAGCCTCACTTCTCCTCCAGAGCCATCTGAATCCAGTGACCAGATATTCATCAGGATGACTGGAGATGACTGCCAGGATGAGGCAGTTGGGGTTAAGTGACTTGCCCAAAGTCACACAGCTAGTGAGTGTCAAGTGTCTGAGGTGAGATTTGAACTCAGGTTCTCCTGACTCCTGCACTGGTGCTCTATCCACTGCACCACCTAGCTGCCCCAATCTAGAAAGTAGTTCAACTACCTAGGAATTCAAGTTAGGATCACACAAGACCTGACAGATTTTACTAGCAACAAGAAGAAATCTTAGGTGGCAAAAGTGGATAGAATGCTGGACCTGGAATCAAGGAAACCTGAGTTCAAATCTAACCTCAGAAACTTATTAGCTGGGTGACCCTAGGAAAGTCATTTAACTTTTGTTTGCCTCAGTTTCTTCAACTGTTAAACGGTTATAATAATACCTACCTCCCACAATTGTTGTAAGGTTTAAATGAGGTAATATTTATACGGTACCTAGCACATTAGAAGGTACTTTAAAAATGTTTCCTTCCTTCCATATTCCAAAAGGTAAAAGAGAAAGACTTACCACCAAGAATCAAAATCACTCTGGCTGTCACTGATTGGCCAACAAGAGGTCCCAGACCAAGCCCTACATGATCGTTGTTTGGGCCCTGATTGGCTCAGAGTAAATGTAAATAGCAATTGTTTCTGTTCCGGGACAGAAACCCTGAGGGTCTTCCCCTCCCAGACTGATTTTTTTTTTTTTGACTAGGTAAAAAAGGCCATTGTCTGCCTCATTTCTTATGTAGCCTTAATCACTGAAAAGGTATTATCTCAATCAAACTGAGACCAGTTAAAGACCTTCGCTTAAAAAGGCCAAGGTCTCCCACTGCATCCTGGACCATTTCCAGTTATCCTGATCAATATCTGACCACTGGACTCAAATGGCTCTGGAGGAGAAAGTGAAGCTGGTGACCTGCACAGCCTTCCCTCACTTAAATCCAATTCACTAGCACGTCATGGCATCACCTCCATGATGTGCAATAAACCAGGAAAGCTCCGTATAATCCTACAAGGAGAAAAATATAGATCTTTAATGGAATAGAGGACTTTCAGGAACTTGTAGTAAAAAGACCAAAGCGGATTAGGAATTTTGGAATTGAAACACAAGAGCTAAAAGAACCTAGAAAGGCAGATTTATTTAAGCCATTAGAAATAACTATATGATGATATACTATTTAAAACTCTCCCTCTCCCTTTAGTATTTTAATGTCTTTAAAGGGTTCTGAGGGAATTAAAGAAAAAATAGAGGTGCTGGGGTAGGGGAAGGGTGGATTGATTTTTTCCTGAGAGTTTGAAAAGGAAAAAGAGAAAGTTGGTCAAAGATGATTACACCAGTGTAGAAACAAGTAATTGAGTAAAAGGGGGTAGGTCACTTACTAGCGGTGTGAGTCTGGTCAGGTCACCTGACCTTTCTCAGCCTCCATCTCCTCGTTGGTAAAACGGAGATAACAGCAGCTCTCTCACAGGATTATTGTGGGAATCAAGTGAGATAAAATATTTAAAGCACTTTGCTAATTTTAAAGCACTTATAAATGCTAGCTATTTATTTTGTTGTTCTTATTGTACATAAGAAGAATCTCACAGAGTCTGGTATGGCACATGAGAAGAATACACAAGGTGCAGATAAATATTTTTGGATATGGCCATTGTCAGGATTCATTTTTCTTGATTATGTTTATTTCTTACAAAGGTTTCCCACCTTCTCCCCCCCTCCCCCCAATTTTCTTTTTCTAGGTCAGTTGAAGGGAGAGGAAAAGGGAGAGATGAAGGGTCCAGGGAAGGAGAGGATTCACAAAAGAGATGCCCCTCCCCAAATAGGGTCATTGAAATTCTTTTTAATGCACAGAACAGAATACAATTTAGAAGGAAGCACAGATGAGCAGGATAGTTTTGAAAGTAATGTACAGAATATACTTTTTTAAAAGCAAAAGGTATGAAATGGAGATTCAAGGTTTTATATAGAATCCTCTTTTTTGTCTTTTGCTTTGTGTATGAAAATCCTCTTTTGTAAGGTGTTTAAGAGAAGCATTCCAGTCCCCAGAGGCTGAAACAGGGATGACCATAGAAATTCTTAAAAGTTAAATGACTCACAGGGAGAAATAGACAGTAAAACAGAAATAGTGAGGAAACCTCAATTCAAACCACTTTGAGACATAGATAAATGTAACAATAACAACAAAGATATGCAAGATTTGAATAAAATCTTTTAAAAGCTAAATGTGATGATAGATCTGGAGATAACTGAATGGAAATAGAAAACAGTACAGACCATATATTAGGGCTTTAAAACAGCACAAATGAGAAAAACAGAAGTATCAAATGCATCTTTCACCAATCAGAATGAGATAAAAAGAATCTTCACTAAAGGCCCTTTAAAGCAAAAATTAAAAATTCATTGGAGACTAATCCTAAAGAATGGGTGGGCCAAAGAACAAATCAGAGAAACAATCAATAATTTCCTTATTGACAACAAATAATGGAATAATGACACAACATTCTGGAGCTGTATTAGGGGAAAATTTACAGTTCTAAAAATTTTCATCAATAACAAAGAGCACATCAATGAATTGGCCATTCAGATAAAAAACCTAGAAAGTCAAGAAATTAAAAACCTTTAATTAAATAACAAAATAGAAATCCTAAAAATCAAGGAAGAGAAACTGAAAGCAGTAATAATAATAATACATAATACTAAGACCTGGGTATGGGGGAAAAACAACAATAATAAAATAGATAAACCTATGTCTAATTTGATTTTAAAAAGAAATAAAAACAAATTACCAGCATAAAATAGGAGAAAGGTAAATTTACAACCAATAAGAAGAAGGAAAATAAATGATTAGAATCTATTTCACCTAATTATATGCCAAGAAAACCAATAAAAATGATGTAGATGTAGAGCTAGGTGGCAGTTAATGTGAGTTTGAATAATGCAAAATTTGATTTAATGCAAATTATAAATTAAAGCAGGTGGCATTTAATATGAGCCAAAATTCAATTACCATGATTCACATGAGCTATTTCATTGTTTTAATATGCTGATATGTCATCAGTCGGCACTAGCCTACCATCTCACATGGATGTGGTGTGCTGCTGCATACCCTATGACCAACAGTTGTGTTATTTTTTTAAGATCCCTTAACATAATAGACAAAAGGAAGAATGTTTTGGATAGAAACACTGAAAGCACAAAAAGAAGAGACTTGTAATTACATTAGAACAAAAATGTGACTTGTAATTGAATGGAAGGAACGTAGTCATAGTAACTCTAAAATAGAATGAGATGCTGGAATGCCTGAAACTACAGCACAGAGTATTATAAAACATGCAGATGAAATGAAAGAAAAAATGAAAAGTGTATCCGCTTTTTGTAGTTTGCAAACAACTACAAGGAATATGTGTTACAATGATAAAAATGCAGCATCTTTTAGTTGTATGGAATGAAGACTGTAATCAAATAACATTCTTAGCAGAGCAGTCATTCCAACAAAAGCTTCAAATTTATTTAAGGCAGTGAAGGAAAAGAGAAATGAAGTAGAGAGTGAAAAAATTTTTATCGCATGTGTTGGTTGGTTTGGTCACATTAAAATTCAAGTTTAATTACAAAATGTTAAAATTACTAGAGAGGTGTCCATTGCAGATGAGGCTGTGACAGCTAAAATATCCTGATGTTTTGAAGAAAATAATCAAAGAAATTGGATACAGTTATCAATAAACTTTTAGTGTGTACAAAATAGGACTATGCTGGAAAAGGATGCCTTCCAGAACTTATATTTCTAAGAAAGAAAACACTCAACTTGGATTTAAAGGGTCAAAAGATACCTAACATCTTTATTGGGAGATAATGCAGTGGAGGATTTTAAATTAAAATCAATGCTTGCTAATCATTCTCAAAATCCTTGCACTTTGAGAGGCTACAGCTTTCATTCACATCCAGTTCTTTGGAATCAAATAGGGAAAGGATGAGTCACTAAAACTATGGACAAAATCTGATTTTTTTTCAGTTATTTTACCCTAGTCATTGAAAAATATTGCAAGGACAGTGGTATTGCACTGCTAATTTTAGACAATGCCCCAGGTCCTTCAGCTATACTTGGTTCATCATGTGAAAATGTGAGAATGCAAATTTACAGAAATGTGAAGAAAACTCTTTATACCTACCAGTGTATGTATGAAGACTTAAAGAAAGAGAAAACAGTTCCGTCTGCACAGCTAAAATATTTTTAACAAGACCAATTATGTTTTTGTCATACTATCAGTGTGTGATGATGATTCAGTAACTTTAAAAATTTTGCCTCCTGTAACTACTCTATTACTCTGTAACATGCTGGAATCAGCAATACATTTTTTTCTTGTCTTTTACTGTTATATCAACAAACAGAAAAACATAATTTAAATTTTTCATTGCATTTTTCCATTAAGCTGGAACCTATTACCATATTTTACACATAACTTTGAATAATTCACATTTGAATAATGGGACCACTTCATGTGGCTCAATATTTACCCTAATCAGGATCTAACTGTAGATGTACAAGTGGCTCTCTGGTCTCAATTTGCCAGAGCAACATCTATTCCTCAAGGTTCTAGGGGCACCTCTGACTATTTCCTTTCTAATGCTATTAGCTCTAGCCTTCATTCTAAAGTGGTTCCCTCTTCCCTGCTGTTAACTGCAAATAACTATCACACCAATTCCATTAACCAATGAAGCTTAATTAGCTTTCCAAAGGGACATTTATTTTGAAATTTTAGCAAGAAATGAAACATAAACTCACCACAACCACTATGCCGATACCAGGGCAGGTATTCTTCTCTATAGCATCTCATTCTCTGGGAAGAGTGGATTCAATGCAATTTCTAGATAGTACTGGATCCCACCAAGTTCATGCCCAAATGTGCCATTTTTGCCAGATGAGTTCTTATCCTGGATACCAGGATATCCTGGGCTATGTTCTGAAGATTGCTCCTTTTTCCTTGAGTCTCAAAGCTAGATTGGCTAGATGTTAAATGGACTTCACTCCTAGAACTTTGAGTGTTTCACTCTCTTAACCTTTCAAAACTCACAAGGTCATAATTTCATGAGGGCTAATCACTTATATCTAAAATAAAAGAACAAATGCCAAGGCACACATATATTCATAAGCCAAATGTAGCCTTGGATGATCTTGGATGAGGAAGGGCCCAAGGCACCTCTCTGCTTACAACATTGCCTCCTTTCTGCTACTAGGAAAGTAATTGACCAAAGAGAAAAAGTAGAAGCTGGTTACCTAGTGCCATTTGAATGACTACCTGACTTGTCAGTCCTTAATAATTATTTATTAAATCGAATCAAAATTTTTCCTGACTCTTTTATCCCAGAGAAAGGGGCAGTGTTGTTCTTGGACCAATTGGGAATAAGTGGCAGTCTGAGACAGAGTCCTCTGGCCTATATGCAGCTCCCAGAGATGGTGCCCCCAGAACCATCTGCTACCCCATCAATACAGATTGCCTGGTTCCAGAGTACATGACAGGTGGGAACAAAGTCCTTTGACTCATGTTCTCCCCGAGGAGAAGGAAATTACAAGTTACTACTGACTCCCATTTCAAGTCAGCATGAAAGTAGACCTTGGCCTTTGTACCAGCCTAGAAGAGAAGATTCTGTATATTCCCAGATCAAAGTGCAGGTGGGAACAAACTTCCTGGGAAAATACACCACCTCAGGAACATGCATTGTGAAACATTCAGTGGGTGACCTCTCGTTCAGGAGAGGGATTAGGGTTGGTTGTATAAATCTGGGAGTCATTTCCAAAGACATGATAACTGAATCTTTGAGAGTTGAGATTACTGAAAGACAAGAGAGAGGCCTGAAGGACCAACACAGTTAAAAGGTAGGGGAGGAAGATGATGCTAGGAATATGACAGAGACAGAGCAGACGGACAAGTGGGAAGACAATCAAGAAAGAGGAGTGGCATGAAAATTCAGTGAAGCAAAAGCACTTGGGAGAAAGAGAGTGATCTAACATCACATGCTTCAGAAATCAAGAAGGATGAAGACAGAGAAAGGGTGTAGGTAAAAATCTGTAATGAAGAGAATCTGAGGCACAAAGGTCTGAGCATAATCTATTTATTAGCAAAGCTAGCAGTTGCCAATAATAGAGTTCAATGGCCTCTCAGTGACCAGAGATAAACCTTACAATCAGAGCAATTTTTTATACAGTTTGGTGGTTATATAAGGTCCAATGACACAAACTAATCTAAGACTGATTGGTCTATAAAAAAGGCAAAAATGGGCTATACATCCCACTGACTAGAAAGAGGGGGTCTCCAGAATCCATAGCAATGGAAGAAACACAGAGTTGAATGACATTCTCTGGGAAATCTCATTCCAGATGCCATTTAATACCAGAGAGACCCAGTGCTGGGTAAAACATCTCTTGATCAGGTTGACTCATCCACCACTCATCTTCCTTTTCTACCTCAAGAGATAGGGTCACCTTAAAATTAGGGCACCTAAATTCTTACAAACTCTACAGCTGAGATTTATACAAGTCAATCCAAATTTGATCCAAATATACTAATTTCAGTGGTTAACCAAAAACTCTTAACAATCAATTTCACAAAGGTCATTAGCTTTGGCAATTAAGATTTGATCATTGGTCATTGGTAGTAAACAGTTTCATTCCGGTGGTGAAGTTAGAGAACAGATTGTAAGGGAGGTGACAAGAAGTGAAGGCAATGAGTGTATAAAGCTTTTACCATGAGTCTGACTTTGAAAAAAAGAGCTCATAGATAATTATTAAAGGGAATGGCATTGTCTGAGAAAGGATTTTTAAGGATGGAGGGGAACTGAGTAGATATGTGGGCATCAGTGGATCTTTATTAAAAATTGAGATGGGAGAGACAAGATAGAAATGAAGATGATTTGGGGGGGGGCAAGTTGCCAAAGAATTTGGGGATGTAATGGTTGAAAGACACAAGTAGAGGGTTGGCATTAGTGAGGAAGATCATATCCAAGACTGAGATATAAAAATAAAAAAGGTGGTGGTGTTGAAGTGTGGAATTGTGAGAAGGGTGAGTAAAAGGATCTTGAGATGGATGGCTTTAATATGTTCAGTAAAGAATGAGGTGAGAGGCTCTCCTGAGAGGGAGGGTAGAGGAGAATGTGAGTGGTTTACGAAAAGAAAAGAAGGTTTGGTGCAGCTGCCATGGGGACTAAGAAAGAGAATCAATAAAAGTCCCTCAGCTGTGGGAATCCAGCTGAAATTCAACAACAAATTTGTAGTGAACACTGTTGTGTGACTTCCTTCAGTATCACTCAGCAGTCTGTAAGCAATAGCAAGGAGGCAGGTTAGTGGATGTTAACTCAGGGTTGGGGTTTGGCAAGGCATGAGGAGCAAAGTGTAGGACAAGAGGGCAAGATGTGAGCGTAGAGGACACTCTAAATCTAAGTTGGTCAAGATTAGGAAAGGAAGAAAGTAAAAAACTTCTCCAGTGCCTTACATCATGGATCCTTAAATGCTATACCTGCAGAAAACACATTTTTGAGGGTCCTCCAAGGCTAGATAGACTTCAAGTACAGCCAGGGTTACATGCCTACCATTTGGGGACCAGACTAGCCAAATTCAGAAAGGCTTATTACCAAGTTGGCTGTAGGATGATGTATTATTTGGTCACAGCAATTCATGAAATGTACCTACTAATGTTTTTCATGACTAAATATATTTGTAATGGGGGGGTTGTTTTTCTTCCTTTCTCAAATTAGTGGAAGATGGAGGGGAAGAACGCAGATCTGAAAATAAAATAAAATTTAAATGTAAAAAAGAATGAAAAATAACTTATGAAACCAGGATTTTTTTTAACCTTTTTTTGTATCATCAACTTCTTTGACTATATAGTAAAGACCAAGTAGGGATTTCTATCCATTTTCAGAATGTTTTAAAATACATAGGATTATGAAGGAAAACAATTATGTTGACAGATAGTTATCAAGGTCAAAAAAAAACAACCCAACTTCACAGATCCCTGGTGAAGAATCCTTGTGTTGAATGAAGGGAGACAGCCTCGTATCATGGATTATTAAAGTATTGAAGGAAGTATAAACTATTTTGGCTATTAGTGATAAAATCAGGGCAGTTCTGCAGTAATTTTATTTTTTTTAAATTAATTTATTTAACTTTTAACATTCATTTTCACAAAATTTTGGGTTCCAAATTTTCTCCCCATTTGTCCTCTCCCCCCACCCCAAAACACCAAGCATTCTAATTGCCCCTATCACCAATCTGCCCTCTCTTCTATCATCCCTTCCTTCCCTTGTCCCCATCTTCTCTTTTGTCCTATAGGGCCAGATATCTTTCTATACCCTTTTACCTGTATTTCTTATTTCTTAGTAGCAAGAACAGTACTCAACAGCTGTTCCTAAAACTCTGAGTTCCAACTTCTCTTCATCCCTCCCTCCCCACCCATTCCCTTTGGAAGGCAAGCAATTCAATATAGGCCATATCTGTGTAGTTTTGCAAATGACTTCCATAATAGTCGTGTTGTGTAAGACTAACTATATTTCCCTCCATCCTATCCTGCCCCATTGCTTCTATTCTCTCTTTTGATCCTGTCCCTCCCCAAGAGTGTTGACTTCAAATTGCTCCCTCCTCTCATTGCCCTCCCTTCCATCCTCCCCCGCACCTTGCTTCTCCCCTTCTCCCCCACTTTCCTGTATTGTGTGTAAGATAGGTTTTCATACCAAAATGAGTGTGCATTTTATTCCTTCCTTTAGTGGAATGTGATGAGAGTAAACTTCATGTTTTTCTCTCACCTCCCTTCTTTTTCCCTCCACTAAAAAAGTCTTTTGCTTGCCTCTTTTATGAGAGATAATTTGCCTCATTCCATTTCTCCCTTACTCTTCCCAATATATTTCTCTTTCACCCCTTAATTTCATTTTTTTAAGATATGATCCCATCCTATTCAATTCACTCTGTGCTCTGTGTGTGTATGTGTGTGTGTGTGTGTGTGTGTGTGTGTGTGTAATCCCACCAACTACCCAGATACTGAAAAGTTTCAAGAGTTACAAATATTTTCTTTCCATGTAGGAATGTAAACAGTTCAACTTTAGTAAGTCCCTTATGACTTCTCTTTGCTGTTTACCTTTTCATACTTCTCTTGATTCTTGTGTTTGAAAGTGAAATTTTCTTTTCAGCTCTGGTCTTTTCATCAAGAATGCTTGAAAGTCCCCGATTTCATTGAAAGACCATTTTTTCCCCTGAAGTATTATACTCAGTTTTGCTGGATAGGTGATTCTTGGTTTTAGTCCTAGTTCCTTTGACTTTTGGAATATCCTATTCCATGCCCTTTGATCCCTTAATGTAGAAGCTGCTAGATCTTGTGTTATCCTGATTGTATTTCCACAATACTTGAATTGGTTCTTTCTAGCTGCTTGCAATAATTTCTCCTTGATCTGGGAACTCTGGAATTTGGCCACAATGTTCCTAGGAGTTTCTCTTTTTGGATCTCTTTCAGGCGGTGTTCTGTGGATTCCTTGAATACTTATTTTGCCCTCTGGTTCTAGAATCTCAGGGCAGTTTTCCTTGATAATTTCATGAAAGATGATGTCTAGGTTCTTTTTTTGATCATGGCTTTCAGGTAGTCCCACAATTTTTAAATTGTTTCTCCTGGATCTATTTTCCAGGTCAGTTGTTTTTCCAATGAGATATTTCACATTATCTTCCATTTTTTCATTCTTTTGGTTTCATTTTGTGATTTCTTGTTTCTCATAAAGTCATTAGCCTCCATCTGTTTCATTCAAATTTTGAAAGAACTGTTTTCTTTAGTGAGCTTTTGAACCTCCTTTTCCATTTGGCTAATTCTGCTTTTGAAAGCATTCTTCTCCTCATTGGCTTTTTGAACCTCTTTTGCCAATTGAGTTAGCCTATTTTTCAAGTTGTTATTTTCTTCAGCATTTTTTGGGGTCTCCTTGAGCAAGGTGTTGACCTGCTTTTCATGCTTTTCTTTCATCTCTCTCATTTCTCTTCCCAGTTTTTCCTCCACAAACCTCTCTAACTTGATTTTCAAAATCCTTTTTGAGTTCTTCCATGGCCTGAGCCCATTGAATATTTATTTTGGATATGTGGGATATAGAAGCCTTGACTTCTGTGTCTTTCCCTGATGGTAAGCATTGTTCTTCCTCATCTGAAAGGAAGGGAGGAATTATCTTTTCACCAAGAAAGTAACCTTCTATAGTCTTATTTTTTTTCCCTTTTCTGGGCATTTTCCCAGCCAGTGACTTGACCTCTGAGTTTTCTTTCCACACCCACCTTGCCTCCAGATCCGCCCAGCCAGCACTTGGGGTCTGAGATTCAAATGCTGCTTCCCAGCCTCAGGGCTTTGGGTGGGGGCGGGGCTGCTATTCAGTGTGAGATTAAGTTCAGGTGCTCAGGTGGGGGTAGGGCCACCACACAGGGCTCAGTTCCCTCAGGGGGTTTATGCAAAGACCTTCAACAATGGAAGCAAGCTCTTGCCTGCTTGGGGAGCCCCTGTCCCCACCACCCCGCTGCTGCCTCCTGAGGGGGCCTGAGTTATGGGGACACCTCACTCCTCTCTCGACCAGCCAAAGAGACCCTCTCACTGACCCTTGTCACCCGTGGGTGGAGGGACTGCGCAGCCTGCTTGAGATTCTGTCCCTGAAGCCTGCTGGGATCTGCTCCTCTCGGTGCTTCGCAGCCAAGGCAGGGCCAGGCTCTGCTCCAGGTCTGGTGCACAACAGACCTGTCACGTCAGGTTTTCAGGGCTCTCTGGAACAGAAATCTCCTCCACTCCATTGTTCTGTGGCTTCTGCTGCTCCAGAATTTGTTGGGAGTTCTTCTTTACAGATATATTATGGGCTGTGGGTTTTGGAGCTAGCATATGTGTATCTTTCTACTCCACCATCTTGGCTCCTCCCCCAGTAATTTTAATGAGGGGTATTTCCATGAGTTCTAGGAGTTTTAAAATGTGGACATGATCAGGTTTTACTATCCATTTTAGTTTCTACATGTAGTGGCAAGACCTCTTCAAAAAAAGTGTTTAATGGGATAAATTAATGCCCGAATGAGGGAAAAGGGAAAGAGAAGACCCACATCAATGTCCATATGTATATGTATGTATTTACCTACATATCTAAATGAGATTTTTTTCTTTAATTTTTTTTAACCTAAGCTTGCCAATACCAAATTAAATAAGCACATAAAAATGACATAAAGAAGGAGACAATATCTACAACATTAGTCTAGTTACTCTATCACAAAAGAAAATCAGGTTAGTCTAGTACAACCTGCTCTTGAGGACGCATGAGGTTTTTCATGAGGAATAGGAAGTTTTTGGTGAGCACCTATGTGCTGTGCTCTGGTCTGTGCTCGCTGCTATGTGATTCTTTAGCAACATGACATAAGTTGGATTCTTGAGAAGCTTAGCTTTGCAACCTTCTGTAATCTTAGAGAGGCAAGTTTAATGCATAGGAAAACAAAAGTCAACAACACAAGACATTGTGCAATTACATACGGAATTTTATAATTGAGAGTGGTATAGCAGATCAAAGAAGGAGATAAATGATGAATGGATGGATGGAAGGATGAAGGAAAACTTCACAAAGATGAAATCTGAGCTGAGCCTTAAAAAATAACTATGATCATAATCACAATTTATAACATTTTCAAACTCAACTGATGCCAGGTTTGGTGATAGCAACCATCAGTAAAATTTATCACATTGAAAACAAGTGACAATACACTAACTTACTCTTCTGGTTGGTAGATGTTAGAAGTAAACATTACAGAAATATACACAAATAATCAAGGAATCAATTTCTCCTGGTCAAACATGAAGTAGAATTGTTTTAGACAGATCCATAGATCTTAATTATACACTAACAATCTCAACAATGTGCGTGTCAGAAAGGCAAAAATGATGTCATTTAAGGACAGTGAACAGAAATAAAAGAAGCATAGAAGAAGGAAATAGATGTGAACTAGGGAATCCATTCCCCAATGTCAAAATGGCCATTTCTGGCTACTTATGCCTTCCTTCCCCCAATAACCTTTCTTTTTCCTTCTTCAATACACCAAGTAATTATCAGACAGGGGTATACCAGAACCACTTTGAACCTCTAGAGAGATAATTGTTAAAATTTCAGTGTGAGCATTTACACCTAAGAAATTTGTAGCAAATGCTATAAATCCTGGCTTGATTTACTGTTTTGTTGACTAAGAAAGTGATGGAGAAAATGTTAATAATACAGGCTAAACTTGAAAGTGCCTCCTGTGCATAATCTTTTTCCTGGAGAGCTAGGTTTTTTTAAATTTTATTTTTCATTTTTAACACAGTTTACAACAGATAAAACAATTTAAACTTTTGGTTAGGTGATACTTCTTTTTAAAGCATTTACAATGTGGACCACAAAAGGATTTTTAAAAAAATATTAACCATCTGAGACACAAATGATATTTATGTTGCTAACTTCACAAGCTCTTGACCTAATTGTCTCCACAGTATTACTAAGAATTAAAGGACCCTAACTTATTGTTGTTGGTCTAAAGTCCCATGCCTAATAGTTTAATTTTGGACTTAACCTCTGATGTTCCCCTACCAATAATCTATAATTTAATAGATCTGGTATTAAGCTTACAAACCTTTTGACTGTAGAAAATTGCCACCAAGAGTAGGGACATTGCAGGGATACAATATCTCCCCAACTTCATGTCATTTCCAGGCAGGATTAGATTGTCCACTTGCATTCAGTCAGGCTTAAAGTCTGCCAGGTGTCAGTGGGGAAATTGAGTCAGGAGAATCCTGCCTTAGCCCAGGATGAACAGTCACTCTCCCACCCTTCCCATGAGATCACCTTTTGCAGTTCATACCAACATCTCACCAGCTTACTGGCATCATGAATTGGAGGCTCAGACTGTCTTTCTTGCTATCCATACCTGGAGTTAGACTCAGAAGAATAGTCACTTAATAGTTCCATAGTATCTAAAAATGGCAAGTTCCAATAATCAGGTTTCAAATATGATTATAATTTCACTTTGGTTAAGGAACATCTTTTGAGGCAAGTCTTAAGTGGCTTACATGCCTTTCTATACATGTTCTAGTTCCTGATTAAATAGCAATCATAAAATCAAATTTACCATTAAAACCTTAACTTTTCCATCAATGCCAAATTTTACCTGAGGTTACCTTCCTCTAGGAAATTTAGACTAAAATTCTTTTCCCCAAACTAAAGATGTCATTGATTTATTCTCAGTAATTAATTCAGTCAATTGTTTTAATACTAATTGCTTTTACCTCACTTTGTAACATGTCCAATTTTTCTCCCCATCACTCCCCTTCCCCTGCTTCCTAATACCTTGCATTCTGATTACTCCTTCCCTCAATGTACCCTCCCTTCTATCACACTCCACCCTTCCCTTATCCCCATCTTCTCTCTTTTCTGGTAGGGCAAGATAAATTTCTATACCCCATTCCCTGTATTTCTTATTTCCTGATTATATGCAATAAAAATTCTCAACATTCGTTGTTAATACTTTGCATTCCAACTTCTCTCCCTCCCCAGCTCCACTGAGAAGGCAAGCAATTCAATATAGACTAAATATGTGTTGTTTTGCAAAAGACTTCTATAATAATCATGTTGTATAATACTAATTATATTGTCCTCTCTCCTACTCTATCCCCCCTTATTTTTCCCCCACAATTGACCTTGTCCCTTCTTGAAAGTATTTATTTCTAGTGACTCCCTTCTCCCATTTGCCCTCCTTTCTAACATTCCCCTCACTCCACTTGTCTCCTCCTCTCCTACTTTCCTGTGGTGTGATATAAATTTTCATATCAAATTTAGTGTGCATATTATTCCCTCCTTCAGCCACATGTGGAGAGAGTAGCTTCATTTTTCCCCTCTCCCCTTCTCCTTTTTCTCCTCCATTGAACAAGATTTTTCTTATCTCTTTTATGAGTTATAGCCTGCCCCATTCCATTTCTCCCTTTTCCTTCCCAGTATTTTCCTCCTTGATGCCTTAATTTTTATTTTATTTTATTTTATTTTTTGTGTGGATATCATCTCTTCTGATTCAACAAACCCTGTACTGTCTATCTATATATGTGTATATGATGTGTGTATGTGTGTGTATGTACAATCTCTCCATCTACCCAAATACTGAGAAAAGGTTCAAGAGTTATAAATATTTTCTTTCCATGTAGTAATGTAAACAGTTCAGCTTTAGAGAGTCTTTTATGATTTTTTTTCCTGTTTACCTTTTCGTGCTTCTCTTGATTTTTGTCTTGGGGAGTCAAATTTTCTTTATAGATCTGGTCTTTTCCTCAGTATGAATGATTGAAAGTCCTCTATATCATTGAATGACCATTTATTCCCTTGAAGTATTATACTCAGATTTGCTGGGTAGGTGATTCTTGGTTTCAACCCCAGTTCCTTTGACCTCTGAAATATCCCATTCCAAGCCCTTCAATCCCTTAATGTTGAAGCTGACAGATCCTGTGTTATCCTGATTGTATTTCCACAATACTCAAATTGTTTCTTTCTAGCTGCTTGCAGTATTTTCTCCTTGATCTGGGAACTCTGGAATTTGGTCACAATATTCTTAGGAGTTTCTCTTTTTGGGTCTCTTTCAGGAGGTGATTGGTGGATTCTTTCAGTATTTATTTTGCCCTCTGATTCTAGAACATTTGGCAGTTTTCCTTCATAATTTCATGGAAGATAATGTCTAGGCTCTTTTTTTTGATCATGGCTTTCAGGTAGTCCCATAATTTTTAAATTGTTTCTCCTGGATAAATTTTCCAGGTCATCTGTTTTTCCAATGAGGTGTTTCACATTATCTTCTGTTTTTTCAAATTTTTGGTTTTGTTTGCTAACTGCTTGGTTTAACTCATAGTCATTCATTTCCCTGAACTCAGTTCTCTCTTTCAACAAATTATTTTGTTCAGTGAGCTTTTGAACCTTCTCCTCCATTTGGCTAATTCTGTTTTTTAAAACCTCCTTCTCCTCATTGGGTTTTTGGACCTCTTTTTCCAATTGAGTTAGCCTCTTTTTAAAGCTGTTATTTCCCTCAGCATTTTTTTGGTTCTCCTTTAGTAAGCTGCTAACTTGTTTTTTTAAGTCTTCTATTGCCTGAGCCCAATTTAAGTTCCCTTTGGAGGCACTGGAGGCAGAGGCCTTGACTTCCTCTGACAGTATGTCTTGTTCTTCTTCATCCAAAAGGATGGGGGGAGACACCTGTTCCCCAAGAAAGTAATCTTTTATGGTCTTATTTTTTTCCCCTTTTTTGGGCATTTTCCCAGCCAGTTACTTGACTTCTGAGTTTCCTCTCCACAACCACCTTGCCTCCAGTACTGCCAAGCCAGCACTGGGGGCTGAGATTCAGATGAGCTGCTCCAAAGCCTCAGGGGTTTTAGGTGGGGGCAGGGCTGTTATTCAGTGAGAGATTAAGATCAGCTACTCAGGAGGGGGCAGGGTTGCCATACAGGGCTCAGTTCCCTCAGAAGGTTTACAATGAGACCTTCAACAATGGATGAGGGCTACTGCCTGCTTTGGCAGCCCCATTCTGCTGCTGCCTCCACTGCTGTCTCCTGAAGGGGCCCGAGTTATGGAGACACCCTGTTCTCTTCTTGGCCAGCTGAAAAGACCCTCTCACTGACCTTTGGTGCCTGTGGGTTGAGGGATCTGCACTGCCACTGGAGATTCCTTCCCTAAAGCCTGCTCGGATCTGTTTCTTTCAGTGCTGTGTGGCCAAGGCAGGGCTGGGCTCTGCTCTGCGTCTAGTGCATGACAGACCTTTCCCATCAGTCTTTCAGGTCACTCTGAGATAGAAATCTTCCCCACTCCGTTGTTCTGTGGCTTCTGCTGCTCTAGAATTTGTTGAAATTTCTTCTTTACAGATATTTTATGGGCTGTGGGGTAAGAGCTAGTGTATGTGCATCTTTCTACTCAGCCATCTTGGCTCCACCCCAAGAGCTGGTTTCTAAGCAAGTATTTCCCAGCACATCCCTGGTATCAGGTAAAGAGGGAAAAAATTCTGAAAATAGAGTGAGAGTCACAGGGAACACATATATTACAATGTCAACCCCCCTGAAGTAGGGTTTATCCAACATGGCATAACAGATTGTAAGTTCCATGAGGGTAAGGACTATGTCTTACCAAAATTTTACATTCTTCCAACATCTACCATTTCTTATGCCACTGGATGTTGCACATGATAAGCCCTTAATAAATATTTGAAAGAGCACTGAAGTTGGTGCTAGAAGACATAGATTTCCATCTAAAATGCATTACTTCACTGCCACTAATCCTGAGTCTCAGGTTTTGTTTTGTTTTCGTTTTTGTTTACTTTGAGCTGAGTGTAATAAATTCTACTCCAGCTCTTTATTTTAATTCTGTGTTTTATCTCTCATTTGATCTACACACCCTTCTAAAAGTCCTTCCCTTATCCTAGCTGAGTAACTCAACTTGTCCTCTCCCACTCCCTGTCCCTTTCCTTCTCCTCCTCTCCAAAGGAAGGTAAATTTTGATGGCCAAAAGCTTCCCAGTTAACTTGGGGTTTATTGGCTAGATTTCTTTCCTTTTTTCCTTTCCTTCTTCCTTTCCTTCCTTCCTTTCTTCCTTCTTTCTTTCTTTCCTTCCTTCCTTCCTTCCTTCCTTCTTTTCTTTCTTTCTTTTCACTCTGAAGCCCATAGATTGGACCCCATTAGGTCCCTTCCCAAGCTCCACTTAATGGCTATATTTTGGGCCCTCCTGACTCAGAGTAAATGTTAATGGTAAATGTTTCTCTTTGAAACAGCAACTCTGAGGATTTTCCTCTCCCAGTTTGACTTTTTTTCTTTTTTTCTAATTAAAAGGGCTATCCCTTGACTCACTGGTTAAAGAGACCTATTCACTGAATGAGTATTACCTCACTCTAGGTGAGTAACTGAAAAGGCCTTAGCCTAAAAGGACCAAGGTCTCCCATTGCATCTTAGGCCATCTCCAGTCATCCTGATAAATATCTGATCACTGGATCCAAATTGCTCTGCAGAAAATGAAGCTGGTGACCTTGCACAGCCCTCCTTCACTCAAAACAAAGTCAACTAGAAGTCATGTCACCATTTCCCTGATATTATGGTCCTCTTTGAAAATGAAGGACAAACACAACAACCTTCATCCTCCTAGTCTTTATAAATTTAGAAGAATTTCATACCCTTCTAGGTATATATGTTAATCCTTCTTTAACTTAGTTCTGATGAGAATAATTTTCCAGTACTACAGTCTTCCACCTGCTTCCACTGTAACAGTTCTTCCATTTACATCTCATTTGTATAATTGCTCCATTTTACCTCTCCTTACTCCATTTTATTTTTTTAGAATCATCACATCCCTACTCAATCTTCTATCTTTCAAAATACCCATATAATGATAACATTCTTTTGTCTGTTATCTTATTTATTTAGTATTTTACTTTTCCCAAGTTACATGTAAAAATAATTTTGAACATCAGTTTTTTAAAACTTTGAGTTCTAAATTCTCTCCCTTTCTCCGTCGCCCCCTCCCCACCCCTGAATTGAGAAGGTAAGCAATTTGGTATAGGTTATACATGTGTAGTCATGCAAAATATTTCTATGTTAGTTATGTTGTAAAAGAAAACAGAGCAAAAAAAAAAAAACCCTCAAGAAAAAGTAAAAAGTAAAAAAGTAAAAGTAAAAAAAAAGGGTCCCTCAATCTGTATTCAGACGCCATCAGTTCTTTCTCTGGGGATGGATAGCATTTTTCATCATAAGTTCTTCAGTTATGTTGGATCATTGCATTGCTGAAAATAGCTAAGTCCTTCACAGCTGATCATTTTATAATAGTGCTGCTACTTTGTACCCAGTACATTTCACTTTGTATCAGCCCATGTAAGTCCAGGTTTTTCTGAGAGCATCTTGTTCATCATTTCTTATAGCACAAAAGAATTCAGAATGATAACATTCTTAAGAGTTACAGATAACATTTTTCCAATAGAAGAAGCAAACAGTTTGACCTTGCTGAATCTTATAATTGGTTTTTAATGTTTACCTTATGCTTCTCCTGGATCTTATATGCCAAATTTTTTATTGAGTTCCTCTCTTTTTTATCAAATAGCTGAAAGTCTTTCAATTCATTAAATATGGTTTTTTTCTCTCCATTGAGGATTATATTTAGCTTTGCTGGGTAAGTTATTCTTGGTCACAAAACTAGTTCTTCTGCTCTTCTAAATATGTTCCAAACCTTCCATCTTTTAATGTGGAAGCTGCTAGATTGTATTATCCTGACTGTAGCTCCACAGTATTTAAATTTTTTTCTTGTTGATTGTAGTCTTATCTCCCTAACCTAGGAGTTTTGAAACTTGGCTACAATATTCCTGTGAGTTTTCATCTTTGGATCTCTTTCAGATGGTATCAATGGATTTTTTCTATTTCTATTTTACTCCCTCATTCTAGAACTTCAGGGCAATTTTCCTTAATGATTTCTTGTAATATCATATCTAGACTTTTTTTATCATAACTTTCAAGTAGTCCAACAATTCTAATATTGTCTCTCCTTGATCTGTTCTCTAGATCAGTTGTTTTTCTAATGAGATGCTTCACATTCACTTCTATTTTTCTTTCTTTTGATTTTATTATTTCTTGGTGTCTTATAACGTGATTAGCTTTCTCTTACCCAATCCTAGTTTTTAGAAAATTGCTTTTTCCTTTAAGTTTTGGGATCTTTTTTTCTAATTCATTGACTTTCTTTTAATAATTTTCTTGAATTTGAATTGTTCTTTTTTTCACTAATTTTCCCTCAGTCTCTCTTATTTGATTTTAAAAGTCCTTTTTAAGTTCTTCCAAGAACTCTTTTTGGGCTTGTGACCATTTCATATTTTTTCTTTTGAAGTAAGAGAGGCTTTTTTAACTTCATTATCATCTTCTGAGTATGGACCCAGATCATTTCTATCCCCATAGTTTTCTATGGTCAGGTTCTTTCTCTTTTATTTACTCATTTTTTTAAAATGGCTTATTATTATAGTCAGGTTCTAGTCCCAAGGTATGGGGGGAGATGCCTCAAGCTTAAAACTTTTCATATCATTGCTTTCTAAGCACTGTCTGGGGACCCTTCCTAGGGCCCCCAGTCATCCTGTCTCTGCAAACACTCTTGCTCCCTGCAATCCCTCCTGGGGCTGCCCTGGAACTGAAATTGGGGATTCTGTTCTCCTGCAAGTGTCTAGAGCTAGCAGGGCCTCTCCCCCTTTGTGATCACACTCACCAGGCATGTGTTTGCTCCTCCTTGCCCACAGTCATGGCCTGTGACTGCATCTGGTCAGAACAATTGGGCCTGGTGTCTTGCAATAGCAGAAGGTCCCTCAATCTTCCTCTTCTCAGCCATCTAACACCAACACTGTTCATGAGATGAAAGTTCCCAAAGCTGAAGCTGCCACAAGATCTACCTGACCCTAGGTCTTGTTATTCGTAGGTTCAGTGGAATCTGCCTAGAGGTGTCTGCTAGCCAATCAGTGGGGTCTTTCCTAAGGTCCAATCAAGTTGCCTTAGGAGGAGAACTGCTTCACTCCAACTTTTAATCCTTTCTGCCACTTAAAGCTCACTCTTGTTTCTGGGAAAAATTTGGAGAGCCTAGTATAATGACATCAAACTGAGTGTACATAGTAAATTTAATGAGAGTTCAGTTCACAAAAGCTATGAATCACCAAAACTGTCTACTAGTCTTAGTGTCATAGATTAATGATGTTAGATAAATTGTAGAAAGGGTGTAATACTCTCATGAGAAGTCGTCACATGATAATGCTCCTGATTTTGTCCCCTTATGAGTTCTCCTCATCTTAAAAAAAATGAAAGGAAGGAGTTGAAGTATGTAAAAATTATCCTCCAAAGGACACAACCTGGGACCCCCAGTTCTAAGTTGCAAATACTCCCTCTGTAACGATAGAAGAGGAAACCAAATAAGAATTTATGTGGCTAACAACTTGCTTACTTGGAGCCATCATCAACAATACATATGTCTACAGATAGGCTTGGTGATGGAGGTTATTATCAAGGCCTACGGACAAGGGTCATATGGAAGAGTAAACACCTCTAGGAAAAACTAGATATTTAAGGCACCTAAGCAATAGTTTTCCTCTCAGGTTACCTACAGGTTTTTGCCTTACCTTGTTTGAGCCTATGAACCTGAACCATGGTGATTCTCCTCCTTTTCCTGAGTTTCTTGAACATTCCTTCAACATTCCTTCAACGTGTGGATGGATAGATAGATGGATAGACATATATGTGTATATACATACAATATACATATATACACAGCATGTATGTATACATATATGTATATTCACACACACATATAACCATATCTATTTCATTAAATATTTCCCAATTACATGTAAAATTTTTTAACATCAATTTTTAAAAATTTTGAGTTCCAAATTCTCTCCCTTTCTCCCCTCCATTCCCCTTTAAGAATGCAAACAATGTGATATCAATTATACATGTGATGATGCCAACATTATTGACCGTGTTCCTTTCTTGTAGCATCTGCCTGAACCCATAAGGTGATCTCCATGATAACCTGATCCCAACTCCTGATTCTCAAGCAAAGGGAACAATTCTGTTTTGTGAATTTGACCCAACAATTCATCTTAATCCTGTCATAACAGTTCATTGACACCTATATTTTTAGGAAGAAGATAGCAGTAAATGTACCTGTAGGCCCTTGGTCAAAAAAGATGGACAAAGGAAAACTACTGCCATGACTATAGGTGTCCACTGTTCCTTAAAGTCCCAGACTGTTACTGATCTTTCTTTACTTCCACAGTGTTTCCCATAGTACCTGGCATACTATAAGTGAATAATAAATGCTTACTGATTAACTGCCTTCACCACTGCAAGATAGCCAGAGCAAACAACCGGTCATCTGATAAGCAACCGATCTTTTGAAAGGAAATTGTTTTCCTACATTTTATGTATTAAAGTACTTGCAAAAGGTTTATTTTCTTCTAAGGTTAGAGGAAAACAGAAATCATGAGAGTGAAGTCATGTTTGAGAGGTGAAAACTTTGTTGGGGGAGGAGGGGAGACTGCATATTACTTCACTAATAATACAAGGTTCCAGGCTTTATGGAAGCAGTTTTCTGAGGCAGTCACCAGACTACAACAATGACTTTAATAAAAGAAATTATTACTTTAATAGAAATATATTAGTCTACTGGGGCCTATTCTGTCTCTTAAAAAAAAAACCATTCCATTTGTAGTTTATTCTAAAACATTTTAAAATGTCGTGTATCTGAGATCCCAGTTATGGATACAACTGTTTACTCCTCAGGCATGAGAATGACTATCATAACATAGTATAAAGAGCCACAGAGACTAGAAATGTGAGTTCTAGCTCCGTTTCTGCTACTAATTTAGCTGTATGAACCTGAAGCAATTTAGTTCACCTTGATAAGCCTCAGTTTTCTTCTCTGCAAAATGAAAGGATTGGACTAGATATTATCTGAAGTACCATTTGGTTCTTAACATGCTATTAAATGAAAACAAGTTTATCACTACCCCCCATAGACACCAAAATATCTATGGCAGCACTTTTTGTGATAACAAAGAATTGGAAGCAAAGTAGATGACTATCAATTAGGGAATGGCTAAACAAATTGTGGTACACAAATGGAATGGAATATTAATTACTGTGCTATAAGATATGACCAATGTGAAGAATAGTAAATAAACATTTAGGCACCTACTATGTACCAGGCACTGTGTTAAGGACTGGGGATACAAAGAAAGACAAGACAGTCCCTGATTTAGAGGAACTCACAATCTAATAGAAGAGACAACATGCAAATAAGTATGAACAAAAAAAAAACCACAACTAGATACAGGATAAATAGGAAAAAGTCAACAGAGAGAAGGCGCTAGAATTAAGAGAGATTGAAAAAGGCTTCCAGTAAAAGACTGGATTTTAGCTGGGACTTGAAGGAAGCCAGGAAGCAGAGATCAGGAGGGAAAGTGTTCCAGGCATGAGGGACAGCCTGTGAAACAATCTGAAGTCAGAAGATAGAGTGTCTTGATCTAGGAACAGTAAGGAGGCCCCATCACTGGATCAAAGTGCATGGGGGAGGTGGGAGGAGGTGGGAGGAGGTGGGAGGTGCACGACTGGAAAAGTAGAGAGGATCTAGATTAGGAAGGGCTTTGAATGGCAGAGGATTTTATATTTGATCCTGGAGATGGTAAGGAATCACTACAGTTTATTAAGTAAGTGACATTATTGAACTTGTACTTTAGAAAAATTTCTTTGGTGGCTGAATGGAGGATGGAGTGGAGTAGGGAGAGACTTGTGACAAGCAGATCAACCAGCAGGCTATTGTAATATGCCTTGGCAAGGAGAAGGGCCACGTCATCATGAGAGATGAGTGAAGGAGGAGATAATGGTAGGATGCATTTGGTTGATTTAAAATAAGGAGGGAAGAAAAGGGAGATCTTAGAAAATGACTTGAATTTTTTCAGTAAAACGAGGCAAAGTTCACAACTGAGAAGGTTGGGGGAGAGAGAACTATGAGGATGAAAAGATTTGCAAGAGCCTTATGGTGAGTGGGAGAGCAAGTTAATTAGGTTGTGTTCATTGTGGTGGGGGGTGAGGAACAGAAGGGAGCTGGGACCCCATTCAAGCAGCTTGGTCTACTCACAGGTTGTATTCGTCCTTCATTTTTGAAGAAGACCATGACATCAGAGAAATAATGACATGACTTGCACTGGACTTTGTTTTGAGTGAGGGAGGGCTGTGCAGGTCACCAGTCTCACTTCTCCTCCTGAGTCATCTCCTTAATTAGATATGCATAAAAGAACTGCCTAGCAGCAGTGAGGTGTGTAACAATGTGGATTTGCAGTGAACCCAGCAAAGATGGTTGTGATTTTCTCCATCTTTGTTTGGCAGCACACTTATAGGAGTGAAGACGGTGGATGGTGTGAGTGATTTAAGGCTGAGGTTTAGTAGGGCACAAATGGCCAAATGATAAGAGGGCAACGGACTAGAGAAGACAGTACAGAGTTGAACTGACTCACCAAGGGGTCTAGGGATTAGAAGTCATGATGTGTTAAAAGAGCAGCATTTGGTAATGGAAGGCAGAGTGAGAGGTGGAAAGTCAATAGACTTTTATTAGAAAAGGGTAAAATACTCTTAACATGTTCCTTAACATGGAAATGGTACATATATGGATGATGACAAGATCAAAAGTATGATGATTTTTATGTATGCTAAGGTGGGGTGGAGAAAGTTACAGAAAATGAGTAAATTGATGAAATGGGAAGTTAGAGTTTTTGAGGGAGTATCAGTACATATGCTGAAGTTTCCTACTATGAGGACAGAAACTGGGAGAGAAAATTGTAAGCTAGAAACTAAAACCACTGAAGAAAGAAGGGGAGTATCCTGGATGTCTGTAGATAGCAGCTATCAGGACTTTGCTTGAATAGTAGATGTGAATTTCATGAATCTCAGAGAAGAGATTACAGAGTGATAATGTTGGGAGAGAACCTGAAAGTGGCAGTGGTGAGCAAGGAGTCATAATTCTCCCATCTCAATCAGGGAACTGGGGGAATGAATAAAAGTTCAGTCAGTTGTGGAATGGGTGGCCAGGAAAGGTCCGTCATCAGGAGTGAGCCAGTTCTTAGTGATCGCCAGGTGAAAGAAGTGGGAAAAGATTTAAAATGAAAGCCAGTGTGTTGCCTTTGGAGCAGTCATTCCAGAGGACGCAGTGAAAGGGGTCGGCAGCTTTGGTTTGACGCTTTGGGATTTGAAGATGGGAACTGAAGGGAAAAAGGAAAAGGAATCAGGAAGTGGGTGACAGAAAACATGCAGAGAAGCATGGAAAGATCTACATGACATGGAGGCAGACTGAAGTAAGCAGAATGCACCAAGACTACTACAGTAATTAAAACAAAAAGATAAAAAAAAAAATCAAAAGTGCATGTTGCAAAATTCTAAGGAACAAGAGCCTACCCTATTCCTTGGCAAAGCTGGGAGGCCCCCAACTGTCATACACTGCACATATTTTCTAACTTTTTCAATGCATTGATCAGTTATGCTGATTCTTCCCCTCTTTGGTCTTTAAAAAATACTATTTGTTAACTGGGATGACTGTCTGGGAGGGAAAACGGAGAGAGTATATGAATTACAAATTATTTCTTTTCGAAAGAAAAGTGTCACTATGCAGCTAGGCAAGGGTGGAAAGGATGGAGTAGGAATCACACAAGGAAGAAGGTTCATATGTAACTTGTTCAGATGAAGGTAGGTATGTCAAGAAAGGAGAAAGAATACACCAAAGGAACTCAATTATCTAAAAAAGGTTACTTAAAACAGATAGTGGAGGAAGAATTTAGAGAGCATCCAGCAGAGTCAAAAGAGAAAACAGATTCTGATGTCAAGAGGTTCAAAAATATTGAAATACTCAAAAAAATTATTCAAAAGTAGATCTGGAAATAAAAATATGCAAAAACAAGGAAAGTGCCCAACTTAGATAAAACCTAGAGCAAAGGAAAGGACTCAAGCAAAGGGTGTGGGTCCGCTGGTCTTAAAGATCTGAAAAACAAACGGATGCATTTGCTCAGAATATATAACTTTATTCTATGTTCTAAGATTCTAGTTCCTACTGAATGAAAATCATTTATTTACATATTCTGCCCTAGCTACTTCAGCCAAGTACAAAATATGTCTGTCCTCAAGTGGGGATTCATTAGATACTACTTGTTGTGTCTGGCCTTGTCAGTGTCAGTGTTTTTACATGAAGTCACTGGGAAATGAATGGGGCATTTACTACATAGTTTTGTACTTATTTGCATACATTTACCTTGCACTTTGGGGAATTATGTTTGAAAATATAAGATTAGCTATGATTGAATTCGAGACACTTTGAGACCTATATGTAACTGCGGTGGTTTCTGAGACATAACTGTTGTTTATCTAAATAGTACTCGTGTTCCTCAACTTTTTGTTGCTATGTAACTCAAAATAAAGGATGATATTCTGTATTTAGATCATGAAATCTGAAGCTTTTCTTTCAGAGTCATTAATGAAAATAACTAAAGACTGATTATCTTGGTTAGGTATATTCCTGACCCTTCCCTTCCTCTCCCTTCCCCTCCCCCCAAAACAGGATCAAAGATCAAATCCATCTTCCTGGACTGCCCTTTGCTCCAGCCAAGGGCATACTGGAACATTTAAAATTAGCTCTGGCAGAGGACCAAAGGATCTTGACCCTACATAAAAATCAGAAGGGAGAAGGTTCTCAGACTTTGAAAAGCATGTGAAAACAATGGAGGGATCAGGCCAGGAAATTAGGGGAAGGTCACTGAAGTTAGAGCTAGGAATCTTAGAAATTACCCAATCTAATCCCTTCTTTTTACAGAAAAGGAAACAGAGCCTCTGAAAAACTAAGTGGTTTGTCCAAAGTTGCACAGGTACTATGACTGACTCTAAATCTGTCAGTCTTTCCACTACACTAGTTAGAGTCAAAGCTATGGAGAAAACATAGCTAACACAGCTTTGCCAGATGTACCAGCTGGGCCTTCCCAATTCTTATTTACTCAAGGACTCAGCTGAAGACTTCAGGGAAGGAGAGTATTTCAGGATGATCACAGAGGATTCACGAACCCAACTTTTCCCTTTACCCTAAAACCCCAAGAAGTAGGTACAAAACTACAGATGCATTAGTTCCATTTATTCTTCATACAAATATTTTACAATTTTATTTAGAAACCATTTTTTGACAAAATCATATACACATATTTATACAAAGAAAAATAAAATTCTAGGATAGAACCTAGGGAGCACGGTGGTTTAAAAAACAAAGAAAATTAAGCTTTCCTTTTTCTGATCATTAAGTAGCAACAAGAGGGCTTTAACCTTCATTTTAGGGAGTCAGGGTTGTCTCCCTCCTCAAGGGGTAGTACAGATATCAGAGGTCAGCTTCAGCCTTCATGACTTGACCTTATAAAGCTGCGGCAGGGGAAGGAAGGAGGAAGTACATTGCTGCTCTTCTCCCCACTCCCAGAAGCAGTGAGTGAAGTGAGAAAACGGACTCCAGGAACAGAAACCCACAGCCACACCCATACTTCCTAGGAATTTGGCAAGACCTCTACTTCTAGAACCTGTTCCCAAAGAAATGGCCAACTCAGTTCCCAATCAAAGCTCTCCTAACAACTAGTATGTCATTGGTGGCCTACAGGGTCAGACCCAAGTCCGAGTCCTGCTCTCAAATGTTCTGCCTAGCCCCTCTCCCATACCCACCAAACTGCTCCTTATTCTAACTCATTTTATACCCAGAACCAAATTATTATATAGGCTCACTCCACAGCATGCTTTCAGCCTCTAATCCCAGAGCACTCATTTATCTAATCCCTTGACACAGCAGCCTGAGTATTTTTTTTTTGTTTTTGTATTTTTTTTTTTAAAGCAGCCCTACTGTGAACAAACCAGTGCATGCAGCCTCATGCTCATAACCCCACAGCCAGGGGCAGCTTAGAGGGAACACAGCTGCATAAAAAACCAAAGAGAACCTCACCTCCACTGGGCCAAATATTTAACTCATAAAGGCCACCCTAATGGGAATCCCATCCCCAAAATATATAAGGATTGATGGTGGAGGGGAAACCCATTGTTCAAAGTCTGTGATGCTACAAACTCCCAGTAAAAGAGAATGGGGGTTAAGGAGGGTCATTTCATGTGTGACAGGTTCTACAATAAGTAGCTGTTGGCAGGTGGGGCCACCCTATTATGTTGAGCCCTGCCCAAATGGCAGATCCAAGAAGGCAGGGTGTGATGATCAGAGATAGATACATAGCTTGATGTGAAACCATCTAATTGCCAAGAGGACCCAGGAAAAAGACAGGCTCAGTTCCCCACAATTAACTGGAGAATAAAACATCTGACAACCTGACCCTTCTCCCCTTCCTCAGGCACCTCCTGAGAAGCCATACCGCATGTGGTTCTCAGCCCACCCCCTTGGGAGGCCCTTTGGGAGGGAGGGAGTCACAGCAGGAGCGGGGACCCCTCAGGGAAAACACTCACAGGGCAGCCCATCCCACTGTCACTGGGGCAGGCCAAATGTACGAAGTAGAGTGGGAAGGTCGCGAGCATCTGCTGCCCCATAGACGTCACTCTGGCCCAGCATAGACAGCGCCATGCGCAGAGTGCTCCAGATATTCTCCGACATAGCACCTCCCTTGCCCCGGGGACCTCGGCTTTTCTGCTGCATGTTCAATGCCTCCAGGAAGTGTTCCACAGCTTCTCTAGGAGATAAAAGGCCTGTGAGCATAATGATGAGAGAAAGAGGCCAACTGACCCACAGGTCAATGCTTGCAAATCACTCAAAAGAGCTGGTCACCATCAATTAGAAATAAAAGAAAGTCATGCATTAAAGATCTAAAAAGTTGAGAAAGATGTGTTCTCACCGGTGAGCCCCCAGATTAATGCAGCTTATCCCCAAGTTATAGCGGGAACGGATATAGCCAGGTTGTAGTTCCAGGGCCCGGCGGTACGCAGCCACTGCTTCTTCACTCTGATTTCCGTTAGCCAGGGTGGCTCCCAGTTTATTCCATAGCAAATAGTCCTTCAGGCACAAGAAGTGGGAAATACAAGCGAAAAGGAAGAGACAGCAAGAAGATATGAGACTGGGCCTAGTTCAATTTCTCCTCCCTCTTTACTCAATCTCTTTTCTCTGTCATCACTCATGTAATTGCTCCCATGGCCTCTAGGGTACAATATAAACACCTTATCTTAGCACAGCCTCAGAAGACTTAGGACTGGGAATTACCTGAAAGATCATCTAGTCCAACTCCTTAAACTTAGAAATGAGGACACTCAGACCCAAAATTTAAGTGACTTGTCCAAGGTCATGCAATTAAGTGTCAGAGCCAGTATTAGAAAGCAGGTTTCCTCTACATGTAATAATTCTCTGTATTAAGGTTAAGACTATTTAAGGCCTCACTTTTTGGTCAAGGCCCATAGCAGGAAATACTTGTTAAACCAAAGTAAGTTTGACTTTAACTTTCAGGATTCCTTTCAATATGTGATCAGTAGGTTCTTTCTATGTTTCTTTTGCTCTCTACTTCCAACAGATCTGGGTAGTGTTTAGGTTTCTTTTTAATCATGGTTTTCAGGGAGTCTGATTCTTCAATTATTTCTCCTTGACCTATTTTCCAAGTCAATTATTTTTTTATATCTGATAACTTACATTTTCTTCTGCCTTTCAGTCTTGTTCCTCTATTTCTATTTATTGATTTCAGTTTGCTTTAGTCTAGTTTTCAGGGAGTCTATTTCTTGTCTTTCTCTTTCTAAGCTCCTGCCAGATCTTTCCTTCAAAGCCTTTTTTTTCATTTTTTATCTTTTGTTTCATTGCTTCTAAGTAATTAATTCATTTCTAAGTAAGTAATTCATTTCTTCACGTAATCCTTGTCAGTCCTTTGAGTCTCTGCTTGTAGCTGTTATGAAGTTTACTCACACCTTTTTTGGGGAATCTTCACATATGAGATCATTTCTTTATACTGAATGGTATTTTCTTTCACTTATTCATCTATCCATCTTCAGATCTTGAATGCCAAAATCAGGTTCCTCTCTTCTTTTCCCTCCTCTGTGGTCTTCAGGTGGGGTGGTCAGCCTTACTCTGGGTCTTCTTAGTTTCTGCAGTGGCCTTCACTCACTGGGGGCAGACTACCTTGGATCTTTTAGGTTCGAAAAACTGGAGCTTCTGGCTTTCTTCAGTAATTTTATTTCAGTATTAGGGGCTGAATTAAGTCATTTTCAGCAGGTTCCAGGACCCCCAGAATAGAAGTCCCTCTACAATCTGGCTCCAATCTACACTTCCAGCTGTATTTCATCCTATTCTCCCTCCCATAACAACCAACCAATGCCCAAATTTGCCCTATCCTCCCTACTGTACATTTTCACAGGCAATCAATCCTCCACATGAAGGAAGTCCATCCCAATGGACTGTTTTGTCTTCAACTTCCTTGACCCCTCTGCAGTGTTTGACACTAAGTCCCTCTACTTCTGATATTCTCTCCTCTTGGCTTTTTTTGTGATACTACACATGGTTCTCTTCCTTCCTGCCTGTCCCCTACTTGTCCCTTCCCTTCTTGTCCCCTACGCATGTGTGTCCCTCAAGACTCTGTCCTGAGGCCTGGCCTCTTCTCTTGGCAATCTCATCAGCTCCTTTGGGTTATACTATAATCTCTAGACAGATAATTCTTGAACCTACATATTCATCCTTCATTTCTCTCTTGAACTCCAGTTCCAACATATCAAACTGTCTGCTAGACATCTCAACCTCAACATTCCATAATCACAGCAACCTCAATATGCCAAAGACAGAATTCACTATTTTACCTCTAAACCCATTCCTCCTTACTTTCTTGATTTCTGTCAAAAGCGACCCCTTTTCTCAGTCACTCAGGTTGGCTGCATAAGACTCTCCTCTCTCCCTTACCCCTCATATCCAACAAGTTGTCAAATCTTATTGATTCTTCTATATCTTGTGCATACATCCCCTTCTCTACTCACTGGGCAGCCACCCTAGTTCAGGCCCCTATCACATCTCCCCTGGACTGCAACAGACTCAGAACTGGATCTGCCTCCAGTCCATTATCCATATAGCTATCAAACTGATGTTCCCAATACACAAGTTTGACTGTCAACTCCCTTGTTTCAGTGAGCTTCAGTGTCTCCCTTTTGCCTCTAAGCTAAGATGTAAATTCTTCTGTTTTGCACTTAAAGCTTTTACACTCTGGCTCCAGACTACATGTCCAAGCTAACTGCACACTACTCCTTGGTCCTCATGCTATACTATAGCCAAACTGGTCTATCTGCTGTTTTCCATATGTGAAATTCCACCTTCCATCTCCACACCTTTATACAGGCTGTTCCCCAATGCCTGGAATGATCTTCTTCCTCACTTACGCATGGTGGGTTCTCTGGTTTTCTTCAAGCCTCAGTTCAGGCGCCACCTCCCTCAGGAGTCCTTTCCTGATTCCCCAGATGTTATTTATTTTATAAGATGCATTTACCTTTCTACAAATCTATGACACCCTTCCAACAGAATGGAAGCTTCTTGAGGACCGGGACTATCTTACTTTCCTATTTGTATAAAAGTCTAAGCACACAGAAGGTGCTGAATAAATGCTTGCTAGCTAACATTTAAAATCCTCTTCCTTTAGGATCCAGTTCAGATGCTCCACTGTCCATGAAGCCTTCCTTTATTCTCCCAGTGATCTCTTCCTCCATGAATATTTTATGACACCAATAAGTACACAGAAGACGTATCACAATTAGACGTATAGTTCACCGTTTTATGTGTAAGGTTTAAGAAGCACAATGACACTTCTTAACCTTTCTGTCCCTAGCTCTAGCTCAACACCTCATAAATGGTAAGTACTTATATGTTAGCTGAATTTTATCTTATACACATAACTTTAATATGATAAAAAATGAACAATTCTGCAAGACTCGGGAGTGCTGATCAGTATCAGCCATGACTCCAGAACTGGATGCCTTCTCTTCCCCCAGCTTTACTCAAAGCCCATGGTCACCTCCAACTCTGATCCCTACTACGCCTTTGTGATTCTGAATGTGCACCTCATTTCTAGTTCTCCCAAGTGTGGAACATGGCAAGTCATGTACCATGTCTTCAGACTGCTGGGGACTAGTGGCTCCATCTGGGTCCAGAGCTGGCCTCATGTTTCTACATACCACCCTTTTTCTCCCCTTGCCCTGGACTTACATTTGGGCGAACACTGAGGGCAGCAGTGAAACAGTCCACAGCCTTTTCATACTCTCCACTCAAATTGAAAAGGACCCCCAAGCCACACTGCACATCGGGGTCAATGGATGCAGGATCGAGTCGTACAGCTGCTAAAAACAATTCCTTTACCTCCACAAATAAGGAGCTGGGAGAGGGAAAGAAGAAAACAAAAATGAGAAGGGCAGTCACTTTCATATTACATGATCCCATTCCCTAGACATACCATGAACTGACTGAATTGGCAAATTTCCCTGAAAATCATCTCCCCTTCAGCCACTCAAACCATCCCAACTTCAGGGGTTAAAGCCCTTTTCGAAATCTCTTCTCATCTTAGCATATTAGCATACAAATTGTTATTATTGTTAAATCTAAGGTTTTCACTCTACCACTTAGACCATGGATCTGAATCTCCCTGATATTCTAGTTCACTAATACCAACTAGAAGAAACACAGAATATTATAACTGTAACAAACCTCAGAGATTATCTCCCAGGGTCCTTAACCCAGGGTCGGTGAATTTTTTTTAAAAATAAGATTATTTCATAATTGGTTTTCTTTGTAATCCTATATATTGTCTTATGCATTAAAAAACACTATTCTGAGGAGTACACAACACAAATAAAGGTTAATAACCACCAAACTAGACCTAGACCCCTCCTCATTTTGTGTGTGAAAGAACTGAGATTCAGAGAAGTAAAGAGGCTTGCCTATAGGTGCACAATCAGTATGTATGTTCTTGAATTCCAGTTCATCATTTCTCAGCCCAACCTTGGCCTACACCACACAGCTTCAACAGGAATCCATACTTACTCAGACAGCACAGAACCCAAGATGCGCTTGCTTGGACTAAGCCCTGTCCCACCAGCTCCCTCCTCGGGAGGTGTCACCAGGTGGGCATAGGCAGGTGTGTATCGTAGCCAGTCCCGCAGGGTCTCACAGGCCTGCCGCTGTAGGGATTCGTTGGTAAAGCTCACAGCCAATGCCATTAGTGCTGTCAGATTATCTGGCTTTAGCTCCAGACACCTGCAGTAAGGTGGGAATGGGGGTTTGGGGGGGCAGAAGAAGGGAAGGAGAGAGGAAGAAGATAAGAGGTTAAAAAGTAAATTAGTCCAAAAAGTATGTGAGCCACAGAGGTAAGGTTTGCACAACCAATCACATCTACGGCCACTGGGTACAAAAGCCTGGGATATACAATGAAGAAATTCATGTTACCTGACTTTTACCCGACTAATTCAACTAGACCAAAAGATTCTCCACGTTCAAGATTTTAAGGTATTAAAGAAACATTAGTTTGTCCTCTAGTCACAGGTCTGAGAGGAAACTGGAGATTTAGAGAGGCTTAGCTGGGACCCCACAGCGGCATGGGCTGATATGAGAATGGAACCAGCTCCCATCCAGAGCAATACAATATCCACATTCTAGCATTCAGGATGTGTTCTATTCAATGTGGAACTACTTCCAAAAGGCTATCAAACTGTGCATACTCTTTGATCTAGAAATACTACCACTAGGTCTGTTTCTTAAAGAGACCAAAAAAAAAGGGGAAAGCACTTATTTGTACAAAAATATTTATAACAGCTCTTTTTGTGGTGTCAAAGATTTGGAAACTGAGGGGATGCTCATCAGTTGGGGAATGGCCAAACAAGTTGTGATATATGACTAATGTAATACTATTGTGGTTTAAGAAATGATTAGCAGGATGATTTCCGAAAAACCTTGAAAGTCTTACATGAACAAAGCCTTACACGAACTGATACAGAAGAACATTGTACACAGTAACAGCAAAACTGTATGATGAATAACTATGAATGACTTAGCTATTCTCAGTAATACAAAGATCCAAGACAATCTCAAAGGACTCATGATGAAAAATACTCCCCACCTCCAGAGAAAGAACTGGTAGATACAGACCCAAGCATACTATTTTTTATTTTCTTTCCTTCTTTCATTTTTTATCTTTTTGATTTGAGTTTTCTTCCACAAAATACAGAAGGATGTTTTATATGTATAACTACATCACACTGCTTACCATCTCAGGGAGAGGAGGGGAAGGAGGGAAAGGTAAAATTTGAAACTCAAGTCTTATGTTAAAAATTGTTTTTACATGTAATATTATTTTTAAAAAAGAAAAAGAATGTGCTTTTTTGGAGGACCAGAAATAACAAATGCAGTTTAGGTCTGGGTTCTTACAACTATAAAGGATTTAAATCAAGAACTAGTTCATTTCTCTTATCATTCATGGTACTCACCTTCGAAGGGCACTGATAGCGAATAGTTCCTGTTCATTCTCAGCTTGGGTGGTACCCAGGTACTGCCAGGCCTGTAGGGAGGTCAAGAGAGTCCATAATTCCTGGATCTACTCCTGAGGTAAAGGATTGATAAGCTTTTCATTTATCTTTCTAACCTTCTCCCCTAAGCTCTAGACCAAATTACTCATCTATAACCTCTGAGTGCAGATTGAAGCATACTTTTTTTTACTCTATTTTTGTTTTGTTTTGGCACATGTGCTCTTTGCAACATGATAACATGGGAATATGCTTTGGATGATTTTACATGCATAACAGATATCATACTGTTTGCCTTCTCAAAGGGTGGGAAAGGGATGAGAGGGAAGGAGAGAATTTAGAATTCAAAATTTTTTAAAATGAATGTTAAAAAAAATTTAAATGTAATTGGTAAATATTTACCAAAACAAAAATATATTTAAAAAAAGAAAATGTGTAAGGCAAGAAAGAAAAAAATGTAACCATCTACCTTTCACCCTGCTCCTCTCCAATGCTCAGAAGTAGGAGAGCCATGTGGGACTCAGATGTATAGGTCACTTACCTCCATGTGCTCAGGATCCTGCTGTACCGCAGCCTCAAAGAGAAGGACTGCATTTGGCAGGTCTCCCTCCTGTAGCCGCAGCAGCCCCTCTGCAAATGGCTGGGGATGGTCCCGAAGTGGATTCTCTTCTTCAAACTGGTAACCCTAGAAAACAGATAGAAAAGTGAGATGACCAGTCACAGCTCTACCATGTGTCTAGAGGGAGTCTTATGAGGGAAATGCCCTCAGTCAGAGGAAAAAGAAGAGGAAGACAATATAACTGGAAAAGAAGTCAACTTGAAAGACCTCTACCTGAGTACTGACAGAATTTTGGCAAGTTCCCTCAGTGGTCATCTGTATGATTTAACCAGTTCAATAAACCCCTGTTAAGTGCTCCCTATATGCAAGGCACTGTTCTGGGTGCTGAGGACACGGAAACAAGTCCCTGTCCTCAAGGAGCTGACATCACACCACTCAGTAGAGGGAGTCACGCTCTCAGGCCAGGGCCTCCATATCTGGTCAGTGGATCACTATATGGAGTTTATTGTTTTTCCAGAATTACTAGTGCTTGGGTAGAAGCAGATAAACCTCCTTTCTCTAACCCACTACTCTCCAGATCAGCCTCCTAAAGACTGAACGACTTCAGGCAGCAACCAGATAAGGGCTAAGGGCTTTTGCTGAATGCAACTTGACTGGTTTAATATAATAATCCACCTAAGAGAAGAACCTCTAGTAATAGAATCACTAAGATGGGTGACATGCCACTGCTGCCATCTGTTGGCCATGAGAAAAGCACAGTGTCTTGTATAACTTCATAAACATTTCGAACTACATCTGTGTCCACTTCAACGGGAGGCTTGAATTTTTCCAGCTTTGCCTTCCTACCAACACTTAAACTGACTTCTGAAACACTTGTAGGGTAAAACAAGGACTTTTTAAAGCTGGACCCAGATCATAGGATCATTCTCAGATTTACAGATGGAAAGAACACCTCAGTGGTGGTCACCTAGTTCAATTCTACTCATTTTACTAATAAGGAAACTGAGGCTGAAAGAGGTTAAGGAATCTGTCAGTTCACACAGGTAGGAAATATCAAAGACAGGATTTCTACCCAGCTGTAACATTCTGCCTTTTGATAATGGCAGCCTCAAAGACAAGGATACACATTTGTTCAGTGATTGCTACAAGCAAAATTGTAAAATTCGGACAGAACTTCCTTTGTTTGACAGATGAAGGAACTGATGCCCAGAGCAATAAAGTGGCCTGCTCAAGGTCACACAAGAAAACCTCTTAATGATCAGAAGAACACAGTAAAAGTGGAATGAGATGCCTCAGAAGACAGTGACCCTTCGTTAGAGGTTTTCAGGAAGAGACTGAATGACCATTTCATATTTGTGTCACAATGGAGATTTCTTTTCAGGTGTACGCTGGACTATAGTCACTGAGGTTCTTTCCAACTCTAAAATCCTTGTATATGTACATATTTTCCCCAACAGATTTTTATTCATATCATTAAATAGTTCTCAGCTACTTGTTTTAAAAAAGTATGCTTTAATCTGCACTCAGACTCCCATCAGTTCTTTCTGGGGATGAACAGCATTTTTCATCCTAAATCCTTCAAAGTTGTCCTGGATCACTGTGCTGCTGAGAACAGCTAAGGTTTTCACAGCTGATCCTTGGACAGTATTGCTGTTACCGTGCACAATGTCCTCCTAGTTCTGTTCACTTCACTTTGCTTGAATTCATATAAGTTTGTCCCACGTTTTTCTGAAACCATCCTGCTTATCATTTCTAATAGCACAATAGTATTCCAACACAACCACATGCCACAATTTGTTTAGTCATTCCCCTTAATTCCATCAGCAGACTCTTCTGGTTTTTATATGAAGAATTCATGGCTGCCCCAAAGCACAGAGGGAAAATGAACTAGGAATCACAAGGCAAGAACTCCACATAATGATGCAGATTTCTTGTCAATGTCCTTGGTTGCTGCCTGTCCTTGCCCTTCCTTGTTCCACTCTAGAAGCGTCAGTCCCAATCCTACTATAGGGCGTTTCTGGTTCTCCTTCTACCTATATAACCACTCTTTCTCAGTCCCCTTTGCTGCACCTTTATCCAGGTCATGCCCACAGGGTACGGTGCTAGGCCCTTTTCTCTTCCTTCTCTATACTATTTCACTCAGTTTTCTCATCACATCCCATGAATTCAATCATCTCTATGCTGATAATTCTCAAATCTACTTATATAGCCCTAACGTCTCTGTTGACCTCCAGTTTTGCATCTCCAACTGCCTTCTGGACATTTTGAAGAGGATGTCCTGTAAGCATCTCGAGCTCAACATGTCCAAAACAGAACTCACAATCTTTCCCCCCAAACCCTCTCCTCTCCCTAACTTCTCTGTTATTACTGACAGCACCAACATTCTCCTGGTCCCTCAGGTGACATTCTCAACTTCTCATTCTCTCTCACTTCCTATATCCAATCTGTTGCCAAGGCCTGTTCAGTTTTCTTCCTAACATCTCTCCCATATGCCCCTTTCCCTCCTCCAACACTACCACTACTGGTTTAGGTCTGTATTACCTCATACCTAGATCACTGCAGTCACCTGCTGGTTGGCCTGCCTGTCATAGTCTATCCCCACTCCACTTGGCTGACAAAGCAATCATTATCCCCTCTACTCATAAATTCAAGTGGCTCCCTATCAGCTTCAAGATAAATATACACTCCTCTGATAGGCCAAGCCCTTCAAACCTGACTCCTCTTTTTCTAGTTTTCATATGGTTTTTCTCTCCCACCACCCCTACACATACTCTGATCCAGTGACCCTGGCCTCCTTGCTGTTGCCCCCTCTTCTTGCTCTAGGCATTTTTCCTGGCTATCCCCTGTGCCTGAAATGCTCTCCCTCATCTCTGCATTCTGATGTCCCTGGCTTCCTCCAACTCCCAGCTAATACCCCCTCTTCTACAAGAATCCTTTTCTGACTCTCCCTTAATTCTAGTGGCTTCCCTCTGTTGATTTCATCCAAGTTAGTATGTATACAAGAGAAAAGGTTATTTCCCTCTTGTATTTAAGAACTAATTACTGAATAAGGACCAAAGTTTTTTACCCTTTTCTGCTTCCTCATCCAGAAATCAACCAGTGTGGGAAATCTTTCTCAAAGACTTACTCAGGCTAAGATCTAATTAAAGACAGTAAAGGAAATTCTAAGTTTAGGTGAATGGGTGGATTCATGCTCACTGTGCTTACTCAGACAGATCTGGGAAAAGGCAGATTTTCTGTTTTGTCAGACTGGTGACATGGAAATTGATAAGTCCTTTTGATCAAAATGTGGGTGAACCAAGTCATGTACCCTCAAGATTCTCATTCAAATGAGCCAACATCTCATTATAATATTCATTTTCTCACTGTCAACCAGTTAGAGTTTATTGATGCCCTCAGGAACACCCATTTTTTCAAGGGAATACAAGTTGTGAGCCCACTACCATGAGGGTCTTTGGCATTTGAGAGTGTCACTGACCTCTTTTATTAAAAACATGCAAAAAAAAAATAAAAAAATAAAAAAAAAACATGCTAGTTTTATTAATAAAATTATTAATTGACCAGAAATTGTCTCTCACACATTTCAACTGTCACAACAGCTTGTTTATACATAACTTTAAATGTCTTCCCCATCGGAGAATGAGCTGTAAGGACTGTCTTGCCTTTCTTCATATCCCCAGCACTCAGCACAGTGCCTGGCACACAGTAGGACTAATAAGTGTTAATCAACTGGCTGCTCCTGTGGGTAGGTAGGGGGTGTGAGGGATTACTCTCCTACTATCCTTCTCCTGTTACAGTTCCCTTAGATGTCTCTTCCGAAATGCACCGAATGCCTATTAATTTAAGTACCGACTGTTTAATTTTTCTCTGAAGCTGCTCATACGCCAGCAACAAAATGTAACCAGACAACTGGACAAGGTGGTAGCATTCTGTCAGACCTTCACTGTCTTCCCCTCCTCTTCTATTTATAGGCTTCTTTCCCCTGAATTTGTTCATTTTCTTTGCACTGTTGTGGTGCTTTACCAAGCAAAAGAAAGAGAATTTCAAGACAGGTCTTGTTTATGGTCTTTTTGATAGCAAGCAATGGCAGCTCTTAACAAGTTTTGGGAAAGAAAAGCTCCAGGCGCAGGCCAAGGCCCTAGAAAACAGTGAAAAGCCTAAAGGCTGTGATAGTCCTCCCAGATCTCTCTTTACAAATGCAAGTCCAAGACTATACTTCAGCTTATATTGTACAACTTTTAAGTAGAAGAGAAATTTCCCAGTTGATACTCAAAAGCATAAAATACAGAGTCAAGAGGATGCAGCCCTTCAATCTATCCTCCAATCTCTGGCCCCTTCAGTTCCTCCTCTGGAGTAGAAACTTGGTACCCTGTTCATACTGCAGAGCCCCTGACCTTCCCCTAACTGTACCCTGCCAGCTCAGGTATCTCCAGAAAAGGAGGCTTGGAGGCAGATTGCTAAAACTGCCAATGAGGAGTGGAATTCCAGTCAAAGCTATGAGCATGGAGAAGAGTCAATTCTGGCTGCAGTTTTAAGGTGAGGGCAAACAGAATCTGTTATAAAAGTTCCCATTATTATGAGGAATTTCCTCAAATTTCCCTTTGATTCTAGAGGGAGGGACTGGATTTGGGGAGTGGATCTGAGTGTTTTTGTTTTTCTCTATTCAACAACAAAGGAGAGAGAATGAGATCTGTCCCATCTTGCCCTCCCTGGGCACTAAAAGCGCTGTGGTGCTAACAGTCTTCCAAACCTTATTGCTCTGGGAAGCCAAACGAATGTGGAAGCTCCTAATAGAGGAGTCTTTGAGGGCAAGCCTTTATACAATAAAATTTAGATAGTTTTTAAATGGATTGAAGGGCTTTATTTAAAAATCTTTAAAACTCTGTAGTAGGGTTTAAATGTAAATGGGGAGAGGAGAGAGCCTTTCTATAAAACTCTTGGCACAGTATCCAACACATGGTGTGGGCTTAAAAAATACTGACTGACTGACTGACTGAACTAGGAGGAAGAATAGAGCAAGTTTCCAAAGTGTCAGGGCCACTGGTGGTCAAGCAGCTTTTACACTTTATACACTAACAGCTAACAGACCTGAGAACTGTTTCTGTCTAATGCTTTATAAGTCCTCTAATTCTGTATCAGTGTAAGATGATAACTGTTACTTTCATCTTTTTCTCTCTTGCCTTAAGAGATACATTCCTAGCTTGCTTGGCCAAGATGGTGGAGTAGAAGGATGCACATACACAAGCTCTTCCCCTACAGCCCATAAAATACCTGTAAAGAAAGACTCTCAACAAATTCTAGAGAAGCAGAAGCCACAGAACAGCAGAGTGGAGATTTCCAGTGACCTGAAAGGCCGATGGGAAAGGTTTGTCGCATTGGATGAGGAGCGGAGCCCAGCCCAGCCTCGGCCTCGCAGCGTGGCTCTGAGAGGAGGACCTGAGCAGGCCTCAGGGGCGGAATCCCCAGCCATAGTAGCAGTGGTTCCCAGATCCCTCAACCCATAGGTGCCAAAGTGAGAGGGTTTTTTCAGCTGGCTGGGAAGGGCCTTCCCAGAGGCCTAATCAGGGCTGGCAGCAGCAGCTCCCACAGCAGCAGCTCCCACAGCAGCCCCCATCCACTGTTGGATTGTAAAACACCAGGGGGCACTAAGCAGCTGATTCTTACCTCAGCCCTGTCTCCACCTAATACTCCTGGAGGATTTGAGCAGCTGATTTTTATCTCACACTGAATGGTGGCCAAGACCTCACAGCTTATGTGAATCTCAGCTCCCAGTGCTGGCTTGGTGGAACTGGAGGCCAGGTGGCTGTGGAGAGGAAACTCTACCACTCAGATTCTAGGCACAAAAATTTGTGGTTGCTCCCAGACCAGTGTACATGCTTGATTGTGCCACCTTGGAGGAACTGAGATCTTACAGATCCCCAGAGTTTACCCTACTCTTGACAAAGGACCCAAAAGTCAAGTAACTGGTTGGGCAAATGCCCCAAAAAAGGAAAAAAAATAAGACTATAGAAGGTTACTTCCTTGGTGAACAGATATCTTCTCCCATCCTTTCAGATGAGGAAGAACAATGCTTACCATCAGGGAAAGACATAAAAGTCAAGGCTTCTGTATCCCAAACATCCAAAATAAATATTCAATGGTCCCAGGCCACAGAAGAGCTCAAAAAGGATTTTGAAAATCAAGTAAGAGAGGTGGAGGAAAAATTGGGAAGAGAAATGAGAGCTGCAAGAAAAGCATGAAAAGCAAGTCAGCAACTTGCTAAAGGAGACCCCAAAAAATGCTGAAGAAAATAACACTTTTAAAAATAGGCTACCTCAATTGGCAAAAGAGGTTCAAAAAGCCAATGAGGAGAAGAAGGCTTTCAAAAGCAGAATTAGCCAAATGGAAAAGGAGGTTCAAAAGCTCAAGAAAATAGTTCTTTAAAAATTAGAATGGAACAGATGGAGGCTAATGATTTTATGAGAAACCAAGAAATCACAAAACAAAACCAAAAGAATGAAAAAATGGAAGATAATGTGATATATCTCATTGGAAAAACAACTGACCTGGAAAATAGAGTCAGGAGAGACAATTTAAAAATCATGGGACTACCTGAAAGCCTCAGTCAAAAAAAGAGCCTAGACATCATCTTTCATGAAATTATCAAGGAAAACTGCCAGGGGCAGATATTCTAGAACCAGAAGCCAAAATAAATATTGAAAGAATCCACAGATCACCGCCTAAAAAAGATCCAAAAAGAGAAACTCCTAGGAACATTGTAGCCAAATTTCAGAGTTACCAGGTCAAGGAGAAATTATTGTAAGCAGCTAGAAAGAAACGATTTGAGTATTTTGGAAATACAATCAGGATAACACAAGATCTAGCAGCTTCTACATTAAGGGATCAAAGGGCATGGAATATGATATTCCAGAAGTCAAAGGAACTAGGACTAAAACCAAGAATCACCTACCCAGCAAAACTATAATACTTCAGGGGAAAAATGGTCTTTCAATGAAATAGAGGACTTTCAAGCATTCTTGATGAAAAGATCAGAGCTGAAAAGAAAATATGAGTTTCAAACACAAGAATCAAGAGAAGCATGGAAAGGTAAACAGGAAAGAGAAATCATAAGGGACTTACTAAAGTTGAACTGTTTACATTCCTACATGGAAAGACAATATTTGTGACTCTTGAAACTTTTTTCAGTATCTGGGTAGCTGGTGGGATTACACACACACACACACACACACACACACACACACACACATAAAGAGAGAGAGACAGAGCACAGGGTGAGTTGAATGGGATGGGATCATATCTAAAAAAATGAAATTAAGGGGTGAGGGAGGAAAATATTGGGAGGAGAAAGGGAGAAATGAAATGGGGCAAATTATCTCTCATAAAAGAGACAAGAAAAATACTTTTCAATGGAGAGAAAAAGGGGGGAGGTGAGAGAGAAAACATGAAGGTTACTCTCATCACATTTGACTCAAGGAAGGAATAAAATGCACACTTCATTTTGGTATGAAAACCTATCTTACAATACAGGAAAGTGGGGGAGAAGGGAATAAGCAGGGTGGGGGGATGATGGAAGGGAGAGCAATGGGAGGAGGGAGCAATTAGGAGTCAACACTCTTGGGGAGGGCCAAGTTCAAAAGAGAGAATAGAAGTAATGGGGGGGCAGGATAGGATGGAGGGAAATATAGTTAGTCTTACACAACATGACTATTATGGAAGTCATTTGCAAAACTACACATATATGACCTATATTGAATTGCTTGCCTTCCCAGTGGGGATGGGTGGGGAGGAAGAAAGGAAGAGAAGTTGGTACTCAAAGTTTTAGGAACTAGTATTGAGTACTGTTCTTGCCTACAACTAGGAAATAAGAAATACAAGTAATGGGGTACAGAAAACTTATTTTGCCCTCCAGGACAAAAGAGAAGATGGGGATAAGGGAAGGGAGGGATGTTAGAAGGGAGGGCAGATTGATGATAGGGGTAATTAGAATGCTCAGCATTTTGGAGTAGGGGGAGGAGAAAGATGGGGAGAAAATTTGGAACTCAAAATTTTGTGGAAATGAATGTTGAAAACTTAAAACAAATAAATTTTAAAAAAAGAGAGATACATTCCTAGCCCCTAGCCAACCCACCCATGAATTTGCAGGGGAGAATGGATCACCTACTATTCTCAAATCGCAAATATATATGCTATATAGGTCCTGGTTTGCTACCTTAGGTCAAACACTTCTATCTTTTGCTATTGTTCAGTCGTTCAGTTATATCTGACTTTTGGTAACCCCCATGGGTCTAATAAGTTTTCTTGACAAAGCTACTGGAGTGGTTGCCATTTCCTTCTCCCATGGATTAAGGCAAACAGAGGTTAGGTGACTTGCCCAAGGTCACACAGTTAATAAGTGTCAGAGGTTGGATTTGAACTAAGGTTTTCTTGACTCCAAGCCCAGTGCTCTAACCACTAAGCCATTTAGCTGCCCCACTTCTATCTCAACATGTTAAACTGATGGGGGAAAGAGTTCTAATGGGTCAAACTGGTGAATAAATTTTAGGGGGAAATGGTCTATACTTCATATCTTCCTTTTCATTGTGAATTCCCACCTGGGAAAGAATATGACCATAAAAGTGCCCCTTCTTAACTGTCTGACCATTCCTCAGTCTCCTTTGCTGGATTTTCATTCATATTCTTCTTCCCTAACTATTGTCATACTCTAAGATCCTGTCTTGCACCCTCTTCTTTCAGTACAACAGGGGTCCTTAACCTAGGGTATGTGAACTTAAAAAAAAAATTCAAATAACTATTTCAATACAATTGGTTTCCTTTGTATTTCATTTATACATTAAATATAATATATTGTATTTTGGTTTCCTGTGTATTTTATTTATACATTTAAAGATGTAATTCTGAAAGGGGCTTTACCAGATTGCCAAAAGGGATCATAACACAAAAAAGGTTAAGAACCCCTGTTCTACACTCTCTCATGATGACCTCATTAGCTTCCATATGTTTTAATTATATTTGGAGAAGACTCCCAGATATAGATATTCAGCCCTAGCTGAGCTATGGTTCCATATTACCAACTGTCTCTGGAACACTTCCACATGGATGTCCTGTAGGACTCTCAAACTCAACATTCCCAAAACAGAACTCATTATCCATTCACCAAAATCCACCTCTCTTCTAAACTTCCCCTTTCTACTGAAGGCACCATGACAGAGGTTCACAATTTCTGAGTCATTTTCAGCTCCTACCTTTCTCTCATTCTGCATATTTAGTTAGTTGCTAAATCTTGTAACTTCTACTTCCACAACATCTGCCTCATAAATCCCCTTCTCTCCATTCAGAGGGCCACTGTCCTGGACCAGGCTCTCATCATGGCTTGACTGGACTATTACAATAGGCTCCTAACTGCTTTCTCCCTATAGTCTCTTTCCAATATCTCTTACACACACACAGCTGCTGAAGTGCACAGGTCTGACTGCTCAATAAGGTACAGCTGCTATTCTGGCTAAGACCAAACAGAAGCTCCTCTGTTATTGCACAACCTCCTTTCTGGCCTTATTACATGTCACTCCCCATGATAGACTTTCTGTCTAGCCAAACTGGCTTTCCCAATGTTCCTCATACACAGCACTCCTCTTCTCCACACAGGCCATCCCTCCATTTCTGGAAGGCATCACCTCCTCAGCTGAACTCACTTCTTCCACAATTTTAGGTGTCACCTCCTATGAGAAATCTTCCTTTAGTCCCCCAAGCACTAGTGCTTCCCCCTCCACAAAATTACCTTGTATTTATTCTCTATTTGCATGTGTATACTGGTGTGTTTAGTGGTTTCCCCTAATAGTCTCTAAGATGATGGCTAAGGGTACAACTCAATACTGAACTGGTCCCAGGTGACATTCAGGGTAGGCAAAAGGAGAGCGTGGCCAAGAACAAGCTCACAGTGTTACTAACAGGGCTCTCCCACTGATGCTCCATTACTTTCTTCTCCATCCTCCCCACTCTGAAAGGGGTAGCCCTGATAAGACTGGCTGTTCTGTACTCAAACTGCCTGAGAGCAAGAGACTCAGGGAAATTAAGGCCAACATAGCCGTGTCCTTCTAGGGGAAGCTCCAGCAGCAAAGCTGATGCCCCAATGTACCAGTGATGGCATGCCCTGCAGGAGGCAGGTAATGAGTGAAAGCAGGAGCCCTTCCATGGCCAGATTCTTCTTCTAATGTGACTTCCCAAGAGAGATTTCTATTTGGAAGATACAGAAATATTCCCCCTAAAATGTATTATCTGATTAAATTTTTTCTCCCATCTTACCCAGTGCTGTCACTACTAAGTAAGAAAAGTGAATTACAGTACTGAATACACTGCACCAAAGGCACTGCCTGAATTTTGGTAACATGTTCTGTCAGCAGGATTTAGTTCCTCCAAAAAGTTATTGCTACACTGTTAAAGGTCACTTTGTAGTGTATGTGTGCCCAGGCCTCTACAGCTAGAAGGCCTAGGTTTGCCCAAAGGCTTGCTCTTGTCCCTAGTCAGCTGTTTGTTCTAAAGATGTCTGAGCACACAGTTCTAAAGCTGCTGAGAGGCACACTGCTAGTCTAGGAAAACTTCTGGTTATTCTGGCTTAGTCATTCTCTATTCCACAAAGTATCTCTATGCTTACATGTTCCCTGGCACCCCTTTTGTTGTACATTCGTCTTAGTCGTGTCTGACCCTTGGTGACCTCATTTGGGTTGGGTTTTTTTTGGCAAAGATACTGGAATGGTTTGCCAATTCCTTCTCCAGATCATTTTACAGATGAGGAACTGAGGCAGACAGGGTTAAGTGACTTGCCCAGAGCTAGTGCCCTCAGGAAGACCAATCTTCCTGACTCCAGGTCCACTGTACCACCTAGGTCCCCCTTTACTCTGGCCCTGTCCTTCCATTTCTAGAACCCTGTCCCTTGGCCATCAATGATTTTCCTGCCTGGGACCTCAGAGTGGGGAAAGCAACTGAGTCAGACACCAAATATGCTGACAAAATGCCTGCAGCGCCTTTGTTTCTTCAGTGAAGACAGACCCAGGAACCCTAGCAAGAATTGAGTGGAATGATGTGCCAAGTCTGAGAAGCATCACTCCTCTTATTGTTGGTATCGTTATCATATTTATTTTAGATAATCATATATAATTTACACATATAATTTATATATATAATCATATATAATTTACATATATAATTTACACATATAATATTTATACACTATTATATGAAATTGTATTAGTAGTATTATTACTAAAGAAGCAATCTTTCGTATGGTTGTTAATATTTTGCAATTCTTGAGATAATCAAATAATATTTATAAAGTGCTTAACAGAATGCCTGGCACACAGTAGGAACTTAATAAATGCTGACACTTGCCCCCCACCTTTCTTCTTTTGAGAACTGTTCTTCATATGCTTTAACTACTTGTCTTCCGGGGAATGGCTCTTACAGATTTCTGTTAGGTGCCAAAATAACTGAGATAACATACCCTTTTCAGCGATATTTGATACAAAAACTTTTTTCCCCATTTGCACTGATTTTGTTAGTAGCACTATCTTATCTTATCTCTTCTCACAGGGTTCTCTTCAACACTCTACATTCCAGTTGACTCAGGCCAAACTGCACACCCTGTGTATTCCTGCCTTCATTTTGTTCCTTATAACTGAAATGACTTCCCTCTCTATGGGAATCCTTTGCGGTTCAAATGTCACCTCCTCCAGGAAGCCTTCTGAGATCTCCACAGGCTTATTTATACTACTGTTATGTATTGTTTATATATAAGCAATATGTGTATATAATGTTGCATTATAGCTATTTGTGCATATCTGCCTACTAAAGTACAGGTTTGATGAGGGTAGAGGGCTATATATTATCAAAAATTTCCCCTCCGTCCCACCCAGTTCCTATCCCAAAGTTCTGCATGCTCAGGGAGACATTACCTAAATAACAGCGGCTCTTTCCAAACTTCCTAGGAAGCCCTACCTCAGCCCCAGGACACCCACCTCCAGTTCTATTTTAGCTGTAGAGCCTTCCCAGGGACTTTGATCCAAGACTCTCCCGGCTCCACACCCTCCTGCCACACCTACCCTATTCTCCCTGAAGATTCATCTGGGGGCAGGGTCAGTCCCATTAAGGCCACCCACTTCCTGGCCTCTGTATTTGGCCTACGGAGCCCTGGGTCAGCCTTGGATCTGTGCCATCTACCTCCAGTCTCTTTGCTCAAGTGACTTTTCTAGTTCTCTGGAGCCCTTTTCCTAGCTTCACCCAGCTCAATGAGCTCTGGTGGGCTCCCTCATGACTTAACAATCAAAATAAAGTCCTCTGGTATTTAAAGCTCTTTCTACTTTCTCCCCTTTCTACATTTCTAGCCTTCTTACCCCTTCCACTCCACCACAATTTAGCTCCACTGCAGTTCCTAAAACATTTAACTTCCTATCTCTAATACCCAGAGAGTTCCTGCCCCCTCACTGACACCTCTTACCTCCCCTATTCTTTCTTCATGATTCAGCTAACTTCTCCCCTTCTACTGGAGACCTTTCTTACTCCCTTGGGTGGGGTACAGGCTCTGGAGCACCTCCCCCCAACTCTGCTTGAACTTTTCCATATAGCAGGACCTGCATGGAGTTATTTTTGGGGTCCCAGCACCCCTAAACCTCAGCACCTTCTCCTTTGAGATTATCTCTATTTACTCTGTATAGAGGGCAGCTAGGTTGCACAGTGAATACAGCATAAGTCAAGAGTAAGGAAGTCATCTTGAGTTCAAATCTGGCCTCAGACACTTACTAGCTGTGTGACCCTGGACAAGTCACTTAACCCTGCTTGCCTCAGTTCCTCATCCGTAAAAAGCAAGAGAAGGAAATGGAAATGGCAAACCATTCTAACATCTCTGCCAAGAAAACCCCACATGGGGTCACAAAGAGTTGGACATGACTGAGAAAACAACTGAACACTGTATATATCTGATATGTACCTAGTTATTTACATGCTGTCTCTTCCTTTAAAACACGAGTTTCTGGAAGACAGAGATTATTTTTGCCTTTCTGTGCATTCCCAGTGATGGGCACATAATAAGTGGTTGATAAATGGTTGCTGACTGAAAGAAAAGGAGGGGAAGTACATGAGAGATGTTGTGAAGGCAGAAACAACAAGATTTGACAACAAACTGGACATGTAGAATAAGTTCAAGGAAGAGGTCAAAAATAACACCAAGTCTGCAAGCCTGGACCACAGAGAGGACTGTGGTGCTCTCAACAGTAGTAAGAAAGTAAGGAAGACAGGAGACTTGGGGGGAAGATAATGAGTGTTGCTCTGAATGTTCTGAAATGTTCAAAAGGCACCTGGTGACATGGAACCAGAGCTCAGAAGAGAGACTAGGGCTAGAAATATAGATACTAGAGATGATGGGAGCTTAAAAGATCATCAAGTGAGACTGCAGAGAGCAAAATGAAAAGCAAGCAGGTTCAGGACAGAGCTTGGAGAACCCTCTTTCAAGAAATAGTAATGGTTCAATTTTAACTTGGAAGGAGATCCTGCAGTGCTGTGTTCCAGCAATCTGTGCTTGGCTCAGAGCTGTTTCATTTTTCTAAATCAGAGACTTGGAGAAAGGCAAAGAAGGTATGCTGATCAAATCTGAGATGACATAAAACCTGGGAGAGATAGCTATCACATGAGATAAAAAGAGCTGGGATCCAAAAAGCTCTAGACAGGCTTAGTCTAATAAAGACAAAGATAACTGGACATCTGAGTTCACTGGCATGGAGAACTCCCATATGAAGAAAGCTCCCTACCAGCACAGGCTGGTATTTTCTCTGAAACGGAAGTCTTAGGGAGTTACCAGAGCACATTAAGTGACTTGATGTGGCCGAGACAAGGCTTGAACACAGGCCCTCCTGGATCTAAGGTCAGCTGTCTGTCTACTACTAGGTGACCAAGTGGGCAGCCAGAGGGAGTAGTGAGTGGAGAGAGTAAGCACTTCCCCAACACTGAGGAAGATCTCATTTCAAATCCAGCTTGAGCTGAAATCACACTCCGGGAGCTGTGTGACCCTGGGCAAGCCCTTGAACATCTTGTAAAACAAGGACAGTGACAACACCTACTTCTCCAGATAGTTGTGAGGATCAAATGACAGAATATGTCAAGTGCATCATACAGGGCCTCACACAGTAAGTGCTATAAAAATGTTAACTATTATTTTCTTACATTGGTATCATAACATGTATTAAAATAATGCTATGGTTAATAGAAACAGTAAAGAGCCAATGAATTAAAATGCAAGCTATGTAAAATTCCAACTGAAACCCGAATACATCCAATGTATTCATTCAGCAGCTAACTAAAATACCCCAAGAAAGACAACACTCTCCATATAAGAAAGTACTGCAAAACAACTGTGAATTTTCAGTTGTCAAAACTGTGGGTTTTGCATTTGTATCCTTTTCACCATCGGGAAAAATATTATTTTCAAATGTTATATAATATATGTAAAACCAAAGAGAAAAATACATTAGAAACTAGTAACTGGCAACACATTATCTCACATGTTTCTCATAGGCAATAGACTGGTCATGGGTACATACATAGCACGAAACTATAACATAATAAAGAATAGACAAAACCCATGTTATTATTATAATAACCGCACTATGTAGCTGCTGGATCTAGTAGGATGAAATCCAATAGAGAGAAATACGAAGTCTTAAACGTGGATTCACAAAAACCAGCTTCACAAACACAGAATGGGAGCACTTCACAAGTATAGGAGAGCAACAGCTCCAGTGCAGTGCACAAAGTGCAGGACTTAAAAGTGAAGAAGACCCAAGTTCAAGTTCTGCCTCAAGGAATGTCCTAGCTGTGTGACCCTAGGCAAGTCATTTCTCTTCTTTCAGACTGTTTTCTCATCTGTAAAGTGGCAATTGAGACATCACCTGCCTTGCAAAGTCATGGTGAAAATCAAAGAGACCACTCAGGGACAGAGCTTCACAAATCTGCCACATACTGCTCACTCTCTACAGGGGGGGAGATGGGTAGACAAAGATCGCTCTGAAAATGGGCCAGAGGTCTTACTGGACCATAAACTCAGCATGAACAGCCCTGTGATATAGTGGCCAAACCCAATTCCTGGGAGCTCAGGCAGCATCAAAGGCCCAGCCTCCATCCAGAGGGAGGCTGGTCCCTCTGCACTCTATCATGGTCAGAGAATATTTGACAGTGTGCTTAGGGGCAAGCATATAAAGGACACTGAGAAATCTGGTTAGATTCAAGAAAGGTAAAGACCACTCAGACTGGTAAAAGGCTGTGAGAGAAGACTGAAGACAGACATGACAGCTGTTATGAGATATGTGAAAAACTGCGCTATGGAAGCAGAATAAGATTTATTCTGCTTGGCCCCAGAAGGCAGACCAAGGAGAAACTAAAGCTATCCCAAACTGGAATGGCCTGCCTCAGGAGCAGGTTGGAAGACTATTTATGGGATACATTAAAGCCGGAGATCTTTTGTTGGATATGTGTTAAAGCAGATGGCTGCTAAGATCCCTCACAACTTTAAATTGTGTGATTCTGTTTTCACCCTGATCCTTATTAATTAATGACACTACCTTGGCTGGGGTGGCATCTGAAGAATGGAATTAGAATGGAAAAAAAATTGCCAACTTTAAGTATCTCAGATAGTTAGTTTGGTATCTGGAGATACCAATCTCTGAACAGGGAGGATTCACAGTCTGATCCTATCATTCCTGATCCTTCATTGATAGGTAACTGCTGTCCCTTATTAACAGAGGACCCTCCTTCCCTCAAAGCCACTGGAGTCAAACCTCCATAGATCAAGACTTGCAGTCTTCTGCACATTCTTGTTTTTAAAAAACAAAACAAAACAAAACACATCTTTCTAGTTTGATAACAAAATATTTTCCTCTCAGTACAGGTAATTCCTTGTTTTCCTGGATGGTGCCAAATCCCATACATTGACAACTCTGATAAAGCAGGATGACAGACTTAAGCTATAACCACTGGCATTCAGCATTTATGATTTTCTATTAACAAAGGAAGACAGTATGATTATTTAGGCTTCTTTTCACGTGAAGGTTCACAGGAATAGTCCTTGCAAATGTGCACTTGGTAGCTGTCCTTTTAGCTCCAATCTGAAGAGAAGATCAAAAGTACATGAAAAGGAGAAAAGGAGAGCAGAGAACAACCGTGCTTACCTTATCATAGGAGGAAGAAGTGAGGTCATCGTAGTCAGACAGCCAAGGGTGGGCCTCAGCATCCCGCTTAGCCATCTCCTCCCACTCTGCCTGCAGCTTATCCCAGAAGTCCACATCAGACTGGTGGAAGGTACATGAGGGAGAGAAAAGGAGTTAGCTGCTGTGACCTAGGTGAATCTATCTTCTAAGACTATTCCTAGGAACCTTCCTATTTGGTCTTTCATTCCACTGACTGGGCCCTTATCCATAGCAGAATTCCTCTAGGAAGAAGTTCTGAACCTGTGATCCACGAACTTTAAAAAAAAAAAAATTCGATAACTGTATTTCTATAAAATTGGTTTCTCTCCTAAATCTATGTATTTGATTTTATGCATTTAAAAACATTATTCCGGGGCAGCTAGGTGGTACAGCGTGTAGAGCACCAGCCCTGGAATCAGAAGGACCTTAGTTCAAATCCAGTGTCAGACACTTAACACTTACTAGCTGTGTGACCCTGGGCAAGTCACTTAATCCAAATACCTTGCAAAAAACACCAAAACAAAACAAAATTCTGAGAAGGGGTCCATGGTTTTCACTAGGCTGCCAAGGGGTCTATAGCATAAGAGGCCTTGCTCCGGGCCTCTGTTCTCACCTCTACAGCTGACTTGGCTCTTTCAAATTCTGTATCAAGGGCAGGCACATTCGCTGGCCGTGTGAATTGGTCCACCCAGGCCTCTGATGTGCCCTGTGAGAAATAAAGGGTAGAAGGCCAGTCAATGTTCTACCACCACGCACAAGATCTTTATCTTTTCAAAAGGCCCCTCAAGCTGAATATTATCAGCTCCCACTGCCACCCACGCTGGGAGCTGGTACCGACAGAAAAACTGTCAGTGACCATCTTCTCCCCACCTGGGATCATAGAATACTGACAGGGAAACCATAACTTGGAGAAGGAGCTGACACTGAGGCTGAGACTGGGCTGGGTTGTGACAAGGTCCTACCTGCTGCTGTACAAACTCTGCTGCCCACTGTTCTGCCTGCTCCTGGCTGGACCCCGAATTGGCATCCAGGGACACCCGCCCCTCTCCGATCTGCCGCACGAATCGCAGGAACTGGGGCACAGAGACACACACAGGCCACTTGGGAGAGAACTGCCCAGTGTGTGCCCTCAACCCTGGGTGAAAGGACCCTGCACACTCCCTTCTCCTTGAATATACCCAGCTCCAGGCAAGAGAAGATAAACACTGTAACAGTTAGCCAAGAACAAAGGGAAAGGACCTTGGGCTCTAAGGTTGGGGGACAGCAACAAAGAGAAACCACAAAACAGAAAGTGGCTGGGAGGGACATGAGAAAAGAGAAGCAGGGACAGCTTGGTGGTGCAGTGGATAGAGCAACAGCTCTGAAGTCAGGAGGACTTGAATTCAAATCTGGCCTCAGACACTTACTAGCTGTGTGACCCTGGGCAAATCACTTAACCCCAACTGCCGAGGGAGAGGGAGAGGCAGAGGGATAGGCAGAGGGAGAGGCAGAAGGAGAGGGAGAGACAGAACGAGAGGGAGAGGGGGAGAGGGAGAGGGAGACAGGGAGAGGGGGAGGGAGAGGGAGAGAGAGAGAGAGAGGGAGACAGAGAAAGAAAGAAAGAGAAAGGGCAATTATGGGACAGATCTCAAATCTCATTTTTTTGGAAAGGAATTCAATTAATTCAATTAGCACTTATTAGGTGCCTACCATGAGCAAGGCACTATGCTGGCATTAGGAATACAAAAACAAAAAACAATTCCTGCCCCCAAGAAGCTTACATGCTACTGCAGGGATATAGTACGTACCCAGACAAGTAATTACATGATGATCTGAGGTGAGGTAGGGTCCTAATAACTTGAAGGAGGAGGAGTCAGTAAAGGCTTTACATAAAATGTGACATTTAAGCCAATAATTGAAGAAAGCGAGGGATTCTATTTAAGAGGCAAATGTGAGAGGGCTACAAGGTAGCCTGGAGGCAGACTGTGCAAAGAAGGCCCAGACACAGAAGAAGCAATCTTTAGTCTGGGGAAGGGTTAGCAGGCCAGTGTGCCTGGAACACAGAGCACATGAAAGGAAGTAACACCAAAGGAGTCTGGAAATATAGACTGGAGATAGATTTTGGAGTCCTTTAATGCCAACTTGAGGAATTTGTATCTCATCCTGAAGGAAATCACCATCCACTGAAAAACGTAGAGCAAGGGAGCAATACAGTCACACCTGTGTCTTTGTAACAGTAATTTGACAGCAACACAGAGGACAGATAAGAAAAAAGGAAAATCTGAAGACGGGGAGACTACACTAATAGTTCAAAGGAGAAATTATGAGGGCCTGAACTAGGGTAGTTGCAACACATCTAGGAAAAAAACAGGGATATAAGTGAGAGGCACTGTCAAAGTAGAACTGACCAAACTTGTGTAACTGGCTGGATGGCAGATGCTGGGGAGGAAAGAGTCCATGACTCTTTCTGCTGCAAACCTTGGTGAGTGGAAGCAGGAGATATCCTTGAAAATAAGCAGGCAAGGTGGAAGGAGGCAGATGAAGTGGAAGAGACAGAGAGAAAGTTCTGTTGTGGACCAGTTGAGTTTCAGAGGACAGTGGGAAATCCAGGCAGAGTCATTCTACAGTAGCTGGCAATGATTTAGAAGATTAGGGATCAAATCTATGAGATGGTCAAGACAAAGACAGTCTGGAAAGAGACAGAGGCTTTGAGAGCCACCAAGCTTAGTGGCTGGGAGATAGATGATTATCCTGTAAAGGAAACCAAGAAGAAATGGCCACATAAGTAGGAGGAAAACCAAGAGAGAAGAATATCACAGAAGCTGGGGAAAGTAAGTGTGGTCAGGAGGAAGAAGTGCTCAGCAGTCTAGCAAAGAGGGAAAAACAGAATGAGGGGGAAGAAAAGTCTATTGGTTTTGGCAGTTAGGAGACCATCAGTCTTTGACTCTGAGATCCAACTGCTAAGCAGTGTGGCAAAAGAGCATTTAGACTTGGGATTAAGCAAGACATGGGTTCAAATCCCACTTTGGAGGGGAGGAAGGGGAGAAATAAGTGGGAAATACAGGAGAGAGAAGAGTGTAGGCAACTCTTTCTGGGTGTTAGGCTATGAAGGAGAAAAGAGATGTGTGATGACAGCTTGAGATGGCAGGGGTTTTTAAGGATGGGGAAGAGTTGTGCACAATTGTAGAAAATGGAAGGAAACAGCAAATAAGAAGAGACTGGTGATTAAAGAAAAACAGGGTATAACTGAGAGGGTAAAATTCATAAAAGGGGAAGGAAGGGAGAGAAGTAAGGACAGAAGTAGAGCGGTTGGTTTTGGCAAAGAAGAGTGATCTCTTCTTCCTTGGAAACTGGAGGAAATAAAAGAATGGGCTGAAGGAATTTTGAGGGGTCAAATAGTGAGAAAGGGAATACACAAATATGGCTTCTATCCTCTCAGTAAAATGGGAGATGAAATCCTAGAGTATGACAGTGCCTTGAGTGGGCTTGAGGAGAGAAAAGTCCACTGTAGGGGAGTATGAGGAAGTCAATTAGAGAAGAGTGCTGCTAAGAATGCTGCAATGCAATCATGAGGGTAAAGCTGCGATAAGATAACAAATTTCTAGTAGACACCTTTGGCACAGTTGTGTAACTATCTAGTAGCTCAGCAAGTGGCATATAGTTAGGATCAAAGAGGGAGATGGAGGGAATAAGCCATGGAGAATAAGCTTGGAGTCTGGCAAGGGGTAAGTGAAGACAAGGCATCTGAGGGATCAAAGGTGAACAGATCAACTACATGCTCAAGACTAAAGGGAAGCATGTGAACCCCGAGCAGGACTGAGAGACTAAAAGAATGGAGAGGACTGTAGGAAAAGACCTGCTGTCTCATCTCCTTTTCCCAGGACAGAACACACTGTAAAAGAATACATTCCCTATGTTCCATGCTCAACTCTCCTGAACAGAGAAACAGCGGGGTGAGGCTCACCTCAGAATTAGCTAATTTAGGGTCATCCACCTTGGCCACGAAGTCTTTGGCAGTGGACTGCAGGTCTTCATCAGGAAGATATTCCTTGTACCTGGGCCAGAGGAGGACAGAATGATTTGATGCTCCAAAAAACAACCACTTTATGCACACCCACTCTGAGCCCTAAGAGACATCTTTCTCTCTCAGTTAAAGAGAAATTTATACATATATTAAAAAGAAACAATGAGGGAAGGAAAATAAGATGTATTTCCAAATTCTATTACCTTCTAAGGCTAAGTGGTGTAATGGATAGAGCTCTGGACCTTAAGTGAGGAAGATCCAAATTCAAATCCAGACTCAAACACCTACTAGCTCTGTGACACTGGGCAAGTCAATTTACCTGTCTGTCTCAGTTTCCTCAACTGTAAAATGGGGATAATAATACCAACTACCTCCTAGGGTTGTTATAAGGATCAATTAAGATAACATTTGTAAAACATCTAGCACAGTTCCTGGCATATATTAGATACTTAATTCTTGCCTCCTTTACTTCCTTTCCTAATACACAACCTAGAACGAATAAGGAATCACAAATGATGTAAGAAAGACAGGGCAACTAGTGAGCTAAGGGCAGGACTTACAGAGTTCTTATGTTGGATATAATACAAGTAGGAATTCAAGAGGCTAAGGACGAATAAGAGGCTAGGAGAAGACAGCATGTAAATGTGAATGAGAACTGTTTGAAGGGATAAAAATTATTGCTTGAAATCTTTCCTTGGAAGTATAGGAAGGAACAGCCAGGACTCACCAGTGGTCAGTGGTGGTTGTTCCCTCAGGCTCTCCTAGCCAGAGTTTCTCTTCTGACTGTTCCAGGTACTCCTCAGCCCAGCGGGCAGGGGACACCGATGAGGGGTCTGCAGAGATCAGGGGAGATTGGAGAACCAACAGGGTCAGCCAGAGAACAGAGAAATTAGGAATACTATGTACAGACTAGATGGCTTCTCTATTCCTCGTATCTCAAAAAACCTATTCACTTCCCTGGATTAACCAGGCTAATGAATCTCCATTTTCCGGAAGTTAGAGATAGAAGGTTTCTGAAGGTCAAAGAACAAGTCATGAGGCCACATGGGGAGGTCAGGCCCAAAGCAGCTAGGAATGCTAGACATGGAGCCAAGAGACCTGGGCTCAAATTTCAGCTCTGATATTTTTCAGCTATGTGATCCTAAGCAAGATATTTAATTCCCCAAGGCCCAGTTTTCTCATTTGTAAAATGTGGAGAGAAGTCTTTACACTACTTACCTCAGAGGAGTGATAAAGTGTTGGAAAGAAAGCACTTTATAAAACTTAGAGCCCCATATAGAGAATAACTTGAATATATAACAGAAAGAGTCAATCTCAATAGAAAGGGGGCAAAGGAGATCAACAATTTTCAAAAGAACCGCAAACCATAAATGACCCCATAAAAACATACTGAAATAGTAAGAGAAATTCAAATTAAAATTCTAAGGTTTTACCTCACACCATGAAAACTGGCACATAATTAGGAATAGTCAGTATCAGCAACAGTCAATACTGAAAGGGCTGTGGGAAGACAGGCTGCAAAGTAGAATTTAATTTGGAATTACATAAGAAAAATAACTAAACTAATGAAAGTCTTTGACTCAACAATACCATTACTGAACAGTGCCCCAAGGATGCCAAAGTCAGAAACAAAGGTCCAACATACACCAAAATGTTCACAGTGGCCCTCAGAACCAGAAATAAAGTAGATGCCCATCAACTGGGGAATGAAAAACTATGGTACATGAATGTCATGCACATGGGAAAAATTATGCAGCAAGAAATGACAACGAGGAAGAATTCAGAGCAATGAGCAAGGTTTATATGAAATGATACCAAATTAGGTAATCAAAACAAGAAAATGATATACAACATCTAAAAAACATAAATGAAAAGATGACTAAAAGGAAATCAAACTCTTGAGTGATGGAAAAAACAGTGACAATCTCAGAGAAAAAGGAAATAAACATGCTTCCTCCTCCTGGCAGAAGAGTGGAAAATCACTACCACAAAATATCATAAACACTGTCCGCATCAGGTTTAATTTTGTTTTAAGAGAGGGTTTGATCTGGAAGGGGAGGAGGGAAAGGACAGGTAGACAAAATGTATCAATGAAACAGGTTGAAAAACCAAAAGTTCTATAAAAATACAAAGTACCATTGTAACGAACATCCTCACTGAGGAGAAAAAGATTGTGAGGTGGCAGAGAGAGGAATTGAGTCTGCCTAACCTGCTCTCCCCTACCCAGATTCAAGAACCAATAGAAAGTTGCTATCTGCCTCTTGTCTTCTCCTCAGGTGCTTTCGGAGTACAAAGACATGAGCTCATTCCCCATTCTGTACAGGAGCCTCATAAAGCAGGAACCACATGCCCCCAGCAGGAGGAGCCGTGTCAGCCCTACCAGTTAATACAGAACCCAGATGATCTGAGAAGCAAAGAAGCCACCTGGTAATCAGGCAATCCAGACTGTTATCCCTACTCCTCAAGTATTTATTCTAAAATCTTTTCATTCACTATATTTTCTTAGAGGCAAGCAGTACACAAGATGCTGGGGAAAAAGGAAGGGGAAAGCTCTAACAAATAAATGAAGACAGTCTGCAAGTAGAATGTGACACTGCCTGCCTCACACTTGGACTTCATCCTTTATTTTCCTCATGTCCAGAAACAAGTGTGGCCAGATGAATACCCTGAAAAGGATCCTGAAGGTCAAATCAGCAGAGACATAAGGATGGAGATTTATCCTCTAACTAGGGAAAGTGGATACTTTCCTACACAACAACAGATGTAACTAGATTATATTCAATATCTACCCAATCTTCAAGAAATGGAAAAGATCAAAACAGAATGTAGACACACACACACACACACACACACACACACACACACACACACACACACTCTCTCTCTCTCTCTCTCCTCTCCTCCCCCTCCCCTCCCCCCACCAGAGCTACAATCAAGATTCTTTGATTCTACAGTACTGCTGGCTCTGCAGTCCACTTAACAGGCAACCTAGACAAAGTTCACCCCTCTCTTCCTTCACTATCTACCTCCCTTTCTCAACATGTAAAACAAAAAAGCACAAATTCTAGTCCCTCCCTTCTCCCTAGGTAGGTTAGAAGTATACATTGGAAAATATTAGGAACATGTTTAACTCTTTGGAAAGCATGCTTCTCCAAACCCTTGGAAGAAATCAAAATACAGTATTTTGATTACTCATTTAATTTCAACGATACCTCATCCTAAGGAACATCATTTTCCTCTACCTACAGAATACGAAATAAATATGAAGCAAATTGTTATTATTTGATAAAATATAACATTGAACTAAAGAGCAAGACAAATCTTTGTTACCAAGGTTTTACTTTAATTTTAATTATTCCTCTCTACATGATTTGGAACAGCAGTCTGGAAACAGTGGGCTATGAAGGGGAAGAATTTTTTCAAAAGATCACACATACCCACAGGGGTAAAAAGCAGAGTGGTGCTTACATACTAGAAAATATGGCCTACCACTCTTCCTACTGAGAAACTACTCAAACCCCTCAGGATTATATAGAAAATCACAAAACACAACTTTCCATGGCATTTCCACTATCCCTTTGAATCTACTTGACCATCAAGTAATATCTAACATAAAAATGGATGCTCCCCAAACTTGTTTTGCCCAAGACACTCTCCCAGTTTCAGGTACTGCTTTTTAAACTGCCCTCCCTAGATATCCCCAAGCAACATTTCTTTACCTTATTCCTAACTAAAATAGGGGGTAAAAAAAATTTAGGGGCCTTTAGATGACCACTAAAGGCACATATAGCTCTGTATCTATGATTTTACCATTGAAAACAGTGCCTCAAGGTCAGATCCCATTTTATTGAGTTGTATCCGCCAATCTATCCTCGGGTGCCCAATTTGATGGGTATATGTAGTAAGTGCTTGATATTTACAGTACCAATTTCTCATTATCTAGCCACTTGCCTCATTCTCACTCATGAAGAAAAATAACCCCTAATCCTTCCCTTCTTGCTTACCCGTCATTCCTTACCCAACATTTCACTCTATCTCCTTTGGTAGCCTGTTATTAAGTTTCAAAATGCCTTCATAGAACTACAGCTCATGCCACTTTTGAGAAATACAATTTTAGAGAACATTCAAAAGAGCTAGTTAAGCAGGAACACAATATAACTTGTCTTAGAAGAAGCCTCGAGGAAGCAGGCCCCATTGCCACCTTAGCTTTGAAAAGTCACTTCCAAGTTCCTCTAATCTCACAGCCAACGCTGTGAGTGTAGGATGGCTGCCAAAGAGGGTCAGCAAGGGATCTGTCACAACACACATCAATCTCATAGGTCAGAATAAGAGGATAAATATTCTCTCTGCCTGTGAAAGTTTCTAACTTTGATACACTGTACACTTATAACAAAATCACACTGATAATGGAAAAAAGTATACCAGCAAGCTTTTTACTACGTGGAAGCTTTCTTTGGTTTTCCCTGGGCTGGCCCTCTTCACAACCTAACACCTTCCTGTGAAAGCACATAAGGTGAGAGAAAGGAATTAGAGTAGGGGAAAAATGAGTGATGGAAAGGTGACTAAGAACAGCTTCCTTCTACTTTTTGATGCATTCCTTCCAACATTTATTGAATATTATTGAATATCTATTATGTGGTACAAAAGTGGGAATATTTAAGGAAAGGAGAGCCCAAACAATTTCACTACTCACTCCCATCCATTTTAATGCTTTCCAGGAGCAGCTAGAGAAGAAATTAATATGCTACAAATCACTAGCAATCTAAGAAAGGCAAATTAAAACAGGTCTGAAACTTTATTCACACCATGTAAATTGGCAAAGACGAAAAAAATAAGGAAACAGTCATTGTTGAAGGGGTTACAGGAAAACAGCTGCACTGATGGTAGACCTGGGAAGTGCTCCAATAATTTTGGATTTCAATTTGGAATTATACAAGTAATGTTTAAACTACAATGATCCTCTGATCCAATAATTCTACTACTGGGCATATATCCCAAGGAACAGAGAGCAACCAAATTCTAATATACTCAAACGGATCTGTGCTCTCATCAATTTGGGACTTCCAACACTGCAGATCACAACCCACCTACACCTGCCTATTCTTTTGACCAGGTTCAACTAAAAATTCATCATAAGAGGATATCCAACTCAATGAACTGGAGGCTTTCCATGCTTCTTCCTGACATCATAAGGGTACAAGTGAAATACTCTGGTTGGCCACCTGACATCCCTTGCTCTTGTCATGTGAAGAGCCCATCTTCTCTCTTCTTATCACTCAATTTCTTGATGACACCATTTGCTCATGTTTGTCAGCATTTCTCACTAGTTATATGGTATAGCCTGCTGACACCATGATGAGATTATTTAGCTCTTAAGAGGTACTGGTATTCCATGTCTTTGCATCACTTGCAAAGTATTAGTACTGAAAAAAGAGAGGCCCTTGCAAGAAAAATTTGAGATGAGTAAAAGAGCACTACAATTTACTAAAGGCAATCTAGCCTGCTGCTATTTTTCAACTCTGGAACCAGCTCAGTATGTATCTATACTATTTGTCCCAGATAGACAAATAAGTTATATGTAACTACTGGGCAAGTTCAATTGGATGCCTATTCAAATCTATACTGAAATCTGGACAAGACATCTTTTTTCTATTTTGTCTGTCACTCGTTTGAGTAATTACAGATCTCTTTGAAAATGTCCTGGGTCCTGATGCAGCTAGCACATTTTTCTGCAAAAAAGAGAATCTGAAGGCTCCCACCATCATGAAATCTGTGCTAGATCTCCTCCATCAAAATAGTCCATACCTTTGGCAAGGGCTAGGTGTGGTGGCACGTGACAGTAATCCCTAGCTCGAGGAGACTGAGGCTGGTAGATCATTTAAGTTCAGAGGTTCTAAGTTGCAAATGGATATCTGCAGTAAGTCTGGTACTTAATATAGTGAGCTTGAAGAAGCAGAGGGCTACCAGGTTACCTAAGGAGAGGTGACAAAACCCAGGTCAGAAAAACAGATCAGGTTAAAATGTCCATACAGATCATCATTGGGATCCTGTTTGTGAGTGGCTGCACAGCTTTCAGCCTAGGCAAAATAATCTCAGAAACAAAACTCCAAAACAAACAGCAACAACAAAAAAAGCCTTTGGCAAACGTACATTTTTGCCTCATCTGATTCTTATCAGAGGGACACTGAACAAGGTTCACTCTGCTGCTAAGTCTTCCAAGGATCTTGAATGATTTTGAGAAACCTTGAAATTGCATTGTTTCTACTAGATTAAATCCTTTTTTTGTAATCAATACGAAGAATGATGATACATTCTCTACATTTTTCAGTTAGTGAGATGGTAAAGATGTGATCCATTGTTGAACAGTTCACAAAAATTTATTTGTTCCCTACTAATAATACCCTCATTGATGTTCCTGATTCATATATAGATGACTCTCATAGATTTTGAATTGATAGAAAAGTAGGCATACAGTTTTGGTAGTTACTAATGTTCTCTCGGTCATTTTTCTTCACTATTAAGAGTCTAAGATTTTTTTCCTATACCTTTGGTTTCTTCTCCTACTTCAGATACCTTGCATTGGTCAATGTCTTCATAATCATATCTCCTCCAGGACAGATTTCCTTTATCTCTTTACTTGGTCCAATCTGGCTGCATCATTATTTGCTTTAGTGTAATTGCTACATCCTCTATAAGTACCTTGTGGACTGTGATGTTAGGGTTTCCAATATGGTGGTTCCACTAAAAAAAAAATTTGCTAAAATGACTTTTGCAAATACTTTAATTTTCTTTTCTGTTTGTATTCCTCCTTCCATTTTCATTCTTGGATGCCCTTGAGATGATTTTGCTTAGCTGGAGTTCTTGCCAGGCTTTGATTAAACTGATTTTGCCCTCCACCACTTTTGTTTTATGAGACAATGTTAATAATCATCCATCGTCTTCCTTTGTAAGATTTTACAGATGAGTTTATATTCTAACCCACTCTTGTCATTGGCAGTTAAGAAAGATAACTCTCTTTTTAGCAAGTTAGATGTTTGCTGACTGAGGAACTTACCGGGTTCTTTTGGTTTCCTTGTGACAATTAACTTAACACTGGTTAAGCTTCTGGACAAAATTATTATGCTTGGTGTTGATATAGGTTCTATTGTCCATTTCCTATTTTTAACTTTCAATTACATATTTAAATAATTCAAGGGTTAATCATTTTAATTGCATTCCAATTTTTTTACTATTATTCTTTCTTCTATTTCTCTCTCTTTACAAATTCTCATCTTAGCTCTGATGAATCAATGGCTTCATTGTATATACATAGCTGACTCAGGGGTAACTATAACAAGTTTTCTTCCTGTTATGATAAAAAAAACAACATTGCATTCTTCGTGCTATTATTTAGTGCTCACCATGTCCAGAACCTACTAATCTTTTTCAAAAAGAAAATACGAATGATATAAGAGTATGAGGCTTCCATTTAAGGAATATAACTTTGGCTTTTCTCATTTCTTTCCCCTGAGACACATTTGCCCATTTGTTTCTCCCCATCCTCACCTTTTCCCATTTTTGCACTGAAGTCACCAATATCAGAGTAGTGGCTAATTTTATTTGGAGAATATTACTAAGTTCTTTATAGAATTTCTTTATTTTATCCTCAGCAAAAGTTGTCAGTGTGTAAGCTGCAATTATCATCATGATGTTCTTTTAGCAAACATCATTAGTACTGCACAATGTGATGACCAAATGTCCCACGAAATGCTTCCTGTAACTGCTCGAGATAGAATAAAGCCTATTTCATCAACTTTTTTGACCTCTTCAAAAACTATTTATTCTTTCATCTTCTTTCATTAATAGCAAGAATATCCAGACAGATGTGATTTGACTTGTCTTACAATATGTCCACTTCTTGGTCACTGGACAAGGAGCTCACACTTAGAACATCAACAGTCAAACTGAAGTTCATCATGGGTATAAAGACCATGTGATTCTTAGCACCCATTACACTTTTCCTAATACTCTACTACTTGAATCACTACAGGAGTAGAAAAGGGCCACACACAACTGAGAGCCATTTAACAATTTTCTCTAAAGTGTCGCCACAGCCAAAGACATTTCCTCAACAGATGGCCAGCCTACTAGTGATGTACTTCTCCATCAGAAATTGGTTTGGTTCTGAGAAAAAAGACCGTCTGTTACCAGGACCACGCTCAAAGTCTTTCTAGCTAGGTAGAATGTGCCAGAGATCCATACTCTGATGGCATAGCCTTCAGAAATCCTGGGCTACCTCCTTGAGTAGGCATACGAGTAGGAACTTCGTAGAGGAAAGCTCCAATGTATACCAAAACATACAAGCAGCACTCTTTGTTGCAGCAAAAAAGGGAAACACCAACACATTCTACTGTATGCCACATGAAGTTCAAAAGACGCATGTAACCTGAATATTAAGTAAAGGTCATAAGGACAGGGACTAGATCTGTGATTTAAGTGGCACAGAGAATTTTCTGAGGAAACTTCCTCTACCAATGCAGATCAGCACCTTCTCAACAATTTAGTCTTCAAGAGGTAACTAGAGCACTAAGAGGGTCAGTGACTTGCCCAGAATAATGCAGCCAAGTATGTGTCAAAGGCAGGACAAAACCCCATGTCTTTCTGATTGCAAGGTCAGTTCTCTCTTTACTATGTCACACTATCCTTTGTAAAAAAGTCAGCTCTGTTCTTCTGACAGCTATTTGCTTATATCCTTTGACTATTTATACAAAGAGGAATAACTTCTGACCTTATATATTTCTATTACCTCCTTATATGTTCTGAACCAGATCCTTGTTACAAACAGTTGATACAAAGATCAATCACTTTCCTTCTTATCCTAGCTGTATTAATTCTTTTCTTACAAAAAGCCTGCAATTTCATGTAATCAGAATTATCAATTTTCTCTTGTGATTGCCTCCAACCCTTGTTTAGTGATCCCCATAAACATAAGTAAATATCTATATTCCATAACTTATAGCTGAATAGGTTGAGATGCTTATAATCTTGTCCAAACATCACACTGAAGATCTTTGCTTCCTTTCCCATTCATTTCTATATATTGTCCATTTATTTTTGCTCATTCTTATACCTGGCTTACCTCCTTCACTGTGTCATACATGTGTCTTTTGCATCGCTTCTCACGTGCTGCAGGTGGCTTACATCTACTAGCTCTGTAACCGTGATTCTCTCCAGATCAAGGTATTCTTCTATTCGTAGCCAAATAGTATCACCAAGAAAAAACTGGTGTTAGTAAAAAGATGGACTTTTGAGGCAAGGTAGGAGTATTGAAAAGTGCTGTATGCATAGTCAAATTCAATTCAGCCTAATCTTCACCTGGTGCCAATTCTGGATTCAGGTCACTATCCACCTGCAGTGTTGACCCAGGATATGCATATCCTTAGAGTAATTCAACAGGTTGTTCATCCAACTGTATGCTACAGTCCAGGTAAATGATATTTACGTAATCCTTAAAAAGTCTCCTTGGTTGACTTCTGTATTATAGTACTGTCTTTTTCTATTTGTTTTAAAGTCTTTATTCACTTGGCATCAGAGTGACGAGTCCCCAAGGGCATTCAATGCAACCAGCATAACATCATTCACAAATAGAAATATTTAGGAAAACCACCCCATCAAATCTCTCTTTTATTTAGAGTCCATCAAAGGTCATCTTCCATGACACTGGCAAAGGCTTTTGGTGAACATATGACTTGTTATCTGCTGAGTGTCAATATCAAACAAAGCTTAAAAACACGGAATAGCATTTGACACGGTCTTTTGGAATATTATTGGATCAATAAGGGAATCACCTTGCTCTACCATCTTTTCTCTTCTTTTAGCATCTTCCCTTCTTTACGTATCTTGAATCAACTGCTGAAAATATTTTAAATGGGATCAGTACCACCCAGATCTTTTTGTATGAATTAGCCTAGCTCCAGTTCTTCTTAACCCTTTTTAACCAATGCTCATATATTGTATCTAGTCCTGAGGTGGCAGAATCCAAATCCAGGCAGTTCACCAGCACTTCTATTTGCTGTCTCCTCTCCAGCTTCATCTACAAATGTTCTCAGGTAATCTGGCTTAACTGAGTCTCAAGACTGGAGTTTTTTCCCCAAATGAGGAAAAGGGAATATCAGAAATTTGACAGAAAATGGCAGAAAGTCCTAGAAAAGGTTTCCCATACCAGCACAGGTAGCATTTTTTGTGGAGCTTTTATTTTTCCAGATGACTTGCTGCCAATCAAATTCTGATCCTTTCAAAAGAAAACAACAACCTCACAGATATGTGAAACAAAAAAAACCAACAACGGGCAGAAGAGGGCCTTCTGGTCACATCCTCATGACCTAAAATTAGAGGGCAGCTGTGGTAACTTTAACAACAGAACCCCAGCACCTACTTCTACAAATCCCTTGGCTCTCCCAAAGGGCAAAAGCAAAATAGGAACTTTCTGTGCTACTACACTATTCGAGAAATCTCTCCTCTGTTGCTGTACCACCAAGCACCAGGGGAAAGAACAGAGGCGACAGACAGTCTTCCATACTGATCAAACTTCAGAAGATAAATTAAGAATGCCCAGGGCTTTCATGTCACTACCCTGATCCTAGGGAGCTTCCTATCTCAAGCTGTCAGGGGCCCAAAACATGATCAAAGTGACTAGGCAACACAGCCAAGACAAGCTATAAGCTCATAACCTTAACTAGAGATGGCTAACCACTCCTGACTTCTCTGTGTGAGAAGACTACAGTGATGAGGTTCTAGAATGGTGACCAATATCTAGCTCTCTACAACCCTAGTTTATGGTTGACCCCCAAAGAGCAATGAATCATTACCTTATCAGACACCAATACAAACCAGTTTTCTTGGTCCAAAACCAGTTTCACTTCCCTGCCATCATATAAATCAAAGATTCTTAACCTTTTTTGTGCCATGTACTCTTCTGGCAAGCTTATAAACCCCTTCTTAGGATAATGTTTTTAAATGCATAACATACATGTCTCTTTAAAATAGTTATCCTAACTATAAAATACTCTTTACAGAAATAATGACAGACCTAAATAATTGGAGAAACATTAATTGCTCATGAGTAGGTCAAAGCAACATGATAAAAATGAAAATACTATCTAAATTCATTTTTTGTACTACTCAAATTCTCAAAAGAATATTTATAGACCTATTAGAATATTTTACATTTCATAGAATATTTCATTAAAATAATAATGAAATTCATATGGAAGAACAAAAATGCAATCATCTCAAATAAATGAAAAAAAGTGGGAAGGTTGGGGATGGGGTCATCAGTATCAGATTTCAAACTACTATAAAGCAGTAATCATTAGAAAGATTTTGTACTGGTCAAAAAAAAAGGAGAGAGGTCTATCAGTGGGACAGATTAGACACACAACATAAAGAAGCAAACAAACACAGTAGTACACTGATAAACCCAAAGACCCCAACTGTTGGGAGAAGAACTCACTATTTGACAAAAACTGCTGGGAAAACTGGACAGAAGCTTGGTAGAAATTAGGTTTAGACCAACACTGCACACCAAACACCAAGATATGCTCCATACAGAAACCTGACCTAGATATAAAAAGTCACATCATAAACAAATTAGAGGAGCAAGGATCTATGGGCAAGAGTTCATGAATGAAATAAGTATTAAAGAGGATCACACAAGATAAAATGGACAATTTTGATTAAGTAAAATTAAAAAGTTTTTTACATAAACATATCTAATGTAGAAAGGAAATATGTAAGTGGGGGAAAAAAATCTCTGCAGCAAGTTTCTCTGATAAAGGTCTCATATCCAAGATACATAAGAAATTGATTCAAGTTTGTAAGACTAACAGCCATTTCCCATTACATAAATGGTCAAAGGATATGAACAGGAAATTTCAAAAAGAAACCCAAGTTCCCAACAATTATATGAAGAAATGCTCTAAGTCCCTAAGAATTTAATGTAAATTAAAGTACTTCTGAGATTCCCTCATACCTGTAAGACTAATAACGATGACAAAAGAGTAAAATGACAAATGTTAGAAGGGCTCTGGGAAAAAGTATACTTTTTGTACTTTTTACCCTGTTGCTTGAGCTGTGAATTGGTCCAACTGTTCTGGAAAGCAATTTGGAATTATGCCCAGAAAGTTACCAAACTGTGCATGCCCTTTGACCAGGCTATACCGTTACTAGGCCTAAACCCCAACAAAACGATTTTTTTTTTTAAAAAAAGGGCAGATCTTATGATATCCACAAATTGAAAACTAAGGGGGTATCCTCCTATTGAGGAATGGCTAAACAAATTATGGGATATGAATGAATGAAATATTACGGTGCCATAAGAAATGATGAAACTAACACTTTCAGAAGAAACTGGGAAGACGCTGTGAACTAATGTTGAGTGAGATGAGCAGAAATAGAATAATTTATTAAATAACACCATAAAGAAAAACAATTTTGAAAGGTCAATGCAATGATAAAAGATTAGTTCCAAAGAATGTGGATGAAGAAGCTATTCACCAATACAGAAGTGATGAACTTAAGATGGCACAGTATGACATACCTTTTTGGGCATGGTAAATGTAGCAATTTGCTTTGCTGGACTATGTAGGCTATGTATTGAGGGCTTTAAAATTTTTTTAATCAATGTAGCGACAGTGTTAGGAGAGACAGATTGATTTTTTTAAAAGCTTGTTAATTGAAAAAATGAAAGTAATTAAACTCTATTTTAAAATTATTTTTTAAAATACAGTTATCAAAGTATTTTTTAAAAAAACACAGTCCAGGGTCTGTTAAGGTTAAGAACCTTAAGAACAGCTTAAGAACCCCTGGCCTACATGGAAGTCAAAGGCCCATCTGCCTATAAAATTGAGCCAGTGGACCTAAGGATCAAGTTGTTGAAACTGCATTATATCCTGATTGGGGAGGAATGGGGAGAAAAGGGAGGAGAAATGAATCTGACTGCTTCATTGAAGGGGGTTACAGACTCCCTCATTTAAAGCCTCACCTGTAACTTCAGTTATGAATTCCTGAGACCAGTCAGCCTCATTGTAATCCTGAGCTACGTCCACTGCATCTCCAGCTGCCAGGAACTCTTCAGCCCAGTTCTCAGATAGTGCCAGGTCAGCCACACCTGGGGCTAAGAGAAAGAGATGAATAAAAAATGAAAAAAAAAATCAAAAAACAAAAACAAAGCTCAGCAACTCAAGTTGAGTTCAACTGATAGTACCACATCCTGTCTCTTCCGTTACCTCCAAGTCTTCTTGCCAATGACCAGCCCTTAGTAAGGGGTCTCCCAAAATGGCACAAAAATTGGCCATCTTCCCTCCCACTGGGCCATGGATCTACCTCTCTGGGGAGCCTGGCGGAAGCTAGACTGTTCAATTTCTTGCATTTCTGCCAACAAATCATCCATCTTGAAGGTCTGGGGAGCCCGGGACACAAGTGGGACATTCTGGTCCTGAAGGAATTCAGCCACCAACTGTCAGGAAAGACACCATTAAGAAGCAATAGGAAAACTTGATTGGGAAGACAGAGAAGCCTGCAAACTAGAGCATACAAAGACCACAGGTGAGAGAAAAGAACGTGGAAACTACAGAAACAAAGAAAACGGGAAACTCCAGTGAGAAGCATGCAAAAGGATAAGAGAGGGAGCCAAAGCACGTCAGGCCAGGGAAGGAAAAGAAGGGGAATGAGACTTAGAGGCAACAAGGTATCACAGAATGACAGCTTGAGAGTCACAAAGGATCTCAGAGGTCACCTACTCCAAATCCCTCATTTGCAGCTGAGGACAGCGGGCCCAGAGGCCCAAGGTCACAAAGGTAGTAAGTGGCAAAGACAGAATCTGAACTCAGGTCCTGTAACTCCAGCGCTCTTCCCACTGGGGCAAGGAGACAAGAGAAGAGGTAGCAGGAAGGAGACGTGCATGTTTACCTCATTTTCGGAAGCCACTCCCAGAGGTTTGGAGACCTAGGAGAGAGGCAAGAGGGGGCGGTCAGAGGGGTGCCCACATTCCGCCTCCCCTCCCTCCCGTGCCCCCTTCCCGAAGACTCACCGCTTCGGGGGCTGGGGCTCCCGGGGGCCAGGGGCCAGGGTGCAGCCCTTCCTGCTGCAAGGCTTTGTCCTGGGTGAAGTGACCTGCCAGCTTCATGAGGGGGTTAGCCCCACCGCACTCTGCCTCCACCAACTCCCGCATTGCCATGATGACCGCAGGCCTTGTGGCGGGCAGCCCCGCGTTCTCCGCTCAGCACGGTCCTCGGAGGGGACCCCTACCCCAACTCCAGCCCTAGGGTGGTGGGGAGAAAAGGGAGATCCTCTCTGTATCATAGCAAGCTGGGGGACCTGCTCTCTCCCCACAGCCTCCACCCGCCCTCCCACCCTGGGAAGGCGGTGCTGCCCAGGCTCGGGGACCGGGGCGGAGGGGAGCGCCCCATCCGCAGCTCGCGGGGGGCTGGTCGGGGGTCAGAGGACAGAGGTCAGCAGGCCCCGTTATATCCCCGGAAGGCTCCAGAGCCCGGGGGACACCAAGCCCGGGACATCGCCGAGGCAGGGCAGGCTGGGAGCCCTGGGGCTGGACCGGGACCCCAGCCTGCTCCTCCCCCGCCCCCTCCGCCCGTGGTACCCCCACCTGGTCTCGCTCCCCTGTCCCGCGGTCTGCCACGAGGGGGCCCCCCCTCCTGCCTCCGCCCCCGGCTCCAGCCCCGCCCCCGGGGTCCCGCGAGGACAGGGAAAGGGCTGGAGCGGGCTCCCCTCGGCCCCCCGCGCTCACCTCCACGCGCCGGCCGCCAGACCTGCTCCGGGCGCGGGGGTGCGGCTGCGGGGCGGGCGCGGGGGTGCGGCTGCGGGGCGGGGGCGGGGGCGGGGGCGGGAGCCGGCCGAGGGTGGAAAGAGGAGCGGGCTAGGGGGAAGAGGAGGAGGAGGGGCGGGGTCCCCCAAGCGGGCGCGCGGTCCCCCAAGCGGGCGCGCGCTTAAAGGAACCAAGCTCGGAGTAAGAAGGGGGGGGGTGGGGAGGAAGGGGCGGGGCCCCGCGGGGCGCGCGCTTAAAGGGGCCGCGGAGTGGGCGCGGACAAGGCCGGTTTCTTAAAGGGGGCGGCCCCTTAAAGGGGAGGCCTCGGCCCGCGGAGCGGAGACCCGTTCCCCCTTCTCCCCCCACTCCCCGCCCTGCGAGCATAGGCCTTCCGGTATCAGCGCCCGCCCTTCCCTGCGCTTAGCGTTAGTTACGGCCTGTGCTGCGAAACAGGCCTTGGGCGCCTCCGCCCCGCGGACTGCTGGGCAGGATCCCGGACTTCCTCCACCCCGACTGGCGAGGCCGTCTGTGCCAACCCTCTGGCCTTCCCGGGAGCGGAGATCGGCCCTGAACGCCCCGGAGCGCCGCATGGGCGGGCCTCGGGCCGGGCCTCAGTCTCCTCCTCTGTAAAACATGTGCCTGCACTCACAGCGGGGCTTCTCACCCCGCCGTCCACGGACTTTTTTTTTTCCATCGATGACTATATTTTCAAGCAGTCAGTCTCCTTTGCACTCATGTTTATTTCCTTTCATGCGTTTAAACAACCTTCTGAGAAGGGAGCCCCTAGGTTTCTAGCACTGGACCCTGGCAACAGCGCGGGGGGCTCGAGCGGTTTGACGGTGGAAGAAACCGAGGCAGACTGAAGTGCCTTGGCCGAGAGTGTGGGGACCCAAGGCTAAAGTGAAGCAGACAGGCTATGACGTGGGGACACTTGAAGCTGTGAAACCGGCCCTCGCCCCTGCCTCCGGTTTCCCTGACTCCCATTCCCTACTTCTGAAATAGAGACTGCTGGCTGAGGCTCTTGGCCAAAAGGCTGAGGGGTCTTGGTGCTCTTCCGCTACCTAACCCGGCCTCTGCTTCTGCAGAACGCTTCCCCTCCTCCGGTCTGCTTGTGCAAGAGTCATAAAGGGCTTGTGGTTTATGCTTGAGATGCTGCTGAGTGGTCAGCTTGAGTGGGGACCTCACCAGCCCACACCCCCGGGATCCTACACCTGGGACTGGCGTGAAATGAGGCGGGGAACCCGCACCACCTAACTGCCCCGGAGTGCCTTTATGTAGCCCTTTGCCTACGTTTTCTCAGCTGAGGTTCCTAAGAGGTTAGTACTGTTCTCATCCTCATCGTACAGCCGCAGCAACTGAAAACACAGGAATCAAAGGACTTGCCCAGGGTCACACAGGCAGCGTCGGAAATATCCGGGCACCACCTGCAACTGGCTGCTGTGCTCCCAAGCACAGTGCCGGGGGCTGGAGATGATTATTATTAATAATGACGAGCACTTTACAGATTGAGGAGTTGCCACGTGTTTCCTCTTCTGATGCTGTGTGTGTGCTTTTATCGGATAATCTGCAGATGAGAACACCGAGGGAGACAGATTGAGCCACTTGCTCGGAATCACAAGGCTGGGACAAAGAAGGGCCAAACCCCAGTTGTTACCCACAGTGCCTTGCTCCCATTATAATGAGTGAGATGATATGTACGTAGGAGATATTTACAAGGATGCAGATTGAGACACTTTGGGGGACCGGCCAATGGTTTATTTGTTTTGCTACACTGCAGACTTGTTACGAGGGCTTTGTTTTTAATTTTCCAAGTTGAGAAGGAGAAGGTGGATTTTTGATCTCTGAAAAATACAAAATTTTTTCTTCAGATAGGTACAGGGTAAGTTAAGTTGGAGGTAATTTCAGAGAGAGGACACCACTAGCATTAAGGAGAACCAAGAAAGGCTGGTTTCTAGAGGTGGGGTTTTAGCTGAGATTTGAAGGATACCGGGTGGCAGAGATGAGAAGGGAGAGCATTCCAAGCAAGGGGAAAGGGGTCCATGACACACACTAAAAAAGGTTAACCTCTGGACTAGATGATGTCTAAGGTCTATTAGCCCCCCTAGAAATCCTGTGAGCCTCAGGGCAATAGTGTCAGCCTTAGTTCTCTCTCATGCTGCAATATTGCCTTCTTTCTTCCCTTGGCCCACTTTATCTTTTGCTGCTTTCTTGTTTTCAGTTAAGGCTTCTAGTGGTTTATTCTCTTTGTTCCCAGCAGCAAAGGGTTATGGATGTGTTAAGACATCTCCATAATCTTGGTAAGGGAAACTCAGCAAAAATATTGTATTATTATCAGGCCTCCAACCACCATCAAACCTAGGCTCTCTCCAGGGAGCAGAACAGAGGCACCAAGGAAAAGGGAGGAGAGTAAGAAATCACAAGATGGACAAGTGATGTTCCCCAGCTATCAGAAGATAGCAATAATTAGGCCCACAGGACCTAATGATCAAGAATATACCTATATTCTAAGATAACCTTGTGGTTTTGGGGGGAAATTCATGGGGGGAAGGGGGGGAGGAAAGTATCTGGGAGTTTTGTCTGTCTGAGTTTACTAAACCTATAGTGGAGTTCAGAAGATGAAGGTGGTAGATGGCACTCTGGATATAGCAAAGCCCACCTCAGAGATCAACTAGTCCATCTACTTCATTTACAGATGAGGAAAACAGAGCCAAAGAATTTAGATAACTTTCCTAAGGTCACAAAGAGGGTAACTAGCTGAGTCTGCATTCTAATGCAGATTCTCTCCAAATTCATTGTTCTTTCTTGGTCATCTAGTCCAACAATGCCTAAGAAGAACTAAATACCCTCTACAATGTCAATGATAAATAGTCATCACAATTCTGCTCAGACACCTACAGTAATGGAGAACCCATGTCTTCTCATCCTACTCATCTCTAATTTTTAGAAAGCTTTTCTTCATGTCAAGTTGCTCCTATTTTTAGTCTAGGACCAAAAAAAAAGACCCATTACATTTCCAAATGTGCTGTTACGCTACACAAACTCCACCCCCACCTCCAGTGAAGTTGCTTTTCTCTCCTAAAAGTCCCTAGTTTTTTCAAATGACCACTGTATGACCCCTTTCTGGAAACTATATTTATGTTAATGTAGTCTGAGGCCCTACTAGCTTTTCTGACTACCATGTTAAATTACTGACTTGAGTCTTCTAAACCCTCTAGGCCAATTTTACAGGAATTATTACTCCTTAATCATATACCAGAGTCCACCTTCATCCCCCCTACCATCTTGTACTTGTGCAGTTGATTTTTTAAAAATCCAACTGTAAGATTTTATATCATCCCTATTAAATTTCATTTGATTTCTGTAACAAGTATTCCTAATGTCTCCACATGCTAGAGAAATAACTCTACAGTTGCAAGGGAGCTTGAGTCCACCTAACACAATCCCCCCATTTCACAAATAATGAAATTGAGGCTTAGAAAGATAAAGGATTTGCTCTAAATCTCATAGGCAGTATCAGAGTGGGATCAGGGGAACAATGGGAAAAGATAGGGAAATATGTAGATTTGGAAATATACCCCAAAAGTCACAAAATTGTACGGTGAATAGAGTGCTGGACCTGGAGTCAGGAAGACTTGAGTTAAAGTCCTGTTTTAGACATTTAACTAGTGGTTATGACTCTTCAGAAAGAGGAAAATATACCCAACTGAATGAAGAATTCCAGAGAATAGCAAGGAGAGATAAGAAACAATACAGAGAAATAAAAGTAAACAAGACTGGGAAGGATAAGAAATCTCTTTAAGAAAATTAGAGACATCAAGGGAAAATTTCACACACAGATGGGCATGATGAAAGACAAAAATGGTAGAGATTTAATAGAAGCAGAAGAAATTAAGAAGTGGAAAGAATACATGAAAGAACTATATAAGAAAGATCTTAGCATCGCTAATAACCAAGATGGTGAGATTACTGATCTAGAGTCAGAGTCCTGGAGCATGAAGTCAAATACAACAATACAGCTAATGAAAGTGATGGAATTCCAGCTAAGCTATTTAAAACACTAAAAGATGATGCTGTTAAAGTGTTATGCTTGATATGCCAGCAAATTTGGGAAACAGGATAGTGGTCTCTGGATTGAAAAAGATCAGCTTACATCCCAATCCTAAAAAACGACAATGCCAAATTACAGAAGGGCTGCACTCATGTCACTAGTCAGTAAGGTTATAGTTAAAATTCTACAAGCTAGGTGAACAAAGAATTACTGGAAGAGCAGGATAGTTTTCAAAGAGGCAGAGGAACTAGAGACCAAATTGCCAACAGTTGCTGGATTATGAAGAAAACAAGGGAATTCCAGAAAAACATCAACTTCTGCTTCATTGACTACACTAAATCCTTTGTGCAGATCACAACAAAATATGACAGGTCCTCAAAGAGGACCTTGTCTCCTAAGGAATCTGTATACAGTCTAAGAAGCAACAGTTAGACATGAACGTGGAACAATTGATTGGTTTAAGATTGGAAAAGGAGTTTAAGTTTGTATATTATCACCTTATATGTAATACAATATGTGAAATGTCAGGCTGGATGAACCAAAAACTGAAATTAAGGTCTTTGGGAGAACTAGCAACAGTCTCAGATATGCTGACAATGCCACTGTGATGGCAGAAAGTGAAGAGAAATTAAGAAATTTTTTGATGAGGGAGAAAGAAGAGAGTGTAAAAGCTGGCTTGAAACTTAACATCTAAAAAAACAAGATCTTGGCAACTAGTCCCACCATTTCTTGGCAAATAGGGAGACAAGAAAAAAGGAGGAGGAGGAGAAGAAGGAGAAGGAGGAGAAGAAGAAGAAAAGAAGAAGGAAGAAGAAGAAGAATCAGATTTTATATTCTTAGGGTCAGAGATCACTACAGACAGCAACCACAGCTGTGAAATTAAGATACTTGCTCCTTGGAAGCATGTTATGGCAAATCTGGACAGCATGCTAAAAAGCAAACACATCACCTTGCCAACAAAAGTCCGCATCAGCAAAGACAAATACCATGTAGACAAAGGTCCTTGTAGTTTCTCCAGTAGTAGCATATGAATGTAAGAGCTGGACTATAAGAAAGGTAAGCACCATAGAATCGACATTTTCAAATTGTGGTGCTGGAGAAGACTTTTGGGAGTCCCCTGGACAACAAGGCAATCAAATCTGTTAATACTTAAAAGAAATTAATTCAGATTATTCACTTGAAGGTCAAATACTAAAGCTGAAACTCAAATACTTTGGCCATATAATGAGAAGACAGGACTCATTGGAAAAGACCCTGATGTTGGGAAAGATTGAAGGCAAAAGAAAAGGGGGATGGCACAGGATGAGATGGATAGATAGTATCATGAAAACAAGAAGCATGAACTTGGACAGACTTCAAAAGGTAATGGAGGATAGAAGGGCCTGGTGCACTATGATCCATGGGGTCACAAAGAGTGAGACAGAACTGTACAACAACAAATATGACCCTTGACAAATCACCTAGCCTCTGTCTTCCTCATCTATAAAATGGGGATTGTTGTTGTTCATCCTTCATTCTTGGAAAGGATCAATGACATCATGTAGCACTTACATCCCAAGGTTATAGTGAGAATAAAGTGAGATAATATTTGTAAACTAATAAATAGTATTTGTGAACTAAAGAGTTATGCAAAACTTAAAGTACTTATAGAAAATGCTACCTATTATTATTATCCAGAAATAACACTGGATATATTTCTCAGAGAGTTCAAAGAAAAAATAAAAGTACCCTCATATGTATACAAATTTTTATAGCAGTTCTTTGTGGCAAAGAACTAAAAAAGAGGAGATGCCCATCAATTGGGCTGAACAAATTATGGTCATATACATACGTCCATGCATACGTATATGTATGTATATGTATATATATCTGTATACACAGATATATATATGTGTGTATGCAATGGAATATTACTGTATCATATGAAATGGTAAAAGGGATGGTTTCAGAAATTTCTAAGAAGATTTATATGAATTAATACCAAATGAAGTGAGCAGAACTTAGAGAACAATTTATACAATAACTACTTTCTAAAGAAAACTAACTTTGAAAGACTTAACAACAATGATCAATGCAATGGTAAGCCACAATTCCAAAAGGTCAGTGATTAAAAAGAATACCCACATCCAGACAGATAATAAATTCAAGAAAAATTTGCAAAGACAGTGGATGAACCAAATAGAGAATTCCATAATTTTAATATTTCAGAGTAATATTCCATTTTCTTTTACATAGGTTAGTGTTGATTAGTGGACTATGACAGGGAGAGAGGTATTCCTGACTTCCATTGTCAACCCTGGCCAGCCAGAATTAATTTCTCTGAATAGCATTTTGTGTACTTATAGCACTTAGCACTTTTTAAATTGCATTTATGGGTATCTGTATACATGTCTTATGTGCAAAGTCAGCTATTTGTGCAGTCAGTTTGAGTTGACCTCATTTTAAAACCTTGTTTAGACTTTGGGTATATGTGCAGCCAACCTGCAGGAGGTGACGGTCCAGAAATACCTCCACCAACCTGCCTTGACCCATACACAGCTGTTTGAGAGATGCATAGGAGGTACTCGCCAGACTCCTGAACATCTTGGACACTACCGAAGGACTTGACCCCCTAAAGCTGTAGCTATATGGATTTCTTTATTCACCCTGTTATAATTTTGCTTATTTTGTTAATGTTGTGTGTGTTATGGACCTGTTAACTTTTCTGTAAGCTCCTTATCATTTCTGCTTGGACTGATTCCAGTTTAGGAACTGAGGCCCTTGTACTGCAACTTTGCCAGTCACAGTTTGCATTGATGAAAGGCCTATCATGTGGCCTCTAATTAACTTTCTTGTCAGCAGTTTAACTCCTCACAAAAGAGAACTATAACAAAAGGAGGCAGGAGAGAAAATAGGTGACCCTACCATTTAAACACCTGCAGACTGACTTTATTTATTGCCCCTACCATTGAAAACCTACAGATTGACGTTATTAAACCTCCAGACTCTACGGACTACAGATATATTTTGTTGTCCAGTGATTAATTGAGCCATTGGGTAGAGGCTTCTCCAAATCCTGCTGACCACTAATACTGCCCTCAAGGCTGTCAAGTGGACAACTTGGCTACATCGCTCCCATGTGAAGCCTGTCATAATTGATCTGAGCCCAGCAAAGGGCACAACCTCTGAATAGTCCCTAGACCCAACTGGGCTAAAAAGAGATCCCAATAGCACACAGTGGTCTTTGGCCACATGTGTATTTGTCCCTGATAATGATGACCTTATCCTTCACCCGTAACCTGTCTATTGGGCATTTGTTGTTTGCACTTTATGCCTTGCTTTGCACCGATGGGTTTGGGAGAACAGGAAAAGCTAACACTTATGTGCATCTGAACCAACATGCCAGGCATGCTTTTAACTAGACCAGCTGCTGGATATGTGCACATGCCCTTTTGTCTCTGGGGGAGGAGATGTTTCTGGTGGACGTGGGAGCAGACATCTAGAACTTGTATGATTATTATTTTTCAATCAATAAGGCAAACTTAGGTACAATATCAATGTACTGCTGAGGGCTAGAAAAATGAGTCCTCCCACTCATTCACTTTCAGTTGGGAAAAGATCACTAGTGTTTCACAATTCTCAATCAGCCTTCCCCTTCCCCTTGAACTTGCAACATATTGTCAGCCTACCAGTCCTATGTTATGAGCAAAATGAGACACAAGGTCAGGAAATGGCACAGCAAACGGGTTATAATTATGCCCTATCCCTGAAACAAAATATGACCATTCAGGACAGAAAAGGCCTTCTGAGAATTTTTCTTAAGCCAGGAGACCTGGCGCAAACAAGCGGATTTTTCAGGATACCCCTGCAGAGGTTTTATTTTCTGTGTAACAAGAAAGCTTATTACTGGCTCTCCTCAAATTGGATGGGCAGGTGTGAACTGGGGCAGTGCTTTCTGGCCTTCAGCCCACACCTACCCTGCCTCCTAGCACACACTAAAGAATCAAGTGTATTGCCATCCAAGTTTCTGCTATGTTTTCCCCATTAGCGAATGAGACTGAATGCATCTTTTCCATCCTATTACCCATGTATGGAACCGGATGCAGACTGGTGCTCTTGAATAAAGTCAATAAATTTTTACAAGTATTTGTTAATGAAACCATAGGCCCAGCAGAGACTCTTAATACTGAGGTACGTGCTCTTAGGACTGTGGCCTTACAAAATATGCTAGCTCTAGAATCCTGCTGGTAGAGAGAAGGGTATAAACTCTCATAGGTCGGGAGTGCTGCACCTGGAGTTCCTGACAACTTTGACGATATCTGTACCCAAATGAATTAGATTTGGAATTCCTGGGACAGATTCCAGGAGGATAGGAAGAAACCCTGATTCTCATGGGAATGGCTAACCTCTTGGCTTCCAAATCTCTCATGACTAAAGTTGTGGGTTTTCTCTTGTGTGTTCTTATAGGGATTGCATGTTTGTGTTTACAATGCCTCCTTTGGTGCAAAGAACTGATTCCCAAATTGACTCCCAAAGTATAAGTGGCAGAGATTAACATAATATAATTGATAGAGGATCAATATTAGGTCTGATTTGGTGCTATACTGTGAGTATGGTTAGCACTAAAGAGGGGATTGTACAAAGTCAGCTACTTGTGCAGAGTTACTCTGAGTGACCCCATTTTAAAACCTTGTTTAGACTTTAGGTATGTGGGCAACCAGCCTGCAGAAGATGGCGATCTGGAAAATACCCTTGCACGTGTGCACTAATCCCATCTCCTCATACTTACGTGCACCAATCAACATACTTTTGCCTTTTTATGGAAGTTGTTTACTCCTGTCTATAAAAAGCAGCATGATGTTTGAATCTGAGTCAGTATCACCCAATTGCTTGCTGCCTTGGTGTGCTAAATAAAATACATTTACATTTCTTTTCCTGAGTTTGCCTCATTGACCAGGAGGAGGCCCATACCTAGATTTCTTTTAACACTTGCCTCATCTAATAAATTGTGGACTTGTTTTCAGCAGTGATGCACCACATCTTATTTAATTTTTGTAAAAACAGCTTCTTTTCCCACAGTATCTGCACCCAGGTGTTTGTTAAATGACAAATTAATTCACTTAAACTAATTAAGGGACTTATTGTTATCCCACTGAGGTTTGCTTCCATTTTAGAAGGGGCCTCTCTGGAAAGGTAAGCATATATCTAAAAGAATCATTTGTGAAATTTCAGGCATCTGAATGAATGGGATATTTGAAAATGGGGCAGTCTTTCCTGTGCCCCCTAAAATTGTATCCTGGAGTATGCTACGTATTTCCTTCATAAGGCCAGTGCTGTGATAGTGATTGAGACTGGAAATAATGAAGTTTGCTTAATGTATACCCAGGACTACTAGGTACTCTGGAGGGATATAGGAAAAAAGTATATGCTCTTTAAGATCATAGACTCCCATAAAGTTAAGGAAGAAGTTAGAGCAGTACAGAGTTTTGCAAATTGTTATAAGTCAAAAATTAGATTTTACAATTGAATGTGTACAGTAGCAGGAACTGTTGTTCCAGGTCTTTTCCCTAGTTGTAACAGGAAGTTTAACAGGGATGCCTTATCAATTCAGCCCTTCCCCGCAATCCATTTGATATTTTAGGATACAAGGGACAAGTAACCACGACTAGGGACAGTAAGGAGGTGCCCAGATTTTCAGGCTGCAGGGTAAACCTCTTTTAAAAAGATTTTTAAGTGGTTCATTTGCATGTGAAAGACAGAGGGTTATTAAAGACTTTGGGGAGACCAAAGTTCCTTTTTTCCATACTACTCTCTGCTGTGGGTGAACTAATGGGACCTAGGGTTTTAAGTCAAAGGGTTGACCCTGCTAGCAGTCTGTCTTTCAATTTAGTCAAGAAAAGAACCTGTTTTGGAGGAAGAACTCAGCTACAGAGAGTTCAATTTTCACCTTTTCCCTGTGCCTCTTGGAGATTGTAGCAAACAGGAACAGGAGTGATTGCATTTCTTTTCCCTCTCCCCCATTAACAGTGGTTGCTTGTGGCAGAAGCACATAGACTTAAGTTGAGAGAAGTCAAATTGAGGAAAGGTTCTAGGATCTAGAAGGAGGACTTCTCTTGATCATAGGATGTGGATTCTTGTTCTTTCTAAAAGGACATACAAAACATCAGCCAGTATTTGTGCTGAACCCTAAGCTAGACTCAGTAAAGAGTATGGCCAAATACTGGAATATATCCAGCTTACCCAGCAGAGACAGCAGTACCCACACAGAGTAGCATGAGACCATCATGAGAAAACATCAAAGGACCTAGAGGTACAAATTGTTTTGGCCATGTATATTTGATATGTTTTTGAACTCTCTCCTGAACTCCTCACTTGTCCATTCTTCCCAGACTTTGCGGGAGATCAGAACCTAGGTTTAGGGGTGAAATGTTTTGTTGCTGCTGTGGTTAATATGCCCTTTCATTAAATGCTTTTTCTTTGAGCTAATTGTGGCCTCTGGCTAACTAGAGAAAATGGAAGCTCATTAGTTATTGTTTCAGGAACATAGACCCACAGAATGCTGTTACACTGGTGTAGTCATCCTTGAGTGATTCAACCTTTAAGTGCAAATTGGGTCATGGTGACATTGGCCAACTCACTTAACCAAACAGTTTCAGTTCTTCATCTGTAAAATGGAGTTACTATTACTTACACTTTAACTAAGGGTTCTTATGAGGAAAGCAACCATAAACTGTAAAGTAACTATATAATCATGAGCTACTACTACAATGAATATCTTTCAGCCATAGAAAGTTGTCAACACAAGCAATGATATTTTCAAGTATGAGGATATATTTTGGTATCCTCGCAGTTTTAGGAGAAATTGAAGAAGACCCCTAGTGTATTAAGTGGAGCTTCTAGCTCAAATTTATGGAAGGACATGGAAAAGAGTCCCATGAGATGAACAGTCATGGATAGGTTTTGATCTGCATTATCTGAGAGAATTTCAAAATGTATGAGGTTACAGATCCATTTGAATGTTCAAACAAGGCACATTTAGGCATAAACCCAGATATGTGCCTAGAGTTCATAACCAGGTTTGGGCAAATCATTCCTGACAGTTGCATTGTGTGCCTATATCCTGTAAGATACTACAAAATATCCCTACACAAGGAGAAGTGTGAGGCATGCAGTAACTACCCTGGCACGATAGCAGAGAATTTTCCCATGGTAGTAATTACAGTAATTACCTTGCCCCTTTTTTCTGGGTAAAGCAATTGGATTGGGATGGGCACCCCATGCTCCACCCTTCAACTTTATGCAAGTCTAGTTATAAGACTAGGGAATCACAAAGATTTCAGAATTGCCACCATTTGCTCAAATCCAGCCAAACACTCTTGAAATGGGATAAGAAAGTTTTGGGGTTGTTTTTTTTTAAATACTCTTTTCCTTGGGTGTAGCCTTTTGACTGAGTCTAGATTTTACAGAACAAATCTTTTTATTAAGGGGATTTGTTCTGTGAAGTTTGGATCAATCAAAGGGCTCCACTTGAGCACCTAGAGGGCCATATGTGGCCTCGAGGCTGCAAATTTCCCCACCTCTGACTTGATCTGTGTTCTTTAGACACTGGTTGTCTAAATTGGTTTAGACATTGGTTGGTGAAATCAGGATTGTCAGTTGATGATTACTGTTGCTATACATATATTTATTATTTATAGCCCCTGGGCAGCTATAAAATTACACCGTTGATAAAAGTTGGATGTTATTATTATATGTTAACAGTGGCCATTTTATGATATATCATAAACTTAAGATACATACTTATAATAATTACTATAAATTATAGTATGGATCCCATGATCAAACAAACTTTCTATTTTCTGTCTTCTTCTACCTATGAAGTCCAAGTGTTTCCCTTTATATTGACCCCACCATGTCTGGGATCACAATATTCTTTTTTACCTTCTAATAAAAACAATCCCTTAGGAATTCTTGGGAACAAGAGTAAAATGGCTCACAGATGGAAAGTAGTAGCTTATGAAAAAAAGGAACTCAACTGTAGGATGACAAGACAATCCACAAGACTTCCATCACCCAAACCCTTAGGGCTTCCCTGTCTCCAAAATCTCAACTAGCTTACAAGACCGTAAGGTTTTACCCAGGAGTGCGTACAACCCATGAGATCACAGACACAAAGGAGAAGTCACCCAGGCTTATCATACCCCCAGAGCTGCATTGTTTCACCAAAATATCTTACTTAGTTCTTCTACTGATTCCATCCAACATGTAGTAATTGTTCACTTTGTGCAAGGCACTGCCATATCTTTCCAAGACAGACAGCTCTACAACTGGAGTATAATAGGTCTGCCCATAACAAACACCAACTTATCCAACCCACCCTTCAGGTTTACGGAAGGAGATTGCCTTTTGGCATCCCTATAATCTTTCCTTTCTTGAGAGGTAGGATTGAAGAAAAACCAGCCCTCCCCTGGCTTGTTTCAATAACACATTAAATTCTATTGAATATAATGTGAGAAGTGGTTTTTTTTATGTATTGATTAGTTTTATTGATTTCCTCCTCCCCCTTCTTTTTTCTTTTTAAAGAAATTCCCTTTGTAGGAGAGAGGGAGCTAGACATGGTAGGAGGGAGAGGAGGAACTAGACGAAGTTAAAACAAAAGATATCAATAAAAATGTTTTTTTTAAAACATTAAACATTTAAAACATCTAAGAACTTGGGCACCTTGGCTGATAAACATCAGAGATCAGCTCAGAAATTTTCTTCTCAAGTGTTAACACACAAGGAAGGCAGGAGGAGTTGAGCAGTAAGGCAGGAAGGCAAACAATCTGTCACTAGCCCTGTCAAAGGCATCAACCTCTCGCCATTCCCCTGTGCTTCCAGTGTGATACTCTATGTTTCCAAAGTGAGGATCACGGTTCTATTATGGGCCATGGTGTGAGCCCCAGGGGTTGTGATCTATGAGAGGGTAGGAAGATGAATTCAAATTCAATCCCATTCTTCCTTCATTAGTCAATAACAGGGCTTATCTCCAACACAACTTAACCAGCCTTTTATTCACTATACCCCAACCACCCCACCCATTCCAACCCAGTCCTACCACTTTTGCAAACTCCCAACCTTTCCCTATGCCGACTCTCAGGGTACTTATAATCTAACTGTGATCAGCACACCCACAGCAGCAGCTGAACAGGAGCCATTCAGAAAATCACTCCCCTCCTTCCTCCCCATGCCCCCAGAATACTAACCACAGTCTCTTCAAATCTCCTTGTGGCTTCAGCAAGCACCCCTTGGAATATGGACTCTGTACTCTGGGGCAAATATCAGTGAGTAAGAGCACTCTCCCTTTTTGTTTTGTGTGGGACTGATTCTTGCATGATGACTGGTAGGGGATTGGGTTTCAATCAGACATGCAGATTTCAGTACATTATCATGCCCCTCTTCCAAATAGGACATCTTCCAGTCACCCAAGTTAGCAACTTCAAGTTTATTCTAGACTTCTCATTTTCCTCACTGCACATATCCAGCTAGTTGCCAAATCTTATTTTCCGTATTTCTCACTTCCATACCCTTCCTACCCAAATTCAGACAATGTTGCTTGGACTATTGAAATGGCCCAATTTGTCTTTGATCTTTCTAGGCCAATCTGTTTTCCATTCAGCTACTGGGATGATTTTACTAAAGTTCAAATCTAACCATATCACCTTGCTTCTTTGCAAGTTTTAGTGGCACAATATTGACTCAAGGCTCAAATAGAAACTCTGTTTGGCATTTAAAGCCTTTCACCATCTGGCCCCAACCTACCTTTCCAGCCACATCTATTTATTCTTCCCCTTCTTGAATGCTGCAGACCAACCACATTCTGTTCTTCTCTTTCATAAATGTACACTCATACAAAACTAAAACATTGAAACACGAATGAGATTAAGCAAAACCATAGAAAAAGCAACAGATCTATGCTGAAAATTTTCTGCTGAGTTAAAATCAGAAACAATTAACTTTTCCTTGTTTTTGTATTATATATGATGAATTTCTACACATGGAGAAACATGCCTGGCAAAAAGCTGTTGTGTTTGTTGGCATGACTTGATGGTTGTTTTAATTTTTAAAAAAAAATTGTTAAAAGAGTTCTCTCCTAGACTAGCAACATTAATCAATTTAATTGAATAATCACTAATAAACAATGATTATTTATATGTCTGCCTATCCTCTAGGACAACAACATCAAACTCAAATAGAAAGCAGGTCACTAAAATGTCCATGAGGACTCATGCAGGCCAATGTTGGCTTAGAAAACCATATATCAACATTATTTATGTTTTATTATGTTTTATTTATTTTGTTAAATGTTTCTCAATCACATTCTAACCTAGTTGGGTCAAGAACCAAAAGAAGACTGTGAGAAGAAGATTAGTATGGCAGAAAGCTACCATTGACTTCCAAGTAGTTTTTAGGATTGATAACATGACCTCAATAAAGATAGCATTCTAGCTACTGTGATTCTTTTTGTCCTCCCTCAACTAGAGCCCTGGTCCATTTACATTCCCTGATCTTGGCTCCCAAGCATAAGTCAATATTGAACCTTTCCCAAAGCTCTGTGGCAGCAGCCTTTGAGTCAAGGTCATAATAGCTAACGTGCAACAGGGATGATCTTTTGGAGCTAAGCATGTTCTCTCTTTTTTAAAAAAAAATTTATTGCTTAATTTTTAGTTTCCAACATTCACTTCCATAAGATTTGAGTTCTAAACTTTCTCCCCTTCTTCTTCTCCCCTCTCCCCAAGATGGTATACAAGCTGATATAGACTCTACATATACATTCATATTAAATATATTTTCACATTAGTCATGTTATAAAGAAGAATTAGAACCAATGGGAAGAACCTCAGGAAAGAAGAAACAAGCAAGTAAAAGAGAGAGAGAGACAGCAAATAGTATGCTTCCATCTGCATTCAGACTCCATAGTTCTTCTGGATCTGGACAGCATTTTCTATCATGACTCTTGGACTTGTTTTAGATCCTTGAACTGCTGAGAAAAGCTAAGTCTAACAAAGTCAGTCATCACACAATGTTGCTGTTATGGTGTAGTGTTTCCCTGGTTCTGCTCACTTCACTGACATCAGTTCTTGTAAGTCTTTGCTAGGCATGTTCTTTGGCTCTTTGTTGAACAACACATCTTGAGGACATGACCGAACAGCTCCTTATTGGTAGTTCCTGTGATTGAGGGATTGAAGATGATTTATAACTGCATCAGGAGGAGCTGTCCACTCTTTGGGCTGAAAGAGGACCTGAGGAAAGACAGGCTAGTTTCTTTGAAGGAGCCTGCTTCTTCTAGTTCTCATTCAGTACTTTCTCCTGAGAAAATGGACATTTCCACCTTTGGGGCTGTCTCATGTTTGGCAGTTCCAACAGCAGCAGTATCCAGTTGTCAGGTGGGAGGGGATTCCTATAGCTTCACCATTCTCAGAGGAAAAGTTCCATCATTCCCAGGAGAATGTTTGACTGATAATGGCCAGATAATGTAGACCTTGTAAGTTGTTCAGGCAGTGCAGATCTGAGATTAAAGGGAAATATCTATTTCAGCTGTTTTATAACATTTTCTTTTTCAGGATAATATAATGCATGTAATGAGTTATTGTTTTATGTTTCTGTTTTTATCAAAGAGCCCTTATACGTCCTTTGTGGGTTCAGCATTTTCTATGATGGAGGAAATAAACAGCTGTCCTAGACCTGAGATATGTATTATACATTAAGAACTCTTTCCATAAAGGATAGTGTTTCTCACTTTTGGGGGAAGAAACTAGCTGTTTTTATTTTGCTTTGTTTCAAAGATTTCCTTTCAGTTTTGTTTTGGTTTGGTTTGGTATGGCAGCAGTGAGAGAAAAATGAAAGAAAATCTTTCCCTTTGGAAGTCAAACTACCCCCAAGATAAATTCAGACTCTGTAGAAGCCCATAGCCAGAACACTGTTGGGGAGAGGGTCCCCTGGACCACTAGTCATGTCATTTTAAAGGTTTACAAAGCATTTTACATATATGATCTCACTTGATCTTCACCACAATAAGTACTGTCTCCATTTTACAGATGAAGAAACTGAATTTTGGAAAGGTTATATAACTTGCTCATGATCACCACATAGGTAGTATGTGAAGCAGGATTCAAACCCAGTTCTCTCCTGATTCCAAATCCAACATTCATTCCCATCTAACATTGTTCTTACTATGAGAATGGCAGTCCAGGAAATTTTGTTTATAAAGATGAAGAAAAATCCTGAATTGTCAAAACTTTTAAATTTGTGTCATTGTCCTGAGTTTAAAGACTTTAAGGAGAAAACAGAATGCAGGATCAGTGTGTTTAGCCATCTTGGCAGAAATATGAAAGTAGAGCAAAAGCAAGGGGAGAAACTGGGAATAGCTAGAGTCCAGAGGACTCTGGAAGGAAAGCAAGATTGGCTGAAAGAAAACGCACAGAGTGCTGGATACAGACACAGGGCAGATCATTAAGACCTTTCTAGAGAGAGAGCCACGGGCTTAGGAAGGGCAGCAAGCCAGCAGCTAGTCACTCATTCTGACCAACAGAGAGCCATATTTGTCGGCTCTTGGTGGTTTCCCAGAAAGGGTGCGTGATGAAGCAGGACCTTTCGTCCTCTTGCGAGCAGGGCCTTAGAAAGGGAATTTTATTAACAAAATCTAGAAGGTAGGGGAGCTGATCTGTGGGGCCAGGAAGGTAGCAGCTGTTGCCACTAGCCCTAATAAGGGTAACACTTTCCCTGTCACATGAGCTAAAAGCAGAGACAGTCCTAAAGCTTTGGGCTGGTGTTAAATTTGTTCTTTACATGGTGACTGGTGAGCTGAGTGTTTTGAGGGAAGAGGCTGAATAAGAGAGCCATGTGAGGCTTCTTTGTTATAAAACATTTCTATTTCTGTGAAGCCCATTCACTAGGATGATCATCCCTGGCTGTTTACATTGTGTGTCTCTGGGGAAAGTTTTGTGAAAGGGAAGGGGGGAGGTATGAAGAGACATGGAAAGAGACAGAGACAGAGAAACAAAGAGAGAAACAAAGTAATATGGAGAGACAGAGTCAGAGAGAGAGAGAAAGAGACAAAGATAGAGACAGAGAGACAAAAACAGAGACAGAAAGACAAAAGACAGAGACAGAGAAAGAGACAAAGAAAGTGGGAGAGACTGAGAGCCAATCAGATAGAGACAGAGACAGAGAAACAAAGAGAGAAAAAGAGACAGAGAAAGGAAAGACAGAGCCACAGAGAGAGAGAGAGAAAGACCGAGAAAGAGGGAGAGACTGAGAGCCAGGGCCAGACCAAGAAACAAAGACAGAGACAGAAAGAGAAAGGCAGAGACAGAGAGAGAAAAGGACAGAGACAGAGAATGACAGAGACAGGGAGACAGAGAAAGATTAATAAATCCATTGTCTACGTACCCAGCACTCTGCTAAGTGCTAAGGACATAAATATAAGCAAGATAGACGGACCCCACCCTCAAGAGCTTAAACTTTAGTGGGGGACGAGAACAAATAAAGAGGAGCAGAAGGTCCTAGCTACATCATATACTCAAAGGCCAGGCAATCATGATACAGCATTGTAAGTTCAGTGGCAGTGATGCTCTTGATCTTCGGAGTCTTTCCAAGGGGTGCTTGTGTCAGAAGCCACAGGCCCCTCACACTGGTATACCCGGCTGAGAGACAGTAATAACATAGACGCTCACAGACCCAGAACTAGCTGCAAGTCCACACCGGGGAGAGATAGCAATGGAGTCCTAGTAACAGCTTGTGCCTGTAAGGGAGAACAAGGGTGGAGGAAGAAGTTTGGGGGGGCCCTGACAGTGACTGTATCTAGGAGCACATTCTTTGGGAAAGAGGTGTCCTTATCCTAGTAAGCTGTTTTTCCTCTCCTTAGAAATCTACTCTCCCTGCTTTGTAGTTGCTATGTGTGGGTTCATCTTTCGTTGCCAAAGAAGACCATGCCATCAGAGAAGTAATGACATGACTTGCACTTGACTTTGTTTTGAGTGAGGGAGGGCTGCGCAGGTCACCAGCCTCACTTCTCCTCCAAAGCCTTCTGAATCCAGTGACCAGATATTCATCAGGATGACTGGAGATGACCCAGGATGAGGCAAGTGGGGTCAAGTGACTTGCCCAAGGTCACACAGCCAGTGAGTGTCAAGTGTCTGAGGTGAGATTTGAACTCAGGTCCTCCTGACTCCTGCACTGGTGCTCTAACCACTGCACCACCTGGCTGCCCCTTTGTAGTTGCTATTGTTGCACTAAAGCTGTGATTCATTGGCATAGGGAGCTCCCAGTGAGGAAGTTAGCTGTGCCAATTTGCATCAGTTCCTGCATAGTCTTAGAGAGTTGCCTAGTACACTGAAAGGGGAAGGGATTTGTCCAGAGGTAGGGTTGAACCCCTGTCTCTGAGGCCAGCATGATATCCACTCTCCCATACTGTCCCTTAATTCTTAACAAATAAAGCCAAACTTCACTTTCTCCTCTCATAAGGCATTGCGAAATGCAATCCTCCTCTATCCTCTTTCCTGTAGGTTGTGAGTATTTTAAGTGAACAAGGAAGAGGAGGAGCAGCAGTGACACCCCCTGCTATCAGAATAAACTTGCCATGGTTTCCTCTCTTGTCTGCCCTACCTGTGTGGAGGCTCAGGCTATATCATAAATACCTTCCTCCTGAAAGGGAGCATTACACTGAGACTAAGACTGGTCAATGGGTGAAAAAAGACTCCATCCTCACCCCCAGTCCCCACAGGGCCAGTGAGCTCAGGAGATTTACATCCGTGTTATCAGCTGGGCGAAAGGCACGTATTGATGGATACAATTTCATTGTTGGTTCACAGGCCTATGGGAGCATGATCTCAGAAGACTCAAGGTTTAGAATAACACAGAGTTTGGAGGGAACTCTGAATAGTATGTGAGGCCTTGTTGTTCAGTTATATCTGACTCTTCGTGACCCCATGGACCATGGAGTTTTCTTGGCAAAGATACTGGAAGGGTTTGCCATTTCCTTCTCCAATGGATTAAGGCAAACAGAGGTTAAGTGACCAGGGTCACACAGGTAGTAAGTGTATGAGGCTGGATTTGAATTCAGGTCTTCCTGACTTCAGGCCCGGAACTCTGTCCACTAAGCCACCTAGCTGCCTCCATGTGGGGCCTTAAGAATAACTTTTAAAGGATAAGAAAAATTTAGGGAGTGAACTCTAGTAGGGGTTCTTAACTTGAGGATCTGTGAACTTGGTAGTTTTAAATGTATATTTATATGAGGATTATATTTAAATTATATTATGTTATATGATAATATATACTATATATTACATACTTAAATTGTATATATTAAATATATAATTAAAACCACCAAGTTCACAGACCCTCAGGTTAAGAACGTATATATGTATATATATATACACGTAACTTTCAGTATAATCTATTTCCTTTGTAATTCTATGTAGTTTATCTTATGCATTTAAAAACTATTCTGAGAAGTCCATAAGCTGCACTAGCCTGCCAAAGGGATCTGTGATACCCACAAAAAAGGTTAAGGGAAACTCTTGCTCTAAGGGGCACATGAAATAGAAACTATATTCTGAAAAGTACACATAACCCACAAGCTATGCTGGAGCAGAACCACTGTGGCCTGGGATACCCTAAAAGGCACCCCAAGTCTGTAGGGTCTGTGATTATTTTTTCTTGATTAATCCGTGTATAATTATCATCTCCCAACAAACACTATAGTTCAGGAAATGATGCTACATCCATGTGCTACAAGAAATAGAAATGCAGGGAAAAGTTTTCTATCGTACTGCTGATTGGCCTTGGACAAATAGTATGCAGCCAGTGCTAATCACTAGGGATGTAAAAACAAGGAAGCAAATATTCCCTACTTTCAAGGAACTCACACATACACACACACACACATGCACACACACATGCATGTGCTTTTGTGTGTGTGCATGTCTAATTTTTATTTTTGGAAGCTTTGACCTACTCAGTTTTAGACCTGGTCCTCCTTAGGCATCATTTCCTACCTCCACCCCCAACCCCATTCCCAAGGGCTACCATGTTGGTGTCATATTTAATGTGGATACTGAACGGGCTTCAGCCCTTTTGCAGTAGGGCTGATTCACAAGCTTTAGTCACAAAGACAGCCCTGGCAAGAAACTTATATTCTAATGAGAGAATACAATACATTAAAGGGGAGCTGGAGAGTCTAGGTACATCATATTTATTATCTATAAATGCACACCTATATTTATATCTCTCTATATGTAAATATATATTAATATATTTTATATATTAATTTATATATATAAAAATATATAATAAATATCATATCAACACACATATAACTAGTACACATCTATATGCTTGTGTTTCCAGGATTTGTGGCTGCTAAATTGAGGGATGAACTCTTATTAGGGGATCCCAAGTTTGAACTCACAAAACTGCCCATTTCTTTTAATGGTGTAGAATACCAGGCACCTAAAAGATGGCTAATTAATGTTAGATGTAATTAATGTAAGATAGAATTAAGGAAATGACCTTCCATTGCTCAGGAAGGATTTGAATTTGACAGAGGAAAATATGCCTCAGGAAGGTTGAACACAAGAACAGGTAACTGAGGTGGTTCTAGAATCTCCTTCCTATAAGGGAAGTGATATAGTAGAATGGAGAGAGTACCAACCAGACTCTAGCAGTCAGAAAACCTGAGTTTCTAGATCTAGCAATATCCTAGTGATATTAGATTGGAAGCTCCATTAAGGTAGGATTGTTTTGGGTCTATCTTCCCCGAAGCCTAGCCCCCAACCCTTTAACCATAAGCATTTAAGAAATAGCTGTTGAATAAAGTCTAGATTTCAGGTTCCTAAGCTATAAAAGGAAAGAGTTGGACAAGAGGATCTCTGGAGAAAGTCCACTGAGATTGCCCACGCTACTTGCAGCTCTATTTCCCTTTCTTCTCTATCCTTGGAATTAATGTCTTACATCATTCCCTAACTCCCACTTCCAAAATCAGGTGTGGGTGTTGAAGCCAGTGTCTGTATGGAATAGGAAAATAGTGAAGGCAAAAAATAGACATTCCAAGAAGGCCTAACCAAGCTTTCCCTCAGCTATGATATCCCTCCCTGCTCAGTGGTGAGCAACAGTGGAAAAGAGACTTTCCTATGACATTCTAGGAGTCTAATGAGGCCCTTCCTGGCACAGAGAAGCTTTCACAATCCTATGTGGGCAGAGTAGACTTGCCTAGGTCATACCACCAGTAAATGGCAGAGGCAGAGTAGAGCAAAGGTCTTTTACAACTCTAAGGTCTGCTCTCTATTCTCGGTAATGTGGTATTTTGCATGTTATGGGTCTTATACTTAATAGACATTTAATAAGTGCTTGTTGGGTGAGTTCGAATCCTTTATATAGTGTGTGTGTTCATCCTTCATTGCCAAAGAAGACCATGCCATCAGAGAAATAATGACATGACTTGCACTGGACTTTGCTTTGAGTGAGGGAGGGCTGTGCAGATCACCAGCCTCGCTTCTCCTCCAGAGCCATCTGAATCCAATGACCAGATATTCATCAGGATGACTGGAGATGACCCAGGATGAGGCAATTGGGGTTAAGTGACTTGCCCAAGGTCACACAGCTAGTGAGTGTCAAGTGTCTGAGGTGAGATTTGAACTCAGGTCCTCCTGACTCCTGCACTGGTGCTCTATCCACTGCACCACCTAGCTGCCCCACCTTTATCTAGTACACCTTGGTTATAGAGTACTTTACATACATTATCTCATTTGTTGTTCACCACAATCAAAAGTGTAAATTTTGTTAGTCCCTTTTTATTTAGGAACTTACTGGGGGGGCAGGGAAGTCTTTGTAATCTGTAATTTGGGGGTGGGGGCCAAGGTCAGGCAACATTTATACAGTACACAAGAAGTAATCAAAGAATATCCTGGAAAAAGTTTCAAAAGAACCATGGCAGGAATATCTGTGTGATATAAAGAAAATTGCCTGGGATTCACTACTGCAACACCCCCAAGAATCTAACTAAGAACTGAGGGAATGCCAAATGAGGCAAAGGTTAGAGTCAGGGAAGGGTAGTAGGGCAGAGGCCACTAGAAGAGAAAGATTATCTATTACTCACTGCAAGTCTGTTGGCATGTGCACACCAGCAGGGGAAGGTTCATGGTGTCTGTTTCATTGATCCTTCTAGTTCTGGAACTTGGTGGGGAAAAAGATTTAGCCTCCTCACTCCTTGTCATGAGGTTGAATTTAGGGTTTTAAAGCACAAACCCAGGAAAGGAATGGAACCACTTTGATGCTCTGCAAGGTATGGGTACCATAACACCCAAGAAAGGTGGAAGACAACTTGCTGGTTTCTGAGCTTGTCATTTCTATTTTCCACCTCCATGCTCAGGAGCAGGCTTGTGCTTCAGGGCATGGAATGCAATCCCTCATTACCTCAGCCATTTAGAATCCTTAGCTTCCTTTCAAGACTGGCTCATATGCTTGTAGTTTGTCCTTGGATTTCGAAGAGGACCATGACATCAGGGAGGTGATACCATGACTTGTAAGTGAATTGGATTTAAGTGAGGGAGGGCTGTGAAAAGTCACAAGCCTCACTTTCTCCTCTCAAGCCACCTGGGTCCAGTGGCAAGATACAGATCAGGAGAAATAGAGATGGCCCTGGTGGGTCATATTCTACCACCTACAGGAAGTCTTTCCTGATGAGTTAGCAGTCTCTCTCTCCTCAAATTGTCATATGTCTTATGTACACATATATTATACACACACACACACGCACACACATACACACCTGTTCATATGTTGTATCCTCCCAAGCCTTCCCACCCCAACCCACCCCTCAAGAATATAAGCTCCTTGAAGGCAAGTGCTATTTTTTTTATATTCCCACACCTTGTTCATATTTTCTTTAAACTAGAACAATGTAGAACTCTCCCAATGAGGAATCTCTCTGCTGAGCAGGGAGGGATGTGATAGCTGACTATCATATCTAATTAGAGAGAGATAATGTAGCTAGGTGAAGACATGAGGAGGTGTTCTTAGATGTCCATTTTGTGCCATCACTATTTTCCTGTTTCTGCCATACAAACGCTGACCACATCACCTACACCTCCTGATTTTGGAAATGTGAGTTAGGGAGTTACTTCCTACTGATATACTTCTACCCATGCAGTTTGGCACCTTCTCTGCAATTTTCTATGGTAAGAGAAGTGCCTAGGTCCCTGAGAAGTTGTGACTTGCCCAAGTCATACCACCAGCAAATGGCAGAGACAGAGTAGAGCGAAGGTCTTTACAACTCTGAGGTCTGCTATTCTCGGTAACGTGGTGTTTTTCATGTTACGGGCCTTATACTTAATAGGCATTTAATAAGTGCTTGTTGGGTGGTTTGAAGAAAGATAGATATCTCTCCTTTGTCTCCTGCTCATTTTGAACCTGTAGAAATTCAAACCAAAGATCTGGAAAGTCATTCATTTATATATTATATTGCAAAGTGCACTCTCAGGTCTCAAGCCTAGGTGAAGGATTATTACCCAACAGTGCCCCAAAGTCCCTCAGGGACTCTAGACAGAAGAGCTGAGACTTCTGCCCACATGGGATTGTGAAAGCTTCTCTGTGCCAGGGAAGGCTTCATTAGACTCCTAGAATGTCATAGGAAAGTCTCTTTTTGACTCTTGTTCCTGTTGTCCTCCTTCCCTCCATTCCCCTAACAGCTCATTCCCCTAGAGTCAGTGAACCTTGAAGCTTAGGAAGGACTTTTAGATCATATATTTCAACACCCTTACTTTACAGACCATCAAAAGGCTGATTAATTGATATTCTTGCAGCTGCAGTCATTGGAGAAACCTGAGCAAAAATTTCCTCCCATCTCCCCAAGCTTTGCTGAATCATTTCCAACTTCTTACTTCCTCTATTGACTCTGTCAGGTTCCTCAGGTGCAGAGGTCAGGTCAGGGGGCAGTCATGAGGCAGCTTGGCATGGTGGATGGCTGGCCTTGGCATCGGGAAGAATTCACTTTGAATCACCTTGGATACTTACTAGTTTTGTGATCTGAGTTAAATCACTTAACCTCTGTGCCTCAGTTTCCTTCATGTCTCTGAATCTATATATCTCACAACTCACTGGGTCATGTCTCTGAGTCTTGGCATGGCAGATAAGTCTATGTGTCTAGGGCAGCAGTTTTCAAACTTTTTGGTCACAGGAGCCTTTTACATTCTTAAAAATTATTGAGGATCCCAAAGAATGGGTTATAGCTTTCAATATTAACCATATTAGAAATGAAAATATCTTAGTATTATGAAAATAATTTTGATCTTGTGGATCCCCTGAAAGTGTCCCTCAGGGGTGCCTGGATCATGCTTTGAAAACCAATGATCTAAGGTATTACTCTGGTTGATGAAAAAGGGGGAAATTGTAGATTTCAAAATGAAATAGCTCTTCCAGATCATCTAGTCCCTCAATTCTCATTTTACAGATGAGGAAACTGAGGCTTAGGGAGGTTAAGTGACTTTCCTATAGTCATACAGGTAGTAAGCAACAAAACTGAAATTCTAACCCAGGCCCTCTAATTCCAAATCCAAAATTTTCTACCAAACAAAACTGTTCCTTTGGGAGGTGAGAGCAGGAGCAAAAGAGCTTCTGGCTGTGACCTTGAGATAGGGAAAAGGGGAGCATGAGAGAACCTTCTCCACTCTGTCCCTCCAGAAGATCAAAATCTATTGGACATTTGCCTACAGGCCTGTGGCCTTTGCTTTACTTTTTCAGACTGAGGTGGATAGGAAAGCACTAATGTCATGCTACTTTTGGAAGCTTGGTCTAAGTAGTCTAAGTAGTCATGGGAAAATGTCTGGAAATGACCGCGGGAAATTTTTTGGAAGTCATCAAGAGTTATTCACCCCATCCAGTGTAGCATCCTTGTTCTTCTCTCCATCAGCCCTCCCAGGGAAATTTGGAAGGCGATTTCTCCCTCTTTTAACCCCGCCCATCCCAGATCAGGCAGGCAGGATGCAGCTCATAGGGTGGGTTTTTTTTTTCTGAGTTGTTTTTATTTGAAAACCCCAGGAGGTGCCCCACCCTCACCCAAGCCCACCCCCTTCCCAGACGTGATGACTGTGAGCTGACACATGATGACAAGTGACACAAGGCTGTGAGCTGCTCACAGGAACACAGGGACTGTGTTCAGTATAACATTGAAAAAATATACATTATATATAAGACACCCAGGGCACCTCTTCCTCCATCCCCTGATCCATCCCCATGGAAGCGGGGACAGGATGTAGAGAACCCCAAGACTAGAGGAGGGGCTTGGGTGAAAGTTAGAATGGAGGGACCTTGGAAAGAGGTAGGGGAGGGAAAGGAGAGAAGGGGGAGCGCCCCTTCCCCAGAGTAAACTGGGAAAAGGGAAAGAATAGCAAGAGAGGGAGTGTCCACATCAAGGGAAGAAAAGCTTACCGGGAGAGGAGGGGAGGGGAAGCAGGCATTTTCTTTCATTGTTCCCTCAACCCCATTGCTGGTAGCCTTTCCTGAAGTGTAGTAACTATTAAACCCAGTCAGCAGTCATGAAGGAACAAAAACACCAGTAGTGTTGGCTGCCAGAGGGAATGAAGTAAGGAACCCAAGAGGGTCCCTCCATCCCCCTTTCTAATACAAGCATCCTGGGTTCCTACAGGGGAATGAAGATTCGTGGGAGTGGGGACAAATGCTCAAGAGTAAAGGGGAGAGACACTATTTGAGGGAGGGGAGGAGAGCAGGATGCCAGGGACTTCCCTGGAGAGGGCCTCACTGTCAGACTCATCTGCCCTGTTCTGAGATGTCTCTTTCCTGCCTGTGGGGGTGTCTCTGTCTCTTCTCTCCTGGGTAGGGCGCTCTGTCTGGGGAAGAGCCCTTAGTAGCGGTGTGGGGCCGACTCAATGATGTGTCTTTCTTCATTGCTGGGAGAGTCAGCTCCCTCCGAGTCACTGCTGTCCTCGTCCTCCCGCTGCCCCCCAGCAGCCCCTGCCACACATGTCTGCCGATTCTGGTACGACTGGAGGGGAAGAAAAAGCAGAAGTGAGAAAAAAATCAGCGTTGCATCATACATTCCAGTGCCTTTCCTCCTCAGTCGGACCTCCCTTAGTCCATCCCCAGCCTCCATTACCGCCAGGACGCTCTCCTTTCCCCTTCCTTGGCCAACTTGAGCTGCCAGTTCCTGGCCTTTTTCTTTCTGAAAAGCCCAAGTTCCAGTCCCAGCCTTTGTTCTTTAGAATTAACTTTATACTCTTGGGCCCCACCACAGTCCTAGCCCTCACCTCCATGGGGTTAACAATGATGGTGAGGGCTGAATCATCCCAGAAAAGGTCAGGGTCTTTGGGGTCATCTGAGGCCCCCGATGAACCTCCAACTCCTGAGACACGCTGGTGCAGGGAATGGATCCGTACCAGGCCCAGGACAACCATGAGTGCCAGGAATCCCACACATACCACGATGATGAGAGTCGCTGCACTAGGAACCACTGTAAGGGGAAAAAGGGAAAAGAAGATCCTGGAGATGAAGGCAGGAGGCAATTCCCAGAGAGAAGAGCAGGAGGTACCAAAGGGTAGAGGAAACACAAAGTGGAGGAAAGAGATACTGGTATGCAAAAAAAAAAAAACAACATAGACACAGAAATGAATTCAAATACAGGTTCTACCAATAGCTACCCAAATTGGGCAGCTTAGTCACCTCTCTGGGCCTCAGTTTCCTCATTTGTAAAATGAAGGGATTGGATAATCCAGTCTCCAAAAGTCCAAAAGATCCAAAAAGATCTCCAAAGTCCTTTCCAGTTCTAGATGGATGATTCTGTGACTCTCAACCTGAGATGCACGGATGGAAATAGAACTAAACTAGGAAATAGGGTGAGGCAAGACAGGCCATAGCCACTGCTGAAACATGGACTCAATGTTGGAAGGAATCTTGGAAATTTTCTACCCTAAATGTCTATCCAATGCAGAAAAGCACCCTGCAACATCCCTGACAGACAGATGATCATGAAGTTTCTGCTTAAACACCTCCTGTGATGAAAACTCACCATCTCACAAGGCATCCTCTTTTTTTTTTTTTTAGATAGTGCTAATTCAAGAGTTCCTAAATTTATTTTGTGCTATGGACTTCTTTAGCAATCTAGTAAAGCCTTCTCAAAATAATATTTTTAAATGTATAAAATGTATAGGATTATAAAGAAAATCTATTCTTTTGAAATACAGTTATAAATAATAATAATAGATAGAAACCAAAAAAAAGTTCACATACCCCAGGTAAAGAAAGTTCTTTACATTGAGCCAAAATCTCCTTCCCTCTGACTGTCCTCTTGCTGCTTATATCGTGGAGCTATACAGAGCTGTATATGTGTGTGTGTGTATGTATATGTGTATGTATGTATACACACACACACACATACAGGGCTATACAGATAACCTTTTCAACTGACAACCTTTCACCTTTAGTTCTCTGAATAATTTCTCCTCTGACATTTTTTTTCAATCTTTTCAGCATCCTGGTTGTCTTCATCCGGATGCACTCAAATTCATCAACTCCTAAGGGTATACCACCACCCAGAACTAAATGGTGTTCTATTTAGAGGGATTCTGACCAGCTGCCCAAGGACTATCACCACCCTTGCTCTGGATACTTCAGGGAGCAATTGTTTTAGCATTATGGATAAGATCATAGGATTTAGGTTGCTTAGTCCAAATCTCTTATTTTACCTGTCAGGAAAATGAAGTCTGGAAAGGTTAGGTTATTGCCCAAGTTTACAGGTCATATAGCAAAGCTGACATTTGAAAGGAAGTCCTCTACTCTTTCCACTGTGCTGTGTGTGTTATACCTTCCCCATTCTGGATATTAAGCTTCTAATAAAGCAAACTGAGATTTAATTAGCAGTTTTGGTAGCCATAATTACAATTGATTCAACTTTTGATCAAGTAAAACCTCTAGGCCTGTGTCTCTATCTTTCTTTTCAGAAATTCTTTTAAATTTTTTTTTGTTATTTTGAACTTGACAAATACCCGTAAATATGAACTAGTTCATGTACAATGAAGAACAGGAAAAGAAAATTGTATCTGAAACTGCAAGTTACTGTTATGTAAAGCCTAAGCCTTTTGTCGCATGAACTACTCAGCCAAGTCTTCCCTAGCTGGTACAAATATTTAAGCTTAAAATTGTATGAAGACTTTTGGAACACACTGTATAGAGTTGACTATTAGAATTTAAGTTCAAGACCTTATATTTGTCCATATTCAAGTTCATGTTTTTAGAGTCCTCACTGTTTAGATTTTTTGAAATCTTAATTTTGTCAAAGGCAACAAGATGGCTCAGTAGACACAGCTATGGGTCTGGAGTCAGGAAGACCTGAGTTCAAATCCAGCTTACTAGCTGTGTGACTCTGGACACATCACCTAACCTCTGTTTGCCTTAATCCACTGGAGAAGGAAATGGCAAACCACTTCAGTATCTTTGCCAAGAAAACCCCAAATGGGATCACAAAGAGTAAGACACAATGGAAAAGACTGAACAACGGCAACAATTCTGTCGAGTCATCTAAGCATTGTGTCTCCTACAAATCCCTGGAAATCTTCATCTAAATCATTGACAAAAAACTCTCAATAGGGCTAAAGGGCAAGAGAGATTGATGAGATATATGAGCAAATAGAGGAGGGAGAATGCCCAAGTGAAAGGAACACCCAAGCCACCCAAATTTCAGGGTACTTATGTTCAAAGTAGAACAAACACTTCCCACCTCTAAAGACAGACACAGCATCAGTTTCTCCTTCTGTTCTCTGGAGGTGGTATAGCACAGGAAAAGAGGCCAAGCAGGGCAGAGGAGAACCCTCCCCACCTGCAAAGGGATCACTGTTCCTTTCTTCTCAAGTCAACATCACCTCTACACAAGTCTAGCTAGAACTGAGGACACCAGGGGTAGCTTTTGGACCCGAATGAAGAATCAGGCTGAAGTGTCTTAAACAGGAGCAGGAACATCATTGTAGGGTAAAAAGAACTGTATCTCCAGGTAGAAGAAAGAAGAGAGAGATGTGTACAAGATAGGGAAAACTAAACAATAGAGCATTACCCCATTCCATTCACCCACCTGATATATCTCTCCGGAAACTTGATAGTTTCTGTTTTCTTGTGCACTGGGAATTTTCTGAAGTATGAAGTTCCTGCTCCCCCAAATTCTCTTCCTGAGAACTCTCTAGCTCCTCTCTATCCCTCTCTTGTCTCGTGTCCTGTTGCCTCAAATTGACTCTCAAGTTCATTGGGGCGTGGAGTCTGAGGGGTGGTGAGAAGCGTAGTGGGGCATGGACCTTCACTGAGACCTTTGAGCTTATAGCAGCAAAGCAAAAATGGAGGCTTAGGCCTATGCCCACCAAGACTGTGCGGGCAAACATCCCAACAAAGAGCAGGACTGGCCTTACTTGGGACAAAACACATATAGAATAGCTGCTAGCCTTCATTACCCCTAAGATCAGCCATGCTATAAACTGCTTAAGCAAAGACTTCATGACAAAGCCCCTGAGTGATTTCAGGATGGCCCAGGAGATTTGTATATATGATATCACCAAGCTTGTTACCAACTGGGTGACCCAGGCAGTCCCTAGCAGAAACAGGTAGACACAGCCAGTAGAAGCCATGTGGCCCACAGATTGGATGCTCAAGACCACCACTCTAGCTCCTGACTGGGCATATACATATGGCAAATGAACAAACATATAGAAATACAATCTCCCTACCCACAGCCCCAGGTCCCAGAGTTTCATGCACACACCTAAAGCCCATGGACGGGGAAACATAACACTTGTGAATCCACTTGGGCTCACAGAGACCCAGTTATTTGCAGAGGAATTCATTATGTTCAGAGTTTGGTCCTGAAGGAAAGCAATTGCCTGAGGGGGTGCAACATGCATACGTATAACTACCACACCCCACTTATCCTAGTGTACAACAGTGCCTTGAGAAGCAAATTTACAGATAAAGAGAGAACTGGACAGACTACCCTTTCCCATAACACCTGAAAAAACTCACTCAGCAACACACTTCAAGAATAATAGGTGCAGGAGAACGTAGAAAAGAATCCTTCCATACAGTCTTGCCCTTGAACACACCTGTCCAGTGTGGGCACCATAGGGGAGCAGCCAGCCAGGCTAAGGGAGGCTTGACCCAGCCCACAACCCACACAACAGGCCCCACCTCCAGTTAGACCAGACTCTTTCCCCAGGGTACTGGCATCATCCCTCTGAACAGAGAGCAGCCAGTTAGACCAATGTGTCCTACCCATCAACGGTATGGGGGAGGGAAGAGGAGGGAAGAGTTGCTCTTTTCTAGGGCCTCCAAGAAAACAATAGATTGTTCAAAAATTTTTAAATGTGGCTCTGTAAGATGTATGGGATCTTTCCTCCCCACTCACCCCACCTGGCAGCAATCTTATTCTCACAACGATTTTTGTCTTGTGCCAATATATTGCATCAGTAAGCACCCTGACCTACACAGGCGGCTTGCTATCACAGGTTCTTAGATCTGCATTCATAAAAAGAAAGGCAACTTTTGAGAGGTTAACAATCACTTTAACCAATCACATATATCATTTACCTAATTCAGGAGAGGTAGCACCCTGAAGTTCAAAGATAATACAGGGAAATCAAAAGATCAACAGACATGACTTCCTCTGCCTGAATTCAGCAGACTGACCACAGCTATCAAAGAGGGAAGCGCTGACACCTGAGTTTTCAAGTGGGGGCTCCTTAAAGCAGCTTGCCAGATTCCTTGTCTGGCACACAAATCTTCTTACAAAAACTAAGCCCCAAAGTAAAACCTTATCCTCAGAGTATTTATACACTTTTCAGAGCCAGAGGGCATAACCCTCTGATCCAGTGCCTCAATAGAAAAAACAAAAAGTACTTGGGACCCTCCTACAAAACAACTCCCCTAATCAAGCTTCCCATTCTTTAATCACATTAAAATGGAGGCATTATACTTCTTGATTACACTAAAACAAAAACAGAAAAAGATCCTAATTTGGTTGCCCTTACATATGTCAATGTATTTGCTCTCTAACTATGCACAGCCACTGAATGGTGGCTGCCCAAGAATGTGTTCAAAATGTAATTCATCATTTCACCCCCTTCTCCAAAATCTCTCCTCTTACTTACTTTCCTTTTGTTATCAAGGGCATCATCCTTCTAGTCTCCTAGGCTTGAAACCATAGCATCATCCTTTACTTCTCACTTCCTCTCCTTCCACATATCCAATCTGTTACTAAATCTTCTCTTTCTTTAACTTCATGACATGTCATGTAAATGTTTCCTTTTCTCCCCACATAGCTGCCTCTACCATGTAAGACTTCTACCTGGTTTCCCTGAATCAAAGTCTCTTCTCACTCCAATCCATCCTCTGCTCAGCTGTCAAGATGATATTATAGAAGTATAGAGTATAGATCTGACCATGTCCCCCTACCCCAGCTTCTGACACTTTCTCAGTCAGCTCCCTATTACCTCCAGGATCAAATACAAAATCCTCTCTTTGACACTGAAAAGACATCCCTTACCTGACGCCTTCCTGCTTGTCCAGTTTTCTCACTCCATACGTCCCTCTGTGGCCTCTATGACACAACACTGCCCTGGTGGCTCCTCAAACAGGACACTCATCTGTGCCTTTTCTGGATTGCTTGTACCTCTTCATCCCTACCTTCTATTTCCCCTCGTTTTCTTCAAGACTCAATATTACCAGCAGTCTGTCCATCCCAAAGCTAGTGCCTTCCCTCTGAGATTACTTTTCATTAATACTTCTGTTTATATCTTTTACATATAATTTTTCCCCATGTTGTCTTCTCCCTTAGAATGTGAGCTCCCTGGGGGTAAAGGTCCTCTTTTTTGCCCCAGCAATTAGCATAGTTTCTGGTCTTTCAGTAGTATCCAACTCTATGTGACCCCATAAGATTTTCTTGGTTAAGCTATGGGAATGGTTTTCCATTTCTGTCTCCAGTGTGTCCCCATTTTATAGATGAGGAACTGAAGCAAATAGGGGTTAAGTGACTTGCCAAAGATCACATAGCTAGTAAGTGTCTGAGGCCAGATTTGATCTTCCTGACTCCAGACCCAGTGCTCTAACCACTGTACAACCTAGCTGCCCCACCTGGCACATAGTAAACCCTTCATCAGTGTTTGTTAACTGATTGATTAAAAGAAGGAAGATTCTTAGGAATATAATGGAAGCACTAGAAATATAGAAAAAAATTTAAAAAGATGATTTATTTGTAGACCCTCAGGATTTAATTATATTAAAAATAGATTCACATTACCCCCTATCACATTCAAGGGGATATGGAAAGACCACCAGAAATATACTGAGTAAAGGGAGGGATGATAGCAGTCTCTTAAAATTGTCTACAGATAAAGAGTTTTAAAATCCACAATTGCCTCCTCTTGCCCACCACATGAAGTCTGAACTAATTCAAAGCCCAGCTCCAATCTGAGAAGGTCCTTGATGACCTCATTCTCTTCCTCCTCACACATGCACACTCATTCTGGCCTCTGTGACACTGCTTGATTGAACAAAGAGCTACCATTCTCCATGTTTTCCTGTCTAACCTAATCCTACCAGTTGTCACATGCCCTGACTAGTCTAACATGCGTTAAGTCCTCCTATTTCTGAAGTCCCTATTGTATTTAAAAGTTATTGGAAGTAAGGGAATATGATCAATTTTTTAAAATATCTTTTTTTTAAAATGTCTCATAACTTTTTTTTTTTAATATCTCATAACTCCTGACTGTTGTCACCTCAAGAGTCTTCATTATTTCATCTCAGTAAAGTTGTCATGGCTCAAATTTCTGGAACTCATTTTATTGAATTGCCATCAAAGTCCCTGCCACACAGTTATGGGAATCAGGGAAAATCTAGAAGCCATCTAGTTCAACTGGAACATTATTCTGCTTGCAGTGGTGGTAAATCTTCATCCCACCAAGGGGGATTTTTTTTTTAGTCAAAAGTCATTTAGATTCTAGTCTGATAGGAAAGGTAAGTGATCAAGCTGGGTAATATTATTTTTGGTTAAAAGATGTATGACTATAAAATAAAGAGGTTAATTTTGTGTGTGTACATGCATACATGCATGTAACTCATAAACTGGTTCTAAAAGCAAATCCAAAGAGAGGTTCCAAACATGTTTTGAGTAGTGACAGATCTTTAGTCATTTTTTCAGTGTCATCTGACTTTTCATGACCCTTTTGGGGTCTTCTTGGCAAAGACACTGGAGTGGTTTGCCATTTCCTTTTCCAGATCATTTTACAGATAAGGTAACTGAGGCAAACAGGGTTAGGTGACTAGTCCAGGGCCACACAGCTAATAAGTGTCTGAGGTGAAATTTGAATTCAGGTCTTCCTAAATTCTATCCACTCTATCCCCTGCACCACCTAGCTGCTCCCAGCAGAATAATGGGCCATTTAATCTAATCTGTATTCTGTAGGAATCTATTGGAGGGTCTGGGTTTGAATTCTAGCTCTACTACCCATGTCATCTTAGGTAAGTCACTTCCCTTCTCTTCATCTGTAGAGGAGATTGGAGCAGAATAGTCTAAGGCATAAATCTTTCTAACTCTAAATCTTATTATTGAACAAATAAATATATCAGTCCCCAGGGTGACTACTTTGAAGGATGACAATCATTTGGATGTAAAAGTTTGCATTTGTTCAAGAGGTCAGTCATATCATGTAAATGAAATAGGGAAAGGAAGGAAGGGAGGGAGGAAGAGAAGGAAGAGAGGGAGGGAAGATAGGAAAGAAAGGAAGAAGGAAGCAAACATTTATTAAGCACTTACTAGATGCCAGGTTGTTCCAAACACTTTACAAATAATACCTTATTTGAATTGTACCACAACTCTAGGAGGTAGGTGCTCATGTCATGCTCATTTTACAGTTGAGGAAACTGAAGCAGACAGAAGTTAAGTGACTTGCTCAGAGTCACATCTAATAAGTGCCTGAAGCCAGATTTGAATTCAGATCTTCCTGAGGTCCAACACTCTATCCACTGTGCCTCCTAGATGCCTCGGAGACAATCACCATGGCAGAATGCCATATGCTTAGTACTTGACCATTCTCTATTTTTTTTTTCCATGTGTGCTAATCTTGTCTTAAAAACCTAGATCTTGGAAGGATGAAGCGCCCACCCCCCAAACTGACATAATTTATTGTTTGCACCCCAAATGGGATTCCCTGTGTGTTCTTGGGAGTCAAGTCTGCACTAGACTGAGACACTTGTTTGTGCAGCTGGGACCCTTGTAGATAAGCAGACCATCCTGTCTTCATGGTCTAGCAGTTCCCAAGAGAAAAGAATGCAGCTTTTGCTATCACCTTGCTCCTCCCTTTGGGAGGAGTTTTGTCCTTTTCCCACCTTTGACTGCACTTTTCCCCCTCTCGTGCCACTCCCCTTTAGGTGAAGATCCGTGTTTCATCCTTGCCTTGATGAACTCTCATAAACAGGCAAACTTCTATATGGATTGTGAATGCTTTGGGTTCCACAGGCATGGCCATTTCTCTTATAATAAACTTAGTTTTCACGTAAGTTGTGATTGCCTATTGACAAATCAAACCTTATCTTACATCTCCCCCAGAACAGCAGTTCTGAGCACATATTAAATGTTCAATAAATATGATTGATAGGAGACTCCTCCAGGTCAAGGATTGACATAATGTGATGGAGGGGAGGCAGCAGCAGCAGCAAGAGCCTGAAATTCCAACCAGACCTCATCATGCTAGTGATGAAGACATAGGAAACTAATGGCCCAGGAAGAGGAAGAGTTTGGCCCAAGGTGTCAAAGTAAAACAGGCCCAGAGAGGGTGAGAGGTCTGGGCACCCCTAGTCCCCCACAGTTTCCATTTCTTCCCACCTACCTCTATCAAGTAGAAAGACAGCACTTTGCCCAGCACTATCATCCAGTATCCCCCTCTATTCATTCAGTCCTACCCCTCCTTACTTACTGGAGTTTTGGTGAGTGCTGGCTATGCTGTGTCCAGCCATCTCCGCAGGTGGCTGGTGTCCATGGTGCAGAAATTGCTGGGAGCTGAGCACATGGCTAGGGTAGGCAGCCCGATTCATGCTATGCAGCACATTTGCCTGGAGACAGAGGGTCAATAACATTTGGGTGTCTTTCTTCAGACTTTCTACCACTCCCAAGCCCCAAACCCCAGTTTTTGCCACCTCCATTCCTCCAGCTAAAACAGTGGCAGGGCTCTGTCTCTTAATGTTAGGGCTCCCCACCCCACTAACAGGAAGTTTAGCCATGCCATCCCACCCCACTGGACTTTCCCAATTGGAGCAAGCTCTGAGAGGGAGGGGAAGTCATCTTGTACCTCTACAATGAACTCATTGCTGGAATATCGGCCATTCATTTCGGAGCAGGAAAGCCTGAATTTCCTTGCATAGAGGGCAGCCCCATGTCGAAGCCTATAGCGTGCTTGCCTCAGCACCTCCTCATATACGGTGATGCTTTCCACTCCTGGAGAGATGGGAGGGTGATTTGGCACAACCCACATGGGACCCACCAGCTTAGCAACGTAAAGGTGATGCTCTAGCTCATATGTGTGATTCTTACCTACTAAGACTTCACTTAGCTGGGGTTGCTAGGACAGTGACCCTAAGTAATGGAAGAAGCTAATGCCTTGTATCCTTTAGTATTGAGAACTAAATCATATCAGGTAAGTGAAATAAGGGAGGGAAGGAAGGAAAGAAAGAAGGGGAGGGGAGGGGAGGGGAGGGAAGGGAAGGGAAGGGAAGGGAAGGGAAGGGAAGGGAAGGGAAGGGAAGGGAAGGGAAGGGAAGGGAAGGGAAGGGAAGGGAAGGGAAGGGAAGGGGAGGGGAGGGGAGGGGAGGGGAGGGAAGGGAAGGGAAGGGAAGGGAAGGGAAGGGAAGGGAAGGGAAAGGAAGGGAAGGGAAGGGAAGGGGAGGGAAGACCATACTACAGATCTCATTGTACAGAGAATCATTAAAAACAGTTAGAGTATGAAACAAGAAATCAAAAGAAAGAGGCTTGAGACCTAGCTGTCCTACAGGCCATTAAAAAAAAAATCGAGATGATACCTGAAGGGGCAGCAATGCAGGTGGAGGGTTCCTGTGAGATCTAATCACAACCCTGTATCAGCCTGAGCAACACATCTGTCCCCTCCTTCTCCAACCTTACTCTGCCTTCATCCTGGGGCTGGTGGGGACTGCCCTCCCTTTGCTCTCCTCACCTTCTCTTGCCCTTCTAATTTTATAACTTTTCATACCTACTGTGTTAATGAAGCTGAGGCCCCTTTTTAATTTACCCTGACTTAGGAATAAGTGTTGGAACCTTGCATGACTACGGCAGCATGAAGCTGCATGGTGCTGGCAAAAATGAACATTTGGTGCTGGTTCTCTCCAAGGTTTTTTTGGAGAATTTGTATTTCCTAGGCTCTACTGATCTGACTTTATAGGGAAACAGGAAGACCCAGGCAGTGGGTCTATGAGCATGTGGTATATCTGTATGGAAAGGGGTGTCAGGTTCGTGGCCCAGCCATGAACAGGCTCTGGCTGCTCTTAATCCCAGGTTCTCTTTCCTTGGCACTGCCCATCTCTAATGAAACTAAATGAAACTTGTAGATTGGGAGAAGGAGATGAATCACAGCTGTCTTGTGGCTCTCATGACCTTAAGCACAATTCTTATGTACCTATGAAGCACTGTCTTCCACTGTCCCTTGGGAGGCTGGGCTGCCTCTGCCTAGCCCCCATCTAACCTAGTTTGTTGGCTGGTGGGGGAAAGAGCATTAGCTATATAAGAAGAGGAATGATCCAAATGGTGACTTTCCTTAACTCCTTAGAAGGAGGATCACACCTCCCAAAACTTCCTCTCCTTCCTATCCCCCATTCTCCTTATAATATGAATTATATTCCAAAGCTTCCCTGCAGCTGGCCTGACTTTTTACTTTCACCTGCAGCTTTGCTTCCTGGGACCCATAGTCCCCCTCACTCTGCACAGGCTTTGTAATCTGAATTTTGTATCGAACTGACTGCTGTAAATTTCTTTGTCAATGGAACTTAATAATATAGTGGGGAACTTAATAAAATATGGTGGTGATACATGATCTAAAAAAATAAGAAGGAAGGAGGAAGGGAGGGAAGGAAGGAAGGAGAAAGAAAGACAGAAGGGAAGTTAGGAAAGAGAAAGGAAAGAAGGAAGGAGGGAGGAAAGAAGAAAGAAGGGAAGGAGGAAGAGAAGGATGGTAGGAATGAGGAAAAGAAGGGAAGAAAGAAATATAAGTAATAAAGGATACAACATTTAAGCCTCTTCCCTTAGTTCTGCCTCAATAGTTTATTACGTCTGTAGTTGCAGACTCTTTAAAAACTGTTTCTATTTGTTAGAAGGAGCTGGGAGGCGTTATTGGGAAGTGACAGTGATGCTTTTAAAAAATGAGAAGCATCAACAAAACACAAAAAAGCAGTAGGTTTTGGGGACAGATAAGCCCCCAATGAGTGGAGAGATAAAGGAAAAACTAATAGCTCCTTGGCCTCTAAGAAGTAAGAGAAGGAAGACAGAGAGATGAAAGAAAGATAGCAAAAACTGAAAAGGGAGAGAGAGGAGTTAAAGGATAAGAAGACAGGCTAACTGATATGCTGGGGGGTCCCTGGAGAGTTAGAAATCCACCTTCTGAAGCTACAGCACTATACCTTTTAATTTGTTTTTGGATTGGACTAATGACTTCATTGGAACAAGGAATTCCCAGTGAGGAAACTCTTGAAGATTGGCAACTACTCTGCAATTTATAGTCTCTGAGAATTAACTGGGGCACTGAGAGATTGAGTCAGTCAAAAAGCATTTTATTAAGTGCTTGCTAGTGCCAGGCACTGTGCTCATTGCTAGAGATACAAAGGAAGGCAAAACCAAACCAGAAAACCATGGTCCTTGCCCCTGCCAGTCAACAGGCAGAATCTGAGCTCAACTCTTTCTAACTCCAATTGTCTTTCCACCATAACATACCACCACTCTATATTTCTGCCTTTCATCAGGGATTGAGGCTGTAACTTTGGGTTTTGTTATAATAGCACCTTTGAGTTTTATTAGAGATGAAAGATAAATAGGTAGACTGAGATACATAGCTAGAGAGTTCATTAAATAAAGTAACTGACGCTTGTTGAATTGAATTGATTCAATAGGCACACGAACAGGGCGAAGGAAGAATAGAATTTTGTAGTTGAAAGAGACCATGGTGGCCCACTGAACCAACCTTTATCTGAGTAAGAATCTGCTCTGTAACATTCTCAACAAGCATTCCCATCCAACCTTCCCTTAAGGCCCTCTAGGGAGGGAGGTCCCCCTACTTCAAGAGCCAACCTACCCACTTCGGGGTAGCTCAGATTGCTAGGAAGTTTTTCATTACATTGAACCTAAATGTGCCCTCCCAGATCTCTCTACAAGTTGCACCTACTTGTGTCCTTCAGGGCCAAAGAGAACAAGTCAAATATAAACTGGCTTTTCCACATGAGAGACCTGCAAATAGCTGAAGGCAACTCTCCTATCTTCTCCTACGTCTTTTCTTGCAAGTTAAACCTTCCCAGTTTTTTTCAAATGATTCTTGTATGGCATGTGGTCTGATCAGGGCAGAGAATAACCTCCCTCATTTCAGATGCTATTCCTTTCTTAATGCAACCTACCAACACATTAGCTTTTTCTGGATGTCATAATATCCTCCTGATTCATATGGAATTTGCAGTCCACTAAGAGACACTCAGATCTTTTTTCCTGACAAACCCTAGTCTAGCCACACTCCCTGCCTCACCCACTGGTTATATTTGTAATGCAGATTTTTTGAACCTAAGGGTAAGAATTGACATTGATTTCTAGTGATTTTCATCTGATTTGATTCAGTCCAATCTTCTGGCTGGTTGAGGTCTTTCTTAGATCCTGAATTTGGCATCAAACACTATCCCTGGTAGAATTGGATCACCTGTGAATGTAACCAGGGAGAGGAAAGATGGAGGTGATTGGTGGAATAGCAGACTATTTTGCTTTTGCATTTGTGTCCCTAGGATCTAGTACATTATCTTGAATAAAGTGTGTATTTAATTAATGTTTGTTTAATTCAGTTGTTTTAGTGTGGATGAATCTCTAGCAGAATTATGTGCAGAAAAATATGGGAGGAAAAGATGGGAAAGGCAAAAATTTGGAGCCTGAAATTGGAGTCACTTTCATTATGTATCAACATATAAAATAGTTTTCTTTCTTAGGAAGGATATAAACAACGCCCAGTCACACCTCTGAACCCTAAAAGAAAGGACTCTCCCTATTTTCTGTTAGGTCCTAGGGGAAAGTGAAATAAAGGTCAAAGCAGTGCTCTAAAGAGTATGGGACTTTGCTCCAGGGTGCTGAAATGGGTGGGGGGGATCCTCTATTAGGACCCGCAACTATCCCTGATCCCTTACCTGTCCCTTGCCTGCCATCCCCAGGGTTCCATTGCTGTGGCTTTCCCCCTCTGTGGTCTGTCTCCCACCCCATCCACCAAGGCAGCAGTAGAGGGATGGGAGGGGAATCAAGGACAGTCAGTCATTCAAGTCAGATCTTCTAGAGGCTTGACTACTCTTGTCCTGATGTAACTGTATCATTGATAGGTTGATTTCTGGTCTCCCCTCCTTTTCCCATGAACTGAATCTATTCTGGGCACAAGAGTTTCCAGTCATGATTCTAAGTGGAAATAATCCTGAAGCCCCACTAACCAGAAATGGTAATATAGGCAGAGGTATTACTGATCTCCAGTCCTCGCTGCTGCAGAGATGTTGCATCTAGAAGCAGACTTTCTCTCTCTGGATCCAGGTCATCCCCAACGAGTGAAATTTCACAGCCATCCAGGTTGTGCACAATCTCATCAGACATTCGAGTGTCTGTCACTGAAAAAAGGAGAGGGTCAAAGATAAAGGCCTCCAGAAGCAGTGGATGTCTCCAAACCCCATGAAGATAACTATCCTCTCAAGGCCTGATCTCTTCCTTCCGTAATTAATCATTTCTTGCAAAGACAAGCACCTCCTGGTGTTTCCAGAAACTTTTCCCATCTGTGATCCCTAAATTCCCTAAAATCCTCTTCCCACTGACATTATTTCTGAGGGTCATGCTAATTCCTCTTTTAAAATCAAGTTACTTTCTTTTTATGAGAAACTTGTTTTCCAACTCCCCTTAAAGACTTTTCCTTTTTCCTTCTGACATTGTTTCTAGGGCAGCCTTACCTGTACCCTGCCAGCTCTCATCTTTTTTGGCCTCCACTTGGTGGGAGATGGAGCAGGTGATCTGGAGCTCAGGGAACAAAGGGACTCCCTCGGGCCCTTCAAAGTCCACAGCAGGGTGTGCTAAATGGGTCATACCACTTAGTAGGATCTGAGGGGCATCTGGCTGGAGGACCACAACATAGCCCTCAACATCAGGGATAGAGACACAGGACTCCTCACTGAAGCACCTGTGTTGAGAGGGATGGTAGGAGAGAGTTATGCAGATTCTTTTACGTCCTCTTTCTAACCCTTGTCTCTTTAGGGGAAGATCCCTCTCTCACAAGAAGGATGAAAGAAGAGGAAGAGTTAGTAATCCATCCACCCACACCAGTGGAACAAAGCTAGGGGAAGAGACTTCCTTTCCTGATGTCATTCCCAACTGTAGGAAAGGTTCTGAGTAGGAAGAATTTGTCACTTATTTCAGTTCCCTTTAGTCCTCATAGGACTTAATTGGTTTCCTTATACTTCTTAATTGCTTTCCTTATACTTCTCAGTTCATTAATTCTAATAATCCTATCAAACATAAATGAAAAACAAAATTGACACTGACCTGAAAAAATAATGTGCATAGCACCTGTTTTTTGTAGCATATTTCATGACAATGGAGACTTTAATCACCCAAAAGACATTACTCTGAGTTCAACATCATAAGAAGAAAGTGGGGTAACCCCAAGCAATGTTCCCTTCCCAGAGGCCTAACTCAACGACTCAAGGTGATAAGGGCCTAGAGTCTTTAGAGTGGTCTACTCTGGTTATACTGCCCCAAGTCCTACCCACTCCCATCATGGTACACCATACTGATTCTGTCCTGATGGCATCATGACACTAAGCCTTGTCTTGAAGGCAGAGTCAAAACTGAGCCAATAGCATAGTTGCTTAGAACTACCCCTCCAGGGTGACAATATCAACACTTCCCAAAATAAGTTGGGCAGTCAGTCAGCTGGTGTTTGCATATGTGCTAGCTAAAAGAATCAGATAAAAAGTATAAACCCCTGTCCTATAATTCCTCAGAAAATGTCTCATCTTCCTGGGTAAAGTGACTTAACTGGTGAGAAGGGAGTGCTGACAGAGTGTGTGCTAATAGAGGCCATTTTGCTTAGAGAACAATTGCTCTTTGTGCTTCTAAACAAGTTGGATATGACTGCTGAAGCCAAGAGAGAGGGGCCAAAGAAGAGTAAAAGACAAAGCTTGGAGGGATAAATACTCTGGTGCTTGTCTCAGCAGGGAGGAAGAAATCTCCAGTTCCCTTAAGCAGTGAGGTTCCCAGGTTGTGAGATCTACATCATTATTCAAGGCAGCCTAAAAACAGTGCAGTTTGGGAAACAGCCTAAGATAACATGGTGGCAGCCATTTGTATGTGGTTTAGAAGAGGTTTTTTACCAATAAAGTGAACCAGCCATTTAACTTATTCTAGACTGAGATAATAGCTTTCTCTGAGTTCCCAAAGTCACTTGTTTGGTTGTGTTGTCTATACAGCTGAGGGAAATGTTTGGAAAACAGCTTTAACATTGCTTTGGGAACTGTGTGAAAGGTGGGTTGGAGAGCAGAGAGACTGAAGGCAGAGACCACTGACTGAAGAGGCTGTTTAACAGCAGTCCAGGGAGGGGATGAGAAGGATCTGAGATAAGATGGTGGTTGTGTGAGTGGAGAGGTTGGGATATAGATGAGAGACTTTTCTGTGATAGAGTTGGCAGATGGAGTCATCACTAGGAAGGAGCTACAGGGGCTGAAATTTAAAGGGCATTGGCAACAATTTTATTGCTTCTCTAACATAGAAACAAGTACTCTTAGCATTCAGTTGGAGAGGATAATTAGTTAAAATAAAAAGTTACCAAATGTGGCACTCCATCCCTTGCCCTACTGTCCCAAACTCTCCCTCATCAGCTTCCTCAGCAGCAACCTGGTATTACTGCAGGATCTGTATTCCCCACCCCATCCTCATAATACTCTCAACTGAATTGCCTGTATACCAAAATAGCTACTTGTAGTCCATTGTACTTGGTGACTGGTTGAATGAGGAGAGAAGTGGAAGTAGAGGGAGATGTGAAAAAAGCCTCAGAAAGTGTGAGCTAAGGTGATTGGGAGAATGGTGATACTTAATAGAAATATAGAAGTCAGGAAAAGGGGCAGGGTTAGGGGGCTGACCTCGGTTTTGAACATATTCAATTGAATGAGACAATGGGACAATGAGGTAGAAATAATAAGAGTTGGCATTTATATAGTGTTTTAAGGTTTGCAAAGTTCTTTACATATGTTATCTCATTTAATCCTCACAACAATCCTATGAGGGGTTGCTTTTATTATACTCATTTTACAGATGAGGAAACTGAGGCTAGGAAAAGTTAAATTACTTGCATAAAGTAAGTATGGAAGGCAGGATTCAAACCCAGATCTTCCTGACTCCAAGTCCAACACTATCCACTGTACTATCTACTTGCCTACAAGTATGTACATGAAAAAAGCAAGTGTGAAATAGATCAGGGTTAAAGATAAAGATTTGGGTCATATAACTGAGATAATCATGAAAGGCATGGAAGTGGAAGAGATGATCAACCTTGGGGAGATTACATGTAATCAGTCATTGAATCCACAATTCTAGATAGTCTAGTGACTAAGACTCTTCCTCACACCCCCACACCTAATTAGGACAGGCCTAGTGTCCCCACTTCCATCTTAGATATGATGGAAAGGACATTAAATCTGGAATCAGAGGATGTGGGTTCTAATCTTGATTCTGTCATCTACTGCTTTGTAACCTTGGTAACAAAGGTTCCCCTGGGCCTCAGTTTCCTCAATGTGTAAAATAAGGGTATTAGAGTAGATGGACTAGGTGCCAACTCTAATAATGTGATCCATGATGATCCTATGATCTACTTGTAAAGGAAGGTAAGTCCCAGAAGAGAATAACCCATCCAACAAAGAGAAGGTTGAAACTGCCCTTGACCAGTGTGGTACTTAAGGCTTTAATAAAGATCCCTGAGTCAGGACAGAAGATACAGTCTTTCCATTCAAAACTCTTGGTGGTAGAGGTGGAAGATGCTTTGGTTCCAGAGACTAAATACATCACAATTGTTTGTGTTCCCTTGAATAATTTAGGAGGTTTTTATCTAGAGAATAAGAGACCTCATCCACTTCCTATGCCTGAACTGAACTGAACTGTCCCTGGTTTAACTTTAAGTATTCCTGCTCTAGCCAAACCTTGGACCATAACCTGGTTCTCCAACCTGGTTTCCAAAAACCCCTTTCCCCACAGCTCTAGTCGACAGTCACCACCAGGGAGTTAAGAGCCCATCGTAAATTAAAGCTCATCTTTATTCTCCCTAGGAGATAGGGAACTATTAGGGATGTTTCTTCTCAGGTTGCTGATGGAGAAACTAGGGCACAGCAGGAGAAAGGGATTTGACAACCAGTTGGGGTAGGGGTGGAGGGTGGGGGGGTAGGGCAAAGAAAGTGGGAGGGAAGGGAGTCAGATAACCAGTTTCATCCACTAGATGGCAATACATCCTAAAAATAAGTGTTCAATAAGGCACCCACCATTGAATGACCAATGTGTACTTGGCACTGTGATTTGAGCTATCACTTGAATCCTATGGGGAAAAAAAAGCTCAAAATGTTTTATCTGTGGGTAAGCAGTATCAAATTGTGTCTTACATTGACATAGTGAGGCGGGACTTATTAGAATAAATGAGGAAAAAGAAAAAAAGAGTGAAATGCCTTGTGTTCAAGGTCACTCAATGGGTCAGTCAATAGTCTGGCAGCAGCACTAGGAGCTAGGTCTCCTAACTGAACTCCATTTAATGCACTATACTTAATCATCCTTTTTTCTTTTCCTAAAGGAAGGAACAAAGAAATAAATGGAAACAGAGAAGGGAAGAGATTTCCTGAAAGTGTCATTGAAATGTGAGCTCAGTTCTGCCACTCACTATCTGTGTAATCTCTTGGGCTTGTTTCCTTGTCTGGAAAATGCAAAACTATGGCTTTCGAGAGGTCCTTTCTTACTCTAAAATTCTACGATTCATCCCCACACTCACTTGACAGCAGTGGCAAGGCGCAGGGGCCGGACACCAGGTGTTGCAAAGCGCAGAGTGTTCATGTAAGCCACATGCTGCAGGGCATGATTGAAGGTCTCCACGTCATCTCCCTCCAGGGTGAGTAGGGACTGCGAGGGATTCACGTGGACCTGGGCCCCAGACATAGACATAGCTGTGAGCAGGACCAAGGGCAGGGAAAAGGAGGGACCAGATAGGGCAGGGGGCAGGAAGACATGCTAGGCAGGTAAAGGAAGGCCTGTACCTTCATGCCTTTGCCCAGGCTCTCGAAGTCCCTATAGTCCAGCCCCTCCCGACATGCATAGAGGCATTCGATAACCTCACGGCTCTCCAAGCGGCCTGAACGCACGCTGAAACCAGCCAGGTAGCCATGGAAGTAGTGGTGAATCGGCAGAGGGTCTCCTAGGGCAGGAACATAGGAGCAGGAGCAGGAGATGAGGGAGATAAGATCAAAGAGGGAAGAGAGAAGAGGAAAGAAAGAAGCAGGGAGACAAAGGAAAAGGAGAAAAGGGCAAAAGAGAGGAGAGGGAAGGGCAAAAAGGGGATATGGGAGAGGAAAGGAAGAAGGAAAAGGGACCAGGAAAAAGAGGCCAAGATACAAGGGAAATAAAACCAGAAGGGAAAGGATAAACTCCTGAAAGCCAAAGGAGAAGCAACAGCCCTAAATGATGAGTCCAATGGAGCAAGAACCGGAACAAGGAAATCAGACCAAGGAGAGAAGAGGAAAGGGGAGCCACACAGGAGTGGTCTGCCAAGACACAGTCCAGTTCCCAAGCCAGGCTGTACACCTTCCCTCCTACCTGGCCTAGCGAGACTACTCAGAAGGATTGGATAGGTCAGCTTCAGAAGATTCTCAGACACACCACCAACTCCTCCTCCTTTCTACCTCTGTCACCACCACCCCAATCAATGTAAGGCTAATCAGAAGACCCCCTTACCTCATTCTGTGGAGGTACACCACAGGGATCTAACAGGCCCTGTACTGCTGTCTTTGTTTAGGTCATGGTCCCCTAAAAAGGGATGCAGTGGTGCATAATGGGGCTGGAGAGGGTACAGGGGAAGAAATATGCATCGTTCCAGTTCCCCAATGGAAACTGCTCCTTGCACAAACATACCATACCTTGGTTCACATCTGTGCTGTTGTCTCCCCCTTTTTCCTTCTCTTTGCTTTTTTCCTCTGCAAGGAAGAGAACTTGTGAACTCGGAGTGGTAAGAGCAGATGAGCCAAAAGGAATAAAAGAGAGGCCCTGTCCTTCTGCGACCAGAATCCTAGCCCCAAACATGTCCTACTTAGGAATCTCTGGACAGCTTTCAAACTGGACCCTCCTCCCACCAACAACTCAACACCAATCTCTCAGACCTCAGTGTGATTTGATGAAATTTCAAATGTGATGCTCTGGAATCCATAGCCTCAGGTAAGAAAAGTGAAAGGGGAAAAGCTTTATGATGGTTTCTGAAGGGTTCTTCTCCAGAGGAGATGATTTTCTTGTCCATGTCCACTAATGATGGAGCAAGGACAAAACTGACAAAAATTATGGGAGGATTCAGGTGATCCATTAGGAAAGTTTTTCTAGCAATCTGGAACACTGACCAGTTTCTATGGCTCTGGAATCTCCTTCTCTTGAGCTCTTTAAATATAGGAGATTTCTATTTTTCTGAGCTTGGGATTTGCTTACTCAGATGTAAAAGGATGCATGAGGAAACTTCTGCTAGTCTAGCAAATACAGGCTATCGTTTCCCTATTGGTCATCCTCCTTTCCCTAACCCTAACTCACCAACTACCCCTTGGTGGTCCTCATCTTGGTTCTGTCCTTGAGTGGCTTCTGGATGAGGGTAAGGGTAGGGTAGGACTCACCAGTCCAGCAGGCCCCAATCATGAGGGCAGGCTCTTGGCGAGGTGGGTGGATGAGGCCATTGTCATGGATGAGAGCAGGATCAAAGGAGATTCCATCCACATAGAGCGTGACTGTGGGGAACTCAAGGTTCAGAGCATAATGGTGCCACTCATCATCACAGACCTAGAATGGGTGAACAGAGCCAGGAGGGGAATGAAAGCAAGATCATCTTCCCTAGTTAGTCTCTAAGGAAGTCTCAATAGCCACAATCCATGCCTTCTGGGTGAGATGAGAGATGTTATTTTTCAACATCAAGATCTTCCTTCAAAGTAGGTGATAAAAAAAAATTCCATTTTCCGGGTGTCATAATGCTTGAATTTCTACCATTAGAGATTCCCTTATTTTAAGTATTGCCCACTCCAAGTATGTTTCTAAATATGCAAATATCCCTTAGAGCAAGCTCATTTATCACTTAAGAGTACTGGGCCATTGGAGTCTCAAAGGGCAGGGAAGAAGGACGAAGAAAATGGGGAAACCTCAAACGCAAACTGTCTCTTTCATACTTTTTCTGGGGTTAGCCCTGACTACATCTGGAATCAGAAAGAGGAGAGACTGAGTAATGGAGAAAGGGCAGAGATAAGAATACAAAACATTAGAGCAGGGGTGGGGAACCTGCAGCCTTGAGGTCACGTGTGGCCTTCTATATCCTTACATGTGGTTTTTTGAATGAATCCTTGCCATAAAATTTGAATTCAGACAAAAGGCCACACTTAAGGATCTAGAAGGCCACATATGGCCTCAAGGCCACAGGCTCCCCACCCCTGTGAGAGATTAAGGGGTGGGAAATGCCATTCCCTATTCTCAGCTGAAGGAGAGATCTGAGAAAGCTCTTAAATTATCCAAGGACTGAGGATCTAGTTCCCAGATTACCAGGCCTTTGGTTTCCCTTCCAATCTTTGCCCATTTTGCACATGGGACTAGCCCCTTGACTAGGGTATAAACAGTATATATCAAAGGAGAAAAAAAAATCAGACTCAGCTGCTTCTTGTGGCAGCTAGAGATAGGTTGGTTGAAAATGACCCTCGGCTCTAATTAGTTTTCAAATTTATCCACAGATCTTTGTCACTTACAACCATAGATAATCAAAGGTCAGCAGCCTAAGGACTATACATAGGAAAGAACTAAGAATTAAGGCCTGTTTGAGGTTAATGGCAATCTACTCCCTACTCCCTCTCACCCTGAGAAAGCTCTCTGTAGGAGTCAGACTTTGCAAGAAGAAAAAAATAAGGAAGAATGGTGTCTGTAGAGAAACTTCTATAAACAGAAGACTCAGCACAGGAAGAAATGAATGGGAAATAAGAGGTGAAAAGCATCTCTTCCCAGTATTCTTCCCATCCATTGAGTGTCTCCAGGAGTCTGAATTTTCCATTGTACCATCCTTACCTGCTCCAGTTTCCAGAGGAACTTGACTGGACGGGCACTCTCCAACAAAGGCCAGTAAAGGAAGGCAATTCGGCAGCCATGGACTGTCAGCCAGTAGTGAGAGAAGCCATCCTCTGTGGGGAAAAGTGGGAGACAGAGATCAAACACCAAGACTTGGGACAAGAGTAAGTTAAGGCAAAAGGACAAAGTAGATATTTGAGTCCTTTCAGGGTCAGTGACATAGCTAAAAGTGTCTAAGGTCCCATAGATAGTAAAAGAGTAGGAAGGTGGATGTATATTCATGCCCAAAGATATCCCAGTGGAGGAAAAGGTGGAGTAAGCCCATAGTGGAGAGGGAAATTAAGAGTGAAAGAGATAATCTATCTATTCATTCACCCCTTCAACTTTTATTGTTATTATTTAGTTGGCTTTTCTGTTGCGTCTGATTCTTGGTGACCCCATTTGAGGTTTTCTTGGCAGAGATACTAGAGTGGTTTGCTATTTCCTTCTCCACCTTGTTTTATAGATGAGGAAACTGAGGTAATCAGGGTCAAGGAATTTGCCCAGGGTCATACAGCTAGGAAGTATCTGAAGCAAAATTTGAACTCAGGAAGATGGGTCTTCCTGACTCCAGGCCTGGTGCTCTATCCACTGTGCTACCAATTCAGCTAACATTGATTAAATGCCTGTTGTGTGCAGAACACTGGGCTAAGAATTGGTTTGGGAAGGGTGGTATGTGTACATCCCAATGTATTGCAGGGGTATTTGGTTCTCTATCTATATTTATTGGTAGAAATGGATTGTATATTTATGGAGGTGGAAAGAGCCTGAAAAGTCATGTAGCCCAACCCCTTCATTTTATAGATCAGAAAACTGAGGCCCAGAGAGGCTCAGTGACTTGCTCAATTTCATAGCTAATGTCCTACAAAGCAAGGACTAGATCTTTAGCCTCCTGACTCTTGGTTTGATGCTCACCGTTCTGCACAGTGTTGCACACGATGGTTTCCTCCTCTTTCTTGCTCTTGCTTGGGGTGACTCCATGTTTCATCCAGAAAGATAAAGTGAAGTGGTCACTGAGGCCATCTTGGGAGCCAGATCCGACCCCGCCCCCACTGCCCAGGGGGACCTGCACGGCCTGGGTCCCGTTGAACCAGTAGATAAGGCTGCTGTCCTGACTATAGTGCACGGAGAGCCCTGCTGTCCAGTTAGCATTAGGGCCAGGCATAGGGAGCAGATCCACCTCCCCTGTGGCAGCACCTGTAGGGCACCCACCCACCCCCAGGAAGACAGAATTATTAGAACCAAGATGTTGACTGAATAGACTGAGACAGTTGTTCTCAAAATGGGGGATGGAAAGAAGAAAACTTTGAAGTATCTTTTCCAGCCTGCCTTACCACAGTCATCATGCTGCTCTTTTAAAAGTCAGGTTGAGGCCAGCTGCACCAAGAAGATTTCCCTGACCTGCCCAGCTGACTCTCCAACCCCCTTGCTTGCCCTCAATGCACTTCAGTCATTGTAGTGTTGTGTCAGAATTGTCTCTGTTAATTATATCCATCTCTCCCATCTTAACTTTTTGGGAATAGGGAGTAAATCTAATCTTTCCTGTACCCCAAGTACCTAAAAGCTATGAGTGGGTACTTAGCACGTACTTATTGACCCCTAGAAGATGGTGCAAAGAAGGATTCTTGGGAAGAGGAAGACAAGGTCAAGGGGTGCTGAGGAACATGACTCAGGGTTGGGATAGAGAAAGGGGGCACACCGCAGAGTTTTCGAAGAGCTCTTTCTGAATAGTTGTCCCGATCACAGCCCTTGGCCACATGACTGGTCTGCAGCTCAATGGTGGCCTGGATGTTCCACAGGGGCTCATCACAGGTTTCTAGGCGGATGCCAGGAAATAAGGCCAGGCTCCCAGCACCAGGGGCATACTCAATCCTTTTGCTCCAGCCTGTAGGGAGTGAAGAGCAAAAGAAAGGAAAGTAAGTCTTTTCACCCAAATTTACTATCCTATTTCCACTTCCCCACAACCATCTTCTCAGATTCCGTGGAGTCTAGCTTAGTCCATGACTGGCCTGATCAGTCTATAGGTAATACTGAAAAATCCCAGTCTGTTGCCTTCTACACCTTTTGTCCCTTTACTTTGTCCCCCAAGCTGAATCATGTGACCATCATGAAAGCCTAGAAATGAGCAATCTGAGGGCTGAATGTTAAATTTACTTCATCCAGCTCTGGATGAAGGGATTAAGGGATTAAAGTGAGGTCTGGGTTGCTCACCTTGCCAGCTGGGCTTGCATGTGGGCTTCACCTGGATCTCCACCTCAGCATCATCAGCTGCCCTCTTCTTCCCACAATCATAAGCTGTCACTGTGAATTTATAGAGTCGCTCCCCACTGTATTGTAGTTTCTCTGTGTTCTCGATGTTCCCTGGAAGATAAGATGATGGTGCATGGCAAGTAAAGAAAGTCAGGAAAGAGGAAGGGAGAGAGGGAACAGGAAAGAGGGAGAAGAACAAGAAGAAAGGGAAGGAGAGGGAGAAAGGGAGGGGAAGGGAGAGAGGGAGGGAGAAAAAGAGCAGAAGAAGAGAAGGAAGTAGAGAGACAAAGAGAAAGACAGAGAGACACAAAGAGAAAGACAGAGAGACACAAAGAGAAAAAGACAGAGAGGGAGAGACAGAGAGAGACAAAGAGACACAGAGAGAGAAAGACAGAGGGAGAGACAGAGAGAAACACAGAGAGAGACAGAGAAAGAGACAGACAGAGACAGAGACAGAAAGAGAAAGACACAAAGAGAGAGCACAATGGAGTCAATGATGAGAAGAAATTGGACAATGGGAAATTGTCTAGGAAAATGTGGAATGGAGTAAGGGGTAAGCAAGGATTTGTGTTCCAGTTGGGAGATCTGGGGGACAAGAGTTACAACTAGCGGGTGGAAGTGGGGATGAACTCACCATCATTGTCAATGAGGAAAGGAGTGTTGGGGGTAAGGATCTCATAATAGCAGATTTGACTGTATTGTGGGGAGCAGTCACCATCAATAGCCTCCACTCGTAGAATTCGGTCATACAACTTCCCTTCTGTCACTGATGCCCGGTACAGCCGCTCCACAAATACCGGAGCAAACTCATTCACGTCATTTACCCTCACATGCACAGTTGCCCTATACAGACCAGGAGAAGGAGAAGGGTTAGCACTGCCTCAACATCCAGAGAGTTTAGGCTGCAAAAACTTGGATCAGATATGGAGAATTCCAGAACAGAACTGCATCAAAGCAGTCCTGAGCCTGTGGTAGGACTACATTCCTTAGGTCCCCTTGCCTCAGTCCCCATCCAGCCCCTAAGTGTCCTAGCCTGTGCTACCATAACCCTTAGTCAGACCCATGGTAAAGAGCATGAGCCCAAAGGGAAGAGATGCCCAAGAGAGGAAGAGGAAGTAAAGCACCCACCCCAGGGGATGGGGTTAAATGTTTCCCAAGAGATAATGTAGTTAGCTTCATAAGGGGATCATGGGGAATCTGGGCTCCTAATATGAGACTGGGAATGCCAGACAGTGAACTGGAAAGCACTGAGTCCTCATAAGGGTTCAAAGCATTTGTCCTCATGAAGAGTTGACAGCTAGGCAGCACAGTGGACAGAGCACTGGGCCTGAAGTCAGGAAGACTCATCAGATGCTTACTAGCTGTGTGACCCTGGGCAAGTCTCTTAACTCTGTTTGCCTCAGTTTTCTCATCTGTAAAATGAGCTGGAGAAGGAAATAGCAAATGATGCCATTATCTTTGCCAAAAACAATCTTCTAATGTTATCATGAAGAGTCGGACACAACTCAACAAAAACAGGTGACATCAAGTAACCCTGTCAGAAAATGTGGGGTATAAAACCAAGAGCAAAATCCAGGGGCAGTTAGGTAGTACAGTGAATAGAGCACCAGCCCTGGAGTCAGGAGGACCTGAGTTCAAATCCAGCCACAGACCCTTGACACTTCCTAGCTGTGTGACTTTGGGCAAGTCACTTAACCCTCAATTGCCTTGCCTTCCCCCTCCAAAAAAAATAGGATAACTATAAAAAGCAACAGGGAATGTATGTAGCATTTACATATGCCATGTAAGGTATATGTTTTTCACATGTTTGGGGAGAAAGAATGTTGTCTATGTGGCATGTGTTACACTCTGTGTGATCTGTATGGATGAATGAAATCTATAGGACACGTGCACCTATGACTGGAAGCTTCTGAAAGCCAAAGACTGTGTATGTCCCTCATTGTTCTGATCATCACCCATCACTGTGGCTATTGGCCAGTCACTGAACAGAGGTGCTATGGGGATGTGCTGATATTAGGAGAAGGGACAGAAGAAGGCTTTAAAAGTGAAGTGAAAGACTCCCTCACTTGTGTGATTTCTTGGTATTGGCCCCATCTGGGCCTTCGCCACAGTCATAGGCCTGGATGGTAAAGCTGTGCTCCTTCTGAGCCTCACAGTCCACTGGTTCCTTGGCTCGGATCAGCCCCTCTCCAGTCGCCTTGTCCAGGATAACGGCCTCAAAGGGAACCCCAGCCCCATGCAGTCGGAACCCACAGATTTCCCCTGGTCAGAGAAGAAAAGGAAAGCCACATGATTCGCATCAGCCTCTCCTTCACTCCACCTACATTAACCCCTCCTGTCTTCTGTTGTAACAAGACCTGACACTCCTCCCAAACCTTTACTCTCATCTCCCCTTCTCTCTCTATAACCAGATCTTTATAGTTCTAGCCCTTTCCCCTTCTCCATGTTAATAAGAACCCAACCCCCTTCTTCCTGTGCTTCTAGAATGGAGATCCTGATAAGTGCTACTGAATTCAACCTTTGCCTGTATCCTTCCCTCTGATCTCCCTTTCTCCTCCCTTATCCTTAGGTTCCCATTTCCCTTGCCTCTATTCCCTCTTCCTAAACTTTTTCCTATTCTCTTCCTTCTATTCCCTCTCCCTTCTTATTCCCCATTCCTAAAAAGACCAGGGTCTCCATTGTATCCTGAAGAATATCAGGCCACTGAACCCATATGGCTCTGGAGGAGAAAATGAGGCTGGTGACCTTGCACAGCCCTCCCTCACTCAAATCAATGTCAACTGCAAGTCATGTCATCATCTTGATGTCATGGTCCTCTTTGAGAGCGAAGGACAAACACAACCTCCCCCTGCCTTTTAATTTCCCCCCATATACATTCTTATACCTGTTTCTCCCCACCCCTGGTTTTCCCTCCATTACCCGCATAACGAAGAGGGGCGTCCTTGTCCAGGGCAAAGAGTGGTGGATTGAGTAGTACGGTGTTGTCATTCTCCATGACAATGCCCTGATACTCTGCTTCGATCCATGGCTTGTGTTTGTTGGCTGACACCCCAGGGAACAGAGAGGAAGACCCTGTGAGTCAAGATCCCACTCCATGAACAACCCCTCTGGGCCCAGGCCTTGGCTACCCTCACCCACCTTCTTCAGCCACCCTTCCCCCACCTCCAATTCCTTGCTTTTGTTATCCTCCTTCTAACTTGCAAAGATAATCTTTTTTAGAGATGAAAGAGAACCTTGGAGGCCATTTGATTCAACCTCCATCATTTTTCTCCTAAGTAAGCTGAAGTCCGGAGAGGTTAATGGATTTACCCAAAGTCAAAGAGATAATTAGTAGCAAAGGCAGTATGCTAACCCTGGCTCTTTCTACTCTACTATGTCCTGCTTCGAGGGCACCAGCCCAGCCCCAGAGAACGGAGTGAAGACATGGCATAAGCTATGGAGGTGAAGGGCAGAACATAGAGTCTGGTCCTTCTGTTTCCATGGCAACCAACTATACATTGGAGATCTAAGGTCTGCTCTGCATATTAGGGTCAAGAGAATGGGTGACTCATCTCAAAAAGGCACTTTAGGTCCTTGGGAGAGTATCAGGGAGAGAGTAGGTGGGATAGGGAACACCAGGAACTGACCATGAAAAAATCCTGAAAAGAGGATAAGGAAAGACTGAGGTCACAGCAGATATAGGGAGGGGGAGAAAAAAGGGTTTGAACCCCACTTCCTCTAAATTTCATTTAAATTCCCTCATTTCACAGTCATCTATCCCAGCCAACTCCCAATCCAGAACTATGCCCTCAGGGGAAAGTAAAGGAATGAGGGAGGAAGAAAGACTTATAGGGCAAAGGGAAGGACACTCCATTGGAAAGATCAAGGATAGAGAAGAGAGAACAATGCCAATGATTGGACCCAATGGTGCCAGCATCCTAGAGAATTATTGAGCTGGCCTACATACATCACTAATCCTCCCTGCCCCCACTGCTAAACACAGTCACTCAGTACACATCTCACATCTGCCAGTTACTGGGATTGTATCTCCTACAACCCTCATATCTAACCCTAGCCTTGAGTTAGGATCTGAGGAATTTTAGCAAGCCTTGCTTCTACTGTTTTGTTTCTTATCCACATGCAAGATATCATCTTTATTTTTTTTTTCTGAGACCATTCCAAAAGAGGAATAACTTCCCCCCTCCCCATTTCTATCCAAAGGACTCAGGGAACCTTCCCCCAATCCTCCCTCAAAGATAATATTGGCTCTGAAGTGAGGGATTTAAGGCACAAGATAGGGCATGTGGAGGAGCCCATATCAGTGTCCCAGTGGGCCCAAACTTCCCAATAACAAACTTGGTTTAGAATTTCACCTTCTGCCCCACTGCCCTTGCTCTCTACTCAACCAAAAAACTCCACTGAGGAATAGGCAGCTTTATCTCTCTTGAGTCCTTTTTTACCACCAAATCCTAGGCTCTTAAATTATATTAATGAAGATGCAATTTTCCTTGTAAGGGAGGGAGAAATGGGAATCATGTTACCAAAGAACAACTGAGTCACTGAGAGGAAGTTTATCTCAGATGTCATATAGGGAATCTACTGCTGAATCCAGAATTCCTGATTGCCAGGATTTTGAGGGGGCAAAGCAATCACCCAAGAATAGAACTCTCATGTACTGGACCCTCAGCCCCTTGTGCACTGTAGACATCTTGTCCCCCCTCCCCCATTCCCCTCTACAGCTGAGGGCTGAGCCACAAGATGGTGAACAGGATAGACAAGGATAGGACATCAAAAAGCTGAGTTTGAGGCAGGAGATTCAAAGAGAACAGAAGCTATAGGCAAGACAGAGATGGAACAGAAGATGGAGGGGAACAGGTGGAACAAGGGCAGCTTCTCTCCTGGCTTCCCTTTTCCTCTCCCCCCTTTCTTCCTCCCTCAGTTCTCACTTCCTCCTTTTCATCTATCCTTTTTCTCTCCCTTCCTCCAGTGCTCTTCTCCCTTCTCTTCTTTCCCTTCCTTTCTCCACTCTCTCCTCTTTCCTTCTTTCCTCCCTACTCCTGTCCCCCCATTTCTCTCCTCCCCTTTCTTCTCTCCTCATAAGTTCTTCCTTTCCCTCTTTCCCTGTTTCTCTTCCCCTCTCTTCTCCCTCTCAGTTTTCTCCTCTTTTCTTCCTTCATTTCTTCTCTCCTCTCCTTTCTTCCCCCTTCCTGAGTTCTCCCTTCCCCTCTCAGGTGTCACCTCCCTTCTCCCTCCCTATTTCTTCCCTTCCCTTTCTTTTCTTCACTTTACTTCTCACCTTCTCCTCATTCCCCAGGTTTTCTCCTCTTCCCTGCCCCCAGTTCTTCTCACCCTGTATCTTTCCTTTCCTCTCTCCCTATCTTCCTTCTATGCCTCATCATCTCTGCTCTGCTAAATGAATCTTTCCCCTCTCTTCCCATTTCTTCTAATTTTTCTGTTTTTTCCTCTCATCTCACCTTCTATTTTCATCTTCTTTCACCTCTGATAACTCTTTTCTCTCTTTTTCTTCCTCATAGTTTTCTCCCACACCTGTTTCTCTCATCCTCTTCCTCCTATATCTGTCTTTCAATTAGCTTTCTGCCCCAAACCTCACCCTCTTCCTCTCTCTCTCTCTCTCTCTCTCTCTCTCTCTCTCTCTCTCTCTCTCTCTCTCTCTCTCTCTCTCTTTCTCCTCACCCAACAGAATTTATGAATTTATCACCTGCCCTTTTGCTAAATGGCTCCTAGGCTCTCATAACCCACAGCCCAGCTGTGTGTCAGCATAAGAATATATACACACATGAACATGCAAAAACATACGTGCTCTGAATGGCTGAACTACAGAGAATGGTTTCTGCCTGGAACTGGATAGAGAAAAATCAAATAAATTTGCCACACGTTCACAGAAAATATACCCCCTTGAAAATTGTGTAGACATGAAGAAAGATATGTATCACCCCTCAGATATAACTTCTCCTGAGAGCTGAGAAATCAATGTGCAAATACAAGAAGAGACAAGCAATTAATATGATGTGATCAAGAAAGAGAGGTGGGGAAGGACATTGGGCTCAAGAAGAGAGGAACTACCTGGGGATAAAAGAAGGGGAAGAGTGAGAAACACATAGGTGAAGACCATGTTAAGAAGCATGCAGCACTGGGGAAAGGGATGGAGAGAGGGATGGGTGGAAGGAAAGACACAAGTCATACTCAAAGAGCCTTAGCATCTCCTACCCACCTCCCAACTCCCCAGCCACCTCCCCCCCCCCACTTCCCCTCCAACCCCCCATCACTCACCTTTATTACAGAAGCTGATGGGGAGCAGGGAGGTCAGAAGGAGGGAAAGCAGCAAGGGGGCCATGGTGTGGGGCAGGGCAAGGCGAGTGCTCTCCCCTGGGAGCTTCTCTCCTTATTCCACCTTCAGGAAAGGATGCTGTGGGGAGGACGGTCAAAGGATAAGCAAGGGAGTGACAGTGGAGGGGAACCTCATGGATTAATCCTTCAGAGCAGACTAGGGCAGACCGACCTGTGTAGATAAGGTGATGGGGGAGGGGGGTTTGCAATGGCTCTCTTTCCCTCCCGCTCCCCGGGTTTTCTCGATCCCTCACTCACTCCCACCCCATCCCTGCTACTGCAGAATGATGTCAGCATAGCCGGGTGAGGATTGATGGGATCTCTAGCCAATGGGGTGAAAGGGGGGGCTGGCGCTGCAGGGAGGGAGGGGACCAATGGGACTGTGATGCTGGTGCTGGAGAATGTGGTGGGGCTTTTTTTTCTCTGACTGCAATTTGGGGAGCAGGGGAACTGCAGGGGAAGCAGGAGAACCATGGAATAAATGGAAAACCAGAGCAACATGAGATGAAGGAGCTATCCAACAGGGGATGGGGATGTGAACCTTTGGAAGATTGGGGAGGGAACTGTCTCTTAACCATGACCCCTCCTCTTCACCTATGCACTAGCTCCCCCCACCCTTTGCCCTCACTTTCCCAGAGTGATCCGTCAGCTTCTCCTGTAAACCACAGGGATTAAACCCATAGTCCCAGCCGAGGAGACTCCAATATCCCAACTCCCAGTCTAAAAGATTCTAAGAGACATCCTGAGTTTCTCAGAATGGAAGTACAGAGAAGTCCAGGGTTAATGTAAGAGAAGCAATGTGCCCTTTCTTATATCCTCCTGCTGGGGCAATTCACCTGTAAGGCCCACAATTCACCCAGAATGTAGGGAAATTCATTCGGTGGACCAAAGATGGACACAGACACAAAGGCATCTATGGACATTGATATTTTTTTTTCTGTCAAGGCTACCTTCTAATGCCTTACCATTATTTTCCCTGTATTCAAAACCATGCTCATACTGAATCCTGCTTACTCCAGCACTTGGAGGCTAGAGAAAGCAGATTTAAGAACTGAGACTGGGACTCAGAATAGAACCCACAGCTTGGATATAGGAAGAAGCCAAGAGAGATTCTAAGGGCAGAGATGTATAGACAAGGCCAGAAAAGGAAGGAGCCATTGCTGTGGGAGGGGGAGATAGGCTTTTCCTGGTGACAAAGGGGAACTCCTGTGTCCCAAGCCAAAAAGTGGAGAGTTCCTCTAAACACCCAACCAGGCTCATCACTCATCCTTTATCCAGGGCACTAGAGCTGTGGCCCAATTCCTCCTCAAGCTGAAGGTTTCTCCTTTAGGGTCCAGTGATTGTCACCACTCTTTACTCCTGGCCTCAACCCAATGGAAGGGGAATGCCATAGTGAGGAGAAGTTGTGTGGGGGAGCAGATGCATGGAATGCAATTACTCTCGATGATAGCTGGCCAGCTGCCTGGGTGATACCATCTTCTATCTTTTGATTCTCCTGGATCTGTGACTCAGTATTGGACTGTCAGGATCCTGTTAGCCTACACCCCAGTTGAATGCTGAGTGGTCCCTTGAGATCCCTCTGTGCTAGCCACCTACACCCAGGAATAGCTATTCTGCCTACAGAGAAGGCTTTCTCAGCCTTCTGAAGCATTACAAGGAAAAAGTTCATCATCTTCCCACAAGGAAAGAAAGGCCAGGTTTAAACCAAGAAAAATTCAGGTGCTCTACAACAAATACTAACACTCCAAGTCTTCTCTCTTTTTGATTAATTCCTCAGGAAAGAATGAATTCAAGAACAACATGGCAATATCCCAATTAATCAATAAGTTGTTGTGGTTGTTGTGTTTATCCTTCATTGACAAAGAAGACCATGACATCAGAGAAATGATGACATGACTTGCATTGGACTTTGTTTTGAGTGAGAGAGGGCTGTGCAAGGTCACCAATCTCACTTGCTCCTCCTGAGCCACCTGGATCTAGTGACTAGATATTCATCAGGATGACTGGAGATGGCCCAAGATGCCCTGAGAGACAAATAATTGTATCTGAAGAACCTCCTATGTGGTAGGCATGTTGCAATGCAGTCCCAATCCCCAGCCATCTGGCTGATACTGGCTTCTAATTGTGCTTTCCTTTAGAAGAAATCTCCCAGGAGACCCCAGCGTCCAACTTACCAACCCTACTTTGTAGATAAGATACTTGCCATACTCCTATCTGTCTGTCTGGAATATGGTTTTTCCCCATCCTTCCTACTCCTTTTGCTTTATAATCCCTGCCCCTTCTACATCTCCCTTCATCCTTTGCTCTTTTAGACTTTTTGATTACTTTACTTCCCCCTTAGGGAACAAATCCCAGGTCTTCTTAATATTTGGATTGGTATCAGTAAATTCCTTCATGCCCTTGGCCATTAGCACTGGAGCCATGCAGATTATTTTAGAGCTTGAAGGGCCAGATGGAACTACTGACCTATGTCCTGCATTGCTGTAGCTACATACAAATCAGTCCCTTCTTTCCATACTAAGTATTTGTAAATATTTGTAATACTTCTGTCACATAAAATACAAAGGTAATTTTTTTTATCAGCACACATCATAAACATTCATTATATTTATAACATTCATGTTATAGTTACATGTAGAAGATCAGACATATTACCTGCAGAAACATAATATATAGCACATGTGCAAAATTTCATACTACAAACCAAATATATCAGTCACATGCATTACATACCACATAGCATATTACATACATTACAAATGACATCCTGTAGACCACATTCACAGGTCATATGAAATGCATAGCATACAAATACAAATTACCAAATATGACCAAATGTGAAGGTCATCTGTGATAACCCAACATGTTACACATTGAAGTTATATGGACTACACCAATGGGAATTATCTGACTATATGGATAACTTTTTCTACCATTATCTCAAGAGCATCATAATTTATCCTGGTCACTGACCAAATAGATGCCTCAGATATGGATGGTGCCTTAAATGTAACCTGCTGCCCTGAGATCCATTGTCCTATAGTCCTAGTCCTAGTCTATGGATGGATGGCCCAGTCTCACTCTCTCTTATTTCAGTCACCCACAAAACAGTTGTAATATGAATTCTTGGGTGTCTTTGGGTCTCCACAGCTGGAATATATGGAGAAAATCCTGGATTTAGCTCTTCCCATCCCAGCAGAGGTTCCCCTTTGACCATGGAGGTCAATTGAGTTTACTGACTCTCTTAAAGGTTCCAATGTGCCTTTTATTTTTTACCTAAATGACAATTTGGATCTTGTCCCTATGAACCATTATCTGGCATGCAAGTTTTAAAGGCTAGAGGTTAGTTATAGTCCCCAGGTAGTAATACAAATTGGTAGCAAAGCCCTTTGAACACTCTACAGGCACAGTCTCCTGCTTCCTACTGACATCTGAAGCTGAATTTGACCAGTAGTATATATTTCATAACAGCTTCAGAGCGATCTCTTGGCCCATATGTCCAGAATCGTAGTTGGCCTATAGTGGCACCATTTGTTTTCTTACATCCTATGCTGAGTCAGTCAACATTTGCTACCATACATAGTTCCAACATCTTCCATTCTGTCAGTAGTAAGGTGCCTTCTAGGGAATAATGTATGAATACTTAAGGGTCATGACCTCATTTCTTGGCCTGTATAATTTCCCAAAGACCTTCATTACCTACTTGCTCTTGTTGCCAGTCATCCAAGAACAACTGGAATAAGAAGAATTGGTATGATGCAATGAAATTTATATTTACTGATGCCACACTTTCCAGAGGAAGTCCTAGATATACCTAGCCATACATTTATAGATTAGTAGCATGCCACAGATCACTTTTCTCCCTTCTGTAGACACTACCATAACTTTGGACATATGGAACCTATTACCAGTGGCTTCTGCATCCACTTTAATATTCTCTGGCAGGTAATGAGTACTGAACTCATTGTTAGCTATTACCACTGGCCATCTCTGACAAGCAGTATCCAACCTTACAAGGCAGAATGGTTGTCTATACTCAAAACTATATATACACAATTCTGAAATTTATCAGTGAAGGCCTACATCCTGACCTCCTCCTCTCTTCCCAACTTCATTATATATTACTCTTCTCCATGCATTCTAGCTAAATTGGCTTTTTCTCTGATCTTCATGCAAGGCACTCTCCTTATCTCAGGGACTTTCCCCTTAAACTCCGTGTAAGGAGAGTTAAAAAATCTTCCCTGCCCATTGATAGGCCTCAGGTGGGGCTATTGAGGGAGGCTTGGTCAGGGGAGGCTTGTTTCCTATGAAGACCCACACTTTTTGCTGATTGCTAATGAGGCATTGGGTTATGAGAGGTCATGCCCTCTGGCTCTGAAAAGAGTATACATACTCTGAAGGAAGGTTTTGTTTCGGGACTTAGTTTTGGAAGAAGGTTTGTGTGCCAGAAGACACTCTGGGAAGTTGCTAAGCAGCGCCCTAGCTTTGAAAACCCAGATGTTGGTGCTTCCCTCTCTGGTAGCTATGTATGTATTTAATGGTCAGACAACTGGAAGTCTATCTGTTGATCTCTGTATGTTAAATGTAATTAAAGTGATTGTTGACCCCTCAAAAGTTGCCTTTTTATAAATGCAGATCTAAGAATCTGTGATAGCAGCCCCCTCCCCCTGTGTATATTGAGGTGCTTACTGTTACAGTCCCCAATGCCTACCTCACCTCCACTTCATAAAACTCTTCACTTCCTTCAAAACAATTCAATGCCAGCTTCTATACAAAGCCTTTTCTGATCTTCCCACCTGTTAATGCCTTCTCTCCTTAACTACCTGACATTTATTTTGTGAATATAGTCCATGTAATCCATGGCTTGAAGTCTGCACAAAGCCTTCTTGATTATATTCAACGTGAAGGGTGGAATCAGTAAGAACTGTGTTCCTTGTGGAACTGGCATTTGGTGGAAAAGAAGCTATATATGCAAGCTACATATCCAAGACTTGACTCCCTTTCTACCAAATGCCAGTTCCACAAAGAACACATATAGCAAATAAACCCATTTATCTAAATTGATAGCAAGCAGAAACCAGAAAAGGTATATAAACAAGAAATACATACCAGACAATGAACAGAGTGAATAATTTCTTCCATTGGGAGCAAAATATCTCAGCTCAAAAAAGAGTACCAAATCTCATCTAAGAGGAAATTCCCAAAGTCTCCAGTATAGTAAGGTTAGGACAGGAGACTTGTATAAGTGAGGTGAGGGCTCTTCTATATGTCAGCTTCTTCCTAGAGTCTTTCTCTTCCTTCAGGGAGCTGAAGAGAATATAGAAACATATGTTCTCTCTCAAAATTGGAAGCCAGAAGATCAGGATCTCTTCTAAACTTCCGCCAACTCTGCCTCTAACCCAAACAGGGGACATTGAATAATCAACATCCACCAATTAGGAAAGTCTTGTGGGAATAGACTTTGAGGTGGGGGTTACATATTTATTCTATAATAATATTACATATTATGTTGTTTCTCCTGATAGAATATAATTTCCTTGAGAGCAAGCACTGTTTCATTTTCCTTTTTGTACCTTAGCAAATTGCCTGGCCTGCAATAAATGCTTATTGATTAATTGGTGGGTTACTTAAAGTATCATGATCCGAAGTGTTGTATTTTCAATGTGCATATATTGTCAAAAGCAGGTCCCTCGAAGCTCTCTAAGAATCATATTTGTTTCTCTGCAATAGTCCCCTACTGCCTTTGGATCACATCAATGGAATGTTCCAACATGGTATGAAAGGGTTCCTTCTTTGGTGGGTGGAAATTTATCCCTGAGAAAGACAGGAACTTTCCATATTGAGTCTCATGTAGCAAAGTAGTGAGGTTGACAGTCTGTCATCTTACAGTAACTATTACCAGAAGAGGATCATTGGTTGCTGGGGAAATCCCAAGTTTCCCAGTTACCCAGGCTCACACTTCTGTGTCATCCTTGACTCCTTACTCCTACTCATAACAGATTTCTTGCCAAATATTTGTTTTTACCTTTCAACATCCCTCATATATTTTCCCCTTCTATCTACTTAAATCACCTGTGCCTGAACTATTGCAGTACCCTTCTGGTTTGTCCCTTTGTCTCAAGTATCTCCCCTTCCCAATCCATTCTCCACTCAGCTGCCAGAGTTATTTCCCTGAGGCCCTCTCTCTACTAACTCACTCAGCTCCAAGGATTCCTGTTACTTCCAGGATCAACAACAAAAACAGTAAACGATTATTTAAGCACTGACTATTTGCTAGGCACAGGGAATAGTTCCTACCCTCAAGGAACTCACATCCTAATAAAGGAGACAACTTGCAAACAACTATGGACATAGAAGATACATACAGAGTAGATGGAAGGGAAACTCAAAGGTGGAAAGGAAATGGAAAGATGGCATGTGAACTGAGATCTGAAGGAAGCCAGGGAAGTCAGGAGGCACAGGGAAAGTGGAAGACCAGTTCAGGTGTGAGGGACAGTCAGGGAAAAGACACAGGGTTGAGGAATAGAGTATTGTGTGCAAGGTTCAGCGAGAAGGCTAGTGTTGCTGGATGGTAGCGTACTTTTGTTGTTGTTAAGTAAATCTTCAGTCATGTCCGACTCTTCACAGCCCCATTTGGGGTTTTCTTGGCAAGGATACTGGAGTGGTTTGCCATTTCCTTCTCCATCTCATTTTGCAGATGAGAAAACTGAGGCAAACAGGGTTAAATGACTTGCCCAGGGTCACACAGCTAATAAGTGTCTGAGCCCAGATTTGAACTTAGGAAGATGAGTCTTCCTGACTCCATGCACCATGACACCACCTAGCTGCCTCATACTACCATCCAACAATTTAGCCTTGCTGACCCTTTCAAACAACACTCCATCTCCCATTTTGGTCCTTTCACAGGCCATCCCTCGTACCTGGAATGCTTTCTCACTTTTACCTCTGCCTCCTGACATCTCTGGCTTCCTTCAGTTCTCATCTCAAATGTAACCTCCTCTAGGAGACCTTTATAGTTCCCTTCCACCACTGTGCCTTCGATCTAAGATTCCCTCCCATCTACTCTGAATATATCTTCTCTATTCATAGTTGTTTGCGTGTTGTCTCTTTCATTAGACTGTGAGTTCCTTGAAGGTGGGGACCATGTTTTTGCTTTTTTATCACCAGTAACTACCACCGTGCGTGGCACGTAGTAAATGCTTAATAAATGCTTGTTGATCGGCTATTGAAGATGGTGCTACTTCTGAATCATGAGCTGCTGAGGGAAGTGTTATTCCTTCTAAAAGCATTTCATCTTCAGTCAATTCTCTCATCAGGAATTCTTTAAACCATCTCTTCATCAGGACAACCAGGCTGTTTAATAACTAGTTTCCCAAACAGCTCCATTAACAGTTATCACTTTGGGGATGCTAGAATGTACCACTACTTCAGGCAGTTTACACAATACAGCTATGATGTCTTCACCCTTGTACTTCTTTTTCTTTTACTCTATTTGAGGATGAATTTCAATTTATTCATTGAATTTCTGCAAATATTTCTAAATTGATAAAACAATTCTCTCAGCAGGTCAATTGATGAAGAGTTTGGAAGTACATTGAATAATGGGCCTTCATATGTAGGAAAATTTCTCTTTTTTTTTTTCTTAATAATTTATTTCTTTTCAGTTTTCAAAAATCACTTCCATAAGTTTTAAGTTTTTCTCCCCCTCCTGCCCCTCTCGTTTCCCATGACACCATGCAATCTTACATGAGTTCTACACATACATTCTTATTAAACGCATTTTCACGTTAGTCCTGCTGCATAAAAGAATTAAATGGGAGAAACAATGAGAAAAACCAAAACAAAACTTAACAAAATGGAAAAGAGTCTGCTTCATTGTGAGTTCTGACTCTATAGTTCTTTCTCTGGATGTGGATGGCATTCTGCATCAAGAATCCTTTGGGAATGTTTTAGGTCCTTGCCTTGCTGTGAAGGACTAAATCTATTAGAAACAATCCTCACACACAGTGGCTGTTACTGTGTATAATGTTCTCCTGATTCTACTCATTTCACTCAGCATCAGTTCATGTAAGACTTTCCAGGTTTTTCTGAAGTCCACGTGTTCATCATCTCTTATAGCACAATAGTATTCCATTAGATCATATATCACAACTTGTTCAGCCATTCCCACACTCTTGTGTTTCTTAACCCATACATTACATTCTCCCAGATTGTCCACACAATATCTTCATCATACCAGTCAATAGATACCACCCAAGCTAATAGTCTTTGAAGAGTATCATATTCTGTTTAAAAAACAAAAGTTTTTCAATATCTATATGACCACAGTGAGTTTATCTTCATACTTTCAAGTATGCAACATACAATAGCAGTGTGACTCACACACACTCACTCCCTTAACGCTTTAGCACATAACAGCATACTGACTATCAGAATTAATTAGTTGGTGGTGGCAGTAGAGAATTAGCATTTATTAAATGCCTACTATGTGCCAGGAGATGGCTCAGGAGAAGTAAGTGAAGTAAGTTGGTGACCTTGCCCAGCCCTCCCTCACTCAAATCAAAGTTAACTGCAAGTCATGTCATCGTCATGATGCCATGGTCCTCTTCAAGAACAAAGGACAAACACAACTATGTGCCAGACACCGTGCTAAGCACTTTTACAAATATTATCTCATTTATTCCTCACAACAACCTTAGGGGTTGAGTGTTTTTTTTATCCCCATTTTACAGCTGAGGAAACTGAGGCAGACAAAGTTTAAATGACTTACTTAAGTCATTTACACAGCTAGTAAGTATCTGAGGCTAGATTTGAACTCAGATCTTCCTGACTCAAGGACCAGTGCTCTATTTACTGCTTTGCCCATATTGATGTACAATATGCATGCATTCAAAACCTTTGGCTCAAGGCCCATTGGATGCATTTTTTCACAAACAAATCAGTCAGTTAATAAGCATTTATTAAGCATTTACCATCTTCTGGGTACTATGCTAAGTTATGGGGTTGGCGAAGAAGGTTGGCAAAGAAGGTGACAGATAGTCCCTGCTCTCAAGGATCTCACAATCAAATGGGGAGGAAAGCATAAATATAATTACGTAAAACAAGGTATATATGGGATAATGGAGATAATCAAGGCACTAGCATTAAGGGGGATCATGAAAGACATCTCAGAGAAGGTGAGGTTTTAGCTGGGACTTTAAGGAATCCAGAAAAACGAAGAGGAAAAAATGAAGAGGGAGAGAATTCCAGTCAAGGAGGACAGTCAATGAAAATGGCCAGAGTGTCTTGTTTGAAGAACGGGAAGGAGGCGATTGTCTTTGGACAGTGACATACTTAAGTATAAGAAGACCAGAAAGGTAGAAGGAACAGAATATAAAGATCTTGAATTCCAAACAGAGGGATTTATATTTTATTCTAGAGGTGATAGGAAGTCACGAGATTTTATTGAATGAAAGGAAGTGATATAATCAACTGTTTGCTTTAGGAAAATTAAGCTGATAACTACATGGAGGACAGACTGGAGTGGGGAAAAATTTGAGGTAGGCAGACCAGCCAGCAGGTTATTGCAATAATACAGGTGTGAGGTGAGAAGGGCCTTCACTACGGTGGTTGTAGTGTTAGAGAAGAGATGGGGGCATATATGAGAGTTGTCATTAAAGTAAAACAAGACTTGACCTTTAATGGGACATAGGGGAGTGAGAGTGAGAAATTAAGATGACACCAAGGTTTCAAGTCTGGGTAACTAGGAGGATGGTGGTACCCTGAACATTAATAGGTAACAGAAATGATTATTAATAATCAATTAATGTGGGAAAGAAGGTAAATCCAGGGGTTTTTCCCTTCCTGTTTTCTCCTTCAGAAACCAGATCCTCTAGGTTATTCAGGCAGCCTCTGAAAGATAGGGCTGGTGATGAGATTGGGTTAACTTTTTCCTCCATCTTGGCAGGACCCCACCCAATTGGGAGAATTTAATCTAATCTAGGTGAACTCTACCCATTGTCCAACTACATAAGTGGTCTGGGTGGAGATGAGTCTCTTTGTCCAAGAGTAATATAATCAGAGGCCATCATTAGAATAAGCCCTCATTTGTAATATAAGGAAGTTAGGAAAAGGGGGAAGGATTTTGGAGAAAAGATAATGAGTTCAGTTTTAGACTTATTGAATTTAAGATGTCTAAAGGACACTCAGTTGAAATATCTAATTGGAGACTTGAGATTGGAGGTCAGAAGAGAAGTTAGGGCTAGCTAAGTCAATCTGGAAGTCTTCTGCATAGAGATGATCATTGAAACCATAGTTAATGAGATCATCAAATGAAATAGAATGGAATGAGAAGAGAAGAGGGACTAGGAACAGAGCCTCGAGGGAACACCAAGATTAGTGGTTATGACATCCGATGAAGATCCAGCAGAGGAGAGAGAGAAAGAGCAGTTGGATAAGTAAGAGGAGAACCTGGAGAAGGCAGTCATGGAAACCTAGAAAGAAGAGAGTGCCAGGGAGAAGAGGGTGATTGATAGTGTCAAAGGCTGCAAAGAATAGTCAATAAGCATTTATTAAGTGCCTACTGTATACCAGGCAACAACCTAAATCCTAGGGAATACAAATAAAAATAAAGCCAACCTGCCCTCACAATTTACAATCTAACAGGGAAGACAATACACAAAAGGAAGCTGAAGGGTGGGGAGTGGGGAAGAAGGTAAAGAAGGTACCCAGTGTGGAGGCATGATGAAGGAGGCTAAAGATGTCCAAAAGCAATACAGCTGGTGGGAAATGGGGAGAAGACTGTACGGGACTCCCCTCCTTAAATGGAGGTATGAAGCTCGTAGCTCTGCCCTCCAATTAGGAGGATGAGAATTGGGAAAAGATCATTGGATTTAACATTATAGGTTGCATTAATAATTTTGGAGAGAGCAGCTTCAGTCGAGGCTCCACAGGCAAAGTTCTTCATCTTGAAGACACAAAGACCCATAGGTGTGCATTGAATGTAGGCCAGGTGGACTGGCACAACAGGCACACCTGGCCTACTATCTATGCATGGCTATGTAAGTACTCTGTGTCACTGACAGTAATGTGATAAATATAGCTCATACAAATTGGGGACACAAAGGCGGAGTACCAGAGATTTCAGAGGAAGACTTAGAAGACCATGACCTACATACTCACAATCAAATCTGCTCTATAGAAAACCCTCAGCATGCCAAGGTAAGCGTTGGGGATTGGGAGAGGGGAACAAGCATTTATTAAACACCTACTATGTGCCAGGAAATGTGCTAAGTGTCTTTACAAATATTATCTGGAGTGATCCTCAGAACAACCTGGGAGGTAGGTGCAATTATTATCACCTCTTTACAGTTGAGGAAACTGAGGCAGACAATGCTTAAGTGACTTGTCCAGGATCACACAGCTAAGAAGTATCTGAAGCTAGATTTGACCTCAGGTCTTCCTGACTCCAAGCCCAGTGCACTATCCATTGTGCCACTAGCTGCCTCTGCCTCTTGTATATCAGAAATAATAACCAGCAATAACAATAAATAATAAATAAAACTCACCTGTTTCGAATTCTGGCTCTATTACCTGTATGCCCTTGGGCAAGTCATCAGGCAACCTCTAAGAACCCTTCGACTTTGACATTCTACCATGGTACACTCCATACATTGCTCCTATGTACATTGCCACCAAGATGGGTTGAGACTTCTGTGGTCCTAGTTTGTTTTCCCAGGGTTTCCAAGAACCTCAGATATGTCAGCACCATGGCCAACAGTCCATTACTTACATAGAGCTATATAAGGAGTCAGAGGGACAGAAACAATGAAATGAGGACTGTCAATAGCCACGACTTTGGTGGTGTGACTGAGTCAGGAGGGAGCACAGCAGGTCAAGTCTGTTACAAGGTTGGGACATGGAATTCAAGCACACAAAGTTACGGAAAAGGTTTGAGTCAAATCAACAGTCAGCTGTTTAAAGTACTCTAATACACTCAATATTTTGCCTCTTTTGTCTAATATCAACCTTCCAGTCTCTTCACTCTTCAGTCTCAGGCCCTTGGATTTGGGTACTCTGAAACCCTTGTCCCAACCTGACCTTTAGGTTTAAGCTTCCTGGACTCCACATTCCCGTCTTCCCCCCAAAAATATTTCACTTAATCTGCTTTGAGTTTGCTAGTTAGCAATATCTGTTGCAAGACTGCCATTTCCACGTTTCCCCCCCAGTCCAATGAGCAGAAGGAGCACAAGACCCACACTCTAGAACTGTTATCTCCTCTGTCACACCTTTTGCCCTCAGGATAAGTAGGCTGCCCTATAATCCAAGGAATTTTCTTCAACTAATTCAGTCCCCTCATCCACCTTCTATTAAACAATGGCTTCCACCTTTGTACAATGGACAAATTTGATCACTTTAAATTAAACTATTTCTGCATAAACAAAACCAATGCAGCTAAAATTGGAAGGGAAACAGTTAACTGTTGCTGTTTACAAATATTTATTTATTGTACTTATCTTGGGTACTAGAGTTGCTGAAGTCAGTACCTGTTACTACTAGCACAGCCCACAAAGCAACCAAAGGCAATTACACATGATGGACTATCTGCTGTCATACCCCCCAGGGAAGTATATACACATATACATAGGTTTGCATGTGTGTATATGTATGTGTGCATGCATGTGTACACATGTGTACTATATGTAGTTATAGGTATATGTATGGTGTACATGTACATCTATGTGTATGTGTATGCTTGTGTATGTGTATATATGTAGTGTGTATTGTACATACACTATGCATGTGTGTGCTCACATATATGTGTATGCTGTACTGTGTTTGCGTACCACATGTTTGTTTTATGTGTACATGTGTATATGCATGTGTCTACATATGTATGCATGTGATTTGTATGTATACATTGTGCATGCATGGGTGCATATAGGTGCTTTTATTGTGTACATTGTGTCATGCATATGTGCATGTGCATGCGAACACACGTGCATGTATGTGCATTTGTGTACATGTGTGGGGTGTGCCGTATATATGCACATGTATACATACATAGATATGTGTGTACCAACAGTACATACATATACATGGGTGTGTATTTATATACACATAAACTTCCAGGGACAGCAAGAAATAGCACCACCAACTCACCAGCTCTCACCAAATAGGATGACATGTGGTCTTCAAGTCATGCTTTTGCTATTGCTTCTTCTGTCCCTGTTGTATTTCTGCTTTCCTGTTCTTAAGTGAATGAGTGTCAGAGATAAAAGGGACCAAGCTGTGACCCTGTGACCTTTAGAAGGTTGAGAGCCACCAGAGGTTTATCAGGGAAACCCAAGAGGGAGCCAGTCCTGATGAATGACGTGCTTGACCCAGATCAGCTAAGGTGTAAAGGGAGTCTAATGGAGTGTCCCAATTCAGTAGGATGTTTCTTCACTCCATGTATTGCTGTATCTTTTCAATAAATATCTCTTGGTAGAAGCTGATTGGTGGTAATTAGTTAGTCAATGAAAAGCAATCAAGTTGCTAATCACTGGTGTGTTGCTATTGAGGAGATATTAACTGACACTAGGTGATTGATATTGAGGGGAACACATACCGAATGAGCACTTGGATTAATACTGTTAGTAAAAGAATGTTTCCAGTCCCTCAGTGTTGTCCCTAGTAACTTGAGGGTTATACATATGTAGCTACATTCTGCTGACATGACTTGCCATTGCCATGGAAGTTGGGATAAATACCCCCCAGAGTCCATATGTATTACCCACACATACATACCTGTGCACACGTTATACATATATATGTTTATACATACAGAATATAATATACACAAAATGGTCAAACCTAAGGTTGTTTTGGAGACAGGACACTATCAGTTGCAGGGGAGATCAGGAAACGCATCATACAGAAGATGGTACTTGAGCACTGGATGATTCAGTGGACAAAGAGCTGAACTTGGAGTTAGGAGGATCTGAGTTTGAATCCTATCTCAGACTCTTACTGTCTCATTTAACCTCTCTCTTTGTTCCTCACTCTCCTCATCTGTAAAATGGAGATAATAAAAGTACCTAACTCAGGGTTGCTGTGGTGATTAAATGAATTAACATATGTAAACCCTTTTGCAAACTTTAAAATGCTACGTAAATGCTAGCCTATGGAGCTATCTTTTTCCCCCAATTAATAAGCATTTGCTTTTTCTTCCTCTCAACATTCCTCCAATAGGAAAAAAAAATCCTTGAAATAAATATGCAAAGTCAAGTAAAAAAAAAAATCCCACATTGGCTAGGTTCAAAAAATGTAAGTTTCGATCTGCTTCCTGCGTCCATCAGGTGGGTAACATGGTTCCTCATCAGTCCTCTGGAGTACTGATTGTTGGTCACATTGATCAGAGTTCTTAGGTCTTTTAAAGTTGTTTGCTTTTATAATGATGCCACCATTGTATACATTTATCTCCTGGTTCTCTTTATTTCACTCTGCATCCATTCATACAAATCTTCATAAGTTTCTCCAAAACCCTTATCATAAGAATTGTACTCTAGTACTATATTTCATTTTTATACCATAATTTGCCCCACCATTCTCCAATTAAGGGCATCTCTTTAGTTTTCAATTCTTTGCAACTACACAAAAAGCTGCTAAAAATATTGTACACGTCTTTTCCCCTCTTTCTTTCATCTTTTTGAGAGTATAAAGCTAGTAGTGGTATTGTTGGGTCAGAAGGTATGCACAGTCTAGTAACATGTTGTTGCAAACTGCTTTCCAGACCGACTGGAACAATTCACAATATCTTTAATGTGCCTCTTTTCCCTCCCCCTTTCCAGTATTTGTCATTTTCCTTTTTTGTCAACTTTGATAATCTAATGAATGAATCTAATGAATGTGAAGTGGAACTTCAGAGTTACTTTAATTTGCATTTTACTAATTGGTAGTGATTTGAAGCATGTTTTCATGTTACTATTGATAGATTGGATTTTTCTTTGAAAACAGCCTGTTGGCTGAAAACAGACCAGTTAGGGAATGGATTTTATTCTTATAAATCAGAATTCATTCCTTATGTACTTAGAAACAAGACCTTTAAGACACTATCTGGATAGAAAGAATATTCAGGGAGATTTGAGTTCAAATTCTGCCTCAGGTACTCAGACTATGACCCTGGGCAAATTACTTAATCCCTCTCAGCCTGTTTCTTTATCTGTAAAATGGGGATAAATACCCAACTCACAATATTGTTGGTAGTATGTATCAAAGGAGATTAACACATATAAAACTGTGCAAACCTTAAGGCACTAGAAAAATGCGAGCTATTGCTATTTATAATAATAATATTTATCAGGGAAACTTGCTGCAAAGATTTTCCCCAGTTAACTGTTTCCCTTCCAATTTTAGCTGCATTGGTTTTGTTTATGCAGAAGTAGTTTGATTTTATGTGATCAAATTTGTCCATTTTATCTTCTGTGACCTTCTCTGTCCTTTGGTCATGAATTCTTCTGTCCATTGATCTGAAAGACAATTTCTTCCTTGCTTCTCTAATTTGTTTATGAAGTCAAACAAAACCAATGCAGCTAAAATTGGAAGGGAAACAGTTAACTGGGGAAAAGATTAAGTAATTTGCCCAGCGTCATAGTCTGAGTATCTGAGGCAGAATTGGCCCTAGAGTCAAGAAGACAGGAGTTCAAATCCAGCTTCAGATACTAGCTGTGTGTCCATAGGCAAGTAACTTAACCTCTGTCTGCCACAGTTTACTCAACTGCACCTCCCTCCCAGAGTTGTTGCAAGAATCACATGAAAGTGTATTTGTAAGATGCTTAGCACATAGTAGCTGCTTAATAAATACTTATTACTTTTCCACCTTTATGAAAGGTCTTTTCTTTTCTTTCATAGGATTATATTGTTTTACTGGGTAACTTATTCTTGGTTATAAGTCTTTATCTTTTGCCTTTGTGAATATTCAAAACTCTCTCTTCTTTTATCGTGGTAGTTGGTAACTCTCTTGTGATGCTGACTTGCTCCTCACCTCGTGAATTCTTTCTTTCCATTTATTTGCAGCATTTCTTTGACCAGGAAGCTGAGTTTGGGTTCTTACATCCCTGAGAGTTTTCATTTTGGGACTTTTTTTGAAGATATGACTAATGGACTCTTTCCATTTTCCCTTTGTCTTTTACATGTAATATGCAGCTTTCTTTCATGATTCCTTGAAATATGACATCTAGGCTATTTTTAATTTTTTTAAAAATTGCTCATGACTTTCAGGTACTCCAATAAGTCTTTAATTTTCTTCTCCTTAACCTATTTTCTGGTTGGTTGTTTTTCAATGAAAGATACCTTTTCTTCTTTTTCATTACCTTTTTGGATTTTTTTTTCCCAGACTTTTGACTTCATTTTAAGATTGTCTCATGGAATCATTACCTTCTGTTTGGTCCATTATAATTCTCAGGGAATCTGTTATTGGGTTATGGTTTTGTACCTCTCGTACTAAAAAGTTAATTCTCAAAATCTTTCCTTTAAAACTCTCATGTTAAAAAGTCTTTCCTTTAATGTTCTCATTTAATTAATAATATCATTAAAAAAAATTTTTAAATCTCTTATTTCACTTCTTTGAGGAATTAATTGTAGTTGACCTTGTGGCTAAACTGAGAGTTTTTTGTTTGTTTTTCGAGGCTTTGCCTCTAGATGTTTTGGAATTACTCTTTGGTGCTGGGTTTGTGTCTTAGATGTCCCTGAAAGTCTAAGAGATCTTTATCATGAGAGGTTTTTTTTTTTTGTTTACTCATTTTTCCAGCCTTAATTCCCAAATTAGTACTTTGTGTTACAGGCTTTGTGTGAGGCTCTGTACTTTTGGAGGCAATGTGAATGTCTTGTATAATTCTTATCTCTTTTATCTGGGGACCTACCAGTATATTTTCTGAGTATTGAGTATTGTGTCCTTCGAGGATCTCAGAGGCAGCTCAGTCCAAGGAGCTGCAAACTATCAGCAGGCCTTAAGAAGTCAGCACAAGGTGATTGCTGCCTCCGGCTCTGAGTTTTCCAGGGTCCTCACCAGGTTTGTGTCTAGGTGACACATCTACAGCCTTCTCCTTAGATGAAACTCCAGTAGACAGTTTCTGGCCCTAATTCCTGTTAGTTAACTGGTAGGTTCTAAGGATTCAGAGCAATGGAGCTATAGGCTGACCTCTGCTTCTGAAATTTCTACCCTGATCACTCACCCCTAGATCAAGTGCTAGAGATACAGCTCCAGAATTAGAGTGACAGAGCTGCAGGCCCATTCTTATTCTATAATTCCTATCCTGGTCACTTGCAAGATGAATTCATAGTCTTGTGCTAGAAATATGACCTACTGTAGTTTCTTCTTTGATTTTTTATCATACGTTAGTGTGGCTCTCTCTTTAGATCTGTTAAAGCCATTGTAAGAGAGAGCCTGTCTATACTGCTCCCTCCCTACTCCCTATTCCACCATCTTTGCTAGACTGTCATTGTTATTCATTTTAAAGAAGGAAACGTACTCTTGGACTTCTGCTCTTAGATGTCCTGTTACTATTCTACCCTGGTCTTTAGATTTATAGTTGCCAGACTCTCAATTTGAACCACAACCTTCTCCCTGAAAGAGAACTGCCTTCTACCTCCCATCTCACTCTCTCAAGCAAATATAGTACTGGCAATTCCCTCATGAAGATCCTGAAAAAAATGTAAATGAATAGTTATAATAATCTAAAATCCTCCTTTATTTGGTGGGAGAGGGGGTCAGGGAACATTCTAGGGTTCATAAGGCTCACTTGTGATAAACTGCTCTATCACAAAATCACAGAATCTCAGAATCAGAGGTGACTTCAGAAGCTGCGTAGTCCAACCTGCACCCAGATTTGTCACCTCTCCCTCCTTCTTCCCAGCCCCTTCCCCAATTTGGAATCTTCTCTACTTGGAAATATCCATGTCTCATGCCTGTACATTCGAATCTTCAGGACAAGCCAATTCTTTGTATCTGTCTGCCTATGGTGTCAGAGATAAGAAATCAATCTGGGAGTGGGAGGGGAAGAGCCAAGATGGCAGAATGATAGGAAACAGTGTGATGAATTCCCTTCCAAAAGCTTCTCCAAACAGTAGAAAATATACCAGATTACTGATGGGGAAATACAGAAAAAGTCAAAGTGAGTCATTTGTCCAGGCCAGCTCAGCACAGAGAGATAGAAAAGGAAATTTGAGGGCAATCAGGCTGGGGTTGGACCAGAAGTACACTGAGGAAAGAGCTCTCTAGCATCCAATAAGATACTGTACAAGGTGAGAGAAGGCTTCAGACAATACCAAGACTACCAGACCTGTACTGGGACAGTGCTATAAGGAAAGGTGTGGACTAGCAGCTTTTTAAAAAAATTTGTTTTCAGTGTTCTACAATCACTTCCATATAACTTAGATTTTTTTACCCCTCCTTCCCTCTCCTTTCTCCTTCGCTCCCCCCTCCCCCCTCAAGACAGCATACAATTTTATATAGGTTCTACACATACATTCCTATTAAATACATTTTCACCTTGTCATGCTGCATAGAAGAATTAAAATGAATGGGAGAAATCATAAAACAAACCAAAACGTAATAAAAAAAAATGATCTGCTACATTTTGCAATTGAATTCCACAGTTCTTTGTCTGGATGTGGAAGGCATTTTGCCTTAAATGGCCATTGGGAATCAATGCAGTTCTAAGTCTACCAGAAAAAATCCTTGCACACTGTGGTTATTGCTGTGTATAAAGTTCTCCTGGCTCTGCTCCTTTCGCTCAGCATCAGTTCATATAAGTCTTTTTAGGCCTCTCTGAAGTCTTCCTCTTCATCATATCTTATAGCACAATAGTATTCCATTACATTCATATACCACAACTTGTTCAACCATTCCCTATTGATGAGCATCCCCCTGATTTCCAGTTTTGGCCACCACAAAGAGTGCTGCTACAAATATTTTTGTATATGTGGGACCCTTTCCCATTTTTATGATTTCTTGGGGATACAGTCCTAGAAACAGTATTGCTGGATCAGAGGGTATGCACATTTTTGTAACCCTTTGAGCATAGTTCCAAATTGCCCTCCAAAATGGCTGAATCAGCTCACAGCTCCACCAACAATGAATTAGTGTTCCAACTCTCCCACGTCTTCTCTAACATTTATCATCGTCCTGTTTTGTCATGTTAGCCAATCTGATAGGTGTGATATGGTATCTCAGAGTTATTTTGATTTGCATCTCTTTAATCAATAGTGATTTAGAGCATTTTTTCATGTGACTATAGATAACTTTGATTTCTTTCTCTGAAAACTACCTGTTCATATTGGGGAAGACTAGCAGTTTTTCACCCAGTGCTCAGTTCTGGATCATCAATTCAGGTCTTGGTGGGAAGGTGACATAGGCAGGAGAGCAGTATTCCTAGGTAGGGAGGCCTGAGAAAGGACAAAGTTCAGAAGCTGGCTGCAGCAGTGGTGCAGCTCTGACCCTAAGTTGAGAGCAGGGTCTCACTTATAGCAGCTAACCCAGCCTGCAAAGAAGCAACCAAGGTGGGGATCCCAGATCAAAGAGGAGTGTACAGTTCTGCTACTCCAAGGAGCTGAGAGGAACGGAGTCCAGCAGTATCCCTACTTTTACACAGACCCAAACCTAGGCCAGAAACTTATAGAGCTCAGACTAGGGGGGCAATAATCAAACTTTGCCCTGGATCTGATCACTGTGAGAACACTGAAAACTTGTAGGTACCACCAGCCTATCCCTTGAGATCCTGGAATAACACAATACTTAATATCCCAAGAAACAGGACCAGATTAGGCCTTTCTTCCAGCAGTGTGGCAGGGCCCAGTCCTAACATCAAGTCCATTGTCAGGAAGTGGACTGAAAGAATGGGCAAACAAAAAGGAACTATACCATAGTGAGCTGTTATGGTGGCAAGGAAGTTCAAGGCTTTACAAATACGGATGAAAAGAATGACTCAAAAGCACCTACAAGTGATGCCTCAGAGAAAAAACATAAGTTAGACACAAACTCAGCTAAAATTCCTGTTAGGGATGAAGTCAGAATTTTTTAAAAAGAGTTTTTAAATGTTTTTATAAATGAAATGAGAACATCTGAGGAAAAAAAGTTCAAAAAGAAATGAGAGCTGTGGAAGAAAGAATTGGAAAGAGAAATTAACAGCTTGGCACAAGAGGTACAAAACCTTGCCCAAGCAACAAACTCCCTAAAAATTAAAATGAACCAAATAGAAGCCAATGACTTCAGAAGGCAACAAGAAATATTAAAATAAAGAGAAAAGATGGAAAAAATAGAAGAAAATGTAAGTTTTCTCATAGCAAAAATAACTGACCTGGAAAATAGACTGAAGAGAAAAAAGTGTAAAAATGATTGGACTATTTGAATGTCATGACAAAAAAAAAAAAAGAATTTAACATCACATTTCAAGAAATTTTCAAGAAAACTGCCCAGATTTCTTAGAACTAGAAGATAAAATGGAGATAGAAGAGAATCTACCAGTCACCTCCTGAAAGAACCCCAAAATGAAAAATCCCAGGAACATCATAGCCAAAACCCAGAACTTCCAGGTCAAAGGAACCACCCAGTATATGAAGCTCCAGAAGTGCCATGTAGAGCCATTGCTCTAGTTTACAGGTTTCAGCCGCCTACTCTATTGTGGGAATTGCTGTCCTGATAGGGAGGAGACAATACCTCAGTCAGCTCCCATGTCTATTAGAAGTGATGGATCTGGGGAAACTGGGTGTACCATGGCCAAAGTGCAATCTCTCCCCAGGACCATGGCTGAACCCTTTTTATCTTCCTGTTATTACAACAAAGACCTAGTAACTGCCCTGGTTGTGTCTTTCTCTCTTGCCTCTGTCCCTAACATTTCCACCCCATGTTCCCCACCCCCCTTCTCCCCACCCCCCTTCTCCTCTTCACCCCCTTCTTCCTCCATCCCCTTTCTCCCCCCACCCCCTTCTCCTCCCCATCCCCTTTCTCCTCTAGCTGTGTATCAGTTTCTGTCTTGTCTTGTGTGAACTAAAATGTGCCAAATAGCAACCTATTGATTTCAGTATTCACAAACTAGTCAGTCTGACTCTTTTGTGAAGACTCCTTTATGTCCCAAAGCTACTGAAACGAATCGAGACAATGATTTAAGTTTGTGTCAAGCTCACTCAGTAACTTGAGACTAGAGTTCACCTGTTCCGCATGCTGTTTGTAAGCCCCTATCCCCTCAAACTAGAGTATAGCCCCAGTGTAAATAACCCCACTCACACTTCAGTTACTGATACTGTATCTTTGAGAGGGATTAGAACTGTGGGGAGTGTTGGTCATGTCTTAAAGGTACAGTATCAGTAATCAATGTCTCTGAGAGGAGCTATTTAAACTGAGGTTACAATAGTATCTGTTGTGCACTTTTAAAGGTCCAACTGTTAAAGCTGCACTGAAATGATAAGAGTTGTGGAGAGCTCTTAAGAGTAATGGGAAAGGGCTTGTTTTTGTAAAGTAAAAGCGAGTGGGGAGCGGAGGGGGGGATGGAATGCCAGTTCCAAGGCTAGGAAAGTGCTGTGTGGGGATACCTATGGGGTAACATCATTAGAATTTTAAGATAGCCAGAGAGAAGGAAAGGAGACATCAGATTGAGATATGTGGTCATTCTAAGCTTAGTCAGTCAACTAGTATTCATTAAATGCCTGTTAGGTGCCAGACACTCTGCTAAGGCCAAGACAAAAGGCAGTCTCTGCTCTCAAGAGTCATGCCCGTAATGGGGGAGATAACATGCAAACAACTATGCACAAATACAAGGATCAATTGGAGATAATCAACACAGGGAAGGCACTAACATTAAGGGAGACAGGAAAAAGCTTCTTGTCAAAACTGAGCCAGGAATCTAAGAGGTGGCCATGCTGAAGAAGGAATTTCAGGCAGGGAAGACAATCGAGAAAATGCTCTGAGTTGAGAGATTTCATGTACTACAGGAGAAAGTTTGGAATTAGGAATGAGATAAAAGAGGGTGCATGTAGAGGGTCTTTGGGGGTTGTAGGAAGAAGACATAGGCAGCTGGAATAATTGTGAGGGTATGTGTGTAAGAGTGGAAGGGGATCACAGGTGAAGCCGCCCTGATATTTCCCCATATCATCTGACATGAAACCAGTCAAGGGGGAAGAAGGACTCAGAATACTATTCTTATTAGGCTTGTCTTACCCAGGCTCTAATTTGCCTCAAGAGCTTATCTATATTAGGTCTAAGTATGTATAAATTACGGTATATGTTTATACACTCTCCTATTTATGGGAAAGGACAGCTAGGTGATGCAATGGATAGAACGTTGAACCTGGAGTCTAGAGGACTCATCTTCCTGAGTTCAAATCCAGCCTCAGACACTTATTATCTGTGTGACCCTGGGCAAGTCGCTTAACTCTGGTTGCCTCAGTTTCCTCATCTGTAAAGTGAACTGGAGAAGGAAGTGGCAAACCACTCCAGTATCTTGGCCAACAACACTCCAAATGGAGTCACAAAGAGTAGGACACAAGTGAAACGAATGAATAACAAAAATTTATGAGAAGCTTGTTTTTTCCCATGGGTTATGATCATGGTTTATCCCTTGCTTGTGGGAAATTCAAATGGATAATAGGTTCACATCTACCCTGGATTTCAACCTCATGCTTATAGAGGAATAATGTCTCCTGTCTCTTTAAAAGAGTCAAGCCTCTTCCCAAATCTCTGGTAATGCCAACATTAATCACACAAATAAGGGTGTAAGTTGCCAGGGTTTTCGTTTATAATCCGACACATTGACATACATTATCATTATCAAGCAAAGAGCAACTGATTGGGGAGGTAAACAATGTGCATCAAGATTTTAGGGGTCCTTTTCCCAACTTCAACTTGTAATGACAAGTTGAGTCCCCAGAGAGAGGTTGTGTATCTCTCTCAAAGTTCTAGGAGTACCTCTGAGGGATTGGCATATCTTGATAACACTATATGATCCCACCTCATTCCAGTATATTCTCCTCAACGTCAGTAGATAAGTGCCCATTAACCTTCAGTATTATCAACACAATTGATTAGTGCCCAACTGTCACTTTAGCCAATTGATATCTCCTTGGCATCAAAAAGCAACTAGCATCGATTTGTTTTTACAACAGGACTTTTACTGAGAAGATATAGGAGGAACAGAAGTAAAAACACACTCCCTCAAACCAATGGTTCAGTGTTTCCTCTACCACTTCAATCCCTTGAGAGAGTGGATTCAAATTTAGAGGTTGCTAATATAACATTCAACCCACCAAGTTCCTAAATGTGGCATAGTCAGTGAATGGAGTCATACTCCCGCTTGCAGGACATATCTCAGTGTCTGGGTCTATCTACTACTGGTATGGGTCAAGTAGGTCTTTCATCAGGACTACTAGTTCCTTTTTGGACTTGATTGCTGGACATCTAGTAGCTCTTCCAAGTGTCTGAGATCTCACAAGTTTCTGTACCAGAGGAAAGAAAACATAAACAGAACCACTCCCAGATATAGACTTACCTAGGAAGCCATATGCTCATAGGTTGGACTATTAGAAATAAGGACAGACCTCTACTAGCCATCTGGAGCTCTGAGTGTCATCCTTACACCAGATAGCCAAAAGGAAGAAAAAAGAAAGATTTGGTGTCTTTCCTATGTACACTCAGTTCCAGCTCAGCAGCCAATTAAAAGCTTGTTCTCCACAAGGAGCAGTCAAGGAATACCTATGGATACTCTGAAATAGAGGGCTGCCCTCTATTCCACTTTTCCAGATATCAAGAATCCCCAGTATCCATGGGAGTTGCCACTAGTAGAAGTAGATTGTATATACTCACATTTGGCAAAAAGTGCTTCATAAATATCATTTCATTTTGTCCTCATAGCCACAAGTCTAGTAGTAAGTATAGAGAGATGACCCTAGCTTGGCTATATGTGTGGATTGACATTGCTTAACCCTGCTACAGGTATCAGTGACAAGGTAGATGCTTTAGGTTGAGACCAAAAGCAAATATTTCTGGAGTATTGGTATTGATTGGGACTACCTAAAGGACTGACAGAGTAGTGTAAGTATTAAATTGTGCCTCAGCATTTTAATATACTGCCAACCCAGGTCTCCTTTGAGAAAACTTATAGGAAGAAAGATCATAGTGATGGAAAGGAGAATCACGGAAACAGTGAGCCCTCCAACTCAGGAATCATTTGGGGAAAAGTTCATCTTTAGAATCTCTCTAATGGAACTATGTACAGGGCTATAAAATTGTGCACACCCTTTGATCAAGCAATGCCACTACTCTGTCTGTATATCAAAGAGATCATAAAAAAGGAAAAAAGACCCACATGTACAAAAATATTTATAGCAGCTCTTTTTGTGGTGGCAAAGAATTGGAAATTGAGGGGATGCCCATCAACTGGGGAATGACTGAACAAATTGTGGTATATGAATAGTTTTGTTCCATAAGAAATGGATGAGCAGGTGGATTTCAGAAAAACCTGAAAAGACCTACATGAACTGATGCTGAGTGAAGTGAGCAGAACCAGGAGATCATTGTACACAGTAACAGCAACATTGTATGACAACCAGCTTTAATGGGCTTAGCTCTTCTCACCAATGCATTGATCTAAGACAGCTACAAAAGATTCATGATCGAAAATGCTACCCCACATTTAGAGAAAGAATATGGAGTCTGGATGCACATTGAAGCACACTATTTTCTCTCCTATTTTTGCTTTTTTTCTTTCTCACAGTTTTTCCCTTTTGTTCTGATTCTTCTTTTACAACATGACTAATGTGGAAATGTTTAATATGATTGTACATGTATAGCTTATATCAGATTACATGCCATCTTGACAAGGCGCAAGGGGAAAAATTAGAACTCAAAGTCTTTTAAAAGTGAATGTTGACAACTAAAAATTAATTAATTAATTTAATTTAATTTAAAAAAAAAGAATATCTCCAATGCCTGAAAAATAGAAGGATCCACAATGAAGCAGTTAAGTAAGGGAAGTGAGATTATGAGTGCATGAGGAGGATAAAAAATATGTGTTCTGGCCCAAATGATCAAACTCAATAACCAAACTTTTCTAGAACAGTCTCCAAAAGATGGTCTTTTAGAAGTGGAGAATATTGGATTTAGAACTAGAAAGGATTTTGGAGGTCTCATTTTGCAGATAAACTAAGACAAGTAAAGTGACTTGCCCAAGAACACACAGGTACTAGTTGACAGAGTCGAAAATGGAATCCAAGTTTCCTGGCCCCAAATTCATCATTCTTTTCACTACATAGGAACTTACACAGGAACTTTCACAGGAACTACCTTTGTGTTAATCAACCTCATCCCAGAGTCCTAAAGTCCATATTTTGCATCACCTATAGTGGTAGCCCAGGAAAAGACTAGGGAAATAAGGTGGAGCACAGAATATCAGGTTTAGAATAAGAAACTAAAGTGGACCTGACAGGGTACAAGCTCTGGAAGCCTCCTTGAACTCTCCTCGAATTTTCCTACTTGATCAAGTCTCTGGCATTAACCTGAGGCGATAATCCTCTCAACTGGCCTTTCATGTTGATGTCCGATCTCCCAGTTCTCTGTTACCCCCTAACCTAGCCCAGTCCTGTCTGTTACTTCAGGATCATCTCTTGCTACTTCCCAACCTTGACCCTATCTAGACCCCACCCACTGCAGCCTACTGACCACTCCCATCCAGATCCTCCCTAGACCCCTCCTCTAGTCACCTGGACTACTTGGCCTAGATCTCTCCTGCAGTCTTTCTATATATAAGATCCACCTTGTTTCCATGAAAGTGCCCGGATTCACTCTGATCCACTTGCATTAGCAATACAAATGTTTAGATTCTTAAGAGTCTGACCAATATGGTAGATCTCTAATAAAACTTGTTTTGCTTTAACTGAAAGAAGGTTTGGGTCAAATTCATTTGGACAGGACCTGTGTCCTTTTTGGGGTCCTAGCACCCCTAAACCTCAACAAATCAATACAATGTGTTGAGAGTTCAAGATGCCTTGAACTGCTGGACATCCCTTTTCAACAATATTTACAAGAAGAGAGAGGATTGTGCAGGAAGAGAGCATCAAGGAGGCACTGAACCCTCTGGTTCAGGAATGGTTCCAAAGAAGTTCGCATTTAGAGAATCTACAATGTCAGAATCTTACCAAAAACTCCCACATGGCCATTAATGAATTCAGGAAGAAAGATTGTTATTTATTGTTCTCTTGCAAGAGATAAAAAGAGACCGGATGACACCTAGCATACTGGGTGAAGCCAGCTTTTTAATTCTCATTCGCAACCTCAAGGTCCCTCCCCTGTTCCCCATTGACTGGATACAACTTCCTGAACCACCTGTTCCAAGTTCTTCTCCTAGATGTGGTCCCCCTCCCTTGTCATGCATTGCACATGCATTCAAATTCGTTTACTCCATCCTGGGGAGATGTGGGTTAATATTAAACAGCTCGTTAAGCATACATGAAAGCTTCTGACCTTTAACTGTATCAGAAGCCTAATTCTGCTAGGTCACAGCTCTGGTTGGAACTAATTACTTTTGACTTACATCCTGCTATCTTTCCTACACAGCTGGGACTGCGTACGTGTCATTTCTGTGGAAACAGAACTCTTTCCTCTGTTTCTCACAACAATTGCCCCAAAATAGAAGGAGCATCTGAGGAAGAATCTCCAAGTGATTCTCAGTGTTGGACTTTCCCAGTGAGTATGATTAGAGTGTCATGAGAGAAGAAGATAAGGTGACAGCATTCATTTGTCCTGTTGAATTCTACCAATTTTTGAGAACACTCACCATTTTCTGCGGCCCCTACAACTTTTCAACAACTTATGGAGAAAGTGGTTAGGGATTAAGTTCTTGGAGGTGTTCATTTAGCTTGAAGATACCATATTGTAGGAAAGATATAGAAGAGCATAAGGAAAGACTACTAGGAGCCAGTAGTCCAGAGATGTAAGCTCATAGCACTAGTTCTCCAGAGCCTCTGTCAAGTATATAGGTCACATCATATGTCAGAAAGGAGCAAAGGTCTCTCTTGAGAATATTGAAGCACTCATCCCTTGACCGTGTCTGAAGAATTATCAAGAAACTGAAGAACCATTGAATTCAGCTGTAGCTAGGAGGACATATCACAAACAGTACCCAGAGGAAATTTCACAAACAGTACCTGGGAAAATGGTTATAAAAAGCCATTCAAAGGGAAGGAGCCATGAACACAACCTTAATGGAGTTGGGGTCACATAGACCTCATAAACTCTTATATTGTGAGCTGACCTCTCTTAGGCAGAAACATCAGAATACTTCAATGCTGCTGTTATGGGAGGCTACCCACTCCTACTTCAAGAAAGCTCACTTGGCAGCTTACCATTTTAACCAATTATTCTTTATAATTTGGTGCTATGGCCAGTTATTTCTTCAATTCAAGAATCTTGTGTGCTAGAAAGAAGGTGGAGTGGGGAGCAATAACGTTCAGAAAAATGACTGTTAATAACCAATATCTTGGAGAGATTTTTCCAACTTCTTCCAAAGTTCAGATTTTAAGTTCAGTCTCTTGTAGGACATGACTGATAATGAAACTGATTTAACTCTCCTCACTCTTGTTCAGACCCCACCCAATCTTACAAGGAATTTAATCTAAAATGGGGAAGCCCATTGTGTTCTACTCAAACTTAGGTGGAGACAGATCCCTTTGTCTAGACAGCCTAAGGTTAGGGGAAGTCTGAATGTAGTGATAGTTTCTCTGTCCAAGGGTCACATGATGTCACTCTCAGTCAGCCCCCTCATTGAGCACCTGCTCTTGGAAGGGTATATAAACTGTGAGCCTACTGCCATGATTATCTTTGATCTAACAGAGAGGACCATTCTCTTATTAATAACATGCTGGTCTTATTAATAAAATGATTAAATGACCCAGAAATCATGTCTAGAAATTTTTTAATTGTCATAATCCTTAAATATGCTTTTGGTGAGGGGTTGAAAGAGATTTTGAAGGCAAAAACCTTAAAATATCATATTTGAGCTTAAATAGTCAGAAGGGATCATCAAATCAGATTCCTTCATTTTAAAGGGAAGGAAACTGAGACTACAACACATAGAAGTGACTTACCCAAAGTCACACAAAAAAAGTTTCAATCAACTCTTACTAAAATTGAAACTGAGCTGAGGAGGAGTCAAAGGGATCACAAACTCATAGATTGTTAGAGCTTATAGGGACTTTAGAGACCACCTTATCAAATCTCTTCATTGTAGATATCCAAGGTTAGTGTTGCAGACAAGATTAGAACCCAATTCTCCTTACTCCGTATACTCTTTCAGCACTGGTCCTTCTGGTGCATCAGTCCCCGATCTCATGACTTAGGACAAGCAGCTAAGCAGGCAGAAAAGGGGAGGAGTATGGTTCCTTCAATCCTTCCAGGTACAACCTGGCACTAAACTCTCTCTCCCCACACAAATTCCAAGTTGGCAGAAAAGTTTGAGGCCAAGAGTTATGGGGTATAGACTCTGGGAACCTCCTTGAATTCTCCTTGAATCTTCCCTTGATCTGGCAGTCTCATGCCCAAATCTCTATTATACTTCCCACCCTTGATCCTATCAAAATCCCATTCTCCTGGCTACTAGCCATTTCCATCAAGATCCTCATAAAGATCTTTATATCCGCATAAAGATGAGGATTTTTATTCACCCCAGGATACTGGTCATTCCCATCAAGACCTCTAGATACCCCAGGCTACTGACCACTCCCATTAAGACCATTCCTGGAACCCCTGAACTACTAGACCACCCCCAGATTCCTTCCACAGTCTTTTTGTATATATAAGATCCATCTCGTCTCCATGAAGGTACTCAGATTCAATCTAGCTCAGATTCAATCTAGCTTAAATTATATCTAGCCAATGCAAGCATGACAAATGCTTAGGCTCCTTAAGAGTCAACCCAATTCGGCAAATCTTTAATAAACTTTTTTTTACTTTGGCTGAAAGAAGGCTCGAGTCGAATTCATTCCGCAGGCCCAGTGTGTCAGTATTTTGGGATCTTAAGCACCCTGAATCTCAACAGTTTCAACCATGTCTTCCTGCTTCCCTGGCTACTCCACCACGATGTGAGCCAGAAAAGTTTGTTCCTGTCTGTCTTGTCCTGTATGAATGACTGCTCTCACTCCCTTCCAAGGGAAAATTGAGTAGAGGAGCCCATCCATATCTTATATATGGTTCCAACCATTATCCAACAACTGCCTGCCCTACTTTCTGGGCAGAGTCTGTTGTGATTAATCTGTGAAAAGTTCTTGCTATTGGCATCAAGGGAAATAGTTTGCTGGGGCCAAGACTGAGTCCTCTTCCTCTTACCTAGGCTAGGTCAAACTTGAGTCCTAAAGAACTATTCTCTACTCTGGCCCTTCCCAATGGAACCTAAGAGCTGGAGCCAAACAGCAATCTCAATCTGTAGTAGAAATCCTCTCTGCCCTGACTAATGTCCTTTTACTAGCTTTGCTGCACCACAGTTCTACCCTGGCACCAGGCTCTGTGCTCATCTCTTCCTTTCTTCCTCAGAGGACAAGTTCCATCAGAAGGTCTTTTAAATTTCCCTACGATGGCACACAAATATCCCATTGGCAGCGTTATTAATTAAATTGAACGCTTTGGAAAATAATTTGCCTTGCTTTGAGAAAAGGCACTTCAATATTTACACCTTCTGACATTTTGATCACAAGAAGATCGAAGACATAAAGGTCCCATATACAGCAATGTAGCGACCTCCCTAGGATACCACCCCCCATGCATGCTTGCACTTGAAGGTGTGGTAAATAATTACCCCAGGTTCAAAGTACTCTGTAGGTCTTCACTCCTAACACTATTGCTCATAAACCTTCACCAGTCTCTGTACTTTGTTCTCCAGTTAGCCAGGAAATACAATTAATTCCAAGTGAAGGCATTTGCTGAAATGGCATGATAAGAGCTATAACAATAAAACATTTCCCCCCTAAATCTCCCACAGATACACACAGTATCATCATGAAGAGAGAACACAGTTCCCAAAAGGAGAAATACACACACATACTTAATATGTGGTTAAGACACTTCCAATGCTACAGGCCCAGTGATGCTTTCAGATTCTTCCTGATGTCCTTTCAGTAAACAAATTTTTTAAAATGGGAAAGATCTAGGCCTGTAAATTAGGGCCACTCACTGCAGCAATTGAAATGAGGGTTCTCTAAGTGCAAGGAATTTAGAAACGAGGAGGAGCTTTATCAGTTTGTCCTACCCATTTTAATTCCTCTATTTGGTGCCAAATGCCTTTCCAAATGACTGATTATGTTGTTATTAAAATATCCAGACTGGAAAGGGGAATAGGAAGCCAAAAAACAGACTTACGTATCCAAAGGAGATTATTAAATGATATTTTTTATAGCCCACTAGAGACAAGAATGAGCTATTGTGGGCCTCTAAGTCTGGGTCCATATTGGGGTGATGATATGGTAACACCCCGAGTTGTGGTGGTATAACAGCTCCAAAGATTCCTTCCAAGCTTTTTTTCCCCTTTAATATAGGAAAAGTCTCATCTTTGTTGTTCACAAGAGATGTTCACTCCTCCTTTTTTTTTTTTTTTGGAAGTTCCAGAATGGTGATGCTGATTGGTACAGCAAGGTATTTATTTCCTACTTCTACTTCCAGATCCAGGCTTTGGAATTGCTGAACAGGGTAATTAGTTGAGGGGGATGAGCATATGAGAGTGGAATATTCCTTGATTTAACGGGGGATATGGAAGATCTTTGCCATGATGCCAGAAAGTACAGGGCTAAGTTCAGATGGGTACTGATGTTGGGTAAAGAAGGGAAGACTACTTAGGGGCTGCTAGGTGATCGCAGTGGATAAAGCACTGGGTCTGGACTCAGGAAGACCTGAGTTCAAACCCTGCATCAGGTACTTCCTAACTGTGTCACCCTTGGCAAATTCTTTAATCTCTTTTTGCCTCAACTATAAAATGGGGATAATAATATCACCTACCTCCCAGTGCTGTTGTGAGGATCAAATGAGATATTAGTAAAGCAATTAGCACAGTTCCTGGCACATAGTAAACACTATATAAATGCTTATTCTCTTTTCCTCTTGGGTGATGTTAGGGGTAATAGCAAAAAAATAAGGGACATTTAACATGAGATACATACCAATTATCAAGTAATAACCAATGACCTTATGTTGTTCTCTCAAAAGGGAAATCAAAAGCTCCATAAAGGCAGTTGTGGGTTTTTACCCATCTGCTGGGATTCTACATGTGAAATGTTAACTCTGATTCCAAAGGAGAAGTGAATAAATTCAAACCACAAAGATACTAACAAGGGGATAATAACCTTACTTATGAAACACGAGACTGGCTGATGAGCTCAGCATGTATAAGCAAGTGTGGAGTGTTCAGCTGATGCAATCCCAGGTGGACTTGGGAGCGCGAACAGACATTCTGTAACTGGTTCTGATCTGCTAACCATGTAGAAGAGAGACACTTCTTTGGTTGGCTGCATAAGCAGAAAGAGTACATTTCAAAGGCAGTAGATGACCAGACTGTCACTTCATTTGGTTTGACTTCTTGGCTGATAGCATTCTTGTAAAAGAGAGATGATGTTGTAATGAGAGAAAAATCAGGCCATCCCCATTTCATTAGATGGTGAGTTCCTTGAGGGTAGGGACTGTCTTTTTCCTCTTTTTGTATCCTTAACACTTAGCACAGAGCCTGGTGTAGAGTAGGTACTTAAAAAATGTTTATTGATTGATTGATGTGGCCTCAGTTCTTTGCCATATTAATTTTTCTTTCATTTTAGGTGAAGGAGAATGGAAATAGAGGTCTGGGTGTAGAGTCAAAGCTAAGTTTTACAGCTTTGTAAGTGCCTGAAGGAGGTCTTTGGGACCTAACCCATGATTAGTCGAAACCAGGATTCATTTAACAATTGATACTGCATTTGAACATGACTTGGAAGGACTAATACTGTGTAAAAACATCATGAAATATGAGCCCACTATGCCTACAGTGCAGTGAGGCAGAAAAGAGGAGAGCATGCCCTCCTGGGGTTGGGACAGGGGAGAAATTTGTACTTCTTACTATATCTTCAAAGTAAAGATGCCTTCGGAAAGGCTGTTAATTGGTTAAATGGAGCTGTGGCATTAATCTCTGGTGGTTAACAGTGAGGGGACTACACCAGAAAAGGGGCTCAAACCAGTAACATTAGAAAAAGATGCCTTAACCTCCCAGGGATACCCCTAGGACACTGGGATTCTGCAGCCAGCCTCAGGCCAGAGGAATTGCTGAATGTCAGGGGATGGGGAAGGTCCTAGGTTTATCTCTTTACAATGCAGTCCCTCTTCTCTCACCAGAATGCTGCCAGTCAGGAACGAGTCAAACCAAGCAAAGGGGCAGATTCTACTTGACTTGAGCTTTTTGAATATACTTCAGCCCTTGAGAGGTAGCCAGCCAGTCAAAGAGGGAATTCTTTGCCTCATGATTAGCAGACTGGAACCATTTGCAGAGTGGAACAGAATAAACGTATAGTGCGTACTATGTGTCAGGCACTGTTCTAAGCATTTTTTTTTTTTTTTACAAATATTATCCCATTTGATCTGATTTGATTTGCAGAATGTTTACATTGGCACCAAAATCTACATGGGATTGTATCAACTGGGTGCTCCATGCATGTGGTTAAGAGCTGGGGTCACTGGTCAGTTCCATGTTATACTCTAATAAAATATTTTGTTGTGGTGGTTCAGTTGTGTCCAACTCTTCACAACCCCATTTGGAACTTTCTTGGCAAAGATAATGAAGTGATTTGCCATTTCCTTCTCCAGGTCATTTTACAGATAAGGAAACTGAGGCAAATGGGGTTAAGTGAATTGCCCAGGGTCACACAGCTCGTATCTGAGGCCAAATTTGAACTCAAATTCCTGAGATAAACCTAGGGCCCTCCTCATCCCCTGACATGCAGCAAGTCTTTCTGAATTCAGGCCTAATATTACATTCACTGCATCACCTAGCTGCCCACTTGTGAAAATATCTATATTAAAATGTATATATGCTTATCTATTATAGAATGTACTATTAATTGATCTTCATTCCTTGGAATAAGGAAAGTTATCACTTGTAGTTACAAAATTCTAAGAAGCAAAATCATAACATCATATAAATCATACCGTTAAATAGAAAATGCTATGGAACTACAGAAACCAGACATTATAAAAAGCCTTGCTGAAGCATTGGCCCCACTACCACACATTTATAGGTGATGAGAAAAGCTAGTAGATGAGGAGAGGTTGAAGATGAGACAAAGAGAAGGAGTGACTGAGGAGCCAAGCTCCCAGAGGAGACAGGCAGGGATAGAATCAAGAATCTCATTGTAATAGATGACACATTATCCCAGGTTTCCTGAGAGGATGCCACTAGCCGAGAAAGCAAGAAAAATCTAGGCATGAAACCAGGCTCTGTAATACAGTGCTTACGTTTTGAGGGCTCATTCACAAGTATCTGTTAAACCATACATTTTCTTCATCTATAGAGGATAAGCTAAATTAGCATGCTACCATAGCAAACGGACTTCTAGGGCAGGTACCAGATGGTCACAAGAGACAAGACACTTGTGGGGAGCAGACAGAACAGAAACGTCACTCCCCACCACCCTCCAGCAGCCGTCTACTGGGCCAGGGTACTGGAAAAGCACTCGGAAATGCCTGTCATAAAGAAAAGCTCCCCTTGGAGCTTGTATGATGCAGTTAATACCTTTCCCCACACCCTTGGACTTACTTGATTCAGGTCTTCTCTGCTCTTAAATCAATTTTGCCCAAAGGCAACAGGGTTGAACCCAGGCCTTACATCTGTGACTCTGTTGTACTCTTCCCGGGCATTTGGTGGGATCCCAGGGAGGAAGTAAGATGCCCACCCTAGGTTTACGTTCCACTTTCTGCAAGCCTACAGAAAAGCAGGCTGTGTGACCTTACTAATTAAATTAACCAGCAAGAGAGTGTAGTATATAATTTTGACGGCAGGTGGCACTGTATTCAAACCACCGGACAAGTGATTTTGTCAGAGGAGGAGCCAGTGCGCCTGCCCAGGCTTCCATGACAGCTGCCCTTTCCCAGTTGCTTCTCAGCTTTCACTCTGCCTACATACTCTTAGATATCTCTTAGCTTCAAATCATGTTCTCGCTCCAACTTGATATTGTTTTAGCTCAGGGAAGGGGAAATACAATTATGTGAAATCTCTATTTCACTCTGTTTCCCATGCCCACTTGTCTAGGAAGTTTTTAGGAAGGTAACCAACTTTATTTGTAAAATTTAGACAATTGACCTTTCAGGGTCCCTCAGGCTTACATAGTAAAATAAAAACTGTAAGGAAATTATCAGTCCCACTCATCTCGCTCAAACCTCTGAGAGAGTAGGTTTGGGGGAAAAGAATAAGTAAAGAATTATAGGTTTAGAACTTTCCAGGGTATGTTCTGCAAACAAGTAAAGAAAAGGGGAAGTCCCATCATGGCACAAGTAAAGCCAAGGAGTTGCATTTGGTTTCCTGGTCGATTCTCACCAGCTACCGTGTATTAGGAGTTGTCAGTCCAGGCTAGTCTTGCTCTGTCTTTGTCTTTGTTTGGTCTGTTTCTTAGTTGCTATGTATTGGTTCCATCTCCACCCGAGAGTCTCCACCTTGGTCATTGCTTTTCTCAAGGATCTATCCCATATCTGCCTTCACTGATCAAAGGTAACAACTGTAAGCAGCCAGTGGTGACCACCAATACCACCTATCCTGTGTCTTGTGTTGGAACCCTCTCCTTGAGGAAAAAAAATGTAGCAGGGCCAAGATGACTTGCCTTCTCATCAGATTTATTCCTGTACCAAATCTACTGTCAGGCAAGTCTACTTTTAAAGTCCAGTGAACTGAATTTCCCCTGTGCTGAAAATGCCCTCAGAACTACAGGACTACAGCCCTTCCTCCTCCTTAAATGCTCCAGGCACCTGTGAAGCCCCAGCCACAACCCTAACTCCAGCCTTTAGCTACCAGGTCACATGTGTGAATAAACTCTACAGTTCTCAGCCTTGCTCTAGTGATTTGAATTTTGTGTTTAAAATCTAGTAGAATAAATTCATCCAAATAATACCTAGTTTTCCTTGATTATGATGTACTTGCCCTCACTTGAGCTGCCAATCTTGCTCCCCTTCTCAATGTTGTACCAAAGAATTCACTTGGCAGAGAGACTAAATACACTTACTGAAGCAAAACTGAGAGTAAAAACATATTAGACCTTTTGTTTCAATCTCTAACTTCCTTCAGGTATAATGCTCAGTAATAAGATGGCTGGGTGAAAAGGTACAAGCAGTTTAGTCATTTTTTCCTACATAATTCCAAATTTATATATAAAGAACAGTTAGACCATTTTGTAACCACACTAATGATGTGCTTCTGTGACTAGTTTTCTACAGTCCTTCCAACACTGACTGTTCCCATTTGTGATCTCCGTCAATTTGAATGGTATGAGATAAAACTTCAAAGTTGTTTTTCATTTTCATTTCTCTTACTGGTAATGATTTAGAGCAGATTTCCATGTGACCATTTACATTTTGTGATTCTTTCAAAAACTCACTTTTTATATTCTCTGACCACTTATTTATTGAAGAATGGCTCTTGATGTTATATATCTGTGTCGAGATATATAAGACTTTTACTGATAACGGTCGATGGAAGTATTTTTTCCCCACTTTACTATTTCTCATCTAATGATACCTGTATTGATTTTGTGTATGCAAAAGCTTTTAAAACTCAACCAACTCTACTGAATATTACCTCTCGAATCAAATACAAAACCCTCTCTCTGGCTTTTAAAGCCTTTAACAACTCAACTCCTTCTTCCTTTCCAGTCTTCTTACATTTTACCACACACTTTACAATTTAACAACACTGACCTTCTTACATGTTCTTTAAGCACAATATCACCTCGCAACTTTCCTTTTTACTGACTGTCCCCCAAGCCTGGAACACCCTCCCTCTGGCTTTCCTGGCTTTCTTCAACAGAGTTCAGATCAGATCTTTTGCAAGAGACCTCTTCCAGTCCCTTCTACTACTAGTGGAGAGATTATCTAATGCTATTAGTTCATGGGCCCCAACTGAGTTTACTTCCCTTTTTATAGTGTGTGTGTGTGTGTGTGTGTGTGTGTGTGTGTGTGTGTGTGTGTGTGTGTGTGTGTGTGTACAGAAAGAGAGAGAAAGAGACAAGAGGGAGAGACAGAGAGAGAGAGAGAGAGACAGAAAGTCCATTGCTACATTGCTGTTTATAGATCATCTCTTCCATTAGACTATTAGCTCTTTGGGAGAAGAAACTGAATTTTCACCTTTCTTTTTTATCCCCAGTACTTATGATGCCTGACGCATAATAAACACTTCATAAATGCTTCTTAATAGATTATCTAGTTTGTCTTTTCTGATAATCTTTATCCCTTGTTTAGTTATGAATTTTTCCCCTATCAATACTTGTGAGAAGCTCCTGATCTAGTTTTCTCCTATTTTTCTTTCATGGTGCAGCTTTTTATATTTAGGTCATGTACATATTTTGAGCCTTTTGAACTATATATAAGATGTCGGTGTAAGCCTAATTTTTGGCAAAATGCTCTCTAATTTTCTCAACAGTTCTCATCGAAAAGAGAGCCCTTCTCCTGCAATTTATGTTCTTGAGACTAGCAGACACTGGGACTACTATTTTTGATTGTCCTATTTCTGTTTCAGTCTCTTCCTTTGATGTATTCTTCTATTTTTTAACCAGTAACAAATGGTGGTTTGTTTTGTTTTGTATTATGGCTATCACTTTATAACATAGTTTCAGGTTTGGCAATGCTTTGTCCCCTTCATGCATATATTTTCTCGTTAATTCCCTTTTGATTTTCCAAGGAAATTTTATTGTTATTTTGTACAGTTCTACAAAATATCCTCTTTAATTCCTATAGTCATCTAATTCACAGCAGCCTTCTTTGTGATAGCAAAGACTTATAAACAAGATGAATGTCCATTAAATGAGGAACAGCAGAAAAATCTATGGTATGTGAATCTGATCTCCAGATAGCTGCCACAATGAATAGATTAGATGATGTCACTACCCTACTGACAAATCCCAGTAGTTCCCTGCTGCCTCCAGGTTAAAATATAAAGTTCTCTGTTTGGCATTTAAAACCCTTCACAACCTGGGTTCAACCTGCCTCTCCTACTTTATTATACATTACTCCCTTGCCCATGCTCTACTGTCTAGCCAAATTGGCTTTTGTCTTGCTAGGTGGTAACATGGATAGAGTACTGGACCTGGAGTCAGAAAGACTGGAGTTCAAATTTGGTGTGTGACCTTGGGCAAGTCACCTAACCTCTCTTTGCCTCAGTTTCCTTAATTGCAAAATGGGGATAATTAAGTGCCTATCTCCACCTCCCAGGGTTGTTGAGAGGATCAAATGAGATAATATGATGGTGTTCCTCACAACATTCCCTTTCTTATGCCTTTATATGCACTCCCTCCTTACTTCTAACTAAGACCAAGCACCGCCTTCTACATTAAACCTTATGCATTATCATGTCCTTGAGGGTAGGGATTTTTTTTTTCATTTTTGTCTTTTATTTTGTGGTTGGAGGAATTTTATCTACCAGAGTCCTCCCTTACTCTCCCCACCATGGAGGCTGAGCTAGCTTTTTCCAAGATCATCCATCCCTATGCAAGTGTAAAGGTTGATTGAGTTAACCAATCAAATTATCCCATTCCATTTAAAGTAAGTGACAAGATGCTAGGCTCAGATAACTTTACTAGGTAAGAAAACACCTGTATTATTCACAAGGCATGAACAAGGCCTGGACATCTCCAACATTTCAAATAAATATAGGAGAAAGTCTATTAGGGTAGATTGAGGGATGTAATCATGCCATGTGGAGCTTGTATAAAATCCGTAAGGTATTTTGGAATTTGAGCTTTGGGTGTTGGGAGGGTCACAGACACACCCAAATTCCTTTTGTAGCTCATTTTTACCAAAGCATTTTTGGATCTCAAGGTCAGTCAGTCAGTAAGCATTTATTAAGCATCTACCATGTGCCAGGCACTGTGGGGGATTGAGCTGATAGAAGAAATTTCTCCCTCTTCCCTCTCCCACCCTTAGAAAAAAAATTCCCTCAGGGTACCCCTAGAGGGCAGTGGGGAGATGTATCCTACCAGGCTCTGCAAGAAGGAAGTCAGAAGTATTCATTACGTTTGTTGAGATGGAGGTAACATCTCCCTGCTCTCATTTTTCAGACAGATCCCTAAAAGAAAGGAATTCTTAGAATACCATTCATGGAATAAAGAAAACAGAGAAGCAAGCCATAAGAGACAAAATCTGAAAGAGACTCAGGGTTAGAGAGGGAAGGAAACTGCCAGGTACTAGTCACTTAAACTTTCCTCTACCTTCTCCTCCAGCATCCTAGCTCAGCTTCAAGTTTACTGGCAAGAAGATTAATTGAAAAGGAAAAAAAAGAAATTTACATGATAAATTTAGAATATATTTAAAAGGAACAGCAAGTTGTACATAATAGATTTGCAGTTTCATGTGCAATCATCTTTTTATTTATACTAGGTCATGGAAATGCTTGTTTTATTTAATAAATTAAAAATAAATAAATAAAAATTTAAAAGAGAAGATTCACTAATCCTTAGATTTCACTACTGCCCTGTGCCCAACTGGCATAAAAACCCATAGTCCCAAAGCCTTGCTCTTTCCCTTATTCCAACAGCAGGTGTCGCCTTCTGCAGGTATTTAGAAAAAGAACTTGCTCTAGCACAAAACTCATTTCCAGTAATTCTCCTCCAGTCCTCCCCTGGCCCCGCCTCCTCTTCCATTGCCAGAGGCGAACAAATTCACTTGCTCGGGCCTACAGAGCAATCACCACCGGAAGACTGCCTTATAACCTGGATTTATGAGATGTGAGTGAGCTCTCTAAGGGAGGGCTGGTAGGGGAGGAGAGCTTGAGGCTGCCATATGGAAAAGAAATGGCAAAGACCCAGAGGCAGTCTATCTTCCCAGCAGGCTGTTGGAAGCTCTTGGTGATCTATGGACGGGAGAGCTCTGAGCTCACGAGTCAGGAGGGGGTAGTAGTGACCTGCCCCAGGAACTCCACCTCTCAGCCTGGCTCTTAGATTTGGGTAGGTGATAGCTGTTCCTTTGGGGAGCCCTTTACAGTTCTATACAATATGTCTCCCTCCCCTCTGCATTATCCAGAAGCTTTACCTGAAGCTGAGGCCCATCCTCCTAGCTAGGTTTTGATGTTCAGGAAAAAGCATGGTGGACATGGAGGTTCTGTAGGACTCAGCAGCAAAGGCTCATCTTTTAGAACTGACTAGTTCTAGGCTGACTAGTGAGACTTTCATTGAACCAGAAGGGACACCAGTATCCTGGATTCCTTGTCTGGTATTTGCCTTCAAATTTGAGAGTGGAGGAAGGGATACGTGGTTCATAGGATTTAGAACTAGAAATGATCTGATTCAAGTTAGTCCAATCTTAAAGATTGTTTTACAGAAGAAGAAACTAAGGCCCAAAACAATTCCCTGTTCTCAAGGAGTTTCTATTCCATCCTGGGGAGACAATATGTATATAGGTAGGCGTGTACAGAATAAATAAAAAATAAATGTGTGTTAGTTAAATGCAAAATACTTAGTGAGGGGTGACACTAGAGGGATTTGGGAAGTGTTCTTGTAGAAAGTCATATTTGAGCTGCCTGTTGAAAGAAATAAGGAATCCTTGGAGGTGGGAGTAGGCGAGCTGAGTGGAGAGGGCATTCTAGGCATGGGGCTAGTGAAAAGGTATGTGAGAGGAACAGAGAGAAAGCCAATTTGACTTTACTAGACCATAGAATATGAGAGGTGGAATGATTTATAATAAAATCAGGGATAGTTTGGGACAAGATTGTGAGAACTTTAAATGGAGTTTTTCTAGAGTTATTCTAGAGTCAATACGGAGCTGATTAATTTAGAACAAGGGCTCTCAAACTTTTTGGTGATCTGGTAAAGGTTATAACCCTCTTTCCACGATAATGTTCCCCCTCCCCCCCCTCCTCTTTTAAATCTCTTCAAAAATATTTTTTGTTACATTTTGAGTTCCAAACTGTCTCCTTCCCTCCCTCCCAACAATACACTAGGGAAGGCCAACATTTAACACAGATATATATGTGAAACCATACAATACATAATTCCATATATAAGTTCTTTCTCTGGAGATGGATTATATCTTCCTTCTTAAGTCCTTTGTAGTTGATTTGAATAATCATATTACTTAGAATACTTTAATCATTTGCAGTTATTCTTCAAACAATGTTACTGTTACTGTATGCTATGTTCTCTTGGTTCAGGTCATTTCACTCTGCATTATTTCATGCAAATCTTTCCATGTTTTTCTAAATCAGCCTGTTCATTTCTTTCATACACCACAACTTATTCAGCCATACCCCAATTGATGGGCACCTCCTCACTTTCCCGTTCTTTGTCACCACAAAGAAGAGCTGCTATAAATATTTTAGAACAGTTCCGTTCTTTTCTTTTTGCCCTGATCACCTTGGGAAACAGACCTAATATCTGGGTTAAAGGGTGTACACAGTTTTATAACTCTTTGGCCATAATTCCAGATTGCCCTCCAAAATGGTTGGTTCACAGTTCTACCTACAGTGTATTAATGTCCCATTTTTTCCATAGAATGTTTTAAAGCACATAAAATATCCATAGGATTGCAAAGGAAACCAGTTATATTAAAACAGTTATTAAAACATTTTATTTAGAAGTTCATGGAAGCCAGGTCAAGAACCTCTGATTTACAAAGACTGGCCACATCTATGCTTAAGGAAAATCACACTGGCATCTGTGTGGAGGACAGATTGACACAGAGAGAGACTTGAGGCAGGGAGACCAATTACGTGGCCAGTACAATAGTCCAGGCAAGTTGCGATGAGATCTTGAAATACAGTGGCTCCATGTATAAAGAGAAGGAATCAGACAGGGCATATATTGTGAAGGTAGAAAGGGAAAGATCTGGCAACAGAGTGTCTATATCAAGTGAGAGAAAGTGAGGAGTGTAGGATAGCTTGGTTAAAAACCTGGAAATCTACCAGAGTGATGATGCCTTCAACAGGGGAAGGAAGGAGAATAAGCATTTATATAGTGCCTGCTTGTGCTGTTACTACTCTAAGTGCTTTGTAAATATTATCTCATCTGATCCTCACAACAACTTTGTGAGGGGGGTGCTGCTATTATCAGCTTGTTACAGCTGAGAAAATATTCAGCAAAGATAGGGAAGTTCAGTAGAGGGGAGGATTTGGGGGAGAACAAATAAACAGCAAAACTAAGATTCATATGAAGGTCTTATGCCTCCACATCCGATAACTACTTTTTCTACTCTTTCTTTCATGCTGCCTCTTCTGTATCTATAAATGTTGTGAACAGCCTCATGGGCGCACTCCTCTGAGGGTTGGGAGGGGTCTCATAGAAACAGAACTGGAAGAGCTCTTAGAGGTCATTAAGTCCTTTTTTTTATTTTACAGTCCTATTTTTTATTTTATTTTAAAATTTACAATTTTATTTTTTATTTTATTTTATTTTACTGAGGCATAAATGACATCAAGTGAATGTCTGAGGCAAGGTTTGATCTTCAGATCTTCTTATTCTAAGTCCAGTATACTACCCATAATGCCACTCAGCTATTTCAGGGAGAGCCAGGCATAGAATCCTAGGATCAGAATTGGGGCACAAGATGGAAACATAGTAAAATTGCTGAAAGAAACTTACTTATTGCAAAGACAGCTAACTCCCTGAGGGTTGCATTAGAAAGTGCCTGACATCTTCTCTCTCTTGAGAAAGAGGTAGAAGACTTTTGTCAGTATGTTGTTTCCTCATGTCAATACCCTGACCACAAAAAATAGGGAGTTGAATGTGGGGTATGGCTATTGTTTCTCTTTTACTCAGGAACCCTGAGGGTTTCCTCTCAGTTTGATTTTTTTTCATTAAAGGGGCCATCCCTTGAGCAACTACTTAAAGAAGCCTATTCATTGGATGGGTATGTCTCACTCAAAGTGAGAATGCTATAAAACCATAGCCTGAAAGGGCCAGGATCTCACATTGCATCCTGGGCCATCTCCAGTCATCCTAATGAGTATTGGCCACTGGACCCAGATGGCTCAGGAGAAGAAAGTGAGGTTGATGACCTTGCACAGTCCTCCCTCACTCAAATCAAAGTCAACTACAAGTCATGTCATCATCTTGATGTCATGGTCCTCTTAGAGAATGAAGGACAAACACAACAACAACAACAATGGGTATCTCCAATTCCCCTCAAGGAGCCAATTACTTCACTGGAGTCAAATTTACCAAGAAAGAGCTATATTCCAATGTCCATCTTACCCTTTAAACTCTCCTTCTTTCCTCCCGCCTCCTAATTATAATCCAGAAGCATGTAAATTTCTTTTATAAGACAAGGACATTTTTGGTTTTGTCTTGGATTGGATTATCTCTAAGGTCCCTTCTTGCTCTGATGCCCTATGGGATTATGTCAGCTCTCCATCATCTGCTGTAATGGAGGGGAACGTTGGCTCAAAAGATAGCAGTGCCAAGAACAACACCTGGAAAGTAGGAGGTGCTTAATAAATGTTTGAGGCAATGGATAGGATGGCAAGGATTCAAAGACACGTTCCTAAATGGGAGGCTAGAACAAGGTAACCTCTGTCTAGAAAGCCAGTCCATACTTAACCTTGGAGACTGGGACAGATATCTTCAAAAGACTAAAAGGCACAAAGAATTACACTTCTGATATGACTTGATGATGGTCATTGTGTGAAATATTGTAGTTATCTATGCAATGTTTTAAGCCTTAATATATTGTACCATAGAAGTATTAGGTACTATGATGCCTATAGCTCTGGAGTGGGAGATAGAGCTATGATAAATAGGGCTGTCATTTACAGGAAGTTGATGCATGGAGCCAGACCCATATGCTAGACTTTTTAGAGTGGAGAAAGTCATTTGAGCTGGGAAGTAGCGAAAACTATATAGGGCCTGATCATTTGTGTCACATGTGCCCTGGTCTGTCTCCTACACTGGACATAGGGGAGAACAGCAAAAATATTTTGAAAACATGGCTCCGAAGTAGGAAATAAGAGACCAAAAGTTTGGAGACTATCCTAACAGGTTCTACCTATCGTGAAGATTTTCTTTGAGAAAAAATGTTGAGAAGCACTAGACAGACATCATAAGCACTTGAACAACATTATGAAAAATGAAATTGATTATATTCTAAGAGTCAGAAAATGATAGGTTATAGATCTGGGAGAGGTTTCTGAACCAGTCATCTGCGTACAATTGTACCAGTGACTTGTTAGAACAAAACTCAAAGGCAACACTAAATTAGAAAAAAAAAGACCAAAAATGAGAAGATAACATCTCATTTAGGCAACTCATCCTGACATACTGAAACAGCCCGTTTGTGCCCAAAAATGGGAAATGGATTTAAAAAACAGACATCACTGTAGAATTTCGCCACTTCCTAAGGAAGTTTAACTACTATATAGCAATCACCACAAACAGAGGCTGAAAGAGATTAGAAACAACTTGGTAAACACTAAACAATACCATAAGTGTTGAACTTAGAGTCAGGATCTAGGTTCAGAGCTCTTTCTTGCTAGCTATTGTGACCAAGGCAAATCTTTGAACCTTTCAGAGCCTCAGTTCCCTTTTCTGAGAAACGTTGACAATAACATAGCAATTGCTTTAGGAGGTTGTTGTAAGAATCATATAAAATACTGTATGTATGTAAGAGTTTTGCAAGTCTTTAAATGCAATATTGTTATTAGCATCAGAAATTATTATTAGACCACTAATTTGTCTCTCCAGAGAAGGAGAGTAAGAAATTATGAGTAGCATCACCTTGCAAAATAGCAAGAAGCTGTAGAGGAATAAATAAGTTTGAAGGAAACTTGGCAAGAGATCCAGTTAAGCCATAACATCTTGAGTATATTTAAGAGTGTAATTGTAAAGAGAATAATGAACAGAATAATGAAAATGGAAAGATATGTAAAAGAAAGCAACCAGTATAGTTAAGGACTTTAAATTCATGCCATAATAGGGATGAATGGGATATTTTACTTGGATAAGAGTAAGAGAGTATAATATAAAAGGTATCATCAGGTATTTAAACTTACCCTGATCAACCCCAGAAGGCAGAAAGAATCAAGACCAATGAGGGGAATTTTCAAAGAACCATATGTAGGATTTATAGAAGGTAGAACTGCTTAGAATTACGTAATAGTGAAACGGGCCATCTTGGGAGATTTGGGGCTCTCCTCTCCCTGGAGATCATCAAGTAAAGTCTGAATTCATTGACAAATTGTTGGGTATATTGTAGAGGGGATTTTTGTTCAGGTACACTCTGACCTCTGAGATTCCTTCCAACTTTGGTATCTGTGATAATGAGAAAAGAGGTTTCCAGGACTTTAGGTAGACCTTATATAATACTAGCTAACATTTATATAGCACTTACTATGTTCCAGGCACTTGTTTGGTTCTCACAACAATTCAGGGAGGAAGGAGCTATTATAGCACTCATTTTACAGATGAGGAAACTGAGGGAAATAGAAGTTAAGTGACTTGCCCAGGGTCACACAGCTATTGTGTCTGAGGCTGGATTTGAACTCAGGTCTTCCTGACTTCAGGTCCAGTTCTCTATCCACTATACCACTCACTTAACTGCCTCATGACAAGGTGTAGATGGGAAAACTCACACTGATGAGATGACAGATTCATTGAGGTACTAAGGACATTAAAATCTGTTGGGAGGAGTATACCCACAGACGAAATTATGAATCCCTGAAGCAAGTAGAGTCAACTCTTGATCAGATGCATAGGACTTAATCTCTAAGTGAATTCTTCACTGCAAATTTTTTACCCTAGGTGACTCTTCCCCAAACCTAGGATTTGTGGGCTGAAGGAAACAAAATCTAAGACTGCATATTTAAGAAGGCAAGTCCACTGCTAAAGCAATCATAATGGTACATTTCAAATATAATTATATGATCATTGAATTAAATGTGGTTGTTTTAAACATTCTATTTTTTTAACCAACATTACATCATTACAAATGATAGAGAGTTGACATAATCTCATAGGGCATCAGAGCAAGAAGGGACTTTAGAGATAATCTAATCCATGACTTTATTTTACAGATGTGAAAATTGAGACCTTGAAAGGGAAAGTGACTTACAAGACACTAGGACACAGATCTATTGCTATGACTTGGATTCTTTGATTCCATTCAGTTCCCATCCCATCCCCACCCCACCCTCACATATTGCACCAAGTTCTTTCCTCAGTGACTATATTTACTTGACTGAAATTATATGTACAGAATAGATTTAATATTATCACAAGATCATTGATTTAGAACTGGAAGGGATCGTAGAAATCATCAAATCCAACAAACCCCCTCATTTTAAGACTTGAACAATGAGTCTACTAGAGGTTAAGCGATTTGCCCAAGGGCAAGTGACAAGAGACTGAACTTAAACCTATGGCTTCTGACTCCAAAGAAGATGCTGCAGGATACCTTTGGCTAGTCAGACTTCAGCTGATGGGAAAGTTTCCTAGACAAGATGGTAAAACAAAATTTGTCTGCTCTAATTTTTTTTAAAGTATTGATTGGGAGATTCTGAACCAGTAAGAAAATATGATAGAATAAAAACATAGCATTTTAAGCTAGATTAACATTTCATAAGGGAAAGAACAATGTCAGGGCATCATAAGCCTGTATATGTAGGGTTTGTTTTTTTTCTTTACAAGCTGGAGTACTTTGTTGATGTGTGTGTGTGTGTGTGTGTGTGTGTGTGTGTGTGTGTGTGTGTGTGTGTGTGTTGGGATGGGAGGAAGATGGAGAGGAGTTGTAAAGGCATTTGTTCCTTGCTTTTAGAATAAAGTATTGGGCAACCAACTATTGACTGATTAAAATTGGAAACTCAAAAGAGCTGATCAGAATATGCTGTGTGCTCTATACACCAAGGTGGGAATTTCTGTGAATGTTACAGGGAACCTCACAAAGGTGAAATTAGGGAAATTAAACAGAATAGTGAAGAGGGAAACTAACCTGTGGAGGCTTCTAATTTGAGGTGTACTTGGACACTTATTTTTACATTGGTGGGATTTCAGGAGCAGATTGAAAAGAGGGAAGACAGCAGAGTCAGCTAAGGGAATATTCAGAGCATATGATGATGTTTGGATGACTTTGGAATCAGGAGTGGATGAGGCAGATAAAAGAGTGTAAGGAAAGTAGACAATTATTGGTTTCTAATACTGAATCCTCATGTCACTCCAAGTAATTCCCAGGTTGATGAGGTACCTGAGCCTGGAGGAATGCTGTCCACCAGATCTATGTGGTGAAGTACACCACGGAGTCTAGAAAGTGTCTTACAACCAATGTGAAACTGAGAGTTTCCACCTAGGCCTAAGCCATCCCCTTTTTCTTCTTCTCCTCTTCTTTCAGTTCTCAGTCAGTTGGACCCATGTGATCTAGTTTAGTAGAGAATTAGGATTTGTATGAGGGAATTATCCCAGCCAAAGAGATTCTGTGCCCTAGCAGAAGAGAATGAAGTTGCCTTTCTATAAAATATTCTCCAGTCTGGAAAACTGGACAGCCATCTTCTTGGAAGGCTTCCTGGTCTACTATCAAGTTGTGGGTAAGCATCCATCCCATGACGGTTATGAAAAAAAGGGTGACCTTTACTACAAAACACATTCTGTGTTTAATTTGCTATACCTGAACCTGGAGCAAAATCAGTCAAGGAGTGTAACAACTCAAAGAATATAGACAAAAGGCAAATATTATCTCATAGGGAGGGGGGATGGTCTGTCCTCATGAAAGATCAGCCTTTGTTCCTGAAGAGACTAAGAGGAGGATAAGCCTGGGAGAGAGGCATGATGGCAATGGGATGCTGGGGGTTACAAGTGGATCCATGGGCCATTTTTAACTAGGAGATACAGAGGTGGAGCATGGGGACTATAGTCACCTTGAAAAGGAAATTCAACCCCTCTCTCCAAATGTTGGTGGCCTGGGGCAAAGTCCTATTCACTCTGGACTCTACTGGAAAGGTGATTATACCTGGTCTAAGTAGTACTGAGTTGTAACTAGCTCTCAAGAAAGTGATCTGTTACAGGTTCAGAGTCAGAAAGATCTGCCCCAGATAACTACTCATTTTGGAGGAAGGGTAGTAGAAGATCATCAGGGCAACTTACAAGAAATTTTTTGTGAGAGGATGCTAAAGGAAGAGGTTATGAATCTTTTTTTCCCTATAGTCATGACCTGCAGCCCTCCCCAAAACCTATCCTATAGTGGTTTTGAGTCTGGAGAAGATATCTACCAAGATAAGATCCCTTACCCATGCCATGAGCCATATTACAAGATAGTGCCTGCTGTGGACAGTGGCCAGCCTCTATCTGGTAAGGAATCAGTCCCTGATCTATCCAGTCCCCCAAGACAAGAAGTTTCTGCACATGTGTCTCCCCTACCCTCCAAATTCTAAACACCTTAGTTTATCTCTTCGTTTTGTCCCCCAAGGAACATTCACTAACTCAACCCAGGCCATCTGGAAAGGCAGAGAGAGAAGTGGGAAGATTCCTCAGTGTTCACCTGGTAAGCAGAGCCCGCAACAGCCTGTCTTTGCTGCTCTCCCCCCTGCCAAGTTGTCCCTCAGACACTGAGTCGGCATGTAGGAATTAAAGAAAGATTAAAGGTTCGAACTTAGCACAGTGTCTGAATAGTAAGCACTTAAACTTGACTGAGGGGAAACTGACAACTTCAGATGACCATTTTATGCAACCTAAAGCAAACCCCTTACCTTCTCTGTAAAATTAGACTGGGCTAGAATACAGTTACTAAATGATCTCTGAGGTCCTCTTCCCTCCCCTCTGACTCTAACATTCTTTGTATCAGTAAAAGAGAGGAAAGAAGCAAAGGTAAGAGGAATAAAAGAGGAAACAATATCCCAGGAGTTTAGAGCTAGAAGAAGCCTTAGTGGTCATCCATTCTAACCCACACCTGAAAAGGAATCCCACTACTATTTTCAGTCACATTCAGTTTTTCATGACCCCATTTGGGGTTTTCTTGGCAAAGATACTGGAGTGGTTTGCCATTTCCTTCTCCAGTTCATTTTACAGATGAGGAAACTGAGGCTTATAGGGTAAAGTGATTTGCCCAGCATCGGACAGCTAGTAAGTGTCTGAGGCTAGATTTGAACTCAGATCTTCCTAACTTCAGGCCCCACACTCTATCCACTATGCAATTTAGCTGCCCTGGGATCCCCACTATAACAAATCTGTCTCTGCTTGAAGACTATTGATCAGGGGTGTGCCGAACCAGCATCGTAAACTTGGGATGGCCCATTGCTAAAGATTCACTGTGAGCATTTAAACCTCAGAAACTGGCAAATGCTACAAATCAGGGCTTGGTTTTGTCAATTGGTTTTGTCGACTGTTTGGAGAAAACGTTAGTGGTGGAGATTAAACTTAAAACTGTGTCCTACTGGTTGTTAAACATTTACCAGCAAACCCCTGCCTGCCATGCACCAGAGAAAGGAAAAACAAGATCCTGTTGACTTACAGAAGAAAGAGTATTCTGCCTTTAATTTAACCACAGAGCCAGATGGGGGAGAGGGGGAAGGTCTCCGAGGAAGGGATGGTCCAAGAGAAGGAGACAGGAGCAGATTGTGTAAGAGCATCATAATTTTAAGATCTAAGAGATTATTTAGTAAGGCCCTTTAATAGATATGTAAACTGAGGCCCAGAGAAGTTAAGTGACTACTCCCTTCAGCTAGTATTAACTGACAAGAGCCCTAACTAGAATTTCTATATCTGAGGTAACTGTTGCAAACCCTAAGTAGCAAATAAGTAACAAGAAGGTCAGGAGGTGGGAGAGAGAAAGATACCATTTTGTGGCGGGAGGCAGACACACCAAGACACCCCGAGCCTGCTACTGGGGAAGCTGCCTTTCCGCTACATCTCAAGAATCAGACCATTTACAGCTCCCTCACCATTTCTCATGGACTAGTACAGGGATCAGCAAATATGACCTTTGGGCTTTGGCCCACAACTTGTTTATTGTACTTTAAAATGTTTTTTGTGTTTTTTTTTTTAACTTTCTTAGCTTCTACAAAAACAGTATTGGGCTACACACTCTGTTGTCATTTGCCTACCCCTGGAAGTGGGATAGAGAGTTAACCCTGGATGCTTCCCCCGTCCTCCAAGCCATTTTCCAATTCTTGATAACTAGGTGATAAAGTCAGCTGTTTTTTCTCGGACCTGGCGTACAAGAAACCTGACTTGGGTAGTAAAGGGGAGCTGGGAAGTATCGATCCTTACATCAAACAAAAGATGGTTTGGGGAATGGAGTTAAAAAGGACAGGAAGTCAACCCTACCCAAACTCTCAAAGTATCGTGTAAAAGCTGAAAGGGTCCTTAGGGATCATCCTTTTTATAGGAACTGAGGCCCCAGAGGTGGGAATTGTGTTGTCCAAGGTCACAGAGGGAGATTCATTCAACTCTTACTGAAACTGAGACTGAGTAGACTCACACACTGGTGAGGGATCCTTAGAGACAGGGATGTACCAGAGCCAGCTGATCAGGGAACCGACTTCAGTTATCAGTATGAGTATTTACACCTAGGAAATCAGCAAATACTACCAATCAGCACTTGACATATTATTTTGATGATTGTCTAGACTTAAGAAAGTGATGGAGAAAATGTTAATAACACAAACTAAACTTAAAAATTGTTCTAAGTAATGACTCCCTTATCATTCTGCAGAAAGAGCATTGGCACTGGAAGACCCTGGTTCAAATCCTGCATTCCTGTGCAACCTGAGGCAAGTCACTTAATCTCCCTTGGCCTCATCTTCCTCCTCTGTAAAACGAGTGGGTTGGCTTAGATGGCCTCTGATGTCCCTTCTAAGCTCCTGGTTAGGTCTCTTATTCAACTCCCAAATTTTAGAGAGGAGGAAACAGACCCAGGGTTAATGTCTGAACTGGATCCCGAACACCACTCTCCTCACTCCCTCGCACTGGGCTTTCTTAGCCCAGTTGTTGAAATGCCCTTTACCACCCCCATAAACATTCAAACAACTTAAAAAGTTTTCAGGGAAAGATGAGGCAGAAGAATCTGCTGAAAGGAATGGCCTGCTCTGCTTACAATCTTGTTCTCAATCAATAAACATTTTTTAAAAATCAATTAGTAAATATTTATTAAGCACCTATCATGTGCTGATCACTAAGCAAAGCACTGGGTATATAAAAAGAGGCAAAAGACAATCTTCTGTTCTTAAGGGGCTTACAGTCTTATTCTTTCTGAAGTGCCACTGCCCTCTACCACTTTTCTCCAAAGGAAATTGTTCTGAGAATCTGTTCTAGGGAGTTATTTTTCTTTCTCCTAAGTAGCAGGTCCCCTACCAGAGCCTAGAATCCCCGAAAGAGCTCCTAGCCTTCTCACATCTCTGCTGCCAACTACACTTTCAACTTGACCTTCATTCCCAAAGCCTTGGCTCTAAGCATGAGGAAAGTTGGAGAAAGTAGGGTTGAAGGAGAGGGGAATAATTTGGGGGAAAGACAAGGGTCCCAGCAACAGGGAGGCGGTGGTATCCTTGGAAAGGTACCACCCCTACTGCAGGGGCAGAGGTACTATTTCTCTTCCCCTAACAAGGTCCTTCTCCTCTGTAGGCCAATCAATATCCCTGGGTTGTCCCATCCCTTAGAAGCGGTATTGCTGGATTAAAGAATATGCACATCTTTGTAGCCCTTTGGGCACAGTTCCAAATTGCTCTCCAGGATGGTTGGATCTGCTCACAGCTCTACCAACAATGAATTAGTGTTCCAACTCTCATTTTCTCCAACATTTATCATCTTCCTGTTTTGTCATGTTAGTCAATCTTATAGGTGTGATACAGTACCTCAAAGTTGTTTTGATTTGCATCTCTCTAATCAATAGTGATTTAGAGCGTTTTTTCATATGACTATAGATAGCTTTAATTTCTTCCTCTGAAAACTACCTGTTCATATCCTTTAACCATTTATCAATTGGGCAATGACTTGTATTCTTGTACATTTGACTCAGTTCTCTATATATTTTAGAAAATAAGGCCTTTATCACAGACACTAGTTGCAAAAATTCTTTCCCAGTTTTCTGCTTCCCTCCTAATCTTGGTTGCATTGGGCTTGTTTGTGCAAAAACTTTTCAATTTAATGTAATCAAAATTATCCATTTTGCACTTCATAATGTTTTCTATCTCTTGTTTAGTCAAAAATTTCTCCATTCTCCTTAAATCTGACAAATACACTGTTCCAGGTTTGTAGATTTTTAAGAAGAACCTTTGGTAGTAAAAGATTTTACAAAGTACTAAAAATAAGATTTGACCCTATAATGATCCACCATATGACAATTAGGAAGCACTGAAGTGGATTGTGGTCCCAGACGAAGGGATAGGTGTCAGGTAGAACCTTTGGAGGAGTATTCCTGCCTCAGGAGTTAAAAAATTCTGCCCAGGATGAAAAAAGTGACAGAGATACACAGCAGGGAAATGTCAAGTAGGGTGAAAGAGTAGAAGAGACCCAAATCAATTGTATGACTAGGCAGCCCCATATGATTCAAGACATCTTTTCCCATCCCTAAAAAATCACCCCTAGTCATCAGATGCCTAAAGTCTCATCATTAGACTTCAATTCCTCTGACATAAGGTCCTTTCTTTCAAAATGCCAATACCCCTGAGAGGGATAACCCAGCACATCACTAGTACCTCCAGACAAATGAATTGTTCATCACTTTCTTTATAAAATGAGAGAGATTCTCAAGGCAGAAAGAGCTGGGTGGAGAGAATGGATACATACTGAGAAGGAGGGATAAGGCCACATAGGAGAAAAATCAACGTACTTCATCATTTTGCTCAAATTTTTTTTCCCTCTAGACATCCAAAGGGCAAGATCCCAATGAAGCAGGAGAGATAAAGGAGAGAATTAGGAGAAGAATCAGGGCAAGATATTGGACTCATCATTTCACTGGTTTAGAAAACCTTTACATTTGGAAGCTTCCTCTGCCAGTATACGTTGGCACCTCTTTCCAACTCATAGTCTTAGAAAGTTGTTTAGAGGGTTAAGAGGTTTAGTGACACATGCAAGAACGTACTGGAGGCTGATCTCCCTGCCCTCTGAAGCCAGTTCTCTATCTACCATGCCTTTTTGCTTATCATAGCAGGTGAGCCAGTTCCAAAATGAGCACTCAATTCTTGTTCGTGAGTTCTCAGTTCACTTACCTATAACATACATGATTTTGTCTACATTTCTTAATTGTTTGCATGGTTTACTGTTCTAGATCCAAGATTCACACTTGTCTTAAGCAGTTATTTTCCTGAACCTCTTTCTCAGTAGAGGCTCTCTTTGTATGGTGGACAATTTGCCACAGAAATAAGTCCTTCATCCATGCACCTTGGCTATAATGACATAAATGACATTCTCTTCCTTTCCTCTCTTGACTTCCAGTGTGTGGACAACCAGCCACCCCTATTGACCAGGACCAGGGTGCCCATGGTGCATCTAAAGCAAAGCTGGGAAACTTCCCATGGCAGGCACTCACCATCATCTATGGGCGTGGAGGAGGAGCCCTGCTTGGGGATCGCTGGATCCTCACAGCTGCCCATACCATCTACCCTAAAGACAGTTTCTTCCAGAAGAGCCAGAGTGTGAATGTTTTTCTAGGACACATAGACATAGAGGAGATCATAAGGCTGGGGGCTTACTCTGTCCGTAGGGTCATTGTGCACCCAGACTACCGCCCAGAAGAGGCAAACAACTTCGAAGGTGACATTGCACTACTGGAATTAGAGAGCAGTGTCCCCCTGAGCCCCAACCTCCTCCCCATCTGTTTGCCGGACAATGAGACTTTCTATAGCAGTGGCTTGATGGGCTACATCAGTGGCTTTGGGATGGAAGGGGGCCGGCTTGTTAATCAGCTGAAATATGTGAGTCTGCCCGTTGCTGAACGAGAGGCTTGTGAGGCCTGGCTTCTGGAAAAAAATAGAACTGAGGTGTTCTCCTCAAACATGTTCTGTGCTGGAGACAGGACCATAAAGCAAGATGCCTGCCAGGGGGACAGTGGAGGAGTCTTTGCTGTGTGGGATAATACTACAGAGCATTGGGTGGCCACAGGCATTGTGTCCTGGGGTATTGACTGTAGCAAAGGGTATGGCTTCTACACCAAGGTTCTCAACTACATGAACTGGCTCAAAAGCATAATGGCAGGAGAGGCCTGAGTCCCTAGGGTTGCTCTAGCCTTGGTTCATAAGTCACCATAGGATTGAGGTTCCTCAAAGTGTGGCTTCAGGGAGTCAACACAGTCAAAATTATTTTCATAACAATATTGTCATTTTAATTCTAATATGGCAAATGTCAATAGACCTAACCCACATAAACAAAAGTTATTTGGAGTCCTCAACAATTTTTAAGAATGTAAAAGGTGCTGAGACCAAAGGTTTGAGATACACTGCTATAGGGAAAGAAAATGACTCTTTGATAAATCAAAATTGCTTTCTAAGCAGCATTCACATTAAGATCACTGATTCAGAACCCAAAAGTGTAAAATGAGTTATCTTCTCCCCTATCCCCTCCATCCCCAGTAACTAGAACAAATCTGAGAAGTGAATAGTAATTTACAGCCTCTTTCTCCCAGTACCCTGCCTGCCTACTGGTTTCCATAGATCCCTGTGGGACTCCATCAAGGGCACTCTCCCATTTATTTATTTTCTTTTTTAAAAATTTAATTCAATTTTTTGCTACATTTTAAGTTCTGAATCATTTCCCTTTCTCTCTTCCTTCCTACTCCACATTAAGGAATGTCCCATTTGATGCAAATTTATAAGTATATGTAAAACTATACTATATGTACTTCTGTTTATTAGTTCTACCTCTGAAGGTAGATAGCATCGTCCTTCATAGGTCTTCTATAGTTCCATTCATTCTTGACCTCTTTTTAACTTCCTATTTCATCTTAACACTGCAGAAGCCAAGCAGTCCCCAAGGACCCATACTCCTCTTTTCCATTAAGAGTTGCTGGCTGCCCCCTGATTCAGGCAAGAGAAGGGGTATTTAATTTATGACATTAAAAAAAAATCTCACTACCCTTGTTTCTTCACCTTCAAGGTTTATACAAAGACACTCCCCTACCACTTAAGGCTACTCTTGGTTATCTGCCAGACCACATTTCTTCTTCCCTGGATACCTGCTAGCCTTCTCTTTCTTTAAGGACTTTAGCATTAACTGACCCATATTCAAAGAATCATAAATTTGGAGTTACAAGGAAACTTCAAGATTATCTACTAACTCTCTTCCTTTTACAAATGAAAAAACTGAGACCCAGAGAAGGTGAATGATTTGCCCAAGAGCAGTCAGATAGCAGCTGAGATTAACCCCAAAACCATCTGATTCTAAATCCAAGTTTGTTTCTACTCTGCCATGTTGATACCTGAGAGACTCATAAGCAAGCTCTTTTGCCTCTGAAACTTTATTAGGTAAAGGGAGAGTTTATGACCAGACAAAAGATAGAGCGGATCATTGAAAGTAAAATAGATTATTATGATTGCATGAAATTTAAAAGTTTTCACACAAACAAAACCAATATAGCCAGAAGTAGAAAGAAAACAGGAAATCAGGAGAGATTTTATAGTGTTTCTCTAATGAGGTCCTCATTTTTCAAATGTATAGGAAACTGAGCCAAATTTATAAAAATAAGAGTCATTCCCCAGTTGATAAATGGTCAAAGGATATGAACAGGCAGTTTTCAGAAGAAGAAATCAAAGCTACCAATAGTCACATGAAAAAATGCTCTAAATCATTACTGATTAGAGAAATGCACATTTAAACAACTCGGAGGTACCACCTCACACATGTCAGATTGACTAATATGACAGAAAAGGAAAATGACAAATCCTGGAGGGGATGTGGGGAAAATTGGGACACTAATGTGCTGTTGGTGGAGTTGTGAACTAATCCAACTGTTCTGGAGAACAATTTGGAACTATACACAAAGGACTATAAAACTGGGCATACCCTTTAACCCAGTGATACTACTACTAGGTATATCCCAAAGAGATCAAAGAAAAGGGAAATGGACCTATTTGTACAAAAATATTTATAGCAGTTCTTTTTGTGGTATCAACGAATTAGAAGTTGAGGGGATGCCCATCAACTGGGGAATGGCTGAACAAGTTATGATATATGATTGTAATGAAATCCTGTAGCGCTATAAAAATGATTAACAGAATGGTTTCAAAACAAAACCTAGGAAGACTTATATGAACTGATGCAAAGTGAAGTAAGCAGAACCAGGAGAACAATTTATACAGTAACAGCAACATTGTAACAATGATCAACTCTGAAACACTTAGCTTCTCTAATCAAGACAATGATGCAAAACAATTCCAAGGGATGCATGGTGGAAAATGCTATCCGTCTCCAGAAAGAGAACCAATGAACAATGAACTCTGAATGCAGACTGAAGTATAATTTTTTCTTTCTCTATTTTTCTTTTTTTTGTCTGTGTTTTCTTTTGCAACATGATTAATATGAAAATATACTTGCATGATGTCACATATGTCATCAATATCAATTGTTTGTATTTTCAAGGAGCAGAGAGTGGGAGGGAGGGAGAGAATTTGGAACTCAAAAATATTAGAAAAAAATTGATGTTAAAAATTTGCGTTTAATTGGAAAATATTTTATAAAATTAATAAAAATATTTTATAAAAAGAAAGTTCATCAGATAAGTTACACAGACATTCTGGTTAATGATTAAACTGAATTATAGTTAAAGAGCATTGCATTTTTTTTTCACTTTTACATGAGGATAGTAAATTTTTGCCCTAATACATCTAATACCTGAAAACTAATACATAAACATCAGTTTCAGAAAGGTGTTTTTCTTGCCACATAACACAATAGAAAAAAACACTGACTCTGGAGTCAGCGACCTCCCTGGATTCAAATGTTACCTCTACCATTTCCTACCTGTGTGATCTTGGAAAAGTCCCTTCACCTCCCTGGACCTCCAGTTTCTTCATCTGTAAAATGAAGGGCTTGGATATCAGACTCAGAAATCATCTCTGAGATCCCTTCCAGATTTATGACTCTAAGATCATTCATTTTAACCCAGCAAATGATTTATGCAGTTATGTCACCCACACCAATTCTTGAACCCCTGCCCACAAATGATAGCCATAAGATCAATCATTGAAATATTTTGCCTTTTGATTCTAGCCATCCTGTCCTCTGAGTCAATAAAATCAATTAAACAGACCTAAGTTCTTCCTGCTTAGCCCCTTTGTTGTCATCCTTGGTGATTTTGACATTCAGCCAGAAGACTCTACAAATAACTCAACTTCATGATTCCTTTCTGGGAGGAATAACGTTCATTACTATTCACCAATAAGGAAATAATCTTGCATTTGTGATCACAAAGCATTGTCCCACTTCTGAGATCTCCAAGTAGGTAGTCCTCCTCTCAGACTACAACCTAAGAACTGTGTCCAGTTGTCTGTAGGCTGATGGCTGAGGTTTGGGGGCAATAACTCTTTCTTCTCCAATCCTGGACTCCCACTTCCTCCATTGCTTCCCATTCTTAACTATCCTAGTCTCCAAGTTTTTCCAGCTTTACCCCTCCTCCTACAATGTTTCTAGTTGTCCTCTTGAGACTTATTTGTCTCAAGTAAAATTTCCATGGTTAGTCGTCAGTCTCTCTCTGGGCAGAATGCAAATTGAAATTACAGAATTATAGATTCAGTCCCAGGGACCTCAGAGACCATCCTTCCTTTTATAGAGGAAACTGAAACCCAACAATGGTAAGTGACTTGCCCAGGATCACACATATTCCCATCAGAAGTGGAATTTGAACCTTGGTCCTCTGACTCCAGACACAGAGCTCTTTCCACTACACCATAATGCCTCCATTTATTCCACAGCAAGGGGAATGAGTGTTTACTCTCCATAACACTCAGCAGGTGGTATAGTTGACTGATTGTCAGTCTAATTGGCTAATCAGTTGATAAGCATTTATTTAATACTTACTATGTATAACCCATCTTCCTTAAGGCTCGGGTTACAAAGAAAAGTGCAACCAAAAAAAAAACCTGCCCTCAAGTTCTAATAGAGATGACATGTAAATAACTTGGTACATATAAGATATATACAGTGTAAAAGGAAAGCATTCTCAGAGGGAAGGCATTTGCAGCTGGGGTGGGGAGGAGGAACCTGGAAAGACTTTCTGGGTAAGATAGGGAATGAGCTGAGTTTTTAAGGAAATCAGAGAAGTCAGTGAGGCAGAGAAGAAGGGGCACAGCATTTCAGGCAAGGCTTACTGCTAGTGCAAAGGCATAAAATTGGTAAGTGGAATATCCCATTCAAGGAACTACAAAGAAGCCAGCGTAGCTGGGCCTATTCACAGGTTGTGTTTGAACTTCGTTTTCCAAGAGGACCATGACATCAGGGAAATGAAGACATGACTTGCAGTTGACTTTGATTTGAGGGAGGGAGGGCTATACAAGGTCACCAGCCTTACTTTCTTCTCCAGAGCCATCTGGGTCCAGTGGCCTAGTATTCATCAGAACGACTGAAGATAGCCCAGGATGCAATGTGGGGCCTTGGCCATTTTAGGCTAAGGTCTTATCAGACTCTCACTTTGAGTAAGATATACCCATTCAATGAATAGGCCTCTTTAAGTAGTTACTCAAGGGATGACCCCTTTTAAGAAAAAAAAATTTTTTTTTTAAATCAAACTGGGAAGCAAAAACCCTCAGGGTTCCTGGATTAAAGAGAAATAGTTATTATTTAGTAATTATATTCCCTCTATGCTAGGTGGATGGGGACCTGGTAGCTGGATCACAGAGTGAGTGGAGGGAGTAAGGTGTAAGATATAAGGTATAAGGCATAGGATGACTGAAAGGTAGATAAAGGCTTTATATTGATCCTGGAGGTGATAAGAGCACTTGGAGTTCACTGAGTGGGTTGGGGGTGGAGAAATACATGATTAGACTTTGGCTTTGGAAAAAATCACCTGCCAAAGTTAAACTCAAATTTGCCTTAGAAATAAATGTAGGATGTCAACTTATATGAAATATTTAGAGTTTTGTTTATGGAAAATTTATATGGTTGTGGGAAATGAATATTCCCAATACACTTGTGAATGGAGAATAATATATGACATGACTGGACTTAATGATGTGCCATAAGCCAACTGGAACAGGTTCATGTGCTTTATTCTCATAAGTCAGTCACATGACTGTAGTTAGTTATACTTACTGAAAAATGCTGCAATTAGTTATACTTACTGAAAAAAATAATTTTCAATGTATCTGAATGTCAGAATAAAGATTACACATTTTGATTTTTAATTTGCATTCATGCTTTTAGCAATATCTGAAAGAAAACTTAATTTTGAGATCCCAGAACTCAGTGTTAACCAAAAGAATTACTGTAATCTTTGCTATGATTTCGGTAACTAGTAAAGGAAATAAGTAACACTACAAACGGTTTTTTAAAAAGAAAGAAATGTAGCAGTCCATGAAGCATAAATGCATTTTAAGAAAACTTTATTGGAAATGTATAGCATGATATACCATCTTAACTAATTCTAAACTGATTCAGCTCTACCATATATGTTACCAGAAGCAACAATAGGAAGAGAAATATTCGTTTCAACATACATGTAACATGTAATTTTCTGTGCTGTTGTTCAGCTGTTCAGTTATGTCTGATTCTTTGTAACCCCAGGGAAAGATGCTGGAGTGATTTGCCATTTTCTTCTCTAGTATGCCTCTATTTTACAGATGAGGAACGGAAGTAAATAGGAGTTAAGTGACTTGTCCAGGGTCACACAACTAGTAGGTGTCTGAGGCCAAATGTGAACTCAGATCTTCCTGATTTCAGGGCTGGGGCTCCATCCACTGCATCATCTAGCTGCTTTTTTTTTTCCTTTTAGGAAACAGACTGAACTCTTTACAAAGCATTGGAGAGGGTAAATCACCATACAAAAGATCCATAGTAGAAATGACCAGTTACATACCACATGTACTTTTGAGCTACCATTAGAATATTTATGTATAAGAGCTGATCAGCTAGTATAAGTACCTACTCAGAACTGAGGGAAGTCCCAAGAAAATGTCCATTCTTTCCCCAACATCTCCCAGTGTCTGTCTATCCATATATACTATAGTATAATCAGCTGTTTCACTTCCCAACTATTTCCAGTAAAATTAAATTGCACTTCAACCACAAAGAGGCCAAAGGTTAATTAGAGTTGGATATAAATATCAATTTTAGCAAAGAGTCCAAACTCCACCTAAACGTTAGTAATTTTCCTTACTGGGGACTCCGAGCAATTGTTATCTGAATTCATAACCTTTTGTTTAAAACAAATTTACTAAAGCTAAAAAGGGACTAAGCCACACAGACCTTCGGGTCATTTTATTGTCCCTAGGCTTGAGATGAACCTAATTATTATAGCAGGATGTTACATTTATCTCTTCCTAAGCAGCTAGTATAAAGAAGGTACACTTCATAAATGTTCATGGAATCTCTAGATCACAGAATATTAATCAGAAATCATCAAGACTAACTTGTGCATGAACCCTCTCCAACACCCAGTATTGTTATCCAATCTTTGCTTAAAGACCCACAGGAATGGGGAGACTACTGTCTCAAGAGTCAGCTCATTCAGCTTTGGACACCTGGAAATCAAGCTTAAATTGTCCTCTCTGCAACTTCCAATCAGTGCTACTAGTTCTGCCTTCAGAGGCCAAGCAGAAAGAATCTATAGCATTTACCCAGAGGACATCCCTTCAAACGGGCTTTTCTGGCCCACTTCCACCCCCTTGCACTGCCTGACTCAAAGTCTTTTCTCCTCCTTGTTAAACATCTCTGGTTACTTCAACTGGTCCTTAAAAGTCATTGGCTTCAGTCTTTTTATCATCCTCAAGTTGATCAATATTGTTTGTAAAATATGGTGCCCCAAACAGAATAGAGTAGTCCAGATATGGTTTGATCAAGGTAAGGTACAGAAAATTCATAACCTTCCTCACTCATGCCACAATTCATTCACTCAACAAGTATCTATTATATATGTATGTGTATATATATACACACATATAAATATTTTGCCAGGTATTAGGGATACACACATTAAAAACAAAATGGTCCCTGTCCTCAAGGAGCATATATTCTATGTCAGAAAACAACATAAACATCCATAAGCAAATGCAAAAATGTATAGTTATTTGTGTGACATTGAGATACGCTTCCTGTAGTTAAAGTTAAGCAGAATTTTGAGAGAAGCTAAGGGTTCTAAGAGGAAATTACTTTGAATTTATTTTTGTGTATTTTGTATTTCATTATAATTTTATGTATTTGTTCTACTTCCTATTACCCTCTCATAGAATGTACTCTCCTCAAGGGTGAGGAATATTTTCTTTTTATCTTTTGTATTTCCAATGCCTACCCTGTCACGTAGGAGGGGTTTGTTGAATGAATGAAGGAATGAATTCTATACTTGTGTAAGACTTTAAATTTCATCTTATTAGATTTGGACCATCCTTCTACCCCTCCAAAATCTTTCTGGATCCTGAGTCTATCACCAAATATATGAGCTATCCATCAGAATTCCAGTCATCTGGAGTGATTGGTTAGTCATCCAATGGCATGACAAGCATACTAGCTGTCCCTTCATCCAAGTTCTAGTGAGGACAGATTCCTGGATCATTCCAATAGAGACTTTCCTCCAGGCTGATATTGATTATGGCATAATGCATAGTGTTGGACTTGAAGTTAGGAAGGCCTCCCTTCAAATCCTGCTTCAGACACTAGCTAAACAGTCAAGGGTAAGCCACTTAAGATCTCCTATTTCAATTTTCCTCACCCGTAAAATGTAGATAATAATATCTATTGCCCTTGTTTCAAAGGGTTCTTTTGGGGAGTGAATAAGATAATTTGGTTAATAAACTGGAAAACTCTGTTTAAATGCCAATTATTGTTCTCATCACATTATCCTTTAATAAATATTCTTTATATCTGGTCATTCAGCCAGTTCCAAAACTGTCTAGCTGACAGCTCTTGATCTTGTACACAAAGACAAAAGAAGAGTTTGTTACATTTTTTGCTGAAATCCAGGTATGTAGTGATGGTGTTTTTCTGCACCCACTTCACACACAACAAAATTAGCTTAGTTTTTTTATGACCTGTTCTGAGTAAAGTCATGCAGGATTTCAGAGCTTGTCAAACCCTTTACTGAAAGCCAGGTATATTGATGGTATTTCTCTGTCAAAAAAAAAAAAAAGCAATTAGATTGGTTTGATATGACCTATTCTGAGAAAAGCCATCCTGGATCTCAGGGATTATATCCCTTTCTAACTGTTCACAATTTACTCCTTTAATAACATGTTCTAGAATATTTCCATTTACCTAAAATTTGAAGACTTATTGGAAATTGGTACCATATCCAGTCTCTAGTTTTGTAACACTGAGGGGTTTGCTGGAACCAGCTTAAACTGGTTCACAAAAGCCAATTGTCAAATTTTCAGTATGAGCATGCAGAAATCAGCAAACACTACAAATCAGGTCTGAATTTCTTGTTTTGTTTACTGTCTAGTCTTAAGAAAGTGTTGGATAAAATGTTAAAAATGCAAAATAAACGTAAAAGTGTGGGGTTTTTTGGAGAGTTTGTTGTTACGCCAGTACTCCACTGGAGACAAATGTTTCATTCTTCAGTTGTTTAAAGATCACGGAGGAGACACTCAGCAATTACTTCTGCTTATTCTTTCAGTTCTCTGATATGTAGTTCATCCAGTTCTGCTGACCTTATCTTATTGAGGTCAGCTAGGTACTCTCTTAACATCTAAATGCTGAGTTCAAAATCAGTACTTGGGTCTGACCCAAGGACCATACTCAGTTGGATCTGCTTGCATGGGTTTTATTGAAGATGCATGGAGCTAGAACAATCATGGCTACTCCATGTGGTTCCCTCTGACCCCAGGAAACGCTCAACCCCCAATATAGCAACCAGTGGCAGATGTTCATTCTTCTCAGATCTGTTAGAATCAAGGGACCTATCCCCTGGGAGAGGAGGAATACCTTAAACTGGATTCCTAGGCCAATAATCTCATACAAAGGAAGTTTGGCTCTAACTCAGCCTGATACAGGCAGTATTTACCATCCAGAATATGGTATTCCATTCTTCTGGGAAGGAGTGTGGGACATGTTCCCAGACCTCAGTGCATCCTACATTTGACCCTCCCACTGAGTTTCTTCCTCAGATAAGCCTTCTCTTCCTCACTTGGCAAGATCAAAACTCTCTGGATCCATTCCCTAAGGCTCAGGGTGTACCTTAGTAGTGTTATATTTGCTTCAAACTTCTGTGCTCTCTACCAACATCATTCTCTGTTCTCCTATGAGCTTCTGCTCAAGAGATGTGTTGTAGTGTAAAGAAGATTTTTGTTCTTCGAGTTCAGTTTCCCAGGATCCATGGCCATAACAATCTCTTGTTACCCTAAAAAGTATTACCTGTGTATATTGTAAGGGCCATGTGTTACTTGTATATATTGTAAGAGCCCTATAAACCAGGTGGGCACTGGTCAGTGAGTGGGGAACCCTTAGGGTTAAATACACAAGCTAGAATGCTGTGTGTGCCTTGACTGACCCTCATCAAGCTTGGGGAGAGAGGAGACCTCTGATAAATAGAGTGAAGGGAGTACTGTCGTGCTGAATGCACAAGCTAAAAGTGTGCCTTGACCAGCCCCCATCAAGGCTTGGGAGGATTTGGGGAGTGCACAAACTGTGCCCCTCTTGGTTGATCCCATGAAGATGTAGGGGTAGTTGCCCCCTACTTCTCGCTGGCCCCTGCGAGAAGGGCGATTAGGAAATGCTGTAAGAGTTAGTGGTCCCATTGTCAGCAACCCTTGTGAGAACACTGAAACACTAAACTAGAATAAAGTAAGATTTTTAACCCCTATGAAGGGGTCTGCCAGTCTGACCAGATCAAGAATGAATCTGTGCTAGCAGCCCTTCTGTGTGCTGTGTCTATTGGGGATACATATGTATGGTCAATGTATTCAAGTACTAGAGTCAAGACAGCTTCCTGCAGTACTCTGGTAGCATTCTGAATAGGCAGGTATCAGTCCTAATTAACACAGAAATCCTAAAATGACTGGTTGGAGGCCAGGAAAAGTCAATGAGTTAATGTTCTACCACTTCAGCCCTGGAAATGTCCAAATGTGTTCTGTGGCCCCAATCTGAATAAGACCCTTGCCTGGACTAGAGAGAGGGTTTGAATTCAAAAGTTAATATTTACATCATGCTTTAAAGTTTATAAAGCCTTTTACACAGAATATTACATTTGAGCCACTCAACAATCCTACAAAGTTAGGTACTAGGGGTATCATTAGCTCCAGATGAGAAAACTGAAGATCCAAGATGTTACGTAACTTGCCCAGGGTCATACAGCCAAGTATCAGAGATAAGATTTGAACTAGATCTTGCTGACTAGAAATCTACCACAATGAATCACAGATTTATCACAGATCCTTGTGTTGATGCTATCTACCTCCAGTGAGAGAACTGATGAACTCTGAGAATGGATTGAAGCATATTTTTTAAAATTTTCTTTATTTTTCTTGCTTTTTTGCATGGAAAAAAATGCCTGTAGTCCACAGACCAAATAAACATTTAAATATTCTTTAAAAAATAAATCAAAGATTTAGAGTCAGAAGGACTCTTAAAAATCATCTACTCCAGCCCTGTCATTTTACAGATGAGAAAACTGGATCCTAGAAAGGTGAAGTAATCTAATTAACATCACATAGGTAGTAAGTAAGGGGTATTTAACCCTAAGTTCTCTGACTCCAAATGGTATACTCTATCATACTTTACAAGCTCCCTAGGACAACAGTTTGGGTTAGAGAAGAGAGAAGGAGAAGCCGAGAAGAGGCTGTCAACTGAAAAGAGTAGCTTGGAAACAATGTCCAGATGCCCCCTTACTTTTTCTAGCTTTAACTCCTATGGTGCAGAATGGAGCCCTGGACACTCTGAGCAAGGTAGATAACTCTGAACATGAACTCCATCCTTACTGTGTCTAGAATGTCCTGCCTGCCCAACTTATTCCATTGAGGGGAACTATCCTTTAAAACTCCAACACTGTTGTTGTTTGTTTGTTTTTTAATTTTGTTACAACTGATAGCTCACTAATTGTGGGGGGAGGGGGAGAGATTATATGCAGGAGTGAAGGTAGGATTGTGTATTGAAGCAAAAGGCATCAATAAACACAAGATAAAAAATTTTAAATAAATTTCATTACTCCCCTCAAAAAAATCCAACTTAAGCATACTGCCTTCAAATAGCTGTTTCTGAGTTCATGACTTCTTCTTCAACTTTATTTCTAATTTTTTCTTTTTTTATTATAAACTTAATATTACATCCAGAAACACAAATACTCCAATACGCAAAGAGCAAAAGAGAGGATTGTATCTGAAGGCAATCTTTATACATTACATAACGTATACTTTAATTTGTACCTCTCTGATGCATGTATTATGTAATATTGTATATTAAAACTATCTATCTTGGTGTTTTCCTCCTGCTAGCCTATAAGCTCCTTAGGGCAGAGATATGTCTTACCAATAAGTCAGCCTGGGATACTGGTACCACGTGGGGTCTTTTGGTTGGATGCCTTGGGTGTCGTTTTCCTTAAACCTGCATAAACAGACATATGAAGCAGGTCAGTGGCATAACGTATAGCTGTTGTCCTAGATTTGGAGTCAGGAAAATCTAAGTTTGAATCAAGAACTTACTAGCTTTTTTCAGTTCAGTCATTTTCAGTCATGTCTGACTTTTCATGACTCCATTTGGCATTTTCTTGGCAGTGACACCGGCTCTGGGCAAATCACTTAACATTCTGTGACTCAGTTTCTTTATGTGTAAAATGGGAATAATAGTCTCTCCCTCGCAGGGTTGCTGTTTGGATCAAATGAGATAATATACACAAGCACTTTGCAAGCCTTATAAATTATTTACATGCTAGATATTAGCCGACGGTTACAAAGAGAGTGAGTCTTTGTGTTAATTATCTGCCAAGGAAGCTAATTAGCTGAGTTCAATATCTGCATCACCCACAAGGTGACACTATTTTATCCACCAGCCTAAGCCTTGTCAGCTACTCTCTGACACTTATTATTAGACCAATAGTCCTTTTCCAAGAGTCACTAAATCACTATGATTAAACCATCCCTTGTTGGCTAAGTCCCAATTTAATTTGGAGAATGGAATGGAATATCGCTCAAAATATTAAAATATGGATTTTGCTGTTTAGCTCAGAGCCCTCACTCCATAATGGATTCCACTACCTTAGGTCACTTTCCAATTCAGTCATAGATTGAGAGGCTTAGTATGCTGTGATCAGATAATACATTATACATATATAGGAAGACTGAGGTTTTCACTGGCCATTATACAGCACCAAAATGCTCAGGCTTCACTGCTTATTAATATATGGATAAAAAAAAACCTTAATTCAGGCTGCACAGATGGGGAAAAATAACCATAAGCAAACCCTCAGCATGCTGAATGTGCCCAGACATACTTGAATGTCTCAAAAGACAATTACTTTGCATTTTAATTTAACTGCACATACTAATCTGTTTTATTTTAAAGTATCATGTAATAAGTCACAAACTGCATAATATAGATATTGTAGAAATATGTAGGAAACCCATATTTACTTGCAGCTCACATTCAACTGCACATTAACTCTGGAAATTCACACCTCCTTAGTACCCTCTGCCCCAGTGCCCCTCTGTCACTTTGAGTAGCGAGGGCAGGGAGTGGACATTGAAAAGTTCTACTCAGATTCTTTATTTAAGAAGCATATCCAAAACAGACATCTCATGATTTCCTACCTGGCTACACTTCTCTGGACTTCATCATGCCCTCATGCCAACCCTTCCCTCTTCTCGCCTCCTTAACTTCTTTTGTATGTTGTCTTCACCATTACATTTTGAGCTCCATGAAGGTAGAAATTGTCTTTTGCCTTTCATAATATCCCTGGCTCTTATTTCATGGCATATAATAGAGCAAATTCAATAAATATTTAATTGTGACCGCTCTGTAAAGACACTGATCTTTCCCTTCCCTTCCAATTATTATTTTAGAAAAGCAGCTGCATCATTTTTGCCAAGATGAGTGTCTACAATGTTTGTTAACTTTGTTGCATGTTATCTGCTAAAATAACATGGCAAATGTGTGGCTTTACATTTAATTCACTCATATAATTGAATTGAGTTTAATGACATGGTTCACTTCAGTGATAAAGTAAGATAATGAATATACTAATAATAGTGTGAATACCTTGAATTTTTCAGTTAAGAACTTACATGAAAATAATATGGCAACCATTTGCATTGCATGCAAAAAACTGAGTAGTGCCCAACAGAAGCAAATTTATATTTTAGCTCAGGTTAGTGTATCCCTATTTAAAACTATTAAACATTTGATCTTGGGACCTGGTTTATGATATTCAGGAAAAAAATTAACTAGAAGACTAGGGTTGATTATCTAGAAATTATCTAATAAGGGCCTAGATTAAGCATATTTTCTGGAAGTGAAATTGGACTAAAAAAAATTTCCAGTCCAATAAGTATAAAAAGTATAAGTGGTTAGAATATATAATTCATCAAAAGATTCAAAACTTTTCTTTTATTGTCATTTCTTCATCTTTAATTATCCAGCAAAAAGAGGTCACTCACATTGATTAAGCATTATTGCTAAGACATTCAGAAGTTGGCATATGATTAATGATTTAAAAACCACTATCTGTCAGAATATCATGTATCAAACTGTTTTTCATGATCAAGTTTTAATGATGAGCGATGAGTGATTTATTGACATGTTATTGAAAGAGGACAAGTAGGATTATCTGTCTAAACAAGAAAAGGAATAGTCCGTAGCTAAAATAAAATGGAGCAACTGACATTTTCCTTTCGTTTGCTAAAAAGTGGGAGATCATTCAGGTTTCACAATGAAAAATCTCACAGATTATTTCTAAATTGGGCCAATATGCTACAAAAATAGGATCCCCATAATGGCAAAGCAAATATAACAATTTCTCAAAATGCTATGTGTGTAATATCATCCAAATTTCTGTAGTTTGGGTTTGGCACATCACCATGCAACAAACTGCCATGCCTTCACTAAATGGAAATAGTCTCAATAATCATTGACAATATTTCTGACTGTGGATACCATGAGCTGCACCACTGAGGTACAATAGTTTGACAATGAGAAACCTTGTCCACGCATACAGATTGTCTGTTCCATCAGTCACTTTTAACAATTGATGCTTTTTTGACCAATGGAATGATGTCCATGACATACTTAAAACAGAATGATCCTCAGTGACACTATCTGTTGTGATGGCAGATCTGTTTGTGCTGCTTAAATGCAACACAGAGAAATAACAATATTCAAGTATGTTGAGATGTACATTGTTTGAACCCCATCCTAGTAAATGTACACATTTCAAGTAAACAAGACAAAACTTTAATATTTATTTAAAATCCATATTTATGGAAATATGTTTTACATGAATATACATATATATATGTGTGTGTGTGTGTGTGTATATATATACATATATAACCTTTATCAAATTGGTTACCTTCTCAATGAGGGGTGCGGGGAGGGAAGGAGAGAATGTGAAACTCATAATTTTAAAAATGAATGTTAAAAATTGTTTTTACATATAATTGGGGAAAAATAAAATACCAAAATTTTAAAATATGCTAAATCTTTAAAAATATTCATGCTTTCTATATGTTTTCATGAAGGGGAGTCTTGGTTGACATGCAATAACAAGGAAGAAGATGCCATTGAAGACATCGAAGTCACTGCCAAACACAAGAAGGGAATGGAGAGCTGTAAAGCAAACCTACTCCAACATTTTATAAACTTTGCAAGAAAGTGACTGAAACAACTTACTTCGCCAAAGCGAGAGTAAAAGTCAAGGGTCTTATGTAAATTCATTCAAGCTAAATTTTGTCCTTCACGTGATGCAGTCTATTCTCCAGAGGTTGGTAAGAGTTAGGCTGGTCAAGCTGGAGCTTGATCTCAACTGGCTAAATGCTATAAGGGGTGAAAAAGTTGCATAACTCTTTAACTGTGATGAGACGTGGTCCAGAAAGATTTTCTTTCTTTAAAGAACAAAAAACAAAACAGGGTTTGTAAAGCAAAGGTGTTATATACACCGTCCCTGTTCCGCTACTCATTGGGATAGGAGCTTTGACTCGTTTAGTTTCTGACCTGGGCCAATTCACCCCTCCTTCAGCAACCTTTTGGCCCCCTTGTTCCTGAGGGCTCACCATTCTGAGGCCAAACTTATTCTGAGGACACTGTCTTCTTAATGCTATTGCAGCTCAAAACTACCAAGAATAAGCAATCCCCAGACTCAGCCTCCCTAGTACATGGGAGTCAAAAATATGTCAACATACCTGGCAGAACATCCTGCATCACAAAAGTTAGGAACTCAGTGCCCGCATGATATAAAAAACTCAGTAAATCTTTTTGGCCCTCCCCTCATACCAGAGAAATCTGAATTATGATGATATTAAAAGATAGACTATATTGGTATTATACAATACTGTATATATATATATATATTATGCATTTCTGAGTTTCTAATTTTTTCTCTGTTATCCGTTGGCCTTTGCGCATTCATTCTCTGTAACTTCCACAAAACTCCCCCAAATTTTCCATTTAATTTCTTATACTCATATGTTGAAACCATGGTGTGGAAAGTCACTATGTGGAAGAAATAATTGTATTTTTAACTTCATTATTCAGTGAAAATGTGAATATTTGTGTACAGAATGATGTGCTTAAAAAGAAAAAAACATTCACTCATCTGGTGACGTTTGAGTCCCAGCACGACTCTGATACAAAAGAGGAGCGAGAGAGAATAATTTTATTTTGTCTACTCCTAGACTCAGTGATTAACAGCATTTACCAGCGATTTGAATGGGAGCCTTGTGAAGTTGTGACTGCAGTGGGAAAACTGCTAAGCTTAGACATGGCCAACAGATTTAATGTGGCCTTGGATAGAATAGAAAGTGAAATCAAAAGACTTCAGGGTTAAGAGGAGTCTTTTCCTAAAGATTGTTCTAGCAACACTTTCAGAGAATGACTTAATTGGCTAAAGGAATTGGATTGGTTTTTCATCTTCCAAGCCTTTGATGGATCTATTCAGCGCTTACATGATTACAATCCATTCATGTGAAATGGCCTTTTAAAAACTAACACCTGGAACAAACAAACCAAGAAGTACAGTGTCCAAATAACACCCCAACTCTCTTGTGATTTTGTACATTGAAAAAGAATGAGCTTCATTAGTTACATGCACTGACGGAATTAAAAACTTTATGTCCATAAATTCTTGATGAGATACTTCTCATTTTCTAGGACAGGAAGATGAAAAAAATTGTACTCTGTGTCAATCAGTTTGGGTTAGCTCATTATCAGATTAAAGATAAAAATCATGGAAACTTGATACATGCTTGGTTATCACAAAAGCAAAAAATTGGTCTTCTATATCTATATTTTGTTCATAATTTTTAGGTGCACATGCACAGACCCCTATCAACTTGCTGAGATGGAGTCTCTCCATATGGAGTGTCAACCATTACTAAGTTCATTCTTAGAAAGATAAGCAAAATGGCACTGCATGTGAGTGTTATTTTTCTCAAAGTTTGTGGAACATGCATATAGATATATGCATGGGAACTCATCATAGACAACAAATTCAAGGATGGACAGACAAAAGAGATCTTATATCTTCAGAGCAATTCCCTCTCACCCCTCTCTCCTTTCTTGGCTCAGGATGCCCATGTCAGCCAAAATAATAGTCTACATATGGTTAATTATGATATAAGAAAGGAATTTCTTAATTGGATAGATTGCAAATACTATAAAATAGGAGAATGTCAAGATGTCAATTGAAATTATAGATCCAGAATGTCTGTGTTTCTTTTACCATGAATATGACATAATATGACATAAGAAAAGTCTCATTATTCAAGATATTTTCTGATTCAAAACACCTTGCCCTTGGTAGTCATAAACAGAAGAATGCTTTTGGCTGGCTTCATCTGGCCTTGCACTTGCTGACCCAGGAAGGGGCATTTTGAGTTTACTCAGAGAGTAAGGCATGTCTGTTCTGCCAGAGCACACAAAGCATTATGTATGGTAGGTTAAGCTTAGAGTGGACCCAAAATGTCTCTCCTGATTGGCCAGTCCAAGTTTTAGGCCTTTCTCAGGTCTCAGAGATTCAAAATGGTTTGGGGAAGGATTTACAGGAGGATGCTAAGGAGATGTCTTTTGGGAGATGATGTCAGGGAAATGACTTGGAGAGACTGTGGAGAACGCATGGACATTTCATGTATGGTTTGGATTGCCTAACCATGTGACTGAAAGCAGTCTTTTCTGATTTGGAATGTAGTCAGAATTGTTGGCATCCTCAAAAAGTACTGAGGCAGCTTCAGAAACCTCTCTTTTTGCTCCATTTGTGGCTGAGGGAACTCAGTGACCCTCTCTCTTACATCTAGTAAGAAGTAATGTGGTAAGAGGGGCAATCTTGGGACATTCCTCTCCTTCTGGGGCCATATAACCCCTGAGAAATAGGTCTGGGTCTTTGGTTTTTTCCTTCACTCTCTTTTCCTCTTAAGCACAATTAGTGGAACCACAGGAGAATAAGCTTCAGGAATTTAGGAGTCCTAATCCAGGCTGGGTTTTGCAGGCGGTTGATGCCCTAAGGAGCAATGAGGTGACATTCAGAAGTAACATTTGGGACTCCAACTCAGTGGAAGGATTAATCTGACAATCTACAGGAACTTGGTGAGACCAATACAATACAGAAACTGAGTTAAGTTTTGAGCCTAAGAGACCAAGGTGGTGTTGGGGAAAGTATGTCCTTGTGGCATTGGAGAAAATGTTAATGTATTTGTTCTTACTATACGTGTTTAGTAAAAACCTCTTTGTAAAGTCCAATCCTTGTTAAGCGGTTAAACCGAAACAGGGAGCTAGCAACATTGTCCCCCTAATAGGGGGAAAATACAGCAGCGAATGCTCCAGAAAATGGCAGACAAAAAAATATGCCCACATCCCTCAGGATATCCAGAGGGGGATACACCCTGCCTAACCCTAAGAGTGGGGCAAAAGAGATACTCTACTTGATGAAAATTTATTTGTTAATTTAAAAATCATTACACTTAGTTAAGTTTTAATTTCCTTAGCTCGATTATTGAATGAAAGATATATTCTTCATGCTAAGCCACTAAATGAATGTTTGCATTTAAAAAAATAAAATAAAATTCCTTGAGAGCACACACTGACAAAATGTTCTGTGCATACCTATGACACTAACTTTGCAGACTGCAGCCTCTGGGCAGTGCTGATCATAATGTCCACACCATTTTATGGTACCCAGTTATTCAAGCTATGAAAGCTTTCACCTTTCCTGGAACTCCAAAAAAAGTCAAAAGAAGACAGGAAGCATAGATTGATTGTATCTCTTTATCTTATTTCTGAATCTTTCAGCTCTAGATGAAGGGGTAGGTAGGTATAGTTACCCTGTTGTGTCTGGGAACATCTCCTTGGATGGAGAGCAGCAGGGTGCTGGGAAATGTTTCACAGCTGGCTCTATGGGAGAAGAATAGATGCACCACACACTCAAGTTTAATCTGCATTAAAAACATTTTATCCATGACTTTCGTAAGTCTAGAGTCTAGACAATCAACAAAACAGTAAATCAAGCCCTGGTTTGCAGCTTTTGCCAAAAGAGTAGTAAATGCTCACACTGAAAATTTAACAGTTGATTCTCAGAAGCTGGTAAGTGCTGAATCCAACACATCTCTGGCCCAAAGGAAAAGTATGCAGAGAGATTACAGAGCATCAGGATACAGTTCAATCAATAAGCATTTATTAAGTGCCTACTGTGTGCAAGTTAAGTGCTAGGGATAAAAGCACAGATGTGAGATAGTCCCTTCTCTCAAGTTGCTTATATTGTAGTTGGAGAATACAACGTGTAAGCAAATAAATCAGTACAACATATATGCAAAGTAAAAGGAGGGACACTGGATAGAACTGAAGTCGTCCACAAGCATTTCTTAAGTACCTACTACCTCTTAAGTAATAAGGCACTGTGCTAAAGGCTGAAGATACAAAGAAAGGGTTGTTGAATGCCAGACAAGGTTAGGGACCAACAGCAGTGCAGAAAAGGACATTTGGAACATGACTACACCAGCTCCTTACACCTGTTCACTTTCAGGCTTGTTTCCTTATTAAATCTCTATATTCAAAATGCAATCAAGGTATGTCATGGAATATTACTCAGACTGAAGAATCTTTCTCCTGTTGGCATATCACGCTTACCCCTTCCCACCCCCACTGTGAACTGGGGAATATCTTATTTCCTAGATTCCTCTCTCTCATTTTCTAATCATACATTGGTAGGGTTGGGCAAGAATCACTGCCAGTGGCTGTGCACTTTAATAATAACTTTAAATAGAAGAGGTGCATGGATAAAGGTTAGAAATTCACAGTTTCCCATTTCAGCCTGTTCTGGCTTCCCTTCTTTCCTACTCCTGCCTAATCAGAGGACAAAGAAGAAGTGAAATGGTTGGACAGATCAGTTGGACAATGGTTGTACAAAAGGGATCAGGGCTTTTCACTGGGCAGTGAAACAAAAGGGGAAATAAAGTGTCCATGGACTAGATCCTGGGCATTTTAGCATCCATGTGCCTGATGCTTTGGTCTCATCTATACTCTGATTCTCTAGGTGAGAGGTATCAAACTCTGGGCAAATGTTTCCTTCAGTGTGTTCTGAACTAAATTAAAATGTAATTGGCAAATGTTGAACAAAATGAATAAAAATACAATACAGTATTTTGCTGTTGCTGTCAGTCATGTCTGACTTTGCATGACCCCACTTGCAGTTTTCTTGGCAAAGATAACAGAGTGGTTTACCATTTCCTTCTCCAGCTCATTTCACAGATAAGGAAACTGAGGTAAACAAGATTAAGTGACTTGCCCAGGGTCACACAAGTGGTAAGTGCCTGAAGTCAAATGTGAACTCAGATCTTCCTGATTCCAGGCCCTACACCATCAAGGTGCCCCACAATAAAGTATAGATCGTGCTCATTTGTGGTTTTCTAAACCAACATACAGCCCTCATGGATCTGTTTCTATTTGACTTTGACCTCACTGCTCTGCCTGGTCCCATCAGTCCTCAATCCACTTGTATCTGTCCTGCGCTCTGCTCTCCATCTCATTTCTGTTGTCCTCTGTCAATAACTGCCAGGCCATCAACAGCTGGCAATTATTAATTCTGCTCCCTGACTGTGTGTTCCTACAAGCAAGGGAGTCCTAGCCAAAAGGGGCTCATGGAGTAATACTCTTGTCTCTTCCTCTGTCTCTCATCCTCATGCTTTCTGTCCCTTTCAAGAGTATAGGAAACCTCAAGGACCCAAGGCTTCCTATCCTGCCTTCATAGACTCTAGCTGGTGATCTCCCTCCAATTCAGTGACGTCTCTGGGTGAGGAATTAAACAAAATCAATGTTTAGTTTGATTTTTAATTTTTTTCTCACTTAATAGTATTTTATCTTTCCAATTGCATGTAAAGATAGTTTTCAACATTTTGTGTTCTAAATTTCTTTTCACTTCTTTCTTCCCCTCCCCAAGACTGCAAGCTATCTAAGTTATACATGTACAATCATATTAAAAATATTCCCATATTAGTCATGCTGTGAAAAAAAATCAAAACAAAAAGGAAAAACCACAAGAAAGAAAAAAGAGAGAGAAAATAGTCTGCTTCAATCTGCATTCAGATTCCATAATTCCTTCTCTGGATGTAGGTAGCATCTACCAGTATGAGCCCTTTGGAATCATCTTAGATCGTTGTATTGCCGAAAAGAACTATGTCTATCAAAGCTGATCATCACACGATGTTTCTGTTACTGTGTACAATGTTCTCTTGGTTCTGAGCATTTTACTCAGCATCTACCAGTATGAGCCCTTTGGAATCATCTTAGATCATTGCATTGCCTAAAAGAACTATATCAAAGCTGATCATCACACGATGTTTCTGTTACTGTGTACAATGTTCTCTTGGTTCTGAGCATTTTACTCAGCATCTACCAGTATGAGCCCTTTGGAATCATCTTAGATCATTGTATTGCCGAAAAGAACTATGTCTATCAAAGCTGATCATCACACTATATTTCTGTTACTGTGTACAACAGTTCTCTTGGTTCTGAGCACTTTACTCAACTCATGTAAGCCTTTCCAAGTTTTTCTGAAATCTGCCTGCTCATCATTTCTTATAGCATAATAAATAGTATTCCATTACATTCATATACCACAGTTTGTTTAGCCATTCCCCAATTGATGAGCATCTGCTCAATCTCCAATTCTTTGCCACCACCTAAAGAGCTGTTATATTTTTGTACATGTGGGTCATTTCCCCCTTTTTATGATCTCTTTGGGATACAGACATAGTAGTGGCACTGCTGGATCAAAGGGTATGCTTAGTTTAAAGTTCTTTGAGCGTAGCTCCAAACAAAGTTAATGTTGCTGTAACTTCAAAGGTGACATCTCTACATCAGGAGATACCACAAAACTAGTATAACATCACTTCTAGGATGATCGTGACACTAACAACAGGAGGAATAAGGAAAGGCCTCTTCTCTACGTCAGAGACCAATACAAATCACACAACAGATGCTTAAAATATTTGTCATTAATTGACTTTTATCCTGGATCCTAAGGACCCAAGAAGAACATAATGACTCTGTCCCCTTCGCATATGCCCCTCTCCTCCAAGAATTCAAATCACTCTTTTAGAGATTCAAAATAGCCTAGTGTATATCCAGAAAAAGGACCTTAAACCAACTTTTCAGGCAATTCCAAACTCAATAATACCAAATCTGTCATCATCTCTAATTAATTTTTTGAAAACCTACAGCCTTAAGTCAGCCAAACTCCATTCTCCTTTTACCTCTGGTGATCCAGACTCTATGACCCTTACAGCTCATCTTCCATGCACTAAACTTGGCTAGCCCCCATCATATCCTAAACCAGGGCCAGTGTTGTGTTGGAATAGGGAAAGACTCTTTGGCTAAATTTTCAGGAATTTTGTGAGCTGGTTACATACTTTAATCATTTCCTTCAATGCTTGTATTATTTATTTATTTTTAAAGATTGGTGTCAACCAGAACAGAGTGTATTTTCAATACATTATTATTTACTTTAAATGATTCTGGATTTAATGATGAATATTTGAAAGTCAATTTAAATGCATTTTGTTCTGATGATACTAATACAATGATGGGAAAAAAGTCTAGAGTAGCTTTGGAATTGTTAGAAATTTATCTAAAATTTTCATTTGGTGGGCCAGCTAGATAGTGTAGTGGATAGAACACCAGCCCTGCAGTCAGGAGGACCTGAGTTCAGATTTGAACACTTACTAGCTGTGTGACTCAGGGCAAGTCATTTAATCCTGATTGCCTCCAAGAAAAAAAAATTATCATTTGGCACTATTTAAATCACCAGTTTCAATTACCACTTGATGATTCACTTTCTGGAATAAAACAACTTAATCATTTTAAAATATTTCTAGATAAAATTTATCCCATTTATCACCAACCCAATAAAAATTCAACCAAACTAGAAAATAAATCAAAGAACTTGAAATTTAAATGATTATATTTGGTTGATTAATGGGATGGAGATAGAGGGCATGTAGTTTATGAGCTGCTATCACTGTATGGTGTATATAAACTCCATTGTATATTCATTTTTCTCATTCTTTTTACTGTGGTTTGGCAAAGAGATTAGTTAGAATTAATTTCTTATAAGATCTTGCCTTAATGATTGACATTCTTCAAGAATTTTCATTACTTTCACTTGCATTGCAGTTAAGATGAACTAATGTACAAAAAGCAGAAAAATTAATCAAATGTACCATAAGAGCTTTGAAAAATTCTAAAATTGGCACTAGAGAGCATGAATCTCAAGTTGAAGATATGGTCATTAAGTTAAAAGATATTCTATTTAGTAAAATGATAAATGTAATGATCTTTCTAGGCATAAGTTACTAGAAAATACCATTCAACACATGAACTTAGATCTTTCATCAGACAAAAACAGTGGAGAAAGAATTTTTAATTATCTAGATTTATTAAAACCATCCACTTGGCCTTGTGAAGAGCTCACTTTGCTATGGATAGCTAAGGGGAAAAATCATATCATTTAAGTGAAACTTTAAAACATGAAATTGATTTGAATAATTTTCAAGATTTTGTAGATACTAATGCAGAATCAAACAATGGTTCAATCCCTGGGACGATGAAGCTGCAAGAAGAATCGGATGATGTGGGTTCGAATCTTACTTACTGCCCGTGTGACCCTGGTTAAATCACATAACTTTTACGGTCCTTGGTTTCCTATTTTATAACATGAGAGACTTGAAGAAGATGATCTCTAAGGCCCCTTCTAAATCTAAATCTGCGACCATAGACCCTTATGAAGTCCTTCTCTGTACAAGACAGCAGATGGCACCATTAACAGGGATTTTAAAAACAAAACCGAAGAAAACCTCAAAATTCCGCTTTTTGTTTATGCAAATAGCCAATTCCCCCTAACTTTCCCCGAAATGGCTCTCTCCCTCCTCCTCACATATGCCCTCCTCCTTCCCTCCCCTTCATGTCTCCCCCCCTCCTCCCCGCCCTGGAGTTCTCTCATTCCAGAGTGCATGAAGCAGCTGTGGGGAGAGTCACGGACCCCTGCGCAGGCTTAGAGAATGTGAGTGGATCTGATTGGGGAGGGGGAGGGGGTACAGTGACTTGACAAGGAAGAAGTAGTCAGGGCTTCTCCCTGCTCCCCTCATTTACTCTCTGCCCTCATCCCTAAGATGAAATAACTCCTAACCTCAGTGGTCCCTGAGGACTGCCAGGACCAGTGACCACATTTCTCTTCTGCCCCACATCTGGTGGTAGATGACAGTGAGGGTAGAGAGTAGAATGGTAGAAGATGGGGCACCCAATTTTCCCAAGTGGTGGTATCATCCATGCAGATCTTACCCTCTCTCCCAGAGGCCTTTGCAACAACCAGCAGAGGACACTGTTTGAGAAATTTGTCCTGGAAATCTAGACCCACCCATCTCCCACCCCTAACCCCCTCCCTCTGTCTCTAACCCAATTTCATTTTGTTTCTGGTTCACCCCTCTTCCGAGAAAATGAAATCTCTGCCCCAGCTGGAGGAGGGGAAGACTGAAAGGGAGGAAAATCGAAAGCAAACAGAGAGGGAGGCAATGACCTCAGGACCATTTTACCATCCCACTGTGGTACAGCCTAGGATGGGTTAGCAAGAGAACCACTGACCAAGATAATAATCTTTCTTCTTTTCCACCCTACTCAACACCATGGGGAACTTTATCCCAGACCACTCTCCCCTTAATTCCATGTCTCTAGCCCTGTGCTTTCTTATTACATTAACAGGTCACTCCTGCCTCTCTTGGGATTTCTCTTACTCTGTAAGTCAGGGGTCTCCATACCCATCATCCATGACCTCTATGGAGAAGTGACATCCCCCATGTACCCCAAGCCATACCCCAACAATTACGATGACACCAGAGAGATCGTGGTCCCCAAGGGCTACTATGTGAAACTTGTCTTCTGGCAGTTTGATCTGGAACCTTCTGAAGGCTGTTTCTATGACTATGTCAAGGTACTGAGTTGGGGAAAAGGATGAAGAAGGGGAAGAGAGCACAAAGAAAGAACTGTGTAGACTTCAGGGACCAAGGATCCTCCCCCAATCCTCACCCCCACTCTATGATTGGGGGAGGGGTGGGAATTAGAATAGAAAGGTTTGTCCTCTTAATATTCACTTAACATTTACTGAGTCCTCACTGGCATAGTAGTTTTTGTACAAAATCTTCAGTCTCTAGAATGAAGCAGATCATTTTCTCTTGAAAAAGAAAATCTTCCATTTCTGCCCTCCAATAAATAAAGTACAAGACAGAGAGGGAGGTTGCTACTAGTGAAGAATGTCATATATATGTGTATATATACACATATATATGTATATTGCCAGAAATAGTCACTATCTAATATTTTTTTCCAAAGAGTAAGGTTTTCCAAAAGGGAGAGGGTCTTTCCTTTTCTTCTCCATAAATGACTGTGATGTAATCACACATCAAATGATTTTTTTAAAATATTAGTCAAGGGGCAGCTAGGTGGTGCAGTGGATAGAGAAACAGCCCTGGAGTCAGGGGGACTTGAGTTCAAATCCAGCCTCAGACACTTTCTAGCTATGTGACCTTGCACAAGTCATTTAACCCTGATTGTCTTCACCCCCTCCCTGCCCAAAAAAATACAAGTCTATCAATTAGTTGCTTGGTGACATAGATCAGCTATGTAGAAGCCTTATTCCATGAGAGGGTACCAAGGACCTTTGAAAAGAGTACTAGATTCGCAGTCAAAATTTGCTTTCAATCTTGGCTCTTGTTACACAAAAGCTGTGACCTGAGGCAAATCAATTCACCTCTCTAGGACTCAGTTTCCCTGTATGTAAAATAAGAGAGTTGAACTAAATGACCTTAACATCCTTTTCAGCTCTAAATCTCTGGCTCCGTGATCTTAAAATAACATTTTTGTGCCATATTTTCTACTAGCTGGCTAAGAAGACCTTGAGCTTGATTTTCCCCACCTGGCACGTGAATTGATCACCTGCCCCTTCCCTCTAGAAGGACATAGAGAGATTTATAGGATTCACTCTGTAAATGCCCTGACCACAGATGGATGATCTTTCAGCAAATTATTCTCTCACCTTTGTGCCTTTCCCTTATGTTTCCAAATGAGATAGAACCTGTGAGATTCCAAGAGATCATATTTTCAGGAGATCCCACAGGGTCCCACAAAGATAAAACAATTTTAAATATTTCTTTTTTGATACTGATTTTGGTTCCTTGTTTTCTGTTCTGTGATCTTATTTAATGTAATATTAAAGGACATCTGGGGTGTAGGTGATACAAGTAGCAGGGTTTGAAAATGTTCCTCTCCCTAGTTTTTAGAGAGACTCTCAGAAAAGAGAGTGAGAAAGTTAGGTAAGTGGGCATTGAGAGACAAATGTTTGCTGTGCACTTTCATGTTAGCCTACTGGAGGAGTTGAGGAACATCACCATGCCTCTGCATAACCAGAGTAAGTGACCAGAGGTGGTAGCCTTGGAATTTAGCTTTGTATGAGGTACAGTGGGGAGCCTTGGGCTGTGTTCTAGAAATGAAAAAGATGGAAAATGCCAAGAGTATATTTTCTGGTAGAGAAGTGAGGAATAAAGGGACCAAACAGAGGGAAAGCAAGATCCAGGGAAGGGATGGTGGCATTAAAATGATGGAGGGGAAGGGAGAAAGAGAAGGGAGAGAAAGTGGTGAGGATTGGGAGAGATTCTCAGCAAGGGCTCCTGAAATAGTCTGGTATTGTGTAAAAACATGGTAGTGAAACATAGAGTTGTTTGGTCACGAAGAGAAAAGTTAATGGGAGTTACTGGAGGATGAATTTGAATTCATTCTCAGCCCCAAGAGTACATAGAATCATAGATTTAGAGCTAAAAGAGACCTCCTTTAGCATTTATTCATAGCAGTCACAATATGGAGGGGGAGGAATAAGGGTTGGGATGGCAAGAATGACTATTGGGCAAATTAATCAAAGAACCCTTCAAGCAGGACAGAAAGGGAGTGATCCTCACTGACTTGTCATTTGTTTGGGAATCTTATCCTTAATTTTTCTTCTGTTAGATCTCTACTGACAAAAAAGACTTGGGTCGATTTTGTGGGCAACTGGGATCCACAGCAGGAAATCCTCCTGTCCAGAAGGAGTTCGTGTCCCAGGGGAACCAGATGTGGTTAAAGTTTCATTCTGACTTCTCCAATGAGGAGAATGGGACCACCATTTTCTACAAAGGTTTCCTGGCCTATTACCAAGCTGTGGGTGAGTATGCCACCACTGGACTTTAATGCCAACCATGATGTTTAGGGGTTCAGTTTTCCTGGACTAAAGGGTATGCGTGGTAAGTAAGGTAAGAGAAGGGGTTCAGGAACCTATCATAAACTACAGAATACTTATGCCTCACCTTAACTCCTTCCTCCAACCCACCTGCAAAAGTAGCCTCCAGAGTGGAGCAGAGAATCCTGGCATCTCACCAATAGATTTGTCCAAAGGACCTATCCTACCATCAGAAAGCTCCATTACCAAGAGCAGAAACCCAGATTCTGTGCTTAGGGCTTCCTATGAAGGAACTCCTATAGAGTTCCTGGAGTCTACTTGAGGAAGGGGGTGGGGGAAGGGGTACAGTGACTTGACAAGGAAGAGGTAGTCAGGGCTTCTCCCTGCTCCCCTCATTTTCTCTCTGTCCTCATCCCTAAGATGAAACAACTCCTAACCTCAGTGGTCCCTGAAGACTTCCAGGACCAATGACCACATTTCTCTTCTACCCCACATCTGGTGGTAGATGACAGTGAGGGTGGAGAGTAGAGTGTACAGCTGTACTGTGTACCGCAAACATTTGTCTCTCGATGCCCACTTACCCAACTTTTTCACTCTCTTTTCTGAGAGTCTCTCTAAAAACTAGGGAGGGGAACATTTTCAAACCCTGCTACTTGTATCACCTACACCTCAGATGTCCTATAGAAAGATTCCTTCTTCAGTCCTACAATAAAAGCTTTCAAACCTTTCCTTGCTGATATCTCTTCCAGACATGGATGAATGTGCTGCCCAGGACAATGCCATTGAGGAGAACTCCAAGTCAGAGCTTCGGTGTGAACACTTGTGCCACAACTCTATAGGCAGCTACTTCTGCTCCTGCCGCCCTGGGTATGAGCTCCAGGCTGATGGACACTCTTGCCGTGGTACGAACCAGGTCGGGGGAAGCAAGGAAGGTTATGGTGGGGATGAAATAGGCAGAGCTTCTTTGTGACCTCTGCCTGGCTTTATAATTACAGCGGAGTGCAGTAGTGAGCTATTCACCGAGGAATCAGGATACATCTCCAGCCTCGAGTACCCCAAGCCCTATCCCCCAGACATGCGCTGTAACTACAGTATTCGGGTGGATCGGGGCCTATCTATCAACCTCGAGTTCTTAGAGCCTTTTGAAATTGATGACCATCAGGAGGTTCGCTGCCCCTATGACCAGCTCCAGGTACAGTCCTCTCTGTTTCTTCCATATTTTGTCTCTGTTACTTCCTTGTCTGTAGCATGGTGGGTACACGATGAAAGAATCTCCTCCCCCTGCCAAATTCTCAGTATGTCACACCACACTGACTCTTGTTCCTAACAAAAACAGAAAAAAATATCCAAAGTGCAGTTGACCCTACCTGTACACCAGCCCAAAATATCTACTCAATCTCAAGTGGCTGCATGTTCACAGAAATAAGTTGGAACATTGATCCTTCTGTTCTTCTCACTTCTTACACACCACCAGGTCTATGCCAGCGGGAAGCCCATTGGCGAGTACTGTGGAATGTGGAGCCCTGGTATCATCAACACCAGCAGCAATGTTGTGGATGTTCTGTTCTTCACAGATGAGTCTGGAGACAGCCGTGGCTGGAAGATCCGCTATACCACAGAAGGTAAAGACCACCACACCTACCACATCACACCTCATTGCCCAACCCCAACATGGCCTTCCCAGGCATCTGCAAAGATAAAAACCTGGAAGGAAGAAGAAAAAAAGTAAAAAGTGGATGGGCTGGAGATTCACACTCATCTCCTGTGTTTCTCAACAGTTATCAAGTGCCCCCAGCCTAAGGCCCTTGATGTGTTCACTGTTATCAATAATCCACAACAACAGTACCAGTTCCGGGATTACATCATTGTTTCCTGCAAGCCTGGATACCAGCTCACAGAGGTGAGAGCCCATGATGGGGGAGAAAGCCTGATCTCATCAGGATAACTTAATTAGGATAAAATCCCCTTCAAGCAAGGCCTCACTTCAAGGGGAGGTTGATGGAAAGGGCTCACCTCAACTCCAGGGTCTGCTTCTCCAGAATGATTTGGTCAACTAATCAGGGATAACCAAGGCTTTGGGGGACTGGTTCATACTAATTAAACTCACAAAAAAGCAATTAACCAATCAGAATGCTAATTCGCTATTTGTGAGAGGGGTATTAAATGACATACAGTGTATTAATAGCAAATTAATTTTTTAAAAAATAAATTTAAAAATTGCAGATTAATAGAAATAGTGTCCAGAAGGAGAAAGGTGAGTCCCACTCTACTCTTCCTTAGTCAGACCAATTCTGGGCACCATATCTTTTTTTTCCTCCAAATTTATTAATTTATTTGTTTTCAGTTTTCAACAATCACTTCCACAGATTCCAAATTTTCTCCCTCTCCTTTCTTCCTCCTTCCCCAAGAAAACATGCAATCTTCTACAGGCTCTACACACACATTACTATTAAACACATTTTCACATTAGTCATGTTGCATAGAAGAATTAAAACGAATAGGAGAAACCATGAGAAAAACAAAATAAAATATACTGGACACAATATCTTGCAAAGAACAAGGACAAATGTGAGTACAGAAGTAAGTGACCAGGATGGCAAGAAGGCTAGATACTATGATCAATAGTGATCAGTTCATGGAAATTAATATATTTAGCTTAGAGAAGACTCATGGGGGAAAGGGAATAAACATTTTTTATAAAAATAGCTGACATTTATATAACACTTACTATGTGTCAAGTACAACAACCCTGCAAAGGTAGATACTGTGATTAGCTCTATTTTATAGTTGAGGAAACTGAGGCAAAATGACTTTGCCCAAGGTCACAAAGATAGTAAGTGTCTGAAGCTGGATTTGAACTCACAGTTTGCTTCCTCCAGGCGTGGTGCTCTAACCACTGCACAGCCTGGCTGCTATGTGACTCAAGAACACATTGTCTACAAGTATTTGAAGGGCTATTACATAGAAGTATACCTGTTCCACTTCACTCCAGAGAGCAGAACTAGGGTCAGAGGGTGGAAGCTACAGGGAGGCATATTTGAGTTTAGTTTAAAGAGAAGCTTTCTCACAACTAGAATTGTTTGGAAATGACCATGGAGGCTTTTGAGATTCCCATGAGAGGCTGGCATTCTAGCAGTCATCAGTGATCACTTTGCAGGGGTTGTTGTAGATAGGAGCCATGACTTAGGGTAGAGCTGGACTAGAAGACATTCATGGTCTTTTCCAACACTTCTGTCTGCCTCATTTTTGTTATCTATAAAACGAAGACATCACAGCACCTACCTGTCAGGATTGTTGTATCAAATGAGATAGTAAACATAAAGCACTTAGTACAGTGCTAACCACAAAGTGAGTGCTATATAAATGTTAGGTATTATCATCATCATTATCATTGTCGTTAGGGTAATGATTCCATTGACCTGGCTTTATTTACCACATACCAAGGGCAGCTAGGTGACACAGTGGATGGAGCACTGAGCCTGGAATCAGGAAGCCCTGATTTCAAATCCAACCTCCAACACTCACTAGCTGTATGATCCTGGGCAAGTCACATAACTCTGTTTGCCTCAGTTTCCTTACATGTTAAATGAGCTGGAGAAGGAAATGGCAAACCACTCCAATATCTTTGCCAAGAAAACCCCAAATGGGGTCACTGAAACAACTCAACAACAAAGTATTTACTGACTATGCGATCTTGGGCAAGCCACTAAAACTCTTAACCTTAATTAGTTCCACTAATATTAATTGAATATTAGAAATTAATTAATATTGATGGAATACCATACATATACTTGTATTGCCTCATGTGATTGTTTGTGAGAAAAGGGCTTGGAAACTTTAAAGAGATGTTCTAAAAGTCTTAGGGAAGTTTTAAGCTATGAAAGCAATTTTAAGCTTTAATAGCTTAAATAAATTTAATTAATAAATTAAAATTTAATTTAAATAAATAAAATTAATCTAATTAAAATTAATTAAATAAATTTAACCTTGAATAGCTTAAAACTGCACCAAGACTTTTGGGAATACTGCATATGTTTGAGTTATTATTGAGTATATAATTAGAATAAAGGGAGCTAGACAGGTTGCTCTTCTCCATTATAAAGGTATTTCTGTCTAAATTGACCAAGATGGGCTTCCTGAAAAAACACCATTTTCTCTGGACCATATTAGAGATTTCAGTGGGGGAAGTGAATGATCTACATCTATGAAAACTGTCTGCAGAGAAGGGAACCCCCATTGATGCGTCTGCATCTGATATCATATTCTAGTCTAGTGATCTATTTCCCAAATTCTTCATTCATTTCCTCTTGCTCACCTGACAATACTCCAATAATGATATCCCTTCTGTTTTTCCCTCCACTGATTTTCACCCAAAGGTGTCTAGTATACTTTCCCCTTGAGGCTCCTGATTTCCCTCATCTGCATTAAGATACTGCTTAAGATAGATTATCCACCTCTCCAAATTTTCCCTACTATTTATCTCTTCCTTCACTCTAATCTTAGAGAAATGGCTATTCTTCCTGCCAAGGCCCTCCAGATAAACCCTTAATCTCCTCCCTTCTGATATTCTCCAACAAGTTACTCTACTATTAACCACATTCTCCCTCTCTTACCTTCATTCTCTTCCTATCTATTGGCTCCTTCCCTGCTACCTGAAAACACACTCATGTCTCCCAAACCCCTAAGAAACCTTCATTCTCTCTGAAAATCCCTGCTGGCTATCATATTATTATATTCTCTCCTTTTTTTTTTTTTTTTTTTGGAGGCAATGGGAGTTAAGTGGCTTGCAAAGAGGTCACACAGCTAGAAAGCATCTGAGACCAGATTGGAACTTGGGTCCTCCTGACTCCAAGGCTGGTTTTCTATTCATTGCATGACCTAGCTGCCCTTCTAAACACCCTTTAATCTGGCTTCTAATTTCATCATTCAATCAAAACTGCTCTCTCCTAAACTACCAAGGATTTCCTAATGTCTAAATCTAAGGGCCTTTTCTAAATCCTCATCCTCTCTGCAAGATTTAAACCTCTTGATCACCTCCTTCTGGATACTCATTCTCCTCTGGGTTTTCATGGTACTGTTCTCTCCTCAGTCTCCTTCTAAATGACAACTTCTCAGTCTTTGCTTTGCTAGACTTTCATCTACATCATGCTCACTCACTGTTGGTGTACCTCAGTGCTCAGGTGTCCTCATTACTATCTATACTCCCTTGGTTGCTGTTCAATGATCATCTCTATGCAGACGGTTTTCAGATCTATGTATACAACTCTAGGCTGCCTCTTGTACCACGTCACCAAATGCCTTATGGACAAGAGGTAGATTTTGTCAACAACTTTGGGACAAGAAAGACACTAGCAGGAAAGGACTCATGGGTTCAAGCAGCAGCATTTCCAGTCCAATTCAATTCAACAAATATCTATGAAATACTTGATGTGTGCTTGATAGATGCTGGGGCTTCAAAGATGTTTCAGTCTAATAATTGGGGTTTTAACAGATAAATAAGTGTGATAAAAGGATGAATGTGATAGAAACATAGAAGAGCTAGGCAAAGTCTTCTTCACATAGGTTACATGGTGAGCCCCATCCCCATCTTCCTCTACTATCTCTCTATTCCTTCGGTTGGTTGGTTGGTTAGTTGGTTGTCGTCCTTCATCTTCAAAAAGGGCCAAAATGACATCACCTTTGTAAAGTGAAATTTCAGTGTGTCTGTCTATGGCTGATCAGACCAATATGAGCTCGGAATGCTCTACCACAGGTTGGGCACAGATAGTCCATATGAATATTTGGGGTGAATATCCCAAATTTGCACATCCTGCATTTACTTTGTGCTCTCTCAATTCTGCTTTGCTCAAAGAGCACAGCACCTTCTCTTATGTAGGCACACCATGCTGAGTGGTCCTGTGCCAGTATCTCCCATATTGCGCAGTCAAATCCAACACCAATATCAGATAAGTGACTATTTATGAGAAATTTAGGGAAAAAAGAGCTTAGAAAGTCTTTGAGGAGAAGATGGTACCTGAATAGGGCTTTGAAGAAGAAGCAAAAAAAATAAAAGATAAACTTTAACAGGAAATGGGAGGAGGTTGTCTCTTCCAGATGTGAGGATTTTTTGAGCAGAGACACAAGGAGAAGAAAGGGCAGGACAAAAAACTGGGGAATAATCCCAGGAAGAGGAAGAGTGTGAAATATGGTTAAAAGGGTAGGTTGGAGCCAGGTTGCTTTATGATCAGAGGCAAAATTTCTTCCTCATTTTGTGTCTCTCTAAAAGGGACCAGAGACATCCTCAAGGAAAAAGAGGGGAAGGAACAGTAAATTGCAAGGGTTGAGAAGGCCTGAGAATGTTAAGATAGAAGAGCAGCTGCCATAGTAACAGGAAATACTATCACAGAGCTGATTTCTCCCAACAGTCAATTCTGCCATCATTGAATGTTCTTCTCTTTCCTCCAAAAACCAGGGGAACAAGAAACTGGAGTCCTTCACCTCTCTCTGCCAGGATGATGGCACATGGCACCGAGCTATGCCGTATTGCAAGAGTAAGTGACAGCTGTCAAAGACACTATCCCCAATGAAACGTGCTCTCTTCATAGAGAAGGGGGTAATGCAGCTCAAAAGGTGAAGATAGGAGGGTGTCAGGCTAACCCCCTTGCCATGAGACCTCTCCTTTTCACCCTTCCAATCAGTCCATCAAGAGTTACAGAGTCTGAAGTGGGGAATCTTACGTGGTTTTCTAAACCATTACTCACAAGTAGTGAAAAGCTTGGATGGTACCTCCAGGAATTTTCTTTCATTCTTCTTGACACAGAAGTGACCCATCTCTAGGAAATCCCTCTGGAGTGTTTTCCCCCCAAACCATCATTCAACTATTCTTTGAGCAGAAAGCTCTTTCCTCTCATTATGAGACCCTATGCAATCAATTCTTTATTTAGGGCTTAAATGGTGTTAGGCACTTTACTAGGTAATAAGGATACAAGGAAAAAATGAAATAGTGCCTGCCCTCAAGGAACTTATATTCTATTGAAAGAAATCGCTCATTTGTGTGTATTTATATGTATGTATCATATTGTGTATATGTATATATATGTATAAGTATAGCTATACATATATGAATGTAAAAATAAAAATATATACAAATCAAATAGAAAATAATAGGGAGAAATGCTAACTGGCAGCTGGGAAAGATCAGGAAAGGATCTTCCTTTCATATAGAAAATGCTTAAATTAAGCTTGAGTGTAAAAGGTAGAAATGAGGAAGGAATGCATCCTGAGCATTGGGAGCAGCCTGTGCAAAAGCATAAGGATGGAAGATGAAGTATTAAGCATGAAGAACAGGCAAGTCAGTTTGGATGGACTGCAGAGTGCATGGAAGGGAACCTATGTTTGGTAAGGAAGTTTGGGGCCAGATGGCAAAAGGCTATATATAAATACCCAGCTACCTCATGGCTCCATATTCCTCTCTGTTCTTTCCTGTAGTTGTGAACTGTGGAGCTCCCCGCCACCTACCCAAAGGGAACTTTGTACACCTTACTAAGAAGGGGGAAAATACCTACAAGGCTGAGATCCTTTACACTTGCCAAGAACCATTTTACAAGATGGCAAGTAAAGAGAAAAATGGTAAGTCCTCATTAGGTAAGGACTAGTGAAAAGCTGGAGTAAGGGAGATGTTGTTCCTTCTCTCTTCTACCATCTCAAAACAGAAAGTGTCTCTTCATTTTGTTATTTGGATCTTTCTCTTCAACAAAGGTGAATCATCTCCCATAACAGGTCAGAGAACGATAAGGCCATAACCAAAAACATTCCATAATCAAAATTATATGAGGTAATTAATATCTTAGATTTGGGGGGGTCCATTTCTGGTTACTACTAGGCATTGATTCAAGGAAGCCACCGGAGAGAAGAAATATGTGAGTCTCCTACCTGATACTAAAGTAATACCATCCCATCCACAACCACCAAGATGAAAATATATTAGCCCTTCTCCCTCCCAAACACCATTCAGATTGTTTTTTTCCTCTTAAGAGTTGCTCTCATTCATTATTTTCACCAGTTTCACTTGTATAAATATATTCTGTGAAGGGTTCCCAATATGATGTACTCTTGGTACCTACATGCCCTCCTTCCAAAGATGGCCATGGTCATAATTAATGGCCATCTATGTAGGCCTAGCCCTTTACTTGACCAAAAGTAAGTCTTTCAGAGTAAATGGTCCTCTTTCCAACCATGAAGGATTTCTAAGGAAGGACATACCCTAGCCTCTCTACTACCTGTTCAAGCATTTGACTTCTGTAACTTAACAATCTGGAAGTTCTTCCTGAAGTCCGACTGGATTCTCACTATGTCTATCAAAGAGCCTGGTACATACTAGGCACTTAGTAAATACTGAATGTTAAATGAATGAACTATCCAGTCCATTTGCTCTTGTTTCAGCTTTCATATATTTCATCATTAATTATCAACTAGTTTACTATGTAAAGCTCTGTTCAAAACACTAATGCTCACATTCATATAACACCTAACATCCTAACATTTCACAAAAGGTTTTCCTTATAACAGCCCATAAGGTCTTTTGTACATCATCCCATTTTAAAGACGAGGAATCCAAAACCAAGAGGAGTGAACCAATTTATCAGTACACAACTATTAAGTACTAAAACCCAAAAGCACGTCTTCTATCGACTTCCCCATGCTGCCTCTCCAGAAAGGGATACAAGAGAAAAAAAAGAGTAGGTTACATTTTAATAGGAAAGATGGGAGACAGAGACACAAGGAAAGAAATAACAATTACAAATAAAATACCAGTAAGCACAAATTACCACAGCTGTGTATTTGTATAGATAGATAGATAGGTAGATAGATAGATAGATAGACAGACAGACAGACAGACAGACAGACAGACAGACAGACAGACAGACAGACAGACAGATAGATAGATAGATAGATAGATAGATAGATAGATATAGATAGATAAATATATAGATATCGATAAACAGACCAACAGACAGATAGTACTCATATTTCTGTTCTAGAACTAACAATGGGTTAATTAAACTAACGGCTTCTGCCCTTGAGAGGTGTCAACACATAAATTGTATTTGTTGAATTGATAAATAAATTAAGTATATTTGTATTTGTTCCTTAAGGACAGCTAGGTAGCACAATGGATAGAGGACTGGGTTTAGAATCAGGAAGACTCATGTTCGTGAGTTCAAATCTGACTTCAGATACTTAGGAGCTGTGTGACCTTGGGCAAGTCACTTAACCCTGTTTGCCTCAGTTTTCTCATCTATAAAATGAGCTGGAGAAGGAAATGACAAGCCACTCCAGCATCTTTGCCTAGACAGCCCCAAATGGGGTCACAAAGGGTGGGATGTGACTGAAATGACCAAACAACAATTTACTCCTTGGTTTTGAAGGCTAATTGGCATAGGGACTTTGGATCAATACTCTTCTCTTTATCTGTGGTTATCCTTGCTCTTGTCTTTATTGACTCTTTGGCTTCAATTCTTAATCTATTCTTTTGCCTTGAAGTTCATTCACAAAATGTTGGCCCCTTACCTATCAGCTTAGTCATACCTTCTTTTTTCTCTTTAGCCACATATACCTGCTCAGCCCAAGGCGTTTGGAAAGAAAAACATGGAAACAGGAAGATTCCTCAGTGTTTACCTGGTGAGCAGAGGCCCTTTGGGATTAAGTTTCCCATAGTATAATCAATTCACTGGGACACCTAGTCTACCCCCTCCCATAAAGCCCTGATGTGGGAGTAAAAAGGCAGAGAGGAACCAAGTATTAAGGGAAGACATTCTAAGAGTCAGCAAAGGAGGAGGAGTCAGAACAAAGAGGAAAAAGGTCAAGAGGTTAACAGTGATAGGGAAAGGTGGAGTGGAACAAGGAAGAATAGGTATGATGAACATGAGATGACTTGGTCTTTCTTCTCCCTCTCTTTCCAGTGTGTGGGAAGCCAGTATATCCTGTAGTTGAAAATCAGCGCATCATTGCAGGGAAAAGTGCTCGGAGGGGCAACTTTCCTTGGCAGGCCTTCACCAGCATCCATGGGCGTGGAGGTGGGGCACTATTAGGTGATAAATGGATCCTTACAGCTGCCCACACCATCTACCCTAAAGAGAGTGATTCACAGCTGAATACATCTATAGATGTGTTCTTGGGCCATATAAATTTGGATGAAATCATGAAATTGGGGATCCATCCCATCCGCAGGGTCATCGTCCACCCAGACTATGACCAAAAGGATCCAAACAACTTCAACAATGACATTGCTCTTATAGAGCTGGAGAACAGTGTCCCTCTAGGTCCCGACCTCCTTCCCATCTGTCTGCCAGATAGTGAAACCTTCTATGAAAATGGATTGATGGGTTATGTCAGTGGCTTTGGAACAGAGGCACAAAAAATACATGATCATCTGAGGTTTGTGAGTTTGCCCACGATCTCAAGAGAGAACTGTCAGAAATGGCTCTATTCAAAAAAGAGCCAACAGGTGTTTTCTGACAATATGTTTTGTGCTGGGGACAAGACCTCAAAGAGAGATGCTTGTCAAGGAGACAGTGGAGGAGTCTTTGCTGTGAAGGATGAAACTGGAGATCGCTGGGTAGCCACAGGTATTGTGTCCTGGGGCATTGGCTGTGGCAATGGATATGGTTTCTACACCAAAGTGCTACAGTATGTGGACTGGATTAAGGGAATCATAGAAAAGGAGAGTTGAGACCAGGTGAATATTCAAGCCCCAATCAAAAGAGAGGAAGCTTCACTCTGACAAATTGTGATTACTTACCCAGTGGCATCCATATTAAAAGTCACTGATGCAGAAATTCAGTTTGTGAAATTAGTTCATTTCTCTATCTACCTCCCACTTTTCAACATCTCAGACAGATGAGACATTCACAGTATTCTGGAACAAGGTGCCATGGCTTCCATTTTTCTCTTCTCTGTTCTACCTTTCATCATCCCAATAATCAAAGTTTCATTCCAATAGTTAAGTCTACAGTGGTGGAGAAAAGAAGTTTAAGATCATCTTGGGCATGTTGGGAACCTGAGCCTTGCCCTGAGTTGGGACACTGAATAGTCAGTTTGACAAAGATATGGAAATTAAAATAGTGATGTCAAGCCTCTCCTGCTATTCTATAGCTAAATTTAGATAAGTTCAGAAAGCCTTGAGTTAGAGCTGACCCCAGGAAAAATTGTGACAAGGAATAAATGGTCTCAGGCATTGTAAAGTGGTAGACATTGCCCTTTGGGAAAATGATGTCCATTTCTTTTCTGTAATGTGTAAGATATTTGGGTATTATAAACTATTAGAGCTCAATTCCATATTCTATTCATGTCCTTCTTCCACCATGTCTCATAAAGGGTTGGAGTGGCAGGTTAGCAAAAGGATTGAGATTGTTAATTGTGCATTTCAATTAGTTTTTTTACCTACTTCCACTTAGCAAAGTTGAGGGAAGCAAGTTGCATGACACTGCTCAACCCAGATGCCTGAATGGAAGTTTGGCCAGGCCTTTTCTAATCCACCACATTATGACACAGTCCTTCCAAATCCTCACAAGATTTATGTAACTCACAACACTTCTTTCTCCCCACCCCATGCCCTACCCCAATCCAGAACCATCAGATTATCATAATTGTGTTTCACTTTTGTCCCTTTTCTTGAAAATGCAGACCATCCTAAAATTTTCTTCAAGAGATATTTGCCCAGTAGATAAAGTCAATCTGAGCACTGTGTTAGCCACCAAAGGCCTCCCATAGGATACCATGATTTGAGCTCTTGTCCTTTGATTGACACTGGTCTCTTCTAGAAGAGCAGTTATGTTCTATTGACCTAATCATGCTCCCAACTGATTCTTACTAACCATATCCATAAGTTAACTATAATACATGAGAAACAATAGCTTGACACAAAATATAAGGTCAGAGGATCATAAATTTAGAGCTAGAAGAAATTTTAGAGGTGATCTAAGGGGGAGGCAGCAGAGTATATGGTAGAGAAGAATAAGCACTGGACTTAGAGTCAAGAAAAGCCTATGACCATGAACAAACCACTTCTCTGAGACTCAGTTTCTTTCTTGGTAAAATGGGGGTAATAACCCTACGAGTAGTTATCTCACAAGTTCTTTGTGCAGAGCAAATGACATGGCTTCTTTAGATGGTTTTGTAAATTTTAAAGTGTTTATACTAATAACTCTTATTACTATCTAGTCTATTTTGCAGTCTAGTCTATATTACTATCTACCCTTATTTTGGACAGCTAGGTGATGTAGGGGATAGAGCACTAGGCCTGGAGTAGGGAAGGCCTGAGTTCAAATATGTACTTAGACGTATACTAGCTGTGTGACCCTGGGCAAGTCACTCAACTTTGTTTGCCTCACTTTCCTCAAATTTGTAAAATAAGCTGGAGAAGGAAATAGCAAACCAGTATCTTTGCCAAGAAAACCCAAATAAGGTCATGGAGACTTGGACATGGCTCAACAACAATAATTTTTGCAGAGGAGGCAACTTGAGCCAGAAAGGTTAAGTGATTTCATTGCTACAGTGGTACACCCTTATGAGGAGACCCCTTCTACCAATGTAAATCAATACCTCTTGTGCAACTGAGAGGTTAAGTGACCTGTCCAGTGTCACAAAGGTAATAAGAGTCTGAAGCTAGACTTGAACTTGGGTCTTACTGACTCCAGGCCCAGGATTCTATCCACTACATCACGTAGCTAAATAAATACCATAAGTTAAAATACCCCAAAGAGAAGCCACCAGAAAGAAAAAACAGCAACCGATTAATTTCAATACCACTTCCAGCTGGAAACAGCACAAGATATATATCATCTTCGATATAAATGACGTTGTACAATATACCATAAAGAAAATGCAGGGGAAGCTGGGATTAAGAAATGAGGGATGGGTCATTACTAAAACTGAAGTAAGACAAACAAAGATCAATAATGTGAAGAAAGTGGTGGAAGTTTTAAAATAAAGTCATTGAATCAATGGCAAACAAAATTCTTGGGTTGGAATTATCAGAAGCAGAAGAATATCCACAAAAACAAAAAAAAGATCAAAAGACAGGAAAGGCTTAACAAGTTTTACAAGCAAAGAAGCATATCTTAGAGATCAGAGAGGCAATTTAAGAGTTAACAGATTATCTGATAAAACCAAAGAAAGATTAGCCACATTTTTTTTAAGGAAATTACTCAAGAAATATTCATGATAGTAGTAATTAGTAAATACTCCTATTGATTACTAAGAGTAGCAGTACTCCTTCTCAGAAGTAGTGAGACCAAAGGATATATTGTAGAGCCATAGAGTTTACCAGATTATTCAGTAAAAAAAATGTGAGATTCATCTCCTCTAGATATGTTATCATCAAACTCCAAAGCTTTACCAATAAAGTGCTATTGAAATAAAAATGAGTTATTTGTTCAAAGATATTCATGGCAGTTCTACTCAAATACTCAAATGGTTCTATAATCCTGTCAATTTGGGAGTTCTTCTCAGTAACATAAATTGCACCCATCTATGTTTGCCCATACTGTGGGACTTGTCCCTGTTCTCCCAAAAATTTACTACAAGCTCCTCAACTAGTGCTCTGGAGGCCTTCCTTGACTTCTTCCAGCAACATGAGGGTACCAGTAATGCTCTCTGACCATCTACCTGTCATATCTCACTCTCCCCACAAGAATAACAAAAAGAATAGCTAACATTTATATAGCACTTACTATGTGCCAGATACTGTGCTAAGCATTTTGAAAATATTATCTCATTTGATCCTTACAACAATCCTAGGAGGTGGCTGCCATCATTATTATCCCCATTTTACAGCTGAGGAAAATGAGGCAACAGAGATTAAATGACTTGCCCAGGGTCACATAGCTAATAAGTGTTTGAGGTCAAATTTGAACTCAGGTCTTCCTAATTCCATGACTCTGTCATCCCCATTTTCCCTTTCTGTTACACAAGTCTTCAATGATTTCCATTATTCCTGTTCCTCGGAGTGCCTTCTTAGTTGTAAATTGCAGTCTGGTCACTCCCACCATCTGGACCTTCCATTGTCCTCTGTCTATACTTCTCTTTAGGTCTTGAGAGTCAATGGTGTTCCAGGTCTCATTTGATGGGGTGATGGGACCTGGACCCTGAATTTTCCCAAACATTTCAGTAGCCCAGATGACTGGTGCCTATGCTCAAGGCATCTGGCCCACCCAGTCCATCCTGGTTGCTTAAAAGCTGACTTGATGCTCCTTAATCCCAACTAGACCCTTTCTCTGTTGCCACCCCAGGGTATTTACCCCTCCTTAATCTCATCCAGATCTCATAGTCTTGAATATAAATACCAATCATACTCCTGTTAAATTGCAGTTTCACTAGGAACCCTGCTCATTCCTATTGGTGTTACAATTACTCAGATTCACTTAGAATCTAGCCCACTTCACCTCACTACTTTCACTAAAAGAAGGTTTGAGTGGTCAAATTCTTTCGAGGCAGACTCCCCCTCCCTGTATCCCTGCATTTCAGGGTTCCCAAAACCCCAAAATGTAACATTTCTGACATACTGCAACACTTGTATAATGTCTGTGTTGGAAAGATAGACCTTTGTTATCATGGGAAGCCTAGAGTCATTAAAAATGCTCACCATTTTTTGCTGTAGAAGCAGCTGATGAAGTAGCTGATAAAGTACTGGACCTGGAGTCAGAAAGTCCTAAGTTAAAACTCCAGGCTAAGACTCTCACTAGCTTTGTGACTTTGGACAAGTCACTTTAACTCTGTTTGTCTCAGCTTTTTCAACTGTAAAATGGGGATGATAGCACCTAACTCACAGGGTTATTATGAGGATCAAATGAGTAAAAAGTGCCGGTACTATATAAAAACATTTATTCCCTTCCCTTCTCCAATTTTCCAAAGATAATTCAATCTAATCTCCCTTTTCAACTCTGGGCCCAACTTATTTTCCATTGCTATGGACATAGCAGAATTATTTGTAATTGTTCCCAAACTGGAAACAACCTCAACAATAGAAGAACTGGTTAACAAATAGTGATACATTAATGAAATAAAGAGCCAGTGTTGCGTAACAGGTCCAAGGTCTGCCACTAACATGTATTGGCAATATTTACAGTGGAGTCTTGTTCAGAGATTGCTGAGAGCTGCTAATAACATGCAAACTGTTGGTCTGTTACCGAGAGATGCCTGGGTTGTCGATGTCTCTTTTGGCTTTTTTTCCTTAACTAAAGCTTTGTCATTAGAAGCCATGTACACCACGCTAGAAGGCAGCAAGCTAGGGAAAGTATGGAGTGATATTGGGCAGAGACTATACATTTAAATTTATTTGTATCTATAAATTTAAAATAAAATGTGGAAGATAGAATTCAAAGTATCTTTAAAAATTTTTTTTTTTGGTATTTTATTTTTTCCCTAGTTACACTTAAAAAACTATTTTTAGCATTCATTTTAAAAACTTTGAGTTCTAAATTCTCTCCCTTCCTTCCTCCCCACCCACCCTCATGTATAGTCATGCAAAACACTTCCGTAATAGTCATTTTGTGAAACACTAACTGTATTTCCCTCCATCCTATCCTGCCCCTCATTCTGTTCTCTCATTTGTCCCTCCTCAAAAGTGTTTGCTTCTGATTGCCCCTCCCCCAACCTACACCCCACCTTCTATCACACACACCCCTTCTCTTATCCCCTTCCTCCCTACTTTCCTATAGGGTAAGATAGATTTCAATACCCAATTGAATGTGTATGTTATTCCCTCTTTGAGCCAATTCTGATGAGAGTAAGGTTCACTTATTCTTTCTTACCTCCCCCTTCTTCCCCTCCACTATAAAAGCTTTTTCTTTCCTCTTTCATATGAGATAATTACCCCACTCTGCTTCTCCCTTTCTCTTTTTCCCACTACATTCCTCTCTCTCACCCCTTAATTTTATTTTTTAGATATTCTTTCATATTCAACTCATACCTGTGCCTTCTCTCTGTGTGTGTATATATATATATGCTCCTTCTAGCTAGCCTAATAATGAGAAAGGTCTTATGAGTTACAAATATCATCTTTCCATGTAGGAGTACTAACTTCAATAAGTCCCTTATGATTTCTCTTTCCTGTTTACATTTTCATGCTTCTCTTGAGTCTTGCATTTGAAAGTCAAATTTTCTGTTTAGTTCTGGTCTTTTCTCAAGAATTCATTAAATTCATTTATCTCATTGAATGTCAATTTTTCCCCCTCATGTATTAAACTCATTTTTGCTGGGTAGGTGATTCTTGGCTTTAATCCTAGCTCCTCCAGAATGTCAAATTGCAAGCCCTTCTGTCCTTTAATATAAAAGTTGTAAATCTTGTGCTATCTTGATTGTGGTTTCACAACGCTTGAATTATTTTCTTTCTGGCTGCTTGCGATATTTTGTCCTTGACCTGGGTACTCTGGAATTTGGCTATAATATTCCTGGTTGTTTTCATTTGGGGATCTTTTTCAAGAGGTGATAGGTGGATTCTTTTGATTTCTATTTTACCCTCTGGTTCTAGAATATCAAGGCAGTTTGCCTTGATAATTTCTTGATGCCTAGGCTCTTTTTTTTTGATCATGGCTTTCAGGTAGTCCAATAATTTTTAAATTATCTCATCCGAGTCTATTTTCCAGGTCAGCTGTTTTTCCAATGAGGTATTTCACCTTGTGTTTGATTTTTTTCATTCTTTATTAGCTTCCATTTGCTCCATTCTAATTTTCAAGAAATTATTTTCTTCAGTGAGCTTTTGGATCTCCTTTTCCATTTGGCCAATTATGTTTTTTAAGGCATTCTTCTCCTCATTGGCTTTTTAAACCTCTTTTGCCATTTGGTCTAGTCTACTTTTTAAGTTTTTATTTTCTTCAGTATTTTTTTGGGTCTCCTTTACCAAGCTGTTGATTCATTTTTCATGATTTTCTTACATCATTCTCATTTCTCATCCCAGTTTTTCTCTACTTATCTTACTTAATTTTCAAAATCCTTTTCAAGCTCTCCCATGGCTTAAGATCAATCCATACTTTTCTTGCAGGATTTGGATGTAGGAACTTTGACTTTGTTGTCTTCTGAGTGTGTGTTTTGATCTTCCTTGTCACCAAAGTAAGTTTCTATACTCAGAGTTTTTTCCATTGTTTGCTCATTTTCCCAACTTATTAGTTAACATTTAAGTCTTTGTTAAAGCAGGGCTCTGCTTCCAGTGTGGAGGGCAAACTGTCCAAAGATTCAGGGGTTTTGTGCAGCTGTTTTCAGAGACTTGTAATTTTTCAGTTCTTCTTGTACTTATATTTCTAGGAATCTGTAAGTTTTCAGTTCTTCCAAGGTAGTATGATCTAAAGAGAGTTGTTTAATCCTCTCCTGGATTGTGCTTTGGTCTGTGAGTGACCACAAGCATTCTTTTCTGCCCAGGAACAGTGAAGAGGGTCCCTTCTCCACTGTCACCACAAGCTATACTGTGGTAGTGCTTCCTTTTGCCCCAGGACTGCCACCCAGGACTGAGACTCAGATCAAGTATAGGCAAAGCAACAGAGTCCTGCTTCTGTCCTAGCAAAGAGATTCCTGTAATCTTCTTCTGACCACTTGTTCTATCCTCTTACCTTTTGTGGGCTGAGAATTCCAGAAGCAGTTGCTGCTGTTGCAGCTGCTGATTCAGTCACTCCCAAGGCCTGCTCTTGGTTTACTGGAGCCAGGGCTGTGCTGAAGCAGTCCACACTGAACTGTGCTCTTCTCTCAGACTTGTACAATGGACCTGTCCTTTCAAGTTTCTAGGTTGTCTTGGGCTGGAAATTTGCATCCCTCTGTCTTTTTTGTGTGCTCTGCAATTCTAGAATTTGTTTAGAGTAGTTTTTAAGGTTTAGGGGAGGGGTTTAGGGGAGAGTTTAGGCAAGTTCCTGACTTAACTCCACCATCTTGACTCCACCCCTGCCCAAAGTAACTTTTAAGAAGTTTCAGATATCATTACTGATTTTTTCTAAATACATTTTTACAAGAAAAAAAGTCACATATTTCCCATTTAACAATCTGACTATTGCCTTCTTATCACCACTCAGAGAATATGAGAAGGGATGGAGGATGCAAAAGGAAGTAAAATGGATCAAATACCCTGCCACCTATGGTACTACTCCATCCTGTAAATAAAAGTATATTCTTTGTGCTTATTAAAATTTCTACATTTCTTAAAGTTGCTAGTTGAGCCATTTATACCATGTCCAAGCTTAAAAGTTTTCCTCACATGAATAATAAAAATAATAATAGCTTACATTTATATAGTGTTATAAGGTTAACAAAGCATTTTATAAATACCATCTCATTTTATTCCCAAAATAACCTTGGGAGGTAAACGTTATTATTACATACATTTTACAGATAAGGAAACTAAACCAGATAATCAAATGATTTGCCTAAGGTCACACAGCTATTAAATGTTGGAGGCAGAATTGGAACTCAGATCTTCCTCATTCCAGATCTAGGGCCTAATCTAGATTCCTCTAACTAGAATAAGTTTAGGTGGGGTTCAGAGACAATGAGAAAGACTATGCTTGCTATTTTAAATAATTTCCCAGAGTTCCCAAATATAAGTACATATATGCAAACCCCAGAACTTTCTTTCCTTTTTCTGAGCCCTGTATAAGTAAGGAAAATGAGCAGAAGAAAAGCTGAGAAAGTCAGAGGGATGCGGTAAGTAGCTGCTGTGCTACCTTGAGGGTACTGAAGCTGGTGTGGGGCTCAGAGGAAGGCAGTTTATTCTGTAGTTGTTATCCTCAGCAAGTCCTTTGCTCCTTCATCATACCAAGGGAAGCCTGTTTTTCACTGACAGTGCCTCATTCAAAGGCACTGCCACCTAAGCAGAGGGCATCACACAAACAACTGAATTATTGAGTAAATGAGCAACAACTTGATGTTTAAGACTACTGTTTGCAGGAAGAATGGTAGGAAGCACATCCTATTTTGTGTGAGTCCATTTTCACTTTGGGCTGTGAATCAATGGCTACTGAGGGGAAACCTTTTCTTAAAACACTAGAGATTCAGATAGTCATCACTCACAAGCTCTGAAATCTTACTGGTGGCTACTCTCTTCAAGTACATAGCATGTGTTTGTAGTTCTTTCTATGGATACGTTGAACTTAAGTTACATACTTTTTACAGACATTCACTGCACTTTTTTTGACAATTAAAATGTGTTTCTCACTAGGTTTCTCTCTTGACTCATGGTCAAAGTCATCATGCTATACCTTATAGGTCATAGATTGAAACTGTATGGTACAACACCAGTCTAGGATGGCACTCCATTGTATGGTTCCAACTTTTACCATTGCCTTCCAGGGAACAAAACTTGAGCTCCTAAGGGTTAATGACAGGAGTGGGGAACCTATGGCCTTGAAACCACATGTGACCACCTAGGTCCTTGGGTATAGCCTTTTGACTGAGTCAAAGTTTTACAGAACAAATCCTTTTATTAAGGGAATTTGTTCTGTGAAGTTTGGATTCAGTCAAAGGGCCACACTTTCAATTCTGCTTTGCTCATAGAGCACAGCATTTTCTCTGATGTGGGCATGCCATAATAAATAGTCCTATAACAGTGTCTCCCATGTCACACAATCAATTCCATAGTTCTTAAGAGGGACCTTGAAAGTATCTGTGTATCATTTCTTCTGCCCACCATGTGAACACTTGCCCTGTGTGAGTTCTCCATAAAACAGTCTTTTTGGCAAGTGTCTATTTTGTATTCAAACAACATGGCCAGCCCATCAGAGTTGCACTCTCTGAAGTAGAATGTGAATGCGTGGCAGTTTAGTTTAATTAAGGACCACAACGTCTGGTACCTTATCCTGCCAAGACAGTCTATATCTAATGTTTGTCCCACCAAGTTGACTTCCAAATATGTCATGGTCAATAGACAGTCAAGGTTGCTTCTTGGTTACTGCTGGCCTAGGCCAGGTATATCACTCAGGGCTTTAGTCCTCACAATCTGGGTTTGGCAGACCTGAAATGGATTCCAGCTCTCAGACTTTGGTGGCTTCCTAACTTCCTAACTTTTTGAAATTCACAAGGTTATAGTCATCTCTAATTTCCTTCACCTAAAACAGGAAATAACAAAAGCAAAGAAGCAAAGAAGAACAGGCCTTATGTTGGCCTCTGATAGAGCAGGCCTAAGAACCGTGCTTCTCCAGAGTTTTATACCATGTCTCTATCATAGAACAGCTGCTCAGAATAAAAGACACAGAGCAAAACAGAGTCAAGACTAGATGACCAGGTCCTTTTGAATGCACCCAATTCCTGACTACATAGTCAATCAAAATACTTCCACTTTATTTCATGATTAGGAGACCAAAAGTAAATTGTCCACACATGCACTAAAGTTCATGAGAGGATTACATTGGCTGAACATTCTGTACACTCATATAACAGCTGGGCTTATTGCCCAGACTCCATTGCATAGAGATCTACAAAAAGAAGGAGTAACTCTGTAAGAATTATAAGCAGACATCCAAAAGGGGAAAAATGAATTTTCTACAAGGACTACATAAATACCTAAACAAATAAAGCAAGAGAAAAAAGGAAACAAAGAATTCTGAAAGAATTGGAAAGGAATATAAATATCTTAGAACCAAATGTAGTAAAATTTACTCAATAAGAAGACTCCCAGAAAACCAGAAGAGGCAGACAGTAAGTAAATAACTCCATGAAATAACACAAATATTGAGAAAAAATCAAAAGACTAAAAACGAGAAGAAAATATCAAATATAGTATATTAAAACAACTAACCAGGAAAACAGCTCAAGTAAAGATAATTTGAGAATCACTGAACTACCTAAAAACCATGCTAAAAAGGAAAAAAAACCGGACACTATGTATTTCAAGAAACCACAAATGGAAAACTGCCCAGTTCTTTTAAAACCAGAGGGCAAAGTAAAAGTTAGAAAGAATCCACAAGTCACTTCCTGCAAGGAATTTCAAAAGGAAAAGACCCAGGAATATCATAGCCAGAATCCAGAACTCCCTCCTAAGGAAAAAAATAAAGCAAGTATCCAGAAAGAAATGGCTCAAGTACCAAGAAACTCTAACCAGCATCTACTATAAATGAACAATGAAAGAACGAACCATTTGTTAAATACTTACTATGTGCAAAGCTCTGTACTAACTGCTAGGTATACAGAGAGAAGGAGCAACTAGGTGTTGGAAGTGGACAGATCCTGGAGTCAGGAAGACTCACCTTCCTGAGTTCAAATATGGCCTCAGACACTTTCTAGCTAGGTGTCCCTGGGCAAGTCACTTAACTTAATGCAAACCATTCTGGTAACTTTGCCAAGAAAACCACAAATGGTGTCACAGAGAGTCAAACACACTGAAATGAATGAACAACAAACAGAAAGAAAAACCTGATTTCTTGATTTCAAGAAGCTCACATTCTAGTGCAGAAGAAAACACTTATGGAAGATTTCTGCTACGAGTCACATGGAAAAGATCCCTGGTTCTTAGGGAAGTGGCAACATTTTTATGCAATAACTTTAATGTCATTTTCACTAACAAAATCACATTGACTTCTGATGTTGAACTGTTTGATAGTGCTAAGGACTCTGGTAGCAAGAATTTCATAAACAAGATAAAATCTTAGAACATAGTGTTCTAGAAGGCAAAAGAAATAGGCTTACAAGCTGGCTGGCAGAAAAACTCTGAAGTGCTTCCAGAACCAGATAAAAATGCAATTTGAATAAAAAAATAAATGAAAACATAATACAATATGGATCATATTAATTTGTGACTTTCTAAGTCAATAAGCCTGCAGGGATATTTTTGTATTTGAGTTTATTGCAGCTGATTTACAGATCAAAGATACCTAAGTCACTTATTGCATCCCAGATCATCACCAGTCACCTTGATTTTTGTCCTACCACTGGACTTCAATGACTGTGGAAGAGAAAGTGAAGCTGATGACTTTTTAAAGCCCTATCTCACTTCAATCTAATTCATGAACAAGTCAGTGCATCACTCCATGATGTCACTGGTCTTTTTTGAAATGAAGAAGGAACAACAACAACTGGTTTACAAACAAGAAAACCTACCCTGAAAAGTTTGAGGGGGACCAGGGAGAGGGAGAGCAGGAAGGGGACAAACCTTTACTGAAATAGAGAATTTTCAAGAATTTCTAATAAAAAGACCAGAATTGAGTACGAATTCTGAAATGCAAACACAGAGAAAACTAGAAAGATAAATTTATATGAGTAAATAGAAGTATATGTACAATGATATAGTGCTAATATTGTCATGAGGGAGAAGAAACTAGAATCTCTTCAAAACCTTATTGTCTTCAAAGGACACTGAGAAAGTTCATTAAGAAAAATAAAGGTCCTGGAGATTAGTTGTTTTCTGAGGGTCTGAAGAGGAGAAAAAAGAAGGGAGGGAAAAAGAATAAGTATGCTAGTGTAAGAAGGAGAAAGGGTGGAACTTGTCACTTCTCTTGATTAGGGAGCATATGAGAAGAGTGTACAAACATAGAGGAAGGGGGCAGGGAGTGAGCATCAGATAAACATCTCATATCAAATGGACAAAGAAGGGTTAAACATACACATCATTTGGTGTAAAAGAATACATCAAATTCAACATGGAAATAAGCAGAAAATATGAAAGGTTGAGCTGGAGCAAGAATATCAAGAATAGACAAAAGTGAAAAGGGCAATAAATGGGGGGGTGGGGGGAAGAGAACTAGAATCTAAGTGAGTACCTAAGATGGCCTCTAGTCAGTTGGAGAAATTGTGGTATATGAAAGAACGAAATAGAATATTATTGCATCTTAAGAAATGATAAAAGAAAGATGATTTCAGAGAAGCCTGAATAGTATAAACTGATAAAGAATGAAATGGATAGAACCACATCGATTAATATAAAGACAGAAATGTTGTAAAGAAAAATAATTTTGAAAGACTTAAAATCTCTGATCAATGCAATTATTTATCACATCTCCCAAGGGCCTATGGAGAAATATTTTACCTACCTCCTGTCAGGAAGGTGATGGACACAAGGTGCAGAAATATATATTTTTTGATTTGGTCATTCTTTGAATTTATTTTGGCTAACTAGGCTTGTTTGTTACAAAAGTCTTTTTTTTCCTTTCCCTCAACTTTTCTCAGAGGAGGAGAATTTTGGGGATGGGTAGAAATAGTGATAACCCTCCAAAAAAAAGAGTCATGGTAACATTTTTTAATGTGCATGAAAGAATACAAGGAAATTCAAAAGGACAGTTTTGAGAGTGACCTGTAGAATATATGATGTCCTTAAGAAAAAAGAAAAAGAAAATGGCATAAAACAGAGATTCAGTTTATATAGAATTTTTGTGTGCTTCTGTGTGTATAGAAATCCTTTTTTTTTTCCCTTTAAGATTTACATTCAGACTTCTTTTTTTAAGGGAAAGGAAAGTGGTAGGAAGTGGCCAAGATTAATCTTGGGGCATATACTCAAAGTGGTTTAAAAAAATTATTAAAATTTTAAAAATTCCAGCTGGGCAGATGAATGCTATTCTTTCTTCATCTTTTTTTTCTCCAGAATCTCAATAAATAAACATTTATTAAGCACCTACTATATGCCAGGTAGTGTGCTAAGCACTGCTGCTACAAAAGAGACAAAAGGTAGTCCCTGCCCTCAAGAAGATTTCAATGCAATGAGGGGATAACACGCAAACCGATATTGGTAAAGCAAGTTACATGTAAGAGAAATAGGAAATAATTGACTGAGGGAAGGCACTGCAATCTGGTAGTGTCCATGACATAAATTCAAAACTCAGAACTAATATCTACCTAGCAAGCAACCCAGGGCATCTTGAACATAGGGTACAGGTCCATTTTAATTCTCTTGTTCAAAGTCCTTATTCAATTTATGCATATTCAGATCTTCCCAGGCTTCTTTCATACCACCACTATAGGTGGTGGTGGTGATGGTGGTCCTTCATTCTCAAGAGGACCAATGACATCATAAGGGTGATGTCTTGATTTGCTCATGAATTTATCGCATTTAAGTGTATGCACATAGGTGCTCATGGACTGACTGCAGAACTCTTTGATCATTCTATTGACCTGCAGTTCTTTCAGATGATTTCTGAGATCTTCTATCACAGACAGGGAAATATTCCATGACTGTTCTCCCACCAAGCTTTACCCTCTACTAGTCTTTCCATTCTTCAGCCACAAGAGAGCCGTCAAAGCCAAACTTCTTTGGATCTATTCCAGAGATTGAGAAATCACTGCAATGTCAACAAGTTAAGAAAGCAAGAGTAGGAGGAAGCAACACAACACCCCCCACCCCCACAACTGCTCCAGAAGAATACAAGACTGGGGATGATTGGGAAATCAAAGGAGAAACCATAGCAGCTCATCTTTCTTGTCCAAGATCACAAATTCAAACCATAGGCAAGTCACCTATGCCATAGGAACAGGACGGTAGGGATGAGCTAGGATCATGGCCTTAGCCCCTACAACCCTGAGTTAGGCTATCAGTGCAGGAATGCCCAGAGCTTTTGTTGTTTGTTCAGTTGTTTCAGTTATGTCGACTCTTCATGACCTCATCTGGGGTTTCTTGGCAAAGATACTGGAGTGGTTTGTATTTCTTTCTCCAACTCATTTTACAGATAAGGAAACTGAGGCAGATGGGGTTAAGTAATCTGTCCAGGATCACATGGCTATTAAGTGTCTGAGGCTGTATTTGAACTCACGTCCTGTTGCCCGCAGTTCTAGTGCTCTATGTGCAATGGTACCTCCTTGCTGGCTCTGACCTTACCACAGACCTAGTCTTGGGCCCCTGCCAGCAGCACAAGGTCTCCCAGAGAAGCCTGAGACTCAGGAACTCAGTTCCTAGAGCTCTAAGCTAGGCCAGTAATATGGGGTACCCAGAGCAGTTTACAGACTGAGTGCCTATCCAAGACCCTATCTAGAGGTCTTCTAAAGGGTCAGAATCACAGACTTAGCCCTCAGAGTTCCCAGCTAGTCCAGCAATACCAGATTACCTAGAATACATCATTAAAAGTAAACAAAACAAACAAACAAAAAGATACGATGCTATTATAAAGCCAGGGATACAAGGAGATCATAAAAATGGGAAAGGATCCCACATGTACAAAAATATTTATAGCAGCTCTCTTTGTGGTGGCCAAAAACTGGAAATCAAGGGGATACCCATCAATTGGGAATGGCTGAACAAGTTGTGGTATATGAATGTAATGGAATACTATTGTGCTATAAGAAATGATGAACAGGAAGACTTCAGAGAGGCCTGGAAGGACTTATATGAACTGATGCTGAGTGAAAGGAGCAGAACCAGGAGAACTCTGTACACAGCAACAACCACAACATGTGAGGAATTTTTCTGGTAGAATTAGTCCTTCACAGCAATGCAAGGACCTAAAAAATTCCAGATGGACTCAAGGCAAAACACCTTCCACAGAGAAAGAACTATGGATTTGGATCTCAGAATGAAGCAGACCATTTTCTCTTGTGTTATGTTATGTTTTGTTTTGTTTTGTTCTGTGGTTACTCCCATTCATCTTAATTCTTCTATGCAACATGACTAAGGTGAAAAAGTATTTAATAGGAATGTATGTGTAGAACATATATAAGACAGCACACCATCTCAGGGAGGGAGTGGGCAAGGAGGGGGGAAGGAGGAAGAAGGAGGAGCAAAAATCTAAGATATATGGAAGTGATTGTAGAAAACAAAATAATTAATAATTAATAATAATTATTGAAAACAAAATAATTAATAAAAATAAAATGTCCAAGAAAAATAAGATGCCCAAGAAAAAACCCAAAAGAAAATAAGATGCCCAAGAAAAAACCCAAAAGAAAAGAATAAGTATAAAATTCCTACAACCAAAGCCTCCAAGAGAAAATGGTTTGACCCACCCATATCTCCCTGATGAATTAGAAAAGGCATAAGGTTTTTTTTAAGAGTTAAAACTGATAAATGAAATGAGAGCAATTAGAAGAAAGACTTGGAAAAGAAGTAAGAGTTATGGAAGAGAGAATTGGAAAAAGAATTAACAGCTTAGCCAAGAGGTACAAAACCCTACCCAAGTAACAGACTCTTGAAAATTAGAATGGACCAAATAGAAGTTAATGATTTCATGAAGCAAAAATATTAAAACAAAGTCAAAAGGTTGGCAGAAGAAAATTGAAAGAATCTCATATAAAAAAACTAATCTGGAAAACATCAGGAAGACATAAGAATCATTGGACTACCTAAAAGCCATTACCAGAAAAAGAGACTGGGTATCATATTTCAAGAAATCATGAAAGAAAATTGTCCATATTTTTTAGAACCAGAGGGCAAGGTGAAAATAGAATTCACCTGTTGCCCACTGAACAAAACACAAAAAAGAAAACTCCCAGAGACATTATAGCTAAAATCTAACACTTCTGGGTTAAATGATAATAATAATAGTTGCAAAGAGAAGGATAGAAAAAGTCCAAGTACTGAAGAATCACAGTTAGGATCTCATATAAGATTTGGCAGCTACCACTCTGTGATGAAAAAAAACCCCAAGAGATGGAGTTTCTGCATAAATAATAATCTATTAGTTAGACTAGCTGCAATCAACAAATTGATGATCAGTGGTTTCTCTAGGTAAGCAAAAGATCCAAAGGGAGATTGAATCACCTTAAATGCTTTCTGAAAGGGAACTCTTGTGACAAGAGAAGCTCAGCTTTGAATGGTGGACATTTAATGGGAAGCTAGGTTAAAAGTCTTCAGCTCCTTCTGCTGAGGACTCAGATTGATCATGAGACTCACCAACCTGAAGGCATCTGGGCAAGAGAAAGTATTTCCATCTAGACCTCTTTGGCTAGTTTTCTCCTTCATAAACTGAGTTGCCCTAAACTCTAATCACAGGGATCAAGGACAAGGGATTCTTCCCCTAAGCCAAGGCTTGCCCAGACTGAATTCTGTTTATACTCTAAAAAGAAATTAGTTTCCCAGTTGTGTGGGATCCAACCTAGTTAATAGAGCATATGCCTTGGGAGATAGGAGCCATCTCATCACCCAGTCATGACCTTTAGCGGCTGAATGACCTTTTCAGGAGTTGGGCCTTAACAGAAAGGAAAGGAAAAGGGTGGATTACCAATTAATAATTAGTTATTAATATAATTGTATAATATCAGTTTTTCTTACTATAAAAAAGTGCAGAACATGCAATAGGCTTACAATCAAGAATAACTTACCCAGAAAAACTGAATAATCCTCCAGAGGAAAAAACAAAAACCAAAAAAAAACCAAAAACTTGTCCTTTAATGAAATAGAGTTTCCAACCATTCCTGATGAAAAGCCCAGAACTGAATAGAAATTTTTAAATCCAAACACAGGAGTAAAGAAAAATATGAAGAAAGGTAAATATATAAGCACACAGTGAGAAAAGACTTTAAAAGGATGAAGTGCTTGTTTTCTAAGGGGGTGGGGGACCATACAGGCCTCCCTTAAGAACTATAATGTCATCAGGGATCATGAAAGGAGTCAACTAAGGTGGAGGGCCTGGGATTTTTTGTTACATTTTAATAATTTGTTTTAAAAGAAGAAAGGAAAGGGAGGAGAAGAAAGGATATAATAGGTAAATAAAAGGAAAGAATGGAGGATATATCTCACATAATAAGGGAGCACAAGTAGAAGGTACAAAGAAGGGACAGGGAGGTCAAGTGCCACTTGAACCTCACTTCCACATGAACTGATTAAAGGAGAGAAAAACACAGACTCTTCATGTGGGGTTTGGTGTAGAAATACATTCAATTCAATAAAGAAACAAGAATAAAGAAAAGGGGGCAATAAGAGGGAAAGCAAATCTAGGAAGGGATTAGTTATTAGCAAAATAAACCCTAAGCTCAACAGAAAGAAATTGAAGAGGGGTTTTAAAGAAAGGAAAGAAAAGGCAAAACCTTGTGATTTGAGTAAGGGAAGAGAAGAGCAGGGGAGTAAGGGTTATTTACATCAAACATAAATTATTAATCCTGAGCACTCTCCTTTTCCTTGCTCTTCTTTCTCAAGAGAGGGCAGGGAACAAAGAAAGGAAAAAGTGTAAGAGAATGAGAGAAATATAAAAATTGTAAAAAAGGGTTTGTACAGAAAATCCAGAGTAGTTAAGATTAGAAGGGAAACAGTTACTTGGGGGGGAGAAATTTTTGCATCAGGTTTCTCTCACAAAGGTCTTACTTTCAGACATATAAGGAATTGCATCAAATCTACAGTTATCCCTTCCACTTTGTGACTTTCCCCACTTCAGTTTCTATATATCACAGGTTGGCATAAAAAATTAAATAGGAATTTGAGGGGAGTTTTGTGGAAGTCACAGATAACAAGCAAAGACCAGTGGATAACAGAGAAAAAGTTCAGAAACTAAAAATGCATAAAATGTATATAGTATTGTAAAATATCAACATATTTTACCTTTTAGTAGTATGATAATTCAACTTCTTCTCTGGGATGAAAGGAGGGCCAAAAAAATTTAGATGGATTTTCCAGATTTAGGGGGGAGGGGCAACATTCCCTTAACCTCCTCCTTGTGGGAGGGATAACTGTACAAAAGTAAAAGCCATTATCTAATTGATAAGTTAAAAAAGGACATTAACAGGCAGTTCTCAAAGGAAGAAATTTAGTCTATCTAAAGCCCTATGGAAAAATGATCTAAATCACTAATAATTAGAAAAATGCAAGATTAAATCAGCTCTGAGGTTCTATATGACCCCAGATTTAGCAAAGTTGACAAAAAAGGAAAACAACAAAATGTTGGAGGGTTATGGGGAAGCAGGCATACTGATTGCAAGCAGTGATCTTTGAAAAATGTTGTGAAATGGTTGTTGCTTGTTGAATCTGTAAAACTTTGCACTGGGCAATAATTTTGATTTTTGCTTATGCATGTAGTACTGTATGAGATCACGACACATTAAAGGGGGTTGCATTTTAAGTGTACTATCCAAATTCCCAATCTAAAACAGTCCTTTGTGGTCTCTGAGTGACCTATGTTATATAGGAAAGAGTCCCAAAACCATTAATCACTGCTTGCTTAGTACTTAATAGGTACCTTACCTGATGCTCAGATGGACTTCCTTAGCTCACATACACAAAGAAAAGAAAAAATAAAGGTAAAGTAAATCAGATTCTTGTTTCAGATGGAAGTCTTGTCCCTACAAGGTTTTCCAGATCATAAGGAGCTCTCCCCACAGAGATTTAACACCTAGGCTTGACTGAGAATCACCTCTTCAACTTTCTATCTTGGGTAAAAATTCTTTTTTTAAATATTTCATTTTTTCCAACTACATGTAAAAATAAGTTTTAACATTTATTTTAAAAATTGTGTGTTCCAAATTCTTTGCTTCCTTCCTTACTTTCCCCTCTCATTGAAAGAGCAAGCAATTTGATATAGGTTATAAATGTGCAGACATACAAAACATATTTCCTTATTAGTTATGTTGTGAAAGAAAATACAGACAAAAAAAGAAAGGAAAAAGAAAGTTTAAAAAAAGGGTATGCTTTGATCTGCATTCAGATTCCATTAGTTCTTTCTCTGGAGATAGCATTTTTCATCCTAAATCCTTTGGAATTGTCTTGGATTGTTGTATTGCTGAGAATAGTTAAGTCATGATCAAAACTCTTTCATGACTTCCTCTATGCATATAGTCATCTGACTGAGATTTGACAGTATCTTCCAAATGTCCCTATCTTCATAAGGGACTCTGGAGGAGAAAGTGAGGCTGATGACTCACTTGCCCCACTCATATCCAATTCATTTTCAGGTCATCACCCTTATGATGTCATTGATCTTCTTTGAGAGCAAAGGAAGAATGACAAGAAGGGTTTGAGGTAGTTAGAAATAATTGTCTTACCAAGAATTCCACATGGGCTTAACTGAATTTAGAAAAAGTGACTTTTATTTCACATCATTATCTGACCAGTGACTTAGTCTCTAAACCCTTGCGGAAAAGAATCACTTAGTAGGCGCAAACACACTCTCAAAACAATTACAAACTCTTTTATAACCATCCTCATGCAATTTTCCCCCTTGCTCTCCATTGGCTAGATGCAACCTCCTGAACCACTCACTTCATGTTCTCTTACTTGATATGTTCCCTCTCAAACAGCTCATTAAGCATGTTTACAATCTTCTGACCTTTTACCTGATCTTCTGATGTGCTAGGTCACAGCCCTGATTAGAACCAGTCACCTCTGACTTACATTCTGTTGTCACTCAAACCTGGTAGCAGTTCTAATCCTGTGGAAATAGGATTCCTTCTTTTTTTTCTCACAGGGTGATGTTTCTACACAGAGAGAAGGATTTCCCAAGCAGGTACCTATCCAACATATTTCTTAAACTTGTGCCTCACCATAATTAGGGTGGTATAAGTATTCCTAAGAAGGAGCTAGCTAGGGTCGTATGAGAATATTTTGTATTAATCATGTCTTTACCATGTTTTCTGAGAGTAGTAGTCACTGCCCTTTGGGGACCCAATCTGCCAATTCAAGCAGAAGTTGAGGACTTCTGCTATTTTTTTCTCCTTCATTTCTTTATTATTACTTTTCTTTAAAAAAAAAAAAAAAGCTAGGACAATTTACTTTCCCATCCTGAGTGGTTTTCATTTTTGATTTCTTGAAATAGAACTCTGAAAAGACAAGTTTTTAAAAGGTCATTGTATTTTAAATGGAGCTATCTAACTCCACCTTAAAACCCAAATCATTCTGGCTTTCATTGAATGGACAGCAATAGGTTTATCTCAAGTCTCTGTGACTCACTGTTTGTCTTAATGACTTAGAAATGAGCAGAACTAAGAGAACATTGTATATACAGTAATAACAATATTTTGTTAGATGAAATCATTTTGATTATTATAAATACACAAATTAAAAATAAAAATAAAGATGCTATCTCCAATCAGAGAACTGATAAATAGAAATATGTATAGAATAATTTCACACATATGTGTGTGTGTATGTGTGTGTGTATGTATGTATGTATTTTTATCTAATGGTAGCCATAGGGGGGAGGAAAGGAAAAAAATAAATTTACATGATAGCTTTGTTGTAAATTTGGAAAGAATAACAAGTTGTATATCATAGATTTGCTATTTCACGTATGATCATCTTTTTTATTACATCGTGTTATAGAAATGTTTGTTTTATTTTGTGAACTGAAAATAATTTTTTTCTAAAAAGAGTATAAATAGCAATTGTTTTCTGTTCTCTCCAGAAACTCTGAATGTCTTCCTCTCCCCACTGATATCTTTATGATGGTAAATTGAGTCATCGTTTGCCTCAACTCTTACCCAGCCTTTAGTGGTTGAATGGGTGTGGCCTCAGACAAACTGAGAATTGGGAAAGACTTGGTTTGGAAAGTCCAAAGTCTCCCACTGCAACCTGGACCATCTCCAGTCATCTTGACCTTTGTCTTGCCATTGAACTTTTATAACTCTGGAGGACAGAATGAGGCTGAAGACTTTGCATAGCTCTGCCTCACTCATATCCAATTCATGCATAAGTCAAGACATCACCCTGCTGATGTCATCAGTCCTCTTCAGAAAGAAAGGAAGAAGAAAAAGAAGATTCTTCACAGGGTATACCAACATTTTCTAGGATTTCCTGTAGTATGGAGAACTAGACAAATTTCCTCTGAGTTTAAGTGTCAAATGGCACCCCAAATTTCCCTCAGTGAATACCTACCACAACAGTGATGGAATTGCAAACTCACCCAATGAGACAAAAAAAAGCTCATGAAAATAACAAAGTGAGACACTTTGGATTGTAAGTACAGAGGTGCTTTGCCCTGTGAAGTTCTCACAATAAGACAAACAGTTTAGGTCTATTTAAAAGAAAATGTGTGCACACACGCACACATACATATATGCACATGTAGACAAGAATAAACATTTCTGAACTAAGCACTGGGAGTTTCTTGATGTAAACTCAATATTTTTCACATTAGCAGCAGTATCAATATAGCATGTATCAGCATCTTAACATTAAAGGGATGCAAAATTTGCAAAAATTACCTCAATGGAACTAACATATAAAGGAATACATACCAGAAAAATAATCAATTGTACAATTGCAACCTAATTTTTTTTTAAGAGTAGTGCTCCAACTAAAAAAAAAACACAGTAACATGTAGCTGATCTGAAGATAGCAGCTGCCCAAAAGAATGAATCCAAGAGGTATAAAAGATCCACTGATCTAGCAGTGACACCTTAGCCAGTGAAGAGGCAAACTCACAGCTTAAGCACCTACTACTAGTGGAACCCAACATTGGGTAGTGTCAGATCATCAGAGATGTCATGTCTTGTGAAGAGTTAGCTCAGTTGATCAGAGGTGCACCTCATCTATTACCCATACAAAGCCCTAAAGTGAATTTCGTGAGGACTCTATGGAGATATAAGAGATAAAAAAGACATTGAGGACCTATAGTATTAAAATAGAGTGCTGGGCCTGGAATCAGGAAGATTCCTCTTCATAAATTCAAATCCAGCCTCAGACACTTATTACTATGTGACCAAATCACTTAACTCTGTTTCCCTCAGTTTTCTCATCTATAAAATGAGCTAGAGGAAGAAATGGCAAACTACTCCAGTAGTTTCAAATGGAGTCACAAAGAGCCAGATATAACTGAAATGACTCAACAACCACAAAAATAGTTTAGGAGTTCTGAGTTGACTTGGCCATCCATATGTCTTCCCCAACTACCATTGTATTATAAGTTTGTGCCCATCCTTCCTCCCAAAAAATGTTATGCATATTTGTGGGAGTGTGTGCCCCAGGCTTAGAGAGGGCATGGTAGAGGTTGGCATTCAAAATTATTGTTTTTTCTATTATAGTCTTTTCTATGAGTTAGTAATTGTCACTAGGAAAGAACACCGGTGGCACCTTCTGATAGAGAGTTAGGAGGATAACCAACCATAAGGTTAACAGTTGCCACTCTGGGGACCCAACTAAGCAAGTGTGAATCCAAGGGGAGGAAATGTGTCCAGGGGGATGGAGTTGGGGGGGGGCTACATATAGAAATATGTCAGTGAAATCATGTTAATTGAAAAACCTTGAACTCAAAATATCATGCATTCACTGATAATAATTACACTAAAATGCATGTATATACAGTCATCCTTTGGCATTCACAGTGTTAGAAATGCAAGAGCTCCCCACAAATGTGGAAAACCACTCGTAACTCTAGGTCCCACCCCAAACCTTTATTTTTAATAATTATGATCATATTTATTTAACACACAAAACAAATTGAACAACACACTTCATCCATTAAAAATGTTGCATTTTCTATGTGAGAGAGATTAGTATCTCACACACTATGCAGAATCTTTGCAGCTACAGCAACTGCTTCATGGAGGATTTCCTTCTAATAAAAGCACAAGATACATAGAAGGCATCTTGAAAGGAGAAAATTATGTGACTGAGTCTGGAAAGACAAAGAGGAAACATTCTCAAAGAGTTTGTAGCCCATAGTTCTTTAGTGCACTGAAACTTTAAACAAAATTTAATTGTTCATAATAAATTTATATGTTTGTACTTACAGTAGTAAATTATTAAATAGATTAATAATATATAGTATTTATACACTTATGACTTCCTAAATTTTTCTCTAGCTTTCTTTATATATGAAAGTTATCTGTCATTTACTGCAGTATATCAAAAATCTCCAAAAATTCCCATTTAATTATCAAGAGCCAATCCATGAATAACCAAAACCATGAATGTGAAACCTGGGAATTGACTGTATTTTAAAGTGATCAAAAAAGAATCTGAAAGTATGTAAATAAAACTGACTTTTTAGTAGGCTAATTTTTGACCGCCCACAGAGTCCTACTTTGACACCTCACCTTGACGTGGAGATAGCACTGGCTCTCAAAGGTTATGCCAATAAAGTACAAGATCTAGAGGACTCTATCATGTTGGCAAGGTTTTAACAGAATTCAAGCAATATTCTATGTCTGCTTTATAAAGAACCACCTTGGATGGTCTACCACCAATAGGCTAGCCACTTGGTAACAAGTTCTTTGACCATGACAATCCAGGAAGCCAAGGGAAATAAAAAAATATCCCTCAGTTCTAGCCAACTCCCTTCTATTTAGGCAGTAACAGCGGACAGAGGCAAAAAAAAGAGATTGAGAGTGCTAAGAATTGTAGATTTCTAAGGCAATTTACAAACATTGATGTTGCTGTTAGAACTTGCATCTCAGATCCTTGTCTAGTAGCAAAGCAGGCATACTGCCAAAGGAGTTGAATCGTATCCATCTCAGCATTTTTGCTATAAATGGAATCATAAGACAAAAGGAGCTTGCAACTACATGAACGGATGGATCATGGATTCTACTTGGAGGAGTAAATAAAACTTTTTATGGAATTGATTCAAGAGGCATTTGGTCATCATTATAAACATCTGCAAGAAAATCACCATAAAAATTATATACCAGCATCTGTTGTAAGAGATGAAGAGATAGAGAAATGCTATGCAGAACTCAAGTAGATTCTTCAAATTAAAGGATATCAACATGCACTTCTGATACAATTTGGAACCATGCCCCAAAGCAAGTGACCTAATGATTCCTCTAGTAATAGTAATAGTAATGATAATAATAATAGCTAGCATTTCTAGGGCACGTGTTATGTGCCAGGGACTGGGCTAAGTGCTTTACAAATATTATCTCATTTCTTTCTCACAACAACCTTTTGAGGTAGGTGCTACTATTATACCCCTTTTACAGCTGAGGAAACTGAGACAAAAAGCAGTTAAATGACTTGCCCAAGGTCAAACAACTAATTAAGCAACTAAGATGTCATTTTAACTCAGGTCTTCTTGATGCCAAGCTGAGCACTCTATACATTGTGCCACCTGACTACTAAGCCTATACCTTAAAGAGACCAAAGAAAGAGGTAAAAGAACCATATGTACGAAAAATATTTATGAAAACTTTTGTTGTGGTGGCAAAGAATTGGAAACTGGGGGTAAGGGAAGGGTAGCCAACAAATTGCAGAATGGATGAGCAAGTTATGGTATATAAATATGGTAGAATACTTTTGTACTGTAAGAAATGATGAAAGGGATGGTTTTAGAAAAACCTAGGAAGATTTGTATGAACTGATCCAAAGTGAAGTGAGCAGAACCAGGAGAATAATTTATATAGAAACAATACTATAAAGATAATCACCTTTGACTTAGTGACTCTGATCAACACAATGAAACCAATCACAACTCCAAAAGACTCATGATGACTTATGCCATCCACCTCCAGGTAGAGACATAATTAAATAATTAACTTAGAGTACAGATTGAAACATATTTTTCCTCTCCTCCTCCTCCTCCTCCTTCTCCTTCTCCTCCTTCTCCTTCTTCTTCTTCTTCTTCTTCTTCTTCTTCTTCTTCTTCTATATGATGAGCATGGGAACTTGCTTTGCTTTACTATACATATTTGTAACCAGTTTTGCTTTTCTTGACTTCTCAATGGATAGGGTTGGAAGATAAGTGAGGGAAGAAATTTTGGAAGTGAAAATGAAATAAAATTGAATTTTTTAAAAAAGAAAAAAACATACTTCATTATTTGGTGACTTCATTGGGAAGGTAGGCATTGGGGAGGATGGTGAAAAATAGATTTGAAACATGATTCTGTAACCTGAAAGTCTGGTTAAAGAGGCAAACAGGCTAGGTGATATGTAAATCCATATTGTTTATTCCCTTAAAGCTAGTCAAAGCTAGCTTAACCCATGTACAAGGAGTCAAAACATAAGTTCTGACTGATAAAAGAATGAGGTTTGAATACACTTTAGAACAATCTCAACTCAAATTTATGGTTTCCATGTAGTTTTTTCATCCATATCATAAGAAAGGTAGTTTCTTAGTTGAATAAGTCATAATTACAGTGAGACAAGAAAATCGGTAAAATAGTGTCCTTTGGAAATGATCTCAAGGATATCTGAGTTTCTCTGTATAGCATATGTCTCTGGGATCTTTGAAGTTGCTGACATAGGAAAAGGCATTTTTAGAACAAAGCTAAGCAATCAGATTGATTAGTTTAGACTTTGGCCCTTATAGAGGTTATTAAATTGATATTAAATGATCAGTTCAAAGCTTTAGACCTATAGATTATAGATGCTTTCTTCAAGAAAAGTTAGGAGGTTCTGTGTATGGTAGGTGAATACCAAGTAACATTATAATAAAAAACCTGAAATTAATTTAACAGAAAATATCTGGTTACTGGTGTAGGAGTTATTTCCAAATCAGTTGTCTGTACACAAAGCAAAATTGCTCTCAATATAAAACTGGATGTGGGAAGATTAAAAAGCTTTCCAGGACTCAGAATTCAGCACTAAATAATGAAGATGGGATTTGCATTGGAACTCTAAAAGGAAAAGACCATGTTTTGGGGATCTGGACCCCAAAAAAGAAAAATCCCTTGACTTTCCCACATTCCCAGTCACCTGATGCATCACCTGTCCCAGTAATACTTTCAACTGTCCTTTCATTGTGCCCCTCAACCTTTCATTTTCTGTTACCTCTGACCTAGCCCAGTCCTTCATTGTCTGTTACCTCCAGACCAAACCAGGCTATTTCCCACACGAAATTCCATCTAGAGCTCTCCTCTTATTTCTGAGTTACCCCAGGCTATTGGCCACTCCTGGATCATATCCAGATCTTCCCATAGTCTTTCTGTATAAAAGGTCTATCTTGCCCCCATTAAATCATCAAGATTCTTAAAATCTGGCCACTTGTATTGGCATTATAATAAACCTTGTTACTTGACCGAAAGAAGTCGAGTCGAATTATTTTGAGACAGATCCATGCCTTTTACCCTTGAATTTTGGGGTTCCCAGCACTCCTAGACCACAATACCAAACACCAAGGCTTTGCAGCTGATAATCATAATCAAGACCAGAATGCAGGCTAGGTGGGTGAAAAACATTGATTTAGCCTCGTTAGCTTATTTGTTGTTCTAGATTATATTCATTTGTATCACTAAGCCTTAGAGCAGGGCTGAACAACCCTTGAAAAAAATTGAGACTGTTAATCCACATCACATCTTTTAGCCAATGGAGACAATAAAGGAAGGAAGCTTTTACAAATGAGAGTTTTCTCTAATATGAGGGAGGTTTATCACTCTTCCTGTAAGGGTTCTCCGTCTGAATGAAGCTCAAAATCTGAGGAAGCCCATTTCTATGGCACTTCAGTTTGCACAAGTTTGTGTAATGGACAGACTCAAAAGACCAAAAACTGAGAAGAGGGTGTTAGAATCATGCCTGATACGCAAAAAGTTATCAAGGAAAATTTATTGCAGCAGAGTTCAGAGGAATTGAAAACTTTGACCAAAGTGGACCCCATCCCTCTTTTCAGAGGAGGGAGTGCCTTCTACCTTCATTCTCCCTGAATGAATGGGTAGCTCCCAAGGAAGGGTACAGGAAGACTATAATTTGTTCAAACCAGTGCATGCCCTTTATACTGTTCCAAATTTTGGACTTCCTGCCACATCATCCATTGGCCACATGACTTTATGGTCTCCTTTCTGATAGGAAACAGCTTGTCAAGTCAGTGTACAAGTTTCTGACCTTTTTACCTGACCATGCTAGGTGACAGCTCTGATTAACTATCACCACTCAAAGCTGGAAGGTTTTTTATTTATTTATTTTTAGTTTTCAACATTTATTTCCACAGGATTTTGAGTTCCAAATTTTCTCCCCATATCTTCCCTCCCCCCATCCCAATACACCATGCATTCTGATTACCCCCTCCCCCAATCTGCCTTCCTTTCTATCACACCCCTCCCTTCCCTTATCCCCATCTCCTCTATTTTCTTCTAAGGTAAGATGGATTTCTATACCCCCATTATCTGTATTTCTTATTTCCCAGTTGTATGTAAAAACAATTTTTAACATTTGTTTTTAAAACTTTGAGTTCCAACTTCTCTCCCTTCCTCCCTTCCCACCATCCCCACTGAGAAGGCAAGCAATTCAATATAGGTTATACATGTGTAGTTATGCAAAAGAATTCCATAAAAGTCATGTTGTGAAAGACTAATTATATTTCCTTCTATCCTATCCTGCCCCATTTACTCTATTCTCTTTTGACCTTGTCCCTCCCCAAAAGTATTTACTTCTAATTACCCCCTCCTTCCCTTTGCCCTTTCTTCTGTCACACCCCCCACACCCCACTTATCTCTTCTCCCTACTTCCCTGTAGTGTAAGCTAGATTTTCATACCAAATTGAGTGTGCATGTTATTCCCTCCTTAAGCCAAATGTGATGAGAGTAAGCTTCATTTTTTCCCTCCCACCTACCCTCTTTTCCCCTCCATTGAGGGGATAGAATAAGAATTAAAGCCTTATGCTCTTCTTATATTTTTGGCATGCCACAAGTGGCTGTGAGCAGCAGGTTGTGCAGGCCTGCCATTTTCTAACTCTAAATAAGATAGTTATGTGTGCAGAAGACTTTACCCTCCACCCAGACTTTGCCCTTCACCCAGAGTTGAAAAGGAAAGACCTAATAATTTTAGCCTGGAGGAATTTTACCTAGCTCTTGTTAGCTGAGTGGGGTGGCTGTTTTTAAAGAGTTTCTGTAAATCTGCCTTGAACTGGGAAACATTCTAGCTATTTTATTCTTTTTTTAAATTAAATTATTTTATTTGTTTTCAGTATTCTACAATCACTTTCATATATCTTAGATTTTTTCCCCTCCCCCTTTCCTCCCTCCCTTCCCACTCCCTCCCTGAGATGACATACAATTTTATATAGGTTCTACTCATACATTCCTATTAAATACATTTTCATTTTAGTCATATTGCCTAAAAGAATTAAAATGAATGGGAAAATCATAAAACAAAACAAAACATAATACAAAAGAAAATGGTCTGCTTCATTCTGCTATCCAATTCCACAGTTCTTTCTCTGGATGTAGAAGGCATTTTGCCTCAAGGATCCATTGGGAATTTTTTAGGTCCTTGCGTTGCTGTGAAGGGCTGTCTACCAGAAAAATTCCTCTCTCACTGTGGTTGTTGCTGTGCACAAAGTTCACCTGGTTATGCACCTTTCACTCAGCATCAGTTCATATAAGTCCTTCCAGGCCTCTCTGAAGTCTTCCTGTTCATCATTTCTTATAGTTCAATAGTATTCCATTACATTCATATACCACAACTTGTTCAATCATTCCCCAACTGATCGGCATCCCCTTGATTTCCAGTTTTTGGCCACCACAAAGATAGCTATTTTATTCTTGCACACAGAAGATAACTTGGCTAGGAAGGCCCCGAGGAAATGAGGATGGAAGCTACTATATGCTACATATCCAGAACAACACTCAGAACCAACCCCTAATCCTATCACAGTGGAGACTTCAGAACCATCCATCACCACAAAGACCAGTAGAATCCAGGGAAGCACCAAAATGGGAGAGGGACCACTGAGAGAAGTGTGTTGACATTACCAGCACTCAATGGTGGTACTGAAATGTCAGAAGTATGAGTTAGTTTCTATGGAACCTGCTTGAGCCCCTTTGTAATGGTCTTTGAGTGAATCCCAAAATTAAGCTGACTAGTGACAACCTCCAAGAGTTTGGTCTAAGGAAGACAAACAGAATTAGGTTGCCCAAGTCCAGGTTTTATTTCTCTCAGAGTGGGTGACATGCATAGGCATGAAGCTGCAGCGTTGGTACTGAGCTCATTTTGGGGTTGGGATATACAGATTATATATCTTTTCAGCAGGGACTATCAACACATCATGATTGTACCTCCAAATGGAGGAAATACCTCTTCAATCAGACCATCCTCAGGATCTGTCTCTGCCTAAACCTGAGGAGAACACAATGGGGCTTCCTTACCTTAGATTAAATTACCTGCAAGCTTGGGTTGGGGTTTGACCAGGATAAGAAGAGTTAATGTAATCTCATCAGAAATGTCCTTCCAAAGAAAAACTGAATTTAAAGTCAAGACTTCAAAAGAAGGGAGAGTGGAGGAAGCTCTGAATCTCCAAGATATTAGTTATTAATAATCATTTTTCGCACTGGGAGCATTCTTCTGTTTATGGCTGATAAGGACCAGGCACCTTGAACAAGACATTACCTTGATTAACTGAACTTCTCATATCTTGTTATTTTATGGACTTTATCCTGTTATGACACTCATATTTATGTTATGAGACCGCCTTGTTTATGGCCAACAGAAACCAGACACTCTGGGGACACTCTCTTGTTCTATGGAAACTATAATTTTGGCTGACATAGACATCCTGAGTCAAGAGAGGGAACACTTATTCTATGGGTATATAATCCCCTTCAGCTGGCCTTTCTTTGAGCTCATTTCTTAACTAAGTCCCATGCATTCATATGCATGTTGGCGCCTTTGAGAGAAAAAAACACGCACAAGCAGCCTAACTGTCTTTCTTAGAGAAAACTCTTTAAGATTGACATTTCCCTTCTAGATAAATTCTCCACCTGTGGGCCTCTGTGTCTATGAAGCTTATCTTCCCACTAGTCAGTCAACAAGCATTTATACTAATTGACCGACTAATGTTCCCACTGATAATGTATATTTGTGGTAGTGTGTTCCCTCAGTCAATATTCTGTTACAAAGCTTATTACTATACTCTCCCACTAAATTCCTTTTATTTGAACTAGTTGTGTTGTTAAGGCACCTAGGTAGCACAGTGAGTAGAGCACCAGGCCTGGAGTCAGGAATAGTCATCTTTCTGAGTTCAAATCTGACCTCAGACTCTACTAGCTCTGTGACCCTCGGTAAGTCTGTTTACCTCTGTTTCCTCATCTAGAAAAGGAAATGGCAAACCATTCCATTTTCTTTGCCAAGAAAATCCCAAATGGGGTCACAAAGCATCAGACATAACTGAAAACAACTGTTCTCTGCCCAACTATAAGAAAAGTAAAAAACCTCACTAGGGTTTGTAAGTTATGGTTTTGACTGGATATAGATCCACAGAATAGCTTGCACACTCAGTGTAATTCTTGGGGCTCTCAATTCTTTGAGAAGAGGATATTATATACATATATAATGTATAAATATGTTTTATATGTATATATTATATATAAAGAATAGAATGCAAACATTTGAAACATCATTAGCCTGACCTATTTAAACTAGCTATTGAATTAGTAAAAAAAAAAAAAATTCATTATTGAATTAGTAAAAATGAACAGATTGTTATTTTTCCCAAGTGATTTTTGCTGATATAAATCAATTGCCACAAGGATGTTGAAATAGTCTAAAACCTATTTGTTAGCAAACACTTCAAAATCATGAAATTTTACAGTGGAAAAGTATTCCTATGGCTAACTAGTGTGACCTACACTTCAGAGGAATTTATATTCTAGCATACCTGAAAAGTAGTCATCCAGCGTCTTACTGAAGATTTGCAATGAGGGAGAACACCACATACCAAGGCAACCTCATACACTTTTAACAGCTCTAATTGTTAAGAAGCTTTTCTTGACATCAGTTCTCTATTTACCTATTTTGGGGTTTCCACCATTTGCTCCTGGCTTTGTCTTCTCAGGCTATGCAGACCAAGTTACAGCCCCCTTCCATGTGACACACTTTCAGATACTTACTACCTACGATGCTTTCTCCACTCAGTCTTTTCTTCTCCAAATTAAATGTCCTCAGTTGTTCCAACTAATACTCATATGTCATGATTTGAAGGCCCTTCAACCATCCTCTAGGCCCTACTCTGAATGCTTGTCAATGTCCCTCAAATGAACACATTATTCCAGGTGTGATCTGACCAAGCTGAGTGTAAAGAGACCTTATTCTTTATTCCAGAAAGATTTGTCTCTCTTTTTCGCAGCTTAAGGTCACATTAGATTTGATGAGTTTCTCATCACAAGATTGAAGCATACTCAGTTTGCAGACTCCTAATCCCCACAGATATTTTTCAAATTGCAGTGTGTGTCTCAAGGATCTTGGACTTGTGAAGTTGATTTTAATTTCAAGAGTTTGTATGCAGTCTTATTAAATTTCACATTATTAGATTTAACCCAAAACTTTAATCTTTCGAGGCATTTTTGGACTTTGATTCTGTCATCTACTATGTTAGCTCCAACTCCCAACTTTGTGTCCTCTATAAATTTGTTGTATATTTATATTATATATAGTATATTTATAGTATAAAAATTATTGGTGTCAAACTCAAGTAGAAACAGTGGCCATTATGTACAATGTTCCCTTGGTTCTGCTCAATATTGGTTTAACAATGATTCCAAGCGAATAAGTTATTTTGTCTATTATAAATACCCACTTTAGCTTTAAAAGACATATGAAGAAAGGCTCTATCTGCATCCAGAGAAAGAACAAATAAATGAAAGTATGTATAGAATAATACATACTTAAATAATGTGTATAGAATAAAACATAAGGATCCCTGTAACTGCCTGTTGATTTAGTTTCAAAATGTAATGTTATTTGTGCTTTATTATATTTTTATTTATTTTGTGAAATATTTCCCAATTACCTTTTATTCTAATGCAGGGTATACTAGGAGCATGGTCAGTGTGCTTTACACAGTTCATAGATAAAAATGACACAAAACCAAACACAGATCTCTGGGTCTTTCCTCTACCTTCCAAGGTGACATTGAAGCATTAATGACTATTCTTTGAGCCTGACAATTTAAAAAGTTAAATATCTAATTGTATTATCAATTGGTCCACATCTCTCCATCTTTTAAAAAAATTGCATAAATACTTTATCAAGTAACTACAACCTTAATAAGGGAGAAGGGTCTACCACACCTTCAAGGACCCACTATGCTTAAGCATCAATGAGAGAACTTAGATTGACAAACTCAGTGCTTTGATGTTTCAAAAACAAAAGATGAGGAAAAAGAAAAATATGATGGAGGAAGTGGTAGTAGGGAGGGACTTATTATTCTTATAATTTAGCCCCCAAAGGAGAAAATTATTTAAACATGAAGCTATTGGGTAGTAATAGTAATGTAAACCTCACAAAGGCAAGGGAAGACTTTTAAAAATTATACTAGACATGTATAGCCTATATCAGATTGCTTGCTGTCTGGGGAAGGTGGGGTGGGAGGAGAGGAGGAGTAGGAGAAAAATTTGGAACACAAAATCTTATAAAAAAAAAAAAGAATGTCAAAAACTATCTTTACATGTAGTTGGAAAAAATGAAATACTATTTACAAAATAAAATTATGCTGGAAGAAATATAATAAAGTTAGTAGGAGAGTGGGTTGGAGTAGAGGAGAAGAGGCAGGCTGGGACATTGTGAGAAGGAGGTTAAAGTTAGCAAGGGAAGAATCTAAAAAGTAAAGTAAAAAAGTGTAACAAACTACAGCTGCTTAAGGGTGATTAGGAAAGAAAGAGTTGGCAAGCTCAAAGATTTGGGTGTGGCATATGGGAAGGGGGATAACCCAGTCCACCATGGAGAAACTATATACATCTACTACTTATTTCATTTTTCCTTTCTTTTCTACTTCTGAAAAAATTGGGGGGGCAGCAAGGAGGAATAAATATCATACCAGGATCTCAAGGAAGAAAAAACAAAAATCATCACTGTGGATTTAAATGGGCTACATTTGCCAACAAAACAGAGGAGAGTGGCAGAATGCATGAGAAAACAAAACTTGACAATTTGGGGTTTGAGTTTGCATTTGGGTTTTGGTTTTTACAAGAAATACACTTAAAACATCAAGATCCAAGCAGAGTTAAAACTTGAGGCTACAGTAGAATTTATTATGCCCCAGCTGAATCAAAAAGAGGAGTAGTAAGTGTGATCTCAGATAAGACAAATGTAGAAATATAGTTGAGAGAAATAAAGTGGGAAACTATGATTATTGCTCCACTTCTTCCCCCAGACTTGCTGTTACACAGATGTAAGGAAGCCTCTAAGTACCACATCAGCACCTACTCTGTAATTTATTCTTAGTTGCCTGGGGAACTGATAATTGAAATGGTTTGCCCAAGATCACACAGCTATTCAGGTGTCAGAGGGAGGACTTGATGGATCCTTCCACTCCGAGGATGACACTATTCACTATCACACACTCCTTTTCTGTTGCACTACAATAAATGATAAATGTGAGGAACGCATTGTACCATGAATCATTCACAGAATTCAGAGAACCATGGGCAAACTTTGAATTGAGAAGCAGTAAGTGGAAAGAACATTCTGGGTTGTTTTAATTTGTTGTTAATTTATTTTTAACACATTTAATTTTTTTTTTAATTCTGAATTTTCTCCCTCCCTCATACCCATCTCTCAACCATTGTGAAGGCAAGAAATGTGGTATCAATTACACATGTGAAATCATTCAAAACATATTTACATATTAGCTATATTGCAAAAAAAGAAAGAAAAAAACCAAGAAAATTGAAGAAAGTAACAAAAATTATGCTTCAACTGCATTTAGACTCCATTCATTCTTTCTCTGGAGGTGGACAGCATTTTTCATCATAAGTGTTTTGTAATTGTCTTGGATCATTGTATTGATCAGAATAACTAAGTCATTCACAGTTGATTTTCTTTATAATATTGTAGTTATTGTACAAATTGCTCTCCTGGTTCTGTTCACTTCACTTTGCATGAGTTCATATAAGTCTTCACAAGTTTTTATGAAACCATCCTGCTCATCATTTCTTACAGCATAGTAATATTCCATCACAATCATATACGACAATTTGTTTAGTCATGTCCAATTGATGGGCATCTCCTCAACTTCCAATTTTTTACCACCACATAAAAGCTGCTATAAATATTTTTGTTCATTCAGGTCCTTTTCCTTTTTCTTTGATTTCTTTGGAATACAGACCTAGTAGTGGTATTGCTGAATCAAAGAGCATGCATAGTTTTATAGCCCTTTGCATATCTAGTGTGAAAAATGATTATTAATAACCAATATCTTAGAGAGGTTCAGAGCTCGCCCTTTCTTTTAATGTCCTTTAAAAACTTCATCTGAAAAAAATAACTAATTTAATAAATTAAAAAGTTCAGTCTGAAGGACATTACTGATAATGAGATTGCATTGATTCTCCTCATCTTGGTCAGATCCCACCCAATCATACAATGAATTTAATCAAGGGTGGGAAAGCTACTGTATCCTGCTCTGGCTTGGTGGGGCATACATTCTTTGAATTGACAGCCTAAAGCTATAGGTTGTCTGGTATAGAGATACTTTCCCTATATAAGAGATACTGAACCCTTCATTTCAATATAACTTACCTCCAAACAGTTTGTCCATCAAACTGATGTTAAACCTAGTTAACTTGGAGTTTATTGGCTAGATATTGATAATCATTTAATATCATTTTTGGACCTTAATAAGAGGGAGATCCTGAATTAACCAACCAGAAGAAGAGCCTGGACCTAACAGCCTCTTTGTTCTCTTTCTATATCAACAAGGCAAGATGGGGTTGACTTAGCATTCTTTATAAGACCCTTAATCCAAGACGTTATCTTGAATAATGAGACTCTTTCCATATCTTAATATTTTGTGCACATATGCTATGTTATGGCATGTTAAGGGTAAAGAAAACACCAATATCCTGGTGATGAGGGCTGGAAGGGGAAGGGGTACAGGAACTCCAAGACTAGAATTCCCTGCGTGGGCTGTCAGGAGAAGAATTCACGGGCTCAAGCATTGTTGAGGTAAGGTAAAGATTTATTATGCTTTTCAGAGGGCAAGAGTTCTTAGGAAACCTGCAATTTGAATGAAGTACAGGTAAAGTTTATATAGAATATTCTATAGTTAAAAATGTGCCAAATATGCTAACTAGGTGATTCAAGGTGAGATTAGGGAGTGGCTAAGGAGTAGTTAGTTCTGAAAGGAACATGCACTTTGAGTATCTACTACCCAGGTATTTTACCCAGAGTTCATCGGGAAATAGCCCAAGGTGGGGCTCCATGGAGGTGTGGTTTTAGGCCTGAAATGTCACTAAGTCAACTAACAGTCAGGACTGACTGAGAAATATCCAGACTGCTCTCATCAATGTCTTGTTAGACAGGATAAATGTGAGGGAGTATACGTATATCTAAGTCTAGGATACATATGATTGGTCAGTGAATAGTAAATGTTTTTGTGACCCAGTGCACAGCCCATTCAGCCAGTACATGCTGGTTCAGACTAATAAGCTCTATAGGTGCAACTGGCTGCTGTATCAAGAAAAGAGATAAAAGTTTTGCTGGGGCAGGCTGTGTCCTTGGACTGGGGAGAAATTTCCTAGGACAGTGTTTTGAGGCTAAGGAGAAATGTGATTTTAAAATTGGGGTCCAAACATGTACCCAAGCACCCCATCACTGCATCGTAATTTCAATGGAAACTTTGTCAGCTCTCTTATCTTATTGTATGTATAACTTATTCAATTAAGAAAATTCCTTTCTTGTGGTATAGTTAAACACATATAGAGACCATAAATCTGAGGGACACAGACATCCTGGAATTGTCCTAAAACAGATTTAAGTCTAGTCATCTTTGTATCACAGTCAGAAGTTTCCTTCTGGCTCCATGATCATACATATGCTAGCTTTAAGGGAAAAAACAATATGAATTTAGTTTGTTTGCCTCTTTTAACCAAACTTTCAGGTAGACAATATCAATCTCAAAAACCAAGCATGAAACCAAATTCACTCTGAATCTCATGGATTGCACAACAATAGGTTCCTATATAAGCACCACTTAATGGGTTTTTTGGGGCCCTCCTGAGTTAAAGTGAATGTAAATAGAAACTGTTTCTCTTTTGGCAAACAACCCTGAAGGTCTTCCTCTCCCAGTTTGATTGTTTTTTTAATTAAAGGAGCCATCCCTGGATTGACTTCTTAAAGAGGCCTATTCAGTGAATAAGCATTGCCTCACTCAAAGTGAGAACTTGGAAAGACCTAAGCTTAAAAGGTCAAGGTCTCCCATCGCATTCTGGGCCATCTCCAGTCATCCTGATAAATATCTGGTCACTGGTCCCAGATGGCTCTGGAGGAGAAAGTGAGGCTGGTGACTTTGCATAGCCCTCTCTCACTCACATAAAAGTCAATTGCAAGTCATGTCATCATCTCCTTGATGTCATGGTCCTCTTTGAGAAGGAAGGACATACCACATAACCACAACTTCCAATCAGTTAACCAATGGACCACCTACTGTTTTGAAAGGTATATAAACTGTGAGTCACTGCCATGATTGTTTTTGGTCTGAGAGATGACCAAATGACCATCTTTTTATTAATAACTTGCTGGTCTTAATAAAATGATTAAATTACCCCAAAACTATGTCTCTTGAATTTTTTTAAGCATCACACTAGACTCTCTGTAAGTGGTTCCAGCCTCCTACTAATGGTATTCCTCCCCAAGTATAAGGGCAGATCTCCTATACCCCAGTTCAATTTAATCATTAACCATTAGATTAGCTTTTAGTAATATTTTATTTCAAAGATATAATCATAAATATACAAACTAATTCCCAACACGGGAGGCTTAATCTCCCTCCTTCCATGAAATACCTTCATCTCCAGGAAGGGGAAAGGCATGAGGCTCATAGCTTGACTCATTTCCTATAATAGCACAAAGTCCCAGTTCCAATATCAAGATGTCTTTCAGACTCCATTTGGGCACCCTACCTTTTCAAGGCTTCCCCACCAGACTGGGTGACTACAACATTGTGCCTGGAATTTTGGCATGGCTCAAACTTCTGGATAGAGTAGGGAATCACTGCCAGTACCTGAAAATGAAAAGTATGATACAGAACAGAAATTCCAGGCCAAGAGAAACTGGAGCCAAGGAATAAAAGGGAGAGCAGAGAAAGGAAGTCCTTCCCCTCTCTCTGGCACCCACACTGTGGATGAACTGTGACCTTCACCATCTGTACAGGAGCAGGAAGAAAGGAATAGGAAAGAAAGAAATCTGAAAGAGAATGATTCTCAGTCTGGCCAGTTTTAAAAAACAAAGCCTTTCTAGCTAAATAGGCATTCAAAGGAGGCTACTCCCACCCATATGGTAGGGGACTCAAGAGTACCTCTATGTTAGAACTAATTATCTCTCTCCCTAAACACTCTTCCACTCCTACCTTCCCTATTTCTACAGAGGGTAACATCCTCTTCCCAGTCCCTCAAGCTCTAAACCAAAGGTTCCCAAACTTATTTGACCTTATACTGACCCCTTTTAAAAAAATGACTCAGTATCCTCTGGAAACCTTCTTTCTTTTTAAAATTTGCATCATTTTAAAAAAGCATAAAAAATATTTTTAAATGACACATCTTAAATTTAATAATTTATTGTAAATTTGTAGGTTTTTCCCGCATTGAAATTTTGATGATGCAATATTGCATCATGTAACTGTATAGTATTGTATTGTAAACAAGTCATTACATCATTCCTGCTGATGCACGCTGGACTTTTCAACAATGTGCAACACATCCACCTACCAACACTTGCTTATTAAAACCTGTCAGTAGACTTGAACACTGATTAGTTATAAATTGCATTTTGTATGTTTATTTGGAAAATAATGTAATCACAATGACTTTAACTCTGTTACACAATAGAGTGGTTTTTCAAATTTTTCTTCTTTTCTTATGCTCCATCGCCCCCTTAATTTTATTCCATGCCCCCCAATTGCACACAAGGTTTATTCTGGATTATTCTCATACCCTGCAGGGGACAGTATCACCCACTTTGGGAACCTGTACTTAAACTTAGGAGTCATTCTGGATTCCTCACTATCTTTTACACATACTCTCCCCATATCTAAGCTATACCCAAGACCCATCAGTTTCAACTCTGAACATCTCTCAAATATGACCCCTTCCAGTCACCACTCTAATTCAGACCCTCATCACCTCACATCTGTATTATTGCAATAGCCCACGGATACCTGTCTCAGGTCTCTCCCCACTCCAATCCATTCTCCATTCAGCCACTAAAGTGATTTTCCAGGGGCCATCTCCAGTCATCCTGATGAATATCAGGCCACTGGACCTAGATGGCTCAGAAGAAGAAAGTGAGGTTGGTGAACTTGCAACAGCCTTCCTCACTCAAATCAAACTGCAAGTCATGTCATCATCTTGATGTCGTGGTCCTCTTCAAGAACAAGGGACAAACACAACAGCAACAAAAGCGCTTTTCCTAAAAATGTAGATCAGATCATCTCATTCCCCATCCCTCCTCAACAAGCTCCAGTGACTCCCTTTTGCCTCCAGGAACAAATACAAAATGCCCTGTTCTCATTCAAAGCCTTTTATAACTTGTCTCCCTCCTACCTTTCCAATGTTGTTATACCTTACTACCCAACCCCTACTCTTCAGTCTGGTGACATTGGCCTCCTGGCTGTTTCAAAAAAATGACTCTCCAGATTCTCAGCTCCTGGCATTTTCTCTGGCTGTCCCCCATGCCTGGATGGCCCTCCCTCCTCTGTTCTGCCTGACTTCCCTAACTTCCTTTAAGAGCTAACGAAAGTCTCACCTTGCACAGGAAGCCTTCTCCAAGCCCTTTTAATTCCAGTGCTTTCTCTCTCTTAATTTTTTTCTATTTATCCTGTATATAACTAGTTTTGTATGTATAGCTTTGCATACTGTCACTCCTAGTAGTTTGTAAGTTCCTTGAGCGTAGGGATTGTTTAATGCCTCTTTTGTATCCCCAGTACTTAGCAGAGAGCCTGGTACATAGTAAGTAACATATAAATGTTTATTGATAAGATTGCTTGATTGATGTGGTCATGCCCAGGCAAATTCCATTACATTTGCATCCCTGGTGCTTGGTACAATTTGTTCCCTATATTAAGCGTTTAATAAATGTTTCTTCTTGCCTTGCCTTGCCAAGGCAGTGACCAATGTTGGTTTGTGTGGACAAATAATAACGCATACTTCCCTTCTCTTGATAAAGTTATAGCTAGTGACATGAGAGGCAGAGTGGTAAGCCGGAAATCAGTAAGACCTGAGTTCAAATCCAGCCTTAGACATGTACTAGCTGTGTGACTTGAGGTAAGTCATATGAGCTTTGTCAGCCTGAATTTTCTTGTCTGCAAAATGAGGATAATAACAGCATTTATCTCACAGTCTTGCTTTGAGGATAAAATGAGATGATATATGTAAAGCAAATATTAAAACAATATATAAGTTCTAACTATTATCGTTCAAATGTGGTGGGGAATTATAGGTACCTGACGTGGCCTATACTGTCATAGCTTCTATATCACTTGGTTTTGCTTAACTTTCTTTGTGACAAAGGAGGTCACCAAGAATATAGGGTAAAAGGTAAGAGGGGTAAGGGGTAAGAAGTATTGGGAAATGTCTCAGGTGTTTAAAAAAGAATTGATAAAACTTTTTTAAAGAAAAGCTTGGACTTTATTATTACCTCCCAAAAAACTGACCAAAAGAATACTCACAACTACCGACTTATATGCCTCCCTTCTCATTTCTGTAAATATTATATAAGGGTAATCTAAACACACATCAAGGGGTACGTTTGATCAAGGTATGACAAGGGAATGTGGTGGCTTTTCAAAACAGGGTTCTACGAGAGAATACATATTTATAATCATACAGTTGACCAAAAGATGGAAAGAATGTTGACTAGAATAAGGTATCTGATATGGTAGAGCAAAATTCCATCTTAAAGCCTCCCCTCCAAAGGGTATCCCACGCATATGTCAAAGGTTCTATGAAAGATATAACAACAGAGATCATTTTGTTTTATTAACTCTTTGTTAATTAACATCAATGTTAGCATTGCTTAATGGCTAAAACTCGCCATCTGAAGAATAAATGTTGAGGATCACTCAAAGGCCAATAGAGGGGTATAGTGTGGGCATCAGTAGTTGACAATACATTACCAATCAAGAAGAATGGAAGAAAAATGGCATGTGATCAGAAAAACAAGTGGTACAATCAAGTGGTAGGAGAAAATCCACAAGCTACAAGAAGCATCTAGAGAAGTAGGGGAGAGCTTCCAGCTCATTGAGTGGATCTCCTGTGGAGGATTTATGGGAGAAGAGGGATAAAAACAGTTCCATGGATGAGAACGCAAGGACGGGTTGCCATCTGTATCCTTAGAGAGAGGATCCACATCGTGGAGATCATAGTTGCATTTAAGCATTAAATCATATAATTGACTCCTCCCTCCTCCCCCAAAAAAGGAAACTGCTCAAAAAAGTAAAGCTATTCAATTTCATAATAATATGAGCAATAAAAAAAAAAAAGGCTTCTCAGAGTACCCTCCCTCTCAATCAGGAAATGCAGACTATCTATTCCAGATACCTCTTCTTCCTGAAATATCTCTTTTTTTGAAAGAGAAAAAAACCCTTTCATTTCCTTATACCTCCATCACAGCACCATCAGATCAGCTGTACTCTGACCTCCATATGCATACACCATGCAACGTGGATCCACATTCTCTTTTTTTTTACCTCCACTTATACATAATGTCCCTTAAAAGTGAGCACCATCTCACCCCATCTGTCAATGAATACATATCCCCATGGGCTTCCAATAAAACTTCAAAATACTTTTTTAAAGCCCAGGTTCACATTTTAACATAGAAACACTGAACCCTAAATTGGGATCACCCTTTAATTTCTCAATCAAATTTTGGAGAGAGGGATATTCTTTCACCTCCCTCTTCTCTACCACATTACTTAGTACAATGCTCTGTAAAATGGGACCTCAAGTTAAGTGGCTGATTAAATTCCTATAAAAGTAAATAAGGGTGTGCCTGATTTCCTATCAATCATTTCCCCTCTCCTTCACATCTACTGTGGTTCTATGATCCTAATTCTGAGTCTTGAAAGAATGAGGGAGCACCTGAGTTGGGGTGGAATCACACTTTATTGTGGCTAATTACTGGATGTTAAGAATGATTCATTAAATATAACTTCAAGTGGAAGGAAGAGCTGGGCAGGGGAGGTAAACAGTGTCTCCATCAGTCACTGTTACCATGAGAGCTGTAGTAACTGGCAAGGCTCAGGACTAGAGGTAAGAGTTCTTTCTGGGATGTTCCTCATGGTGGTAGGATTAAGCAACAGTCAAAGGAATGATACAAACCAACAGAAAGAGCTCTCCAAAGAGAAGAGCAGTCATAATGGAATATACAGTTGAATATCACCAATCAAGTGCCATTACAACAGAGGAATACATTCTGATGGCTATGTCAGAGCCAAAAACATGATCCACCCTCACCACAAACATTTCAGTCTCTCCAACTCTCATTTCCCACAGTCACAGAGAAACAGTGGAAGACAGCAGTTTGATTATGATGATCCAAGAGAGGTGGCTGATTTGAGAATGGATTAATCCTGATCGGAGATCCTATTTTCCTGCATGGTCTTCTTAATCCAGGAAAGGTAATTCTTTACTCTAGTGTAGATCCCATAAGTACCACATCTGGGTCCCCAGGACACCAGGCCAGCCACATAGTATTTGGTTTTTTCTTCATTAGGGACCTGCACAGCAAAGGCCCCACCACTGTCCCCTTCACAACTATCACTCCCTTTCTCTCCTCCAGCACAAATCATGTTATTGGTAAAAGTGAAGGTGTTGATATCTGTTTTGGGGTCTTCACTCTTTACTGACTGACACTTTTCCAGGGGGGCCACAGGTAAACTTGTTCCTCTAAGTTTAACAACAATTCTGCGATCATTTGTTCGACCCCAGCCTGAGATTAATCCCAGGGTCCCAAACTTGAGGTCATAATCTGGTGAACTATCTGGCAAGCATATGGGAGAAACATTAGGCCCCAATTTCACTGGATCTTTTAGGCGCACCAGTGCAATGTCATTGTCAAAATTCTTCCTTGTCTGTCCCTCACCAACAGTCGTCCAGTCCGGATGGATAAAGACACCATCAGCAAGGAGCATCTGGCCCTTCTCCAGAGCTGCATTATTAACGGTGGTGCTTCCCATGTACATAACAGGGTTGGAGTTGCTCTCTAACACATGGGCAGCAGTTAAGACCCAGTGTTCATCAATGAGGGCTCCACCAGCTCTTGGACTCTGGAAGAAAACTTGCCAGGGGAAACTGCTAATATCTGTTATTCTACCCCCAAAAATCCTCTGGATTCCTGCAAATGGCTGACTGGGAACTCCACAGACTAGGGAACAAAGAAAGATAAGTTAGCAAAATACTATTAGAAAGATATTGACCTCAAATTGGTGCCCAGTCATTCTCGTTCTTTCCCAGCCTATAACGAACACTCTTCAGACCCTACATTTTACCCATTTCCTCATGGACGAGGTTTCACACAAACCGCCACTGACAAATGGGGAAAGAGAAAGGAGCTGGCTCCTGATCAGTCTTGACTATAGGTTGGTTTCTCTGCCAACACTATGGCTCAGTCTAGATGATGTGATAAAGAGAGAGGAACTGGATTATCTTTTCCCTACCCACACTCACTTGTTACTACATTTTCTATTGATTGCTTGGAAATACAATCCCTTTACCTTCTACTCACTAGATCAGGAGCACCATTTGATTTCAGTTGATGGCCTATATATCTAAGCCCTTCCCTCCCTAGCCTAGCTGAATTCACCTGTTCTTTACCCCCAATTCCTTCTGTATAAGATAGCAGGTTAGTCACTGTTCTAGAATTTGGGGGTAGGTAGCTTGTCAGGTTGAATTATTCTGATAGGAAACTATTTTATGATAGCTATTTCTAGGCCCTCCTTCACTCTGAGTCATGAAAAAGTACAGTTAGCTAGCTAAGTAATATGTAACATAGATAATAATAGCAATAACCCCACCAAACAATAATTAAGATGCTTCCTGATTGTGTGAAAGTGAGTTTAGTTGGGTTTGAAAGAATTAAGCAATGATGAAATAGACCTTTTCTTCTCTTGGCAAATCAGTGGTAGACTCTAAGTAGGAAATGAGGCACACATTGTAGACAACATGCCAGTTTGTGGTACTTAACCATGTAGTTTTCTGTTATAAGAGAAGGGGTCTATGGGAATGTGGCAGTACTGGGAAATTATGCTTTTAAAAATAAGTTAAATAAAGAATGAAAAGTTAAGAAGAGAAGAATGAACAAATGAGCTTGATCCATAAAGCCAAGGTAGACAAATCCCAAAATTGGCTAGGTGAATGAGAAATATTTATTTTGTGAATATAGACAAAACTCTAGTTTGGGACCACAAAGGGAGTCCATAGCTGTGATCTAGGGCTTCTGGCCTAAAGAAGCTGATGGACCACCATCCACATCCAGAGAAAGAAATATGGAGTCTGAATACAGATTGAAACAGACTATTTACTTTGTTTTGTTTGGTTTTTTTTCTTTCTCATGATTCCTCCCATTTGTTCTAATTCTTCTCTACAACATGACTAATGTAAAAATTCGTTTAATGGGAATGTACATGTAGAGCCTATATCGGATAGCATGCCATCTTGGGGAGAAGGGAAGAAGAAAAAATATAAAATTTATGGTGTGAACATTGAGAACTAAAAATAAATAAATTAACTTATTTTTTAAAAAAGGAAGAAAAAAGAAACTCATGGACCATACTATTCCTCACAGAGACCTTTAATTGAGATTGAGCTAGAAACCTTAGGTGCTGGTCAGTCTATGTGTATTGCCTTTATATATACTACTAATTACCTAACCTTGTCAAACTGTACATGGATTTGTCTATTTCCTTTTCCCTTGTAAATAAACCTAGAAAAATATTTTTATGGTTTCAAGTATGTAGAGACAGAACAGAAGGGAAAAGGGGAACTAGGTGTTAGAATTGGACACACAGACATGGAAGCAGAGAAAGGAGGATATGAATAACTGAGGTTTGGGCACAGCAGATGTCTATTGCTAAGGAAGATCCAAGAAGCATTGGTAATACCTATGGCCCAGAGTTCCACCCTTGACAATCTTATCATTTGTGTTTATACCCAGATTTTCTGAGGAAAAATTAACCTCTCCACCTGATCTAGTATTTGATTATGGCTTTCTTGTACCTTTACATTTCAATTGCTAAATCTGAATCTTTATCTAAGAGTTCTTAGCCTGCTATCTGTAAACTTGGATAGAAAAAAAATTCTATCTCTATTCCAAAATAATAGTATTCCAAAATAATCTCCTTTGTAATTCCAGCATTTGATTTTGTGTATTTAAGAATGCTTTCCCATTTGGCTTTATAATAAAATGTAAATTTTGACTTTCCCAGACTACCAAAGGGGACCATGACACAAAAAGTTAAGAACCAATGCCTAGACAGTCTTAACAAACTTATCATACCAACTCTGGTCTCGATTTTTATTCCCACACTCCCCCTTCCTAGGGGACATCATAGATGTAGATCTGCCATCTAGTCCAACTCCTTTGTACAGTTGAGGAAACTGAGACCAGAGAAGTGAATTGAACTTGCTCAATGTCACACAAAATAGTATAAACATCAGGGGTGGGATTTGAATACAAGTCTGTTTAACCTCTATTGGCCTCAGATTCCTCCACTGTAAAATGAAGATCATAATAGCACCTACCTTGAACGGTTCTTATGAGGATCAGAGGAGATCCTAGCACATTGCCTGGCCCATAGTAGGTGCTTTATAAATGCTAATTCTCTACCCTTTCCTCCCATTTTCTGACTTCAAATCCAGCACACTTGTGACTCCCATAGGTCCATTTATTCTGACCCAGTTCCCAGAAGCCCTGGAATTCTCACACCCTAACACAGCCACCATGTCACTGGCTCATACTCTCATGGTCCCAAAGTTTCTAGGCTTTTTCTCCCAGGAGCTAATTCACTGTAGTATCAATAGGCTCATTTTTCCAAATATTCTAGAAATCACAGGCAGGACTTGAGAGAATCCCTGGAGCCATGAGACACTTTTTTTCAAGTAAGTTGTGCTAGGGATCAATTCTTCCACCCTCCCTCCACCCACCACCTTACTTTTTAGCACAATTATTCCCCATCCCCAGCACTCTTTTACCTGCTACACACTCAGGCAGCTCCATGCCCAGCACCTTGTTCACCCAGGTCCCGTTGGCAGCACAACGATATTCTCCTAAAAGGAGAAGGCAACAAGGAAGGCAGAGCCGTTTCAGTATTAAATCTCCTCATTAGAGCACCAGGCTCTCAAGAGGTAGGCATTATAAAGACAAGGACCAGAGCACAAGCACCTAGACCCACAAGGAGAAGATCTAAACCTTGTGCAGATTCTAGTCTCAAGACAGTAAAGTGGGTGGAGACTTTTCCCTGACACACCAGTCAGTAATCCTACAGCAGAATGCAGTCATAGGGAAGGGAAAGAAGAAGGGGAGGCATTGCATTATGATGAAGGCTGTGAACATACTTGATGTGAGAGGGGAAAAGATAGTCAGATGTTTTTTGTGTCTAGTGTTATCTTACATAAAGAGCTGCAAAGACCAGACCATCCTGCAAAAAGGGCTCTTCAGGTTTGCAATTGTAGGCATTTGTCTACAAATCTTTGGGTTTCAGATCAAACAATTTATTATGATTTATATATGATTAATGATATCAAGAATATTATAAAAACAGATTCCTATTTCAAGTAGGAAGCTGGATTAGAAAACTCAAAGTTCCCTTAGAATTCTAATTTTCTATACTTCTAGGAGTCTTTGAATTGATCTGAAGGACTCTAGGCCTTTTGTGCCTAAGTTTTTTTGATGGGGAGGCAATGGGGGTTAAGTGACATGCCCAAAGTCACATAGCTAGTAAGTGTCTGAGGCTGGATTTGAACTCAGGTCCTCCTGACTCCAGTGCTCTAGCCACTGTGCTACCTAGCTGTCCCAACAAAATTCCTGTAAAAAGTTTCTCTGGCTTCCTTCGCATCCCAACTAAATCTCAGCCTGATACCCCTTAATGCTAATACCTCCCCCACCAATGGATTGCATGTTCCCTCCCGCATCAGACTGTAAACTCTCTGAGGGAAGGCAACGTCTCTGTCTCTTTTTATATCCCCAGTGTTTAGCACAAAGCCTGGCTTGTGGTAGTCACTTAATAAATGTCTGCTTTGACTGTTCCCAAATAAGAAGTATACTCTAAGACATTGGAAGATCACCAGTTTGTAGCTGGAAGGAACCTATGAGCTTACCAAGTCCAACCCATTCATTTTACAGATAAAGAAACTGAGGCAGAAAGAGGTTAAGTAACTTGCCTTGGGTCACACAGCTAGCAACTGTCAGAGGCTTGATTTGAACTCATAGCTTCTTGATATCCAACCTAGTACCTCATCCCCTAGATCCATATGCCTCCCCTTTCCCCTTCCAACTCTACGAAAAACCCACCTTTTTATGTCTTCGTTTTTACTACTTCTCCCCCAGAGGAAAAACCTACCAGTCCCTTCTGTCTTCATACTATAATATGGCTCATTGCAGGTATATTGAATCACAGCCCCAAACAAGGTATTTTCTGTATTGTCTGCTTTCCCATTTTTAATGGGTTCAGGAGAGCCGCAGTCCACCGCTATAAGGGAAAACCAGGACAGAGGTCATCAGGGTATTCACTCTCCTCCAGCAAAGTTATAACATCAACTCTAACCCTTCACCCCACAGATTCCACTGCCTTTTGAGGTCTTCAAATATCTCTGAGATGGGCCCTCCTTGTTCTCCTATTATGTGGACATCCTACCTGGTTTTCCTTATGCTACCTCAACTGAAGAATAAAACTTTACAGCCCAAATCATCACTACCCCATTAGATGTCTCTCTCTCTTGCTGGTGACTGCTGATATGCTGGGGTGACAATTCCATTGCCCTTCTGTGTTTCACCTGGCCTAGGGTCATTTCTGTCTTATGGTCCAAGAAAGTCTCTGTGTCTAGATGACTAAAACCCAATCCGTCTCCTCTTCCAATCTGAGGGTAAGTAGTTGTATAACCTCAACCCCATTTTGGAGAATGACCCGCTCAGTTACCTACGTTTGCATTTTAAGTTGGAATTACTCCACTTCCCATTACTTTGACATGAAGAATAGAAGGATGTTGAGCTGACTTTTCCCTAAAGAATAACAAAAACAACCATTAACTAGGAGGGAAGTCAGAGTACCAGAGGGAGTCATATCCCAGTGTACAATGAGAAGTCCTCACCAATTTTAACAAGGAGATACCCAAAGCAGCCCAGAACTGTAGCTTCACAGTTGATTCCCATTGGCAGACAGGGCATAGAATACCAGACAAAGGAGCAGCAGAAGTGGGGGGAGCTCAGGAGGTTCAGGAGAGATTAAATGCTCAGAGGAATCATGCTGTCTCAGGCGTAAAAGAAATGTCTATGCCTTCTTTAGAAACAGCCATGGAGGCCAAACACTTGGAAACGCCTTGGTAGTGATTGCCTTGAATGGAGGGAAGGGGACATGGGACAGGCCCCTGAAGGTAACTTACCTCCACCACTTCAAACCCTTCCAGACAAGTTATCTTCACAGTGTCCTTGTACACATATGTGGCCTTTACAGGATCCTGAACAGAGTGGGCTGTGAACTCTTTAGGACATGGCATTGCTTCAGAAGGAAAATGATGACAACAGAAAAGAAAACATCAATGAACAGCAGGTTTGAGAACCACCTGTCTTTAAAATTACATATTTCTCTGATCTATTTGCTTTATTTAATCAAAATATACTTCTATAGCAATTAAAGGAAGCCAGAGTCCACAGCTATGAAGTACTTCTTTCTCAACTCATAACCTCCAAAGGTACTGATCTATTCTATTTCCCATGTTACAGATGATGAAACTGAGGCCCATAGAGTTTATTATTATAAACACACAGTTTATTAAGTGGCACAGGAAGGACTGGACTCCATATGGCCTCTCAGTATCACCTTATCGTCTGTCTAATAGCCAAACATCAATTTGTGAATCCAATCCATGCAATCCATCTCTCTACAATCTTAGCTAATAAAGCAATCTAATTCAACAATTCAGTTCTATTCCATAAACATTTAGGTGCTTGACTTCCTGCCTTAATTCACCCAACATTAAACATAACTTCAACGTCTATGTTCTTCTATAAAATTCTACTATTACACCCTCCCCATCATCCACTTTCTCTCATGTACTTGCCATTCCTCTTTTCTGGCACCTGATGTGTCAAAGGGGTAAATGTCTAAGAGAATGTAGCATCATTCTCCAAAGGCTTCTCATAGGTTGGTTTCATTTCCCCTGATCTCTCATCCAGAATACAAATGAATGTATGAGCTGACAGGTAGATATACCTGAGTAGGAAGGACTCTTGGATATTGAGGTATTTTCAGGCTCACTTCAGGAGTTTGGAACTTCAACAGAAATTAAACAATTTTTGAAGATTTTAGAGAAATACTACACTTTTTAGAAGTTACTCCTCAATCCACTTCGGCTTTCTATCCTTTCGGCATCCCATGTAATGATATGTCTATACATCTCTCTCTCTAAATGTGTCTATATGTCTATACATCTATTCCTCAGGTATCTGGGATAGAAATGTTACTTGGATGCAAGCACCCATAGGAACAGCTTCCATGGCTACTCACGATCTCCATAGTAACGAAGTTTCCATCCCTTTTTTTGCCCTGTTTCGTCAGTCTGGAAGATGATATCAAGAACGTTGTCTTTGGTTTCAATTATTTGCTGCCCAGGAAATCCATTACCACAGTAGGGCCCAAATTGCTGACCTCCTGCAGTGAACTGGGAGAAAAAAATAAATGAGAATGTCAGGAGAGAGACAGAAAGGAAAGAAGGAAAAGACGCAGAGAGTAAGGCATAAAAAAAATTAAACGTGGTATAATTAAACATGGAATCTATGCTACTTGGCTACATGCTCCTAGAAGAGGCTAGGGAGCCTGCTCCTGGGAGCCTTGCGATGATTTATGACAAAAGTTCTTTATAAAGACATAAGCACATTGAGGCATTCTGTAACTAGTTTTAGTCTGCTAACCATGTGTTTAGAAGACTTTCTGATCATCTTTTGCCTCTTTTTGTATCCCCAGTAATTGGCACAGCGCCTGGCACATAGAAGGCACTTCATAAACATTTGCTTAATTGATTAGGTAGCTAGAATTTGGAGATCCTCCAAAAGGTACTAGGGATTGGAGACTCAGGCGCATTTTTTCTCTTAGGCTACTTTCTCTTCAGCTGTTCTCCCTTGCTTTGAGTCCTTTGCTGACTGCCAAGTGAAAGAAACCGCTTTGAGGAGAGAGGCTTTGGGTCTCCCTCCCACCCCAAACCTAGATGTGGCCCCATGAAATGGGCCTCAATCTTTTGCTTTAACATTTGTACTTTTAGATGAGGGAATTAGAGATTCCAGTTTTATGAGAGGTCATGAAAGGCATCTAGGCATCCTGGCACCCAGATTTTGAAGCAAGTCCAGTATCAATACCCCACAGAGCAAAATGTGACCTTCAAGAGTGACCTTTAGAACCTAACTTAGCAGTAACTGTGATGAAAAGTAATCTAGCAGCAGTGCCTTGTCCAGATGGGAATTTGGTGGGAATGATGAACATCATGAGACCAAGGTGGTATGGGAAAGAGTATATCCCTGTGGTATGGAGGGAATATATTTGTTCGTAATTTTGTCTTTTAAAATGAATATCCCCTTCAAAAAGCTGATTGGTGTTAAGTGGTTAAATGGAAAGGGGCACTAAATAGTCATGGGCCCTTATGAATCAAAGCAGGGGTTTAGAACAGATTCCCCTAATCTCTTCAGGAGACCCTCCAAAGTCCTGAGGATGACATGTAGCTGGCCTGGCTGGTTTTTCAAGCTGGGAGTACACTTGTTACAATATAAAAAAGGAAAAGAATGAAAGAAAAAGATGCAAGAAAAAAACTGAAGGAAGGAAAGATCTGTTTACAAGGTGGAAATCCTGCATGTAAGGGAAAGAAAAGTCATCATCCAGCACGCACAAGCAGTTTGTCCGGACAGTCTCCGTCTGCATCACCCGCTTCCACATCAAAATCTTCTCTCTTAATGGTCACCACCACTTGGAAGCCTTTCTCCAAAAACACCCGATAGTCACAGCGGGAGTTCTCAGGGTATAAACTGGGATAGTTGGGACTGGTAATCTCCCCAGTTGGATCAGTAAACACATTCCCACTGCAATTCACTTCAAAAGAGAAGGAAGAAAGGAGGAAATCAGCAGAATGAAAGGAAATCTTTTTCATCTTCTATCAATCTTACTCTTACCAGTTAATCATCTTTCATTCAAAACAAATTCATACCCCTAATTAGGATCTATACGCATCAATTTTCTGATGGTACATCATCAGTTAGAGTCATAATCCTCATTAAAGATGCCAAACTGTAATGAGGTCCTACTAATCTGCCCATGATAAGAGTAGAAACTTTTGAGGGCCTGAACCACCCCATGTTTGAAAGTTCTCCCTCAGCTAATATTCTAACTTTCTCCTTGGCCTTGTTTACCCTTTGGTGTTTTCTTCCCTACAAGTGCTTAGAAATGAGAATATACATTCTAATGTGTATTCTAGAATATATATTCTTAGAAATTAGAATACATATTCATCAAAATTGAGGCTAATCATGAGGGTTAAGCTGGTGGTGCAAACAAACTCCCTCACTCATGCATCCTTGGTGACTACCATTATTGAATGAGGATGAATGGCCCACCTCCACAATTCTTCATGTCATCATGGAGGAAGTACTCTGGAGGGCAGGAACAGAAGTAACCACCAATGTAGTTGTTGCAGAAATGACTACAAGGGGCATCTTCAAAGTCCGTGCACTCATTTACATCTGAAAATAGGAGGGAGAGGATGGAAGTTGGGAATGGAGATCCATAGAAAAGAATGAGGTTTAACTAAAATCTACAAAATTAAGCATAGGGTCTAACCCTGCATAGCAGGAAGAAATATATTTTAAGCCTCTGCAGAACTACTTTACACGCTCTTTCATGCTGTCACGAACTCCTCAATCTGCATACTTCTGTCCTGTCTTAATTCATACTACCAAGCTTCCTAGGGCTCACTAGGAATTAATGTACCACAGGAATAAATGAATTTACAATGCCTGAGGTCTTTAGGTCCCAAATATCTCTCAGGAAGAAGTACGTAACACTGATAAGACACCCTCTTAAAGTCTGGAGTAGGAAAGTACAACTAGCAGATTTATTAGTGTGATAAAATAGTAATTTAATCGATTTAACAAAATTTTTAAATACCTCAATGGACAAGTACCTTATATGAAAATATATTAGAATTTTCACAAGTGTGTTTGAATGTCAAACTCATATCTCACAGCAGAAACCCAAGCTAATTCAAGACTTTTACATACCAATAGGAGTAATGGAGGTGGAACTAATGATTTTCCTTTATAAAAATTATGAATAGAATCCTGATTCATGAACTCCTTCCTAATTCAGACACTAAAATTGGAACATTATAACAAGACACTGATGGGGAGATATTTGGCCATACCCACGGCAACATAGTAAGCAGCAAATCCTGTGAAACGCTCTTCGTTTGAGAAGTCTGACTCAAAGATCACTTGAAGGCTGTTATATGGGACATGGTACTCCTTCACAATTGGAGAACCGGGGTTCTTACTACTCTTCTGTCCACAGAGCACCCCTTCCACGACGTCTCCAGACATGATCTATGAAGAAAATTTGAAAGAGGTACAGAACTAGGGAACCAAAGAATAGAAAAGGTTTTGAGACATAAGGACTCAAAATAAAAGGAAAGAAGGAAGAAGATACAGATTTCCTTTCCCACAAGGTTCCTCCATTCTTTAATCCCTCCCTCTACTTCCTTGCTCCAAGTCCTAGTCTCAGGTCCTTCTGTACCTATACAATACCTTCACTGAGTCATACTCGCAGTTGGCTGACAATTCCATGTCCAGATGAGTGAAGTAGAGACGGATGCCATACCCATCAGGAACTCGGATGTTCCAGGTCTTCTGGGCATCATTGGGGTATGCCTGGGGGTAGTTAGGGGATAAAATTTCCCCATACATGGAGGTCTCCTCAGCCCATGCCAGGGCTGCAAACAAGACAACACACCTACAAAAAGGCACAGAGGGGTGACCTATATGCCCAGGGGTTGGCACTGTGAATTTTATCTTGATAATAATTAGGAAGCAAGTAATGTCACAGGGACAGGGTAAAGATAAAGATAGAAAGGAGAAAATATCGGAGAAAATAGGTCATAGTCAAGACCCCTTAGATGTCAAATCTCTAAGCATTTCTATTGACTTGTGGTGAGATTAGGCTCTCTCAAAGGGATAAAAAGAGTAAAATTCAGACCCTATATTCAATTCCACAAACATTTAAGTGGTCACTATGAGCAAGGCACTGAAAATATAAGTAGAAAAACAAAACAGTCTTTGCCCTCCAAATTCTTACACACTACTATAACATTGGCCCCAGATGACTACAATGAATTTAGATGACCATTGTACTCTCTTAGAGTTGTGTGTTTCCAATCCTGTGATCCTATGAGCCTAGACCTAGATATGGGTAGATATAAGGTCATTTGAGAGAAGGAAGTCTGTGGTGACTAGGAGGGATATAGAACCATCAAGGTGCACTACATATTTCTGAAAGACAAGTTCACTAGATGTTAGTGTGGCATAATGAATAAAGTGACAGCCTAGGAGTTGGTGTGAAGTGAGGTCAAGTCCTGCCTCTGATATATTAGACTGTATGACTTTGGATAAGTTACCTGACTACTCAATGTCCCCAGGAAACTCTAAGAGAGATTATAAATTTCTTTTTTGTGTGTGGAGAGGAGTCAGTTGGGGTTAAGTGACTTGCCCAGCTAGTAAGTATCTGAAGCTGGATTTGAACTAAGGCCTCTTGACTCTAAGGTCAGTGCTCTATCTACTATACTACTTAGCTGCCCCTCTAAGATTATAAATTTCATGACAGGCACCATTCAACTTCAGTTGAGTTTCCTCACCAGGAACCCCCTAGATCAATTAAGTCACAGATCCAGACCCTCTTCCAAAAACAGAAGGTCACCTAGGTAATTCCTCTGACTTCAAGTGAAACATATCTATTAAACACTGCATGGTAAGTATTTGTTGTTCAATCATGTCTGATACTTTGTGACCTCGTTTGGGGTTTTCTCCACAAAGATACTGGAGTAGTTTGCCATTACAGGTAAGGAAACTGAGGCAAACAGGGTTAAGTGACTTGCCCAGAGTCACACAGCTAGTTAACAGTCTAAGTCTGGATTTGAACTCATAAACAGGAGTCTTTCTGACTCCAGGCCCAACAAATTGCCCCATGGCAAGTGTTAGGGCTACAAATACATCCTAAAGGAGCTTATATTCTGATTGGAAAGGCAATACATATAAACTAGTGGTGGACAGAGAAGGGAGTTGCAGACTGGGGAGCCAGAGCATCCTCTGGTGAAGAAGCATCTATCTACAGCAGGGCTAATTATTGACACAGCCTTTTCAGATCATAGGATCATAGACTAAGAACTGGAAATAAAACTTAAAGGCTCTTCACATTTTACAGATGAGAAAACTGAGGCCCAGATAGGTTAGTTAATTTGCCCAAAGTCATATATGTAGTAATGATATACCAGGGATTTAGATTTGTCTTCTTACTCCAAATCCAGGATTTTTCTTTACCACAATTTCTATACCACAGTTAATAGAATCTGTAAAATACATACTCCTTGAGAATGGAGAATAGACATTCATATCACCAGCATCTAGTATAGTGTTTGGCAAGAAGTAGTTACTTAACACATACTTACTGAACAATTGCAGAGGTTCCCAAACTCATTTGGTCTACTGCTTCCTTTAAAAAAAATTACTCAGTGCCCCCTTAGATATCCACTTTCTTTAACTCTTAAACAGTTTTCTAAAATTTGTGCCATTTCAAAAAATATAAAATATTTTTAAATTAAACATCTTAAATTTAATAATTTACTATAAACTTGTGAGTTTTTTCCTGCATTGAAATGTTTAATGATGCAATATTTAATGATGCAATAACTGTATAGCACTGTAAACAAGTCATTACATGCATACATTCTTGCTGATACAAGCTGGACTTCCTGACACTGCACAACATGCTCACCTGCCAATACTTGCTTGTTAAGACCTGTTGGCAGACTTGACCACTGATGGGTTATAACTTGGATTTTGTGCATTTATTCAGAAAATAATGTAATCACTATGACAAACTCTGTTGTAGGTACAACAGATAAAACATGTATAAACAGTTTTTCAAAATTTCTTCTCTTCTTCCCTTATGCTTCCACCACCCCCTTATTTTTATTCAATGCCTCCCAATTGCACCCAAAGTTACTACCACCTCCCCAGATCATTCCAGCACCCTCTGGGGGGGTGGTATCATCTACTTCAGGAATCTATAAGTGATTCTAGGAATTTTTTTATATGGAGAAACTGAAAAGATGAGGGGAGGTGAAGAGAGGGAGGAGAAAAGAGGAAGACAGAGAGGAGATAGAGAGAGAAGTGTAGCAAAAACAGGGAGGGGAAGAGGAAAGATAGAAAGAGAGGGAGGGAGAAAGACAAACAGAAACAGAGTATGAGAGAGAATGATCAATAGGACAAGCTCCCAGAGGAGATAGGAAGGAGACAAATAGTGGGAAAAAACATCTCTAGGGCTTCTTGATCACTCACTACTTACCATATGCCTGAGAAACTGGACATCTCTCAGCTCTGCTTCTCTCCACCTCTGGACTTTGGAGCTCGGAGAAGGAATAGGTTTCACTGTATTTCAGCGAACAAACTTGCTTCAGGAGTGAGAGTCACCTGGAGTTCAATGACACTTCATATTAACACCAACATTCAGGTTCTACCAAGGAGTACTACCCATATTTTACCCACCTTCCACACCTTCTTTCTAGCCTTTAACTTTCTAGACTCTGTCCTTCTGTCACCTTTTGTTTCTCCCTTCTCTCAGCTTGACTGCTAAGATTGAGATAGCTTTCTCCTAAGCAACATTTATTAATCAGTTCTGCTTTTCTCCCTATTCTTCAGCTTTTCTGTTACTCTGGCTCAAATTTTATGACTTTCCTCATCCTTTATGGCCTCACAGAACACAGTACTCCTACTGAAGTGAAAAAAATAAAGTCCCTTTATCACAAGGCATTTGGAGCGTGTTCTCCCTGGAATTTTGATTCCTTGATTCACTTTCTTACATTAAGCCATCTCTCTTCACTGTATTTAATTATGAGATTCTACGATATGTATCACTATTGATTCCTTTAGAATCAAAATAAAGTGCACTTTAAAATTTACCCCAGACCTCTCTGCTTGCTAATCTGTCAGTGAAAGGTAGGAAGACAGCATTGAACAAACAACAAAAAACAAAAACCTTGCCTTCCATGTCTGGGATGGACAAAGAGCTGGACAGGTAGAGAGGGAAGGGAAAATGGCAAGGGAATCAAAAGAAATCATGAAAGAAGGAAAGAGAACAAGTTTCTCTCAGATTTCTCATTTTAAATTTTTAGTCTTTTCCTTCTACCTTAAAGTAACAATCTTCCCATAATTTGTTCAAAATGCATATCATCCTGTCAACAATGGTCACTGTGCAGTAGAATGGGGAGGGGGGATGAAGGGAAAGGAAGCACTTCTCTACTTTGTCTAAAAACCAAACCATCCAATTAGAGGTATTCTCCATATTGGAGTTCAGATCACTTATTTTTAAGGTTTTTTACCTTCTGGAGCTGATAGGGAAGAGTAGATCAGTTTCCCTTACTTCTGCAAGTAGGCATCTTGGGAGGCATGTGCAGACAAATACAGAGTGCAACAAGGGAACTCAGTGCTCCCTCTGCCTCTCTGTCCTTCTGTGTCCTGTTTCTACCATTCCCCCACAATGTGCCTATTTCTCAAATTCCCTGAGCTACACAAGGAGGGGCTGGGAGACCACAGAGCAGGAAGAAGAGGATTCAGTCTTGATCTTAGAGCTCCCTCTGCTTTTGGAGCAGGCACTGCCCACTTCATCCTGGCCAAGCTCCTTTACTGAGGTCTGCATGGAGGACAAAGATTTTTTTTAAAAGGTTGTGGGGGGGAGGGGGGGAATTTTGTTGTTGTGCAATCCACTCTTCCTAGCCAAAGGGAGTGTAACAAAACACATTCGTGTGTAGTTTTGGGGAAATCACATGGTTTGTGGGAAAAGGAGGGGAATAGGAGTGAAGCCCAACCCATAACAAATAGTTTTTTCTACCATGGTCCAATTCAGTTATATACTAAAAGAAAGGATATTTACCAAAAATTGAGTTCAGAATTTCTTTTTACTTTAATTAAAGCAAGATGTGTTTCTGGGTCTCAGGATAAACACAAGCCTCATTCTGATGCTTGTGACTGATCAGAAGCTTCAAGTCATGCAAAAAACATGCTAGTCAAGAGAAAGAAAAAAAGGGAATCTATGATTACACTTTCCAGGGCTCCTCCTCCCCTATCAGAGCTGTCTACACACGTCAGAAAAGCTAGAGTCTTTCCCTTCTTTCTCCAGGATGAGAGCACACTGTTCCTCTCTTCACCTCCAGGTTTGGATGATGTCCATGTACCTGATACATTTCACTAAGAAACCAAGTCAAACCTTCTTCTAGCATGAAAGAAGAGGAAGGAAGAGAAAGGGACATGCGTTAATATATCACTTACTATCTGTCAGGCACTGTGCTAAGAACTTTATAAATATCTCATTCAATTCTCACAACAACCCCGCAAGAGAAGTGCTGCTATTATCCTCATTTTACAGTTGAGGAAACTAAGACAAACAGAGGTGAAGTGACTTGACCAAAGTTATGCAGCTAGCATATGTATGAGGCTGGATTTTAACTCAGGTCTTCCCGACTGTGTAGGTCCAGTGTTCTACCCACTGAGCCACTAACTGGTTAATGAGATTTGACACCATTGTAAACATTTCTAGAAATTATAATGATCACTATTAACCTTGGCTGCTGTTAGTTATATCAATGGGAGATGTCATCTACGGCCCAGTAGGTCTCCTCCTAGAAAGGCGGTCCCTAATCTGGATTTACACAGACCTGAAATGCATCCTAGAGGCAATCTGACCCTACAGAGAGAGCTAAACTTTTCTCACACTCTCTGTATCATTATTCTTCACTGCAGAGTTCTACAATGGCAGAAAATGTCTGAAAACAAAACAAAAATGGATCATAGCTAAGGTATTCCCAAAAGGTATCAACAGAGTCCATTCTCAGGAAAAGATAATCAAGGTACAAAATAAATATCAGGAATAGGACAGTTATGTCTTCTACCACAAAGGACAAAAACTGAAGATACAAAAGACTACTAAGCATGCATTAATATATTCTGAAATCATAAAAAGATAACCCATCATCATCTTTATAATTTCCACCAAAAGATGGAGGCAGATTCTGACAAAGATGGCAGAGGAGGAGGAAGCAGTACAGCCTCTCTCCTCAAACAGTCCAACAACAATCAAGGAGAAGCACCAGACTAAGTGGCATTGAAGAAATCCAAGGAAGAGCTACACTGGATCATTTTTTTCAAGCCTAGGTTGGCACAGGAAGGAAGCCACAGGCCTGTAGGGACTGAGGAGGTTTCAGCCAGGAAGGCTGATACAGAACCATCTAGCATGAGAAATAATATTACTATTACTGCTACTACTACTGATGATGATAATGATAGCTAGCATCTATACAGCACCTACTATACGCCATATGGGGTGTATGGTGTCTTCAGGGAAGACTAGTACGTTGGTGTCCACCCAATTCATCCAACTCTTACCTGTGGCTCCAAGAAGCTGTAGCCTACACAGCAGCCACACCCCAGTAAATTGTTTCAACAGATAGGCTAAGTCAGTTTAAGGGTAACCAAGGGGCCTCAAACCTTTCAGTGAGTAAGGGGGGTGTCCACCCCAAGATGGGAAGACCTCCCTCAGTGGAATGGGCAGATGAGAACAATTTCTTCCAAATGGCCATGAAGTCAGCTGAAGCGGACGTTGTGCAGTGCCAAGAGCTTAAACATTGAAGACACCAAGGTCAGTCACTGCATCTCAAGCCATCTTCAGTCATCTTGACTTTCTCTTGCCATCGGACTTTGAAGACTCTGGAAGAGAGAGTGAGGTCAGTAACTTCACACAACTCTGCCTCACTTAAATCCAACTTAGCACAAATCAAAAGATATCACCCATACCATTTTACCATTTTTACTTATCTTGAAGTCTGGTGGTGACAGGCAAATGATGAAGCTGCAGGTGTGGATACACTGGGAGCTGTAGTCACAATCCAGCACACAGGTGCCCCAGGCCATAGAGTTGTCTTCTCACTGGAAGCAACATTGGGATTCAGCAGCCCTTTGGGTATCTGAGCAGGATCTCACTGTTCACCTCCTGGTGTGAGGTAGGGGCTAGAAAAGGTACTCTAAAAACTGTCTGCTTCACCCAACCCTAGTCTGCTTACCAGGGCAGGTGGGAACCCTATCCTATGGTCAAACCACAAAAAATTACAAAAAATTTTGCAAAGATGGTTTCAATCACCACCAGAATACAGAACATACACGTGCACTTATGGACAACACAAAATCCAGTAGACCTGAAAGATGAACAACTCTTGTTACAAGAAAACTCAGTAGGTATGACATTCAAATAACAGCCCTGTGTGAAACAAGGCTGGCAAGTGAAGGCCAGCTTACTGAAGTTGGAGCTAGATACATGATTTTTTTTTTTTCTGAAGTGGCCACAGTGAAGGGGAGCACTGTAAAGCTGGCATAGGTTTTACAATCAAAACTAATCTAGTCAACGAGCTTGTATGCCTCCCAAAAGGAGTAAACAACAGGCTCAAGACAATGTAATTGTCACTTGCAGGAAAGCATCACCATCATTAGTGCTTATACTCCCATCATGATGAACCTTGATGAAGTAAAAGAAAAATTTTATGAAGACCTGGTGACCCTTATCATCAACGTGCTGAAAGAGGCTGAACTTATAATTCTGGGTGACTTTAATACTAGAATAAGCACTGAAATGGCCAAGGAGTCCTTGGAAGTAATGGAGACAGAAACAGCAACAGTAACAGTCACTCACTACTAAAGACTTGTGCATCTCATGACCTTTTCATCACCAACACTGTCTCCTATTTACCTAAGTACAATAAAACTTCATGGATACACCCTCAGAGCAAACATTGACATTTAATAGACTATGTCACTGTAAGAAGAGACTGACAGGATATGAGAGTGATGAAGGCAATGAATGCTGCAGAGTGTTGGATGGATCATAGATTTATTCTCTCCAAATATTCACATTCAACAGAAGCAGAAGCCCCAATGCAAGATGGCTACCAAAACATGTAATGTCAACAGTCAAGAGAGCTTCTCAAAGTGGAAACAGATTGTTGCTAACTTGGAGGGAAAGCTGAGTCAACACACTTGGTAATAGTGGGGTAAAAAACGGAGCAGTCAGATTTCAGATATTTGGTGTACAGCACCACAGTTAACTCATCTGGGGCAGCACACTCACAAACATCGAAACTGGGTTGATGAAAATTAGGGGGAAATTCAGAAGCTACTAAACAAAAAACAAGAACTTCACAGAGTTTACCAGCAAGATAGTTCATCCATCTCTAAAAAGGCAGCACTTAACTCCATCAAAAGTGCAAATGAAACTTAGAGAGATGCAGCATTCTTGGCTCAGTAAAAAGGCAGATGAAATTCAGTTTTACACTAACAGTAACAACCCAAAAAAGCACTTTTATGATGCCCTGAAGGCTACTTCTTGGCCAATGGAGCCACACTGATTAGTGATTAGCACTGGAGAGATGGGCTGAACATTCCCATTGACTGTTTAATCAGGTTGAAGTCAATCCTTCTTTACCCAAATTTCCAACTGAAGAAGAGGATTTGAATGCCATTAGATTCCTCTTGTGTGGCAAAGCACCTGGTGTGGACTCTTTCCAGCTAAGATTTACAAGACAGGAGATCCACTGCTCATACAAAAGCTGACTGAAATTTTCTGGGTTATATGGCAAGAGGAGGTTATCCCGCAGGAGTTCAAGGACACCTCTATTGTTCATCTCTGTAAAGGTAAAGGAAATTGTCCTGTGACAATCATAGGGAAATCTATGTTAGTCATTACTGGCAAGATTCTTGCCAGAATCCTCTTTAATAGACTGATCCTTCCTTTGAAAGATGGTCATCTACCTGAGAGCTAGTGTGGTTTCAGAAAGGGCCAAGGAATGGCTGATGTGGTGTTTGCTGCCTGACAATTCCAGAAGAAATGCCAGGAGCAGAATAGAGATACACGATATTCATCAATCTGACCAAGGTCTTTGATATTGTTTGTTGTGAGGGCTTGTGGAAAATTGTGGCAAAATTTGGTTGAAGTTCATCAGTATTGTATGTCAATTTCATGAGGATATACTTGCCCAGGTTCTGGATAATGGATACTTTCCCAGTCACCAATGAATTGAACCAAGGTTGTGTGCTTACTCCCATGCTTTTTAGCATGATGTTTTCAGCAATGTTGTCAGATGCCTTCAACAAGGAGGAAAACTGCATCAAGGTTAGCTATCACACCAACAGTAAATTATTTAACTTGATTAGGCCAAGACTAAAGTGGAGGGAGTTGGTACATGATTTTTTGTTCCCAGATGATTGTACACTCAATGCAGCCTCTAAAGCTGAGATGCAACAAATTATTGATCACTTCTCTGCTACTTGTGCTAATTTTGATCTAATATTTACCACCAAGAAAACATAGGTTCTTCACCAGCCAGCACCACACCATCCATACATGGTTATAGCAAATGGACAAATGTTGAATGCTGTGGATGAGTTCACTTACTTTGGCAGTATACTTTCAGGGATGTACACATAGATGATGAGGATGGTGCATTCATTGCCAGAGCTAACTCATCGTTTGGAAGTCTCTGAAGAAAAATGTGGAAGAGAAGAGGTATTAGATTGGCCACCAAACTGAAGGTCTACAGAGCAGTTGTGCTGTCCTCATTATTGTATGCCTGTGAAACCTTGGACGGTATACCAGCACCATGCCAATAAACTAAACTACTTCCATTTGAATTATCTTAGGAAGATTCTGAAAATCACCTGGCAATATAAGATACCAAACAATAAAGGTCTTTTCTCAAGTGGAACTGCCAAGCATTTAAACTCTACCTTGGAGAGAGCAACTCTAAAGGGTAGGCCATGTTGTTTAAACACCAAACATACATTTGCCCAAAATACTATTTTACAGAGAATTCACACAAGACAGAAGCTCACATGGTGGTCAGAAGAAGCAATATGAAGACACTCTCAAGGTCTCTCTGAAGAACTTTGGAATCACTTGCATGACATGGGAAACACTAGCAAAGGGCCAGAGTTTAATTCACCCAGCATAGTATGTCCACATCATAGAAGGCACTGTGCTCTATGAATGAAGCAGAATTGAAGTATTTCAAAAGAAACATAAAATGTACCAATTTAGAGATATCTCCATGCCAAATGATCACCTAGCTAGGGTCTAGGGTTATGTACAGTAGTAGAACAGGAAGGGGAATGAGTCAGCACCTATGTTACTCTTACTCAGGATCAGGGCCACAGATATACTACTCACTTAGGATGGGAATGGCAAATGAGTTATCAGAGCAGAGACTTTGGAACAGAAGTGTCACTTTAACCCAATATCAGCATCAAGGATATAGACCATAGATCTGGGCTCAGGCCTGTCACAGAGTATCCAGGGCAGGGAATACCAACTAGGGTGAGCCTATCACTCTGAATCTGTAGATCCTTCCTCCTAGTTGACAGACACTGGGGTCAGCACTGTCTACTGGATCTCCAGTGAGGAATAAGTTGCATTGGCCAGACGTAGTTGTACTGCCCAGATCCAAACCAAAGTTGGGAGGCCTGCAAAGCTCAGACCAGGAAGGCAGAAATTAGACTATGTCCCAGATCAGACTACCTAAATCTACTGAAAGTTTGCAGTTCCCTGACCTAAGCCAACATTGATATCCTTGAAGAACACAGCACTTAGTTCCCAGAGAAAACAATAGTGAGAGTCCAGATAAAATAGATCAAGACCATTCAGAACTCCAAATACTACCTCCAGAAGTGTGCAGCATCTGAGATTCCCACAAAGTCCCAATTCAAGAACTAAAGCTGGAGGAATGAATAAATAATAAAAGACAACAATAATAAAGAGCCAGATATGGAGCCAGACATGCACAAAGCCAGAAGAAAAGAGTAACTTCATATCTACAAGCAAAGACTTAAAGAAGGAACAAAAGTTTAATCAAAAGAGAAATTAGAATTCCTAGAAGAAATAAAAGAAAATATTCTTAAATGGCACAAATGAAATGAGAATTCTAGTGTCAGGCTCAGATTGAAAAAGATGCCTGTGAGCCACATATTGACTTAGAAGACCACAAATTAACATTATCTATATTGTATCCTATTTTTATTTATTTTATTAAACATTTCTCAATTACATTTTAATTTGGTTTGGGCAGCACTCCAGAGTTTTATGACTATGGGTCCCTTGATTTTATCACCCTTGCTCTAAAAGAAAAAATTAGAAAAGCAATGACAAGAACTTCTTGAAATTTGCACTAGACTAAATAATAATCAAGAAATCCAATGAGAAACTACAATAAATGGCTTCTTCTAGGTCAGAATTAGCTCTTTGTGTCTTTATGTGTGTTTGTATCTATGTTCAATCTATGAACTATGCTTCAGTTAAGAGTGAAGTTCATTAGATGCCTAATTCTCCCACCTCCACTTTTACACAAAATAAGTTTCTCATCCTTTTTATTTCTTTTCTGACATATTCCCTTTTTCCTTCTTTTTCTTTCCTCTTCTAAAACTAACAAAAAGAACAAAAGCCATACCTATGCTCTATGTTTCTCTTAATTTCCCTCAGTGATCCTCGGTATTCTAAAGGGCCAACTGTTTCTTTTTCCCCTAAGAGGATGCAGTCATTTCATCATCATTTAGCCCCTTCCAATTGCTCAAATTTACCTTCTCAACCTTGAGGCAGTACAGCTGCACCTCTGGGGCACTGCACCATATCTGTCTGCACCAAGGGGCCTATCACTCAGGACATAGGCATGGGGTAGGACCAGGCTGAGGGAGCCTGGCCTCTAATGATAGTGGTGTTTTCACACTCTTTCATTTGTTAGTCCCCACCCAAGCACCCTGAATACAGATTTACTATAGTCTAAGTTCTGAATCACATTTAGCGTTCCCCTCAGAAGTAAAGTAAAATAAGGCACTCAACATACCACACAAATGAGGGATGCAGCTGGGAATTTATTCCTTTTGTTTTGTTCAGTCATATCAAACTCTTCGTGACCCCATTTGGGGTTTTTTTGGCAAAGATATTGGAGTAGTTTGCCATTTCCTCCTTCAGCTCTTTACTGAGTCAAACAGGGTAAAGTGACTTACTCAGGATCACACAGCTAGTAAATATCTGAGGCTGGATTTGAACTCAGGAAGAGGCATCTTCTTGATTCTGGGTCCAGCACTCTATCCACTGAGTCACCTAGTTGCCCAATTTATTCCTACACACAAAGTAATACATAAAAATACATAAAATACATTTAAAATACATAAAAGACAGCTCTCATTAACTGAATGACAAAACAAGATTCAGAAACTTATAACTCTTACCGCAATCTCTTTTGAGTTTCATATACATCATGGAAACAGAAAGCAGTTTGTAGGACTATGGATTAGGCCTTTTTCTTTCACCTCAGGTCTCTACTGTCCAGGATAAGCCTGCTAATAAAAGGGTCAGGCCTTGGACAATCTTCTTGTCCATGTCTACTCTCTAAAAGCACTATTCATCTCTGACTTGCTGTCATCCATCAAGTGACCCAATATGTGATCCATGTTTCATCATGCATCCTTTAAAATTGTTTTGGATTGCTATCTTGATCAGAGTAGCTAAGTCTTTCACAGTTGATCATCCTTACAATAATGCTGTTACTGTATAAATTGTTCTCCTGAGTCTGCCCACTTCACTTTGCATCAGTTCATATAACTCTTCCCAGGTTTTTCTGAAACTATTCTGTTCATCATTTCTTATAGCACGATAATATTCTGTCACAATCATATACTATAAATCGTTTAACCACTCCCCAATTGATAGGCATCCCCTTGATTTCTAATTCTTTGCCACCACAAAAAGAGCTGCTATAAATATTATTGTACAGATAAGTACTCTTTACTTTTTTTTTTTAACTCTTTGGAATATAGACTTAGCATGAGTATTGTTGGGCCAAAGGGTATATACAGCTTTATAGCCCTTTGGACATAGTTTCAAATTGTTCTCCAGAAAGGCTGGACTAGTTCACAATCCCACCAAAAGTACATTAGTGTTCCAATTTTTCCACATCCTCTCCAGCATTTGTCATTTTCCCTTTTTGTCATGTAGACCAATGGTACCTCAGATTTGTTTTAATTTGCATTTCTCCAATTAGTAGTGATTTAGAGGATTTTTTATATGGCTACTGCTTTGATGTCTTCTCCTTAAAACTCCCTGTCCATTTCCTTTACCATTTATCAACTGGGGAATGGTTCTTATTTTTATAAATTTGGCTATATTTGTGTGTGTGTGTGTGTGTGTGTGTGTGTGTGTATTCCTATACATTTGAGAAATGAGACCTTTATCAGAGACTCTTGCTATAAAAATTTTTTCCTATTTCCTGTTTTCCTTCTACTTTTGGTTGCATTAGTTTTGTGAGTGCAAAAATGTTTTCATTTCATGTAGTCAAATGATCCTTGATCCTCTCTATCTCTTATTTGGTCATAAACTCTTCCCTTATCCAGAGATCTGACAGGTATATTTTTCCTTGCTCCCCTAAATTACTTACATCACCCTTTATGTCTAATCATTTATCCATTTTGACCTTATCTTGGTATATATAGATGCTAATCTATACCTCATTTCTTCCAAATTGCTTTCCAGTTTACCCAGCAGTTTTTGTCAGATGATGAGTTCTTACCCGCAAAGTTTGGATCGTTGGGTTTATCAAACACCAGATTACTATGGCTATTTATTATTGTGTATTGTGTAGTACTTAATTTATTCTACTGATTTAAGAGTGATTCCATCACTCAGTACCAGATTATTTTAATGATTATTATTTTGTAATACAATTTGAAATCTGGTATTAATAGAGCAGACCTTTTTATGTCCTTGGATGAGCATAAACCATGTCAATATTACCTGAGGCTGGAGTTATACATATATATATATATATATATATATATATATATATATATATATATATACAAAATATATAATTATAATTACATATAACATAATATATGTATACCTGCGTATACAGGTGTACACAATACATATATGCATATACATGTCTACATACGTACACATATATGTATATATTTGTACATGCATGTATATGGATATGTGAGAGAGAGATTCATTTTACACAGCCTTAAGGTTGACATCACACATAACAAAGACAGTTGATCAGGTGAGGCTGCTCAGCCACTTTCCATATTTGGAAAGTTGAGAAATATGAATGAGATGGAAGGTGATTGGAGGGGGAAAATTGTTAACGTAAGGGTTTTAGGAGTTGCCCAAGATCAGGTTTGTTCCAGTGGAATGTTTTTTCCATAATTATCTATCAGGTATCATGGTAGGAAATCTCTAAGACAGTCTAAGATAGTAGAAGTCTCCAAGATAGAAATTAGTAAGGCCTTTCCTTTCTAGTCTGAAGATCTGTCTCTGTTTACACTCCCCAGTACCTCTGTATCTTTGATCTTTACAATTATTTTTTTCTGGGGAAATGTTTCACCCAAACTCACTGTCGACCTCTTCCACAACTCACTGCTAGATCAAACAGATGATCATCAGGGTTGTGCTGGTTCATCTGATGTGGTTAGTATACCTATGGCAAGCTCTGTAACTCCTATCATTGACAATCCCATGGTAGCTCTTTCAACATTTTGAGGCACACAATATCATAATCTAGTCTGCTCTATCTCTAGATAATTATTCACTTAAGATCAGGGAAAAAAAATTAAATACAACAGAAAAGGGAAAAAACAGCAGCTTCATGTGTTCACAGGTACATGGTAACTGAGCTGAGAGAGTAGGCCAGAGGGGTCTCCCCAATCCAAAAACTCAAATTCTTCTTCCTCCTTACTCAAAAACTGACAAAGAAAAGAGAGTCTTCATGTATTTGTGCCTTTAGTATGCATACTCAATTCCAGCTCAGTAGTCAATTAAAAGACTTTTCATCCCCACACCATAAGACAACAGGAAACAGTTATATAATAATTGCACATTCAATTATTGGCAGTCAGAGGCTTCCGTTACATCTCCAGAAGAGAGTTCACCAAACCCCACTTGGGCTGGCAGCAAGCACAGCATAGTATCTATGTTCTAAGGACCAGGGTCTCATAAGCCACTCTGCCAATTGTGTACTTGCATGTATTTGGGGAAAAATCTGGTGACTTGTGGGGAAAAGGAAGGGAATAAGAGTCAAGTTCAGTCCAGAACAGTTTTCCCTTCCATGGTCTGATTGAGTTATATAATAAAAGAGATAATATTTACTAATAAACCAGGTTGGAGTTTTTCTGTCTTTAAGGAAAACTGAGTTGCTGGGCATATTTTAATAAAGGCCTCGCTCTAGTGCCTGTGATCAGGAGAGCAGAGGCTTCAGACCATGCAGAATAAATTTCAGTCAAGAGGAAGAAAAGGGGGAATTATGGCTATATTTTTTAGGGTTCTTATCTCTCTTCAGAGCTGTCTACCCATGTCTGAAAGATTAGGGGTCTTTTCCTGGTATTCTCACCTATCTTCATTCATACTGTCAAACGGAGAGCAGACTGTTTCTCTCTTTTCCTTCTGCCACTACAAGCTGTGATGGCACTTATTAGCCCTGATTCAGCAAGGACTCAGGCCAAGATTTCTAGTCTTTATGAAAGCCCTTTGAGATGCAAAATTGTGTCACTAATATACTGTAAGATGCTGGATGAGTTGTGGGGAAACAGGTACATTGTACACAGGTACACTGTTGGTGGAACTTTGAACGAGTTCAACTACTGCGGAAAGCAATTTAGAACTATGTTCAAAGAGCTATAAAACTATAATTAATGTACCCGATGACCTAGCAATACCACTTACTAGGTCAGCATCCCAGAGAGATCAAAGAAAGAGAAAGAAAACCTATATGAATAAAAATATTTATAGCAGCTCTTTTTGCGGTGGCCAAGAATTGCAAACTGAGCGGATGCCTATTAACTACAGAAAGCCATGGTATATATTTGATTGCACTGTAATAAATGTGGAAGGGGATGGCTTCAGAGGAACCTGCGAAGACTTGTGTAAACTAAAGTGGAGTTGGGCAGAACCAGGAGAACAACTTATACCATAACAATATTATAAAGATGATGAACTTTGAAGGACTAAGTAACTTTGAACAACATAACAGCCAACTTCAGTTCCAAAGAACTCAAGATGAATTGTTATCCACCTTCAGAAAGAGAGTCTATGGACTCTGAATACAAAATGAAGCCTATTTTCTTTTCTCTCTTTTTCCAGACAGTGGATGCATGATTATTCCTATTTATAATGAGGTTTTCTTTCTTGCCTTTTCAGAGGGGAATGGTAGAGGAAGAAAACTCAGAAGTGAATATAAAATTTTAAAAATTAAAGCGTATCGGACGTAAAAAGCTCACTTTTCTAGCTGGAGGCTTGAAAGACAATCTGATCTTTGGGTGACCTGGGGTGAAGTCTAGACTCTCTTACTGTATAGATACAATACAATGAAGAGTTGAGGAAATTTTGCTGGTAATTCTCATTAAAACTATCAAAAGGAGAAAATAATAATACAACCTAAATCATAATGAACACGATGAGCTCTGGTTCCCCTGAGCTACACCTGTAAGGGCTGTCACCTGTGGCCCAGAGGCCTTGGGTCCCGGGGAAGTGACTGCTCCTCTGAACCCCCACAGAGCTGATTCACCCCAGGGCCAGCCTGGCTCTGCAGGAGGGAAAAACCGGGCTTTTCTCTACCTCTCCGGCCACCTCGCAGAAGGCCAGGAAAACCTCCGAAAACGAAGCTTCGGAATGGCTCGAGTCTCGAATCTCCCGGGGGAGGATCAAAAGCGGTACCAGGTTGAGGGGGCGTCCTATACCTCATTTGACAAATGAGGAAACTGAGGCAGGGCGGCTGATGGACTTGCCACTTCTTACGTCTTACTCCCTCCTTTACATCCTTCTCTCTAATTCAGTGATCCCCTTCTCCTCAGTCCCCCCCTGGCAACACCACCCAACCCCAGGCAGGAAAGTCTCTCCTGCGTCGTCTCCGACTCCCCGCTCCCCCGGCTCCCTGCAAACCCTAACGCTTCACCTCCAGCAGGAGATTCTTCCGATCCCTCGGCTGAGGGATGACCCCCAGGGCTGACCCCCAAATTATCTCGCCTAGATCGTCACTGCTTATGTCACGTTGTCCTCGTTCAAAGTGCAGGGTTTGGGGGTTCAGGGATTCGGTCGCCTTTCCTGGTATCGGCCGCGCTCAGCACAGAGCCGGGCACGCACAGACACACACACAGACAGGCACACAGACACAGACACACAAACAGACAGACAGACAGACACACACACACACACACATACGTGTGCAGGGCCAGGTCTTTAGAGAAGTTCTCGGCAGCTCCCGTCTCGCTTTGGAGACCGGCCACGAGGTTGGGGACGTGAGGGTGGGCATTTCCAAACGTGAAATCATTCCGGGGGGCGTTCTGTTTTTCTGAGTGGCCTTTTCAAAGGAGAGTGAAGCACAGGGTGCCCGTTAGGCGGCGCAAGCGAGATGGCAACAAGCGCTTTTTCCGCCCTCTCGACTGCTGTGCCCCAGTAACCCCCTCACTCAAACGACCCAGAGTAACCTTCTCTGCCTGGAACCGACAGCCCCTCCCTTCCCCGACTCTCGCCTGCTCGGATTTCAGCCAATTGGAGGACAGAAAGTCAGTCGTCCAGGCCCGCCCTTCCCTCGGGACTCCTCCTTGAACCAGTTGGAACAGAATCGTAAAATCATTTCTCAGCCGGTTTGGGAATCCTCCAATGGAAATTCTAGTTCCCGCTTCTAAGCCCCGCCCTCCTCCCCCTGGCCTACCGCGTTGCCGGTCGGGTTGGAGTCACCTTTGCCTTACAAACGCCAAACACCGCCCTCTCCCCTCCTAGCTTCACCAAGCCCCGCCCTCTCTCTCGTGTAGCCCAATAAGAACTCGCACGTCCTCCGGCTGGGCGGGCTGACAGCCAATGTCCACGCTGTGGGCGGGCTTCAGACTAGAGTTGAGGTGAAGCTGTTGCGCCTTGCCCACAAGCGTGGCGCGTGGATTGGAGTGGGGGGCGTCCCACGGGGGCGCCCGGAGTTAAGATGGCGACGGCAGCTGATCAGGACGCAGAGACGGCAGCCCAGCTAGCGGCCGGGGTACTGCGCGCTGGGGTCCAGGAACACTGGCTGGGGAAGTTGTCGGCGTCCCTTGGTGCCTCAGAACAGGCGTTGCGACTCATCATCTCCATCTTCCTAGGTAAGGGGTCTCCTCTCCCTCCTCTCCTGATGAAGAAGGACACGCCTTCCCTGCCCTCGCCCTCACTGCCCTATCTCCGGGGCATCGTGCGGTGGGACACCAGAAGTCCCCCACCCCCGTTCTTCCCTCCCCGAAATTCACCTCAGCTACTTCCGGGGCACGAACCCCCCCGCAACCCCGCTACACAAGGACACACGCACACTCACGCTCTTTTAGGTTGGCTTGTTGGCGGTGCCCCTTGACCTCTGCACCCCTCGGTTCTCCTTTCCTTCCTCCCTCGTGCTCTCCGGATGCCCTGTCCCCCCCGTCTCCATGCCTCCTCCTCCCTCACCTGTGCCTTACACCCTGTTCGGGGCTGTGCTTCTCTACGTGCGGTCCGGTCCGGTCCGGTGGGGCAGCGGCTCAGGTCTCCCGGCCCCCCGTCTTGCAGCCCCCCGTGCCTGCTGGCCCCCTTCTTTGCACGGGTGTGTGCGTGCAGTGCCCGGGGGTCCCACTTCTCCGTGGCCCTCTCGTGCAGGACCGCAGCTCCCACGGGAAGCCTTGCCCGGCCGCCCCGAGCCCCGGCGCCCGCCCTCCGTTCATTTTGTGTGTAGTCTGTGTGTGTTGGCGTGTCCGGGAGAGTGTAAGCCCCGTGAGGCAGGACCCGGCGCTTGAGAAGCGTCTGTTTGCTGTTTATCCGAGCTCCTGGCCCCTGCGTCCTTGGGTGGCTCGGGGAGCAGGAGGTCCACCCAGATAAGCAGACACGCGGTAACCTCCGGGGGAAGAGCCGTAACTGCTGAAGTGGTCTGAGCAGGCTGCCCAGGAAAGGGCCCCTGAGCTGGGGGACCTTGAAGGAAGCTGGGCATCCTCAAAAACAGGTGGCACAGAGCGAGGGGAGAAGCCTGGGGACAGAAGGTGGGATCCCAGTACTTGAGGGACAGCTAGTAATCGGAGCAGTTAGGCTTGTGTGTTTAGTGTATGCAAGGATGTCACATGAAGTAAGTCTGGGACAGTGCCCGTTATTTTTATACTACGTCTATTTTTATATATCCCTCCCATCTGACACCATGGAACTTGCAGGAATTGAGGGGAAAGGACTGGTAGTCTCCTTAAAGGTTATTCACAGATTTTTGCTGTGTGGACAGGTATGTTGAAAACAGTTTATTTGTGGACTCGCAGGCTATGCTATGACTGCCGCCTTTTACCATGAACATTAGGTCCTTCTACATGATTACAAAGTATTCTTCTGCTTCACATCAGTCTCTTTTTCTTAAGCGTGTTGTTTAAATAGTTGAGGCTGTATGCTGAAAACCCTTTTTACATGGTGTACTAGCATAGGGTGTAAAGATGAACCAGACCTTAAAGGTCATCTGATCCAAGCCTTTCATATTGAGGGTAAATCTGAGACCTAGGGTTGATGAGTTACCTAAATTAATTCAAATCAGGTTCTTTGACCAAAGACCCATATGTTTATTGCACCATGCTTTTTGTTCGCGTTATTGACTGCCTAAGCAGCCACATGTGTGTTCAGTCTCATCCCACTCTTCATGACTCCACGGAGCATATCTCACCAATCCTGCTTTTGGGATTTTCTTTGCTCTTTCCTTCTCAGTGGTTTAAGGCTAAAGAAGTTAAAAAGTGACTTTCCCTGGATCATACAGGTAGTAAGTGTCTGAGGCCATACTTGAATTCAGGTCTTCCTGACTCCGTCCCAGTGCTCTTATGCTAGATACGTACTCCAAAAGATCTGTGCTTTTGTGTAGATGTTCTGCGTAAAAGCAGATTTTACTCAGCATTTGAATTGTCTTAGCCAGAACAAGAAATCATCATCCAATGGTCAGCCCTTTTGAGAATTTAACTTAGCTAGGGCTGGACCTCAATTGGTTGATCAGTAGTAGCCTTTCTAGTTTGGAAGGAACAGCCATAGCTTGGTCTCTGCTGACATCCTTTTTGGGGAACTTCCATGCCACAATGAAGTGTCACTTTTAGTGGAAGGCTGTGCTAGAGGCTGAGAAGAGTACAGAATAAGACAGTTTCTGTCCTGGAACAAGCTTATAATCTATTTAGTGGAGCAAGATTTATGTGCATGAAACTAGAGAAAAATATAAGCAAGATGTAATTAAATTATAAATTGTGTAGTATAGTCTGCTAGAGAAATTCAGAGAAGAGAGGGAAGGATTAGATTAAGTCCTTTAAAAAGGTATGACTTTGAAGAATTGGTAAGATTTTGTTTGGCTGAGAGGAATGAGGAGAGGGCAGGCTACTGAATGTATAGTCATGGATTGGAATGGGCTGATGAGTGGGTGTAAAGGGTGTAGTTGGAAAGAAGGCTTGATAAGGTACAGCCAGATGGTACATGGCTTTTACTGCCAGCTTGAGGAGTTTGAACCTAATCTGATAAGAAATAGTACATTACTGATAAATAATGGTGTTAATAGTGTTCTATAGCAAAGCATATTTTTCAAAATCTAAGTTATAGGTGTTGCATAAATTCATTTTCCAGTGACCTTGATTAAAAATTAGTATTATCCTTTAGTGTAATTCAAATAACACCATTTTCCTTTACTCCATATATTTACCATTTTCCCTATGGATTTTTTCCTATCACTTGGAACTCCATGTTTTAAGTCATGGTCCTTACTACTGGTGGGCCAATTCTTATGTCTGCTCTTTTATACAGTCCTTTCAACTCTAAGTCATCACCACAGTATTATTCAGCATGTTTAGCACAATAGTGTTCCAAGTTTTTGGTTAGTCATATGTTGCCTTAATCATGTATACACCCTTGTCCTCGATCTCACTGTTTCGTGTTCTATGCCCGTCTAGCATATAGTAACCAGTAAACAGGGCATTCTTAAGGCTGCTTAGAAAGGCAAGAATGCTAACAAATACAAGTAGACTCATACCACATAAAACTGTTTTTTTGTAAACTAGTAGCCATTTTGTGTTACAATTAAAATTTTAGTACAGAAACAGACCTCTTTATTTGTGGGGAAGAAAACACATAAAGCCACAGATTTTATGCATGTGAGAAAGGTCACAGATCCAAGTACTGATGCCTTTCCTTTATCCTAGGCACTGGGAAATAATGTATATTTGCTTGCACTGGGTACACTAACAATCAGCAAACTTTTAGAAGTATAGTGCTAAGTTTTTTACTTTGTTCTTTCTTAGAGTATCAAAGAAAAAAATTGAAATTCCTGTTATTACATACAACTTTTTGGTATCCCTTACCACCACCTCCAGTCAGAAAAGGAGACACAATACCACTTTCTAACCATGTAAATTAATTTGGGTTAAGAGCTCCTCTTTAAAAAAAAATCCTTTTGCAATGTTAGGCCTATCAGTTAATTCTGTCTTACTGTGTGGATTATTTTAAAATTATTTCCATTTTCCTAACATCTAATTGATATTTCTGTGAAGGAAGGAAGAATTACTTAAATAGGTGCAAGGTAATTCTCTGTGAATAAAGCACTGTATATTAGTTCCAAACAAGTGGCCCTACAGGAAGCCCAGGGAGGGTCCCGTAGTATATGGGGCTTACAGCCCTAAGACGTTTGGGTATCTTTTGGGGAGAAGTATGTGTACAGGAAAGGAGGGAGAAGAATATCGAGACAAAATGAGCCTGTTACTTAATGCCTGCCTGGTGTAGACAGAGATTCCCAACCTTTATTTGAAGAACCTAAAGCAGTGGTCCTGGAAGTGTTGTCCATGAAACTCTTTCAGGGGATTTATGAGCTCAAAACTGTTCTCATAACAATACTGAGACCTTTTCATTTCCACAGTAAATATTGATAGATATAACCCATATAAACAAAAGCTATTTTGTGTGTTGGGGAGTCCTCAGTAATTTTTGAGAGCATAAAGGGATCTTGAAACCAAAAACTTGAGAACCACTGGTATAGGATGACCCTGTTTATCTCAGAGGAGTCACAGTTCTCCTTGTGAATTGATTTTTGATTCATCATGTGTGTTAAGAAGGGGAAAGACTTTGGACTTGGAGTCTGATCTCCAAGCTGGGCAACTTACTCTCCTTTAAAGTCTTTGAACCTCCATTTTCTTGGTTGTATAATATGCATACAAACCTTTAAAGTGCCTTTTTCAGAGGGGTTGAGAAGGAGCAGAGCAGGATTAAGGCCTGTTCATTTAACGCCCTCTACCAGTGCAGAAAGATAGGAAGAATTAACTCTCTTGACCCCAGGTCCTCTGGACATTGAGGCCAGTTCTCTACCAATGCTACTTGATGCATCTTTCCAATAGAAATAAAAACAGCTCTCATTTCCAAAGCCCTGTAAGGTTGGCAGAGCACTTGCCCTCCAGCAGCCCTATGAGGTGAGTAGTACAACCATTTTTATACCCATTTTACAAATAAGGAAACTGAGCGTCTGAGTGATTTACTTGGGCATGACCACGTAACTAGTAAATGTCCAAGGCAGCAGCCTACAGAATCCTGAATCCAAGTCCAGAACTCTGTATATGCAGTCACATAGACATTCTTTTTATAGCACTTTGGAAGTAGGGCCAGTCCTCCAAAGAGATTAAAATTTACTCATCTTGACACAGTTTTGGTCTGAACTCTTATTAGGGGGTATCTAAAAATAGATGCTTTCTAGAATGTTCCCCCTTAGTCTTTCTATTCTTTTGTTATGGAGTTAGCATGTGGAGATCTCCCAGTTTTTGAATCTGAGCTCTGGCCAAGATGTAGCAGATGGTCACCTGGTTTAGCATAGTAGTCCTCCTCTAGCACTCTTCTTGGCCTGGAGCTGTGGTTTGGCACAGATAACTTATCAGAGACTGCAGTTAGAGCTTCCTGAATTCACATCACACACATTAAAAACATTTAAGATCAAAGGAAGTCCTTTTGTGTCCAGCAAATACTTGTAATTTTCTTTGGACTGAGATCATGTTAGACTATTTAGGAATCAAATCAAATCCATAGGAGTGGTTCAATCCACTCCCCAACTGCTACCCTCAGTCTTAGTGGCCTCAATAGTCAAATTGATTAGCCCTCAAAAATCCTAGCCTTCCAGTTGTTCAACCTCTAAATCCTATGACCTATGTCCCCTTCCTACCTCAGCCAAATACAGAAGAGGAAATACCTTTAGACTAACCCTAGTCTGTTTCCAAGTTCTTGACTTCTCACTCTTTCCACAGAAATTTCAAATTCCAAATTTTCCATACCTCTTATTAAGTATTTCCCTCCTAAACTTTCTCTTAATCCTCACCCTGAATGCCAGTCTCCATTTTTCACAGTTTTCCTGCCCTAATTTCCCTTTCTTTCCTTCAAATTCTGGGCCTAGAGCTAATCAGATTTACGAAAAATCACCTTCCACCCTTTGTCCCTTTGTCCTTCTGCTATTCAAGTCCTGCTAATCTTCAACCTTAGGTTACACCCTAGGTTACCAACCTATCTGCCCTGCCTTCTCCAAAGTATTTAATTCATGAGGACTGCTGCCACTACAAATTAATGTTCTCTAATAACTGCTTTCTCCATCCCATTTCAAGCTCTCTATCACCTTTAGTATAGATTCCTATAATAGCTTTCAGATGCCAGTCTCTCCTCTTTGTAAATCATTTTCTTTTTTAATCATTAATTTAAAAAAATTTTATGCATTTCATTTCCCAGGAATTATCCCCACCATAGTACCCTCCCTCATAACAAAAGCAGCAGTTAAGCAAAAATGACAACTACTGTGATTCAACAGTCTGCTGACATTCTACTTTAATAGTTTTTCACCTGTTTTCTGAAAGGAAGGTGGATGTTTCAACGTCAGTCATTGTATTTGACTTGGATTCTGTTTGGAGAGGGTTATTACATTATTAGAGTTATCATATATTCTTTGGGTTCTGCTTATTTTATTCCTCATCAGTTAAATTTTCCATATTCTTCATTTCTTATGGTAGAGTAATCAATCATGCTAATACACCACCATTTGTTCAGACATTCCTGCAATTCATTTTTCACACAACTCACCAAAATGATCTTGCTAAAAGTCAGCTATAACCACATCACCTCCCTGCTTCCCCAGACAAAACACCAACTCCTTGATTTGCTATAAGAGGCCCACAACAATCTGCCTCGAGCTGAAACTCACAGCTTCATTTCACATTATTCCTATTTATACATCCAGTATAAATCTGGCTCCAGCCAGACTGGACTGACAGACTTAGTTCAGGCCCTCACCTGAAGGCTTTCCACCATGTCTTGATGTACACCTTCCCTCCTAACTTTCAAAGTCCTTATCTTCTTTCCAGGCTCAACTCCCAGACCAGCCTTTCCCGATTTCTTACCACACATCCCAGCTGACAGTGTTCACTCCCTTCTTGGGTATTTTTTAACATACTTTTTCTAGATCTCCTTTACTACTTTCCATTATTTTATTTTGTTTTATTATGCTTAATCTGTCTCTGAGGTCTCATGTACACAAAATCCACCTTCCAGAGGTCTTTTCAGCTGCTTTTGCATCAGTTCTTTTCTTGGCTTCTGCCACCTTATCTGCATTGGGAGGGGCTGTGTCTCTCCCTGAAAGGTTTTTGTACTGCTCAGCCCTCACTAGGTCTCTAGACCATGCCCACACTCCTTACCCCAGTACCATTGAGTACCAAGAGTGCTGGCTCTAACCTTCTAGGCCAGGGGTGGGGAATCTGTTACCTTGAGGCCATGTGTGACCCTCTAGGTCCTCAAGTGCCACACCCTTTGGCTGAACACTGCACTTGAGGGCTTAGAGGGTCACACGTGGCCTCAAGGCCACAGGTTACCCTCCCCCTAGTCTAGCCAAATGCCACAAAATCCTAAAGACCCTAACCTTGACCCAGTGTTGCTTCTGGAGTATGTATTTTCAGGTTCCTTTTCTGTTTTTTTCCGATCTTTCTCCTCTAAATGCTGCTTCATGAACTTGCACATGCTTCTAGCTCCTCTACCTCTACTTGGAACCAATAGGAACGCTGGCTGCTTCACTGCCTACTTTTTCTCCCTCAGTACTTACCCCATTGGAGGGATTGGTCAGTGGCCTCAGAAGTTTCTAGCCACCTTTCCATAACACGAGACCTAGAAGATCCAAAGAAATGTCACATGAAGAGAGAGCATGATATAATGAAAAGAATATGACCTTGGAATCAGAAGAATCCACTTAGTGGCCATAGGATAGGAGTGCTTTCTTCTTGATTCTCTCCCTGCCGTTTCTTCGTGCCTTCTACCCCTCTAGTCCCAAGCCCTTCCCCTAAAAATAAAATCTTCTTGTATCTGTTTCCCCCAAACAGAATTTGTAAGTTCCTTCAGGGCTGGGTCTGTTTTGATTTTACCAATTTATCCCTACCACTTAGCAGTTCCTACTACATAATTGGCACTTAATAAGTGCATATTGATTGATTTTATTTTTTACTTATCCCTGTCCCCTGCTCCTCTCTTCACTATCACCCCTCCCATCTTTGTCATAAGTTCCATGACAGCAAAGACTATAATTTTATTTTATCTTTGTATCCAAAATATCTTGCACATGGTAGGTGCTTAATAAATGAGAGGACTGTTATGTGGTACCCAAAGGTTTTTTAGAGTAGTAAAAAGAATTGCTAGACCCACTTGACAGTAGTTAAATATTAAGTAAATAAATAGGATTTCTGGACTTGTTATATCACAAGCATCTGAGCAGGTTCTACTGCTGTGCTGCTAACTTCTACATTTCTTAATCTTTCCTCCACCTTCACAGCCACAAGTTTCTTTGGTCTCTGAAGCTTCCGGTTTAAGCATTGTTTTTCCAGCCACTCCTTTTTCTCCCTACCCTGCATGTTTATAAAATCCACAGCAACAGAACTTTAAAAGTCTTAAAGTCATTTCATTGAACAGCCCTATACTAAAAAAAGTCCCTTCAAAATAAATCAGAAAGTGGGTTGGAAAAAATGCACATCTACTTGAGTGATAGAAAGTTTTCCTCTGATGCTTCCTCATGACATGGAAGGGAGACTAATTTCTCAAAGGCTATGTCAACATGATATAAGCTGTAGCAGGTCCTACCTTACTGGAAAGACTGTAATTCTGACATTGTCTGCTTTCTGAGGCCAGCATGGCCAAGTACAGAGAGGCTTATCAGAAGGTTGAGTTCTTTGACCATCATAAAACGATGAAATGTACAAAATGGCCCATAATCCTATGCTTCCCTTTGGTTTTTCAGTGATACTGGCTAAATGGAAGAAAGGGGGCCAGTGAGTACCAAGAGACAAGCAGTTTGTAGACAATGTATAAAAATTAGCCTGGGTATTAATACTCTTTTGTATGAGATTGTTTACCAGTGAACAGGTGGTTATGCTACCGAGCAACTGGGTCATATCAGTCTTGAAATTCTTGCCATAAATGAAACCAGACCATAGAAAAATTACAGCTAAGTAAGTTTAATATAGCTGTTTCTTTATAGAATTACATAAAACAATTAACAGAGTTGGTTTTATTGTTTATCTAAATGTAATAGATTCCTGTTTGGTCTGTGCATCCAGTCTCTTCTCCACTCCAAATTATCCTCCGCACATTTGTGAAAAATGATTTTTCCAAATTGCAGCCCTGATCTCCCATCCCCATTCCCCACAATTCAGCACATTCTAAAGGCTCTCAGTTGCCTTAAGGATCCAGTAGAAACTCCTGTTTGGCATTTAAATCTCTTCACAACCTGGTCCCTTCCAGTTGTGGAAGGTGGGGGTGTCAATATCCTAATGGATAAAGCTCTGGTTTTCATGTATACTATATATAGGAAAGTGGTACTAACAGTTTATGGTCATTTTGGTTCCAGATGTCTGCACATAATAGAATTGAAACTCTGAAACCCCAGAGGCAGTGTGGTGAATGCAGCCAGGTTCAAGTCCCACCTCTGCCAGTTACCTGTATGAGCTTGGGCACATCACTCATCCTCCCCAGTTCTTATATTCCTTATCTGCAAATTGAAGGGGTCAGACTGGATGGCCTCGATCATCCTTTCCAGCTCCAAATGTGTATGTACTCTTGTGACTTAGGCATAACACTGTCCTGTTCACATCCTGTAAATGGAAGTCATAGCTGGGATCATACTCTGTGGCACAAGATCCAGAAAAATCTGAAATGAGATTGTTTGAATGCCAGGGTAAACTACAGGCATTCTGGGAGTCCTGGACTAAAGAATTTTAGAATTTTTATTAATGTTACTGTTGTATTTTTGTCGTATTCATTTCTTAATCTATCCCTTCACTTCCACCCACCCAGTGATCTTATAATAAAGATTTTTAAAAAGAGAGGGAAGGTATTGATCAAGTTTTATTTATTTATTTTTCCTTTTCAGCATTCACTTCCATAAGATTTTGAGTTTTAAATTTTCTCTCCCTCCTTCCCCAAGACAGTGTACAATCTGATATGGGCTCTACATATACATATACATATTAAACTAATTTTCACTTTAGTCATGTTGTAAAGAATTAGAATCAATAGGAGGAACCATGAGAAAGAAGAAACAAAACAACAAAAAAAAGCAAATAGTGTGCTTCAGTCTGCATTCAAACTCCAAAGTTCTTTCTCTGGATATGGATGGCATTTTCCATCATGAGTCTTTTGGAATTATCTTAGATCATTGTACTGCTGAGAGGGAGCTAAGTCTATCAAAGTCAGTCATCACACAATGTGAATGTTAATGTTTACATTGTTGTCCTGGTTCTGCTCATTTCACTCAGCATTCAGTCTTTCCAGGTTTTTCTGAAGTATGCCTTCTTGTCATTTCTTATAGCACAATAGTATTTCATTACATTCATGTACCACAGCTTGTTCAGTCATTCCCCAGTTGATGGGCATCCCTTCAATTTCCAATTCTTTGCCACCACAGAAAGAGCTGCTGTAAATATTTTTGTACATGTGGGTCCTTTCCCCATTTTTGTGATATTTTTTGGGAATTGGTATTGCTGGATCAAAGGGTATGCACATTTTTATAGTCTTTTGGGTATAGTTCCAAATTGTTCTCCAGAATGGTTAGATCACTTCACAACTCCACAAAGAATGCATTAGCATTCCAATTTTCCCACATTTTCTCCAGCATTTATCATTTTCATTTTTTCTCATATTATCCAATCTGATAGGTGTGATGTGGTACCTCAGAGTTATTTTGATTTGCATTCCTCTAATCAATAGTGATTTAGAGCATTTTTTCATGTGACTATAGATAGTTTTAATTTCTTCCTCTGAAAACCGCCTGTTCATATCCTTTGACCATTTATCAATTGGGGAATGCCTTGTATCCTTATAAATATGACTCAGTTTTCTATGTATTTGGGAAATAAGGCCCTTAGAGACACTGGCTGTAAAACTTATTTCGCAACTTTCTGCTTTTCTTCCAATCTTGGTTGCACTGGCTTTGTTTATGCAAAAACTTTTCAATATAATGTAATCAAAATCATCCATTTTGCATCTGATAATATTCTCTTATCTTGTTTGGTCATAAATTCTTCCCTTCTCCATAAATCCAACAGGTAAACTATTCCTTGCTCTCCTAGTCAGAATAGTGAGTTCTCCCAGAAGCTGGGTTTTTCAAGTATTGATCAGTTTTGCTGATTTTTTTCTCTCTAACCCCTTTTCTTTGTTCTTTAAAAAAAAAAAAATCTCTTGTTTTATGGGATGATTCTTTGAGGGGGAGAGGAAGAGATGTAGGGAGAAATTTAGACAATATAAAAACAAAAGCTATCAAAAATTTTTCTTAAAAAAATGCACTTCCGCAAAAAACTAACCAACACATCACCAAAGTTTGATAATACGTGCAGCAGTCTACTTCTGGTCTCTGCAATGAAAAGGAGGATTGAGTTATCTTTTTTTTTTTTTAATCTAGTCTAGACCATCCGGTCTGTGGCAATAAGAACATTCAGAGCTAACATTTATCTGATGCTTTCAGGTTTACACCATCTCAGCTAACTGTGGGGGGTGGGGGGTGGGGGGGGAGTGCATTTGGTATAGGAGACAGTTTTTGACCCAGGAGGGAGTTTGGGGTGGTGGTTTATTTTTCTTTTTTTAACGTTTGTACTAAAACATTCCATTCTCCACAGTCTGCATTCATATCAGTCAAGCAATAATTATCTATTGAACTCATAACAAGCACAAAGTTTTGTGCTTTGATCTTACAGAATGCTAAAAAGCTTGCAGTCTACTTTTGAAGCCAAGATACACATTTGAAAATTTGTAATAAGTTACCAAGTTAGAACAATTAGTGATTTAGGAATTCAATCAATAAACATGGATTGAGTGCTTGTGTACTGTTGTAGAACAGTGACACAGACAAAAACGACATCCTCAGTTTCAGGGGATATGGCCAACGAAGGCTTCCCAGAAGAATTGGAGGTGTGGGAGCAAGACAATGCAAAGAAAGAAACCAATTCAACAAACTCTTAATTGTCTGCTAGAAATCCACCCAGATGTCCTGTTGGTATCTCCAGCTCAGCATGTCCAAAACAGAACTTGTTTTCTTCCACCCTAAATTCATCCCCCTCCCCTTCAGACAGTCCCAGTTTCTGTGGAGAATACCACCATCCATCCTTCCAGTCAATCAGGTTCACATCTTAAGTTGTCCTAATGATTCCCTCTCCCTCATAGCCCCTCCACTGATAGCCAGTCAGTTGCCAGATCTTAGCATTTCTACCTGCACAGTATCTCTAATATCTGTCCCCTTACTCTCCAGTCATGGCCACAACCCTAAATCACCTCTGTCATCTCTCAGCAATATTTTTTTCTGTGACCTGTAATTAGGCTCCTTGCTTCCAGTCTGTCTTTTTGAATCCATCCCCCACACAACTGCCAAATATTCCTAAGAAATAGATCTGACCACATCACTCCCTTGTTCAAAAAACTTGTGTGTGCCCCTCTCTTCATTCCATGATAGGGGTGTTCAGCCTGGGGCCCATGGATTTCAGGAGGGTCTGTGAACATGGATGGGAATAAATTATCTCTATTCAATATAGTTCATTTGGTTTGTAATCCTATGTATTTTTATGCTCTTAAAAACATCATTCTGAAAATCGAGAAAACATTCTTCTTTTGCATCATTCCAAATTGATTTCAAGAACACTTCTCTCACCATGACACCACAAAAGGGCAAGAGCCCAAGTTCAGAAATAAAATGCAAACTCTGTCTGACATTTTCAAAAAACCAGTTTTGTTGATGCCTTTTGTTTTTTACATTGCAGTACTTTCTATACTCTATATATCTCCATGCTTGGCAAAGCAGAATCATAAAACAAAAAGAAGCAATCCATTGACTGCTTGTAGCAGGGAGGGACACATCCTGCCTTTGTAGCCCCCACCTCTTGATGACAGAAGGATGGTAGCTCCCACCATGTGTTCTGTCCTTCAGTGATTGAGAGTTTAGCTTCCTTTCAGTGTCCTTTTTATTTACATCACCGTAATTACTGCATACCTTCTTCTGGTTCTGCTTATTAACTATATTAGCAGTTCATATAAATCTCACGTTTTGCTGAACTCCTCATACTTACTATTTTTCTGCTTCATTATAATCTGTTCCCCTCATAAGATCATAGATCAAGAGCTAGAAGTTATCTTAGAACCGTCTAGTCCGTCATTTTGCAGGCAAGACAGTGAAGTCCAGGGAAGTTGAAATTTGCTGAGGTCTCAGGCAGCACACACTGGAAAAAGGATTCAAACCCAGATACATTGTCTTCTTCCCACTGGTACCAGGCTGTCTCCTGCTAGTCAACCGTTCCCCACTAAATAGCATCTACTTGTTTCTAGTTCTTTGCTACCACAAAATAAAAAAAGCCACTAAATATTTAGACATATGGGACCTTTTTTTTAAGCTCTGACTTCCTTGCGTTATCTGGATTAGAGGGTATGAACAGTTCAGTCACTTCTCTTCGCACCATTCCAAATTGGTTTCCCAAGTGGTCAGACCACTTCATAGCTTTGTAACCGGGGATTAGTGTTCCTATCTCCCTGTCACTGTCCCTCTATCACTGACTTCCTGGGTTTTTTCTCTTCTCTACCAATTTCCTGCACATGAGGTAAAACCTCAAAGCTGTTTTAATACGCCTTTCTCATATTTATAGTGATTTGGCACATACTTTAATATGACTGTTGATAGTTTGCTATTCTTTAGAAAACTTCATAGCCTGTAATCTATTCAGGACATTTACATTAATTTTGCTTATACAAAGTCTTAAATTTATATGTAATCAAAAAAAAATTTTTAATAATGAAACGTTTTACAATTTTGCCTATCTTCCTTTGCAAAATGGCTTTGTTTATCTTTTCTGTACATTCCAGTTTTTGTAAATGGGCTCTGAAAGAAAGCACTGGGTCTAGCATTTTAAATCCTCCCAAGATTTGACTTCTGCCTATATTTTCAGACGTAATTCCCATTGGGATGATGAGAGCTAACATTCATATGCCTTTCAAGTTTGTAATGTGCTCTATATCTCATCTTAGCTCTTAGCCTTACAGTAATACTGAGAGGTAGATACTATCGCTATGTATTGTTATCTTTATTTTAGAGATAAAGAAATTGAGGCTTTTAGAGATTAAGTGACTTGCTTGTGGCTAGTAGTTGCATAGCAGGATTGGGGCTCAGGATTTCTGGACTCTTAAGTCTAGCCCTCTCCTTTGCTATATTACTTCTCTCCAAGCAAAGGATTTTTGAGTAAAAGGATCCTTACAGATCATCTATTCCAAGCCTCTTATTTTGCAGCTTTCTCCATGTCACCCTCATACTGTCATGAGTAGCTACAGAAGCTTAAGGTAGATTATATAGGGCCATATTGAAGACATTTTAGGGAAAGTGATTAGAGCAGTTTGATTTAAGCCAAGACTTTGTGTATTCACTCTTTTGACAAACTTTATGTACCTACTATTTGCATTTCAGAACACTGTGATAAATAAGCACTAGGAAAGATACCAAGTTTAAAATGACAATCACCATGTGAGTCTGAGTAGCCTTTTTCCCCTTTCCTTCCACTCTGTCCTGTCAGCAGATGAAAAGAACACCATTGCATAGGACTACAGCCATTTTTTATTTTTTGTTTCATGAGATACCATGACCAAAAATTCATTACCTAGTGACAAGTTTCCTAATGTTGAGCCTCTCCATACTGAGTTAAGCTTGTCCTTGGAAAGCAAACAATGACTGAGACCATACTTGGAAGCCTTTTCAACATGAAAAAATCGGCCCTAGAAGAAAGAAGAGTGACCACTTGTTGAGTATGATGCAGCTGGGATTATTACATGAATCTGAGTTGGAATAAATGGTCTCAGAGGTTAAGCTTTAAGTAGCAGACCATTGGGGTCAAAACTGGGTATGGAAGCTAAAGGGAGAGATCAGTTGAGCACAAGGCCCAAGGAACCAAAAGTTAAAGTGAAAATGAAGAGTAGGTTTACTGAGTGGGAGAAGTGGAAGGATAAGGAGATCAGAGTATAGAATTTTAAAGTTTCAGCTCTTAGAAGTCATGTAGGCCCTCAGTACTCTTCTAGTTTAGCACTTAGCTAAGAATTCCCTTTTACAACATATCGAACAAATCCAGCCTTGGATTGAGGAGGAACTCACTCCTTCCCAAGACATCCCATTCACTTGGGGATATTCTGATTGTTAGCAAGTTTTTTCTTTACAGCAAGCTTAAGTCTGCCTCTTTAAAATTTCTTCCCACTGCTCTCAGTTCTGTTCTCAGAGATCAAACAGAATAAATCTAGTCCTTTTTCAAAATGGTAGCTCTTCACATATTTAAAGATAGCTGACTTTCCCAAGTTGTCTCATCACTAGCTCACACATCCCCATTTTCTTTTTTTTACTATGAACTCCAATATTGAGTTCACTCAATCCTGTAGAAGTTTTTCAGATATTTGACCATGCTTGCATCTTGGACTTTGGAAGCAGATTTTTTTAAACTTGCATGTAGGAATTTAAATTTATTCCTATTGCATTTAATCTTAACTAAATTCAATCCAGTACTCCAGATGAAAGTATCATTTTTTGCATCCTGAATCTGATAAAAAATATTTTAGCTGTCCTTTCCAATTTTGTGTCATCTGCAAATATGAGGTGTGTGCTTTATCCAGATCACTTATAAAAAGGTTAAACAGCACAGTGCAGAGAACAGATTCCTGTGGGACTCCATAGAAAACCTCCTTCCAAGTTAACATTAAGGACCAGACTCTTTTGGTCCAGACTCCAGCCATTCAACCGATTCTAAATCTTATCTAATTGTACTATCATCTAATCCACATCCCTCTGTCTTTTCCACAGAGATTTTGTATCAAATGTATTGCTCAAATCTAGGGCAAGCATACACCACACTCTTCTGACCTACCAGTTTAGAACACTGTCAGAAAAGGCAATAAAGTAAAGCTATCTTTTCTAGATTTTTAGTCACCGTCCCTTTAAATAATATGCTCTAGAATTTGTTTTCAGGAATTGAAGTTGTCAGATTCATTAGCTTACAGTTTACAGACCTAGTCTTCCCTTTCTTTTTGAAAACCTGATTAGGTTCTGCCAGCTTAGGTAATGGAGGAGTGAGTGAGGCATGTTCTTCAGGGGCAGCACTGTCAAGATCCCTTTGGTAATAGCATGCAGGTGAGATTGAAGGGGAAGTAAATCAGTTTTAATTTTTGAAAGATATATGGGGAAAACAGTTCCCATAAATCTTCATAAATGACTTGTAAGTTACCCACCTGTATATTTTTTCTGTGTGACTTTTCCATTTGTTTTTCTTTTAAGTTGTTTATACAGATGGCAGTGTCCTTAGAAAAGAAGTATATATAGAATATTGAAGAAATCTTTTCTCTGTTTTTTCTTTTATTAAGTACTAAGAAATGCTAAAGGTGCTAGTATTCCTAATAGTGTTGGCTACAATCTTATTAGAAAGGACCAGCTAGGTGATCAACAAACTTGTTGAATTGACCCTATGTGTAAAGTCCTAAAAGAGAGATAAGTCATTAAAAGGGTATGAAAATGAATGAGAAGAGAGGAACTTATCATCTGGGAAGGGATATATAATGAATGCCCAGTCAGAGAACTGCATTACACAGTTGAGAATGACTGAATTTTAAAAAAAAGTACAGCATACTCTAAAAATTCTAAGGTGGGAGGGACCACTTACTAGAGAATTTACTTCTTTCTCTACTGAGCACAAAAGAAATCCTGTCATCCAGGACAGACAATTTAAAAATTATTGGACCACCTGAAAGCCATGATCAAACAAAGCACTTAGACATTATCTTTCAAGAAATTATCAAGGAAAACTACCCTGATATTTTAGAACCAGAGGGTAAAATAGATATAGAAAGAATCCACCAATCGCCTCCTGAAAGAGATCCCGAAAGGAAAACTTGTAGGACTATTGTAGCCAAATTCCAGAGCTCCCAGGTCAAGGAGAAAATATTGCAGTTGCAAGCAGCCAGAAAGAAACAATTCAAGTATTGTGGAAACACAATCAGGATAACACAAGATCTAGCATCTTCTACATTAAAGGATTGGAGGGCTTGGAATAAGATATTCCAGAAGTCAAAGGAGGTAGTTTTAAAACCAAGAATCACCTATCCAGCAAAAGTGAGTATAATATTTCAGGGGGAAAACTGGTTGTTCACTGAAATAGAGGACTTTCAAGCATTCTTGATGAAAAGACCAGAGCTGAATAGAAAATTGACTTTCAAACACAAGAATCAAGAGAAGCATGAAAAGGTAAACAGGAAAGAGAAATTGTAAATGACTTAGTAAAGTTGAACTGTTTACATTCCTACATGGAAAGATAATATTTTTAACTCTTGAGGCATTTCTCAGTATTAGGGTAGTTGAAGGGATTTTATATACATATAGAGAGAGGGCACAGGGTGAGTTGAATATGAATGGATGATATCTAAAAAAATAAAATTAAGAGGTGAGAGAGGAATATATTAGAAGAAGGAAGAAATGGAATGGGGTAAATTATCTCTTACATAATAGAGGCAAGAAAAAGCTTTTTCAATGGAGGGGAAGAGTGAACCTTATTCTCACCAGATTTGGCTTAAGGAAGGAATAACATACACACACAATTTGTTATGAAAATCTGTGTTACACTACCGGAAAGTAAGGGAGCGGTGGAGGGAATAATAGAAGGAAGGGCAAATGAGAGGAGAGGGTAATTAGAAGTAAACACTTTTGAGGAGGGATAGGGTCAAAAGAACAGAATAAATGGGGGAGCAAGGTAGGATAGAGGGAAACATAGTCTTTCACAACATGACTTAATGGAAGTGTTTGGTGTGACTACACATGGATGACCTATATCAAATTGCTTGCCTTCTCAGTGGGGGTGGGTGGGGAGGGAAGAAGGGAGAGAAGTCGGAACTCAAAGTTTTAAAAACGAATGTTAGAAATTGTTTTTATATGCAACTAGGAAATGAGACATACAGGCAGTGGGGTATAGAAATCTTATCTTGCCCTACAAGAAAATAGAGCGGGTGAGGATAAAAGAAGGGAGGGCAAATTGGGGGAAGGGGTAATCAGAATGCCTGCTTTCTTGGGTAAGTGCAGGGGAGAGTTGGAATTCAAAAATCTTGTGGGAGTGAATGTTGAAAACTAAACATAAATTAATAAAAAATAAATAAAGGTTCATGTAGCCAGCCCTCCTGCCCCGCTCAAGAAAAGAAAAATAGAATCCTGTCCATAGCATAAAGTTGTTGGATTTGGTAGTCCCCCAAAAATGAGATTTATTTTCCTTCCAGCTCTTCCCCCAAATGAATTTTTTAACAATAATAATAGATAATTATAAAACTATTCAAACCCTTGATTTAGCAGTCCTACTACTGGGTTATACCCTCCTCAAGGAGAGTTAATGACATCCAACTGTAACAGCAAAAAAATGGAATCTGTGTGCCCAATTTGTAATAGATAAGTAAAGCAAATCCTGTGTTGCCCACGTCCAAAAACTATATGTCTCTGTGTACAATCTGCAGCTCTCTGTCAGGAGGTAGGGAATATGCCTCATCTTCAGTTCTGGGATCACGGCTGGTCACTTCATTAGTCAGTTTGTGCTCATTTCATTCTGCGTCATTTTATAAAAGTCTTCCTAGTTTTCTCTGAAACCATCCATTTTGCAATTTCAAATGGTGTACTATGTTCTGTTATGTTCATATAGGGGAAGAGAAGGGAGTACCCGTTTATTGGGGAATGGCTGAACAAGTTATGATGTGTGAAAGTGATGGAATGCTAGTGCTGTAAATCCTTGAAAGGGAAGTCTTATATGAACTGATGCAAAGTGAAGTAAGTGAACAGAACCAGGAGAACAGCTTATATAATAACAACTGTAATGTAAAGGCAAACAGCTTTAAAAGATTTAGAAACTTTGATCAACACAGTGACCAACCTCAATTCCAGAGGACTTCTGATAAAACCTGAGCTCAGAGTGCAGGTTGAAGAATGTATGTTTTGTTTTAGTTTTCGTCTTACCTTGGTTAATACAGGAAATTGTTTTGCTTAACTATATGCATCTGTAATGGGCTTTTTAATCTCCTTTCTTGGCAGAGGAAGAAAGGGAAGGTGGAAAGGAGAGAATTCAGAATTGAAAATAAAATTGAATTAAAAAAAGTATTTGGAGCAATCTTTCATGTGATGTTAATAGTTTGCAGTTCTTTTGAGGAACTGCGTATTTATATCCATTTACCTCTGAAACAATAGTATCCTATAATAATTTCATTTCTTCATTTCCTTAAGTGGATGCATTGACCCACATCGGTTGGATAATCTGTAAGTCATGAACTATAGTAAAATAGAATATCATCAGGTCTTACACTGCCCTGTTACTGACATTTTAAAAGTCCTCTGAGCTCTACCATTTGCCCTGAAGCTGGAGGAAGCCCAAGGAAATTCAGGGTTTGTTTCTGGTGCTTCTGTTGTTTGTGTTGGGTTTTTTTCTTTTAAGCCTTTTTTTTTTTTTCATTATATTTCATTGGCAGCTAGGTGGTGCAGTGGATAGAGCACCAGTGCAGGAGTCAGGAGGACCTGAGTTCAAATCTCACCTCAGACACCTGACTCTCACTAGCTGGGTGACCTTGGGCAAGTCACTTCACCCCAATTGCCTCATCCTGGGTCATCTCCAGTCATCCTGATGAATATCTGGTTACTGGATTCAGATGGCTGTGGAGGAGAAGTGAGGCTGGTGACCTGCACAGCCCTCCCTCACTCAAAACAAAGTCAAGTGCAAGTCATGTCATCATTTCTCTGATGGCATGGTCTTCTTTGGCAACGAAGGATGAACACACATGTATTTGAAATGTGGCTTTTTCTAAAAATAATTTTCTTTTGAAGGTTTCTGATAGTTTTGCTTCCTTTTGGCTTTTTTTGATAATGTTTTTGAGAGGACTATTGAAGAGGTAGGATTGCTGACAACCTCTTATTCCTCCGTCTCTGCAGAAAGTCTCCTACTACTGTTATCTGCTTTCATTTGTGGTTTTAAGCTTGTTTGTCTTATGCAGTAAAATAGAGGTGCTCCAAAAGGAATGACTGATATGAAGAATTCTTATCTGAGAAAAATTAGAGGGCTTATTTGAAGTGATAACAGGATGAAGAAATCCAAGCCAAAAAAGAACAACGCACATAATTACTACAGCAGTTTAAGTAAAGGAACGTTCAGAGGCTACAAACTCACATCCAATCCAGCAGGCTGTGTGAACAGCAAACTAAAGCACAGAGCCTTTTCCATTAATAACAATGAAACTACAAAAGCAAAAAGTGATAATTCTGCTGTTAGGTGTTTTTAGGCATTGTACTTGTAGAAGAGTTTGGGTGTTGAGAAGCCTCTGTCAAAACAGTGCATTTATTTAGGGGAAAAAAATAGAGTGAGGAGGAATAGAGCTTAAATTGTGTACTATACCAGCTGTTCAGCCAGAGGCCATGATAATGATTTTATTTTTTTAAAGTTAATAATAAATTTTGTTTAGACTGCTCATAAAAATCACCAGCATACTCCCAATTGAAGCGCCCCATATTATAAGATTCCCCAAAATTGTTATGTAGACAACATATTAGAATGATTGTAGGTATTTATATATAGTACGTGCAGTCTTAGACCTGAATCAATTTTTTTTGCTGAAATTTTTTTTAAAAAGATTTGCATATGCCTACAAGTTAGAAAAACTGGACAGTGTTGGTACTGAATTTTATATCCATTTAAAGTTGCCTTTTATATAGTTTTGGTAATTGTATATATATTTTTTGTTCTGTTTAGTTCTCTCTGCATTACTTTACCAATCAGTAAAAAATATTTTAAGTATTTACTATGTGCCCGGCACTGTCTTCATAAAAGCTCTCCCCCATTTCTTTGAATTTTTAATATCTTTATTCTTTTATGAAGCAGTAATTAATTCATATACCATAATCCAAACCATTACCCAATGTTTTGGCACGCAGATTCCAATTTTTTGCTGTCACAATTGGATGTGTCATTAATTCTCCTTAAGGAGGATATAACCCAGTAGTAGGATTTTCTTTTTTTTTTATTTTTAACTTTTTACTTTATTTTCTTCAACTAACAAGCATGCAATCTCTTTCCCTCCTACTCCCAATTTAAAAACTAAACTCCAGCAACAAATAAGCATAATCAAAAACATTCTTCCCTTGTCATGTCCAAAAGTGCACAACTTCCTCTGCAGCCAAAGTCTGTCCTCGTTCCATCAGAAAGTAGTTAGCATAGCACCCACTTTTTTGAGGTCAACTACTCTACCCTTCTCAAATGACAGATAAGGAAATAAGCCTATAGAGGTGAACTGATCACACAGCTAATTAATGCCAAAACAGGAATGTTCTATCTTGTAATCCCATGTTTTCATATTGAGTTGCTATTGACTTTTTGAGTATGATGCCCTTCAAAAAATCATGAGAGCATTGAATGTCTACAAGCTTAAAAATGATAAAAAATCAGAGGAGAGGTTTCACAAATTTTGCCTGTGTCATAGTTTATTAACTGGCACAGTTCTACAATCATTATAAAATGAGAAATTAATAAGTAGAAATGAAATTGATATATCTTTGATATTATTTGGGAGAGTCTTCAAGAAAAGGAAGACCTCTATTGTAGTTGTTTATACAAGGGCAAACATACTAGCCTTTTCTTGAAACAAGTAGAAAAATTGTACTTTACAGTAACAGCATTTCCATATTCATTGTCTTATTTAATCCTCACAACAGCCCTATGAGATTATTATTACAGAGAGGGAAACTGAGATTTTTTAAAAATTGCTCAAATCCACATTGGTTTTCTGGTGTCCTTCATGCTTAAAGAGGACCAAAATGACGTCACTAAGTTATAGTCAAGTTACAGTGCATCTGACTGTGGCTTATCAGACCAATATGCGCTCAGAATGTTCTGTCTACCACAGGTCAGTCACAAATAGTCCAGGTGAACATTTGAGGTGGATTCTCTAAATCTGTGTATCTTCTCTTCCTTTTTTTTTTTTTTTGATTTATTTTTAACACAGTTTATAACAGATAAAGCAATTCAGACTTTTGGATAGGTGATACATCTTTTTTAAAGCATTTACAATATGGACCACAAAAGAATTTTTTTTTTTAAACATTAACCAACTGAGACATAGATAATATTTATGTTGCTAACTTCACAAGCTCTTGACCTAATTGTCTCCACAGTATTACTGAGAATTAAAGGACCCTAACTTAATGTTGTTGGTCTAAAGTCCTATGCCTGATATCTTAATTTTAGACAGCCTTGGATGTTCCCCTACCAGTAGTAGGATTTTCAAGGGTTTGAACAGTTTCGTAATTTTTATTGCACAATTCCTAATCATTTTCCAGAGTGTTTAGAGTAGTTCGCAGATCCAAAAGTAGTGAATGCATTAGTGTGCTAGTTTTCCTGAGTCCCTGTGATCTATTATTGATTTTTTCCATTTTTGACATTTTGATGGATGAGGTGATAACCTCAAAGTTGTTGTAACTTGTGTTTCTTTATTGGCAAATTTGAGCACTTTTAAAGACAGTTGTTGATACTATGTGTCATACTTCCCTTTGCTTTTCCATCATCCTCCCATAGAGTAGGTGGCCTAGAAGAGCAACATCCCTTATCACACCACTTGGATAATCCGGGAATCATGGACTACAAGCCCTCCTTCCAGTGAAATGGAGTATCATCAGGTCTTACACTCTACCCTGTTACTAACATCTTAAAAATCCTCGAGGCTTTACCATTTGACTTGAAGCTTTGCTTTCCAGACCCCTGGAAATTAGATTGTCACATAATCTGCTGCTATGCCTACCATAATGATTTTTGGACCTTCCCATCTGCCTCATCTAGGATTTCCAAATCTTTCCATTGACCCTGCAGCTGACCTCTTTTACATAAGTTGTCTCCCCCAGTTAGTTTGTGAGCTCCTTGTGATTCTCATTTTTTTCTGTTTATTTTCCCAACTTTTAATAATACAGTGGTTGGTAAGAGCTTAATAAATGCTTTTTACTTCATTTCCTCATTTTGAGAACTGTTTATTCATATCTTTTGACCACTTGATGAGGAATGGTCTTAATATAATAGATCTGTGTCAATTCATATTAGTTTTTAAATATCAAATTTTTATTTTAGTTTCATACATTTTCTATACTTTCTTATTTTTGCTACATTTTCTTTTAGTACAAGGGTTTTAAAAACTCTTTGATCTTTTTTATTCTCTCTTATAGCTGGCTACAAATTCATCCACTATCCACAGTTATGAAAGATGTAACCTTTAAGTTTTTAATAGTGGAACTTTTTTTCTATTTAGTTTGATTATTCATTTGGAATTTATTGTGGTACATGATGTATGTTTCTGGTCCAGAGCTGTTTTCCACCAGACTGGTTAGCCAGTTTTCTTCTTGAATCAAGTGTTCTTTCCCCAGTACTTTGTGTTCTTGAGTTTATGAAAAGTTAGGTTATTATACTAGTGGAAGACTAGTATAATTCATTAGCAAGAATTCATTCTGATTCTTGCTTATCAGAATCTATTCCAATGATCAGCTTTTCTCTTTTTTTAACCAAATATCAAATAGCTTTGGTAATTCCTACTGTTTATGACATAATTTGAAGTTTAAATATGTCAATCCCATTTCATTCCTACTTTTTCCTAGAGATTCTTGACTTTTCCTCCATGGGAACTTTTTGTTATTACATTTTTTGCATCCCATGAAGTATAATGAAAAACCTCCCTTACCTTCTTTGCAGAAGTGTAGGAGTATGAGTGTGAAACAGTGCATATACTTCCAGACTAGATTGATGTATTGGTCAGTTTGATGTATTGGTCAATTTTGCAGAACTTCTTTATATTTTATTTTTTGTTAGAAGGGATGACTTGCAGGATGTAGGAAGGGGAGGAATATGTTTGAAAATGAAGGTGAGGTTTAAAAAGAGATAAAAATTTTTAAGTATACTGTTAAGTACTTCTGTTAATTTGAGTAGCATCATTTTTACTATGTTAATGGGAAATCCTATATGTCTTTCAGTAGGTTAATTCACTGATTTTTCATGATTTTAAATTATTCTTAATGGTATTTTTTTCTTGCTCCTCTCTTAGTTTTTGTTAGTAATATACCAAAATAGTTATTTTTCTAAAATTTCTTTTGTATCCTGCTACTGTATTGCTGAAATAATTCTCTCAACTTCTTTTGTTGACTCAGGATTTCTAAGTAAACCATTATATAATCTAGAAAGATAAGTTTTATCTTCACTTTCCAAAAGAACATTGGCTTGGGAGTACAAAGATAAAAGTTTAAATTCTACCTCTGGTTACTATCTGTGTGACCTCTTGGAAAGTCACTTAGCCTAGCTGGACCTCAGTTTCCTCAACTATAAAATGAAGAAGTTGAACCAGATAGATCTCTTCCAACTGTAGAGTTATGATCTTATGATCCAGTGCATATTTAACTTCCTTTATTGCAATAGATAGCATGAACAACCTTGTTTCATGCTTTTTTTTAAAGCTTCTGTTCTTTCTCCATTAAAAATAATATGTGCTTTTGAGCATATTAATGAAAACAATCTCTAGACCGATTTGTCAGTAAATGCTTTAAAACATTTAATAAAAGAATTCCTATGTTACTAACCTTTGCAAAAAGTAGGGAAAGAAAGCCCTCTCTGAAATACACTAGCTCTAATTCCCAAAATAGGAAAAGATAAAATGCATAAAGCACACTATAAATCCAAATCACTAATGAACACTGAGGAAAAAAAAAACCTACCAGCAAAGAGATTGTGGCACTGTATTTTTAAAAAATGATTCACATGACCTTTCGTAGTTAGGCCATATATTATCTATTTGGGTCTTACTGTTGGTATACAGTATAAAAAGTTGGTCCAAATATAATTTCTGCCCAACTACTGTCTTGTTCTCCTGGGAAGTCCTTAGCCCAGGAATTGGTATCTTTGGGCTTATGAAACACTAGACTATTGTGTTCAGTTTCTTCTAGGTGACTAACCTAGTCTCTCTCAATTACCAGCTTTTCTGTTTTTTAACCAGTACTAAATACTTTTGATTTCTCCCTTACAGCATAACTTGAGATCTGGTGATGCTACATCTCTTTGATTGCTGCATTTTTATTTCCCCTGAGATTCTTCATGTTTTGCCTCCAGATGAATTTGGTCATAAGTTCAGCCCATCCGTGAACCATGAAGAGTTTTCTAGTTTTCAAAGTAGGGGAGACTAAGGTTGGCATACCTCTTGAGCTTGGAAGTTCAGAACTTCAGTAGGCTGCGCCAATCGTTGTCCACACCAAATCTCAATTGAACTTGCACGACAATTATCTATTTTCCATTTTTAAAAATGTTTTTATTATTTGGTTCAGCCCTTGACTTAATGTTTTACTTAAAGTGTTGTTTTAGGTTCTCATCTCTTGTTCATATTTCCTCTACTGATTACAATTTTTAATGTATTGTGGTCTGTTTATGATGCTGTCTTTCTGGATTTGTTTGATTATTTTTGTCTTTAATACATGACTAGCTTTTTATAAGTCCCATGGAAACCTTAAATAGGTATTTTGTCTAAGAATCCCATTCAGCAGGTTTATCAAATCCAATTTTTCCAATAATTTGTTCATTTTTTGTTTATCTTTCAAATGAACGAACACTATTAATCACTCATCATGTCCCAAGCGCACTGTGGTTAGTACTGAGGATGCAAATACAAAAAAGAAGTCCTGCACTTAACAGTCCCTATCCAGAAAGTGAGGTGAAGGTAAGGGTACAGCAGGCCGGCAAGATGACGAGGTCTAGTGGTCCAGAGAATGACAGTAGGCAGGTCAAATGGCGAGAAAAAGGCCAGACTAAAAAATGAAGCATGGCTGGAGCCAGCTAGATATAACTGTGTTCAGCTAGATAATAACTGTGTTACACACACTCACCCATCAGGATATTAAGGGACTGATGAATTTGGCAAGTTTACAAGGAACTTGACAGTCATCTACAATGTCTTGTCTTTTATTTCAGTCAACTTTTTCTTTATTCCTCTATCAATAACCAGTTATTTCTTGTCTGACAAGATATAAGCAGGGTTTTTTGTTGGTTTTTTGTGATGTTCAGTGTTCATTGTGATTCTAGGCAGAGCACCTTCCCACTGTCTTCAGAACAAAAAAGTATTTGCTATCTAAGTGTAAGATTTCTGTCTTATCTATAAAGCTCTTTCACATGCCCATATTTGTATTGAAGTCACTGAGTATTAAAGTATGTTGACTTTCCTCCTTGGTGTAAGGAAGTGAAAAATTAGGGATGTGTAATGTTATCTACACTGTCACAGTTGCTTTGCTTAACTGTTACTGTTTGTAACTAGAGGATTCAGTGTTGGGAAGGCAGTCTATATTGGGTGTTATTTTTTCTAGTAGTCTCTTTACAAATGCTTCTCATGAATAACTGCAGTACATGATGACCAAGTATCCAGTGAAGTGGAGTTTCTTGTTGCCTTTGTACACATAATAAAGCTGACTGACTCCTGGGAAGACCAGTGTACAATCATTCCATTTAGCTGCAACATCCTTCTTGTTGCTTTTGTAATAATGAGTGACCATACTGATGGGAATCAGTTTAGAAGTATGTCTACCACATGGTCACGAGGAGAATCTCAATCTTAAAACATCTAAGTTAACATTTGTAGATAGTCTGAAAACTAGACAGTTCTTAGCACTATCAAACCCTTTTTCTCCAAGGGGACTGCCTAGGACCCACAGCCATCTTATTTTTGTTTCATGTCTTGTCATACTCAAGGGAAGTATGTGACACCTAATGATACACTGACCTACTGATAATAAGCTACTCCATACCCAGTCAAGCAGGCCCTTAGAAAGTAGACACAGCCTGTTGCTGAGACCAAATTTGCAACCTTTCCAGCCTGGGTAGAACATGTCAGAGCATGCAGTCTGTTTATATAACCTTTGTGAAGCTAGGACACCCTTTGTGCCACAGTGAGTCATAAGACTTTGTAGGAAGCTGCAAGTCCTTAAGGAGCCTATGAAATAGCTGCTGAAAGCAGCATTCCCATGACCATTAAAGAGTCCTGTTCCACCTTTTAATGATGTGGTATCCTGGTATAAACCTTAGTTCCTGTAATCTTCCTTTTGCTTACCTATTCAGTATGTCTGTGATTTGATCCAGATAGATTTTACTTCGTGTATGTCTATCTATTTGGGTATCTTAAGGTTGCATCTTGGCAAAGTTTTTCATCTAAGTGGTAGAATGAGTCAGAACTCCCAAATGTGTTCCATAAATGTTATCTTTAATATTAATTATTTACATACATATGTGTGTGTGTATATATATACACACATACATATTTACATGTACAAATTTATCCTGCATTATCACACCTTGTGTTATACTTGTGGTATAAGCATACAGTCAGTGTGCCTAAGCTGGTATGCACTGCTTCTACTACTGAATTTGCCCAAGTCTGCCTAAGTGTGTTTGTTCACCAAAATGGCCTTAGGCTCTACTTGGCATGGATGGTTTGATGCTATCTGTATTACAGAGTCGGCAGTCAATTATCCTGATTTCTCTTTCTACCCCATCCCTAATTTACATTTATCTAGTCTCTTCTGATTTGCCATATATGCAAATGACAAAGACTGCTATATCATTCGGCTGCCTACTTGGTGAGATAATTGATACCTTCAGTGGATTCAGCTTTTACCTACTATCTTCAGAGAGCTGGTGCTGTGGCACAAAAAATGAGTGTTGCAGCAGAGCTGACATTGGCTTCATATACCTTGGCCTCCATATTTTTATATACATATAGATAACATCTCTACATGTTATTTGTTTGGTCACTGACCAAGTTCTAGGCACAGATATAATGCTGAGGGTATAAAAAAAGGCAAAAGACAGGCCCTGCCTTCAAGAAACTTACAATCTAATGGGAGAGACAACACATAAAAAGCTGAAAAGTGGGGAGGGGAGGAAGGAATAGGATGCATAATGAAGCTAGGTAGGAAATGATTAGATGAATGCCCTGGGAGCCGTTCCTCCTTAAATGAAGGATCTGGGAGGAGCAATTTGAATGTCTACTCTCTGCATTGGGTCGGGGGAGAGGGTGTAGAGGGTGGGGAGGGTTCTCAGGGGCATAGCGTATTAACAAATGTGACTTTCAGGGTTGATGTAATCTTGTGGGATAATGAGTTTCTGGAGATCATGATGAAGTCCAGGATTGCAGCTAGGTGGGAGATGGTTTGTTCCTTAAAAGAACAATACCAAATGTTTTGTTTCTATTATATGTATATTCATCAGTGCCAAGAGATGGGGTTCCCCCACCCCCACATTTAACTAATATGACTAGTACTACCATGATACATGAAACTCTGCTAAAGTAGAGTATAATAATGTAGGACACAGTTTATGGCACATATTTGGGAATTATACCATTGAGGGAAAAAATTTAAAGAAGCAACCTTAAGATATTCAAGTGGCTAAACATGAAACTTTTCTCAAGGCCCAAGTTGGTAATCCTCTAAAATTAACTCTTTTCTGCTAAAATTACATAAAAATAACTATAAATTAATAATATGTAATCTATATAAATTATATAATTATAAAATTAATTTTTATAAAAAAGAATTTGTTTCTAGGGTCTTATTTCTGACCTCATCATCAATACATATATAAGTTTTTCTTCCATGCTAGATGTATCATGCCAGAGAAGCTTAGCTAGCAAAACTTTGGGATGGTCCTTGGCTACCTGGGGTGGTAATCTTTTCATTTCTTCTTCTCTCCAGGATACCCCTTTGCCTTGTTTTATCGACATTTCTTTTTCTACAAGGATTGCTACCTCATCCATCTCTTCCACGTTGTCACAGGCCTCTCAGTTGCCTATTTTAATTTTGGTAAGTTACCTGTAAGAACGATGACAGTGCCCTCATTTGTAAAATACTCTCTTCTAATAGGATTTTAGGAAATGAAAGAGGGGTATAAAAACCATCACTTTAAGGAGGCTCTGGTGCATAAAGAAGTATTCTCTTGAGAAGCAGAGGGTTTATATAGAAGGGAATACTGATTCCTCTTTTTGCCTCAAAATGGCTATTTTTTCCCTCACCAATGTTTCCCAAAAAAGAATGCTGAGTGGTTTCCCTGAGCTTTACCCCATCAACAGAAATGGAAGTTTGATCCCCCTTTGGCACTAAAGAAACCTGTGACTGTGAGACTCAGTCAGACCCAGCTCTGAATCAGCATCACTCCTATAGATTAATACAGCCAACTTTTAGTTTTTACCTCAAGACTAAGGCCAAAGATCATTCCATCTGTGTGAGCAGAAGCTAAAACCAGGTTCTCTGGTCCCAAAACTTTTTTTCCAGTTGGCAAGTAAAGGAAGCAGTCTTGGAGTAGTATAACATCACAAAGAAGCAAGCCAAGCTTGGCCATGGGACCTTCCATTTTGCCTCAGTTTGTTCATCTGCACTACAGGATAGATTCTCAGAAATGCTACATTCTCAGTAATTAATGACTTCACTGAGTTGCTGATCTTTTACAGAAATAATGTTCTATCCAACCTAAATCTCCCATAGCCCAGTATTAGAATGATTTTGTTCCCTAATGGCTTCACAGATTCAGATTTTCAGGAGAGGTATGGAACCTGCAGAATTATTCCAGAATTCATATTCTCCCACCTTCATTTAGGATACCAGTTCTGCCACTCCCTGATATGTGTGGTGCTACAGTTCCTCATTCTTCGGCTGATGGGCCGAACTTTTACTGCTGTCTTGACCACCTTCTTTTTCCAGATGGTAAGTAATTTTCCCTTTCCATTCTACAACTCTCACCGGTCTCATGAGGAGGGTATGGTGGTATGTTGCACTAGGAAGGAAAGACCTAGATTCCTCTTTCTGCCTGTATTAACTGAGTGGAGTGTCAATTTGATATTCATGGCTGCCATAGGCTCCATGAATATCCCGGCACAATTCTGAATTGGGAAATACATGAAACTCTCTACGTGGAAGACAGAACCAAAACATTTATTCAGACACCAAAAAGCCAAATCCATCATAGCAACAAAAATCTATACACAGTACCAATGCAGAGAACAACACCATCTCCAAGCCTTCTCGTGCTAGGCTTTGCACAAAACAAAATCACAAACAGATTCTTTCACTTATGCTAGCCAGCAGCCAGCTTGCCTGCATCCTTCCCAGCTCTGACCAATTTCCTCTCTATCTCTGCCTCTTCCTGTTCCATGTGACTTAAGCAGGTCACATGGGCCAATGAATGAGAAAGACCTTCCCATTAAGAAGCAAAACTATATTAACAATAGGCAAAAAATGCATTCTCAAATACACTTGTTCCCTTGAACTAGTCACTAGTAGGTGATATTTAGATGTAAAAGGGTAGGATAATAATGCAGTTTCCTGCCTTCTGTTAGATAAAGCCTAGGAAAGAAACACATTTCTTGCTCTTTCTCTGAGAACAGAGAAAAACGGACTGGAGAAGCTAAAGATCTGAGCTTTGATTAAGATCCAGTCATTGGTGTACTAGATGACTTTTGTAGGCTTCAGTTTTCCTATTTATTAAAGAACAGATAAATTCAAGGTGGGAGTGATAATGAAATTATCTGGCAGGTCTACCTTCTTGCTGGTTACTATTACACAGCCACTGACAATTATGACATCAAGTGGACAATGCCACACTGTGTCCTGACCTTGAAATTGATTGGTGAGTGATAATGGCTTCAGTTCTTTTCATCCATTCCCTACACCTGTATTAGGCTCCTCCCCTACCAACCAACAGGATTCTCCTATTTTCTCCCCTACCTTCTTAGGATTGTGCCGTTCCCACCCACATTCAGTCCCTGAGCTACACACTCAGAGCTTCCCCCTCCCCCTCCGCTTTACCCCACCTTCTCTCTCCGCCCAGGTCTGGCTGTTGACTACTATGATGGAGGGAGAGATTGGGTAAGTAAACATGCATTCCACAGGGAGACTGAGGAAACAATCAGCGGGAGGGGAAAAGGCTAATGTCACCAAGAGTACCCCAAATCCCAGGAGCAGAATATCCTCCACAGCCTGGGTTATCACCATGTTCCAGATAGCACCTGAACAAGCATCAGCAGATCTTATTTGCCAAGGTTTGAGCTCTTGACAGAAGTCCAGAGATCACTGACTACAGGAACCTGGGAGAGAAAAAAGAGCTAGTTATTACTAAGCTCTCCCCCAACATGCTTACATACATACAAAGTGACTTGCACTAGGATCTCTCCCTGCTGAAATGGATACTTTGGAATCCTAGAGAAATGGGGCTCAGAATGGAGATCAGTCAGACTTATGTGGGGAGAGTCACAAGGCTATTCCTGAAACAACTATTCCTTCCTTTGGCACAGAATTCCCTGTCCGTTGAGCAGCAAAAATACGCCATTTTGAGAGTCCCTTCCCTGATGGAAATTGCTGGTTTCTCCTACTTTTATGGGGGCTTTTTGGTGGGACCCCAGTTCTCCATGAACAACTACATGAAACTGGTGCAGGGACAGATGACTGACGTACCAGGGAAGAAGCCCAACAGGTAATCACATCCCCAAATATCTTGGCCAGGAAGTCTTATTTTACCCTTCTAGGATTGCAACCACTTTTGTTATAGGGATCCTCCTAATAACTAGAGAGCACTGGAAAACATGGCTGTGCATCACCCAACCCTAGACTATTCAGATAGGCTATCAGTAAAGAAGTGCCACCATGTTCCACTTGGCTTGTGTAGCTTGTGATCCATTGAATCAAATGCAGATGGTTTTTCATACATGTTATATGAACTAAAGTTTGTCCTCCTCACAAAGGTCCATACCTCATGCCCCCAGACAGTTTTTCTTTAAACAAGCATACCTTGAACTAGCAGAAATGGCCTGTTGCTGACAGCTTGGACAATTAAGCCAGCTTTTGCAGCTTTTCATTTGTATAAGGAATGCTAAGGTTAATCAGTTAATATTCAAGTGTCCCCAGTGGGTTCTTAATCTCTACTGTTGAGTATTCTAGATATCAGTAGTATCCCTGAAAAAATCAATTTCAAAGATGTATCTGTTAAGTACCTATTATGAGCCAAGTACTTTGCTAGGCCTTTAACACCTCAAAGGCTCTGCTCCCTCTAATGCCTATAGGTTCAGTACCTCGTGTCCATCCAAATCTTGTATAGAAAATATCTTTCCTCACAACTGAACACTTTGGGAAGCATCTAGCACATTGGTTAAGGTTCTAGATAACTCCTCTCCACATTTTAATTAGAAGGATGAAGATATATATTCTTGACTTTATTTCTCCCTTTAGTGTTCTGCCTGCTCTCAAGCGTCTGAGTTTGGGCCTCTTCTACTTGGTGGGCTATACCCTGCTCAGTCCCTATATCACAGAAGATTATTTCCTCTCCCGGGACTATGAAGTGAGTAGTTACCCTAAGTAATGCCATCTGTTAACACTTAGTCTCATTGTTATGAGTCCCTGGTGTCTGATTAGCTAGCCAGGCCTCATTTTGTTTCTCAACCAAAACTGAAGACCCAGCAGGTACAGAGCATTAGCTTTCATGAGTGCTGTCATGCCTTCTTGGTGCACCTCACCTCATTCTGGGATGATCGGTAGCTTGTATCAGGGCCAAGCTGTCCTTAGAACTTTCTGTCGGCATCCAGGTCATGGATCGGAGCTCAGTCACTTCCCTCCAGGGAAGTCCTCTTAACATGTTCTTTCTGTGCTTTGACAGTGTTAAATGTGGAGGTTCTATGGAGCCACAGGAGAGGACTAGTCCAGGACTAATCAACCAGAAACCTGAGCATGTTCTTTTTTTCCTTCCTGATCAGTGCTCAGAAGCACACAGGGAACTAACTAAGCACTTACCAAGTGACTGCTGAGGACAAGTTAGAGGCTAATGCTAATAATCCCCAGGATTTCTAAGAAGAGTGGAAGATAAAGTCCTGTTCTCCTCTCCACCTTCCTGTTAACAAGGGAATAAAGCTATATGAACTATCAACTAAGAAACTAGAAAAAGCATCAAGTGCAGGGCAGAGCAGTCAAGAGCACAAGCATTGGGGGTTTACCCAGATTCAGTGGCATCCTTACTTAACTCATGTTTTTTTTCTCCTCCAAGAATAGTCCCTTCTGGTTCCGCTGCCTGTACATGCTAATTTGGGGCAAGTTTGTGCTCTACAAATATGTCACCTGTTGGCTGGTCACGGTGAGTAGAAGAGGCAAGGGGAGGAGACCTTAGCTGGAAGTAAGCTAGAAACTATACCTGTAGTTGTACTCCTGACTCAATACTTCCTTCAGGAAGGAGTGTGTATTCTGACTGGGCTGGGCTTCAATGGACTGGATGAAAAGGGACATCCACTGTGGAATGCTTGTGCCAACATGAAAGTATGGCTATTTGAGACTACACCCCGGTTCACGGGCACCATTGCCTCCTTCAACATCAACACCAATGCCTGGGTGGCCCGGTAAGCAACTGAAAGTATCAGCACATGAACATCTTTTCTTGTTACCCCAGAGGTGGAGGCAGGGATCTGTTATGTCACCAGTCATCATCTCCTTTTGGGCAAACTCAGAACCTTACTAGATCTTGCCTGAAAACTGAGCCACATCTCCATTTGTGACCCTGGAGGGTGAGATCGGAGGCAGTACAACTTCCTGCAAAGGGTACCAGTCTAGAGGTCAGAGCTGGCTTCTTCCTCAGCTCTAAAACAAATGAGTGATGTGGCCTTGGAAATTCATTGTACCACCTGCACCATGCTTCCCTTCCCTCGTCTCCCATCCATGCTGCCTCTACCATCTCCCTTACCAGAATCAATGGGGAGAACAAAGGAGCTAGCAGCCAGCCCAGTTCTTAGGGAAATAAGGGGAGACAGAGCAGAGGGTGCAGGAATAAAAGTCCTGGTTCACCTAGGACTCATCCATTTCCTTTCTTCTCTCCAGCTACATCTTCAAGAGGCTCAAGTTCCTTGGGAACAAAGTGTTGTCCCAGGGTCTGTCCCTGTTTTTCTTGGCCCTTTGGCATGGGCTGCACTCCGGCTACCTGATCTGCTTCCAGATGGAGTTCCTCATCGTCATTGTGGAGAGACAGGTGGGGTACACACACTAGACTGGAAGAGCGAGTAGTGGTGAGAGCCAGGTGCTGACTACGCATCCCTGTCTGTCCCTTCCAGGCTGCCCGCTTAATCACAGAGAGCCCTGTCTTGAGCAAGCTGGCATCCATCACCATCCTGAAGCCCATCTTCTACCTATTGCAGCAAACCATTCACTGGCTCTTCATGGGTTATTCTATGACTGCCTTTTGCCTTTTTACATGGGACAAATGGTTCAAAGTAAGTTGTAAGGTGGATTGAGGGAGACTTGCCTATTGGGATTGAGAGAATAACTAAAAACCAGAACATGCAACCTCAAGGATTACATCATACCTCAGCATCAATTATCTGCATCTTCCCACAGGTCTACAAGTCAATCTATTTTCTTGGCCACGTCTTCTTCCTGAGCCTCCTATTTATATTGCCTTATGTTCACAAAATAATGGTGCCAAGAAAAGAAAAATTAAAGAAAGCAGAGTAATCTGCTTCCCTGGTAAGTGAGCCTGAGGCTGTGTTTGGCAGAGATTACTAGATGAGACCTTGGGAGGTAGGGACTGTTGGATGGTTCTAGTCAAGCCCTCTTCTCTCTTCTCTTGTAGATGGCCTAAAATGGGACTGGTACAGGAGCTACTGCCTCCCTTTTCATAGGACTCTGCCCTGAGAACATGCAGAAGATAAGCAGGAACTGGGAAGGCACAGCAGCTCCAGCAGACTCCTGCCAGCTAAGGGAGGTGTGGAGGGAACCAGCTCACAGGACTCCCACACACACACTGCCTTATCTCTCCCCTTCCAGCTGGGAATCCTGTTTTCTTTTCTGCTGATTTGCTATGATTATACATGTGCCGATACCACAACCACCTCCCCATGGAAGGGAAGGGACACAGGTTCTACCTGCTTCATTTTTTCTACCTTGGAATTGTACCAGATAAAACCACTTCTGTTTGTTCAGTTTTTCATATAGTGCTCCTGGCTGCTCCCCCTGCCCCCCTCAAGAATGTTCTACTCTATCCTTCCCCTCTCCCATCTACCATATATTGTCTTTGGGATGCTAGGATTAAGCATCCCATGGATTCATCCTCTCTTTGCAGTTTAGGGGACAAAGATTGGGATTGCCAAGTAAGCATAGGAATTCTTGAACATTCCTGTTTTTAAAAAAAAAAAATTTATATATGAATAAGCCTATAAGAAAAAGAAATGTTCCTCAGCACAGTAGGATCCTGTAAAAAAACAGGACAGTCCAGCAGTCAGTTCCATGGTTTTCAAGATGTGATGTCTTGAAATCTAAGATGTCTCAATGTAAAGGAGCAAGGTCTTCCACTGTTAAATGACACCCCATGCTTCTTCAAAGGCTGTGGTAAGTTTGGCACAGGTAAGGGCAGCAGAAAGAGGATAGTTGCTGATGGATACCATCTTCTCTGTGTAATCAACATTGATCTAGGGAATGAAAAGAAAAAAAAACAATGCTATACAGAAAAGAGAATTATCTCCTCCCAGAAAAGGAATTAACTGGAGTCAGTTAATATTTCAGGAGAGATAAACAGCACTCTGGCTTCTATTACTGACTAGGAAAGGACAAACAATTCTAACCACTCAAAATATGTTAAAAAGCAACATCCAAGCTAGGTCCCCAATTCTGTTAATTGCTTAAAAAAAAAAAAAAAAAAAAAAAAAAAAAAAAAATCCTTTCATCAAACTATACTCCCAAGGAGCAGATATCATTTAATGCCAGTCCCAGAAGCATCTCTTACCGAACCATGGGCAAAGGCCCCAACAACAAAGACGACAGGGTCGCTGCTGGGAGCCAACTCTTTAACATCACTGACCACAGGGACAGAAAAAGAGGTGCCAATCTTCATACAGCCTGCAGGAAAATGGTCTGACACAGGGTTCTTAATCACCTAAGAAGAAGACAAAGAGTTCAGTCGAAGAAACTTCCTGCCTTCTCCTTTCCCCTTAAACCATCAAGGATCAAGTCCTTACCTTCAAAAGCTTCTGGGGGCCATCAGCTGCTCGAACGCTGAGTTTGTGCAGGAGCTGAACTATTAGAAGACAGGAGAGTTCAAAACCAGAACAAGGGTTTGCTTTCTCATCCCAGTAGGTCCAATCCTATACCCAAGTAAGGAGGGCAGGAAGAGTTCACAGGAAATTAGAGGAGTCCCCTATGCATCTATAAGCAAGAGCACCAGACCTTCCTTTCCAGAAAGTGCTAGTCAGACTCTGAAAAGCTTTTTTCCCCATCTATCAATCAAGTCTGTAACTGAAAGAAATAGAGCCTAGAAGGGAAAGCATTTTGTTTCAGTTCACATGGAAAGGTATGGTGATTACTATACCCGCTAATTAGCCATCCTACTTCACCAAGTCTCAAACTATCACACAGCTCTTCTCGTAACCCCTGCTAAAGAAAACAAATGACCTGACTCTCACCCATGAGGCCACAGAAGCGGTCAAAAGTGCGAGGAATCCGGGTCTGGGGGTTCACCTCGATCAGAACATTCTTCTGGGTATGGATATAAACCTGGAGCATGCCAGCACGGTTCAAGGGACTGTCCATCAGCATCAATAAGCTCTGGGGAAAATAGGAATCAGGACCAGTGAGGAGAGAGAGAAGTAGCTCCACTCTCCAAGTAAAGACTTAAAGTGTCCTGGAAGCTACCTGGTGGGCTATGTCAGGTCTCACTTCTCCAGGATCCCGTCCATTTTTCAAGAGTATAGATTTGTGTTTGTCACAGTTGAGCAGTTCATAGGTTTTCCCTACCTGGGAAGAGAAAGAAGTAGAAAGCAGTAAAGTCTGAATTTAATTTTTCAAAAAGGATGGAGCACTGTATGTACAAAGACAGTTCTAAATCCAATTTAGCCCCATTTGGCTATCCAGAAATTAATAGAGTAAGTTCATGCATTGCAAGTTTTAAGTGTTGAGTAAGTTAAGGGTAATGGGAGATGAAGTAGAAAAAGTGGGAATGAAAGTAACTAATGATGAAGGGTCTTGTCATAAAATGCTGATAAGACAACTAAGGCTAGTCGGAGAGAGGCATGCTAAACTTAACAGAAAACAAGCAGACTTAACAGGAAACAAGCAAGAAACTACATGGAGGTTTCTATAATCTCGGGAGGTGGTGTGATACAATGGAAAATTCCAGTTCTGCCACTCAGTATATATGATCTTGCGCTTGTCATTCCACACCTCAGTTTCCTCATCTGGGAAGGGTTGGACCCTCCCACATCCTATGACAGGGTAGACATTGTTAAGGTAGTTGGGGAACTAAAGAGAAGGGGTGGGTCAGCAATAAAAACAAAATTCAGTAAAACAAAGTACTAAGTATGAAAAGCAGAGGTTGCCAACCTGGATTAGAGAATGGTAGTGACACTGACGATGGACTTTTAGAATTTAACTGGGATTCAGAAGACTGAGAAGCTCCTTTGTTTACCCTTCTACAATTACATGAACTAGGCAGTCTCTCAAAATCACAGTGTTAGAAATGGAAAGTACCTATAGCAAGGTGTACAAGAAGGTTGTACAAAGATCATGAGCTAGGCTTATGGGAATCTTTTGTGTATAGTGTATGATGCTAGATAAAACCATAAAGGGAAAACTTCCTGAGAACCACAACTCAGTATAGGAAAAAGGTATCTCTGAGAAAGGTTTTTTAAAAATATTAAGAGGATCCATTAGCAGCACTGCAAGAAGGTAGTGTCAGCATCAGTGTCAGAGTTTGTCAGGGATTCAGTGGAAGGAATAAGCTGAAGAGCTTTCATGCTTTCATGTTTTCAGAATCTGATTAAAACACCAAGGCATACTTTATCAGATTTGTAGTATTGAATATACCAGTAAAGAAGAAGGGAGAGAGCTGATTTTTAAAAACCAACAGTTAACACGAAAGAAGAATTTAAGTAATTTACAACTTAACTTTTCCCTCTCCCCCTCAGCCCCACAAACTAATGCAATCAATTGTCCAGATTCGCTTTTGTTAGAAATATCAGTAACTTGGACAAAATGAAATATATATAGTGGCAGATAATCCTGATAAACAGGAAACTCACTGAATTTACTTTTTTAAAAAGATAAAGGTAGGTGAGAATTTCCCCTCCCCCCAAAAAGGGTTAAGTCTTTGCATAGAGAGGTTTGCAATGAGTGATAATTCAATAATTAAAAAAAGAATCAGTGTTTTCATCAGTCACTAAATGCTGCATACAACTGTGATCTTTTAGAGGTACTGATTCATGTGGTGCAGCTATCCTGGCATAACTTGCAAAGTACAATTTGCAAGAATAGTCTTAGAAAGCCAACTGTCCTATCCATGCCACAATCAAACACCAGAATAAAACATCGAAGGCCTTTTTTAAGGTATGCTGGAACCAAAAAGGTTTGTGGGTAGATCAGACATAGAGAGGACGGACTCCCATCAACAACTTGGATTAAGGCTTGGGTGGCAGCACACTAATCAGATCTGCAGGCAGAAAAATCCTAGGAGTAGTTATTATGTTAGATGACATATGAGAGCCATAAAATTTAATAGGGATAAGTATAAAGTGTCCTTTACTTAGGTTGAAATAACCTACACGACAGGAAAAGTAATGAATAGCTACATTAAGGTCACAGCTGTCAGAGTAGTGAGAAGGGATCAGATGGGAGAAAGGTTGCGAAGGTAGAAAGGGCAAGGACTTGGCACAAGATTACATTAATCAAGTGAGGTCCTGAGGGTAACAGATAAGAACCTCCGAGTACGTCCAGGTGAATGATTTTGTTTCTGAAGTCCGTAGCTGTGATCAGTTTTGTAAATAAAGATTCATGGAAGGTGGTTGAGGTCATGCAGAGAGAAAGTCAGTGAAGAGAAGGGAACCCAGAATTGTGCCTTAGGAAACACCCACAGCTAAGGGGAGTGACAAGGATTAAGAAACTAGCCAAAGAAACTGAGAAGCAAAAAACTCTGCAAAAAGCCAGGTCAGGGTAGTGTCCCAGAAACCCAAAAAGGGTTTCAGAAAGTTGTTGCTCAATGAAAACTGGGAAGACATCAGATTCAGTGATTTGAGCGAAAGTGAAACTCACCCTAAGTTTTGTAGAGAATTCTGCCAGGATGAGACGTTGAAGTGGATAAGCTAATTTCCTAAGTCTTGGAAAAGTTGTCCAAAGGATGGCTAAATAAGAATCAGCTAAGGGAATGAAATCTGTACTTGTATGGTATAACCTTTTTGCAGTATTCAGAACCTTACGATAAAAGAAAATGAGGCTTAACTTGCCCAAAATCATAAATTTGAGTTAGAAACTGTCCTCTGTAATAATTCTAATCTCCATTAATTCTGGTGGAGCCAAAAACTGAGCCTTGCTCCTCCAAATCCAATTTTCCCATTATGTGCTAGGTGATGGAAACTACCTGATCCAAAGTTCTTTCCACTGAAACAATTTATTCAAAATATGAAACAGTTGGTGGGAAGGGAATGCACAGGTATTCAAATTAACAAATGGAAGAAGACTAGCAAGTGTTTACCATCTGTAGAAAGCAAGGGGTTAGGAGAGTAAGGAGAAGGAGGTAGGACCCCCTCCACCGGTCACCTCCATCAGCACAGACGGTAGATTTGAAGACTCAGACGGCTGGGGAGGACTGAGTATCCCTACGGGGAGGGGCGCCCAGTGTGACGGATACACACTTCCGAAGAAGCCGTCACGGCACCTTTTTTCGGGGCGGGGCTCCCTCTGCCAATACCAATCGGCCCTCCCCTCAGGCATCTTTCAATCTCCGAGAGTTCCAGCTACGTGTCCCAGGGTCACGTCGCCAGTACGTTTCCGCAGCAGAATTTGCACCCAGGTCTTCCCAACTCCAAGGCTTTATGGCGTCTGGGGGGACGGGGGGCAGGAGTTACCCTAACAGCTTAAATCCCAGAGAAGATCCATGACAGCCTGAACCAGTCCCAGGTGTAGGCTGGGGAGTGGGGAGGCGCGGAAACGAGCCCCCACAACTCCCCCCTAACTCGAGGGGTGAGGGCCAGAGAAGCAGGCGAAGCCCCCACCCCCGCTCCAAGGTCGGGCGAGTCCCTGCTGCAAGGCTGGGGCCCCGAGTCCGCTCCCCTCCTCTCCTTTCCCACGATACCTTGACGGTCTCCAGGCTGGCCCCTTCCAGCACCACCACGAGCCGCCGGCCCCCGCTTTTGCTCCCCGCTCCCAGACGCGGCCGTTTGGGCTCCGCCGCATCCCAATCTCGCTCCGAGTCCCGAATGCGCCGTTCACGTGCCTGGAAAGCATCACTGGGCGCCGCCATCTTGCAACCGGGCACAGGGTTGGAAATGGCGCCAATCTTACCCAGGATGCCTCTCGAGAAATGGGCGCGGGGACGCGACGACTTCCGCCCAGACTCCGTGACTTCCGGTCACCATCTTTGAAGAGGGCAGATGAATCGAGGGAACGATGCCGTGCCAGAGGCACCTTCCCCGGAAGACTGGGCCACGGGACAGAGGGGAGGCAACTTCCGATCACGTGGAGGCGGTGCCCGAAGTTCGGGTCCTCTCCGGATATAGGGGAGAGTTTAGGAGGCAGCGCTCTTCCGGTGCCCTTTCTCCTGGGAGGAGCCGAGTAGGTAGCGGAGCCTCGTGGGAGAGGTGCGGATCCCGGGAGCACCAGCACCGGCCAGGGCCGGGGACTGCGGAAGGGCAAGGGGAGAAGCGCTCGGCGCCCCGGGCCTAGTTCCCCGCCTCGGCGCCAGGGAGCAGACATGGCCCAGAACTTGAAGGACTTCGCGGGGCGGCTGCCCGCCGGGCCCCGAGGCATGGGCACGGCGCTGAAGCTGCTGCTCGGGGCCGGGGCCGTGGCCTACGGAGTCCGAGAGTCGGTGTTCACGGGTGAGAGAGGCGGGAAGGGCCCCCACGTGGACCCCGCCCCGCCCCCTGGGGCCCCTGACCCCGCCGCCCGAGAACTCTGACCTGTCCTTGAGTGCCCGCCCCCCCATCGCGTTCTGCCCCCTCCCCGGGCACCCACAGCTTGGCCGGGACCCCCAGTCCCCGGGCGCCCCGCGCTTGTCTTCACTGGTGTCTCCTTCCCCTTGCAGTGGAAGGCGGGCAGAGAGCCATTTTCTTTAACCGAATCGGGGGTGTGCAGCAGGACACCATCCTGGCAGAAGGACTGCACTTCAGGTAAACCGTGCCCTGCGGAGGGGCCCGTGCCCCGCGGCTCCTCTGCCCTGCCTTCCCCTACCCACCCCCCGAAAAGGGTCCCCGAGGCTTCCGCACCATCTCGTGGGTACGGCCGGCGCCCGAGGGGTGGGGAAACTCCCGTGGAAGGGCTCCGTAGAGCTAAGCCCCTTAACCCCCCTTCTGGTCTGGAGGGGGAGAAGAGAAGTGGGGTTCAGAACCCTCTGGGAGCCCCCCGTGACCCAGCCTCTTCCCGTGCCTCCGCCCCCCAGGATCCCCTGGTTCCAGTACCCCATCATCTATGACATCCGTGCCCGGCCCCGCAAGATCTCTTCTCCCACAGGCTCCAAAGGTGAGTCTGAGCCCCCGAGGCAGGAGGGGAAGGAGGTGGGAGGCCTCGGGCCCTACTGCCAGGCTCTTCCATTCGCTGCCCAGCTCCCCCTGGCATCCCTGCCCTTCCACCCGCTTGGTGCCGGTGCCTAACACATGCCTCAGGGTCTTTCTGTTCTTGTACCTCTCACCTGGGGTGTTAGTTTCTAACAGGTTAGAGGCAGAAGGATGAAGGATAAACTAGTCTTCCCTGTTTCCGATGCCCCCCCCATTTTAGAGGACACTTTAAACGTTACCTCTCTTTTCAGAAACCTTTGTTGGCTCCTCCTTGTCGGCAGAGGAAGCTTTGTGCTCCCCCCAGCCCGCGGGTGGGCTTACCGCTCTGGCGTTCTGTCTAGGAGCGCTGTCAAGTACCTTAGAAACTATCTAGCACCGCCCCTCTTTCACAGAAAATGAGGGACTCCCAGGCAGCCCCATGCTGTAGCACATGCTGCTCCGCCTCCCTTCATGTTCTCCGAGCTCCGGACAAACCACCTACAGGTCTTCTCTTCAAATCAAGTGAATTATTAAATTCCAGGAAATGTCTTGCTTCTCTTCTGTTCTCATCTCATATCTAGAGGTCCTCTAGGTCTGCCTGGACAGATGGCTTTCAAACAAGCCTTCTGCCTGCACTTTTCTCTTCAAAGAAGGACACTCTGGGCTGCTGTTAGAATAACCTTCCGTTGATAGAGATCTAGTCATGCCATTCCTTTTTTCAAAGATCGCAGATGTGTTCTGAGGAAGGAGCATGGCATTGTGGGAACAATACTGCACTTAGGTTTAGGTGGGAATACTTTCTGAGACTCTTAACTGAGTGACTTTGGGCCAGTTAATTACTCCTCTGAACCTCACTTTCCTCATCATTTAAGTTGTTTTGCATACCTTAAAGCACAATAAAGACATGAGCTTTTATTGCTGAACAATAATGTTTCATTTAGAGCCTGTCACAGTGTGCCACCACAAAATCTGCCTAGCCCATTTTCACATGCATGTATTCTGGCATTTCCCAGTTCCGTAGGTTTACGTATACTGGGAGTCAGCAATGAGTTCCCCTCTCCCTTTTCCATGGACTTCTAATCATTCAGAGGCTAGCTCCATCAGTTGGAGTGGTGCATGCATGTAGTGAGTTTCTAAAGTGAGATGTGGGACCAGTGCTCTGATTCAAGTCTGTCTACTCTTCGTGCAGCCTCTCACTCTTTCCTCTTGTCGATTTTGAAACTCCAGTTTTCTCTGCATAGTAGGTGCTTGTTGACTTGAACTTGGTTTAGTTTACTCCAGCCAGCATCAGCCCTGTATGAAGTAGTCTTAGACTTGGAGTGACTTCCCCCTACTTCTGCCTGTGAGAGCCTTCACTCTGCTACACAGTAAAAGTACATTTTATGCATTACTTTCATTTGTGTACACATCTTATTTCCTGACCTGTATTGAGAGTACGTAAAAGACCTTGCCTCGGGTGCTAAGTAAATGTGAAAGGAATGAATAAGCAAGTACCTTCTCCCTTCCCATCACCTTGTACCCTTGCCCTTCTTCCAAACCTGGCTTAGAATTCATTGCACCAAGAGTTGCAAAGCTCCTCAGTACTCTGGGTAATTGGCCACCAGAGCTGAGCTTGTCTGCACATTCCTTAATGCAACTCTCAGGTCTCCCCTGTATATTAGGGGAAGAAAAGATTCTGTCTTCTCTCTTGATCAAGTAGCTACTAAGTTTGATTTCACAAGTGCCTGGTCCCAAGCTAGGTGCTGAGAGAATTCCATACTTAATGTTCTCAGCATTGTGAGGCACTAAAGAGAATAGAAGAGAGCATGTTTGAATGAGGGCAGGGGAATCACCAAACCCTGACCAATGCTTCCTCTTGTTCCCTGCCAAGACCTTCAGATGGTGAACATCTCCCTTCGAGTGCTTTCCCGACCCAATGCCCTGGAGCTACCCAGCATGTACCAGCGCCTCGGCTTGGACTATGAGGAGCGTGTGTTGCCCTCTATCGTGAATGAGGTGCTCAAGAGCGTTGTGGCCAAGTTTAACGCCTCACAGCTTATCACGCAGCGGGCCCAGGTCTGACCTCTTCCACTTCCACCTGCCTAAGTCATCAGCGTTAATGAATTTGAAGCCCCTACCTACGTAGACTCATCTGCTAGGGAAGAGTTGTGGCCAGGTTCTTGATTTTTTTATACAGAGGCAGCTTGTAAACTTCTGAATCCTTTGGGAAAATAGGAAGAAGCAGAACAGTGACTACTTGGGGGGGGGGGGGCAGGGGGCAGCGCCAGTAACACTCCAGAGACAACACAAGACAGAAAGCTCACGCAGCCACAGATCAGGCTCCACATGCAAGCTTACTCTGACTTAGCAGGTGCTAGGGAGGTTAAAGGCAGGAACCTTGAGCAAGACATGGGAAGTTGTAGTTGGTGGGTTTTCAGTCCCTCTCTGGAAATCTAGGTTTTAGATTGTTACAGCAATAGCCTCTCCTCTTTGTTATCACTACTTCACCACTTGTGGGCCTCCCTGCCCCCAGGTGTCCTTGTTGATCCGACGGGAGCTGACAGAACGGGCCAAGGACTTTAGCCTCATTCTGGACGATGTGGCCATCACAGAGCTGAGCTTCAGCAGAGAGTATACAGCTGCAGTGGAGGCCAAGCAAGTGGGTGAGTCACATGGGTAAGAGCGGGGTGAATTGAGAGACACTGCCCAGTGTTGGGCCAGAAGGGCCAATGATGCCTCTTGTCTGTCCTACCACCACAGCCCAGCAGGAGGCACAGAGGGCCCAGTTTCTGGTGGAAAAGGCAAAACAGGAGCAGCGACAAAAGATCGTACAAGCTGAAGGTGAAGCTGAGGCTGCCAAAATGATATCCCTACAGGTGTATGTGTTAGAAATTGGTCCCTAAAGGACCAGTGACAGTCATATTCTCCTCCCTGACTGGCTGGGTGATGACTCCAAGGCGAATGCGACCTCCGTGCCTTCTGACTCCTGGCTCCCCGGGAGGGAGGGGGGATGGCTAGAGGGATTACGATGCTGGGGGTCTGGAATCTTGGTAGGGGTGCCAGAGGCCTGGACCCTTGCTGTAAAGCCAGATCAACAGAATTGCTCAGGCTCCTCGGTTCCTAGTGGCTGCCTTCAGCCCCTGGCAGCTATACTGAGCAGGGGCCTACAGGTGGGGTCAGGGTGAAAGCAGAGGCACTGGCTGCGTTTGAGCGCAAACCCCTAGATCTGACAGCCCCAGAAAGGGAGGAAAATAAGGCAGGATAAGGACAGTGATGTCAGGCCTGTCTGTTTCTGTGGCTCCTTAACCGCCTTTTTACCTTGGGGAAGCTCTCAGCAAGAACCCTGGCTACATCAAACTTCGGAAAATCCGAGCTGCACAGAACATCTCCAAAACCGTGAGTGTGGAGAGCAGGGACAGGGAGGGCAGAGAAGGCCAAGAGCTTGGCAAGTGGCTCATGCCTTTTCTTTGTCTCCAGATTGCCACATCTCAGAACCGAATCTATCTCACTGCGGACAACCTTGTACTGAACTTGCAGGATGAAAGCTTCACTAGGTGAGATGGCTTGCATGTGTAAACAGAGTTGTGTCTCCACAGTTCTAGTCCTTAATGAGCTCTGTGACCTTGAGCAAAATTACAACCTTGGTGCCTCACTTAGTGGGAAAAATTTGTAGCACCAGCCTTGGGGTTTTAGGATGGAATGAGAGAACCATGATGTACTTAGAAGTGGGGGGATAGCAGGGACAGTGATATTAGGTCATCTTTCCTCCAGGCAAGATTTGGATCACTGACTTGGGAATGGTAGGAGAGATGGCCAATTGAGAGGTTGGGTCCTAGAACTCAGGGGTTTTAGTTTCAGGGTTAAGTCCTATGTTTTATCAGCTGTCCTTAGTTTTGTTAGGGGAAAGCTACTTGTACTGTTTGGACCTAAAGGATGTTAAATTATGTCTTTCCCTTCATATGTTTGCCTCTTCTCTACATGACACTACAGGGGAAGGTAAGTTGTGGCTGGGAATGGGTGTTGTGGGTGAAGGTTCTTGGAGGTGGGGATACGGGAGTGTCTTACTTATCTTATACCTGTCTGACCACTGTCCTTTCTCTATAGTGACAGCCTCATCAAGGGCAAGAAATAGAGACCTCCTCCGGACCTCAAGAGAAAGCTGACCTTTTCCTCCGAGTTAGTCTTGGATGAGCCGGCAGATGGGTCCACCTCCCTCACCCCACCATCATGTGACTTTCCTTCACTACCACCCACCACCCCCTCCCACTCGATGGATAAATGAAGACTGACAGATGTTCCTTTCCCTAATCCCCCTCCCCATGTTTTGCTGGGGGCCTGGGGTAGAAGGACTGTGTGATTTTTCAGTGATTTCCTCTCTAGCTGGTTTCCCTCCAAGGCCAGGAGGAGATAACAGCTATCCTAGGAATTCTCAATAAATTTTTACTACTTAAGTGGAATCCTCCACTGCAATTCAGGATGTTCTTGATTTTCTCCCACCCTTGAATGCCAGGAGCAGGGCTAATCAGATGCACAGCTTCTGGTTCACCAGCAGGGGGTGCAAAGAGTTCAGCCCCTGCTCAGTGGGCTGACGAGGTGGGCAGCAGAAATCAGCACTGGGAGTGAAAAGGGGCTGAGTATGGGGTTAAGGCCTGTGCACAGATGAGCCCTAACCCAGATCCTGGTTTTGGAGCTCTCACCACCAGCTGTTCCACTCCTTTCTTGAGACATGAGCAGCTGCAGCTTTGCTCAACCCAGCCAGTCTCGGTGGACTGCCTTGTGTCATTTGCCAGGTATTTTACCTTTGTGGGTATTAGGACAATGGAGTCAAACACATACTTTTTATCTAAATTGAATGCAGTTCGTTGGGGAGAAGGCCACGCACATTGGTTGATCTAAGACTGGTCACAGAATTGTCATTTCTCTGATTATATTTCCTGATCCATGAGACTTGGAGATAAAATTTATTGGTTTCATTAGAGTTATATGGATTAGATGAAATGTGAAAAACAATAAAAACCTTTACTATGGAAAATGGTACCTATCCTAGGGTGATTGTCCACAATCAGCTCTGCTGAGCCAACCTAATAAGTAAGACAATATCTAATTTCCACCTGCCTTAGCACCTTAGGATGAATCATAAAGATTTGCAAACATTCTTAGTGTGGCTTTAGAGTATTTCATGGAAGTATCCTCCCCCATTTTGCAGCTAAAGAAATGGGCTCAGTACCTAGCACATTGAGTAGATGCTCAATAACTACTTGATATTTGAGAGGGATAAAGTTGATACAAAATTAAAATGGGGCATTAAAACTTAAGACCGGGTCATCTGCCTGAGCTTGGGGTTCCACTGTGCCATGTGCTTGGTGTGCTTACTTTCCTTAAAAGTGAGTGAAAGAACCTTCAGACCCAAGCATTTATTACCAAGTACTTTGTTGTGCTTAAAAGCTTGAGGGAATAGCTTTGCTTGGTCACTCAGTTTGGAGTTTTTTCCCTCTGAATACAAGACTTCATAGTGAGAAAGGTCATATCATCTGTTCCCAAATGCCATTTGAGCATAGATCTGCCCTCAATTATTGTTTACCCTTAGTACAGCATTGATATTCATTGGCCTGATCTACTTACAATCCAATCCTCCAGGGAGTGTAATAACTCTTGGGCAACAGCCTTATGCTGCTTGTATACCAGTATCTCAATTCATTTAGCTGACCTGACTTGGTCCCCGTCGATTAAGATTCTTGTGACCTGGGAAATGTCCTCCCTCCCCTACACCCCAATGTTGATGTCCAGTGAATCTGGTTGAATGTCCTCCACTTCAAGGACCAGGCACCTGTATTTCTTGAGAGAAAATGCTTGCAGGAATGAAGCTAGATAATCTAGAGAAACTAAAATTAGCAAAGTTAATTTCTAAATACTGTTGACATTTGCTGCCCATACCCCATGTATCCTCTTTTGCCTTGTTTTTTCCATTTAATTCTTTACCATGAGCAGGGGGGGATCCTTTGATGAAAGAGGACATTGATACAGGGGAGGGCTGCATGAATTCCAACTGAAGATGGAGATGAAGTCCTGTCCCACACTCTGGGCAGCCATCTTGTCTCTTTTTTCAAGGATGGTCCAAGCAGCCCCACAACTGAGGTCTGGAGCAGTACCCCAACCCCTATTTATCTCCTAATAATCTACTAAAGGATGGAAGGTCAGAGATCATAGATAGGGACCTCAGTGCATCCCAGACCTGCCTGAAGATCACCAAGGTCAAGAGTCATCGAAGGGAGAACCAACCCGGAGGGCATCTTTACCAGACAGTGTTAGAAGCTTCCGGATTACACGATCCAACACTGCACCGGAAGATGGCCCCAGAGCTGGCCAGCTGGGCACATCCAGGGCCAGAGCTGACCCATCACAACAGGAATCTCTAGTCTCAGCGGTTAGTTGAGATTGTCTAGGAAGAAGAACTAAAGCAGATTACAAACACCAAGCCTAGAGAGTTCCTGGTCAGTCATGGGTTGTAGAGTCTCAGATTTACCAATCATTGACCTCAGAGGGAAAGCTGACCAATCACAAAAGGGCAGTGGGAGAGTTGCTGTCCCACTTCTTCCCCTCTCTAACCATCCAGACTTTCCTTCAGATCAGAAACCAAAAGGAAAAACCTGTGCCCATGTTAGGGTTGGGGGAAAGAGGGTGTTGGCATCCTGTTCCTAGGCTTAGGGCCTGTAGCAATGGGTATTTGGAGGCGTCATTAGGAAAGGACCTCCATCGTTACCCGGCAGTATTAGAGACTCCCAACCAGCACCCAAACACTACTGGGTAAGACGGGGCACCAGTCCCAGCCTGCCCGAGATGAGGGACGGTTACTGTGAAGGTGGGGCCACCAGTCCTGAGTAAGAGACAGGGCAGCAAGATAGAAGCAGACCCATGACCTAAAGCTGTGCTGGCATCCAGCAGCCCTTCTGCTCCTGGAAAGGCCAAGAAAGTGCTTTCCCTCATAACACACTATTTGGGTTACCAGGAGGTACTCCTTGAGCTCATTTAATTGATTGTAGGATCTTCCAACCCCACACAGCCCCCTCCAAGATGTCGGAAAATGCTGAACTGCTAAAGGCCCAAATCGGAGTCAGAGGAGTTACTTACCATCCTCTTCCACCATCCACAAACCCCAATCCTCTCCCACAATCTGCTTTCTCCCTCTTTTCAACTTCTTCCTCAAGACCTGAGGCCTATTTTCATACGATTATGTTCCGTTCTCCTCACCCACCATTTCGGATCTCTATCAGCCTGCCTTTCCTCTTCGGCCAGTCAGGCCTAACAGCCTCTGCTCTGCTCCTCCTTCACCTACCTGCCTCCGGATCTCTGATTGCTCTCACTTCAGGGGTCAGGATGGGATGGTAGAGGAGGATCGAAGCCCCTGTGTCCATAGGCCTAACATCAGGGCCTCTACCTTGCCTCCGCCCTCTGCCGCCTAGCTCACCTGGGCCACGCCCGCAAAGGGTTGCCACACAGGTGTGTCCTGCTGCCATAGGCTGGCTCTCCCCACCCCCACTCCACTCCTTTAACCCTTTCCCTTCCTAGTTTCCCTTTCTCCCTCCCCTTTCTTTCATTCTCCTCCCCACCTCCCGTTTGCCTTCCACTAGCTCATTTCCCAAAGATTTTAAAAGGTCTAGAGGCTAGACTTCTTTTATTACCTGCCCTTGCCCCCAGGACCAGGACTAAAGATATATTTGGCCCAGCCTGATCAGTGGAAGAGCTGTGTTTCTGTTCCTGCCTCCACTGCCCTTTTCATGATGACCTCTAGCTCACACCACCCACCGCTCTTATCTCTCTCCCCTCTACTTCTTCCTGACTTTTCCTGACCGGAGGACCCCCCAGGAGAGTCTGAAAACTCAATTATTTCCTCCAGGTAGATAATGTCCAAGTCCACATCCCTGAACTTCCAACTGCTTTCTGTGACCCGGATATACCTCCAGCACCTTGAATTCAACATATCCAAAACAGAATTTATCACCTCCTACCTCAACTCCCCTCCCCCCCAACCATTAGACTTGTGAATTTAGACTTGTGTTTGCTGTCTTTCTTTGTATCCTAAATGCCTAGTTCAGTGTTTGGCATACAGGAAGTATTTGTGAACCATTCTGAGCCCCTATCATCTGAGAAAGGCCTAAAACCAGGACTGGACAATCAGGAGAAAGATATTTTTGACTCACTGAGCTTAACCTACCATGATGCCTTGTGTGCTCTGACATAAACGACATGCTTTGCTTTGCTCTCTGAGTGAACCCAAAATGCCACTTCCTGTGTCAGCAAGTACAAGGCCAGATAAAGCTGACCAGGAGCATTCTGTTTATGACTATCAAGGACAAGGCTCACTGAACCAGACGCTACTTGAATAGGGCTTTTCTTATGTTGCATTGTCATGTTAATGATAAAAATGCAGACATCCTGGATCTACAATTTCAAGTGACGCCTTGACATTCTGTTATCTCATTGTATTTACAATCTATCCTATTAAGAAATTCCTGGTCAAAGGATATGAACAGGCAATTTTCAGAGGAAGAAATTAAAGCTATCTATAATCATATGAAAAAATGCTCTAAATCACTATTGGTTAGAGAGATGCAAATCAAAACAACTCTGAGGTACCACATCACACCTATAAGATTGGCAAACATGACAGAACAAGAAAATGATAAATGCTGGAGAGGATGTGGCAAAGTTGGAACACTAATTCATTGTTGGTGGAGCTGCGAGCTCATCCAACCATTCTGGAGAGCAATTTGGAACTATGCCCAAAGGGCTACAAAAATGTGCATACCCTTTGACCCAGCAATATCGCTACTGGGACTATATCCCCAAGAGATCGTAAAAATGGGAAAGGGTCCCACATGTACAAAAATATTTATAGCAGCACTCTATGTAGTTGCCAAAAACTGGAAGTCAAGGGGATGTCCATCAATTGGGGAATGGCTGAATAAATTATGGTATATGAATGTAATGGAGTACTATTGTGCCATAAGAAATGATGAACAAGAAGACTTCAGAGAGGCCTGGAAGGACTTATATGACCTGATGCTGAGTGAAAGGAGCAGAACCAGGAGAACTTTATGCACAGCAACAACCACAGTGTGTGAGAGTTTTTTCTGGTAGACTTAGATTTTTGTAATAACACAAGAACTTCTTACCAAAAAAAAAAAAATCCCAATGGAGGATCTCAAGGCAAAATGCCTGCCACACTCAGAGAGAGAAATATGGAAGTCACTTACATATTGTAGCAGATCATGTTTGTGTATGTGTATGTGTTTGTGTATCATGTTCTGATTTGTTATACGATTTCTTTCATTTATCTTAGTCTGACTACATAGCATGACTATAGTGAAAATATACTCAATAGGAAAGTATATGTAGAATCTATACAGAATTGTATGCAGTCGTGGGGAGGGAGGGGGGGAGTGGGGGGTAGGTGGGGGGGATAAAATCACAATTGTATGGCAGTGACTGTTAAACATTACAAAATAAAAAAAAAAATCCTTTCTCATGTTATGGTTAACACATATGGAGACTGTAATTTTGGTTGACACAAGCATCCGGAGTTGGGATTGCTTAAGTGTATAAAGGGTCTCCTTCAGCTTGTTCACCTCTGAGTTCAGGTTTATTTTCTAACTCTATCATGCATGATTCTCTGACTTAATGAGAATAAAAAAGCACATTATAGCACATGTACCGCCTGATTCTGTTTGTTCCTTGTTCAAACCTTTGGTGAGGTGAACCATATCCTGTTTGTTCTTTGGACAAAACTTCTGTTAAGGGGGAAACTGATTCTGCTTGTTTCTTTGGATGAAACCTTTGGTAAATGGTTGACACATTTAATAAATGCTTGTGACCAACCCGCCCTTTCTCTTCCCCATTTCTGTTAATTGCACAACTTTAGTCTGACCCAGACTATTGAAAGAGATTCCTAACCAGTCTCCCTGCCTCCAATCTCCCCCTCCTCTAATCTGTACTACAAATGTTGTCTTTTCAAAAATCTATTAAATAGCTCATTACTTTCTATCAAATAAAGTTATAATTTCCAGCCTGACATTCAAGACTCTCTATGCTTTGAATTCAAGCTATCTTTTCAGCTTTATTTCGCACTATTTTATTTCATATACTCTGTCAGTTAAACTAAGTTCACCATGTACAGAACTCATCCTTATATTTCTTGCCTTCTCTGCTTTATTTATATCTTGTAATAAATGCCCTATCTCCTTGTCTCTACCTTGAAAATCCTAGTCATCCTTCAAAACCCCAATACTACCCGGGAGGTAGTATTGAAGCCTTCCCTGGTTCCCTACTTGCAACCAAATGGGTAGGGACCTTGTGTGAACCTCAGATGATGTGTTTGTACCCCTAATATGAGATCTGCTTTCTACAATAGGTATATGTGAATTCTCTATCCACACTATTACTCCCTTTCTAGATTGTTTGCTCCTTGAAGGCAGGGATTGGATTTTAGTCATCTCAATTCTTTTCCCAAACTTGTTGTCGTTTTGACCTTCAAAACTTCTCTCCTATATGGCTTCTTCACTCCACTCACCTGCCACCTGGGTACAGGTCCTCCCTATCTCATACCTGGACTATTACATTAGACTTCTGGTCAGTCTCCCTGGAGAAAGTCTCTACCCACTCCCATCTATCAATCACTAAAATGATCTTCCTAAAACATAGGTCATGTCAACCCATGCCACTCCCAACTCATCAAATTTCAGTGGTTCCCTATTCCCTTCAAGATGAAATAAAAAATCATACATATATATGTGTGTATATTGTCGACCTGAAAGTTTGGTTTAAAAAGGCAAACAGGCTAAATGCATATTGTTTATTCCCTTAAAGCTAGCGATTACATGATCATGGACCCAGAAAAACTTCTGACTGACATTAGTCAAGAATGACCAGGCTTAAAACTGTTTTAGGACAATCCAAGGTTTGTCTTGTGTCCTTCAGATTTATGGTTTCCATGAGTGATTAACCATACCACGAGAAAGAAATTTCTTAATTGGATAGGTTCTAAATGCAATAAGATAAGAGAGTTGACAAAGTGTTGATTGAAATTACAACTCAGAACATCTGTGTTTTCTCTATGATTAACATGTCATAACATAGTACATGTCCACAAGATAATAAAAAAAAAAAGACCCATTATTCAAATAGTGTCTCAGGTTCAGAGTCTCATAAGGAATGCTAAGTCAGTCCCATCTGGCCTTGTTGACATAAAAAGAGGTATTCTCTCAGTTTACTTCCGAGAACAAAGAGACCGTTAGGTCCAGGCTCTTCTGATTGATTAATTCAGGCTCTGGCCCTTATCAAAGTCCAAAAATGATATTAAACATTATCAATGTGTGTATGTATATATATATATATATATATATATATATATATATATATATATATATATATACATATATATATATACATAAAATCAAATATAAAATTTTAAAGTCCTTCACAATCTGTCTCCTTCCTACTTTTAAGTCTTCTTAGACTTTGTCGCCTTCCATGTTCTAGTGATGATGGACTTACCACTCTTCACACAGGCCACTCTGTCTCCTGATGCCAATATTATCAGGGGCAGTCCCCCTCTCCTGGAATGCTCTCCTTCCTTGTTTCTTCTTTTGGCTTCAACATTCAACTCAAAACCCACCTTCTTCAAGAGGTCTTTCCCAGTCTTCCTCTCTCCCCTCCTCGACACCCATCCTCCCTGCCCCCTTTCACTGCTGCTAGTACCTTCCCTCTGAAATTATATTTCTCCTGTATAGATCTTGTAAGTACCTAATTGTTTATGTGTTGTCTCCTCTATTAGCATACAAGCCCCTTTGTATTTTTGGCACATAATAAGCACCTGACACCTGTTTGTTGACTAGTTTATTCATAGTATTCCTTCAAGTTTATTGAATGAATAAGTGGACTGGATGAGGTCAATGCTGCTGGCCACCATCTGGCCTTGTGCAGATGCTCAGCATTAGGCTAGACGCTTGGGACCCAGATGATAACATTCCCTGCCCTCTATTAGTGATATTCTCGATGAAGTTTGTTGACCTGAAAACTTGGTTAGAGAAAAGGCAACATGGCTAAATGCATACATTTTATGATTTAATTAATTAATTGATCAATTCCCTATAAAGAAAACAGTTACATAGCGCTATGGAGTCAGAGGTGACTCTGACTATCTAGTACAGAAATCATCTGTCTTAAGTACATTTTGCCATGAGAAAGAAACTCTCCTAATTAAGCAGATCATAAATTCAGTAAGACAGGACAATTAACAAAGCAATGTTAGTCAGGCCTTGAGATTCCAAGCTGGGTAAGCATATGTCTCGGTGATAAGGAAAGAAACCCCACCACTAGTAAGTGGCAGGCTTCCTCCCTTAAACAGATAATTGACATAGGAAAGGGTAAACAATGTTCAATAGAAATTATGATCTAAGATGTCTATATTTTCTTTATCATTAATATGCCATAACATAGCATATGTCTATAGATCAAAGGAAAGTCCCATTATTCATAACATAGTATGTGTCTATAGATAATAAGATTCATCAAAGGAAAGTCTCATTATTCATCAAAGGAAAGTCTCATTATTCAAGATATAGTGTCTTAGGTTAAAGGTCTCTTTAAGGAGTGTAGAGTCGGCCTTGGCTGGCTTTTGCTGACATAGGAAGAGGCACTCTCTGAATTTACTTCAGAGAGAACAAAGAGATTATTCCAAAATTTTATATTAAACATTATCAGGTTTCATGGCCTGCCCAGAGGCTCCATGCTCACATGTAGGTAGACAGGTGTGTGTGTTTCCTCCTCAGGCTCTCTGAATGTGTCCACCTCCATGAGTCTTTCTTCCTCACATTCCCCAAATACATTCCCCAAATACATAGGGCAGCTAGGTGGTGCAGTGGATAAAACACTAGTGCAGGAGTCCGGAGGACCTGAGTTCAAATCTTACCTCAGACACTTGACACTCACTAGCTGTGTGACCTTGGGCAAGTCACTTAACCCCAACTGTCTCATCCTGGGTCATCTCCAGCCATCTTGATGAATATCTGGTCACTGGATTCAGATGGCTCTGGAGGAAAAGTGAGGCTGGTGACCTGCACAGCCCTCCCTCCCTCAAAACAAAGTCAAGTGCAAGTCATGTCATCATTTCTTGGCATGGTCTTCTTCAGTAATGAAGGATGAACACAATACATGCACACCTTCAGTCACAGTTCTGAGCTAAAAACAAAAACCAAGCTGGTTCCTTCTTGCATTGGTCACTAGGGGAAGGGGGAGGAAAAGAAGGCAAATGAAGAAGGAAGCTGGAAAGATATCAATCAATCAATTAATAAACATTTTTCAAGTGCCAGACCCTGCTAAAAAGTGGGGATACAAAAAGAGTAAAAGACCACCTTGCCCACAAGGAGTCTGCAATTTAATAGGAGAGATAATGTGTATGTGAATGTATGCAAAGCATAGGATAAATAGGAAGTAATGAATAGGAAGGCACTAGAATTTGGAGGAGTTGGAGGACAGTGAAAATAAGGGATTTTAATTGGGACTTAAAGGAAGACTGGGAGGTTAGTAAATAGTGCACAATTACTCCATCTGATGGGATCCTGACTCTGGGAACCTCCTCTAAGAATCTTCCCACTTAATCTGGCTTTTCATATGCAGATCTGTTACTCTTAACCTAGACTGGCCCTCCTTTGTCTGATATCTTCCAGATTATCTCCAGCTCCTTCCAATCCTTGATCAGTCACCCCAGTCCCATTAAGATCCTCCTTGGACTTCTCTAGACCCTCCCTAAACCTCTCCTTCCATCACCCCAGACTACTAGACCACCCCCAGATCCCTCTCACAGTCTTTTCTATATAAGTTCCATCTCACCTCCATGAAGGTGTTCATTGTAGCTCAGACTCCATCTAACTCAGATTGTATCTGGCCCATGGCACAAACAGCGAAGCTTCTTTTAGAATCAACCCAATATGGTGAATCTTTAATGAACTTTGTTTTTCTTTGATTTAAAGAAGGCTTGGGTCAAATTTATTTGAGCAGGACCCAGCGTGTCAGTATCTAACCTCAACACTTCCATATGGACTTTTCTTCTTTGTGGGGACCCAGAGCCCCAGGAAGTTTCCATAGAGTATGACAGAACAGAATTTATTAAATATCCCACCCAAAGTAAGATTACCCCAATATTGTCTTTCTCCCCCTCCTTTCTCTCTCCCTTCCTGCTCTCTCTCTGTCTCTCTCTCTTCTTTTTCCCCTCCTCTCTCTTCTTCTTCCCCTTTTTACTCCCCTCTACCCCCTCAGAGAAAGGACTGCAGAGAGTGGGACTGCCCACTGGGACAGAAAACAATATAATAAATGGCGGTGAACAAGAACTATACAGTGACATCCAGAGATGTCTTCTTTTCTTTCTTCAGTTGACTTTGGATTTGGACTCCCAAGCTTCCACAAGGAAGAGAGGACATTAGGCATGAATGACTAGTCAGTAAGACCAGCATTATGGATGAGATTTTTTTTTTTTGAGATGAGGTCTCTCACTCATAAACCCAATCTCAGTACAGATCAGCACAGAAGCTTTGATCTGCTCCATTTCTGACCTGGGAAGTTTCGCTTCTCATTAAGTAGCCTGTGTGAATCCCTGTAACCTGGGAACTCACTGTATTTGTGCCAGATTTAGTAACAATGCTCTCTTGGCTTTAGCCCTACTACAACTTGGAATTCCTGAGCCCAAGCAATCCACCAGTCTCAGCTTCTCCAGTAGCAGGGATTATAGATATGGACTACCAAGCCTAGCTGTGGGTGAGAGTCTGATCTCAGAGCAGGGATAAAGGAGCCATCAGGAAATATAATCCTAAATTATTAAAACTGGCAGATATTATGAATCCTGTTGGAATGAAAGAGGGCAAGGGAGACTAATTTCCATTACCATATTCCCTGCTTTCCCTTATTTGTAATTCCAAACCTTGAAGTAAGGAGTATTTATATTCTCAATTCTGTTTTGCTCATAGAGCACAGCGCCTTCTCTGATCTCAGATGATGAGCAAGCAGTCCTGTACCAGTGTCTCCCATGTCACACAATCAGTTCCAAAGCTCTTGAGAGAGACCTTAATAGTGTCCTTTTATTGACTCTTCTGACCACCTTGTGATCGCCCACCCCATGCGAGTGTTCCATAAAATAGACTTTTGGGCAAGCATATGTTTTGTGTTCAAACAACATGGCCAGCCAAACAATGTGGCCAGCTCATAGGAGTTGCGCTCTCTGAAGCATAGTTTGAATATGGGCAAAGCAGAATTGAAACAACTCAAAGGAAACGTAGGATGTGCAAATTTAGAGTATCCATGCCCAGTGTTCACAGGGACGATCTGTGTGCAATCTGTGGTAGGACATTCCAAGCTCGTCTTGGTCTGATCAGCCACAGTTGGACATATTGAAACTTGACTTTATGATAGTGATGTCATTTTGGTCCTCTTCAAGAACAGAGGACAACAACTAAATTGTCCTCTCCTCCCTTCTCTTACTTCTTTCCATAAGCTGTGAGTATATTCATGAATGGCATGTGTTCATCCAGACACACTCAAAGACCTGGGAGGTCATGTGGAAAGAGTTTTAGGAGATGATTGTAGGGAGACATCTCCATACAGAAGTTTTTGGTGGATTTGCTTTCACATTATACTAGTATAACCAAGTGAGACTGGAGAGCAAAGCAGAATGAGTTATTACCCAGAGCTAGGAAAACTATCAGTTGATGTCATTTCCTACTTCCTGGGAATGAGTGGAACTTCCCTAGTACTTTACTCTTCCGGGGTGTGGTTTTCCTTTAAAATTTTGATTGCAAAAAAATAAATAAATAAAATAAAATTTTGATTGCTCTCTTTTCCATCACTGTTGGGATTGGAAGCTCAATTCCGTGTGGACAGTCTCAGGCGGGTAAAGGTGGGAGCTTCTAAATCTTAGAGCTCTCACGAGACGCCCCCAGGAAACGGCAGGGGATCGAGGTGAACCGAGCTATCTCGAGTAATTCCGCCTCTTCCCACGAGAAACGTGATGGGAGAGAGATCTCCCCGCCCTCGAGATTGTCCCAGATCTGGGCACACCTAGTTACCTAACAGCACGGTATTCAGATGCAAACTATGAGGCTGAAGGTTAAGTAGGATTGAGGAAGCCTGAAAGCTCTCTTAGCACGTGAGGAGCCAAGAGGACAGTAGGCTCCGCTTCTCTTCTTTCCTCTCTCCCCTCCCCCTCTCTCCCCGCTTGTACTTCTACTTCCAATCCCTTAAGATCCTAGCCTCCTTAGGAAATCTCCCCCTCTTCCTCCTAAGGAAGACCTCCCTGCACTTGTAACTAGACCCTGAAATAAAGCTCAACCCTTGTTCGACTCTGGAACGTCCTTTCTCTCATATGAGCATCTGGTTTTGGCCAACCGAAGACCTCGGAGGTGAGGTAAGAAGACTCGGGTAGCCCACACAGGCCTCTAGGCCTGGCACATCACAAGGAAACAAAGGTGGTTACCACCTTAACTCACTTGATCCTGAATCTATAAGGCTTACATCTACCAGAAGTATTTTGGTAGGGATGGAAACTGGAGTACCTCTCTTTCATGTCACTCATTAGAACTACCTAATATGCTTGTCTTTGTTGAATATGCTGTTCTAAGCGCCCAAGTTCAGTTTCATTACTCCTGAACCAAAATCTTGTCTCTAAAACAAGTAAGACTATCTTCTTCTTCTGTATGTATGAGTCTTAAATATTGATACAATAGTTTGGGTTGATACTGATCAGCAGTTTTGTCACATTTAAAGGCTCAGAAATGCATGCGCACGTTTAGATCAAAGGGACGTAAGAAGTCTAAAGTGAATGGATAACCCATAACACATTCAACTCTCAACCCAGGGAAAGGAAGTAGAGGGTGTGAGTAAAGGGAGGGGAGGGAAGGAAGTGTGCCACCATCTCTCTGGACACATTCCATCAACAATTCAGGTTTTGCTTTGGGTGCAGTTCACACTTAGATAGTTCTCTCTGCCCCAGGTAAGGAATGGTGTCCACACCATCTCGATCTGACCCAACCTTTGCTGTTTCTCCATGACTTTCTCTCATATCCACTTGCATGTGGTGGTCCTACTTACCCCATTTGCATTAGCTTCTCTTTCTTATTCTAATCAGCCTTCCTGATCTCAAGGTTAGGGTCAGGGGCTGACCACAGAACTTAGGACACTGGATAAGACCATCCTATCTAGAATATCAAGTCTCTATCTCCCCACTACTCTATGGTTAAACTTCTGTGGGCAGAACCCAGAACTGGGTTACACTATGTATAATAAACCAGTTACTGGCTATTAATATCTTTGATCACAGTATGTTGTCTTTTAATGTATGGATATGGGTAGTGGTCATGAATTAAGATAGTGGATCCCAAATGGGTGGGAGTTCATTAGCTCACTATAGACTATATATATTTTAGCATTTTGAATAAATTCTATTTTATTCCTTAAATATGTTCCAAGCTCGGTCAGATAATGCTGAACCAAACAACTACACGGGTGGCAATGGAAGTAGAAGTCTAGGCGTCTGAAGACTGAGTGACTTCAGTTGGACAATAAGGATTCTATAGTCTTTTAGAAAGGATACCACCACAAGCCCAAGAGAAACTGAGGAAGGCACTGGGCAGAAGTAGACTGCCCCTTGATGAACAACTTAGTTATTCTAATTCCTTGTTGGATAACTCATATAGTGACATGCTATTTATCTACAGACGAGAGTTACTTAGGGAAAGAGGAGAAAAGCTCTAAAGCGAGGGGTGAACAATGTAACCAGTGGGAGGGAATTGAGGTTGTAGTTAAAGTCTATCTTAATGTCAAGGAACATGAGGGGAAAGGTGGACAAGAGAACTTATGAGTTGAAGACAGGATAGAGAAGAATTCCTTGCAACCACAACCATCAAGGAAAGATTCCAAGGAAGAAGACTATAAGGTCTTCAGGGCCTTCCCACCAACTTAGCAGTGCTAATTTTATGGTTTCCCCATTCTGAAAACTGCCTGGGTCTATGACCACTCCTTACACCACCCCTGTCAGAAAAACTAATTCATCAACAAATTCCTTAACACTAATGTATTAATGATTGAAAATGGCAAAATTTTCCACCCTTCATGAGGTAATTGAATTTTTACTGAGATTATTACCTTAACCCAAAGGAAGAATTGTAATGTTGGTGGAATAGCATGTATCTGGGATGGGCAAGTATGGGAATTTTTAAAAAGAGAAAACATGGTATAGTGGATAATGCTGAACTTGTAGTCTAGAAGACCTGAGTTTGAATTCCACCTCAGATACTTACTGTGTGACCCTAGGCAAATCACTTAACCTCTCTGAGGTTTAGTTACTTCATTTATAAAATAGATACAATAATACTTACCTCATAGAGTTGTTGTGAAAACCAAATTAAATCAAATATGAAAACTATTTTCAGCTTGAGTGGTATATCAGTGTCAGATGTTACCATCACTGATCCGTTACTATACTAGCCTGCTATGCACAGGCCCACTCTTGTTTAAGGGAAGCTAGGGGGCACAGTGGATAGAGCACTAGGTTTGGAGTCAGGAAGACTCATCTTCCTGAATTCAAATCTGGCCTCAGACACTTCCTAGCTGTGTGACCCTGGGCAAGTCACTTCTTTCTGTTTGTCTCAGTTTCCTCTTCTGTAAAATGAGCTGAAGAAGTAACTGGCAAACCACTCCAGTATCTCTGCCAAGAAAATTTCAAATTGGGTCATAAAGAGTCGAATTCAACCGAACAACAACACTCTTGTTTAGCAAATAAATGAAGACTCAGTTATAAACTAGGACTAGGTACTGTGGTTGGGTACATGACAGAAATATCCCATTTATATTTCCATTTATATTCATTTTAAATTTTTATTTATTTATTTTGTTAATGAATTTTTGCTTATTATTTTATTTATTATTCATTTATATTTCAAAGTCAACACAAACTCTCATAACCATCATTTTATTTGCTTTGTGAGACATGCAGTCCTAGTATTGTCATCCTCCTGTGACAAATGGGGAAACTGAGGCCCAGGGAGCATTAAAGTGGCTTTTTCAGAGGCAGTTAGATAGTGACCTAAGTTCAGCTCTGACCTCAGACAATTGCTAGCTATGTGGCCTTGGGCAAGTCACTTAACCTCTGTTTGCCTCAGTTTCCTAAACTGTAAAATTTTGATAATAACAGCAACTATTCCCCTGGGATGCTGAAAGAATTAAATGAGCTGATATTTGTTTTTCTGTTAAGTGCTTAACATAGATCCTGGTATATAAGGTAGTTGCTTAATAAATACTTGTTTCCGAATACATGTAGTAAAGACAACAAAGTAAATGGAAAGTATAAGACACCAAAAAAATCAAAAACGAAAATGTCACAAAATTACGAAGATCACACAGAAAAGGAGAAAAAGGGTCACACAAGACTCACATGAAGAGATATGGAAAGACATCCCCAATCTTCCCCTTCAGGGAGGTGGGAGCTTCCCAGGTGTTACATGTTTTTGTACTTTGTCAGTGTATCTATCAGTTGTACTCACTTTTTTTTTCCTTTCTGAAAAAATACTATGAGTCATATGGCATGACTCTCTGGGAGGGATATATGGGATACTATGGTGATATGAGAAGCAGAAATCATCAATAAAAGCTCATTTAAACAAAAAGAAAAGAAATATTTTCAATGCTTTTTTCCTCCCTTCCTTCCTTCTTCCCTTCCAAGGTCACACAAATTATGGAGGAATCAACATGCCTGGTCTCTTCACTACTCCACACTGTCCCTCTCAAGTAAAGATCAAAGCTGAGTGACCTGAGGCTACATTAGCAGAAAGATGTCATGCAGGACAAATGAGTTTAGAGACCCCTGCACTCTACACTGACTGGAACATACCTGGTTATTGTGTTCAGTTCTAGACACCCTAGAAGGACACACAGTCTCCTTATCTCACTCTCATCTCTAGCTTTAATGTCCCAAAAGACCACTTGGGGAGAGTTGGAAGGGATCCCAATGGCCATCTAGTCCAACGCATAACCCGAAAGGAATCCCCTCTATAACATGTGACGAATGATTACATCCAACTACTACTTGAAAGCAAGGAGGAGCTATTCCCTTCCCATCTTGGTCCATTTTACTGCTGGAATGGACCCTAATTATTAGGAGGCTTATCCTGACATCAGTGTCTCTATATTTCTTCTGGTTCTGGCTCTTCCAAGATCAAAAAGAATATATCTATGCAAGTGATTCCCAAGCGGAGTTCTCCAGTACTCATCTCTCTCCTCAGCTTGTTTCATGGGAGCCATCTCTAGTCATCCTGATCTATATCTGGCCACTGAACCCAGATGGCTCTGGAGGAGGAAGTGAGGCTGGTGACCTTGCACAGCCCTACCTCACTTAAATCTAATTCACTTGCAAGGCATGGGCATCATCTTTCTCTTCGAGCATGAAGGATAAACAAGCTTGCTTCATATCTACAACTGGTTGCTTGATATCTATACTTGTACATGCCATAAGCATTTTAAACTCAACATGTCCAAACCAGAACTCATCTTTCCTCCTAATTTCCCTATTTTTGTAGAAGAACTTCTGTTCTTCCAGTCATCCAGGTTCACAACCTAGGAGCCAACCTTGACTATTAACTCTCACTTACCCTCTATATACAGTTTCCAACTACAACCATTCTAGTTCAGACCCTCATCACCTCCCTGCACCCATTCTCTCCCTTTTCAATCCATCCTCCACTTCACTGCCAAACTAATACTGCTAAAGCATAGATCTGACCCATAATGCCCTGATAGGGTCACAATCACCACCCACCTTTGTGTTCTCCACCTGGGGAGAGTGTACCTTCTCCCTCATCCCCTAACTCCCAAACAAATGCCTTTCACCTCACAGCAACTTCCATCTTCCCCTGCTCTCCCCTCAGCTGAAAGAAGCTTCAGTAACTCCCCATGGACCTTAGGAATGCTATGCAACCTCTTCTGTTTGGTCTTTTAAAGCCTTTCACAGTCTAGCTCTAGCTTATCTGTTCAGTTTGATTACATCTTACTGCCCCAATACACTCTATATATTAGACAAACTGACCTGTTTGCTATTCCCTGGACAACTCCCATCTCCCACCTCCATACCTTTGCATAGGTTGTCCTCCATGCCTGGAATTCTCACTCTCCTTACCCTAGATCCCTTCAAAGTTTAGCCCAAGTGTCATTTCCCTTAAGAGGACTCTCCTGATTCCCTGGTTATTAGTACCCCATCCCAATCATATCTGTATTTGCTTACATATATGCATATATACATATATTGTGTGTATTATATATATATGTCTATATACATATATACACATTTTATATTTACTTATCTGTGGACATAGTGTATCCCCCTAGAAGACTGAAAGCTCTTTGAGATCAGGTACTGTCTCACTTTTGTATTTGTATCTCCAGTGCCTAATTCAATGCCTGGTATACAGTAGGAACTTCATAAATGCTTGTTGATTGATTTGACTACTTCAGAATTCCTTTTCAAATAACTACGCTTCAAAGACTGGAAGATAGTTCATATGTCACCCCAGGATCTTCTTTTCTCCAAATTACCATCTTTAATTCTTTCAACTAATCTTCACATAACTTGATCTCAAAGTCTTTCACCATTGTGGTTGCCTCCTTCCAGTATCGATGTTCTTAAACTGTAACACCCAGAAGTGAGTACTTCAGATGTGGTCTTACAAAAATAGAGTACAGGAGGACTATTATTTCCTTGCTCCTAGCCTTTTTAAATACAGCCCAAGATTATATTAGTTTTTGACTGCTATATCACACTGCCCATAAGCCAACAAGATGTCAATAAGCATTCGTCAAGCATCTACTATATGTCAGCAAAGTGCTAGGAATACAAAAAAAGGCAAAAACAGCCTCAGTCTTCAAAGAGTACAGTCTAATTAGGGAGACAACATACAAACAATTACGCACATATTAGATATATACAGGGGAGCCTGAAGGGAATTTCAGAGGAAAGGCACTAGGAGTGTGTGTTGGGGGTCAGGGTAGGTGTAAAAGACTTCTCAAGGAAATAGGATCTTAAAGGAAGCCCGGAGGCAGAGACAAAGAAGGAAAGCATTCCAGGCATGGGAGACTGCCACTAAAAAAACAAGAATGAAGTCAGGAGATGGAGTGTAGCATTTGAAGAATAGTAAACAGACCAGTATCACTGGATCTGTGGATATGTTGAGGGGTGTAAAGTATGAAAAGGATAGAAAAGTAGGAAGGGGAGAGTTTTTGAGGGGCTTTGAAAACCAAAGAGAGGATTTTGTATTTGAGCCTGGAGTTTTTAGGAAATCACTGACTCATATTTGAGTTTTTCATCCTACTAAAAACTCCAGCTATTTTCTTTTTCAGAGTTATCTCTTTCTCATCTTGTATTGAAAAGCTGACTTTTGGAACACAAATATCTTAATTCCTAACTTTAGAGCTTTTGTCTCAATCCTAACCCTTCTTGATCTCTGTGTTATATTTTGACCACTTTTTCCTCCTGGATTCTCTTTTCTCTCTAGTGACTCCTCTCTTCTGAATCTCTTCCAGCTTGTCTGTCTGTTCCTTCTCAGTCTCCTTTGCTGGATCATCACTCCATTCTGTGGTTGTTTCCTCAAATTCTGTCCTAGCTCCCTCATATTATCATTTCTCTCTACATACTTGCTGCATTGGCTTCTAAAATTATAATCTCTAAGCAAGTAATTCCCAGATCTATCTATCGGGTCCCAGCCTCTTTCCTGTGCTCCAGTCCATATCCCTAACTGCCCCTTAAGCATTTCAAACTCAAGGTCCCATAGGCATCTCAAACTCAGAGCAGATAAAAGAGACCTCATTATCTTTCCCACGAAACCTATTCCTCTTCCAAATTCCCCTATTTCTCCTGAGGACACTGAAATCCTCCTAGTCACCCAGGATTCCATCCTGAGTGCTGACTTCAACCCCTCTGTCTCCCTCATTCCACCTATCAAATCAATTGCCACATCTTGTTGCCACTACCTGCACAACTTTTCTTAAATCTAACACCTCTTCACTCATACAGCTATGACTCTAATTACTTCATACCTGGATTATGGCAGTAGCCCTCTGCTAGTTCTCTCTGTGTCAAGTCTGTTCCCCATGATAATCTATCACTTAGCTACCAAAGTGGTTTGCCTAAAGTGCAGATCTGACCATGTCACCCCCTCACTCAATATACTGAAGAGGCTTCTTACTACCTTCAGCATCAAATATTAACTTTGGCCTTTTAAGTCATTTACAACGTGGTCCCTTCCTAACTTTCCAATCATTTTACACCCTACTCTCTCTTCTATCCAGACGTAATAGCCTCCTGATTGCTGCTCTCATGCAAGGCTCCATCTGCTATCTCTGTCCCTCATGTCTGGGATGTTCTTCCTTCTCATTTTCATGTCCTGGAAACCCTAACTTCCTTTAAGCCTGTGTCAAGAGTCACCTTCTGCCTGAGACCTTTCCTGCTCTCTCTGCCCTCATTCCCATTGCCTTCCTCTCTAACATTACCTAATATCTGGTTTGACTTCTCTTTTAAAATATAAGCTTACTGAGGGCAAAGAACTGTTTCAGGTTTGGGTTTGTTGGGTTTTTTTTTTTGGTCTTTGTATTCCCAGAGGTTAAAGACACAGTTCTAGACACACAGTTGGCACTTAGTAAATTTTTGTTGATTAAGCCTTTACATATATCTCATTAAATCCATCATCTTATTATTAGATTTAACTGGGGGAAGCTTGGTGACACAGAACATTGGCCAGAGAGTCAGGAGGATCTGAGTTCAAATCCAGCCTCAGACACTTATTAGCAGTGTGATCCTGGGCAAGTCACTTAACCCTGATTGCCTCTTAAAAGCAATTTTTAGCTCAATGTTCCAGCCTGTCAGCACAACCGTTAACTATCACTCCCCAATTTTTGTCATTTGCAAAGTGGGTGGATTTATTGATAGAAATATTAAGAAGTACAGGGCAAGTGTAGATCTCTGGGAACTCCACTAGAGGTATCTGAGAAGCTGACAATGACCATTAAAGGCTACTAGTTGAGTCCAGCCATCGCTGTTTTTAACCAGGTCTCCCTGTTGTTTCCGGTTTAAGTCTCTTTCTCTTTCTTGGTCTGGGTTTCTATCTTTGTCACCCTTCCTGGATGTCAAACTACAAAGAGATTTTTCTCCCCACATCCCCAACCCCTTTCTACTACACCCCTTCCACACACACCTGCAGGAACACAGACTGAAGTACTGGGGGCTTTATTTACACAGATTGGGGATAGCTGGGGTCCCCTTGGCTTCCATGGGCTATGTACAGAGGCCAGTGTAGGCAAGGGGGGTGGGGCTGGGAGGGGATGGAGGTAAAGCTATTAAATTAGAAAAGGGCTGATTAAAAAGGTGGGGGGAGGCCAAGGAATAAATACTCAAATGGGAGGAGAGGGAGAAGAGGTTGTGTCATAAGTCACTGGAAGTAGACATCCTCTGGTGTTTGGAATCAGGCTGCAGAGAAAGAAGGGAAAGCAGGGGTGAGAGAGGCTTGGAGACTTGCAGCCTCAGGGACGTTGCTAGAAGGGAAAGGTGCGGGGAGGGGTAGAGGAAGTTGTGAGACTGGGGGGATTTATTTGGGAACAGGGGCAAGCGGACCGGGCTGGGGTGGAGGTAGAAGGGCAGTCCACAGACTGGAGAGCACACAGGTTGGCTGGGGATGGTGACCACAGTGGGGCATTGTGGGAAGAATTACCATGGAACCCCTAAGTGGTCACTTTTTCTTCATGGAGCCTTTGCTCTTCTCCTTTTCAGCTGACCGCTGTTTTTTTATCTTTTCCTCCTTCTTAGTCTTGCCCTGCAGGTTTTCATACACATCCTCCCGGTGTCTGCAGCGGCAGAGAGGTAGGCATACAGTCATGGGGGGAAGGCAGGGAAAAGGGGGTGAAGGACTGGCTCAGGACTGCAGAGATGGGTGAGACCCAGCCTGGTGTCCTGGGACCTGGAGGACCAGGGCTGACCCCCCACCCTCTCCTATGCACCGTTTGATGCAGAGCCTGGAAACCACTCTGAACTCTAGCCCCCTCATTTCCAACTGTAATCTTCTATTTGGTATGTGTTGGGGGGAGGTAGGGGAGGAGTACGGACTAGGAAGGGAGTTTCCTCCTAGCCAGCTCTAACAGAACTCAGGTAGAGAATTAGAAAAATCTGGAAGCAAAGACTCTGAAAGCCCTCGAGTCCCAGTTCTGACACTGACTGGAGCTCTCAGAACCCGTTGGATAATCTACAAAAATGAGGGGGTTGGCCTAAGTAACATCTAGGGCCCCTTTCCAGTTAAAAAACATAGGTGACTAAGTGACTGCAATGATGTAAATGGAAAGAATTTTTTTTAAGGGGTGGGGAGAATGAGACTGAATGCTGTGTAAAATGGTATCGGCTAAGGTTGGTCCTGGACAAAAGCTGAAAAAAATGTATCTGCTCCCCTTCTTTGCAGAGGACCAGGACGCAGGGTGGGCTGTCTGTGGGCATGCGAACTACATATATGGGAATTCTACGAGACGTGATTGATATGTTGGTTGGTTTTTCTCCATTGTTTTCCTTCCTCCCCCCCATCCCCTGTTCCTCAGTTCTTTCTTTTTTCATCTTTTACTATTTTTTTTAACAAGTGATAATCCTTTGTATGGGGAAGGGCAATATTCAGAAATAAAGATATCGATGACAATAAGATTTTTGAAAAGCTTATGTGACCTATGCCTACTCTTCTTCCCTTGGACAATGTTCAACCTCAGTCCATGGAAAATAGGAAGTTGGGTTGGTGTACAGAGGCCCTGAAAGGTCAGAGTTAGAGGACAGGAAAGTCACTCACTTTGAGGAGGTCCGGCAGGCCTTGGCATGGGCATTTTTCATGGCTGGAGGGTACCCAATATTCCCATACTCTGACTCCATCTGACCTTTGTGGGACTGGAGAGGGGACAGTGAGAATGGGTGTCATGGCCAGTCCAAGTTTAGCTATTTCATCCACTCCCAAACTAGCCTCCCAGTTCCTACCTGCAAGATATCTAGCTTCTTCTTGGTGGTCTCAATGAACTGTGCAATAGCCATGTAGATGAACTTGTACTGGGCTTCTGTCTGTACCATCCCTGAACGCTGGGCCCGAACCATCTGGATGGTTTTCTGGATGTCGATGTCACAGTCCAGACCTGGGATGTGGAAGGATCGTTGATCATTGATCAGGGCCCTGGACATCCTTCCTTCCTGTTAGTATAACCCAGGCCCACAAGATCTTGTTTTCTCATCACAGAAAGGAGCTTCCTGGGCATTGGGGTATTTTAGATTCAGCTAGGACCGAGAAGGGTGATGAAAAGGAGAAGCAAGTCATATGAAAAGGATGCTACTCCTTCTCCCTCATCCCAAGGTATTGGGGAAAAGTCTCTCCTCCTTCCCACCCCTCACCTTTCGTGGAAATGGCCTCCATGATCATGTCGATAACTATGATAGTCCCAGTCCGTCCGATGCCAGCACTGAGGAGAAGGGGAAAAGTGGGGGAAGTCAGCGATGGGGGGGGTCAGCTAACTTAGGGGGAGGGCAGGGGTGGTCCCAGCTGCCCAGTGATGATGAACAGGAAAAGAAAGGAGGTTTGAAGGTCAGAGAAACGGCAGCCACCGTTAGGGGTTGAAAAGGTAAGGGCTAGGTTTATCACTATGCTACTAACAAAATCTCCTTCCCCAGCGTCTCTGGAGGTGGTCGTCTGCTCTGTTCTCATTCGGTCTCATCCCCCAGCCCTTTTACAGTTGTTTCTCTCTCCAGGCACCATCTAAGTCAGAGGTTCAGCATTGTCAGGGAAGAACATGGGCAGATTAATGGTCTAATTCTTAGATTTCTTCCTTCCTCCTGATTTCAGTTAAGCCTGATTTTAGTGAGACCTACAATCTTATTTCATTAAAAAAAAAAGATATTGAGATTTGAAGAGAACTTAGAAGTCACTAAGTCCTTTATTTTATTTTTTTGCCCCAGACGTGATTTAATTTCATTGGTACATGGGACTTTCTACTGAGGAAATTTCCTTTACCAATGCAGGTGAACAACTGCTCTATAACTTAAAGATGTGTTTTGTTTTGTTTTGTGGGGGAAAGGCAATTGGAATTAAGTGACTTACCCAGGGTCACACAGCTAGTAAGTGTCTGAGGTCAAATTTGAACTCAGATCAGGGCTGGTGCTCTATCCACTGCACCACCTAGTTGCCCCTAACTTAAAATCTCTTTCTTTCTTTCTTTTTTTCCTTCCTCCCTCCCTTCCTCCCTTCTTCCCTTTCTCCCTTCCTTCCTTCCTTCTTCCTTCCTTCCTTCCTTCCTTCCTTCCTTCCTTCCTTCCTTCCTTCCTTCCTTCCTTCCTTCCTATCTTTCTTTCCTGTTCATAGTTTGGGGTTAAAGGACTTGCCCAGAGACATACAACTAGTACCAAACATCTGAAGCTGAACTCGCACTCAGGTCCTCCTGACTCCAGGGCCAGTGCTTCATCCATTGTGACATCTACCTGTCCCTTGACTTACACTTTCAAAAAGATTCTTGGGAGCACTTAGTAAAGAGACTTGACCATAGATGGTATGCAGCAAGAGAAGGGTGTGAACTCAGGTCTTCCTGACTGTGAGCTTGTTCCTCTAGCCATACGCAATGCCATGCCCCTATCAAGTCCTTTGTTCATGCTGTTCCCTGGGTCTGGAATACCCTTCCCCCTTCTGGTAAACTATCAAACAATCAAAAAACATTTATTAAGCACCAACTATGCCTACTACATGCCAGGCACTGTGCTAAGTGCTGGAGATACAAAAAAGAGGCAAAAGACAGTCCAAATGGGGTCACAAAGGGTCAGAAGCTCACAATCTAAAGGCAGAGAGAGCATGCCGACAAATACGTACAGACAAGCAGTTACAGGATAACTAGAGACTAACTAACAAAGGGGGTGGGGAGGCTTCCTGTAGGAGCTGGGATTTTAGTAGGGAAGCCAGAAAGGCCTATAGTCAGAGAAGGGGAAGGATGCCCTGAGCTGAGGGATGGGGTGCCTTGTTTATGGAACAGCCAAGCATGTCCAGGTGTTTGTGGAATGGCCAATGTCAATCCTTTAGACTCTAATTCAAATATTACTCCCCTTCAAGACCTCACACGCTAATTGGATTTCATAAATCAAAATTTTGCTGTATAATATTTATCACTAAATGCTGTGTATCATGTTAATCTGTATCTTTGTTTTATGCCGATGTTTTTTAGTTATGTCTGACCCTTCCTGACCCTATTTGGGGTTTTCTTGGCAAAGATGCTGCAGTGGTTTGCCATTTCTTTCTCCAACTCATTTTACAGATTAAGAAACTGAGGCAAACAAGGCTAAGTGACTTCCCCAAAGTCACACAGCCAGTAAGTGTTTGGAGCTGGATTTGAACTCAAGTCCTCCAGACTCCAGGCCCAGTTTCGTATCCATTTATCACCTAGTTGTGCCCACTCACAAATTTATCTCAACTTTGTACTTCCTTTAGCATCTGACACAATATGTACTCAACACATTTATTTCATTATTAACAACGAGAACCTACAGAATCACTTTAAAAAAATTTATAGATAGCTTTACATGTATTATCCAACTGAAGTCTCACAAGAACCCTGGGAGGGCAGGGTTGCACCTATAATGCTCATTTTAGTGATGGAGAAACTTGAGGTTCAGAGAAGTATTCAGAGTCACACAAGCCTGTATCAGTTCTCCCTGACTGCAATCCAGAATTCTATCTACTTTACCACACTGACCCTCTTTAATTTAAAGATGAATTCCCTTGCAGAACTGAGTCTATTCCCCTGTTCTCTCCCCAAGTTCCCTCAGTCCTCCCTAGCCTTTCCTCCCCAGTTTGTGCAGAAATGTCTCTGATCCTAGCCCTGGCATCCCACTTGAGTTCCAACACTTTTCCTCTTGGGGCATTTAGAACTCCCCTAGGCTCAGTGCTCTTACTTTCCCCTTCCCAAAATCTCCTCACCAGCTCCCCACCCTGCCTCATTTCACCCCAGGGTTCCATAACCTTTTCCTCTTTACAGAATGGCCCTGCTGTCCTTCTGTTCTGCTTCTGGGAAATTCCTTTCAGGATCTCTTCTTAGGAAAATCTCATTTTCCCTTCTATCCCCAAATCCTCATGAGAAGACTGCTCTTTGCAGTACTATGGGATAATGGGATAGAAGACAGGGTTGGGCACCCAAGTTGGGCACTCTTTACTGAGCTCAAGGGAGCGGGCAGGAAGCAAGGATGGAACATCCCTACTCAACACCATTCCTCCAAATCTAACTTTGAGGAAGATATCCCTCCCCAGGAACATCAGAACCCAGGTGTTGAGGCTCCTGGTCCCTGCCCCCATTGTCAAGCCAGTGGCCTGAGTCACACTATCTAATTTCAAACCCATCTTGTCAAAAATAGCTTCACCCACTTCCTTCCTGTAACGTCTAAATAAAGGCCATGGGGATTTTGAGAAGTTTAGTCCAGAGAGCCATCAGAAATGGTGGCTTCTGGGTAGGTTGCTTCTCTCCCTTTCCAGAGGATGCTCAAAGATCCTTTCAGTGATGAGGGCTGGGGCTAGTTCTGTGGTGTCCACATACAAATTTCCATTCTACATCACCAGTTCTGCTGTCTCCCTCCCCTTTTCTTCCTATGACCATTGTCCCTCCACCTCCACCCCCCCTTCTCATAGGAAGTGAAAGCAGAGTCATCATATAACCCTCATGGTCTGGGGCGCAACATGGAGGTCAACAGTGACCAAAGGAGCTTAGGCAAAATGCATTCTGGTTCTTCCTCATCTCCTGCTCGACTCTGGTTAGATCTCAAGCCTGATTTCTTGGTAACAGCTTTGAGATCCCAATCTCTCAATTTACAATGGAGAATACTGGGACCCAGTTTAATTCCACACTTATTAAGCACCTACTACATGCAGAACAGTACAGGGGATACAAGAATAAACATAGAAACAAAAAAAATTCCCTGCGCTCCAGGAGCTTGCACTCTCTTGGCAGAGACGGACTGTGACTTACTGACATTAGTAAGCGCTAGAGCTGGGACCAAAACCTGGGACTCCTGATTCTCATTCCAAGGCTGATGTCTTTTGTTAACGTTTCTCTTTCAGGCCCTAAGCCTAGGGATAGCTAGAGGACCCCACTACTGCCCAGTTCTGTTTAACTCAGAATGGCATCTCATCAAGAGTCAGAACAGCAACCAGAAGGGCAGAAGTCAGTCAACCCACCTCTCACAATGAGCCACAGTTTACTGGACATAGAGTGAGAGGCCCTGAGTTCAAATCCTGATTCTGCTTCTTACTGACTGTGTGACCTTGGGCAAGTCACTTGACTTCTCTGAGACTCAGTTTCCTTATCTGTTAAAAATGAACAAGAGGGCTTGACCCTATAGCCTTTAAGCTCCCTTTGAGTCCTAAATCTATACCTAACGACCTTTGAGGTCTCTTTCAGCCTTCAATATTATATTCCCAATAATCAATAACGAGGGTCAATGATAATTTGGCTCTTGTGGGGAATGCTTCTCCCTTTTCTCTGCAAAGTCCAGATAGGGAAGACAGAGCAAGTCCCAGGGTTTTAACAATTCAGAAAAGGCAGTAGCATGAACCTATAGTCCTTGTGGCTGCAGAAAAAGGGATGAAAAGAGCTGGGGTCAGGCAGGAGCCTTCCAAGGGAAGGGTCTTCAGAAAAAGGGAGGGTTTCTCTCAGAGAGGATTAAGGTTTAATCAAATGAGTCACCAAGTTTTGGGTCATAAGATTTAGCGGTAGGATGACTCCTAGACACCATCCACTATGACCTCATCATTGTACAGCCATTGTCTCTAAGATCAAGAATCAGCACGGAGTTGTGAGTAGAAAACTAACCTCTGAACCTGATTTTGTCCTGGCTCTGATCCATACAGGTTGTGTGACCCTGGGGAAGTCACTAACCTCCCTAGCTCTATATAGAATCTTTTTTTTTTTTTCAGTTCTCATTTGTATATAGAAATAGTTGTATCTATTGATAATCTTTAAGTTCACAATGAAAATTTTTTAAAAATTAAGTCATTAAGATTTCCGTGTTCTGGGCAACTCTCTAAGACTATGGATAGCAAGGCAGCTTCTAGCTTGAACTGGTAGAGGGAGTTTCCTCATCAAGTTCCCTATATACAGATGAAGGCCAAAAAAAACCCCAGAACAAGAGTTCTTAATTTGTGGTCCACAGACTCCCAAGAGGTCTATGGATAGATCCATGAACTGGGATGAGAAAAAAATTCCATCTTTATTTTTCCTAACCTCTAACTGAAGTTTAGTATTTCTTTTTGATTATGATTTTCCTCCCTCCAAATGTTATTCTGAGAAAGGATCCATAGGCCTCTTCAGACTGCTGAAGGGTTCTGAACACAGGAAAGGGTAAGAATCTGGGCTCTGGGATCAAATACAAACTCCTGTATGTGGCATCGACAACCCTTCACAATGGGCTCCAAACTACCTTTCTTACTCTATAGGACATAACTCCTCTTCACAATTCTACCACGTCAGGAAAACTGGGGTTCTTATTGTTCCTCCATTTCCCAACACTGTGGCAGTCCCCCATGTCTGGAACACATCCCTTATAAATCTCTGCCTTGTAGAATTACTGCTTTACCTCAAACACCAGCTTAAGCACTTTCTTCTCATCTCCCTTTTGATCCCTCAAAATTCTTTTGTTTTTCCTCCCAGTCCTCCCCTCACCCCAATCACCTTGTACTTATTTTCTTTGTACCTCTAGGTAAGGGGGTGGGTGGGAAGAAGAAGGGGTACTATTTGAGGAATTATAGGATGGAGTCTCATCTCATCTCACCTGCAGTGTACTATGATAGGCCCTGCATGGGGCAGCTTCTCCTGTTGCTGGTTGATCTGGTCCAGGAAGCTGAGGACGCCTCCAGGTTCACTGGGCACCCCATGGTCAGGCCAGCTCAGGTACTGGTAGTGCCAGATCGTCCTCACCAAGTCCCCCTGAGACAGGGCATTGGGAGTATTGGCACCCACTCCATTTGCTGTCACCATCCACAAGGATGCCACAACGTTTTTCCTCCCCACTCCCTCTTGGTAAGGACCTAGGGGATTGGGTAAGTCACCCTCCCCAACTGTGCACACAGACTTTGTGCTAGGGTAACTTACATTGTCCAGTGGGGAGACCTGCAGGGTCCGGACCTTATACTCAGGAGTGTCATGTTCCTTGCAATTGAGAACAGAGTATAGGCCATATGACCGTTGGGTCCTAACTTCAGGCCAATAAGGCACACACTTGTTCTGTGAGGGCAGAGAGGAAAAAATGGCAGTGAAATAAGACAGAGAAGAAATAAGAGAAGGGAGAAGAGATGAACTGAACAGGGTACATCAGAACTAACTAAACTTTGATCAAGTACCTACTGTTACTACATGAAAGGCTATGGAGCAGCCAGGTGCCAGGGCAGGTATGTTGGACCTAAAGTTAGAAGTTCAAAATGAAAGTTAAGCTTAGACTATTTTCAAGGTCTCTTTTGGGTCTTAACATTTTATGATTTTAAGTGCTGTGGAAAATACAAAAATGGCACAACTCTTGTCCTCAAGGAGATTGCTGTCTGTTCATCAGAACTGGAATGTTTCTATCTCACCCTTGCAAGATCACCCTGGTATGATCAACTATAGGGGAAGACACACTGTGAGGAAGGAAGGAGGGATGAAGGGAAATTAAGCTCCTACCCTAATTGAATCATAGGAATTGGGCTAGAGATATTGGGTTGTTCTAAAGCCCTTGCTATCTGTTACTGGACTGGCATAAACCATTCCATTTCACAAGGGGACCCAACTTCTCATCCAGACTTTTCTACTAACGAACTTGGGCACCATTGGGCTTCAATGTCTTCATCTGTAAAATGAGAGAGTTGGACTAGCTCAGTCTATCCCAAATCACACCAAATTAGATTATATTAGGGATGTGTATGTTTCCTAAATTCTTCACCCTGATAGAATAGGAAAAGAAGTACCAGGCAGAGGAGATATCCTGGAAATACCACTGACCAGAAGTTCTGTTATAATATAAAAGCCAGTATTAAGGAATAGATTCAGATAAAGCATTTAGCTAGCAAAATTATCCTAAGGCTAGATTCTTATGCTTACTTTAACTCTTACTCAAAGCGGCATTTCTACATTTTACATCTTCTAGGAACCACTTATATTTTGGTAATAAAAGGTAATAAGAATGCATAAATGCCTTATCTCTCAAATAAATAATAAATGTATGAATTCTCTACCGTGGACCAATCTGTTCTCCACAACACTGCATTTCTCAGGAGTTTGGATATTAAATACAGGAAATAAGAGGTAGATTTGCAGACAAGCATAGTAGAAGAGTATGTAGTGAGAAGGAAGAAGGAAGAGAAGAGGAAAAATGAGAGCTCCATTTCTTTATGTAAACAGGTTTTATGGAATTAGGATTCTGGGTAGTAAAAGTTCTACAGACCCATAAAATTTTAATTTGGGATAGCTGTGTAATTTCAGCTAATGTGACTATCTGGTTTTAGATAATTTCTAAAATGCTTTCTAGTTCTGAGGTCTCTCATTTTAGACATCAGTTGGGAAACAGACCTAAGAGAGGCGGAGAGGAGAAAAGAGAGTTGAGAAGAAGGAAAAAAAGGGGAGGGGTAGAGGAAGAGAAATGGATCACTTTTACTGGGGATCATGCCATACCCGACCCTTCTCCACTTCCCGGGTAGTCATGACAATAACTTGGGAGTTTTCCTGCCACACCATCTGCCAGAAGTCATTAACCGTGCCATCCAAACAGCCTTGGCTGGCGATGTAGGTCTTGGCATTTTCATCCGCACTCACCAGCTGGTTCTGAGATCAAGGACAGGCAAACCAATTAGTCCATTAGATTGTGAGCTCCTTCAAGGTAGGGATTGCTTTTTGCCTCTCTTTGTATCCCCAGCACTTAGCACTGTGTCTTGCATCTAGTAGATGCTTTATAAATGCTTATGGACTGACATATCTCCAGACACATAGAATCCCATCACTCTAACTTCACTCGCCCCATCCCTAACACATGAACCTGACCACAATGGCCACAACTTCATCATGTCCAGGTCTCAAATCAATATCATGTCCGTATATGCTGTCTCCTCCCCCTGATCTGTCCGTGAATACCCTAAAGTTAAAGACCTATACTTCCTCCTCCTACTCCCTCTATATCCCCAGCCTTCATCTACACCAGGAGATACCACTGACCTTGACGTAATTAGCGTTGATGTAATCAGATCCTGGGATGTTTCTGTCTCGACCTTGCAGGATCACCCTGGTGTGATCAACTATAGGAGAAGACATATTGTGAGGAAATAAGATATGAAGAGGAAGTTAAACCCCTACCTTAACTGGATCATAGGAATTGGGCTAGAACTATTGGGTTGCCCTAAATTCCCTCTCTTTACCTCCCCACTCAGATTTTATCTAGTCAGTAGGAGAATAAAGGAGCAAGGGCCCCACAGAGGAGACTTGGAGACCTTAGAGAGAGGGGGGATTGAGACCCAGTGGGAGATGGAAGAACTATAGGCCTAACAGGGGATGATGAATGGTAGGGTTGGAGGCTTGGAGGGTGAAGAGGTGGGCTCTCACAAGGGAGGATGTTCTTGTATCGGTTCTTGCTCTTATTCTCAGGTCTCTGCCCCTCATGCCGATCATACAAATTTTTCACTTCCTGTTTCTGAAGACCCTAAAAGATGAGGAGAGAAAGGGCTTTAGTCAGTGGGACAGAAGGAAGGATGGGACAAGGAAACTGGACCAGAAAGACAGACACTGAGATAACCCAAACTGCAGAGAAATAGAGAAACAAAATGAGAAAATGGAAAAGAGAAAGACAAATAACCCTAGATTGGGAGTCCAAGCCAAGAGCCTGAGACAGACAATAAAAGCCTGCATGAAGACTAGCTGCCTAGGACATGGTATGAATGAATAGGTAGATGGAAGAATAAACATTTATTAAGTTCCTTCTATATGCCAGAAAAGAGGCATTGTGATGGAGTGACAAAGATCTGGTCTTTGAGTCTGGAAGACCTAGATTCAGGCTGTCCTACCTCAGATACATACCATCTGGGTAACCTAGAGAAATCACTTGAATACTCAGTGCTCAGGCTAAAGACTGTAAATTTCAGAGTGCCAGCTGATAAATATTTTTTTGTTGTCATTCAATCATTTTTCAGTTGCATCCAACTCTTCATGACCTCATTTGGGGTTTTCTTGGCAAAGATACAGAAGTGCCATTTCCATTTCCTTTTTCAGTTCATTTTGCAGATGAGGAAACTGAAGCAAATAGAGTTAAGCAACTTGCCCAAGGTCATATAGCTAGTAAGTTTCTGAGGCTAAATATGAATTCCAGGTCTGGCACTCTATCCACTGTACTACCAAGATCAATATTAGTTGAAGGAATTCGTCACTGGAAATTCCTTATACAGTAAAATCATAGGAAAGGTCAAAAAGCACAGGGGCAAAAGGGGAATGGGGGAGGGTGATCTTCAGTATACATACATGTCAAAAGAATCTTCCTAAGGCACAGATCTAACTCTATCAAAAAATAGTTAGTGGTTTCCCATCGTCTCTAGGAATTTGAGCTCTTCCCTGATCTGCTGCCTTTTCTGTCTTATCTCATACTACTTCATGAGATCCAAGCTCCAGATGAACTAGACTACTTGTCAGTCCCCAAACACCACCTTTCTGCCTTTTAGACTCTATCTTGCTTTTAGGCTGAGTTCAGATGCCACTGAATCCCACCAATTTTCATGCTTTCTCCCATTTCAATTATGCTTTAGTAGAATGTAAGCTCCTTCAGGGGATTGCATTGGGTGTTTGAGTGTTTTGGTTTGTCTTTCAAAAGGGCCTAAGGATCAAGGACCACTATACAACAATGAGGCAGATTTCATGCTAGGCCTAGGGATACAAAGATGAAAGTGAACCTGTCCCTGTTCTAGAGAACTTTACCACGAAGGTGGGGAAGAAAAGACAAATCTAGACGTAGAAAAAAAACTAAATACAAGGGGAAGAAGATATGAGTAGCTTGAGGTGGTGGACAGGAATCAGGAAAGGCTTCATTTGGGTAATTTAATTTTCTATTGGTTTCATTTTCTCATCTGTAAAGTGATGGGGTTGAACTAGCTGGCCTTGGAGATCCCATCCATGATGCTATGTCACGTGTAGAAGGTGACACTAGGGCTGAGCCTTGAAGGAAACTGAGATTCAAAACATGGGAGGGAAGAAGGAGAGCACCCCAGGCATAGACACCAGTAGAAAGGGATGCAGGAAGGTGATGGAGTAAAGTATATGAGAGAGTCACCAAAGAGGCCAGTGTGGCTAGAATATAATGTGAATGAAGGGGAGCTGTGGAATATTCTGGTAAACATTTAACAACTGGCTCTCTGGGGAAAAAAACTTGTATACACACCACACACCTTTAGCTAATCTGCAGTATGAACATTTTCTCCATTTTTTTTTTAACACTAAACAACCAACAAAGCAATAAGGCAAACTTAAATTTGTAGCAATGCTTGTGCTGAAAATTTAACAATCAGCTCTCAGAACCAGTGGTAGGAGCTAGCTCCAGTTACCCCTGGGAATAATGTACAATGAAGATGGGAAGGTGGGTTAAGGTCAGGCTGTGAGGGGCTTCAAATGCCAAACCAAGGAGTTAACTTTGATCCTATGGGTAGAAGAATTTGTGGAGCAGAAGAGTAATGTAATCATACCTGTACTTTAGGAAAACCACTTTGACAGTTGTATGGAGGATGAATTGGATTATTTAAATAGTCTAGGTGAGGGATAATTAAGATCTGAACCAGGTGTCATAGTGACTAGATAGCTGGATTTGGAATCCAGAAGATCTAATCTATGTCACTAGCTATGTGACTGACCCTGGACAAAGGACAGTCTCAGTTTCCTCATCTATCTATCTATCTATCTATCTATCTATCTATCTATCTATCTATCTATCTAAAGGGGATCATCATAGTATATGCCTCACAGGGCTACTTTTGAGGATCAAATGAGTTAATATATGTAAAGTTATTCGCAAACCTTAAAATGTTTTGTAAATGTTAGCTACTGTTATGAAGGAGGTGGTGATTATGTTAATAGACAGAAGAAATAGATGCAAGAAATGTGGAGGTAGAAGTGGCTGACTATATATGTGGAGTGAAGAAGAGTCCTCTTCTCTCATCTTTCCAGTCTCATACCTTACACACCACCCTCCCTTGCCCAGGGACTCTGCATCCTGGTTTACCTAGTCAAATCCCAGTTACCATTCTACCTTCTACAGAAAACCTTTCCTGGTCCTCCTTAATTCTGCTCCTTTCCCCCTGTCATATTTTCAATTTATCCTAAATCCATAGTTTATTTGTACATATCTGGTGGCATGTCGTCTCCCCCATTAGACTGGGAGCTCCTTGGGACCAGGGGTTGGTTTTTGGTCTTTTTTTGGATGCTCAGTGCTTAACGGAGTGCCTGGAATATAATCAGTGCTTAATAAATGGTTATTAACTATTGACCATTAGTGACATTGCAGCTATAAACCTGGGGGACTGGAAAGAGGGAGGTGCTTTCAACAATAATAGGAAAATTTGGAAGAGGGGAGGGTTTGGGGAAAAAGATAGAGTTCCGTTTTGGACATATGAGTCTCTGATGCCACCATGATATCTACTTTGAAATGTCTAATAGGCAGTTGGTAAAGTATGACTGGAATGAAGGCAAAAGTCTATGGCTAGTCACATAGCTCTAGGAGTCATGGGCACACTCATGTGAGTCACTGAGGTCACTGAGAGAAAGTATAGAGAAAGAAAAGAATGCTCAAGACAGAGCCTTGGGAAACACCCACAGTGAAAGGGCGTGATGGAATTTGCAAGCAATAGGTACTTAATGAATTTTGTGGAATTTTATAATCAAGACTCCATGGGCACAGGATTTGCCAGCCTTGTCCAGGGCACAATGCCTTGGTGCCACTCTGCCCACCCACCTCAGCTGGGACTCACGTCAAACTCTTCCCAGAATCCAGCCTTGGATGTCTCTTCTGCCTGCTGCTTCTTGTTCAATTCCAAGACTCGGTTCTCTATGTCGGCTGCGTTCACTCTTGTGGCATAGTATGGCTGGGGAGATGTCAGAAGATCATTGGACAGAGGGGAGGAAGAGTGATCGTGAGTCAGGGAATTCAGAGACTTGAGCCAGAGCTGAGGTGTCAGGAATCAGAGGGGAGGGGAGGAACAGACAAGGGGAGAGCCCTCTGCTCACCTGCCGCAGGTAGACAAAGGCACCAGAAGCCTCCTCAATTCCTGTCTTCCTAAAATGTTCCACCAGGTCTGTGAGGCTGTCAAAGGTCTCAGAACCACCTACTGTGTAACGGCCAGACTGAGAGACCAAAGTCAAAGGTGTGACAATGGGAAATGAGAGGAAGAGAGAAGGAAGACAGAGAAAGTACCAAGACCTCTCCAAGCTCAGCCTATAACGGCAAGCCTTCTCCTTGATCTCCTCCTCATCTCCCTGACCCCTAGTAAAAATCCTGAAATCTAATCCCCCCACCTCCCCATTTCCTCTTTAATCAGGGTGGCAACACCCTGGGGGTAAGACATAGAATTTTCCTGATGGTTTTTTGAGACCACATCACCCTTCATACTTTTTCTACTAATCAATTTGTTTTTCGTTTTCAACATTCACTTCCACAAGATTCCAAATTTTCTCCCCATCTCTCCCCTCCTCCACTCCAAGACAGCATGCATTCTGATTACCCCTTCCCCCAATCTGCCCTCCCTTCTATCACAACCCCTCTCCCCTTCTCTTATGCCCTTCTCCTCTATTTTCTTGTATGGCAAGGTAAATCATACTCTTTCTAGATGAGAATATGGGGATCTCTGACCAACCACCTGGTACCCTGGGGATGGGCCCCTCGTGCTGTGTAGCGGCTATCCCTAATCATCTTCCATTTGCCCAGTTGCCAACTCTCATCCCCTCCCTGCCACTATGTTCATCTCACCTCACACATCACTTTGATATGAGTGACCCTGAGTGGGGAGCCCAGCCCAGCCTTGGGCTGGTCACTGAGTACAGACAGCACAAAATCACCAGGTTGACTCAGACTCTCACGAACCAGAAACGTCCAGGGTTCACCTTTGGCCTGAAGTAGCGTCTCAGCCTGGGCCCCAGACATGTGGCCATGGTACCACCTGATGGGATAGAATAAGAGAGAGCAGCAGAGCCTTGGGGGGAGAAATGGGTTTGAAAAAAAGGGAAACTCAGACCCAGAGAAAGGAAAAGAGTCAAGAAGACAAAAACTGGGTGAGACTAAGACCAAGGAGAAACTCAGAGACAGAGAAAACACCAGATTAGGAAACAGAGATGAGGACACGAAGGCTGAAATAGAGATGGTGGGAAGCAGGCTAACAGTGAATCTACAGGCAGAAGCAGTAGATTCAACAACTTAATAAATGCCTCTTATTAAGCATTTTCTGTGTGCCAAACTCATAGTAGTCTCTGTCAAATAAACAGAGATTAGGAAAGACAGGAAGTCACATGAGAAAGAAAGTCCTGGGAGACAGCCCAGGGGAGGCTGTTGCTAAGAACGGAGGGGGGTAACATGAAGGACCCCAAAATCCCATCACAGTGGAGAGGAAAGATTGGGTGCTGCAGGGTTGAGAGGTCAGGACAGAAAGCAGAACTGGAACCTTTCCCCAACATCCCCCCAACTCTCCCCCCTCCCAACCTGTTCCCTAGAGGAAACAGTTAACCCCAGGGCTGCCCAGCCCCACAGGAAAACACGTGATGGAAAAAGCAAAAAAGCTCCCTTTGGGGAGAGAGTGAGAAGTGAGGTTTCTTCAGCCTGGGGGTTGAGGGGGGGTAGAGATTTTCCAACCGCAGGGATGATGAGGTAGGAGGGGGAGGGTAGGACAGACAGTAAGAAAAAGAACTTAATTTTTTCAATGCTTGTGCAGAGAAGGCCAAGGCTTCAGTGACCACTGACCTAAGGACCCAAAGGTTTTCTTTCCAGTCTCCAGCACCTAACCCTACTATTAAGCCAAGAGAACTCTACTCCAGAAGTAGGCCTGGTCCTCCAGACTGAAAAGGAAGGGGCTCTAAAGTCTGGTCCCCAACCTCCAACAACCAGAGGAGGAAAGTCCATGCAAATACTGACTTGCCCACAGGCTAGTAATCAAGTACAGAGGGAACAGATGCAAATTCCCCAGGGAAACTACTTCGAAGAGAAAGGAAAGGGAAAGGGAAGGATAACAAGGAAGGTTTGTTGGGGTGAATTTCTTTTTCTACACAGAGAGTACAGAGTACTCCTCGGGACAATTCAGACATACCCGTTGGGGAAATGGGGAGGGCGTGACCAACCACTCACAATCATCTCTTAGAAGGTCTCCCTTGGTTTGGTCTTTATTAAAAACCAGTGCCTTCACTATCCCCCAATCCATGGCTCTACTGGTTTTTTTTAATTCCCTTTCTTGCATCCTTTGACCCCAGTCAATCTGCCACTATCATTCCCATGACTGACTCAAACTCTTCTCTCTATAGTCCCTCCATATCACCCACTGCTTCTGGCCTTCATGACTCCCTCAGCCCCTGTGTCCTGAGTAGATCTTAGATTGGGATGGGAAGAAGGACTGAAGGAACATGGTAGGTGAAGCAGCAGAGAGGGGACACCATGGAATTACCAAGGAAGGAGGAGAAAGTTGAGGTTGGGTACTAAGTCTGAAACTTCCTAAAAAGTAGTGAGAATAGCTATATGCATTCTCTAGGACTGTTCTTAACCCTATCATGGTCAATATTTTAAATCAGTGACTTGGAATAGTGGCTTAGCTTATCAACTTAGCTAGTTGATAAAAATATATGATAATATATAATATCATAAGAACTGACATGAACAGTTAGTATGAACAGGATTCAATATGCACTGACCAACTAGGTGCACAAGAACAGGACAGGCCAACATGGTTTAGCAGAAGTTAATGTGAAAAGAACTGAAAAGATATTTCAGTTGATTGCACACTTAGTGTCAGAATCATGAAATCTTAGTTTTGGAAAGGATATGAGAGGTTTTCTAGTCCAACCAATAACTAAACACAAATGCTTTCTACAATATACCCAACAAATGGTCATCTGGTCTTCCTCAAAGACTTCCAGTGACCAAAACACTGTTTTTGAAAATCTAATGCAAAATTAACAGAAGTACAGTGTTCAGACTGAGGGAGGAGGTAGTTCCTCTGGTCAGGCCACATCTGGCACTCAGCTCTAGGAGCCACATTTCATAAGGGGCAATGATAAAAATGGTCTGCAAACCATGTCGGATGACTAAAGACTAATGTAACTGGGGATATTTAGGCCAGAGAACAGAAGGCTAAAGGAGAAGATGCTGTCATGTGGGAAAAAAAATAAATGTATTTCATGTAGATTCAGATCACAGAAAGAACAGTAATAGATGGAAACTACAAGGTGGATTTTGGCCCAAAAGAAAAAGAACTTTCTAGAAAGAACCAGAGCTGTCCATCAATGGAATGCCTTCATCTGTTGTAGAAGGGATTCTTGCATTCCTGATGTTACTATTACGCTCACCTCTCCTTAGGTTGAAGACCCTTATTAAGAGTCCAGGGTCAAGGCTAACCTCCCCTCTGAGTGGGGTTAAGGAGTTGGGGGAGGGTTGCCTCACCTCTCGCTGGTGGGGTCAGAGCAGTTGAGTGGGTATTTGAGGTGGATAATGGTGCCATCACGGTCCTGTAGGACGCCTTGCTGTTGAGTGTAATATTCCACCAGTTCTGTCAATGTAGCAAACTTCTCTCCTCCATAGAGATCATAGAAATCCCCTGAATTCTGGATGCGGATGTGGGTCACTTGGTCTCCTACCCTGTGGGACACAAACTAGGAATAGTGAAAATGGGAGCAGAAAAGGAAAGGGGAAAAGAAGGCACAAGGCTAGAACAAAACCAGAGGGTTCAGGCAGGGAGCAGGGAGCAGTGTGGAGGTCTGAGGCTTTGATTCATGGGAGCGCTAAGGGTCATCACACAGGACTGGGGAGGTAGTCTGGAGGAGACAAAGCCAAGGAATGAAGGGCACAGGCAGAGTCACCAGAGAAAAAGGAAGAAAGTCACCAACCTGACTGAGAGGGAAAAGTCCCCTTGGTTCTTTCGACTGGGCCGGGCCAAGAAACTCCCATGGACCCCACGGCCCTTCAGCAGAGTCTCAGCATCCAGCCCGCTGAGATCTCGGTGAAACCACCTGTGGAAGAGAAGCTGCAGCTGGGGACTAGGGCCACCAGAGGCCAGGACAGGTGCTGTCCAGAGCCCAAGACTCAGTCTCCCTTTTCTAGATACAAGAGAGCACCTGCTCCCCTGAACCAGCTCCTCCCCCCAGCATCCTGCACCCTCGGTCCTTACCTCACCATCCTGGGAAGTCTTCCTGCAGGGTAGGCTGACGAGTGAGGAGGGAGGACAGTATAAACAGGGCCCAGGACAGAGCCCAGTCCCTCCTTGCACTGGCCCCTAGCTCCCAGAAGCACCACCAGTCCAGGGCAGCTGAGGGGGGGAGGCGGGGACAGGAAGGGGCGAGGCCAGACCCCCCAGGGGGAACTTGCTTCTACTTCTGCTTTTGTAGACAAGCTGAGAAAGCAGAGCCTTATGGTGGTGGTGCTGGGACCCATCTCACAGGAGCGTATAATTTCTTAACACACGAAGCATGTCGTGCGCATATATACACATGTGTGTGACAGCAACAGAAACATAAAGACAGACTTATGCGCATACCTGGTCACAAAGATCACACACACACACACACACACACACACACACACACACACACACACACACACACAAAACCTCCCACGCAGGAGCATGCTCATATGTAGAGAAGATGAATTCATCTATGACTTCTAACACTTTTCTCCTCCCCTCCTGACAAATTCTCCTCCATCTTAATTGCTTCTATGGGGTGAACCCGGTCCCAGCCCAAGCTTGGAAAAAGAAAGAGAGTCCACTGGATAAAAGGTCATGCCAGAAGGTAACCTAGGCTCCAACTCCCTAGGGAACAGAGAAGCAGGGGCGTGATAGAGCAGGGGAGAGAAGAGGATATCCCGGGGCAGGGCCTGAGAATAGTGTTTGACAAGGAGAAAAGCACCAAAGAATGGAAGGAGAAAAAGTGGAGAGGATGACCCCTGGTAGTCTTTGGGGTAGAGCGCTGGTGTGCTCCTCACCTATAGGCCAGGCTAGAAGACTCCAAGAGAAGGGAAGCTTTGGAACAGAGGGCCAGGTAAGTCACAGAACCCTAGAACCCTGCCTTCCCTGTCTCCAGTTTCTGGGCCACCTGCCTCCAGTCTGCCAGGGGGTGGGGGGGCCTAATTGTTTCTCCAGCCTTCTAGCTTGGCATCCTCTCCCTAAAGGGCTCTCTGTGCTGCCAGAGAGAAGATGGTTGGAAGCCCAAGAACCTCTACAGGAGAAGAACAAAGTTTGGGGGCTCCCAAAGGTTAACAGTCATTTTAATTACTTATTTTAATTTCTGCCAGTCATTCTTCCCAAAGCAACCCAGTGAAATAGAGCTCTAGCTTTGGAACCAAGAAATCTGGGTTCAAATTCTAGCTTTTACCGCCAACTTCTTTCTTTCCTTCCTTCCTTCCTTCCTTCCCTACCTTAGGCAAGGCTACTTACTGTTACTTACTGGGACTTGCCTCTCTGGGACTCACTCTCCTTACCTACAAGATGAAGGAGCTGGATGAGTGATATGATATATAATCCTCACATCCAGACTAGGTTCTCCCTCCTCACCCTGGCCCCCTGTCCTGGAACTCTTAGGACTATGGGAAGGATATGGCCAATCACCAAATGGTTAGGAAAACATAATTCCCACCACTATCAAGGGGACTCCAGTCTGGGAGAGAAATTGACCCAGAGCATCTCAGGTTACAGGGAGACAGGCAGGCCAAGGAGATTGGGACAGGACACCAAAGGCTCTCCATTGCTTAAGGACAGAAAGGGAAGGAAAGGGAAGGGAAGTGTTGACTTTGAAGGACTAGGTTCTTCCTGGTGAGAAAAGAGGCAGGCTGGGAGCACACACAGAAATTCACATACAATACTCAGATATCTACACCAATATCCCCATCCCCATTGCCAAACATTTGTGGAGCACCTGCTACTATATATAGACCTGAACTACCTCCTGATGCTAACAACTTCCCAGTCAATAAGCATGTGTTAAGTGCTTATTGTGTAGTGCTAAGGCCCAGATACAAAGAAAGGCAAAATGACTGTCTTCATGGAGTTCACATTCTGGACAACATGGAAACCCAGCATGTACATTCAAGGCAGATGTCAGGTAACCTCAGAGGGAAAGAGGCCAATAGCTGAGGAGCCTGCAAAGGCCTTTGGTAAAAGGTGGGACATAAAAAAAAAAAAAGTGGGATATAAGCAGAGACCTAAAGTAAGCCAGGGAATAAAAGGTAGAAGTAAAGTAGGAGAGCTTTCTAGGCAGGTTGACAATAGGGGCAAAGACAAACCAAAAAAAGAGAGTTCAAGAAAAAACAAAGAGTTCACAGAGTTAGTAAAAAGCGTTAAGAAGGTAGAAAGGCAACCAGTTATAAAGAATTCTAAAGGCTGAAAGGGAGGATTTTATTTATACTTGATCCTGGAGGTAATAGGGAGCCACTGGAGTTTATTGACTGAGGGTGGGAGGTGGGGATGATATGATAAGATGTGAACTTTAGGGAAATCACTTTGGGAGGATGGTTTGGAGTGGGACTTGAAGCAGGAAGACCTATTAGAATTCCATTGTAAAGAGTCCAGGCAAATTCTGGAAAGCAATCTGGAACTCTGCCCAAAAGTTACTAACTGTACGCACCTTTTGACCCAGAGCTAATACTATAAGACTTATGTCCAAATGAGCAGGACCAAGAGAACATTACATACAGCAACAGCAGTATTGTTTTAAGAATGACTGAGCAAATCAGTCATTCTATCATTATAAATACTCATATTAACTATAAAGGATGAAGGAAGACATAGTCCACATCCAGAGAAAGAACTGAACGTTGTTTGTACTTCATTCTCGAAGGGGACCATGACATCAAGGAGGTGATGCTATGACTTGAAAGTGAATTAGATTTAAGGGAGGGAGGACTGTTCAAAGTCACCAGCCTCACTTTCTCCTCTGGAACCATCTGGGTCCAAAGGCCAGATATAGATAAGGACAACAGGAGATGGCCCCCAGAAGTATGCATAGAATAATTATATACACACCACACACCACACACACACACACACACACACACACACACACACACACACACATACACACACACACAGAGTGATCATCTCTGGGGGAAGGAGGGAAGAAAAAAGAGGAAAAAAAGAAATTTAGATGATAACTTTGTTGTATATTTAAAAGGTACAGCAAGTTATATATAGTAATTTGCAGTTTCATGCGTAATCATTTTTTTATTATACTATACCATGGAAATATTGGTTTTATTCCATAAATTAAAAATGAAATAAATCTTAAAAAAGAAATCAAAGAGATGTAAAAGTAAAATTATCTATAAAATTTTAAAAATTGCAATTGATTATAGCCTAAAAAAAAAAGGACCCATACGCACAAAAATATTTTTAGCAGTTCTTTTTGTAATAGCAAAGAGCTGAAAATTAAAAGGAACTCATCGATTGGGGAATAGCTTAAACATATTACAGTATATGAATGTAAGAATACTATTTTGCCATGAAAAATAATGAAAGGGATAGACCTGTATGAACCTGGAAAGACATATGAATTGATGCAGAACAAAGTGAGGAAGAATCAGGAGAAAAATATTTATAAAAACAAGACTTTCAAGACAACTTGGAAGGATTTAAGAACACCAACCAACTCAATCACTATCCATGATTCCAGAGAACCAAACATGCTTCTCATCTCCCAACAGAGAGGTGATGGACTCAAAATGAAGAATGAAGCATTTTTTTTTTTTACATGACCAACAAAGGAATTTGTTTTGCTTAACTATGCATATTCATAACAAGGGTTTTCTTTTTCTTTCCCTTTCAATAAAAATAAATGCTTATTAATTGAAAAAAAATACCAACAGTCGAGGCAAGAAGTGATGAGTGCCAAAACTAGGGAGATAACTGTGAGAATGAGGAGAAAGGAATGTAGATAAGAAGTCTTGTAAAGGTAGAAATGACACAATTTGACATATTGGATATTTGGATGATAGGAAGAAGTTGAGAATGACATCAAGGTGTCAAACCTGAGTGATAGAATGGTGATACCTTTCACAGAAATAAGAAAGTTGGGAAAAGGGAAAAACAATTAAGTTGTGTTTCAGACATCTTCTATTTGGGTTGTTAGTTGGAGACGCAGGACTGAAGCACTGTCCAAAAGGCAGTTAGTGAGTGATTCAAGACTGGAGCTCAAGAAAGAGATTAGGGCTAGATAAATAAATCTGGTAATCATCTCTATGGAGATGATAAGTGATGAGAACACAAAGTGAATGGGCCCAGGAAAGAAGATTGGGGAAATACTTTTTATTTATAAAATAAATAAAGGATATTTGTAAAGATCCAACAAAGGAGACTGAGGATTGGTCAGAAAGGTGGGGAGGAGATCCAGGAAAGGGGAGTGTATAAAAAACTAGAGAGAATTGAGAATCCAGGAGGGTGTTTGGCAGTATTAAAGAGGGTAGAGTGGTCAAGAAGGATGAGGATTGAGAAAAGGCCATTAGATTGGGCAGTTAAGCAATCTTTGGTAATGTTGGAGAGAGTAGTTTCACTGAATGATGAGATCTAAAGTGAGATATGCAGAGAGTTTAGAAATGAGTGGAGAAGTGGAGGCTTTGGTTAAGAAGGGGAGGAGAGATATGGGACTATTGCTACCAGGGATGGTCATATCAAGTGAAGATTTTTTTTTTAAGGATAAGGGAGACATGTCCATATTTGAAGACAGTGGTGAATGGCCAGTAAATAGAAAGGGGAACTGTGACGATTAGAAAGATACTGGGGATGATTGTGGGAACAATCTGCTAGAGAAGACCAGAGGGGATGGTGTCAAGGACACATGTAGAGGGTCATCCTTGACGAGAAGGGCTGTCTCTTCATGCTAGTGGTGAAAGAGGAGATAGTGGGGGGAGATGCCTTAGTGATCAGAGATGACGAGGGGATTAGTGAATGGTCTCAATTTTTTTTTTTTGGTGAAATATGAGGTAATATGAAATATGAGCTGAGGAGAGGAGAGGAGTGTGGCAAGAGACTTGAAGAGGGATGACAAGCTTTGGAACAGTCCAGGGAGTGAGTGGAAAAGTGAATTGATTAGGGAAATCATAAAAGGATTGCCTTTCTGCAGTGAGGGCCCAGTTGAGGTTATGCAACATTTATAGTCCATCAGGCAAGTAGGGGCCAAATTGTAGAAAATATAATTTCCTGCCCAAAAAGCATCCATGACTCCCTACTGCCTCCACAATCCAATGTAAATAGATCAAAAGTAAATTACTCAAGTATAAACCCGTCTCTAGCCTACTCATCCAAGCTCCTCACACATGACTCTTCTTAACACACTCTTCCAGTCCAGTCAAACTAGACTTTTTACTCTTCACATTTAACTCATTACATTTCGTCTCCCATCTTGGGGTCTGGGATACACTTTCTCACCTCCATCTCTTACAATTCATAATTCCCTTCAGAGATCAGCTCAAAATGGGGTTCTTTCCTGATCTCCCCCACCCTAGTTGCTAGAACTAACTCCTTGGGGGAAGAAAGGGAAATTAGGTTTAATTTGAATGTATTTTACATATGTCTCTAAGTTGTTTCCTCTAATAAAACAGGATCTTTGAGTCGGAACTTCTGTTCCTTCTGTCTTTGCATCTCCAGCCTCTAGAGTCCTTTGGCTAATTTATGGAAACTCTGGACTCCTCAGAAGAACGTTTTTAAAAATATAAAATATATAAAATTACAAAAGAAGTATAGTTACTCAAAATGATTTTTTTTAAAGTTCAGGGACCCTAGGTTAAATTCCCTTACACTGGGAAAGTAATTAAATGCTTATTGACTGGTGATTCTGTAGGAAATATACAGTGTCAACAAAGATTTTTGAGGGGAGGAAGAAAATATCCACAAAGCAATTATTTCAGAAGGTGGAGTAGGTAACTGTGTATATAGGATGCATAAGGGGAGAGGGAATAAGTATTTATCTAGTGCCCACTACATGCTGGCCCTTTACCAGTATCTCATTTGATTCTCACCACAGCACTGTGAGGTAGACGCTGCTATTATATACCCATTTTACAGAAGATGAAACTAAGACAAACAGAGGTGAAGTGACTTGCCTAGGATCTCATAGCCCGAGGTCACATTTGAACTCAGACTTTCCTGACTGGTTCTGAAGCGCTATCTCCCATAGCTGGCTCTCTAAAAAGAGAAAAAAAGACTGAAGGCAGGGAAATTGTTTGAATATAATCATGAGAGAACAAGGAACTGAATGATAGTGGGTCATCTGATCTTGTTCTGATCTTGGGAGACAGTGGAGAAATGTGAAGAATTTATAGACTTTTCTAGGTTCCTTCAGGCCAAGTTCTTCTTGGTAACATTTTTATATTTTTACAGACTTCTTCCAGCACTTATAATGTGCTATGCATTTAATTAGGTGCTTAATAAGTGTTTGTTGATTTTTTAAAACAGACACTGAAAGGAGTTAGTGTCACTGCATTCCAGGCCCAGAGGAGATGCGTGGAATGACCAAAAGAGGAAGCTAGTTTAGGGGACAGTTCAGGTGGAGGTGTCCAGGAATCAGTTAGAGATGTTGGGAGATCAGAGCCTGGAAATATAGATTTGAGGGACTTGCCAAAAAAAAAAAAAGAGGCAAACGTTACCCAGATAAGAGTGAATGGATGGATGGATTATGGCTTCCAAGAAGAAACTGTAGAAAAATAAAATCAGGAACCTAATGCTTGAGTCCTGAGAAGCACTCACATTTAGGGAAAATAAGAGGAAGTGGTGTGGGCAAAAAGATGTCACAGAGGTGGAAGTTACCAGAGGTAGGATATGTATCTCCCCTCTCCGCCCTAAACTCAAGGTGAGCCAAGCTTGGAGTTTTGATGAGGGGGGATAAAGGTAAATTCGGGCAGGGCCAGAGAGGGGGTGTGGAGAATGCTAACCTCTGAGCAAAAATCCAACTTCCCCTTTTCTCCACCCCCACCCCAAAGTATTCTAGTACAAAGCACACTAGCTAATTAATGTCCAGTCTGTGCTAGCCACCATCGCAAAGCTTAATCCCTTCCTCTTCCCTATCCCCCACCTACTGGATTCCTCTTCGTCTGCGTGACACCACCTGTCCTCCCTTGCTTCGTCGATTCTAACAGTACTGAGGTCCAAACGGTGGAAGCTGGAGGGAGCCAGGGTTAGGGGACTTACCCTGAGGACAGCATCTCCACCCTCGGCTGGGTCTGAGTGGGTAGCCACAGACAGGGCTGGGGGAAGTCACTGAGCCCACACAGGCCTGCCAGCTCAGGGAAGGGGAAACTCCGGAAAACTGGAGATTTCCTTATCCATCCCAGGTAGGGGCAGTGACAGCACAAAGACAACCCACTAAGTTAATGATCCAGAGAAGGGACTGTGGGGGGCGGGGCTGGCCCAGGGACCGCCCCTACCTGGGCAGCGTTTTCCAGAATCACCTACAAGTCCTGGCTTAATTCCTTTCCCTTTCTTTTCCTTGTCTCTATCAAAGCAGATTCGCTGGGGATTGACAGGACTGGGGAGAGAGACAGAGAGAAAGTTAAGAACCAAGGCCCCATTTTGTGATCATAGGATTTAGAGCTGGAAGGAACTTTAGAAATCTTCTAACTCATTTCCTCATAGTGCAGGAGAAAACAGGGAGGCCCGCAGAAGATTGCCTAAGTGAGCACAGTTAAACAGCATCCAAACTAGGTCCTCTGACTCCGGATCTTATCTTTGCATGGGATTTAATATCAAATCAAGGGCCCAAGAAAAGAGGCCTCCTCTCGGTGTAATTCTACCTCTTATGCTTCACTCTCGTCTCTACCTGCAGCCTAATGCTTATGCTCGCAAGGATCTCAACCCACTTTCTAGCATAGGGCACATAATCAACACTAAAGATTTGATGTGATGGAAATAAGGTCTTCATTATTTTTCCAGGGAAATCTCCAGTGGTCATTTTTATTATTTACCCTTTATCCAGTACTTTGTGTATATTTTTCCGCATGTCGTCTCTCGTATTAGACTGCAAGGTCCTTGAGGACAGGGACTGTTTTGTGGGGGGTTTCTGCCTCTCTTGGCGTTCCCAGGGCTTAGCACAGTGCCTGACTGACCATAAGCACTTAATAGACGTTTACTGAACTGAATTGGATCTCTGGATTGGGGGATTGGGGACTGCGCACAGAGGAAGCCTGATCCCTTGGAAAGACTCAGGAAGTTTCTTCTTTGAATGCAGAAATCACTCAGGTGGGCAAGCCCAAGAAACTGCCAGAATAACCACTGGGGAGACAGCATCAGCAAGGTTTATTATCCTCCGGGGACAAGCAGTGGCACAAGAGTTCCCGGATGACGGGCACACCTCCCTGCCACCAGTCAGGATGGGGCAGCGGCCCCTCAGGAGGCGGCCACACTGCCCCCTAACCCGGGCCCATGGGGGGGCAGGGTCATGGGCGGCAGAAACAAGGCCTTCAACTTCCCAGACAGGCTGGCAATCTCGGGATCTTGAGCCTCATAGGACTTCACCAGCCTGGCGAACTTCAGGACACCTAAGGGAAGGAGGAGAGAAGTCGAGCTCACACTCCCTGACCCACACTGGCTTCCACCACTGACCGGAAGAGGGAGCCGGCCCCTCGGGCTCTTCCCCGGACACCTCACGAGACACACAAAGAGCGAGGCTGGCAGGCCCCCGCCCACCGGGCATCACAAGCTTTCCTCATCGCTTCTCCACCTCCACGGGGTGGAGATTAGACCCAATCACTTCCGGTGCCAGATCGGGCACCACCCAGAAGCCAGGGGATGCCTAAAATCGGGGCGGGGGGAGGGGAAGGGAGGAGGGAGGTTACTGATTTTCCCTTAAGAGGAAAAAAGAAACCCTGGATGGATGCGTAGACCGGGTGAGGCAGGGGGGTTGGGGACCTGTCCCCCTGGCATACTGGCCAGCCAGTTTGTTACGCTCTGCCTCTCCGGGCACCTGTCTTGTGGGGCCCAGATCTGGACTGGCCGAAGCCCTCCTGCTGAATGACGACACCCTGGGACGGTAGGCTAGGAATCCAGAAGCCAATCCCCGAGCGAGGTGGAGGGGAAAGTATAAAATTCATGCCAGTCCTGGCTGCCACCCCGTGTCCGAAGCGGGGACAACAGCTCCAAGAAGGCCCTGGGCTCCCGGCCCCCCACCCCCATTCCACCATTAACTGGCTGGCTGCCGGGTGGGCCAGGGCATGCATACACTCTGATCTTAAAAATGTTTTGAGTCTTCTTGAAAGCTGTATTTTAATGAACGTGCACTTATTTTTTAAACTAGCTTTCGTTTAAGAGCTGAATGAATAAAAGCAATGCCCTTTATGGTTGTTTTCAAAATAAATAAACGAGGCGCAATCGTGGACGGAGACTGGCCTCTTAGAAAGACCTGGGCTTCTCGTCCTGCTCCAGGAACAACCCCAGCGCTGGTCACTTCCTAGGTTTTACTGCCCCCAGGCATCGAAGGCGGGCCTCCCCGCACAGATAAAATCACCAGTCTAGTCAAATTAATTAATCCAATTTTCCGGGGCCAGACCCCAGCAGGCCCTCCCGCACCCCCGCACCACGCCGCGTTCCCACTCGTCCCCGGCGCGGGGAGGCCAGGCCTGCGCAGCCCCACCTTCCCCATCGCAGCTGAAGCCGTAGGCTTTGAGGACCTCCTGCTGGATCTGCGTAGCCACGGGAAGCACGAACTGCAGCATCTTGCCCATGTCGTTGCAAGCATTGTCCCGAGCCTCTTCCATGCGCACCGCGTTCTCCGGGGCCGCGAACGCCTGGATGACCTCGGCCAGGACCACTGCCCAAGCCCAGGTGTAGAGAGGGGCAGGCACACGAGGGGGGCGGGGGCGGGAGAGGAGGGGTGTGCGGGAGGAGAAGGGGGCAGCGAGGACCATGAGAAGGAGGTTGGAGATGGAAGGCAAACCCAACTAAGCCACCCAGAAAGTCTCCCCCACCCCCACCCCTTTCATAACGGAGGGCAAATCCAGAGAGCGTCGAGGAGCTCAGGGAGTCTCTAGAACCCAGCACCCTCCCGGTGCCTTTCCTCAGCTGGAAGTCCCTTCATTTGGGTACTCCTCCCTCGCTTTCCCCTCCCCTCCCCGCCTAACTCCGCTCACCCTTAGCCTGCTCGGCGCTCAAAGCCGCGGCTTGCGCGGGGCCCGACGCCATGGGATGCGCAGCACGACTGCACGCTTATTTGTGTTCTCTGAAGGCCGCGGTCAGCTCCCTCAGAAAGAGGAAACCGCTTCCCCATCCCGGAAGCTGCGCATCCCATTCGTTACCAGCTACCGGGCTTGCAGGGCGGAAGCAAAAAAAGATACAGCTTCTTCCCCCGAGCCCGGCAACCTGAATTAAAGTCCATGTATTCTTTCAACAAAACACTTCTTTTTCGTAAACGTAAAGCGAGGGCTTCCCGGCAAAAACCGGAAAACCTACTAGACAAATTCTAAAAGAGCTGTAACACTACCAAATAGAACGTCGAGAGTGAGTTGAGGGTATCCGGGGACTCTACTTACGGTGAGGGTGAGTAAAGGGGAGGTTGTTTGAATCATTCTTCCCTCTAAGTTAAGTGGAAACAAAGAATATCTGACAGCTGAGACCTGCGATTTAAGGTAATATACCTACGTTTGCCTTCCAAAGTCATTAAAGTGTTGATAAGAGCCTATGCAAATACTCTTAGTGTTGATTGGATAAAAAGTCCGGGCACACCCCCTCGACTTAGGAGGACCGCGCGTCACCGAAACCTAGGGAGACTGGCGTCCTCGGGAAACTTTCGCTTTGGGTTCTACCGCTCGCTGAGCCTGAGCTGGAGCTCGGGGTGCTGCGTGATTTCCCTGGGTTTGGAAACGTGCCCCTCCCCCTGTCCTGCTCCCGTTTTCTCGGGTGACCGTTCTGCGCACGGCGCTCCCTAACTCCTTTAGCTCCAGTCCTAGGCTCCTTCGGGGCCCTTCCCCCACCCCCGTGCCACCAGGGTCGCCGAGGGGCCTGGGTGGAGTGGCCAGGAGCCCCCGCCCTCGTCCGGGCACACTTCCCGCGTTGCGGAGCAGCGCTCCCCGCACTCACGGAGAGCGGAGCACCTCGGCCCGCAGCCCTCTCCTGGGCAGACGCGGAGAGGTGAAAGAAGCTGGCAGTGCCGCTGCCCTCCCTCCCACAGGTCCCCACCTTTGCCCCGTCGGCCGCCCCCCCCCAAATAAAGCAGCCTTAGTCATCCTGGGGGGTTGTGAGGATTTTTTTGTTGCTGTTTGGTTTTGGTTGGGGCCTTTTTTTAAAGAGTGGCATATAGATATTTATATATATAAATTATGAATGTGGGGGGCATACAATAGGGGAGTCGCGCCGCACACAGGTCGGGGCAGGGGCGGGGGCAGCACACGACGCTACGCAACACAGCCACATCTAACGGATGAAGTGATCACACCGAGGGGGGGGCGGAGGGGGGGCGGCTGCGCCCCCCGAAGCTGGGAGGGGCAGGAGGAACAAGGGGGGTCCCGGCCCGGGCTGCTGTGCGCTTTTGCCTCTCACCACACTTATCCCCGCACCCCCCTCATCCGGCGCCCCCACCCCCCGCTTGTGTCTTGTCCTCTCTCGGGGCGAGGCCTCGGTTCTCCTCGGGGGGGCTCCGGCTCTGCCAGGGAAGGCTCCGCTCCCCTCCCGCTGGCCCGTCACGAGGGTATACAGCTGGTGCTCTACAGAGGCTTGTCGTTCTCCTTCTTCAGGTGACTGATCGGGGCAAGGCACCAGGGGAACAGAGGAGACAACGTATCACCCTCAGGCGGCGGGGGGCGGGGGGGCATTACAGGCTGGACCTAGAGATCCGGATGCCAGGCTGGAAGCCATGGGAGAGCTGGGGCTCCGACAGACCAGCTGGAGGGCCAAGGCTGGCAGCTCTTGTTTCTGGGGGTTCCTGCACACTAGAAGCCTCGCTGGGACAGGGGTGACAAGTTAGGGCCCTGGCATCTGAATGTGACCGCCCCTGAAGTTAAGGACTGGGTGGGCCTCTCTGGGTCTCAGCACTCAGCACAGTTTCTGGAACATTGCGAGCATTTTAAAAATGGCTTCGGGACTTGAGAGCCCCGTTCCCAGTCACCTGCTGCTCTCCATCTCGGTCCCACGCTGGGGAGCCCCAGTGTCAGCCACCCCCAAGGTTCCCCCCCACTTCGGGTCTGGCTTTACACTAGGTACCTGTAGTAGTCCTCCTGGGCAGGCAGCGGCACACTGTGCAGAGGGTGGTGCGCATGTAACCACTGCTGCTGCTCCAGGGCCAGGCGCTGCAACTCAGCAGACTGGGCATGCATGGCCTGCAGCTGATGGGCTGCTGACATGGGAGCTGAGAGTGAGGCTGGCAGGTCCCGATAAGGGGTGGCTGGAGAGAAGAAATTCGGGGAGAGAACAGGGAGAACACGGATCAGCTGGCTTGCCCTGACACTGTGCCCCCCCATCTCCTCCAAGCATTTCTTCTTCCCTCCCCATCAGCTATAGCTCTTTCTCCCCCAGTTCCTTCCTTTATGGTCCCCTCCCTCCTCCCCAAACACCATTCTTACCGAAGAGCTGGTGACGAAGAACCTCATTCTCATGCAGGGGGTGAGGCAGGAGGGGGTTGGGGAGGGTCCCAGCTGGGTAGGGGATCCTGGTAAGATGGGACCCTGAGGCCAGAGGGTCGATAAGAGGATGCACAGAGGCAGAGGCTGGAGGCACAGGGAAGAGAGGAGGGGTGAGACAGAGACTGAGCCAAGTGAAGTCAACAGATACGAGAAGAAGGGTCAGGTAGAGTGGAAAAATAAAAGGTAACTAACCAAAAGAGGAGGCATGTGAATAAAGAGGGCAGGAAAACAAAACTGACAGGTGGGTTTGAGGAAGGAAAGGACTAGACACAGGGGCTTTACCTCTGGGAGATGGGAATAGGTTGAAAACAGAAGACAGAGTTAGAAAAGGAAGGATAGGAAGGACAGGATACGGGGACAAAGTACAGAACCAAGTTTATGGGCAGTGGAGAGGTTGGAGGGAATGAGGGGCTGGGCAGGGTTGTGGGCACAGGATGAGACAGCAGGAAGCAAGTGAAGGAAATATATAAATCTCAGTTTTATCTACAACACAAACCACTAAAGTATAGGGGCTTTGCCCTAGAAGCACTGATCATCTTGGGAACCAGGGTGGGAGAGAGAAGAGACCATGGGATAGGAACTGACTCACTTTTGTACTTGTATCCCTAGTTTGGTACATGGTGGGTGTGTGATCAAAGCTTGTTGGCTAACTGATAGAAAGGAGAATAGATTGGGAAGAAACTGGGGATTAATAATAATTTCTGAGTAAGGCATGTTAGCCAGTAAGATGTGCCTCCATACTTTCAGAAGAGAGTTTGAATAAGGTATATATTTTCAGTCAAGGCCAATGTATTGATTGGTTCTGCTTTTATGGCAATTATTTGTTTATAAGGGAGGGTTCTGCTGGGGGGGGGGGTTATTGGGAAGACTTATGAAAGTAAAACTATATCAATAAAAGATATATAAAGAAAAAAATGGGAAAAAAAATTGAATTCCCACCAGCAAGTGAGGATGTGATGGGCTTATAAAAGTGACTAAGTGAAACTCTTGTAAGGGATCACCCTTACAGGTGCAGGCAGAATATGGGAAAGATTAACAGGACAAATGATAGGGAAGTACAGGATGGGGAATGAGGCCAGGAGGAGTAGGCTGGAAACTAGTAGGCTAGTAACTAGACAGGGTAGGAGAAAACAAGGAGAGAGAACCACGATGGGAAAAGAGAGAAAGTTTAGTTTAGAGGGATGTTCACAACTTGGGCAGGAGATGAGGTAGGGGAAGACAACAGAATAGATGGAGTCAAGTCCTTACCTGCATGGATGGCATCCTGCTGGTGCAGATGCAGGTGGGAGTGGATGTGGGAGTGCTGGTGGTGATGGGGAGTCACATTGAGCATCTGCAGCCGGGCCAGGGGGTCATTGCCCAGGGCCGCTACCCTCTCGGCATGCTGCCTTTCAGCTGCTAGCCGCTCTGCATATGACATGTCTGGCCGAAGGGCTGGCCCAGCTGCCAGGGCCAGACGCTCACGCTCCAGGGGCCCTAGGCCCGGGTGGAAGGGGAAAGGGTGCAGGCCAGGTGGGGCAGGTTGCAAGGCCAGACCCCCATGCCGAGGGAAGGGATCCAAGCCTGGCCCAGGGACCCCATGCAGGGGCTCCAACTCTCCAGGTTTCACCTCAAAGCCAGGCTTGAGGCGGTCTCGAAGGTCACGTTCTCGGGCTTCACGCTCTCTTTCCCGAGCAGCTGGATCACTGCTATAGAGGGCTGGGACATTATAGCCCAAGAGCCCTGGGTCCACTGCACCCAGGGGCACATAGAAGGGATGGTTACGATTACCAGGGGACATGACATGGGGCCGAGCATACTCGCTGAGTGTGCGGAGGGCGGGAGTGTCAGGCCCCAGGTAAGGCGGCACTGTGGCCACTGCACTGCCAGGCTCAAATGGTGGGCGGTGGGGCACAGGGCCCAGGGATGGGCACTCCACCGGGGCACGGCCCTCCTGAACCAGCTTCTGTAGAGGGAGATGATAAGGAAGTGAGGTGAGAGAAGGATGCTGGGGCTACCCACACTTCCTGGCAGGGAGATGACCCCAGTAGGGCCATCAAAGGCCTTCCAGCTCCCATGCTTACTGTCAGTTCAGCACGGCCTGACTGAGCATCAGTTCTCTCATCTCTAAACTGGAGCTGACAGTAACAGTGGTGCAGCCCACTTCACAGGACTGCTGTGTGCAACTCATGAAGGGGAGGGAGGTGGCACAGTGCCTAGGGTGCAGGCCTGGCAGTCCAGCCTCAGCTTGGGAGGCCTGACCACCTGTAAAATGGCCCCTGAGCATCAAGTGAGTAAAGCTCCATAAATGCTAGCTGTTAGTACTGCTGTTACCCTAGGGACGTCCCTGCTTCTGAGCACATTCCCTCCTCATCTGGTGGAGGGCCCAGGAGGGATTTGCTTCCCATCTAGGGAGCACTGCCACCAAATCTCCCAAGCTGCAATGGTACCTCCTGCCCTGCAGATGGCGGTGTGACTCCGGCGCCCTCCTCCCATTCGCTCCCCCTCCCCACCCCCACCCCCACTCCCAACCCCCGGGCAAGGAAAGGAGGGAGCCCTCGGTGGGCGGGAGCCACTGACCACGCTGCGTTCGAGCTCGCGCTCCTTCTCGCGCTCGCGCTCCTTCTCGCGCTCCCGCTCGCGCTCGCGCTCCTTTTCCTCGCGCGCCCGCTGCTCGGCCTCGCGCCGCACCTTCTCCACCAGGTCCGCGCGCTTCTTGGCGAGCTTGGAGCCCTCGAGCGGCACGAAGTACAGGTCGCTGCGCGCGCATGAGTTGAAGCCGCGGTCCAGGTGCTTGTTGAACCTGTCAGGCGGCGGGGAGGCGCGCACGCGCGCGACTCAGCCCCCAAGCACCTTCCAGGGCATCCCTCCCCCTCTCCTCTCCCCATCAGACGTCTCCGCGCCCCCCGCCCCGGGCCCGCCGCGGCCTCCGCCCCCGCCGCTCACCGGGCCGACTGGCTGGCGTGGCTGGGCACGTCCACCACTTTGGGTGCGGGCGAGGGGCTGCGGGCGGGGGGCGCGGGGCTGTCAGGGGCCTCGTACTCCTCGGCTGGCTCCTGCTTGATCTGGGCCGCGCTGAGCGGTGGAGCGGCAGCCGGGGTGGCGCCCGGGCCCGGGGGGCCCACGGCCGGGGAGCCCGGCTTGAAGGCCCCGGGGCCGGCGGGAGGGGAGGCCCCGCGGTAGCCCGGCGGGGTCCCCGTGCGGAAAGCCGGGGGAGATCCCGGCTTGTAGCCTGGCGGCGTGGCGGTCTTGTAGGCCCCCGGGGATGGGGCCCGCTTAGCGTAGGGCGGCGGGCCCGGCGGCGAGGCCGTCTTGTAGGCGGCCGGAGAGGAGGCCACGGTGGCGATGACCGTGGAGAGCGTGGCCGAGGCCGAGGTGACCGGCGGGAAGGCGTACGGGGCGGCCCCGGCGGGGCCCTGGGAGGGCGACGCGTGGGAGCAAGGGTAGGGCCCCTGCGACGAGGACGAGGACGAGGAGCTGGACGAGGACGAGGCGGCCGTGACGGCGGCGCCCGGGCCCGCCTGGCTGCCATAGGGGCCGGGGCCCTGGCCGTGGGGCGGCGGCAGGTGCGCTGGCCCGGGCGCGAAGGGCCGCAGGGGGCCCAGGGACGGCGACAGGGAGTAGGGGTGGTTGTGGTGGGCGCCGCCCTCGAGGCCGTGCGGGTAGGGCCCGGGGGCGGGCGGGGCCGCGGTGCCCCCAGTCGGATGCTGCTGCGGGGCCTGCTGCTGCGGGGGCGGAGGTGGTGGGGCCTGTGGCGGCTGCTGCTGGTGGTGATGGTGGGCCTGGGGGTGGCCGCCGGCCTGACCCGAGCCGGGCGCGGGGAAGGGAGCCGGGTGGGCGTTGCTGCTGTTGGCCAGGAGCCGGCCGTAGGGAGGAGGAGGGGGGCCCTGACTCCACACGGCCTGGGAGGGCAGCGAGGGCTGGGTGTACTTGGGAGGCTGGCTGGAGACGGAGAGGCTGGTGGGCGGCGGAAAGGAGTGCGGGTAACTGGGCAGCGCCTGGGAGGCCGGGTACGGGGGCCCCGCGGAGGATGAGGATGAACTGGAAGAGACAGCTGAGCTGCAGGAGGAGGCATAGGGGTACCTCAGCGGGGGAGCGGGGGCCGAGGAAGAGACCGGAGGGATGGGGTGGGGTGAAGGGGCCAGGCTGGCGCCTTTATCTGGGCCAGGGGCGAGTCCGCCCATGCCTTGCCCCATGGCATGGGGGGAAGGGAGGTGCCCGGGCAGTGGCTGGACCCCAAGGCCAGGAGATGAGGCGGGGGCATTATTGAGGGGCCGAAGGGCGGGTGGAGGTGGAAGGTTGGGTGCCACGTGGGGAAAGGGGGCCGGAGGTGCAGGAGGTGGGTTACCCACCCCACCAGGAGTGGGAGGTGGCTTAGGAGGTGGTCCACCAGCTCCGGGGCCTGATAGGGAAATGGGGGTGGTGGGTGGAGGATGTTGTTTAGCTCCACCAGGAGGTCCTACAGGAGGGGCAGCCCCTCCCCCTTTGGGACCTAAGGGAGGCCCAGACAAGATGCTACCCCCAGAACCCCCAGAATAGAGCTGTGAATGAGGTGGGGGTCCAGGTGGGGCCTGGAACATCCGAGGGCCTGGGGACTCCATGGCAGAGTGGTAGTCAGTGGCCGGCACTGAGGAATGAGGTTCAAAGCCAGGCTCTGGAGGGCGAGGGTTGCTATCTGGGGGTAGGGGAGAGGGTGGAAAGAGCGGGGGTGGATGATAAGGGTGGGCTGGACCCTGGGATAAGCCAGAAGATGAGTCAGAATCATTTTCCACACTTCCAGGGCTGTAGATGCTAGGGGATGTGCTTCGGTTGTCCTGGTCAATGTCCCTTGGGTCACTGCTGGCATCATCATTCAAACTTCGACCATCTAGGCTGTCTAGATCAGAGGGTGACTGCGGTCGTGGGAGGTCCTGCTAGGGAAAGAAGAGGTTACCTTATAGCAACTGTCCTTCAGTTGTCTATTCTCAAGTATCCCTCAGATACTGTATCTACCAATGTCTTTTTATTAATTTTCATTCTCTTCCATTCTTTACCCACTTCAGTCTTTCCTTATTCATTATATCCCAGGTCTCTGAGTTTTCCTTTCTAAAGTATTTTTCCTTTGCCTCATATTCAACCTTGTCACTCCCTTAATACACTGCAGTGCCTTCCTGTTTTCTCTAGGATTAGACATCTTTTTAGTTTTTAAAGCCCTTCACCGCCTAGCCTTGACCTGTCTCTCCAACCTCTTTGTACATTACTCCCACTCCTGCACTCTTAGATCTAACAACCCAGCTTGCCTCTCTTCCTCTATGTGTCACTTCATGTCCTGTCTCTGTGTCTTACCAAGAAAGAGCACTGGGTCTGGAACATCAACCTAAGTTCACATCTGGTCTCAGACACTTCCTAGGTATGTGACCCTAGGCAAGTCACTCAACTTCTGCCTGCTTCAGTTTCCTCAGTTGTAAAATAGAGATATTAATAGTTATAAGGATCAAATGAGATATTAAAAGTATTCATCACAGTGCCTGGCACATAGTAGACTATATAAATGTTCATCCCCTTCCCTACTTGACTTCTCTTTACACTGACTGTTCTCTATGCACTGGTAAATGATCCTTCTCACTTCTACCTCATAAAATTGCTCTTCCAGAATCAAGTCTTGTACATGAAGCCGTTCCTGATCCTCCCAACTACTAGTGCCTACCCTTCCAAATTACCTTGTATTTAATGACTTCATATTTATCTGTATATACTTGTAGAATGTAATAAGCCCTTTGAGAATAAGGATTGTTTCACTGTATTCTCAATACAGGGTATGACACATAGTAGGCACTTAATAAATACTTGATTTATGATCACCTCTTCAGTTTGTCGACCCAACATCATTCCCCTAAGTTTGAAAGAGCACCTTTTAAATATTCTCGTATTTCTCAGAGGAAGGCTTCCCAGTCTGAAAAGCTACCATTCCCACCAATCCTACCCCCTGCAAAACCAGCCACTCTCTTCCAGGTAAGGGCTGCTATTTGGTTTCCCTTTCATTCCTGTACATCAAACCAAGTTGTTCCCAATACCTGGAATGTATTTATTCATCTCTTTCTCTGAGAAGCTTTTCTCTACCTTGAGGCTCAGTTGTGGTGCTCCCCTCCTCTAATGTTAATTCTATACTACACTTTTTTATAAATGTGTTCCTCTCCCCAGGGTACCAAAAGGGCAGGGACTTTTTTTTATCGTGTACCTCAAGTACCTGAAACATAGAAGGATTTAATAAATATCTGTTGGATTAAGTATTGTTGATTGTTCTTCATGAGAACCAGAAAGGACCAAGGAGAGAAAGAAGTCTGGCTAGGATTAGATAATGGGAGAAATGATGGCAGGTGGATTCCCCTACCTCAGTTTTGGTCTTCTTAGGTGCACTGGTCTCCTCACTTTCACTCTCTGAGATCTCCTCATTACGACCCTGCTTGCTGGTCTTTGGGGTGGAGCACTCTTCTGCTCGGGCCTTCTATTGAAGAGAGAGACTGCTTAGATCCCATAATTCCCTTTCCGTGTTACACCTTTCAAGTTCCATGCTCCAACTCCTCCCCTTTGCCAGAAAGGAACACCTCCCTCCCACCCCCACCTCAGTAACATGAAGGCCCCAGGGACAGAATACCTTGGCAGTCTGCCTGGATTTCTCAGCTTTGCCATCACTGCTGGAGGTACTGACCCCACCAGGGGAGGCCCGGCCCCTCAATCTCAGCTCTTCCCTTGGCCCAGGGGCCTCTTTCTTCCGTCCACTCCTCATTGACATCTTAAGAGAGAGGAGGGCCCAGATTAAATTCCTTACCTCTCCCCTTCTCCTATTCCCATAGTCCCAGACCTTCCTCCCAGACCCCTAAACTCTCATGCTTCCCTAGTTCCTTTACTTCTACACCCTTAGTTCAGCTGTCACTCACTGAATCTTTGTTCTGTCGAGTCTTCATTCTTCAGGCTGTGGAGACCCCATTCTCCTCTGCCTGGGCAGCTGAATATATAAATGGCTGTTTACCCCCAAGTTCCCCACAGTTTAGGCCTGAGCAGGAAGCAGGCCCTCCCAGGGTTCAAGTGTCAGCACCTAAGACTAAAGCCTCTCCGAATGAGAATGCTCCTCGAATCTCTCCAACAGGGCCTGCAAGACAGAAGAAAACCAAATCATCAAAACCACAGAGACAAGACCTGGATCCTGAAGGGGTCTCTAACCATGACAAAATCCCATTTGTGTGAAAAAGGATTGCTTGGGCTTCATACTAATGGTAAAAGATGAACTGGGACAAGTATGCACGCATGAGTATCCTTGCACTTCATAAAGTTACTGAGAATGTCTTGAAATTGTCTTCTTCTGAGGTGTGGTACCATACCACCGAGACCCTGATGGACAGACATGAAACCATTCTGATCTGCTATGAGACTAAAGGCCCAACCATAGCATGCCTGTAAGTGAGGGACACTTGTGATGGTATCAATCTTCCCATAATAAGGAAACTACTTTGAAGCAGGAAACCCCAGTCCATAGGACTGACCTGACTCACTCTTCATACTCCCTAAGGAGTGTGAAGGAACCTGTAGTAAGTAGGGGCACGAAAGGATGATGTTGGCTAGAATAAAAAATGGAGCCTGATGGGATCCCAGAGAGTTTCTAGAAACATTTCAACTCTTGACCCCTAATATCCCCAGAGAAGAAGTAAAAACCAGAATGAGCTGCTTTATGGGGGGTGGGGGAGATTGGGGGAGAGGCAGTGGATGGATCTTTGGTTATCATACCCCTGCTGAATATCCAAAGGCCCAGACTCTGATCACAGGCCTGAGACCCTTATATCATCATACTGCATTTTATCAGCCTCTGTGTGTAGTCATATTTGAACTGAAATGAATCTGTTCTCCACTGCTGAGTTCCCTCATGGTATCAGTCAGTCATGCATGTTTTTAAGTGAGCAATTGAGGGGTCAGAAGAAATCTGCATACTCATAAAAATTGTAGATTGCACCTTTCCACCTGCTTGAGACACTTACTAGCTGTATGACCCTGGCAAATTATTTAACCTCTGTCTGCCTCAGTTTCCTCATCTGTATAAAGAGGTAGCCTCAATAGCCCCTATGGTCTCTTCCAGCTCTAAATCTCATAACCAATAAGAAAGCCTTCCAATATGCAAATATATATAGTTCCACAAAAAAATTTGTATTTTTTCTCTTACCACTGTTTTTTAATTATATTTCCTCTCCTAAGTGCATGTAGCCTATATTCCCCCATGATTGTCTTATAAGATAATATCTTTCCCAGCATTCCAGTGTCATCAGTTACTAGCTATGTGACCGTGAATACTTAACCTCTTCCAGCCTTATTTCCTTCAGCTATAAAATGGGCATCATAATACTTGTACCTTCTGCCTCAAAGACTTATGAAAAATATGCTTTGAAATCTTAAGGTATTGTATAAATGTCAATTATCCTGTCATTCAAAGTACAGAATTTTAGAGTAGATGCTTAATCTGTGCCATTGACCTTCTGGCCCACTGCCTGAAGGAAATGGGAAGGAAGCCTTTCTGAATTTAATGAAATTAGTTATTTTCCTTCCCATCAGATCACTTGCCCCTATAAAAGAGGACAAAGTGAAGTTACCCAGCCAGCCAAGATTTTGTGACAATGTTAATAATATCTTTAAATTCCCATAGCATCTTAGCCCAAAGGACTAGATGCTACACAGAGCACCTACTTAACAGATGGTTTTTCATTCTATCCTTCTAAGACAGGGAGGAATGGAGATGATTCATCTCATTTACAAATGGGGAAAGAGGCCTAAGAAGAATTCATGACTTGCCCAAAGTCACATAACACCATCATCTGCTACTTTGACCACTAGATGAGACCTTCCTCACCTGTACTCTTGCCAATTAATATGTAGATGTTTGATATGATTTTCAAAATACTAGGTATCAACCTAGAAAATATAAATCAGATGCAACAAGGTGGGGGAAGGGAAATTTCATACCAAAAACACTACAAAGATGAATGTGTCCATCTTGTCCTTCCCAAATGTCAGCTCCACTCTCTAGATGATCCCATCTCTGTTGGTACTTTTTGTTCATGACCTACTACTACTATCACAACTTATTCCCTGAATCTCCAAATTAGGTAGAGGTAGCACCAGTGTGTGTCCTCATCCCTGATATGTTTATACAAATAAAATCAAGTGAAAGTGAGTTAATACTAAGCAGCCTTGAAGAGGAAAATAAGTCACCGAAGAGAAACATTACAGCCTGACTCGGGTACCCAAAAGGTTCTTTGGTTGGATAATAACTGGTAGGGAGTGTTCAATACATACGAGCCTCTTTTTTTAAAGCACCAAATAGTAGAGCCACCTTCTCTTCCCTAGCAGTTAGTCACCTGTGCAGAGAGAGAAGAGGGACATTCAGAGGGCAAAGGAGTAAGGCCAGAGAGGGGGCAGCATAGAGAGAGAAATGAGCAAAGGCAAAGGGGAACAGGAAAACCTGAGGAATCAATGAGGATAGGGGATCAAGAATATAGAATCAAGCCAGGTACTTGGCTAGGTACTAGGAGAGCCTGATGTGAAGAGTTTAAGGACCCTTAGTCTACATTCTGTTGCTCTGCCAGGCTGTACAGGAGTGATAACTTAAACCAACATTGGAACAACCTTCCAATGACAACGTGACTTCTATTCAAAGACCAAATGTTGGCCAGGGCTTTTTCACCTACAAACAACCCTACCAAATCACTACCTGTTGCTCTCCCAAGGGATATTCTCATCTGGCAAAGGTGGAAAAAAGAGTGAGGCCATGAGTATAGAGTCAATGAGATGGCAGGTAGAAGGACTACTAAGGGAAGAAATCATTATGGAATTGGCCTGAAAAGAGGTAGAGAAATATTTGGGATAAGGGAGAGTTAGTATATGAGAAAATGGAAGGATAGCTGTGGAACCAGTTGAGGAAGTCTGAAGCGATAGAAAAACGGTAAAAGTGACTTCAACAAAAGCATATCTGTTCTCAACCCACTGGACTTTAGAGAAGGAACATGGTGAATGTCCATGTAAATTTTCCACTTTTACTGCGGGCAGGGACCATCTGAAGGCTGGAGAAAGCTGATTCAGAAGAACATGATGCTTCCTGTGGAGTCCTTACCCAAGATGGAGATGCCCAACCCAACAGCCAGAATGAAATTGGACTAGCCTTACTTGGTAGGTGTTTGTGGGAATATAGAACCCTAAAGGATAAAGCCACCAACAGTTGTCCAACCAAATCTCTCCCACAAACATGACCACCCCATTGGACCAAGTGAGAAACTCAGCTAGAGGCACCACTGCCATGGAAACTCCACACTGGAGTCCCACTGAGAGCAGGCCCCAGGGGTTCATCTAGGAGCCTAGCTGCCAATACTCCCAGAGCTGCCATAAACAAGAAGTCACTGGGCCCACCCCTAACTCCTGCCTTCCAGGGAAAGAGGTTTATAAGGTGTCTGGCCTTATTAGGAAGGAATCCCTTAAGGGTCTTTTAGAGCTAAAGGCTGTGGTATAGAAGAAGCTCTGCACCATGGCTGGTGGGCACAGGATGGCACTGTGAGGAACTGGGGGCTGAGAAGAACAGGTTGCATACCTGAAGACCCAATTTTCTTGAACTGCTCTACTAGACTGAGTCCTCCCACTGCCTACCTGCTTTCCTTTCTCTATTAAGTCCCTTCTGCACACCCCAGACATTCCCCTCTTTGCTCCTGACTTTACTGATCAGTTTGAGGGACCCGGTCCCTACATCTCGATGCCCTCTACTTAGAAGTAGATGTGTTTGGAATAGAGAGAATAGGGGTCCGGATGACTTTCTGCTCAAAAGAAGACTGAGGATGAAGGCCGTGCAGGGGCCCCAGAAACGCCTGACCTCAGAGAGACCCTTTGGTTGCCTCCTTTCCAATCTCTTATTTTCTTCAGCTTTTACAGGCTTCCAACTCCGTTTCTTATTTTATCCTCTATCTAGGCTCTCTTTTACCTCTCATCTTCCCATCTACCACACCCCCTCCCCATTTGCTACCTACACCTACGTGCCTGAAAAATCGTTCTGGGGGTCCTCAGACCTTCCTGTGCCAACCTCCCCGTACACCACTGCCATCCCTTCTCCCCACCCCCGCTCCTTCACCCCTGCACCCTACGGACTCTTTTTTCCCTGCTTCTCCCTTCTGTTCCTCCTCCGTACGTTCCCCGTTCTCCCCTGCACCCCACCTCCCTTCTGGACCCCGTCTCCCCACCAAGGTTCTCCCACCTTTCCCGTAGCCCCGACATTTCCAAGCTTTCTTCACTTTCACCTCTCCTATTCTCCCCCTCAGCTTGTGTTGCCCCACCCCCCAATTGGGGACCCCACAACCTCTGTGCCCCCCCCGCCCCCAGGCTCCGGGCGGGCAGTGCCTGCAATGGGCGGGGGTGGGGGGAGGAAAGTGGGGAGAACCTTAATCGAAGAAAATAACAAATGGAGGAGACGCCGGCGGCGGCGACTGGGGGTGGGGTGTGCGGGGAGCAAGGGTGGGGTGGCGGGGGAGGGGGGGCAGCGGGCCCTGGGCCGGGGATCTAGGGACTCGGGCTACGGCAGATCTTACCGGGTGCTGGCTCCGCAGGGCAGGCTCCTCTGGGGCGGCGCTCAGGGCTCCGGGGGGCGGCGGCGGCGGCTCCCCGGGCCCCTCTTTCCCCGCCCCGGATTCAGTCGCGGCGGCGGCGGCGGCTTCGGGGCCCCGCGGGGGCGGCCCCCATCCCCCCCGGGCCGCTCGATCGCCCTCGCAAGCCCCCCGCCCTGCGGCCGCCCTCCCCCGGCCCCTCCCGGGGCCCACCGCCGGTGACACCGCTGCCTTCCCGGGCCCGGGGTCCCGGCCCCCTCCGAGCCCGAGCCCTCCTCCTCCCCCTCCTCCTCCTCCTCCTCCCCTCCGCCCTCCGCTCTACCGCCCCTCTTCTGGGCCGATCGCGGCCCCCCTCCCGGGCCCTCCCTCGGATCCGATCGTGCTCCCCAGCCCCCCCAGAAGCGTGTCCCGGAGAGAGGCCCCCGGCCGGCGCGGGCTGCGGGCGGGCTCCGCCGCGCGTCCGGAGACTCGCACAGGAAAGCGGGAGGCGAAGGGACGAGGAGGGGAAGGGAGGGAGCAAGAGAGAGGGGGATGGGAGAAGGGAGGAAGGGAAGGAGAAGGAGGGAGAGAGGAGGGAAGGAGGGGAGAGGGGGCGCGAGGGAGGGGGAGCGGGAAGGAGCGAGGTGCGGAGAGAAAGGCGAGGGGGGCCTGCAGGGAGTCTGGGGGTGATGGAATGTGAGCAGGGGGAGCCGTGGGAGGAGTTCGGGGGGCGGCGACGGAGTGAGTCGGGGGATCGCAGGGGAAATCTGGGGAGGACGGAGAGTATGAGAGGAGTTCGGTGGGCGATGAGGTGTGTGAGAGGGAGACGGGGGTGTGGGAGGAGTTCGGGGAGTGGGGGCGGAATTGGGGGGTGGGAGGAGTTCGGGGTGAGGGGGTATGTGGGGAAGAGACGAGATCGAGAGTTCAGACGGGGAGGGGGTGGGGGAGAAGTTTGGGGGGTCAGGCGATGTGGGGGAAAGGCGGCGATGGGATAAACTTGGGGGACTGAGGGAAATCTGTGGGGGAGACAGAAGAGAACGAAGGAGGAGGGTCCGAGAGGGAAAGACGGGCCAGATGGGAATCCTAGGGAGAGGCTGGGGGAAAGGGGAGAAAGGAAGGCTAATGGGAATGTGCTGGGGAGCCAAGGGGGTCTGCAGGAAGATGGGGCAGTACAGGTGAAGTGATGGGAAGTGGGGGCACGGCAAGGAAATTAAAGAGCTGGGGACGAAATGGGGGAAGTAGGAGGTTATTGGGAGGGGGATGCTGAAAGAGAGGTAGAGATTGTAGGGGGAGGCAGGGAGACCAGCTGGGTCACCCTTGGGGTCTGGCCACTCTCTTTTAGCCTCTCCCCTTTCTGTGGCCTGTCTTACCCTGTCCACAGCAAAGGTCATTCAGGCCACAAGGAAGGACAGAAATGGGGTGGGGGTGGGGAGGAAAAGTGGAAGATAAGCCGCACTTTGAACCAAACTCCTAAACCCATTTTCGTGTCCCAGAAATGTCTGTGGCACTCTCCAACCACTGTTCTGCCCCTCCCAACACTGCCCCCCTTCTCTTTACTAGTCCTGGAAATATTCCCCTTTCTTCCCCCAACACTCAACCCCTTGGAAACCCACCCTTTCCATCTCCCTTATCCTGTTGCCAGTTTGTATAAAACCCACCTGCCCCCACCATGACCACTACTCTCCTATTCCAAACCCTCAGTTCCTCCCAACCGTGGTCTCCAGGTCCCCTTCACCGTCCCACACCCAGCTGTCCCATCTCCCAGTACAAAGGACCTAGAAACACTGGGTGATTTTTTGGCTGCAGAGACTGAGAAGGCCAGAGGAAAGTGGAGGGGTGGAGGAGGAGGAGGAGGAGGAGGAGGAGGAGGAAGCTGGCAATTAAGAAGAGCTGGACCTGGAGTTTGTGGATTTGGAGTCCCCTCCACTTCCTTGGATGGGGGGGAGGGGGGTGTGGGAAGTCAGGAGAAAAATGTCCGGGACCAGGCCCAGCCGGAGGTGAAAGTCAGTTCCTGGCCATCCAAGTCCGCTTTGCCTTCAAGGGTGGGGAGGACAGTGCATCCTGGGACCCCCCCACCGCCACCCCTAGGCTGCTCTCCTCTCCACTTTCCCCAGGCTTGTCTAGAGGGCAAGGATGATGCTGAGAGTGGGACTGAAAACATCAGGCAGCATTCCAAACTGCTGGGATACAGACATGGCCAAGAGAGGAAACAGTCCCAAATCAAGTACTCTCACCCAAATTTTATCTGTCCACTCTCATTCTTCCCCTTTCTTCTCCCTCTCCTTTGGGATCTGATCACATTCCCCTTCAATCCTATGCCCTTGGACAGTACTTACTTCCTACCTCACATGTTGAAGGGCTCCTCCCATTGCATACACCCAACTTCGCTCATTCCCCACCTTATTCTGCATTTTTCTGCCTCAAACTGGGCTTCACTTCAAGTCTCAGCTTCAAGCCTTCTCCCCAGTCTCTGTTTTCTCTACTGACCACCAAGGGGTGGGGCAGGGGAGAATAGAATGGTTGCTTCCTCCAGGCTGAGAATGGGAAACTAAGGCATTGGGTGGTGGGTGTGTTGGGTGGGGGTGGGGCATGATGGAGACCCATCTAAGGTTGTAGATGTGGAAGAGAAACTAGGTTATTTCTCTCTTCCACACTCAACCAGCTGCACAAGCCCCCCACCCCAATCCTTCACACCACTTCTCTCCACCCCCACCCTTCAGCCAGTAGTCACCAAGCAACCACACAAAGGGAAAGTAGAGAGAGGGGCCTGGGAGGCCCAGGCAGAGCAGAGTTAGTAACCCAATCCTCCCTTATACCTGGGAGAGAGAGGGAACAGAAAGGCCTGTAGAGAAGGGACAGGGTTGGAGGGCGAAGAAATAGGAAGAGGAGTGACTAAGAAATGGATGGGGAATGGGCAATAGAGAGAGAACTAAGATGTGAACAAGGAATGAATGAGTCACAGGAAGGGGCAGCCATTTAAGACAAGGGTAGAGAAAAGAGTATGAAAGAGGATATCAGCAAAGTCCCTAACATTCGGGTGATGGGTGTGTGACCCTGCCAGGGCAGGCTGAGGGTCCTGGAAGGGGTCCAATGAGGGACCCTGTCCACCAGGAATTAGATCCCCGTATTCTGCAGCAGGTTGATATTAGGTGAGGGAAAAGGCAATCTCAAGCTATAATAATGGGGGAGACCTGTGTAGACTATACAATAGCTCTGAATTCCCTTGAGCGCTCTAGGCCTTGGTCCCCAGAGCTCGTGTTTCATGAACCTTGTCTCCCTCTAGTGGTCACCAGACTAGGCCTTGACTGGGAGGTGCCTTCTTAAAATGGAACTTCTTTATAGGGGCTCTCAATCGAAAAGGTCTCCTATTCTTGGGACCCCTTTGTTTGTGGTATTCTCTAAGAAATGAGGAAGGAAAATTGGAAGTAGTCGATGGGCGTGTTCTGATCCTCCGACCTAGGAAATCCATCCCTCCTGTTTGTGAAGGGACTCAGACTCTGTTCAGCCTCCCCTATATTCCGATTTATGTAGAGATATCCCAATCCAACACCCCACTCCCCTTCCAGGCCCCAGGGAGTGAAAGGGTATCCATTCTCCAAGGGACAGCTGGCTCTGGGACTTGTATGGTCCTCCATGTGATCTTTCCCCCAGGGTCAACTGTAGTCCTTCTTGGATGGGAGCCCAGTGAGGGGGCAATCCAGGTCAAAGTGTCTCTCTGAAGTTGGTATATTATTGAGAAAGAATAGGCATTTCAGGATTCCAGCTCTTGGATCCCATCTTGGTCATTCTAAGCTGGTCTTCTTTCCCCCACCCACACCCCCTTTGCACACATTTGCACTGGCACACACACTTGCCCCCACCCTCTCTAATTAGGGATTCTCATCTTGGGGCACTGTTATTCTCTGTTTCCCAGTCCCCAGCCCACTCCCTTCATATATGATAGTGGGGCACAGACTTCTCAGACACAGGGGGGCTGTGATTCAGACTTTAATGACAGTGGTAATTGTGGGCAGCATGGAGATGGTGGTGACTCGGTAGGTGCCAATGGTGGGGGGGAGGGAGAGGCATGGCTCTGCTACAGCTGGGAGAAAGATGGGGAAGTCTAGGGAAGAATCTGGGAATTTAGGGTTAGGGAGGGATCTTTAGCTGAGGGGAGGGGTCCCCAAACAAAGGAGGTAAAGCATGGGACATTTCCTTTTACCCTTCCCACTCCTGCTATACCTCCTTACCCATGGTCACTGTGGCACAAAGCTGAATGAGACATGGAAAAATAGCCCCCTGTGACAAGGCATGCTCGGCCCCTAGGGTTCCAATAAATACGTAAACGAAATAAATAAATATTACTTAAATAATCTCAAATTAGGCCCTGTCCCATGTGCCAACATGAGCAACATGCCAAACGCACACAACACACATCCAACATACACAACACGGTAGAGTGCACACAGAACATTTCAGTTCATGGAACATGTGCAAAATGGATAAGCATATAGAGCCAAAACATACCCACACAAGCAGAGAGCAGGTGTAACTCCTTTCCCAGCCCGTCCCCAAACATCTCAACCAAGTACCCTGATCCCATCACTGACCCTGATCCCTTCTAGAGGCTAACCCTCTTCTGCAATTCACATTCCCCTCTTCAACTCTGAGAAAGGAGAGAAAGTAAGAGGAGAAAAGGGCAGAGACCTAAGAGCAGTACGACCCCAGGAAAGAAACCATTCAGGATTATGGGGAGTAGGGAGTAGAAAGAGAGGGCCAAGCTAAGAGGAAACCAGGACTGGAGAAGGTGGGGAAAGAAGGGACAAGGGGAAGAAGACGGGAAGGATCAGGACACGTTCCAAGGAGCTTGGGGCTCCAGGGCACAGCTTGGGGAAGTGAGAGGTCACAGTTCACAGAGCTGGAGGGGGAGGCGAGGCACAGGAGAGAGAGTGGTCACAGCACGCTGGGGTTGCGGAAATTGTGCCCAGCAAATCGAGCTTCATCTCCCAGCTCTTCCTCGATTCTGTAAGAGATGGAGTAAGGAAGGGGCAGACCAGATCAGAAGGGGCAGCAGGTTTACCTGCCACCCACCCTACCCACCAAAGATTCTCACTCTTTATCCACAGCCCCTCCTAACTTTTTTTTTGGAAGGAGAAAAAAATCAAGACTTTGATGATATAATGAATGATATCAAGGCTTAAAAAAGAAATACTGAATAACTACTGTTTTATATTCCTGCTTTCTCATTTTTATAAAATCCTTTATGAGCATTATTAACTCATATATCAGAAGTTTTCTTTGTAGAAATAAAAAAGGGCACCTGCCCTTACAAATAGTTTTTTATAGCAGAATCCATCTATAGCTGCATTTTGACTGAAAAGTCCAGAAATTAAAAGAGCCCACCTTATTAATTTTTAGAAAGCATTTGTTAACCCCACCTCCCAACTTGTCCTCATGATTTTGGCTGCAGGGAGAACACTTCTGGATTGGCCATAACCCTCCCTACCCCAGAATTTTTCCATTCCTGGCACTCAGAGGACCACCCTTCTTTAAATTTCCCTCACCTCATGAGCTGGTTGTACTTGGCCAGACGCTCAGAACGACATGGGGCACCTGTCTTGATCTGAAAAAAACGCAACCCAAAGAAAGACTCTATCACTATCTTCAGAGGCCCTCAGTACACAATCCACCCCCTTAAACTTCCCTGGTGTCTTTAAATTCCTAGAGTAGATACCTTGCTTAGGATCTATCTCATAGCACCTCCCCTGTTTCTTCATGGCAATCTTCATCCAATGTGGCATTTCTAGGTCAATCTCATGCTCACCCCTGTAATTTTCCTTCCCAAACTTCCTCCAAACCAGCTCCTTTTGTATCCTTTGAGACTCAGCTCAAAGACCGTCTCATCCAAGAAGCCTTCCCAGAACTCCACCCCCAATCAAAGAAAAATTCTTATTCTATCTCCCCTAATGGCTACTATAGTATTCGCACTGCCCTAACAGGTACTTAGGAAATGTTGAAGTTTCTCACCTGGCCTGTGCATAGCCCCACAACCAGGTCAGCGATGAAGGTGTCTTCTGTCTCTCCAGATCGATGACTCACCATGACCCCCCAGCCATTCTCCTGGGCCAGCTTACACCTGCCACACATACACATCTGTCACTGACCCCTAGGATCAGTACTCCTTCCCCAAAACACACAGTAAGTACTGACTCCCCTTTCCTCACAACAGGCTCTTACCCTTCCCCCTTCAGTTTTTCAGAGAAAATCTGGAGATAATTGGTCTGGGGGACTTTACAGGGCAGAAAAACTGAGAAGTAAAAAGAAAGGTTTCTCTCCTCTCTGTCTGGAATGTATGGGGCTTCCTGACAGAAGAGTATGGCTTGAGACAGAGGGACTTTAGGATCATGGTCTGGAACAGGCCAGGGGGCTCACTCACGCTTGGATGGCCTCTGTGACGGAGCCGATCTGATTGACCTTGAGCAATAGGCAGTTGCAGGCTTTTTCTTCCACTGCCCGTTCAATTCGCTTTGGATTTGTCACCGTCAGGTCATCCCCCACTATCTGGATGCCCACGTTAGCTGTAAACTTGGACCAAGCGGCCCAGTCATCCTGATCAAATGGATCCTCAATGGACACGACTAAGAGTTGAAGAGATGAAGGGATCAATGACTCTCATTAGCCATTAGGCCCATCTAAGATTCCCACTCCCAGCTTTCCCAACAAGTCACAAACCTTATGAATTGGAAGAGACCCAAGAACTCATCTTAGTCATTTATCCATCTCACTTCCAAGTAGGCCTACCTCTAATTCATTCTTTCCTAATTCCACAGCTTCCTTTGGTCACCCATCCTAGCATCTCATGCTCTGTCTCTAGGGCCTTCTTTGTATCCAACCTAAATCATCCCTCTTTACTGGTATATCAATCTAATTTCTCCTGCTCTATTCTCAGGGACAATGGAGATCATCAACTCTTTCCATTTCTGGAATAAGAACTCTGGGTTTCTATTCCACCATTCCTATCCCTACATTTCTCTATGGCTATAGAGCCCCAAGATTTGATTCAGGGTTTTAACCAAGATGAACAGAATGGAGACTTGTGTTTAGCATTTACATACAAAACAGTTTCTACATATTACATTCAGTTTCTCATACATGCCTAGATACAATGTCTACATAATACACATAACTGCATACAATGCCTATAGGTAGGTGCAGCATAGTAGAAAAAAAACAACACTGGACTCAGGAGTCAAAAGACTTGAGTTCAGATATTAGCTCTACCACTTACTGGTCTTATGATACAGGTGAGTCACTTAACCGCCGTGAACTTCAGTTTCCTTAATTGTAAAGTGGACATTATATTTGCACTTTCTTTCTGGGCTACTTGGAAGAGTTGTGATGAAAGTCTTTTGTAAATGGTGAAATTCTATTTAAATGATTAGTATAACAGTAGACCATTCTATCCCATGGCTCCTACATACTCTGTACAGCATCCTCATGCAAACCCATCACCTATATCTGTAAGCATTATTTTCCCTGTACATTGGCTTTTTTCAGTTACATACCATATTTCTATACATCACTGTTATGTCTGTAAAGAAAAGGTCTTGGTCTTTATAACTATAGCCATGCCCCTGCTTCCTTCAGACCCCATCTTCTTCCCTGAGTAAGCACCTGGGTAATCTCTGACGAAGCCTTGGTAGAGGGCACCCAGCTGGTCCCCAGAAATGTATCGAGAAGGATCAGGAGGGGACTTGAAGTCCAGGTCATATTTGCCATCACGGTAAAACTCAGAGGCAGCGACATCCATGCCAATAACTATCTTTTCTGTGTAGCCGGCCTTGTCGATGGCTTCCTTCACCAGCTCCAGGGCTGAGAAGTGGAGATGGGATGATAAAGACAGAATTATATAGAGGTGGGGAGTTGTCAAAGGAGAAGAGAGACACACACACACACATGCAATGTGACATTCTCACACCTAAAGCTTATGATGAAGTTTCCTAAAGTCTCTGATGGAATACAACATAGATCAGGAATTTTGATTATTTGAAGAAAAAAAATCTAGAAAACCAGCATTGTCTGGCAATCTTCTAAACCTTGGATGGTGACAAAGGGATTGTAGAGGCATGGAATCGGGCAAAGAGGTGGTGCTTCTGGGCTTGGAGATATATTCCTTATTTTATCTTGGAGATATATTTCTTTATTTTAGTGGCCTTTATAAAACTAAGCCACTAAAATTTGGCTAGTTTCATTAACCCAATACATCCCATGAATATATCCCATGAACCAATGAATCCATTCAATCTTTCTGGTAACCTCCCCTAACTCACAGAAATCCTGTAGGATCTAGGAATCTTACAAATTCTGAATGATCTGTGTGAGTGGGTAAAAATTTGTTCTCCTGTAACTGGATATGCACTTAAAGAACTTCCAAGAATCAGGTAAAAATTCAGTATTCTTTCAAGGGAATGGAAGCAATGAATCTCATGAGATCCAAGGGTGGTGTTGTACTTCCCTCAGGATCTGGGTGGGTAAGTGGCATATTTCAAGAGGTGGTGTAAGTGGGTCTCTTTAATGGGGATAATATAGATGTATCTCCAGAGATTGCATGGTCTAGAAATCTACAGGGGTAGAAGATCTTACACAATCATGAGAACAGCTCTCCATCACTAACAGCCTTACCCTCACTGTTCTCCAGGATATTGGGAGCAAAGCCACCTTCATCCCCAACATTGGTAGCATCCTTGCCATACTTGTCCTTGATGACACCCTTGAGTGTATGGTAGACTTCGGCCCCAAGCCTCATGGCATCTCGGAAGCTTTCAGCTCCCACAGGAAGAATCATGAACTCCTGCATGGCTAGCTTATTTCCTGCATGGGAGCCACCATTGATGACATTGAAAGCCTGGAAGTAAAGGGAAGAAAGGGGAATCAAAGGACCCCGCCTTTAGATTGCCTGATTCTGCCTGAGCACCCTTCCCCCTGAGCCTTCATTATCTGCCTGACCTCAGCCATGACCAAAAGTACAACGGTTTGTTTCATTGCTCCCCTCTCCAAAGGGAGCTATCCTTCTCTGCTCTTCCTTATCCCCCTACCTCAAGTCCTGGAAGGTACAACTCACAGGTACAGGTAGGATGAGATCCGAGTTCCCAGCCAGCTGGGCAATGTGACGATAGAGAGGCAGTTCTCGTTCTGCTGCCCCAGCTTTGCATATGGCCAGAGAAACACCCAGGATGGCATTGGCCCCAAATTTGGCTGCAAGATTTAGGAGACACGGTACTCAGGACAAAAGCACAGAAGTATGTACCCTTTTCTTTTTTGCTCCCTGACTCCTCCCCCCTTTAAAAAATATGAAATATTTTATGACAAACGTTAAACATCAAAGCAAACTTGCTTAGTAACTATTTGTTGTTCAGTTGTCTTTCAATCATGTCTGACTCTATGACCCCATTTGGTTCTTAGCAAAGATACTGGAGTGGTTTGCCATTTCCTTCTCCCTCGAATTTTACAGATGAAGAAAATGAGGCAGAGTGAAGTAACTTGCCCAAGGTCACACAGCTAGTGTCTGTCTAAGGCCAGATTTGAACTCAGGAAGATGAGTCTTCCTGACTCCAACCCTGGTACTCTATCCACTGCACTGCCTAGCTGCCCCTTAGTAACTATTTACATTCAAATTAATCATTTTCAAGAAAGAAATTATAATGCTTTTTTTCCAATCCCTCCAAGACCCCTTCAGGAAACTTATTCATTCTTGATCACTTCTCTTTATATGGTAAAAATTAATGTGTGTTCTATTTTGCTAGTTCTTTTTTCACTACCCTTAGGTAGACTATGAAGATTTCCCAGATCCACAAACAGAAATCAGATAGAAAGAACTTCAATCTTTGCAAATGTAACAGAATACTATTGTGCCATAATAAATATAAAAGGGATGTTTTCAAAGAACCCTTAGAAGGTTTGTAAGAACTGATGTAGGAACTGAAGTGAACAGAACCGGGAAAATAATTTATACAGTGACAGCAGTATTATAAAGACAAACAGCGTTGAAAGACTGAAAAACTAGAATCAATGCAACAACCAAACACAATTCCAAGGGACCAGTGATGAACCAAATTACTTGACCCAGAGAGATGCAGAATGAAACATATTTTTAGACATGGCCGATATGAGAATTTGTTTTGCTTGACAATGCATATTTGCTTAAAAAAAAGGTTTGTTTTTGTTTCTTTTTCCGTTTTTTTTCAACAAGGAGGGGAAGAGGTAAAAGGGAGAAAATGAATACTTGTTCATTTTTTTAATGCAAAAATAAGAAGAAAAAATCAATCTACTGAAGGAGGGATGTGGAGGAAGGGTTAGGATATATGTATTATGTATTATATATATATACAAATATATATATATATAATAAAAATGTAAAAAGGTGACCCTATTTCTAGACATTTAGGAGACTCCACTTTCTCTCCTATTATTATTAACTGACTTTTTTATAGTACTTGACAGTTTTCTAAGTATTTTTCAGCCATTATTTAACTTGATCCTTACAATAATCCTACGACATAGGTAATGTTGAGGCAGGTAAACTAAGTCAGTTTGTTCTGTGTTTAGTGATCAGATACATTAGAAACATTTTTTTATGAGAAAAAATAGAATTATAAAAAATATTCAAACAGCTCTTGCACAACCCTTCTCTATCAACAGATGTCCCACCTTGATATAAGAAATCTGGATCTTATATGCTCATGAAATTTCTCATGGAAAACTAGTAGTTTATAAATTAAGAAGCCTACTTAATTTCTATTTAAGCTTTGCATATTACTTAAATTTTTTGCTTTTTTCAAATTTATTAACTTGTTTTCAATTTTCAACATTCACTTCCATAAGTTTTAAATTTTCTCCTCCTTTCCAAGGCCACATGCAATCTTATATGGTCTATAATATTCCTATTAAATACATTTACACACCAGTCATGTTGCATAGAAGAATTATAACAAATGAGAAAAACCATGGTATTACTTAATTTTACTATAGCTATAAGTTTGAAACCCTATGCCAGTATTATGCAGCAGACAGAGAACAGACCTTGGAGCCTAGAAGACCTGGATTCTGGTCCTACATTAGACACATATTGGCTTGTGTGCCTCAGTCAAACCACTTTCATGCTGTTAGTGTTCTGGGAAACTCTCTAAGACTAGAAATTTCAGAGAAGATGATGAACTTAATTGGCAATTAGTTCCTCAAAGGGAACTCCCTAATATTACTCGTTCAGACCCTATCTCTATCCCCATTTTATAGACAAGGAAACTGAGGGGCAACTTGGTGGCACAATGGATAAAGTGCAGAGCTGTGTGGCAGAGACCTGAATGCCAAGTATTAGCTGGGTGACCCTTGCAAATAACTTCTCTCCACCTCAGTTTTGCATCTGCAAAATAGGGAGGTTTAACTTGATGGCTTCTCAGTTTCCTTCCAGTTCTAAATCTATGGTCCTGTGACTCAGAGATGATCACTCTTTCAAGGTTAACCAGCTGAGAGTTAAGACTGAAGACTCTTCTGACTCCAAAGTTACTACTTCTTTCAAGGACACCGCAGCTCTCTTGTTGTCATGTCCAGTCTTTCCCTACTATGTCCCTTTCTCCTTGGACTGCTGGAAAATTCTTCCTTTTGTCTACCTCATCAACATAACTGATCACAGAGGATCCTATATAATTAGTAGATATGATGGATCATCAGATTAAAATGCCACTATGATTATGAGGCTAATACAAACGGGGTGAGAGGGAAGGATGCTGCAAGGATAGAATCAGTAAGAAAGAAAAGGGCTTTTGCCCATCTTCTACCTCCTTGGAATGAAGCTTTCACCTCTGCCCCAGCTCTGCCACTTTTGTACCTTCTACTTCCCTGCCCAGGACCCATGTCTTACATTTGTTCTCAGTCCCATCCAGCTGTAACATCAGATTGTCCAGCTTCTCCTGCTCCACCACAGAAAGGCCCTGTGGAGAGACAGTCATTATTTAATCCCTGGGGCTGAGACAGGACAGGGAGGGGAAAAAATGGGCCTTCTCTCCAGGACCAAATCCCTGTTCATCACACCCTTATTACCCTGCTCCCTTTAGTAACAATTTGTCATAGAGACTACTGGGGGGGGGGGGGGGCATCCTCTGGTCAGATTAGTGAGTCCTAACCAAATTTTAGTAGGATCCTTCCCCAGGCCCCATATCCAGAGTGTCCAAAAGAGGGAATGGTCCCTTTTCCTCTGAATCCAATGCAAGTCTATGATATAGCCCTCTTCCCCTCTCCCCCACAAGAAAGAGAAAAGCCTCACAGAACTGATCAGTGCAGGAGCGATGGTATTATTGATGTGATCCACAGCTTTCTGCACACCTGAGAAAAGGAAAGGAAGCCAGGATTAGGACTAAAGAGTCAGGAGGAAGAAAGGGGATTCCAGACAAAGGAAAGATTGGGTATGGTGAGATGGACAAGTGGTTCAGGGCCCGGGATGATATGGGAAATGGGAAGGGAAAGAGATGCTAGAAGGAGAAAGCCTGGAATGAAGGAACTAGTGAGAATGTAAAGGAAGAAATAGGTAAGGGGGCCTCACCTTTGCCCAAATAACGAAGTTTGTCTCCATCCCTCAGCTCCAGTGCCTCATAGATGCCAGTAGATGCCCCGCTGGGCACTGCTGCCCGGAAAAGACCTGAGAGCAGGAAGGAAGGGAGTGGCAGCATAGGAATTGGGAGCAGAGGGAGGATGCTACTTGGATAGGGATCTATTCATTTTTGCAGAGTCCCAACTCCCACCAGCATTTCTCCAGCCACGCCTAGAATCCCTAACTACAAATAACATTTCCAAAACATGGAAACATAGGGAAACACAGATACATAAGCCTGAAACATACAAACATAGCTCTTGACTTGTATGACCAGGAACAAAATTCATACCATCCCTATATAACCAAGAAAATACTATCCATGCATGGATACATCCCAGGACCTTATTACCAAGGGAATTCATCATGTGCAAGTGTCCACTCCACACAGCAACTGTGGACTCTAGATCAGTTCACTCAATTTGCCCCAATAGCCAGTTAATCCTAGTAAGGGTTATACTTATGATGGAGATTGACAAGGTTAAGATGGGAGACAACTCTGATAGGGGATTCAATCCTTATTCATTACCTTTGGCTATGTAGAGATCCACCTCCACTGTAGGGTTACCACGGGAATCCAGGATCTCCCGGGCATGGATGCGCTCAATTGACATGGTGGCTAGAATCCACTGGTGGAGAAAAAGGGGAGGAGAGAAGTTAGATGCTGAAGGGGTGGGGCTAGTGTGGGAGGGGCAGAGAAAGGAAGAGACTGGGAGGAGGTCACTGCAGTAAGGAGGAAAAAACTGGTTGCAGGGAGGAGAGGGGAGAAATGGAAATGCCTCCATCCTGGGGAACGGGGAAGAAAGAAGGAAGGTCACTGCATCAGAAAAAAAAAGAGGGGGACATGACCATAGGGAAGAGGGAAAGGAAAATCTGACTGCAGTGAGGAGAGGGGAAAGGAAAAATGTACCCTCATGGTGGGGGTGGAAGGGAAAAAGGTTACTGCATAAAGAAAAAAAGGGTCATGGCTTTAGGAGGTGGGACCCTGCAGTAAGGAAAAGAGGCTTGGTGGAAAAGCATTGTAGGGGAAATGTGGACCTCTCCCCCCTCAGCAGCATACTTACCAGCCAGCTCTGATCTCCCCAAGGTATACCCAGATTGGGAGTGGCCCCCAAGCCAGCCTTTTCTCTGGATGCTAAGAAGAATGATGAGTAGCCAAGGTCTCCCCTCCCCCTGGAGATGCTAAAAGTCCCTTACTTGAACATCTATGACTCACATCCTTAGAGTGTCAGCTCCCCCACCCTTTCCCCAGTAGCAAATCTCTCTCCAAGGTTCCTCCACACACATTTCTTCTACTCCCCAAAAGCTGAGCATGACGGGGGAGGGGCAGGAGAAACATGGGAGGTCTGGGGAATCAGATTCTTGTCTAGTGAGGGCTATGCTGTAGTTGAAAAGGGGGCAGAGAGCCAAGACTGAGAAGACGGTACCCACCCACACCTCCCCAGAAGACTTACATTCCCTGAATTGTAAAAAAAAATGAGAAAAAAAATTGGGGCGAGTGGGGAGGCGGAAGTTGAATTAGGGAACGTGAGAGAATAGAAAGGGGCATCCCCAAAATGCAGAATCAAGGGATTGTGTCAAGATGGAAAGAAACAAAAATTGTGACATCAATAAAAATGAGGGTGTTGATGAGAGCTAAATTAAAAAGAGGCAGAAACGTAAGAGATTATGACACAGGTGATGAAGCCAGTGTAGAGATGGTCAATCAGAGACAGCAAGAGAAACTCAGATGAGGTCAGCAAGCAGACAGAGAACAGGGAGACATTTATAAAGGGTCAGAGAGACTATATTGGGTGGGTGGGTGGGTGGGGAAGGGCTCGGCTTTGGGAGGAAGATGATGGAGCAGGTGCGCGGGGCCCTCCCGCAAAGGCGATGCGGGAACGGATGGCAGAAGGGGGGCCGGAGGACCGAGGGGAGATGGCCAAAGGGGGCTGGGGTCTCACCTTCCTGCGGCAGAGCGGGTGGCAGCGCGAAGGGAACGGGAGCCAGAAGCGGGGCGTGGGCCGCTGCGGATCCCGGGCGGGCGGCAGAGAGCGGACCCGATAGGGCCTGCAAGATGCATGTGACCCGGAGCCCCGATGAGTCAGAAGGCTCCCGCTGAGCCGCACGTAGGAGCGGAGCGCAGGTGGGGGAGTCGGAGCCGGAGCCGGAGCCGGAGCCGGGCGGGAGGACCGGGCTGGAGCTGAGGCGCGCAGCACACACACGCGCGCAGCACACGCGCAGCACAGACACACAGACACACACGCCCGCAGGGCAGGGATTCAGACAGGGTGGCACGTCTTTTCTGACCCTGCCACAGCCGGGACCTGGATTGTAACGGATACTGACACAGCGACATCCAGTCACACAGGCTGGCACGCAAGCTGGCAGACGCTGACATGGTCACACACACCGAGGTACACAAGTCACAGGGATGTCGGTGGAGTGCATTTCTTTATTGGAAAAAGAACAATTCAAGCCACCCAGCTCCCGAGGGCACCCCCCCCCCCATTTGTTTTACCTTGTCAAGATTCAGAGCAGTGTTCACATCCCCCTAGGGCTCTCCCTTCCCCTTTCAGGTGTGCGGGGATCCTGTTAAGCTATCTGACTGTTCCACCCCTCCATACCCCCACCAGTTCTACTGAGAAAAAATAGAGTGAAAAACAAGGAATTTCCTCTAGGTCTGCCTTCCTTCCTGTCTCTGCTTTCTTTATCACTCCTTTCACAGATCTGAGCTGTAGGTGCTTCCAACTTCTGGAATGGGGGGGAGGAGGAATGGGTCCTCTTCCTCCAAGGATGGACTAAGGTTATGGTCTTTCCAAGGGAAAGAAGAAAGTGATGGGGAGACCAGTGTCCCCCACACTGGCAGCTCAGTTGACAATTTCATCGGGGTCCTGTGTGGGGAGAGGGCACAAGTTAAGGTTTTCCTTCCTAGGCCCAGCTATGTTCCTGTTTCCTTCCCCCTGTCTCTTCGTGTCATCCCTCTCTGTATCCTTTCCTCTGTCTTTCTGTATCTTTTCCCCATGTTCCACCTCTCCTTCCTCTCACCCATCATTCTCCTCTGTTTCTGACCCCTCTTCTTCTCTCCTCATTCTTTTCTTCCGCTCTCCCCCCCCCCCCCCACCCTCCCTTGCGTGTCTTTTTCCCTTCCTTCTCTCTCATGGTTATTTTTAGTTTCAATTTTTAGTTCCAGTTTTTTCTCTCCTGGCTGTCTTCTTCACTAGGTCCAGCGGTGTTCCTTTCTATTCACACCCCCACCCCACCCCTGCTCTCTTTTCTACTTACCCTTTGCCTACTAGTCTATATTTGCATATGAATCTCCCCCCAAATTCACTTCCCTGGTCTCCTTGACTCCTCATCCCCACTCACCCTAGTTCCCAAAGAATCAGAACAAGATCATAGAATTAGGGGTGAAAAGAACTTTAGGGATCATTTAGACCAACTCTTCCATTTTATAAGTCAAGAAACAAACCTGGAAAGGTTAAAGAAAATGCCCAAAGTCACAAGCTCTGACTGCAAATACAGTGCTTGTAGAGGTGGATGAAGTTAGAGGTTGAAGAGATAGGTGGTCCAGGACATAGAAAACTGAGCCTGGAGTCAAGAGGACCTGAGTTCGAATCCGACCTCAGACACTTCCTAGTTATGTGACCCTGAGCAAGTCATTTAGCCTCTGTTTGCCTCAGTTTCTTCAACTATAAAATGTGGATAAGAGTAGCATCTACCAGGCAGGGTTATTAAGAGGATCAAATGAGATGCTATTTGTAAATCACTTAGCTTTACAATTATAGTGCCTGGTAGGTGCTGTATAAATGCTTAGTCCCATCCCCCTACTCCCTTGCCCCACTCCACCCCCAATTTGTTCCAATACCATACAGCTTTTTACTTTTCTTCTAGCATCCTCAGGCAAGTTTCTTGGATATCTTCCCACCTCCCTCTCTCCTCAGGCTCTTCTATCTCTCAGTACCAGTTTGTCCCTCACATAACTGCTAGCCTTTCCTACCCTCCTTCATTCCACCATTCTGAGACCCTAGACTCAAGTCCCTCTAAGGTTTTCCTTTTCCTTTTTAAGGCAAGATGGAAAGAAACAAAAATAATAACATCAATAAAATGAGGGTGTTGATGAGAGTTAAATTAAAAAGAGGCAGAAACTTAAGAGATTATGACACAGGTGATGAAGCAAGTGTAGAGATTTTCAATCAGAGACAGCAAGAAAAACACAGATGAGATCAACGAGCAGATAGAGAAAAGGGAGTCATTTACAAAGGGTCAGAGAGCCTACACTAGGTGGGTGGGTGGGGAAGGGCTGGGCTTTGGGAGGAAGATGATGGAGCAGAGATGCAGAGCCATCCTCTTCCTTTTAAAAAATTTTTCTTTTCCTTTCTTCCCAAGGACCCACCCTCCTGTAGCCCCATTTCCTTTATTCCTCCCCTTTATTTGAAGAACCCCTTCTTAGTTACTTGTATTCCTCTCCCTGGGGATTCCTCTTCCTCTCCCCATCCTTGTCCCCATCCTTACCCCCATGCCTTCTATCTCCTTTTCTCCAAACTGCTCCAGGTCTTGTTCCATGTCCTGTTCTTGCTCTTCCTTTAACCTCTGTCTAATCTCATCAGCCTCTGCCCGTTCTTCTTCCTCATAGAATTCCTTGTCCAGCCGTTCCAGTTGGGGTATCTGGATCAGGGCTTCTTGTCTGTAGTCAGTTTCATCTGTACATGGGTTCTCCAACAGGATCAGAGCCCGAAGTCGGGGCAATTCTTTCAGCTGAATCAGTTCTGTTAGATTTGTCACTACGTTCCCCCTGTAAAAGGGTTTAAAAGAAATTCCCCTACTTCAGTCATATTACTTTGTCAGAAAGTAATTTTCCTATTATGTTATTCCCCTCCTTGATAAACTCCAGTGGCAACCTTCTTATAAGATCAAATACAAGCTTTTAAAATATATTTTCTTTTATTTATACAATTGTACATTTGCTTTTATGTTTAAAACCCTTTCCACCTGATTCCAATCAGTTTTTCCAACCTTTTCATTCATTGCTCCCCTGCAGAGTCATTGAGTCCAGTGGCAAGATGGAAGTCACATTTAGGCTGCCTTCACAGCCATTGGAACAAATTGTTCTCATCTGCCCATTCCACTGCCCATTCCAGTCTTCACATGCTTGGGATAGACATCCCCCTAACTCACCAATGGATGTGAGGCCTTTTGGTTAGTTTCAACCTAGTTAGAGCATCTGCCGAGACAGTTTTATAAGAGTGTGTGGCTGCTGCATCAATATAGGGGAAGAAGGAAGGAAAGAAGGAAGGAAGAGAGAGAGGGGAGGGAAGAAAGGAGAGAAAGGAAGAAGAGAGGAAACAGGGAAAGAGGAAGGAAGAAGGAAGGGAAGAAAGGAAGAAGGAAAGGAAAGAAGGAAAACCAGGAAAGGAAGGGAGGGAGGAAGGATTTATTAAATGCTTACTATGTGCTAGGCACTATGCAGTACTTTATAGATATTATCTCATTTCATCCTCACAACAACCCTGTTTTGCAATTAGGGAAACTGAGGCACATAGAGGTTAAGTGATTTGCCCAGGGTCATATACATGTGTCTGAGGCCAGATTTAAACTGTTCTTCCTTAGTTCCAGGTTCAATGCTTTATCCAATGTACCATCTAGCAGCTCATAGAAGGGATTTCCTCTAGGGAAGTGGAGGGGTGGGAATTAGAGTTAGAGAAGGATTTTTAAAATCCCAAGCTGGGGAAGTTTTAGGGATAAAATTACATTTGGAGAAAGGAGAGAGTAAATATCCAAAAGGTTAGGATTAGGAAGGGGAGGGACACAAAAGTACCATCAGATTGGATGAAAGTGAAAGGCAAAATGCTAATCATAGATTCAGTTTGGGTAAGATTCCAGGTGTAAAGTCAAAATCTGGGCCCAAGTCCTGAGGTTGGCAAAAAGTGGGGATGAGAGGGTGGTGACCATACCGAAGATTGAGGTACTGCAGGGACTTCATTTCCCGAGAGAAGCCGCTCAGAACACTGATCTGGTTGTCCCGAAGATGTAACGTAGTGAGATAACTTAGTCCTTCAATTCCTTCTATTTTCTTCAGCTGGTTCTGGGCCTACACAGAACAGGCTGATTAAAGAGAGACAAAATTGAAGGAGATTCATGGACAGAAACATACAAAGAAAGAAGAAAAACAACAGAGAGATAGAGATAAAGGGGAAGATGAGTAGAGAGAGGGAAAAGATAGGCAAAGGAGAGAAAGCCAAGGTAAACTGTTATCCTCAGAGAAAGTCAGGACCGTTTGGAGTTGGGTCACTAAGAAGTTGTAACTCCTCCCTCCATTGTCCTTCCCTAAATTCTCTTACTTAGGGAGTCCTATACCCAGTAGTACTATGTTTCTGCCTGAGGAAGAGACACCAGAATGTTTGTACTGTGATGCATACACATATTGTAGGCATAGAAAACTGCAATCTGGATACCTGGGTTCCCTTCTCAACTCTGTAACCAAGAGTCACTGCCCCCACTGGATCAGGATCATGATGTCCTAGAAGCATGTCTTCCAAACCCTCTCAGGAGCTATCATAGGGCCATGCTGAGGATGGGATTGACACCAAATAGTTCTGATAGGGGTTCAGATGGCCCTGTGCATCAACCACGCCATTCTCCCCTCCCACAATAACATGAGTCTTGTAGTAAGATTCAGAGAGGATCTGTGATCCAAGAGAACCCAATGAGTTGGTCAGCATAGTTGGTGCCTTCAGTGTGCTTTCTACCCAACCCTTGAAGGTTACCAAGAAGAGATTCTTCAGCTTGGGGAGTTCGATTCCCATGGTACTCTCCAGCTGGTTCCCTCGGAGCTCTAGTGTGTGCAGGTTCACCAGCTTTTGGGGGTCCAGGCCTGTTATCTTCTTGATGTTGTTCCCTGAGGAAGGCACATGTCAAATGTCGGTGCATTTGAAATGGTCATCTAACCCAGAATGCCACTCAAAACAGAGAAGGAAGGTGTCTGGTCAATACAACACAATATGGCAGAGTGGAAAGAGTCCTGGATTTTAAGTTAGAAGACCTAGGGTAAATCTCTGTTACCTCTCTAAGCCTCAGTTTCCTCATATGTAAAAGCAGGGGGTCAGCCCAAGATGGCCTCTGAGGTCCTTTCCTGTTCTAAAGCTGTGATGCTATGACCTTGGACCAGAGTCTCATCCATAAAATGATGGGATTGGATTAGGCAATCTTTGTGGTGCTATGATATAGCAATATTACACCTCTGCCCACCCAGAGAACACCTTTGAGATCCAAGCTGCCCAATCTGGGATGGCCGATGCCTTCGGTGTCAGTGATCTGGTTGTAGGCAAAGCTGGCGATCTGCAAGTAGGGCAGCTCTGACATCTGGGCACTCTGTAGCCGGTTGTGGTCAGCTTTGAGCCAGAGTAGGTGAGTCAGGTTGTTGAGTGGTGACAGGTCAGTCAGCCGGTTCCCAGACAGATCCACATAACGCAGGTGAATGTAGGAGGACAGCAGAGAAATGTCAGTCAGTTCCCTGGACAGTGGTGAAGGGAGGGAGGCCAGGGCTGCTGTTAGAATTAGGGACTGGGCATGAGAGCTGGAATGGGGAAGAGAGTAGCTTGGAAGACTAGGGAACTGGTTTGCAATGAGAAAAAGAAGGTCAGAAGGATGGGGTTGGGGAGAACAATTCTATGCAAAAAAAAAAAAATTAAACAAATCATCATGCAAAGCAAGAGGCAGTCTAGTCTAGTGGATAGAGAGCAAGTTTAGTGCCAGAAAGATCTGGGTTCAAGTTCTGCTTCTGAAGTATGCTGTAGTCTATGTGACTCAGAGCAGGTTGCTTAATCTTTCAGTGGTCGAGATCACTCTCTAAGAAATTGCCAAGAAGCTATGAAATTACACTGGAGGAGGGAGTTCTCCAGGGGCTCCCTCCACCAATGAAATTACAAGTCCAGTTCATATCCCAATGGCTGTATGTAAGGCACAGTGCTAAACCCAGTAATACAAAGGCAAAGAAACAATCCCTTCTCTTAAGTAATTTACATTCTACTGGAGTGATAGATCTCCTAGAAAAGTCAATTCAAGGTATTTTGAGCATTTTCAACTGGAAGCAATCAGAGAAGGCTTCCCTGAGGAGGTGCTATTTAAGCTGAGCCTCGAAAGGAGGTAAAGACTCTCTGAGCTAGGGTGAAAAGGGAGTTTACTCCAGTGTAAAGAAGCCTGTGACGTAATACTGAATTTGGGGAACAACTAGTTGTCTAAGTTTGACTGGAGCAGAGGATGCATGAAGGGGAGTGATGTGAAACAAGCCTAGAAAGATAGGTTGGTGAAGTCTATATTTTATCTTAAAGGCAATTTATGAAAGATAAAGTAGATTCAATAAGAGGGAGGGAATGCATCAAAGGAGAGCAGAATGTTTTAGAGAGAGAGGAAACTACAGTGAGAAGGGGATTGAGATGCAGTAGAGAGTGCAGAGCGGATAAATGATGGAAAGCAATAAATAAAGAGACAACAGGTGAAATGAAGATGGGGACCAAGGAAAGCCAAAGCTGGTGAAATGAAAAAAGAGAGGATGCAATGGAGAAGTAGGTAACAAGAGTCAAAAAGAGGGACAGAGTTAGGAATGTAGAACAGGAGGGAATGGTCCCTAAACCCCAGCTTTCCCTCCTTCCTTGCTTAGGAACAGCTCTCAGTGACCAGTTCCACTATCTCCTTCCTACAGGACTAGAACAAGAGTGGTGGAGCCCAAAGCTTGGGACAGGAGGGTAAGAGTGAAGATTTCGGTACATTGCACATCTGCTTCTCCCTTCCCCTTCAACACATATACACTCACTTATCCTTGGCCTCCAGCTTCACATAGGCATGGGAGAGTCCATTGCCTGTCTTGCAGAGCAAAGAGAGACCTTCCTTCATTGTGTCCTCTGTGATGGGATTGGAGAGGAACTGAAAGAGGATATAGGGTCAAGTGTACCTTTTTTTTTTTTCCCTCTCTAGGCAGTTTTGCTCATCACTATCCAGTGACTTCTCCCTTACCTCTTCAACTTCTTCTCCTCCCTCCTTCTCTTCCTCTTCTTCTTCATCTTTATCCTCCCCTTCCTCCTCTGGTTCATCCTGGTCTGGATCATATTCCTCCAAGTCCTCCTCATCAGACATCTTCCTTCCTGGGGTAGAGTCTCCTTAAGGTGAAGGTTGGTCAAATCCTAGAAAGAAACAAGGGTCCTGTGACTCCTCCACCTTTTCCTTCTCTCCAAGCCACCATCTCATCCAACTTCAGTCCTAGCAGAGCCTCTTCTTAGGGGAGAATGGTCTGTGCTTAGGTGAAGTGAGTCCCACTGTGCTGTTTGCTGGGCTCCCCATCTCCCCTATGGTTTAAAAGGAGGTGGGGGTGAAGAAGGCATGGAAGACCCAAGCCCCTTGGTTTATTCCCTCACATTTCACTATCATCAGATCTCCCCTTCAATCCCTCTTTTCTCTGTTGGTGAATTCTCCGAAAATCCTTAGTACTTCTCTCCAAAGACCCTTTTTTCATGACTTCCTCCCCTAGCTACCCTCAACTCCCTTATGTCCCTCTCCCCTTCAATTCTCTTATCCCTGTTCTCCCAGGGATCACATACACACACACACACACACACACACACACACACACACACACACACACACACACACCAGATCTGATTCCCAGATCCCTTAAATACTCCTGTTCCACCACGAAAATACGTAAGGAGAACTTGAGAGTTGAGAATAAGGGTCTGAAGGAAGCAGATGAGGGCACAGTTGGGGGAAGGTCAGGTTGTTGTGAAAGTGGTGAGGATTTGTGTATTGCTACCATAGCAACAGGGACCGGCCGTTGCCGAGACTGTTGCTGTGGGCAACTGGCAGAAAAAAAAAAACCGGTGGGCAGCATCCAGGGATAACTGCACCACGGCCGGAGCAGGCGGATCCTCGGTGCTCTTGGTTATTGGCTATCCTCCTCCCTGCCCCCGCCCAATCCCTGGAATACGAGTAGGGGGCGGGAGGTAAATTAGGGCGCTAATTGGCCAAAGGAGAAAAGGCTCCAGGAGATTCCGATAGGACAGAAAGGCAGAGGCAGGAGCATCGAGACTAGCCATTACGTCACCCTAGTCCCTTAAAGATGTAAGCTTTCAAAATAAAGGCTACTTGATCAATTTAGACATTACCTGGGAAGGAGGAGGTGGTGGAATGGATCCTTCACACAGGGGAATTTTAAAGCCGACCCCTAAAACAGATTCCTTCTCATCAATCAATCAATCAGTCACTCAATCATCTGTCAATTTCCAGATGAGGTTGGGTCCACTGGCTGACTGGTGAAAGGTATTTGGTTTAGGGAAAAGAGCTCGGGATTCCCAGCTCTGCCATTGCGAGGTTCTGGACCAAGTGCTTTATCGATCTCGGTTCTTTACCCAAGAGAGGACTAAATGATCTCCTAAAGGCTTCTCCCAGTTGTTACAATCTATGAACCCATGATTAGATTCTAAGGTACCCAGTTCCCCAGCTCCAACAGCCAACCTTCTACAGATAGTCCCAACAAAACGGCCTGGAGTCATTTGGAGGTACTCTAACCAAGGTCCATTATATCAGTTTCAAATCTTTGAGAGTATGGAGTGTAAAGGGAAGACGCCAAAAGGCAACTTATTGCTCATGCTATCCTTCTAATAGTACCATTGAATTGCAAAGTCTCACAGTTGGAAGGGACCTTGGTCCAAACCCTGACTAGAAAAACAGTTCCCTTTACTGAATTCCAGTCAAGTGGTGTTCAGTCAGCTTCTGCTTGCATGCCTCCAGAGGTGAAGAGCTCCCTGCCCAGAGGCCAGGCCTTTGTACTTTGGAGAAGTTCTAACTGACACAAAGTGCCCCCTTAAATATAGCCCACAATTCCTACCTCCACTTTTTCAGGTCAAGTAAAATAATCTAATCTTCTTCTATTTTTCCTTCAAATAGGTACTTTTCAAAGCTAAAACATCCCTATTTCCTTCAACTAATTCTTGTATGGTAAGGTCTCCTAGCTCCACCTTCTAATTGCCCTTTTATGACTCTGCTGTAGTGCACAGAAATGAATTCAATAAGACGAAATCATAACACATGATCCAGCGGGGCAAAGGACAGCAACAATCCATTGACAATGTTGTAGTAATGGTGGATAGTGTTTTCCTGTTTTACTCACCTCACTTGGCATGAGTTCATACGTCTTCCCATACATTTCTGTATTCGTCATATTATTTCTTATAGCCCAGTAACATTACATTATATTCATGTACCACAAGTTGTTCAGCCAGTCCCTAATCAATGAGTATCTGCTTTGTTTTCAGTTGCTCTACAAAGGTGTTGCTATGCATATTTTGGTGTATATGGGACCTTCTTTTTTTCAGCCTTTTTTTGTCTTTTTATTAGTCTTTTTTCTAACAGCCTTGGGATCTATGCAGAGAAATGCAACATCTGAGTCATAGGATATGGACATTTTAGTAATTTTCTTAGCATAATTTCCATTTTCTTGCCAGAATGGTCAGATGAATTCACTGCTCCATCAATGGTGTATTAGTGTGCTTATCTTAAAACATTTTTTTTTTAAATTTTGGACTTGAGCAATAGAACATTTCTCTACATACAACAGAACCCAAAGGGAATTTTCGTTGAAACCCTAACTCCATTTCATTTCTGCTTTTTTAAAAAGTATTTGAAATTAATGTATTATTTTCTTTCCTTTTTTTAGAAGGGAAGGTGAAGCAATCAGGGTTTAGTCATTTGCCCAAGGTTATACAACTAGTTAAGTGTCTGAGGTTGGATCTGAACTCAGATCTTCCTGACTTCAAGGCCACTGGTCCATTCACTACACCCCCTAGCTGCCCCCAATGTATTATTTTCAAAACTGTTCTGCTTATCTGAACTTACAAATTTTCCATTGTGCATTTTAGAAAATACTTTAATGGCCCTCCTTTCATGGCATCACCATTGCTAGCTCCATTCCCCACTCCCCCATTAAAAACAAAGAAATAAAGGAAGAAAAAAACCCTTGTGACTAATAACCATAGTCAAGCATAATGAATCCATATAAATGAGGTAGCTAGGTAGCATAATAGGGCAGCTATATGGCACAACAGATGGGAGCGTAGGCCCTGAAGTCAGGAATACTGGCATCCAGATTCAGCCTCAGATACTTACTAGCTGTATGAGCAAGTCATTTAACCTGTTTGCCTCAGTTTCCTCATCTGTAAAATGAACAGTATCCAGTATCTCTGCCAAGAAAACTCCAAATGGGGTCACAAAGAGTGTGACACAACTGAAAAAGCTGAACAATGGCAAAGGTAGCCTTGTAGATAGAACACAGGACTTGGAGTCAGAACACCTCGGACACCCAGGGGTCACTGTATGACCCTGGACAAGTCACTTCATTTCTGTTTGCTTTGCTTTCTTTATCTATCAAATGAAGATAATAACGGCATCTGCTTCACAGGGTTGTTGTGAGTATCTGAAGAGATAACACAGAGCACTCTGCAGACTTTAAGGTGTTGTAGAATGCTAGCCACTGCTGTCATAAAGGTGCCCTGTGCTCATCACCTCCCTCTCAGGAGCTGGATAACATGCTTCATCACAGGTCCTCTGCATACATAGCTGGGCATTCCATTGAGGCAAGTTGTTAAGCATTACAAAGTTATTTTTCTTTACAATGTGGATATTGTATAAATTGTTCCCCACACTTCGCTATGCATCTGAAAATATCATGAAGGATTCTCCAGAATCTTCACTTTCATGGTTTATTTTGGTGTGATAATATTTCATTACATTAATATACTATAATTTGTTCAATAATTTCCCACAAACGTAAGCAATTTAAAAGACCTCTTTAGTTCTTTTCTCTCCCCGCCCCCCACCTCCGCTTTTGCTGTCTCCTCATCTGAAGTTTGTTTTTCTTGTGATTATTTCTTTCCTGGTATTCTATTCCCCTCAACCCCTATTCCCTCTTCGGGGCAGCTAGGTGGTGCAGTGGATAGAGCACCAGGGCAGGAGTCAGGAGGATCTGAGTTCAAATCTCACCTCAGACACTTGATACTCACTAGCTTTGTGACTTTGGGCAAGTCACTTAACCCCAGTTGCCTCATCCTGGGTCATCTCCAGTCATTCTGATGAATATCTGGTCACTGGATTCAGAAGACTCTGAAGGAGAAGTGAGGCTGCTGACCTGCACAGCATCTTCCCTCACTCAAAACAAAGTCAAGTGCAAATCATGTTGTCAATTCTCTGATGGCATGGCCTTCTTTGGCAACAAAGGACGAACACACACACACACACACACACACGCACATTCCCTCTCTATACCCATTTTGCCCCTGTTGAGTCTGATGTATTTCTACATGAGACTCTGTGTATGTGTTTAACCTTCCTTTTTCCATTTCAGATACAAAGTTCATCTAATACCCATTCCCAACCCCTTCTTCCATGTCTGTATACTCTTCTTATGGGCCCCCAATTATGAGAAAGAACAAATTCCACTTTCTTCTTCACCACTGTATTGATTCTTTACCCCTCCCTTCTCTTTCCCTTTTTCATAACCATAATCCCAGGACTTCTGCTTGACTTATTTTACTCATTACCCTTTGAAGACATTAAGGTTCTGAAGGGACACTAGTTTCTTCTGTCTCTGTTAGAATGCTAGTGTGTCATCCTCACACATCTCCTTCCAATTGGTCAAATAAATTTACCCTTCTAAATTTCTCTGGACTAGTGTTTATATTTCAAACTTCCTACTAGACTCTAGTCTTCTTATCAGAAATATTTTAAAGTCTTCTGCTCCATTAAAAATTCATTTCTTCCCTTGAAGAATTATTTTTTAAATTAAGTTTTATTTTCTCAATTAGCAAAAATCTATTTTCTCTCCTTCCTACTTCCTCTCTCCACTGGGAAAAAAGAAAATAAAACCCTTGTGACAATTATACATAGTCAAATCAAATTCCTAAATAAATTGGTCAAATGTGAAAAATATATGCCTTATTATGCAACCTGAGTCTATCCTCTGTCAGGATTTGGGAAACATGGTTCATCATTAGGTCTCTGGGATCATGGCTGATCATTGCTTTGAACATAGTTCTGAAATCATTTAAAATTATTTATCTCTACATTATTATTGTTATATATACATATATGCACATAAATATCTTTATATCTATATCTATATATACTTATGTAATCTAAACCCCAAAACCCATTAGAGAAAACTCTCTTCTCATCAATGCCCCAAGATTTCATAAAGGGCCACAAAGAACTGGTGAGAGCAAGACAGAAGAGAATTTGAGTCTCTTGGGTTCCTTTAGTTTCCAACTTCTAGAGAGAAAATATACAATGCCAGCCTCTCTTGGGTTCCTTTAGTTTCCAGCTTCCAGAGAGAAAATATTCAATGCAAACCTCTCTTTAGGTTGCTGAAAAGAGAGAAAGACTCTCCTTGAGAAGAAGCTGACATGAGAGGAATTGGTAGCTGTTATCACATTCTCTGTCCTCTGTTTGCTACGCTAGAGACTTTGGATGATTAGCCCCTTGGGGAGATCTGGGTCTCTTTCTCAGTTAAGCTGAGATATCTTGCTCCCAGTGGGAGAGCTCCTTTAGTCAGTATTGTCTAGTATATATTCTCATATGTATACTTTTTCTGATTTGTGTTTTGCTATCAACTTGGATAAATGGTTATACTATTTGCTATGTATTTTCATTGTGGAACTGTTATATTTGGTGGGAAAGAAGTTAAACCTTGGATTAAAAAGCTTGGAACCCGAGTTCCCCCTTGAATGGTGATCTCTTGATATAGCTTCAAACTGAAAATTATTTCTCCTAGGCTAACAATATTTAAGGACACATATAGAATTCTAACCTGGTACCCCCTATGTCTGAGAAGAGCAGAGTGGCCAAACCCTGGCCCACACCTCCTGCTTCCTTTCCTGATAGGAATTAAAGTCTTCCTTGGAGAAGGGTGGGGGAAGGAGACACTAGGGATATCTATTTTCTCTCTCTCTCTCTCTCTCTCTCTCTGTCTCTCTCTGTCTCTCTCTGTCTCTCTGTCTCTCTCTGTCTCTCTCTGTCTCTCTGTCTCTCTGTGTCTCTCTGTCTCTCTGTCTCTCTGTCTCTCTCTCTCTCTCTCTCTCACACACACACACACACACACACACACACACACACACACACACACACACACACACACACACACCCCTCCTCTTGTTACATACGCATTGTTCCAGCTCTGCCCACTCTGCATTAATTTGTACAGGTCTTCCTAGGTTTCTCTGAACCCTTATCTTAGCTTTGCAGGATGCATTATGCTTGGTTATAAGCCTGTCCTTTTTGCCTTTTGGCAGATTGTATTACAAGATTTCAATCATATGTACTAGAGTTGCCAGGTTCTGTGTTCTTGACTATAGTTTCTTGTTACTTAAAATACTTTAGAGGGAGTTTTATGTTTCGACTACACCATTCCTAGTTCTTTCTTATAGAATTTCTTTCAGAAAGTGATCTGTGGGTACTTTTTATCCTTCACTTTGTTCTTGGTGGATCTAGGAAGTTTTCATTTATGATTTCTCGAAATGCAGCATCTGTGTTCTTTTTTTTTTTTTTATCATGGTTTGAAAGACTCCAATGATTCTTTGTCTCTCTTTTATATGTTTTCCGAGTGAGTTGGGTTTTTTCTCCTATTTTTTAATGTTTTGATTTTGTGCTGATATTACTTGTTTTATTTTTTATAAAATATTTCTTTATGTAATATTTCATGTTCTATATGATATATAAAAGTTTTCTTTTTTATCTAATCTAGTTTTCAGGATAGTTTTGGGGAAAAGATAATAAGTTCAATTTTAGACATGTTAAATTTCAGTTATTTATGGAACATTCAGTTCAAGGTGTCTAATACGTGATTGGAGATGTGAGACTGGAATTTAGGGCTGGATAAAAAGAATTGAGACTAGTCTGCATACAGATGGTAACTGAATTCATGAGAGCTGAAAAGACCGCCTAAAGAAAGACCTGGGGTCCAGGACGTATCCCTAGGATTCAATCACAAATAATAGGAAATAATAAGAATAAAAATATGAAAGATAATCCAAAAAGGAAGCAGAGAAGTGGTTAGACAGGTAGGAGGAGAATGAAGGTGTAGGGATTCACACACACCCAAATACAGACAGACAGACAGACAGACGCATGTACACACACACACACACATGCACAACAGAAAAGGGATACTACCTAGATAAGAAGGGTAGTCTGTTGCCAAATGTTGCAGTGTCTGTACTGCATTAATATCAAATGCTGCAGAGAGGTCAAGAAAGATGAGGACTGAGGCGAGGGTATTGTATTTTACAGCTAAGAAATTGTTGGTAACCTTGCAGAGAGAGGGTTTAGTGGAGTGGTAGGACATCATGTGCCAGAAAAGACAAGGAGTTGGCTAGGAAGACCACTGTGCCTGAAGGCACAATGATTTCATTGGTGGATATACATTTTGCTATCTTAGATTGGTTCTAGTTGCCTTGGATGGCTGGTGATAGAGGCCAAGAGATATGGGAGACTCTGACTTCTTACTCCAGAGAGAATACAGCTATTATGGGAATGGCAGAATTTGGAGCTACACAGTGGACTGTAACTATTTGTACTCAGGGTACCAGAATGTAATTGGTGCTACCCAAAATCTTCTGCTCTTTGGCTCCCAAAACACATTATACTGGGATTTTCAATACTTGGGCCAATGGATATAGCGCACTGAATTTTGAGGCAGGAAGACCTCTCCTGTCTTTGAGACTTGCTATGTGTGACCATGAGTAAGTCATTTAACTTATCTGTGTCTCAGTTTAGTGATCTGTCAAATGAAGAAGGTTAGACTCAATGATATACCCAAGATCCTTTCTAGCTCTAAATCTTTGATCCTATTGTCCTGTAAAATTGTAGTGGATATCATAAGAAATACAAGATCTGTACAGTGCTCAAAGGAAAGTGTCACTAACTCATCCTGCTTGTATATAAAGCACAGATACAGCTCATATGTTTCCATGTATGGAAGAATCTGAGCATGAACAATCTCTTAGTGGTGATGAACCATTTCACATGACAGGTGTAGACATACCCAACCAGGAGCCAGAGAGCTTCTGCAGTTGTTAAGGTCTCATGGGAAAAGTATTTCTCAGTGTATAGTTTCCTTGCAAGAAATAATTCTCATCAAGATAGTGTCTTTAAGAGCAAGCTATTCAGGGAAATTGTAAGCTTTGGTCTGAATCAAGAAATCTAGAGCTGTGCTGTGGTGAGAGCTATATCCTAAAGTTCCCATACAAGAAGATTAAGTTAGTTTTTCCTTACAATGTGTTGAAATGTTTTTGAAATTTAATTGACTCAGGAAATTAAGCAATTGATATTGCTTCCTAGTCTCTTCAATCAAAAAATAACCAGGATACAAGGTTCAGACCAACAGTAGCACAGGAAAATGAATTTACCTGAATCCTTAATGTGTATCTTTTACCTTCTCTGTTTGCCCTTCCTCTGGCTAAGCAATGAAGTAGATAGAGAGCACTGGACTTGGAATAAAAAATACTCATCTTCATAAGTTCAAATCTGGACTCAGACACTTACTAGCTGTGTGACCCTGGGCAAGTCACTTAATCCTGTTTACTCAGTTTACTCATCTGTAAAATGAACTGAAGAAGGAAATGGCAAACCACTTCAGTATCTTACCAAGAAAACCTTGAATGGGGTCCTGAAGAGTCAGACACAACTGAAATAACTGCACAACAAACCTCATTTTGTTTACCGATAAAAAAACTGTGGGTGTCTCATTTCATTCCATGATCAGATTTAAGCCACCAGACCTCCCTGGCCATCTCTGGACTATTAACATGGACCTTACCATCCTTGAAGAGATCCATAGTCAGATCATTACAGTTATGTACTATTGAACATGATGGTGAACCTGAGGCATGAGTAGAAGACTCAGTGGAATGAACATGTTTCATTTGTACCAGTGTATGTAATGCTCCTAGGAGTGATGCCACAGGCTTTACCCCACACTTGAACGTGTTTGGGCAAGCATAACAGTTCCCTACTTTTAACTGGCATTGTGCCTCACTATTCTGATCCTGTTCAATGAGAGGATCAGGGTCTGCAGAAGGCTCCATTTTTACCCTGCCCATTACTCTCTTGTTTAAGGACACCGGGCATTGTTAAGGAGAAGCAACAGACAACTGGAAACAAAGTGTGTTCCTGTTGATTGAGAGACAATTGAAGAGTTGTGGTATGTGAATGCAATGGAATGCTACTTCACTAAAAGACACAGCAAATATGAAGTTGAAGAGAAGCATGAGAAGATACAAACTGAGGTACCACAGAGTAAGCGGAACAAGGAAAACAATAGCCAAAATCCCCACAACAATGTAAACAGAAGGAACAAAAAAAAAATCTGAATGTTGTCTAATTATGATTGAATGACTCCAGAAAGAATTTGAGAAAAGTGACCCCCTTCCTTTCATTACAGAGTGGGGGAGAGGCAGGGGAGACAATTGATACTGAACATTATATTTATTGTCAGATATATCTTTGTTAGTTTTACTGAACTTGTAAAAAATGTTTCTTTTTTTATGTTAATTGCAAGTGCATTGGTATTTGAACCCCATGGAACCCGCCCAGAGCTACCTTGTCTTGCTTAAGGGTTGGCAGGCATGTTGGGTTGGTGCCGAAGGATTTAGGCCCATGGGTACATGTGTACATATAATATGTATGTATGCATAGTTGTTTTGGGGGTGTAGGGGGTATTCAAGGAGAACTAGCACTTCTGGTGTGAGGGCTTGTCAAGCCCTTTTCAGGGCTGCTCATCGACCTTTGGTGTCTACCTGTCACTCAACTCTCATCTGTAGTTCCCAGAATCTATAGCATACACAGTGGCCACACTCCAGTAAAACTGTCTCAGTAGATGACTTGAGGGTGACCAACAGGCCTCAAACCCTTTGGGAAGCGAGGGTTACCCCAAGCATGTGAAGACTTCCTCCAGCGAAATGGGCAGATAAGAACAAGTTGTTGCAGTGGCTGAAGCAGGCACTGTGGGGCTTGGCTAGACATCAAAGACATCAAGGTCATCCACTGCGTCCGGATCATCACCACTCATCTTGACTTTTGTCCTGCCAATGGACTTCAATGACTCTGGAAGAGTGAGGCTGACGATCTTGTGCAACTCTGCACTTAAATCCACTTCATGCACGAGTCAAGACATCACCCCAGGAAGTCATTGGTCCTTTTCGAAACAAAAGATGAACAACAATAAATGTGAACAACAATAATTATATATATGTATAGATAGACAGTTGTGTGTGTGTGTGTGTGTGTGTGTGTGTGTGTGTTGGTGGTTATCTTTCATTCTCAAAGAGGACCAAGATGACTTTCCTATGCTGGGGTCAAGGCATAGAGTATCCAACTGCAGCTGATCAGATACTAGCTAGGGAGGCTCTGCCACAGATTGGGCACAAATAGTTCATATGAACATTTGGAGTGGAGATGTCTCTAAATTTATGCACCTCACATTTCTTTTGAGTTACTGAAATCCTGCTTTACCCATAAGGGATAGTACCTTCTTTGATGTGGGCATGATATTCTGGATGGTCTTGCGCCAGTGTCCTCCATGTCTCACAATCAATTCCAAAGTTCTTCAGAGAAAGATATATGTATATATGGATATGGATATATATATACGCACAGAGAGACACACACCTACACACACACCATATATAAAATCTCAGAAGGAAGTTACTAGCATTAAGGTGAACCAGGAAGGTTTCTTGTAGTAGGTGGAAGCTATCAAGAAGGCCAAGAGGTAGAGATAAGGAGGGAGAGTATTCCAGGCATGGAGGACTGCCAGTGAAAAGGAACAGAGCAGTGAGATGGAGGGTCTTTGTTTTTTTTTGTTTTTTTTTTAAATTAATTTTATTTATTTTTAGTATTCTGCAATCACTATCATATAATTTACATTTTTCCTCTCCCTCCCCCCTCCCTTCCCAAGACAGCATACAGTTTTATATAGGATCTACACATACATTCCTATTAAATACATTTTCACTGTAGTCATGCTGTGTAGAAGAATTATAATGAATGGGAGAAATCATATAACAAACCAAAATGTAATACACACACAAAAAAATGATCTGCTATATTCTGCAATTGAATTCCATAGTTCTTTCTCTGGTTGTGGAAGGCATTTTGCCTTAGAAGACCATTGGGAATTTTTTTTAAGTCTTTGCATTGCTATGAAGTTCCAAGTCTACCAGAAAAAACTCTCACATACTATGGTTGTTACTGTGCACAGAGTTCTCCTGGTTCTGCTCCTTTTGCTCAGCATCAGATCATATAAGTCTTTCCAGGCCTCTCTGAAGTCTTCCTGTTCATCATTTCTTATAGTGCAATAGTATTCCATTACATTCATATACCATAATTTATTCAGCCATTCTCCAATTGATGGGCATCCCCTTGATTTCCAGTTTTTGGCCACCACAAAGAGTGCTGCTATAAATATTTTTGTATATGTGGGACCCTTTCCCATTTTTGTGATCTCTTGGGGATACAGTCCTAGAAGCAGTATTGCTGGATCAAAGGGTATGCATATTTTTGTAGCCCTTTGGGCATGGTTCCAAATTGCTCTCCAGAATGGTTGGATCAGCTCACAGCTCCACCAACAATGTATTAGTGTTCCAACTCTCCCACATCCTCTCTAACATTTATCATCATTTTCCTGTTCTGTCATGTTTGCCAATCTGATAGGTGTGATGTGGTACCTCAGAGTTGTTTTGATTTGCACCTCTCTAATCAAAAGTGATATAGAGCATTTTTTCATATGATTGTAGATATCTTTAATTTCTTCCTCTGAAAATTCCCTGTTCATGTCCTTTGCCATTTATCAATTGGGAAATGACTTGTATTTTTGTACATTTGACTCAGTTCTCTACATATTCTAAAAATGAGGCCTTTGTCTTTGACTTTAGCTGCAAAAATTCTTTCCCAATTTTCTACATCCCTAATGGAGGGTCTTTGGGCCAAGAACAGCAAGGAAGTCAGTGTCACTGGATCTCAGAATATGTAGAAGGGAATAAAATGTAAGAAGACTAGAAAGATAGGAAGGGGTCAGGTTATAAATAGCTTTAAAAGTCAAATAGAATTTTATTTTTGATCCTGGAGATAATAAGGAGCCATAGAGTTTATTGAATAGAGGAGTGACATGTTCAGATAACTTCAAGAAGCTCACTTTTGGTACCTGAGTCAGGATAGATAGATAGATAGATAGATAGATAGATAGATAGATAGATAGATAGATAGATAGATAGATAGAGACAGATAGGATAGACATATGGATGGATGGGTGGATAGATATATACACATTTACATATATATGTATACGTGTGTACATATACACATATCTGTGTGCATTTATATGTGTATGTGTGTACATACAGAGTTGTCTGAGTATCGTCTCCCCATTAGAATGCGAGTCCCTTGAGGACAGGGGAGTTTTTGCCTTTCTTTGTACGTTGCCACTGTTTGGCACAGTGTCTGGAACACAGTAGGCTTTATATACCAGGCACTGTGCTAGGCACTGGAATTACAACTACAACAAATGAAACGTTCCTAGCCTTGAGCTTACATTCTAACCAAAAAGACAGCAAGCATCTACCTAAGTACCTGCAGCATAAATATAAGGGGAATAAATTCAAATAAATATATGCTTTACATTTCCCTGACCAGAAGTGACTGAACTGTCATCCTGAGATGATGGTCCTAATCTAGGTGCCTTCCTTGTAGATTCAAGAGGTTGGTAGCTCCTGGGGCCATGTTCTGTTTGCTCAGCAGGAGGGGATCCCCACCCCAACTTCTTGGAAGAGAAGATGATGTCCACCTCTGAGTAAGTAGGATACATGAAAGTGTAGTCCATTGGCATGGGAATCGCTCCCTATTGGTGGAGACGAATGTCCTTCTCTGCAGGAGAGACAGAATTGGAGAGAAGAGAGCGCCAACCTTCACCCAGTCCCCCAGGGTTACAAAAGGGTTAACAAGGCTCTAACCAGGGTTGGACTTGTCAGAAGATGAGGACCTTGAGTGAGTTTCTAAGACAGTGCAGAGCAGAGATCTGAAATCTCTATTCTATCAGTGAATTAGCTGTTCAACTATCTCACAGTATAGATATCAGTCCCCTGGTGGATACTTATCAGGAATGATGGGGGACAATTTGGAAACAAAGAAATTTGGAAAAGAAAAAAAGTCATTCAACTGACCCAGCAATACTACTAGTTGTCCTGTAACACAAAGAGATGAAAAAAAAGGAAAAGGACTCATGTGTGTAGACAATATTTATAGCCTCTCTATTTGTAGTAGTGAGAAAATAGAAACTAGAAGAATGTTTTCATATCAGAGAAAGACTAAATAAATTATGGTCTATGAATGTAATAGAAGATTACTGTGCCATAAGAAACAGGCTGTTTCAGAGGAAAGATCTATAGGAAATGATGCAGAGAACAATTTATACCATTACAATGAAAAACAACTTTGAAAGACTTTAGAATGCTAATGACCAACCATGATTTCAGAAGACCAAAGATGAAACATGCTAGCCACGTTCGGTCATAGAGGTCATGGACTTAAGGTGCATGATAAGACATGCTTTGGGAGTGTGGCTAATGTGGAAGCTTGTTGTGCTTGACTGTGCATATTGGTTATAAGGATTTTTGGGGAAGGAGAAAGCAAATGTGCACTTGCAAAAACTAAAATGAAATTTTGAAAAAAGGAGTGAAGGATTACTGTTTCATTTTTTATGTATTTGTCAATGTGCACTTATGAGTCTTTTGTGCTTGAGACGTTTTTTGTGGTAGAGGAAAAAACTACCTTCTATCCAATCTATCTCGTATATTTAATACTATTTTTGGAGAGACGTAAGTCACTCCAAAATTTTGTTTTAGAGAATAGCAGTAACTAGTGTTTGTATAGCACTTTAAAGTTTGCAAAGTGCTTTACAGATATCATCTCATTTTATCCTCACAACAATCGTAGAAAATAGGTGTTATAATTATTGTCATTTTACAGATGAGAAAACTAAGACAGACGGAGGTTATTATCCCCATTTTATAGGTAAGGAAACTGAAGTAATTTGTTGCCCAGGGTCACACAACTAAATATCTGTGGATGGTTTTAAATTCAGATGTTCCTGGCTCAGAGTCTAATACTTCATCCACTATAACAACTAGCTGCCCAAATCTCTCCAGAGTTCTACTCTGGAGTGGTGGGGGAAGGTAAAGGTGGTGGTGCACAAGAAGCCAGAAAGTATGGGAAAGGCCTAATACTCCTCTTTGAGTTAAGGTCCCCTAGAACTAAATCCAATCTGCTAAGTCCAATGCCCTTAGTAGGAGGGGGTGCTCCTCTCTCATTTTAGGTATATGTCTTTACATTATGGGGGGGGGGGGGGAGAGAGAGAGAGAGATTGAGAATGCTCCATGTGGCTAATAAGAAAAATATAAATTTAAATGACTCCCAGGTATTGAGTATACCTACTAAATGGGCAAAGATGATAAAAGATGGAAATAGTCTTCAACAATATAACTCCATAGAATTGACCCAATTCTATATAATTTTGTCTCCAAGGGTGACTAAGATTTCTGCCTTTGTGGGGAGCAGGAAAAGGGCTTCTGGGCTCTTGTTTCTTCCCTTCCCTGGCTCCAAGAGGGATATTAGGTTAGAATTGTGTCAATCCACCACAGCAAAACATATTCCAGGGGTACAACACTACATGAAACTGAGGGTCAGTGCTACTTTTCCCTATCACTTTTAAGGCAAAAGTAATACTTATACTAATCAGTTTAGCTCCCCTTAATCAAACCTGAAACAAAAGTCCATCTTAAATAGCTAGTAAACATCTTTATCAAAGTAATCAGTAAACAGAAATTGGGTAAATTATTCAGATTAGAATAGATAAAAGAATACATAAGAGTATTTTTCCTTAGAGTAAGGGAGATAACATCTCCCTCTAAACAAGAGAGAATGATCTGAGATCTCACCTGTGGCAGTAAACTTTGGATAGTCAGTCTCTAAGGTTACAAGTGTTGGGAATCACAGAGCTTACTGGGGGCCAGCTCCCCATGAGTCTGTGAATCTCAGGGCTACAGGTAGACTTTCAAAGTTTCACTCATCTCAAGACTACTTCTCTTGCAGTCCACCAGTCATCTCAGAAAAGTCCTTCTCAAACTACTCAAACAAGTTTGCAATGTTGGACTCAGGCTTTCTTTTGCAGAGTATGGGGCTGTCCCTCAGGAAAATCACCCAGGAGGGTGGTTACAGATCAGGGTTGTGGTTTGGATGAACCATTCTAGATAAGAAAAATTGGAATTATGCAAGAAAAATTATTAAGATGTCCATATCCTTTGAACTCATGTTATATTACCAGGCATAAGCCATAATGAGGTCAGTGACAGAAAGAAACATCCCCATATACCAAAATATTTATAGAAGTTCATTTTTTTGTGTTAGAGCATGCTGCTTTCAAACTTTGAGTTGTCTTATTTGAAGGATTTAAAGGGATAATAAAGAGATGCAAGGGTGTACTCTGTTCAGACTTTTAGCAACCTATTTGCTTATGGAAAGGATAAGAATCTGGGTAGATACCCAAAACAATAATTTAGCTTTCTGGGTTTAGATGGCCTTTGTACCTTTTCTCTACCCATTTATTTATAAGGTAAATTTAGATTTAAAGAGATATTTAAAAACAGCGACCCCCCTCCCCACCCCAGAGATATTTGATCATTTTTGGTCAAATAACTATTGTCTATTTCATAATCTAGCCTATTGAGATGAAAATTGGGGAAGTTTATTGGACAGTCATCATAAATTAGAATGAATGAAGAAACCAAATCTGGAAGATTAATCTTAACCTTATCTGGAAGATTAATCAAAGGAAAATATTAAGTCTAAGAGCATTAGTTTTCTTGGATGATTCTACTCTTTTATTTTTTAAAATTCAATTTTATTTTATTTTTAGTTCTAAAGTTTCTCCCTCTCTCCACCTCCTACTTCACTCACTGAGAAATCAAGAAATATAGAAGTCATTACAAATATGGAATCATTCAAAACAAATTTCTGCATTAGTTATATTCTGAAAGAAAGAAAAAGCAAGAAAAAAGAGAGAGAAAAAAATATGCTTCAATCTGCATCCTGAGTTCATCAGTTCCCTATCAGGAGGTAGAGAGCAATTTTCACCATGAGTCCTTTGGGATTCTAACAGTCGTTGTGTTGACCAGAGTTACTAAGTCTCTGAAAGCTGACTATCTTTACAGTATTGCTGTTACTAGGTAAATTGTTCTGGTTCTGCTGACTTCACTTTGCATCAGCTCATACAAATCATCCCGGGTCTTTCTGAAATCATCCCCTTTTTAATTTCTTACAGCACAGTAGTATTTCATCACCTTATATATTACTACTCTTTCTTTGAAAGAACTTGGTTCCTGGAACTGAGAATGTCTCGCTCTGTTGATGAGAGACCTTTCTGAGAGAGTAAAACAGGAGGCTTCTGTTCATCCTGAGTTAAGGGTACCAGCTTTCTCTAATCAGGCTGGTTAAAGAACAAAGCAGGATTTCAGCTGAACCCAAGACTGGGGTCATTGTAGACAATGGCTGAGCATTGTCTGTCAGTCTCCAGAAAAACATAATCCAGAGCCTGTGAGACAAAAGTCAATGGGAGAAGCTCAGTGGCCTTCCCATTGCCCTGAACCATCAGATGCAGGAATACTCATCCATCTGCCCTTCCCCAAGTATCCTGACCACAGGTATTCTAAAAAGGGTATCTCTCTCTAAGTTTTCTTTCCCCATGGATTTGTGGCTTATTTCTTGGAGAGTGAGCCCCAGGTTTATAAGATGTTTCAAAGCTACTTTAAAAAAAAAAGCTTCTTGAAGTCATAAGGGACTTACTAAAGTTGAACTGTTTACATTCCTACATGGAAAGACAGTATTTGTAACTCTTGAAACCTTTCAGTACCTGGGTACTGGGTGGGATTACACACACACACATGCACACACACACACACACATAGAGACAGAGTGAATTGAAGAGGATGGGATCATATCTTAAAAAAATGAAATCAAGCAGTGAGAGAGAAATATATTGGGAGGAGAAAGGGAGAAATGGAATGGGGCAAATTATCTCTCATAAAAGAGGCAAGCAAAAGACTTATTAGTGGAGGGATAAAGAGGGGAGGTGAGAGAAAAACATGAAGTTTACTCTCATCACATTCCACTAAAGGAAGGAATAAAATGCACACTCATTTTGGTATGAAAACCTATCTTACAGTACAGGAAACTGGGGTATAAGCAGGGTGGGGGGGATGATGGAAGGGAGGGCATGGGGAGGATGGAGCAATTTGAGGTCAACACTCATGGGGAGGGACAGGATCAAAAGAGAGAATAGAAGTAATGGGGGACAGGATAGGATGGAGGGAAATATAGTTAGTCTTATACAACACGACTATTATGGAAGTCATTTGCAAAACTACACAGATTTGGCCTATATTGAATTGCTTGCCTTCCAAAGGGAAGGGGTGGGGAGGGAGGGAGGTAAAGAAGTTGGAACTCAAAGTTTTAGGAACAACTGTCGAGTACTGTTCTTGCCACTAGGAGACAAGAAATACAGGTAAAGGGGTATAGAAAGTTATCTGGCCCTACAAGACAAAAGAGAAGATGGAGACAAGGGCAGAGAGGGATGATGGAAGAGAGAGCAGATTGGTGATGAGGCAATTAGAATGCTCGGTGTTTTGGGGCGGGGGGAGGGGACAAAAGGGGAGAAAATTTGGAACCCAAAATTTTGTTAAAATGAATGTTAAAAGTTAAATAAAAATAAAATAACATTTTTTTTTAAAAAAGCTTCTTTTTCATTAAATGATTTTGAGCTTATCTTGGTTGTGGAAAAAAGACCATTCTCTGGTTAGCCAGTCAGATTGTTCAAAGGCTTTATTAGACAACTGGACAAGACTGCATCTATCTCAAGGGCAAGACTGTCTTGAAGGGCTTCAGTACTGAGAATTCTTTATACATCGGTCAAAAAGCAAAGGGGGCATCAGAATTTCTAAGACTCAGAAGACAGAAACTGAAGCATTTTATGCTTGCTGAAGAAAGAGAAAATGAACAGAGAGCGGTGAAGAAAGGATAACACTTAATGGTCAACTCTCATTGGAGGGTCAATAGCAGTATTTTTCAAAAGTGTAAGTTTGCTTCTGTCATGTCCCTCCTTTTATCCTATAAAGCATACCAACCTCATTCTAGGGAAGTAGCAAACAAGCCAATACAGTCCTCCTCAGAAGAGTCTGCTAGATTTTCTCCTATTACTTAAGCAGGTATATGTGTCTTTGCCCATCTTTTTAAAAAATATTTTATTTTTTCTCAAATGTATGTTAAAACAATTTTCTAACATTTTTGCCCATCTTAACAGTGCAAAGAGTACCTAGCCTTTAGGAAGGACAAAATACCCTAAAAGATGAGTATTCTATTCTGGAAAGGAGTGAGCAAATTGATACCAGAGATCTCAATTAAGGGAATCATTCCCAAGTACTATATAGTGAAGACTAGAGGGAGGTCAGAATTTTGGAAGTCTGGTCATTATGTCAATGAGAACTGACCAGTTGACATATATGCATTATCCAGAGGCATTACTACTCAGACCTGCTAGCCAGATCTGAGTCCTGGAGAATGACCCCTAAAGGCTGTTGACTTCATTCTGCAGGTCTTTGCAGAGGTTGAACCAAAGGAAGGGGAATTAAAAGGTACAGTTTCATCATGGTTAGGACACATAGTAGACAACATGGGAGACTATCTCTACTAGGCTACCACATATACTGGGGTCCATAATGGCTAGAAACATGGGGAACACTGGGAAGAGTCGGGGCAGGGTCCTTCAGTCTATAAATATGAGCCAGTTGGAGAGCAGGGTTGTGCTGTTCCAAATGGCTAGCAGAGCCAACCTTGAGCTAAATTTTCAGTGTGATCATTTACACCTTAGAAATTGGCAAACTCCGGACTTGATTGATCATTTTGTGGATTGTCTGGATTTCAGAAAAAGATAAAGAAAATGGCAATCCTGCAGATTAAACTTAAAAAGTACATTGTGCCTACATTTTTCCAGAGAACTAGCTGTTAAACATTTACTAGCACACCCCTGGACAAGGTTGCTCTAGTATCACTTTGGGCTGGTCAGTTTGTCTTCTATCTAGTTGGTGAAGCTACAAATATTTCAAAGGTTAATCTCAGGCATGACTGCCTGATAAAACGGAGAGTGTGAGATTAACAAAAACCAATTTCCTCTCTGCTCAGAGAGGAGTCCATCTGTGGGTTGTGCCCTACAATCTCTATAACCTGACAGGACTCAGAACTGAAACAGAGAAGCAAAAGAACTGTCAAATAGGATATCTTCTGGCCAAACTGACCCAAATTCGTCTGAATTAGTTTATTCAGAAACCTAGTCTGCTTACAACAATGTGAACTTTTCTTAAAGAAAATTCCTTAAGGTCTTTCCTAAGTTTAAATAACCCCAAATAGTTGAAATTACCTGAGACAATATTGATCTCCAAGTTCAGACCAATGGTTCCCTCTGCTTTCCAGGTGTGCATGGAAAATTTTTTTTTCTTCAAGGCATCTCATGAGCTTCTGGTTAACATGGCTACTTGAAAGTTTTTTGAGAAGCCCAGCTCATTCACACAAATCCCGATATTTGGAAAGAATTCCAGAAAAAAATACAAAAGAAAAAAAATTCAAAAAGAAACAGAAATAAGCTCCAGCAGCCTCCTGAGGGAAGCCAGAGATAACACTAGTCAAGGGATGCTGGGAGCAACAAGGGAAGCTTCCCACCAGAGCAACCAGTAGATCTGGGAAATGGACCAGAAGGGAAAGAGGTGAAGACAGAAGCAGGGAGGTCAGCAGTTTTCAAGGCTTCAGATTGAAGTATTTTTTTCCTCTCTTTTTCTTGCATTTTTTTCTTTCAGAATATCGTCAATGAAGAAATTTGTTTTCATGACTTCATGTTTGTAATGGGTTTTGTTTTTCTTGCTTTCTCACTTTCTCAATGGATGAAGTAGGGAGTGGTGGCAGAGGAGAGACTGTTGAACTGAAAATAGAATGTTAAAAATGCTAAGGAACCATAGTCAGGGTTACACAAGACTGCTCCAACTACAGAGAGAGGGAGGGAGAGAGAGAGAGAGAGAGAGAGAGAGAGAGAGAGAGAGAGAGAGAGAGAGAGAGAGAGAACAAATATAAGCAAGCAAGACACTCTATATACTCAGGTAGCTTACGTTTGAATGATGGAAGACAATATAATCAAGAGAAAATAGAATATGGGGGTTGAGGGAAAATGGCACTCACAAGAGTAGGGGGAGGATGTTGGTGAGAAAAAGGATAAGAAATCTGGAGGGTGAGTCAAGATGCAGACTAAATGAAGTGTGACCTGGGCCTCTCCTGAAATAGAGGCCCAGGAGAGAAAATCTTGATCAATTTTTGTCAAAATCTTGATATTCTAAAAAGATGGGGGGGTGGGAAGGGGAGAGGGAATGAGTAGAAGGGATGGATTAATAAAAGAAAAAAAAACTATGAGTTATCATCAAGGCTAGATGTAGGATAATGGACTGTTTGTCAAAGTTACATTTAATAGTCGATGTTCACACCTACTGACCCTGGATGTCCCACAGGGCTTTGTTCTGGTTCCTCTTACCTTCTTCTCTTTACTACTTCATTTGGCAATCTCATCAGCTTCCATGGATTCAATTACAATCTCTATGCTGAAGATTCTTATTTAGTCCTAACCTCTGCTGCTCCAATTGGATGTCTAGGAAGACATTTTAAACTCAACATTTCCAAAACAATTCATTATCTTTTCCCAAAAAACCTCCTCCTCTTAGAAACTTCCTGATTACTGTGGAGGGCACCATTATCTTCTCAGTCCCCCAGGCTTGCACCCACAATTCTTCATTATCTCTCACACCCTCCTCCCTCCATCCCTATATCCAAAATCTGTCAATATCACCATTGTAGCATCTCTAGAAGATGCCTTCTTCTGTCCTGGTGCAAGCTCTCATCTCCTTGTGCCTGTAGTATTACAATGACCTGCCTCTCTCACTCCAGTCTATCCTATCTCCAAAGTGACTTTCCAGTCCAACCATGTCACTCCTCTATTCAAAAAACTCCAGTGACCACCTATCACCCCAAGGATAAAATACAAAATCCTCTATTTGTCATCAAAGCCCTTCATAACCTAGTCCCTCTCTACTTTCTCAGTCTTCTTACACACTATCCCACCCCATACATCCTTTGATCCAGTGACACTGTCCTCCTTGCTGTTACCCAAACAAGACTCTCCATCTCTTTCCTCTTGGCATTTTTTTCTGGCTGTCCTCCATGTTTGGAGTATTCTCCATCTCCTGGCTTCCTTCAAATCCCAGCTGAAATCCCAACTTCTATGGACCACGGTCCCTCAATTTTAATACCTTCATTCTGTTGATTACTTACTATTTAACCTGTATATAGTTTTTTGAGGTACATATTTGTTTCCAAGTTGCCTCCCCACATTGGACTGTGAGGTGCTTGAGAGCAGACACTATCTTTTGCCTTCCTTTGTTTCCCTAGTTCTTAGCATGGTGCCTGAGGTAGGAACTTAATAAATGTTCATTGACTGACTGACTGATGAAGATTTAAAGAATATGTGTCCAAATTTTGTGAACACAGTGCTGTTATATATAATAAGTGATTGAATGAAATAGAAGACATATAAAATTTTATTATATATATGTATAATTTGTTTAAAATTTTTAAGTCCACTTTTTTCCTTTTGGTTTGTTTCTTCTTTCACACCATGACTAATATAGAAATATCTTTTATATGAATGCACAAATATAACCTATATCAAATTGCTTATCATTTTAGAGAGGAGGAGGGAGAAAAATTTGGAACTGAAAAAATTTTCTACATGGATGTTAAAAATTGTCTTTACATGTAACTGGAAAAAAATAAAATACTACTTTAAAAAAATTTTAAAACCCCAAAGGAAAAAGATAAACGATTGCACCATAGAACTTATGCTAAAAAAAAAAGTTAATATATTTCAATAGAGGGAGGAAGATAGACCTTTAAAAGACTCCAGAGAATTTCTGATGAAAAGATCACATCCAAGCACAAAGTTTGAGATGCAAACACAGAACCAAGAGAAACCTAGATAGGTAAATATATCTGAGCAATTGGAAGGGGATAAATAATAAGGTCTGTATATTCCAATAGAGGAAAAAGAACAAGTGATCCTTCAGCATCACAGAGGTAGTTAAGTAAGGAAAACAGGATCCAGATGTGCTTTATGCTGTTTTGTTGGTGTTAGGACAAAAAGAAAAAAGATGAATAAAGGAATATACTGGGGAAGAAATTAGGAAGAGGGAGTAGCTATCTCTTTTGTAAAAATAGGAGGAAAAGAAGAATATAAAAACGGAATTGGGTATCTCATGGTCTTCACTCTCATCTGAGCCAGGTAGAGGATTAATCACACACAGATAGACAGATGGACACACACACAAACACACACACACACACACACAGATTGATGTAGAAATACGTTAAATTCAACAAGAAAGTGGGTAGAGCAAGGCAAAGGGAAGAGGAAGGTATAAGAGGGAGGGTAGATTTGAGTTGCAGAGAGAATAGTTACAACTAAATAAATTTCCACTTTGGAAGGTTTGTCATAAAACAAGGATTTAATTTTATTTTTAACATTCTAATAGTATTTTATTTTTTCTAATCACATGTAAAGAGAATTTTCAACATTCATTTTTTGGAAAGATTTTGAGTTCCAAATTTTTTTTCCTTCTCTCTTCCCTTCTCCCCTCTCTCTTCACCAATACAGCAAGCAATCTGACATAGGTTATAGATGTGAAATCATGTTAAACATTTCCACTTTAAAAGAGAACAAAAGGAAAAAAAACTACACACACACACACACAAATGAAAATAATATGCTTCAGGCTGCATTCAGACTCCATCAGTTCTTTCTCTGGATGTGGATAGCATTTTCCATCATGTATCTTCTGGAATTATCTTAGATCACTGCTTTGCTGAGAACAGCTAAATCAATCACAGCTGATTGCCATACAATATTTCTGTTACAGTATACAATGTTCTCCTGGTTCTGCTCACTTCACCCAGTATCAGTTCATATAAGTCTTTCCATGTTTTTCTGAAATCTGCCTGCTCACCATTTCTTACAGAACAATAGTACTCCATTACATTCATATACCACAACTTGTTCAGTCATTCCACAATTGATGGGCATCCCCTCAATTTCCAATTCTTTGTCACACAAAAAGAACTGCTATAAATATTTTGGCACCTGTGAGTCCTTTCCCCCTTGTTATGATCTCTTTGGAATACAGGCCTAGTAGTAGTATTATTGTAAAATAAGAAATTTAAGGAGATAGAAAATGTTAGAATCAAAGAATGGGGTCTGGACTTCTTGTTCAACTACTTTCTTTCTGAGTTTAATGTATTTCTGCATCAATGTGTGTGTGTGTGTGTGTGTGTGTGTGTATGTGTGTGTGTGTGTGTATGTGTTTAACTCTCTTTCATTATGATACCCAACTCCCCTATGAAGAGAGGAAAGGCAGAGAAGTTGGAAGAGACCACTCAAGTGATAAATTACCAACAACATGTTCTTTCTCTTTCTCAACCCCTTTCTTCCTTATGAAGAGATAAGTATGAAGAAAAGAAGGGAAAAACATTAAAGGTCATGATGGAAGGAGATACACACTCAGAACAATAATTGTGAATGAGATGAGCACATTCATAAGGTAGAGAAGAATAGGAGAATGGATTAGAAAGAGAATCCCAAATGCTATGTTGTTTATATGAAATATATCTCAAACTTAAGAATTCATGCAGAGTTAAAATGTGGTACTAAACCAAAATTTATTATGCTTTAGATTAATTAAAAAAGGGAAGGATAGCAATCATTTCTTAGTTATTCCCCAACTGATGGGCATAACCTTTGTTTCTAGTTTTTTTGTTACTACAAAGAAGGCTTCTAAAAATATTTTTAGGCATATGGATCTTTTCCTTATTTTTTGATCATGCAGAGATACAACATACTGGGTCAAAGGGTATATACATTTTAGTGACTTTATGGCTATACTTTCAAATTGCTTTCCAGAATGACTGGAATTGTTCAAAGCTTTGCCAAAAGTTCATTACTATGTGTTTCTTCCCTCCAGTAATTGTCTTTTTGCCATCTTCACCAATCTTGTAGGTATGAGGTAGAACTTCAGAGTTATTTTAATTTGTAATATTGATTTGGAGCATTTTTCATATGGCTGTTGATCTCTTTGATTTCTTCTTTTGAGATTGTCTGTTCCCATCCCTTGACCAATTATTTATTGGGGAATGGCTGTTATTCTTATAAATTTAAAGTTGTTCCTTGTACAAGATGTTCCAAAAGCCTTAGTGCTATTTTGAGTTTTAATAACTTCAGAAGTATAAATGCTATAATCTTACCAAAATAATGGGTTAATTACTTAAAATTTGAAAACATTGATGTATTTTTGTGCTATATATCACTCTAGTTAATTTTTGAACCTTGTAAAAACCTTTCATCAGCTGTTGGTCCATATCAAAAGGACTATTTATAACCCTAGACTTAAGATCATCTAAAGAGAGAATAAGATCTCAATATACATATGATAGTTTTGACAAAATCCCAAAAGAAAACGTCTAATGGGGATATATCAGGTGATAAAAGTGGCCAAGGAAGAGGACTTCCTTTACTAATCCACTGGTTTGAGAAAGTACCACAGAGAAACTGTTAACACACACAATGCCTAGTGATAGAGTGCCCTGTTTTGTTAAAATTAAAGTTAAAAATGTATTTTCAAAATTCTCAAAGCTAATCAAGTATAAAAGAAATTTAAACAAATTTTGACATGATGCTTTTTGTAAATATGCAACATTTATACTTGAGAAGTTGTTAAAATTTAAAACTACACTAAGACTTTTGGGACACTTTACATAACTTGGAAATGAGAACCTTATCAAAGAAACTTACTGCCAAGAATTTTTTCCTCCAGTAGCTGTTTTCTTTCTAATATTAGCTGCATTGGATTCATTTTGCAAAAACTTTTAAATTTTATATAACCCCCTCATTCTTCCTAATATACTGTCTCAGGTGAATATAATATGCATAAAATGTGAGATGATTGAATAGATATTTCACTTGCATCTCTGACCTGTACTATCACAGAATCTCACTCAAGGTCCATGTCTTCCATGGCAAACTGTGTCCTGGCTTGGATCTTGTTAATCCTTTCATATGTCCTACCTTCATGGACATAATCATCTTCTCTAAGTGAATAAAGAGCATATGACCCCAGGAGCTACCAACCTTTCATACTCACATGATTAGGACTATCAGTCTCAAGATGGTTGTTGGAGAAAGAAATTCAAAGCATGATTTATTTGCATTCTTCTTCTAGTTATTCTGGATAATTTATATAGATACAAGTCCATGTATAGGTACTCGTCTTCTCTGGGAGAATGTAGGCTCCTGACAAATAGAAATTATTTCATTCATTGATTTTGTAATCCTATTGACTTGCACGGTGCTTAGTACATAAACAAATGCTTTAATTGATTGATTGAAGAGGCAGCCTTGACATCCAGGTTCAGATACAAGTATATCTTCTGTTTCCATGGGTGAACAGACCTCAAGGAAAATCTGAGAGATTCAAAAATCACTGTGGAATGGGGAGAGAGAAAATAAGAATGAAGTCACTCCTCTTAAATTTGACTGAATGTCCAGTGTTCCTATTTCAGAGGCCATTCACCACTGCCACAGGCCATGGAGAATGAGCCAGGTGTCTCAGGTCACAGATTTTTTTTATCAAGGGTTCCAGTTCACCAGAAGTAGCCAGAGTGCATGCTCTGCTCCAGGGGAAGGATCTTAGCCACAATACATATGTCATCAAAAATGGCCAGGTCTCAGGCCTATCCTCACATAGGCTTCATGGGGTATATTGTCCAGTCCAATATTGAATTATAATACCTTGCATTTCTTCTTTTCAAAACTGTTTGTTCATAGCCTTTGACTATCCCCTCATGATATTTCAAAGAATGCCAATAGCTGCTTAGCAGTCATATGCTAAAAGTCTTTTATGAATTAGGCATGGAATTCATCAAAGTCTGGTGATTTCAATTCAATGGGGGAAGCACATATATTGGATTTCACCTCCCCATTAGATATTTTTTGTGTGTGTTTCCTAGTCTGATAATCATTGTCCTAGATAAAGCAAGAAACACAATAGGAACTGGATACAAACAGGATTGATAAAGAGGTGATACCCTAGATAAGTAAAAAGATAGTAAGAAAACCTAGAAGATCTCAATAAATTCAAGTCACCAGGCCCAAAAGAACTATGTCCTTGGGTCCTGAAAGAACTGGTAGATGTGACTGCTGAGTCACTGCCAGTGATTTTTGGAAGATCATGGAAAACAAAGGAGGTACCTCAAAATTGAAGAATGTGTTATTGATATGCAAAACAGGGAAGAGAACAGAGTATGCAAACTTTTAACTTCAGTTCCTGAGAAAAATCTAGAATTTGTCATTAAAGAAATGGCTGATGAACATTTCAGTAGGGAAGTGGTGATTTCAAAGAGTCAGCATGGCCTTGTGAAGAATGGGTCATGCCAGACTAACCACACTTCCTTTTTTGACAGTATTACTATACTGGCAGCTAAGAGGAATGCCATCAATACAGTTTATCTAGATTACACATACACATGTGCATGCATATACATATACTATATATAAACATACACATAAATAAGCATGTATGCACATACAGTATACACATATACTACATGTACACACATGCATATATACATAAACATACACACACATCTATCTATCTGTACACACTGACCCACACAAAGCCATTCCCCAGTTGACAAATAATCTAAGGTTATGAATAAGCATTTCTTCAGAAGAAACTCAGGCTATCTATAGCCATGTTAAAAAACCATTGCTCCAAATCACTGATGGTTTTAGCAAAATTTTGATATAGAGTTTTATACTACCTTTTTGGACAAGATTGAGACATATGGACTAGACAATAATACAGTTAGATGGATTCATAATTGGTTTGACAGGTGAATCTAAAGAGAAGCTGATGTTGGTTCAATGTCATTGTGGCAGGAATTCTCCAATGGAATATCCCAGGGACTTCTACTTGGTGTCATGTTGTTCAACAAAATTTTTGTCAAATGACTTGGTTTAAGGCATAGAGGGCAGGCTCATTAGATTTGCAGATTCTACAAAACTAGAGAGATAATTAATACAGTGGGTGACACAATATCTAGGAGGATCTGGACAGACTAGTTCATTGGGAGGAATCATTAGATGAAATTCAATAGAGACATGTAAGGGTATCAAAAAGTAAACTTCACATATCTAAGAGAGGGAGACATGATTACAGAGTTGTTCTTGAAGTTATTGAAGGTTCATTAATATAGACATACCTTCCAGGAATAGGGAAGTAATAGTCCCATTACACTGAGCCCTTATTAGACCTCAGCCAGAGTATAGTGTTCAGGTCTGGGTACCATGGCTAAAGAAGGACATTTATAAACTAAGGGTGTCCACAGAAGTGTATGAAAGATGGGGAAGAACCTTGGGTATATGACAGAGGAGGACAGGTTGAAGGAACAGGGCATGTTTAGGAGAAGATGAGCGTAAGATAATAGTCCTCAAGCCCCTGAAGGGTTGACTTTTGCCTGCCTGACCCCAGAAGGCAGAACTAAAAGGTTCAACTAGAACTAGGTGTTTAAAATGAGAAAAATTTTGAATTGATGTAATAATTAGAGCTGCACAAAAAGGAAGGGGCTGCTCAAGGGCTGGTGTGGTTCTCCCTTCTTTGAGGTCTTTGAACACTTGTTGGAGGCAGGGTGGTAGAGATTCTGGTCTTGTGTGAGTCTGACTTAATTGGGCAGTGCAGTCTTTTCCAACTCTCAAATTCTGTGGCTTCTGCCTTTTGCCCAGTATTGTTAGAACCATCCATTGTCCCTCAGAAGACAGTCAATCTTTTTTTTTTTTTATACTTGATATATTTTATTTTTAAAGAGAAAATAGCTAAATCCCCCTTAACATCTACACTTCAGCCTGGGCAATATTAAGATACTCAATCTCAAAATAGATGCTCCCCCAAAAAAGTAATCACCCAAACAAAAAGTGGTTTACATTTGCCTCCATTAAAGTCTTTTTTTATAATATATTCATTTTATTTATTTTTATTTATTTATCACTACCAAAAAACTTAGATTTTTCCCCCTATTTGCCCCCCCCCTCCCCAAGATGGCATACAATTCTATAGAGAGTCAATCTTTTAAAAAAACAATCTTTTTATCCCTAACATCAGGAAAGGCTACTTAGAAGTTCTAAGGTGATTAATGACTTGGATTTTAAAGAAGGGAAGGAGGTTCAGATAAAGGAGGAAGCTAAGGACAAACCCAGGGTCACCTGAATGGACAAGGTTCACCTGCTATCTAATATCAGCTGGAGATTCGGGCCACATCACAGTTGGCTGGAGCTCAAGCTGGCATTTCTGGCCTGGTCCCTCTCCTAGGACTCACAGGCCAGCTCACTAGGACATCTTCCCCTTTGCTAGAAACCATAGGCTTCAGACATCATAACCACAACATTCTTTGAATTCATTAGTGTGGCCTCACTGCTCTCCCAGCCCTCCACCAGATTCTGTCAGTCTTTCTGCACTGGTCTAGACTAGATGGAGGAATTTACTTTTTTCCCCTTCTTTTTTAAAAATTATTGTTCTTCCTGATTGTTGGGGATGTAAGCTCAGTTTTCATGTGGACAGTCTTGGGCAGGTAAAAGTGAGGACTTCTAAACCTCAGAGTTCTCACGAGGCCCCCAGGGAACAGCTGGGGATTGAGGCATGAAACACGGGCTATCGGGGGCATTTCCATCTCTTTTCAGTGGGAAACTTGCTGGGGAGAGCATCCCACCCTTGAGATTGGCCCGTGGTCTGAGCACACCTGTTGTTACCTGATGTCAAATATTGACTGTAGTGTAAGGGAAGAACTAGGCTCCTCTTCAATCTGTCACATCTGCATTTCAACCACAAATCCCTTTTCAGCCTTTTTTTCCCCCAGATTACTTTCCTTCATGCACTTTATGTTCCAGTCAAACTGGATGGCCAGCTGTCCCCTGAACCAACATCCCATTTCATGTTCCTTTAGTTTCCCATGCCTGGAAAGCACTTCATCCCTCATTTTTGTCCCTTGGCATCCTGATGTAAGTCAGGGGGTAGGAGGGTATTTTCCTCTATAATCTTTTTAGGAACCACCTCTCTCAGAAGTCTGTGTAAGACTCAGCAACTTTCAACAGTCTTTCTTTCTCTGTGTGTGTAATATATTTTTTAAAATACATTTTTATTGATATCTTTTGTTTTTACATTGCCAAAATTTATCCCAGCAACGCTTCCTCCTCTCTTCTCCCAAAGAGTCATTCCATATAGCAAATAATATTTTTTTAGAAGAAAGAAGAAGAAAAATCAGCAAAACTATTCAATACATCAAAAAACATCTAAAAATGTAATCAGTGTTACATACCAATGGATCTACTACCTCTGTAAAGAAATGGGGTAGGGGACATATTCTCATATCTCCTCTTTGAGGCTAAGCTTGGTCTTTATAAATTTCATTTACTTGTTTGTTTGTTTGTTTGTTTATGGAGGCCATCAGGATTAAGTGACTTGCCAAGAGTCACCCAATTAGTAAGTATATGATGTTGGATCTGAACTCTGGTCTTCCTGACTCCAGGGCCAGTGTGATCTTGGTAAATTTTGTAGCATTCACTTCTGATTGTTTTGTGGTGGTTGTTCTTTCCATTTTAAGTATAATCACTATGTGTATGTCGCTTTCTTGTCTCTGTTTACTTTATTTTGCATCAGTTCATGTAAAGTTTTCCAGGATTCTCTGGTTTCAGCTGGAGGCTAGAACTGAAATTCCTCATTCCATTGTTTGCTTCTGAACATTCTTCTGTGAGTAACTTATCTTAGTGTCCTTGATTGCCTCTCACCCTGGACTGTCACTCCTAAAAAGAGATCCCCTCCTCAACTGACCATAGACCTGTGTCCCAGGCCAGGGTAGTGAGCAGTGGAGTTGCCATTTGGCTCTGTTCCTGCACAAAACACAACATTATTAGAATGTTCCATGTGAGTTCCCAGCTAGCTCCCATTCCCAGTGTTCATAGACTTCTCTGTCTGTCTACCTATTTTGATCTGGGCTGGAAAAAATTGAGTCATTGTGACTTTTTCTTGGATTTCTTCGTCAGCACTCAATTTCATGCATTTTCTAGATCTTTGTGGAGGAGTTGTGGGGGAGAGCTTGGCTCACCCTTCTCTTCTTCCTTCTTTCTACTCTGCCACCTTGGCTCCTTCCCCAGTTCTTTATTACTACAAAAAAAGTTAGTATGATTATTTTTGATGTGTGTGGGGGCTTTCTTCTTATCAATGGCTTCCTTGGAATCTCAGGGTCAAAAAGTAGGAACTTTATTTGCACAATTCCAAATTATTTTCCAAAATAATCCTTTAGCTATGGATGTCAGCTGGCCATGCTGCTTTGAGTAACTTGATGAATGCTTTCACCATATCATGGATGTACCAAGAGAAATCCATAATGGTACCAGAATCCAGAACTAAAACTCCCTGGGAAACAGGTGGGGAAGTGGTGGTTTTGATAAACAGGTGATGAGAGTGTTTTCTGCTTGAGTCTGCTATGCCTTGTGATTTACCTGGAATTTTCTTGTAAATAAATTTCTCTTGATCAGTAATGATCTTGGGTATTTCCTTCTGTCTTGATCGGGGGAGATTCAATGGCCATGGGAGCAGCACCCCCACCCCCAAACACACACATATACATATCCTTCCATCTTCCAGGCAATGCTTCATTTCCATAGAATTAAAAATAATTCCTCTTCTTATCTAACTTTATATCCTTCAGTTTCAATCCATAGACTCAGGGTTAAAGATAAGGAATATCCTTTAAAAGTTATCTAGTCATAGTGTCATTTTTAGAGCTGGAAAGGACACAAGAGGTCTAGTATAACCACTTCATTTTACATAAGGGGAAACTGAGACCCAGAGATGTTAAGCAACTTCCAGCTTCACACAGGTACTTAGTGGCAAAGATAGGATTTGAATCTAGGTTCTCTCAGTCCAAATCCAATGCTCCACCTAAACTATATAGTCTCTAATAAAAGAAAGGACTTACCCAAGATCATACAGTAAGTCAGTAACACAACCGGGACAAGAACCCTGGTCCCTTGACTCCCAGTCCAGGGCTCTTTCCACAGAACCACATTGTATTTTTTTCTTCATCCAGCCCTAGAGGCAATAGTTCACAATTTCTGATTCTTCTACTGGAGCCTGACCTCCAGCTTCTTTCTAGATTACCCTGCTATCTGTATGGTCTTTACCTAGTCTCATTTCTCTTCTAAGCCCATGAGTTCTCAAAAGACAATATAACATCAACCCTCAGTTTCATCTGTTGTTTTTTCTGCCTGAAGTATCTGTACAGAATCATGGAATCTCAAAGAGCAAAAGTCCCACCTGAGCAGAAATGTCTCTGTAGAACATCTCCAACAACTACTCATAGGGAACTCATCTCCTTTGGAGGTATGCCATTTCCCTTTGGAACAATCTGGTTGTTAGAAAGTTTTTTCTCTACATTTTATTGATTGCCAGTAGACTAGACTGAGTGTCTCCTTCTAGACTAGTAGCTCTTCTACTAAATGCCATAGTTCTTGGAATGAGGAAAGAAAATTTCTTCTTTCTCCCTTCTCCTAAGCCCATGGGTCACACTCCACAAAACTGATCCTGCTTTGGGCTCCAGGAGGAGTCCAACTGTTGAGCTGTTGTGGGGACATGGCTAATCTTTTCTCCAATCAAAGACTGAACTTCTCTTCCAGTTCCAACAAGGAATACATTCAACTTTTTAGGGGAATCACAAAGTATGGTCTCATTTTTACAGTTAGTTTAATACTTCATCTGCCTTCCCTTTTCTGAGACTACAGTTTGGACTTTCTGGGTTGAGAGTAGGTGGTCAAAGGCCAATTTCCTTACACAAGCATAGTTAGAATTATGGAATATTAGAAACAGAGAGTAATGTGGAAAGTTCTCGCCCTCCTCATTTTGCAGATTAAGAGACGCTTGTTAGTGGCATAAGTAGTACCATTATACATCATGGATATGGAATACTTACAGAGAAAAGCTCTTTTACCTTATAGATCTGGAATAGCTTTGCAAAGGAAACTGGCTATAAGTCTGAGAACCAGCTGAAGGGCTGGGAAAAAGAAGGAGGAGAAGGAGGAAAACAAAGAAGAGAAATAGCAAGGAGAAAGGGAGAACCCACTGTGGTTTGAAGTAGACAAGGAAGACTTTGTGAAGAAAGTAGAATTGTAATGAGCTTAAAGGCTGAATAGGCAGAGAAGAATGGAGAGGGCAAATGAAGTGGGAGGAACAGAATGAACAGAGGCACTGAACGTGAACGGAACTTGGGCAGAGGGAATGGGAAGGAGATGGGCCTGCTAGAATACTGGGTGTGGTAGGCCAGACATGACTTAGGTTGGTTCAGGGTAAAGATTAGAATGAAGTAAAATGTTCTTAGACAAACTAATAGTAAATGAGCTATAGAAGAGAAAGGAATACTCAGTAAGGAAAAACTATGGGTTCAGGCAAGCGTTTTGTCTGCATTTTTCATGCTATTGCTTAACAGCCTGAGGAAGGACTTTCTGACTCCTCACACACTGTTTTTTCCCCCTAAACTTGGTAGTAATTTGAGTCTTTGTACCCTGAACAAATAGGGTTGCAATACCTTTGAAGGAAAAACAATCTTAGCCAACTGGCAGATAATGGTCCTGACTGCCAACCCTCTGTGGCAAAGGTCTTCCAGGGAAACTTTCGCCCATCAAATGACTTTACGATAGCTACTGGACATACCTAATCTCTTAGATTCAAAGAGCCAGGCATAGGCAGCACTGAAGGAACAAAAGGAAAACACAAAAACAAAGCAACAAAAACAAGGAATATAACATCTTCATGAAGGAGTAAAAGGACAACAGGAAAACAAAGACTGGAAATCCTCTATATCACCTCCCCACTCTGCAAAAGTTGAGTGTTGGGTCTTAACAATTTGTTCCACTTATTGAATAAAACCAAATCTTTGTAGTTCATAGTAGCTCTTTAGATGTAAAATAGTGGCGATGAGTCACCCGGCAGCACCAGGAGCACTGCACATACATTGACCCTTCCTGCACAGATGTGGATTCCCATGGTGGGTCACTTTTAATGAGGCAGCTAAGAAATCATCACCCTTTCACATACAGCCTATCCTGGTACCCATGTAGACCTTGAGAATCATTTGATACCACCAATCATTCAGTGTTCCCTTGGTGTATCACCAGTCAGTCCCTCCCCTTCCCTAGGAGTCCCATGGGCCTGGGGAGAATATGAAATCTTCACCCTGAATGGAGCAAAGTGGTACTGACGAGAGGGATTGCCCTCCTTCATTTGCAGGAGCAAAGTAGACAGTTTTACCTCTCTCCTGCTGCCTCCTAATGATGCCACCCATTCCAAGCCCTCGCTGGGTAGGAGTTGTTTAATGACCACTGGGTGCTATACTGGCAGCAATGTGGAGAGTAGCCATCAGCTCTAGATTTCAGTAAGCAAATGACTATGATGGACCTGCCTTTGCCGGTGCTCCACTGTGGCCAGGGTCATGCCCCCTTTGGGGTTAGCTGTCACTGGGGCCTGTGCTGCTTGCCCACCCCACTGCCTATTGCTGGCCAGGAAACACACACTGTGCCAGGGCAGTTGCTGTCACCTTGTGTATGAAGAAGGGTGTTACAGGTGCTGCCCCCACTGGGGCCTGAGCATTTCTCACACCCACCCCAACCCCATAGAAGGATGAATATTGTGTGTGTGCGCATGCGCGCACACTCATGCATGCGCATGTGTGCACAGGTAAGCACTGCCTACCTAAGCCAGGTTTGAATACTACTGTGATCCTGCCATTGTGCCCCTGTTAGTAGTGAGGGACTGACTCAGGTGCTCCCACTGACCTTCTGCTTCTGGGCTGAATGCTGATGCAGACCTACCAAAGCTGAACTATGAGCTTTGCCCAGCCCTCTCCTCTCCTCTCCATCCGGAGCTGAGTCCTGCCATTGGCCTGGGCTGGAACCTGAATGCTGCTAATACAGAAGCAGAAAGCCCTAGAACTCTGCAATGCTGAAAGCAGTCCCCAGCCTCAGCAACTTCAATGCCAAAATCCCCAGCCCTCACCCAAGGGAGGACTGTTTTACACAAGCACTAGTTTGCTTTAGTGGATTCTCTAATTAGTTTGGGGACGATTGTTTAAGTTTGCACACTGTCTCTGTCCTGATGGGGACTCAAGACTCCTTCCCCTTCCCCATCAACTCCCTCTGCAGAGGCAATGTTTTTCTGTCAAACACAGGTGCCTGTCTTTTTTTGCTGTTTGTTTATACAAAGGGGAAACAGAATATGCCAGGTAATAATACTGTTAAACATTTGTGAGGAAAGTAACTGCCTGTGGGGGACTGGGCTGAAAGTTCACCAGCATGCCAGATCATAGTGGGAAGGGCTACTGCCAGCCTCACTAGCATGCCAGTGATGAAGAAAATGGTAATAATGTAGATTTAACTTAAAAGTGTATCAGGCATACGTTTTTTCCCCTAGAGAGTCAGTTGTTAAACATTTACCACACCCTCCTAGATACAATAAATATAGACAGGCATGAAATGATTAACTGATGCAAAGCAGAGTAAGTAGAACCAGGGAAACAGTATAGACAATGACAACAATATAAGTGAAAAGAATACAACAGAACAATCAAAATAGAATGCTATGAAATTATCATGGCTAAACTTGACCCCAAAGAAGAGATATGAAAAAACACCTCCCCATGCTTCCTTATTTTTTTTTTTACTGTTTTAATAATATTTTTCCCAATTACATGCCAAAACAATTTTTGGCATTCATTTTTTAAAAATTTTGAGTTCTAAAATTTTCTCCCTCTCTCTCTCTCCCCTCCCTTCTTCTGAAAATGGTAGGCAGTTTAATATAGTTTTTACATGTGTTATCATGTATAAAATATTTCCATTAGTCACAGTTGTGAAAGAAGAAACAGATCAAAAGGGGGAAAAACACAAGAAAAAATAAAGTGAAGCATTCAGATTCTACTGTCTACTTCACTCCTGAATGGGTTCTTTATCAGGATATGGATAGTATTTTCCTTCATGAGTCCTTTGTACTTGTCTTGGATCCTTGTGTTGCTGAGAAGAGCTGAAGCATTCATAGCTGATCATCACACAATGTTGCTGATACTGTGTACAATTTTTCCTGGTTCATTTTACTTTCCTCACAAATGTTTAACAGTATTGTTACCTGACATATTCTGTTTCTCCTTAGTATAAACAAACAGCAAAAAAAGACAGGCAATTGTCTTTGACAGAAAAACATTGCCTCTGAAGAGGGAATTGATGGGGAAGGAGTCTTTCTTGAGTCCCCAGCAGGACAGAGACAGTATGCAAACTTAAACAATCGTCCCCAAACTAATTAGAGAATCCACTAAATTCTGCTCATTTCACTTTGCATCAGTTTGTATAAGTCTTTCCAGGATTTTCTGAAATCTGCCTGTTCATCATTGCTTACTGCACAATAGTATTCCATTATATTCATACAGTTTGTTCATCCATTCCCTTTGATGGGCATCCCCTCAAATTCGAATATTTTGCCACCATGAAAAGGGCTGCTATAAATATTTTTGTACCTGTAGGTCCTTTTCCTTTTTTTGTGATCTTTTTGTGATGCAGACCTAGTGGTGGTATTGTTGGATCAAAGTGTATGCACAGTTTGGTTGCCCTTTGGACATAGTTCCAAATTGCTATTCAGAATGGTTGCATCAGTTCACAACTCCACCAAGAGTGCATTAGTGTCCCAATTGTTCCACATCCTCTCTAACATTTATCCTTTTTCTTTTTTTGTCATATTAGCCAATCTGACAGGTATAAGGTGGTACCTCAGAGTTGTTTGAATTTATATTTCTCTAATCAAAAGTGATTTGGAGCACTTCTTCATGTGCCTATAGATAACTTTGATGTCTTTACCTGAAAACTGCCCATTCATATCCTTTCACCATTTATCAATTGAAGAATGGCTTGTATTCTTATACATTTCACTCAGTTCTCTATAAATGTGAGAAATGAGGTATTTATCAGAGACATGTGCTATAAAGATTGTGTCCCAGCTTTCTGCTTTCCTTCTAATCTTGGTTGCATTGGTTTTGTTTCTTCAAAAGCCTTTAAATTTAATATAACCAAAATTATCTATTTTGCATTTCATAATGCTCTCTATTTCTTATTTGGTCATGAATCTATAACTCACTTAACTTCTTTAAGAATTTGGATTCTATGACTAATATGGAAGTATATTTAATATGATTATACATGTATGCCTATGTCAGATAGTTTGCCATCTTGGGGAGGGAGAAAAGGAGAGAGGGAGGAAGAAAAAAATTTGAAACTCAAAATCTTATAAAAGTGAATGTTGAAAACTAAAACAAAATTAATTAATTAATTTAAAAAACCAAATGGAAGAAACAAAAGAATTTGGATGCTATACCACTTGGTGCATACATGTTTAATTTGACGTTATTTCATTGTCTATGGTACTATTTAGCAAGATGTAGTTTCCCTCCTTATCTTTTTTAATTAGGTCTATTTTTGCTTTTACTTTGTCTGAGATCAGCATTGCCACCACTGCTTTTTTCACTCCCATTGAAGTATGAGAGATTTTGCTTCAGCCCCTTACCTTTACTCTATGTGTGTCTCTCTGCTTCAGGTGTATTTCTTATAAACAACATATTGTAGAATTCTGGTTTTTGATCCACTCTGCTATCCACTTCTGTTTTATGGAAGAGTTTACCCCATTCACATTCACAGTGATGATTACTGTGTACTTCCCTCCATCCCATTTTTCCTTTGTCTTGTCTCTCCTTTCACCCTTTCCCTCCTCAACAGTGTTTTGCTTCTATCTTCCTTTATAATTTCTTGAAAGATGCTGTCCTTTGGATTATGGCTTTCAGGTAGTCCCATAATTCTGACATTGTCTCTCCTGAAACGATTTTCCAGGTCAGTGGTTTACTGGTAGTTTACATGAACTACACAAGATAGTTTACATATTTTTCTATTTTTTCATTGTTTAGAATTTGTTTGATGGGTCCTTGATGTCTCATTGAATCATTAGCTTCTACCTGCCCAATTCTAACTTTTAAGGAGTTGTTTTCCTCAGTTAGCTTTTGCACTTCTTTTTCCATTTGGCCAACTGCACTTTTTAAGGAATTGTTTTCTGTTTTCAAGCCACTGACTTTTTTTTCACAATTCACTCTCATGTCTTTTCCCCATTTTTCTTCTACCTCTCTTATATAATTTCAAGTTCCTTTTTGAGCTCTTCCATGAATTCTTTCTAGGCTTGAGACCACTTCCCATTTTTCTTTGGGATTTTGCCCATAGGTGTTTTGACATTGTTGTCCTCTTCTGAGGTTGTGTCATGATAGTGCCTGTCACCATAATAACTTTCTATGACCAGATTCTTTTTTTGTTTTTTTGCTCATCTTTTTTTGGCCTTTTTTCTTTCTTTTAAATTTGAGCCCTGCTCTCAGGGTGGAAGGGGCACTGTCTCAGGCTTCTTATGGCATGGTAGGGGTAGGGGGGTGGTGGTGCTGTAAGTCATAGGGATCTGGAAATTTACCTAATGTTGAGCCAAAGTCCTAGTGCTGGTGTCTGGTGTATGCTGAGGCCAGTGGGGCTACACTGAAGTACATGGAGATCTGGCCACTGGAAGCTGCCTGTTTGCTTGGGACTATAGTGAAGCTTGTGGTAGATCTTGGAGCTGGAGTCTTACTATTCCCCTGGCTATACTGAAGCATGTGGAAGGTCCCAGTTTTTGGCATTTGCCTATTCCACCACACTGGGACTTAGCATCTCTTGTTAGTTTCCCCATGCTTCTTTACAGAAATGGGTGATTATGGGTTTAGAACACTGAATATAACATCAGACATTTTCCAAATATTGATTAATTTTGCTAAAAAAATTTCTTCCTCTTTTTTTACATGAATGGCTTTCTAAGTAGGGATAGAAGATGTATAATATGTAAATGATGCAAAAACAAGAGGTATCAAAAAGTATTCAAAAGCATATAAAAGAATCTAAATCTCTACTAATTAAAGAAATGCACATCAAAACAACAATGAAGTTTCTCCTCAGGCAAGATGGGAATAATTAAAGTTGGAGGAGTTTTGGAAGTCTTTCATTATCTGGACTTTGCCACCAGGTCCTATCCAGATACTCTTCTCCACCCATGAAAAGTTTCCTTTTATGCATTATCTTCCCAAGTTAGAATGTAAACTCCTTTAGAGCAGGAGTTGTCTTTTTTTTTTTTTGGACTATATTTGCATCCCCAGTAATACAGTGACTGGCATATAGCTAAATGCTTTAAAAATGCCTGTTGACTTTGTTTGATTGGAGAAAAATGGGCACAGTGATACAACCATATCACTGTGAATTGGTTCAACTATTCCTGAAAACAATTCTGAATTATGAGAAGAATGTAATTAAAATGTTTGTCCCCAGAGAACAGAGCCAAGATGGCAGAGTCAAGAAAGTGCTCAGTTTAGCCTTACCAACATTCCCCTCCAAACAATTTTAAAATAATGCCACAAACTGAATTCTATGGCAGCAGAGTCAACAAAAGGTGAGAGTGATTCTTCAAGGCCAAGAAAACACAGGAAGTCTGAAAGAAAGATACGACATGGGGGAAGAAGTTAACCTGGAGCCCATGTGGATGAAACTACAACGGACGGACTAGGTGGTAGCGACAGAAGCAGTAGCAGTTTTGGGAGTGCTCAAGCCAGAGATAGTAAAGGGACCTGGCAACTGGTCAGAAAGAGATTATAGAGAAAAACCTAGGCTAGCACTGGATGCAAAATCAGATGTTGCTCGGCAACACCATTGCCTATACCCACATCTGAATCACAGTTCAAGCGTGGAGAGGAGCAAGCATGGAGAGGAGCTCTTTAGGTTAAAAGCAAGCTGAATCCCTGACAGACAGTGAAACTTCTGGCCCCAAAGGATCATGGACTTTGGGGAGCAGTATTGCTTCTAGTCTCAAGAGAAGAGGAACCCTGAGGAATAGTATTGTAATCCCTGACCACAAAAAACTACTATGATGACAGGGGAGATCAAGATTCAAACTCAGAAGAAAATAATGAAGTCAAAACATCTATAAGTAAAGCCTCAAAGAAAAATGTGAATTGGACATAAGTCCAACAAAAATTCCTAGAAGAGCTAAAAAATTATTTTTAAAATCAAATAAGAGTGGTAGAGGAAAAATTAGGTGAAAAAATTAAAGCAAAGGAAGAAAATTATGAAAAGAAAATTAGCATCTTAGTAAAAGGCATAAAAATACTGAAGAAAATAGCATCTTTATAAGCAGAACTGGATAAATGGAAAAAGGGGTACAAAAGCTCACTGAAGGAAATAATTCTTAAAAGTTAGAACTGGACAAGTAGAAGCTAATGACTCCATGAAACATCAAAAAACAATAAAACAAAGGCAAAAGAATTTTAAAAATTAATGCAAAATATTCTACTGGGAAACAACGGACCTGGAAAATAGATCAGGGAGAGATAATTTAAGAACTATTGGATTATCTGAAGGCCATGATCAAAAAAAGAGCCTAGATATCACATTTCAGGAAATATTCAAGGAAAACTGTCCCAATAGCCTTGAACCAGAGGACAAAATAGATATTGAAAGAATCCACTAATTACAATCTGAAAGACATCCCAAAATGAAAACTCCCAGGAATATTATAGTCAAATTCCAGAACTACCAGATCAAAGAGAAAATATTTCAAGTAGCCAGAAAGAAACCATTCAAATACCGTGCATCACAATCAGTATCACATGAAATTTAGTAGCTACTATATTAAAAGAGCAGAAGGCTTGGAATATGATATTCTGGAAGGCAAAAGAACTGGGATTACAATAAAAAATAATTTACCCAGCAAAACTAAGTATAATCCTTCAAAGGAAAAAAATGCATATTTAATGAAATAGAAGATTTTCAAGCATCCCTGATGAAAAGACCAGAGTTGAATAGAAAATTTGACTCCAAATATAAGAGTCAAGAGAAGTATAAAAAGGTAAACATGAAAGAGAAATCATAAGGGACTCAATAAGCTTAAACTGTTTTCTTTCCTACATGGGAAGATGATATACATATCTTCTAAGAACTTTATCATTATTAGGATAGTTAGAAGGATTCTATATAGAAAGAGAGTGCAAGAGTGAATCAATTATATTGAGATGATGTAAAAAAAATAAGCAAGAAAGAGGGATGCTCTGGGAGAAAGGGGAGGAGAAAGGAAGAATCTCACATAAAAGAGGTGTGCAAGGAAAAGTTTTTACAGTGGAAAGGAAATTTCAGAGCAGTGGACAGTAGGCAGTGCTTGAACCTCACATCTAAATTGGTATATACATACATATTATATATATGTATATATATATACACACACATACATATATACATGTGTATATATGTATATATACATATATATACATACATATGTATATACTCAATTGGTAATAGAAATCTATCTTACCCAACAGAAAAATAGAAAGAAAAGGGGGTAAGAGAAGCAAAGGAGGGTGATAAAAGTGAGGACAGATGAAGGAAGGCAGTGGTTAGAAGCAAAACAGACTTTAGAGAAGGGACAGGAGAGAGAGAGAGAGAGAGAGAGAGAAGAATAAACCAAAGAAAACAGGATGGATGGAAATGCAGAGTAAGTAGTCATAAGTATGAATGTGAATGGGATGAACTCATCCATAAAGATTAGATTAGATTAGATTAGAAACCAGAATCCAACAATATGTTGTTTATGAGAAACACACTTGAAACAGACAAATAAGGGGTTGGAGTAGAATCTACTATATAGAAACAAATGTGGTGTTGATATCTAAACCAGGGAGAGCAGAAACAGAGAAAGAAAACTGTAGACCAATTCCTTAATGAATATTGATGCAAAAAATTTTAAATAAAATACTAGCAAGAAGATGATAGCAATATATCACAAGGATTGCATACTCTAACCATTCTATATTTGGGATTTATACCCTATATGCAGGCCTGGTTCAATATGAGCAAATATTCAGTATTAGGAAAACTATCAGCAACTGACCATACCAATAACATAATAACAAAAACAATGAAAATCAAATGACAAACTTTTGACAAAACAATACCCATTCCTACTAAAAGCACTAGAAAGCACAGGAATCAATGGAACTTCTTTTAAACTGAAAAGTAGTATCTATCTTAAAATTAAGACTAATCACTATACTGAGGATAAACTTGAAGCCTTCCCAATAAGTTCAGGAGTGACGCAAAGGGTATCCATTATCACCGCTATTGTACTAAAATGCTAGCCATAGCAATAAGACAAGAACAAGAAACTGAAGGAATAAAAATAGGCCATGAGGTAAAAAAACTATCCCTGTTTGCAGATGACATGATGACTTAGAGAATCCTAGTAAATCGATGAAAAAACTGGTTGAAACAATTAACAACTCCAGCAACATTGCAGGATATAAAATAAAGCTACACAAATCATCAGCATTTCTATATTACCAACCAGACCCAACAGCAAGAGATAGAAAGAGAAATTCTATTTAAAATAAGAGCAGACAATATAAAACACTTGGGGGTCAACCTGCCAAGACAAACCCAGGGACTTCATGAACACAATTATAAAATATTTTTCACATAAAGACAAATCTAAACAATTGGAGAAATACTAATTACTCATGGGTAGGCCAAACCATTATAATAAAATGACAATTCTATCTAAGTTAATTTGCTTATTCAGTGCCATGCCAATCAAACTACTAAATATTTATTTTATAAAGCAAGAAAAATAGTAACAAAATTCATCTGGAAAAACAAAAGGTCAAAAATATGAGAATCAATAGGGTGGGGGGAGGAAATGTGAAGGAAGTTGTCCTAGCAGTACCAGATTTCAAATTATATTACAAAGCAGAAATTATCAAAACAATTTGCTACTGACTAAGAAATAGAGGGATGGATCAATGAAATAAACTGGGTACACAATGCATAGTAGTAGATAACCCTAATAATCTAGTATTTAATAAATCCAAAAATCTAAGCTTTTGGGGTAAGAACTCAACATTTGACAAAAATTGCTGAGAAAACTAGAAGGTAGTTTGGCAGAAACTAGGCATAAATAAACATTTCACACCAAGATCAAGTCAAAATGAATAAGTGATTTAGACACAGAAAGTGATATCATAAGTAAATTAGGGGAAAATATACCTGTCAGATCTATGGCATTTGTGATCAAACAAGAGATAGAGAGGATTATAGGAAGTAGATAATTTTGATTACAGGAAATTAAAAAACTTTTGTATAAACAAAACTAATGCAGCTAAAATTAGAAGGAAAACAAGAAACTGGGAAATAATTTTGCAGCAAGTTTCTCTGATAAAGACTTCATTTCTCAAATTATAGGGAACTGAGCCAAATTTATAAAAATAAGAGCAATTTCCTTAGTTGATAAATGGTCAAAGGATATGAATAGGCAGTTTTCAAAAGAGGAAATCAAACCTATCAACAGTTACATGAAAAAATGCCTTAACTGCTGTTTGAAGAAATGAAAATTAAAACTCTGAGATGATACCTCATACCTGTCAGACTGGTTAATATGACAGAAAAGAATAAATACAAATATTTTCAGGGATGTGGGAAAATAATACATTGTTGGTGGAGTTGTGAAATAGTCCATTCTGGAGAATAGTTTAGAAATATATCCAAAGGGCTATAAAACTGTACATAACCTTTGGTCCAGCAATAAACCAAAGAAATCAAAGAAAAGGGAAAAGGGGTCTATTTGTATAAAAATATTTATAGCAGGTTGTGTGTGTGTGTGTGTGTGTCTGTATGTGTGTATGTGGTGGCAAAGAATTGAAAATTGAGGGGATGTCTATCATTTGGGAAATGGCTGAACCAATGGTGGTATATGATTGTGATGAAATACTATTTTGGTATAAGAAATGATGAGTAGAATGGTTCAAGAAAAACCTGAGAAGACTAATGTGAACTGATGCAAAGTGAGCAGAAGCAGGAGATTATAAGGATGATCAACTGTGAAAGACCTAGCTACTCTAATCAAGACAATGATCCAAGACACCTCCAAAGAACCCATGGTGAAAAATGCTATCCATCTCTAGAGAAAGAACAGATGAATTCTGAAAGTAGACTGAAGCATATTTTTTTTACTATGTTTTTGGTTTTATTTTGTTTGTGTTTTATTTAGAAGTATGGCTAATATGTTTTGCATGAATTCACATGTATAATACATATCAAATTCATTGCCTTCTCAAGAAAGGAAGAAGGGAAAGAGGGAGGGAGAGAGTTTGGAATTCAAAATTTTTTAAAATGATTGTCAATTTTTTTCTCACATGTAATTTGGGAAATATTGGATGAAATAAACATTTTCCCCACTTAACAGTATTTTATTTTTTCCAATTACATATAAGGATAGTTTTCAACATTCATTTTTATAAGATTTTGAATTCTAGATTTTTTTCTCCTTTCTTCTCCTCCTCTCTTCCCAAGGCAGCATGCAATCTGATATAAGGTATACATGTACAATCATATTAAACGTCTTTCCACTTTAGTCATGTTGTGAAAGAAGAATCAGAAGAAAAGGGGAAAACCATGAGGGAATAAAGAGAAAATAGTATGCTTTGATCTTCATGCAGACTCCATAGTTCTTTCTCTGGATATCTTCTGGAATTGTTTTAGATCATTGCTGAAAAGAGCTAAGTCTATCACAGTCGATCATCACACAATGTTGCTGTGTACAACGTTCTCCTGGTTCTGCTCACTTTACTCAGTATCAGTTCATGCAAGTCTTTCCAGGTTTATCCAATATCTGCCTGTTCATCATTTCTTATGGAACAATAATATTCCATTACATTCATGTACCACAACTTGTTCAGCCATTTCCTAATTGATGGGCATCCCCTCAATTTCTAATTCTTTGCCACCACAAAAAGAGCTGCTATAAATATTTTTCTGCATGTGGGTCCTTTCCCCCTTTTTATGATCTCTTTGGGACACAGCTCTAGTAGTGGTATTGCTGGATCAAAGGGTATGCACAGTTTTAAAGCTCTTTGGGTATAGTTCCAAATTGTTCTCCAAAATGGTTGGGTCAGTTCACAACTTCATCAACAATGAATTAGTGTTCCAATTTTCCCACATCTTCTCCAACATTTATCATTTTTCTGTTTTGTCATATTAGGCAATCTGATGGGTATGAGGTGCCACCTCAGAGTTGTTTTAATTCACATTTCTCTAAACTCCAGTGATTTAGAGCATTTTTTTCATGTGACTATACATAGCTTTAATTTCTTCATCTTAAAATTGCCTGTTCATATCCTTTGACCATTTATCAATTGGGGAATGACTTGTATTCTTGTACATTTGACTCAATTCTCTATATAGTTGAGAAATGAGGCCTTTATAAGAGACTCTGGCTATAAAAATCATTTCCCAGCTTTCTGTTTCCCTTCTAATCTTGAATGTAAGCATGAATAAGTAGAAGAATGGCAATGCCCCTTTAATTAATTAATTTTATTTAAGTTTATCTAAATTTAAATTAAATTAATTTTAACGTATTCAATTAATTAAATTTAACTAATTAAAAAGTTTAATTTTAAAACAGAAATGGGCAAGTTCAGAAGGGGGTGGGTTTGGGGAAAAAGCTGATAAGTTATGTTTTGGATTGTTGAGTTTAAGATGCTTATGGGACAGAGTCTGAAGTATTTGGCAGTCAGTTTGATTGGAGCTCAGGAGAGAAATTAGGGATGGACATATATGATATATTTGGGAGTCATCTTCATGGAAAGAGTAATTAAACCCAAAGGAGTTGATAGAATTACCAAGTGAGCATGTAGGGAGAAAAGAAAGAAGTCTTAGAGTACACTCTCAGTTATGAGGAGCAAGATGGATAATGAACCAGCAAAGAGGACAAAGGAGATAACGAAAAGAACGGAGAACTAAGACAGACCTGTATCACAAAGATCCAAGAGGAAAGCATTTCTAGGAAGGTGGTCAACAGAATCAAAAACTGAAAGGAGATTGAGAAGGACAATTTTTGAGAAAAGTCCATGATTTGGCAATTAAGGGATCATTGGTTCAGGAAATTCTGGGAAAACTTGTATGAACTGATTCAGAGTGAAGTGAACATAACAAAGAAAAAAAATTATACAATGACAACATTGAAAAGACAAACAACTTTGAAAAACTAAAGCACTCTAATCAATACAATGTCTAACCATGATTCCAGAGTATTCATAATGAAACATGCCAACCCATCTCCTGGTAGAAGAAGGGATGAACTCAGGGTGCAGGATAAGACAATGTTTTTGGACATGGACAAAGTGAGAATTTGTTTTGCTTGATTATGCATATTTGTTACAAGAACTTTATTCCCTGCTGTGGGGAGGGTAGGAGAAAAACAATGTTGATTTTTAATTGAAATAAAAAATTTTTATTTGAAAAAGAGGTATCATTGGTAACTTTGGAGAGAATTGTTTGAGGTGAATGATGAAACCAAAGTGCAAAAGGTTGAGAAATAAATGAAGGAAGAGAAAAGGAAGTCAGTGAATTTGATCAGCTTTTTCTAGGAATGTGGTTTGAAAGGGAAGAAAGATACATAGCTTGAGGGGGTAGTAGGATCTAGGTAGGGTTGTTTTTTGTTTTTTTTTTTAGGGTAGAGAAAATGAGTGTGGTTGTGGGGGCGGGAATAAGAGTAGATAGGGAAAGATTGGAGATTAAAAAGTCAGAAATGCTATGGAGGCATTCTGCAAAAGACAGAAAGAGATTAAGATTTCAGGTAGATGTCTCATCCTTAACGAAAAGAAAGGTCACCTTTATCTGAGATTAGAGTAAAAGAGGAGAGAATCCAGGATAATGTCAATGGGGTATGAAATGTAAATGAAGCAAGGCTTAAAGAGTCTGGGTCAGCCTAGTTACTTGTAGGTTATTTTACTCAATCATTCCCATGTTTAATCATCATCCAGAGTTCTAGGATAATCCAAGAGTATGCTTTTACACTTCCTCACTATTTAATAAAATTTCAATGTCTGTCTTAATTAATGAAGCTTGTAACTCCCACCAGTTAATCAAATATTAAGGAGAAACCTCATTTCCCAATAGTAGTATAACCTATATAATATGTAACAGAGCACCAGTAGCCCCCATGTAACAGAGATTTATACATAGATCTGAAATGCCCCACTCTACATTTCAGGGAAATTGGAGTTTAATCTTTGTAGGGAGCAAGAGCACATCTGTGGATGGATGATCATTTCCTCTCCATGCTATCTTCAAGGTTAGAATGTGGAGCTTGGAATTATATCTACCACACATCAGATGTTTTTAGTTTAGAGGTCCAATTCTGTTTTCCTAAAAGTCATTTTTCTTAGTCACTTGATTGGGGGCAGGGAAGAGAAGAGAGTAGTCTCCTTGAGACAGAAAGGATATCAAGTTAATCTTAGGCATTTTATCTCCCCTCCACAATCACTCAGATTAGTTTAGATGATAAACCACTTAAGCATTTGGGAACTAACTCTGTGACCTGGGATGAGATGAAATCTCAACTAAACCAAGGAAAGACTCATGAAGTCTGCTTTTAGCAGTATCTGGGACTGCATGTAGTGAGAATCAAAGGACTGGCTGGGATAACAGCACCTCTCCACATGTCTACTGCCCTGGGAGTCTTTTGTTTACCAGTCAAAGTCCACGCCTTCTCTCTTCTGTCTTATGTCTCTCCTCCACTTCTCCCTCAGAAGTGTCTACTCGGAGCAATAAGTCTCCATAGGTAAAGGGCTTTGTGATCCCTCTCTCAGGGAATAATCATGCCCACCTGTGGCTAGAGCTACCACAATTAAATCTCTCTATGTGTTAATTCCCTTCATATCCTAGAATTAAGGAACTTTCCATGGATTGACAATGAAATCAACATAACCAATCAATAAAATGAAGAACTAGATAATGATTTTAGCTATGAGAATAATCACAGTCATGTCCAACCCTCATGTTATGGCGTACCGCTTCTCTTTACTTCTGAGAACATAGTCCCACTCCATTTAGTTCATTTAAGACAAAATGTTGAGTCCCTTCATAAAAATTCTCTTCATCGTCCTCACAAGACAAATGTTAAAACAATCAGATATATGCATTGCTACTCTGAGTTATCATTTCACAGCAAACTGGAAAAGATGAAAAAATTCAGTGTTTTCAGGGAAATGAGAAAACAGGCACTCTAATTCACTGCCACTGGAGCTATGAGTAGGTTCAAGCATTTTGGAAAATTATTTGGAATTATACAAGAAAATTTATAAAATTATTCGTGGCTTACAAGCCAGTGGTCCTACTATTGGTTTATACCCCCAAGGAGACAATTGACAAGGAAAGATTTACAAGAAAATTCTCAAAGCAGCTCTCTCTCTCTCTCTCTTTTTTATAATGTCTTTTTGTATTTACATTTTTCACAAATGTCTTTTACTTGAACTAATACTTGCCACTGAATTACATAATTTTAAATAGCTTAGAATAACAGTAGAACCTTGAAAACAGAGGAAGGCTTGACAAAACAAGAGTACCTTAAGACCTGTGGGTACATTTTTCTTCCTTCTTTGGTGATCACTAATCCTTGTTTTAGGTGTAAAAACAGTGTACTTATTTTGGGAACTGCCACACTGGCTCTACCTTATACTGCTTATAGCTATTCGTAGCACTTTCCCCCCTCAGAAATATTTTATATTCAGCAATATTTTCAATTTTTTATAAAAGGTAAGATACTTAGATCAAACATATCACAAAATGGATTCATGAAGTTGTTCAGTTTGTGGTAGTTTCTGATAGTTGTCTACACTGGAAAAGCAGATGAAGGTTTAAGAGACATTTCCCACTCTTTAAAGGATGTTTCCTACCTTGAAGACTCTATAAAAAGTTGGGGGGGAAGGGAGGGCAGGGAGCAAAAACTGCTGCTGTCTTGTCTATAAGGTAATCAAAATCTTTTGATCCAAAAAAATACCATGTAGAAAGAGTATTGTAAAAGATACTGATCCTAAGAAATAACAGAACCTTATGGAACCTTTAACTGCTTCCTGCTGACTAACTTCAAGTCTACAAAAGCAACCCCAACTGCTCCAATCTATACTATGCAAATAGCACTAACTGTTGGATAAAATGTGAAATTACTGTCTAGTAATGGCGGGGTGCTTGGTTGCAAGTACTTGGACCCCAATTCTAAAATCACATTTCTCTTTAAAAATTACCCTTCTCCCTAGCCTCAAAATATGATCTCAGGCAGTTTCTTCCTCAAGAACACAGCCTGCCCCAGCAACAACTGTCATCTCCCTTCCTCCTGTAGTAGCCAGCTGCACCGACAGGTTAAGCTTATGGGCTTAACCAGGTGTGCACTGGGTCATAATGACGTTTACTACTCACTGACCAATCACATGTATCCTAGACTTAGACATATCTATACTCCCTTACATTTATCTTGTCTAGCAAGACATTGATGAGAACAACCTGGTTTTTCTGAGCCAGCCCTGACCACTGGTTGACTTAGGGACGGTTCAGGCCTAAAACCACACCTCCAGGTAGCCCCCACTTGAGCTACTTCCCGATGAATTCTGGATAAAATACCTGCACAGTAGATACAAAAAGTACATATTCCTTTAAGAACTGACCACTCCCTAATCCCACCCCAAAACACCTAGTTAGCATATTTGGCACAAGTGATACTATAGAATATCCTATATGAACCTTCGCTGTACCCCTTTAAGGTTGCAGCTTCCCTAAGAACTCTTGCCTGCTGACAAGTGTAATAAATCTTTACTTTGACTTCAACAATAATTGAGTCTGTGGATTCTTATCCAGATGACCTGTCCCTGATACCCTGGTCATTGTGGGGGTCTCACACCCCCCTTTTAGCCATCAGTAGGATTCATGCCAATCACCAATCAGATAAAAGCCAAGATGTGGGCATTTTAGGAGGAAAATGAAGAAATAACATATACCAATTGAGAACTTTCAGAATGCCATTCTAAGAGAGAGAGTCAAACAGTTTGACTATGAAGACATTTTGTGTGCACTTGACAAATGACACTTTCACTGTGTGTGGGAAAGAACAGTTCTTTGTATTAAAACTCCTCTCCCTGAGAACTAGATGATGAGCCAGTCTTGCAAAGCAAAGTTAAAAGTCCTTTAAAGGTCAACAGTTTGTAAGCCAACAGCATTCATCCTGGAAATAGCTGCTCTGGGAGTCATGCACCTGAGGGAGAAAGGAGGAGGAGAGGCAAGGTTTCTGTATGCATTTAGATTGACTCTCTCATACTCTTTTCGTGCCTCTGCCCATCAAACAGGGAATTACTATCATAACCTTCTTACTTCCCTTCCACAAGGGTTTCAGGAAGAGCACAGGCTCTGGCTCCAATTCTCCTGGCCATCAACACAGTATAACTGGCATACTCTGCTTATCCTCTTCAGGTGGGCTCCCAAGCTTCACAAGTCATAGTTAATGCATTCTGGCTACATGGCATTACATTAAACTCACAACTCCCAAACTCAAGCAGCTCTCTTTGTAATAACAAAAGGATTAGAAACAAACCGTATGTGTGGCAATTGATGAATGGTGAAACAAATTGCATTATCAGATGTGATAGAATATCTCTGCACCTGATACAGTGAACAGAGAACCAGTCTCAGAAGCAGGACTGTCTAGATCCAAGTCTTGCTTCTGACTCATACCGGCTTTGTAACTTTGTGCGAGTCAATTAACCTTCAGTGTCCCAGGAAATTCTTTAATACTTTTAAGTTGTAAAACAATTGCCAATCTTCATTAATGGCTGGATTTTCCTGACTGGCCCTCTGTACCAATGAAACCATAGGTTTGGTGGAAAAATACTACTGTGCTATACAGAATGGCAAAAGACAGTGTAGCATAGTGGATAAAGAAATGGCCTTGGAGAGGACACCAGTTTCTGTAATAAGAACTCAGTTTGACAAAAATTGCTGGGAAAACTGGATAACAGTGTGGCAGAAACTGGGCATAGACCAAAGCCTGACACCGTACACAAGAATAAAGTCCAAATGGATATATGACCTAGGTATAAAGATTGACACTATAAACAAATTAGGGGAGCAAGGAATAGTGAATTTGTCCGATTTATGGGGAATGGAGAAATTTACAACCCAACAAGAGATAGAGAACATTATGAAGTGTAAAATGGATAATTTTGATTACATTAAATTGAAAAGTTTTTGCACAAACAAACCCAGTGTAACCAAGATTAGGAGGAAAGCAGAAAACTGGGAAAGAATTTTTGCAACTAGTGTCTGTGATAAAGGCCTCATTTCTAAAATATATAGAGAACTGAGTCAAATGTACAAGAATACAAGTCATTCCCCAATTGATAAATGGTCAAAGGATATGAACAGGGAATTTTCAGAGGAAGAAATTAAAGCTATCTATAATCACATGAAAAAATGCTCTAAATCACTATTGATTAGAGAGATACAAATCAAAACAACTCTGAGGTACCACATCATACCTATTAGATTGGCAAACATGACAGAACAGGAAAATGATAAATGTTGGAGAAGATATGGGAGAGTTGGAACACTAATTCATTGTTGGTGGAGCTGTGAGCTGATCCAGTCATTCTGGAGAGCAATTTGGAACTATGCCCAAAGGGCTACAAAAATGTCCATACCCTTTGACCCAGCAATATTGCTTTTAGGACTGTATCCCCAAGAGATCATAAAAATGGAAAAGGGTCCCACGTGCACAAAAATATTTATAGCAGTTCTCTTTGTGGTGGCCAAAAACTGGAAATCAAGGGGATGCCCATCAATTGGGGAATGGCTGAACAAATTGTGGTACATGAATGTAATGGAATATTATCGTGCTATGAAAAATGATGAACAGGAAAACTTCAGAGAAGCCTGCAAAGACTTAGTTATATGAACTGATGCTGAGTGAAAGGAGCAGAAGCAGGAAAACTTTGTACACAGCAACAATCACAGTGTGTGAGGAATTTTTCTAGTAGACTTAGTACTTCATTGAAATGCATAGACTTAAAAAATTTCGAATGGACTCGAGGCAAAACGCCTTCCACATTCAGAGAAAGAACTATGGAATTGGATTGCAAAGAGAAACAGATCATTTTCTTTTCTATTATGTTTTGTTTTATTTTGTGGTCTCTCCCATTCATTTTAATTCTACTATGCAACATGCATTTAATAGGAGTATATGTGTAGAACCTATATAAGATTGTATGCCATCTCAGGGAGGGAGTGGGGAGGAAGGGGGAAAAAATCTAAGATATATGAAAATGATTGTCAAACACTGAAAAAAAATAATTCAATTAAAAAAAAAAGAAAGAAATGGCCTTGGAGGGAGGAAGACCCAGATATAAGTCCTGCCCCTAAAACATAATAGCTGCAGGAACATGGATGAGTCACCTAGCATCTCGTTGATATAGGCAGATCTAAGACTGTAAGTCATAGAGGAAATAGTGTTCTATAGGATTCCCTACATTGATGAAATAACAGAATTGTGCTTTAAAAAAAATGGAGAGCACATGCAGTCATGTGGAGAAGACATATAAAATGATTCAGGGTGAAGAAAGCAGAGCCAAGAGAACAATATTCACAATTAGTACAACTATATTCATGAAAATAATGTTAAGTGGCAACAAAACTCAGATTTTAAAAATTGGAAAAACTTGTTGCCACGATAAGATTGCATTTTTAAAGTATGTATGTATCCTTTCCCTTTAAAAAAAAGGGGGGGGCTAGGACTAGTACAATGTAAGGTTGAATTTTTTTTTTTATTGTAAAATCTCTTCTGGATTAGTTCATCCCTCTCCCAGTTTGCATTCCCATTCCCAGTTTAGATCCTTCAGAGGGCAACTGACTACCTCAGGTTTTAAGGATAACATTGGAGGTAATTACTCCTACTACTGTTTTCTCCTGAGCCCACACCTGTGTGTTTCTCTTTAATAAACAGACGGTAGATTAAGTTGACTTTTAGCAAAAATATTTACTAAGGTAGTAGAATCAGAAGTTAGCATAAAACTTCCCCCTCCTCCATAACCTGGGGCATACTTGCCTCAGATTCCCATAGGGCCATAGGAAAAGTGAGTTCAAATTTACATTATAATGAATTAATCAAACAGTATTTATTAGGCACTTACTATCTGCTAGGTAGTATGCTAAACACTAGAGATAAAAAGAAAAAGCAAAAAACAGTCCCTGTCTTCAAGGAGCTTACAGTGATGGTGAGGCACATGTATACTATACATATGTGGAAGGGAGGACCTCACAACTCTAAGCCCTGCCAGTATTTTCTCTCTTAATAGAGTCTTCCTGCAGCTCCTTTTTGGACATATCCCTGCACTCTTCTCCACCACAACCATCTGTCCTTTCTGTGTCTCTCTGTTCCTGATACAGCTGATTCCTTAGTCATCAGCCTCTACAGGGAAACAGCAGTTGCCATTTTGTGGACCTTCTAGAATATTTGAATGTTTTTAAACTCACTTCACCCCCTGAACATTTCCACTTTGGAATACTCATTCACCTAAAGTCAGAAAAGAATAGACAGAAATTTTTGGATACATAGGGCTCAATGGAAGATAAGATGATCACTCTTCTGGACCTGAATTTCAGATACAGTGCAGAACCCCCATCCTTCAAACCCAGAAAGATAAAAAAAGAGGCAGAGAGATAGGTGGCCCCATGTTTATATATACTGAGTTCCAGCTCAGCAGCCAGAGAAATCCTTATGCATAGCAGGCTCTCTAAGCTTCCAGGCAGTGAACAGGAAACAGAAAGATCATGTGTGCATGCTCTGTACAATCCACCAGAAAAGGCAAATCTGAGTATGCTTCATGTCCTTTTACACTCTTATGAAATTTTATTTAACTGTTTTAGAGCACTTGCTTTTGGAGGACTCAACTGGAAACATTCTGAGGGTTTACATGATGTGCTGAAACAAAAATAATCTCATGTTTGCATTTCACAGATTCTGATCAGCTCTAGTCTTTTTATTTAAAAATGATTGGAAGTCTTCTATTTCATTAAAGAGCCTTTCTTTTCTTTCTAGGATTATAATCAGTGTTGCTTGGTAAATTATTCTTGGTTGTAAGGCTTTCTCTTTTTTCTTCTGTAATTACACATTCTGTGTTCTTCCATTCTTTATGATGGTAGCTGCTAAGTCTTGTGTGATCCTGAACTTGGTACTTGAATTCTTTCTGGCTGTTCAGAGTGTTTTTTCCCTTAATTTCAAAGCCCTGGATTTTGATTGTGCTCATAAGTTTAACAAAGAGTTTTAGGAGGTGACAAATGGATCCTTTCTATTTTAATTTTGCCCTCTTGGGGCAAAATGGGTCTAGGTAGATTTCATTTATCATTTCTTAAAATATGGTATCCAAGCTCCCTTTTTTTGACATTTTTTTTTTTACTAGTCCAATGAGACTTAGCTTATTTCTCTTTGACCTAAGTCAAGGTTTAATCAAGTTTAAATGAATGTCTAGATCAGGTTGTTTTTTGTTTTAAATAATAGATATCTTACTTTTTTTCCTATTTTTTCAGTCTTTTGATTTTGTGCTTATATTTCTTTTTGTCTTATAGAGTCATTGATTTCTGTTTGGTCCATACTAATGTTTAAGAAATCCATTACTTGCATAATATTTTGCATCTCCTGTACTAAATTGTTTATTCTCCAAATTATTTCTTCTAAAACTTTAATTTAATTTATAATATCCTTTTAAAATATTTTATTTCATCTCATTATGAAATCCAAATAAACCTTGTGGCTAAGCCCTAAGAGCCCTGAGGCTATGCCTATAGTCGCTATGGAGCTTTCCTATTCCTCCAGGCTCATGTCCTGTATAACCCTTAATACATATTTCTCTGTTGACAGGTTATTCATCTGTTTACTGATATCTCCAGCTTTACTTCCTAAATTGGGACTTTATGTCAGCTTTAGGCTCTGACTGGTCCTGCACACTTGGATGGGATGGTTGACTCCTGCTTACTGCTAATTCATACAGTTTAGGATTCTACCACTGCTTATCCCTTCTGCTGTGTCTGCTGCACTCCAAGTCCTGACAGATCCCAGGCTCACCACTCTCCTCTAGATCTAGAGTGTTGAACTCTCAAGGCAATAAGGGAAGCACATTTCAGCCTGTTGTAAACTTCAGAGACCCTAAGGAATGTGGACTGATTGTTGCTTTCTAGGGAGGAGCTTTGCCAGCTTTTGTCCCCATCTCTGGTCATAGAGCTCCTCAGTTACTGAACCACCATGGGGCCTCATATATTTGTCTGGGAGGTTCTCAATTACCCTTTGGCTTCCTATCTGGAATATTCCTTGGCTACTGAAGCTGAGACAACTCTTTGGTGTCCTTGAAACAGTATAGTGTTTCTTTACACTCATCTCTCTACTTTTCAATAAATAAAATCTGTCTCTTTATAACACCAAGCTATTCCCAAAAAAGTAAGGCATTATTCTGCAATGTTCACAAGAGGATTTGAGTTTTTATATTTCCATTGCAGTTCATTTTCTGACCCAAACTGTTCAAATCCTATCTTAAGGCAGTGCTTCTTCATACACATATTAACAATTTTTATTAAAATAAAAGTTATTTTCCTATTTCATTTATGTGTTGAAATGTTCTCCTATAACAATGGCAATATCTTACAGCAGCCATCTCCAGTCATCCTGATCTATATCTGGCCACTGGACCCAGATGGCTCCAGAGGAGAAAGTGAGGCTGGTGACTTTGCACAGCTCTTCCTCACTTAAATGCAGTTGACTTGCAAGTCTTCTTTGAGAAGGAAGGACAAACCACAACCATAACCTTACATGATTTGACAGTTGATAAAAATTTTGACCAAAAAAGGGGGTTTTTTTCTGCCCAATTCATCACTGAACTGAAAAAAGTGTCTTAAAGGGACTGCACAACTTATACAATCTCCCACACAACCTCATTGCCTGTGAAAATTTAAAATCCTCTGCAAATTAAAATTTCAAGATAGGTGGGACATGCAATGTTAGCTTATTACCCAAAAAAAGCCAGATATTTTACATCACTTACATATTTTACAGTCCATCAACTCAACATGAAATTTTCTTATTCTAGACAATCAATATATAGAGTTTCTCAGAAGTTGGAGTACAGTTTTAACTTTAATAGCTTAAAATTTCATGCAGGATTTTGAGAAACCTTGTATAAGTAAAAGTAAATATTTCCATTCATGATTGTCATTATACGTTCACAATTACATCAGCAAACATACGACCAAATACAAAATTATTTATATGCAAGTTAACAATAATAAATGCATATATCAACATTTTATCAACCAATAAAGCCTATATCTCAACAAATGGCATAAAATAGAACTTCAAAAAAAGGATTTTATATATGTATATATATGTGCCATTACAGAATTACACTTGGTCTTATGAGTAAAATTATCTCTCTAGGTTTACCCTGGTGCATCATATATGTAAGCCTAACAGCTAGTTTAATATTTCTTATAATCTTTACCTTAGTTTCTAAATGGTCCTCTTTGAGAACAAGGGATAAGCAACAATAAATTTCTATGTATTTTATTATCAGCATCATGTAATGGTAACTCTAAGCTCCCAGAAAATTTAGACTTCTTATTATATAGTTCCCTATTGTTACTTCTCTGTTCTCTCTCTCCATGAGTTTTATATCTGGGTAAAATTGTATTACTTTAGCACTCAATCCTCCATCATCATCTTTTGGTTTTTTATTCTTCTTTGACTGAGATGCATATTGTGTAATTAACTGATCCTCTAGTGGATACCATCATGCAATTAAACCACAGTCAAGTAAACTGGAGTCTTTTGCAGTTCTAGAAGCATTTTTTTCATAGCAGTATTTTTTCTCATCATTGATTTTGGAAAACATTGATCTTCAAAAGTCTGGTGTTGGTAGCAATGTAGCTAGCACCTTCTTCTGATGTATCTCTTGGATACCTAGTTACATTCTTTTTCTGCTCATAATTTTCTACTTTTTTCTTCTCATTGTAAAGAATATCTCAGTTGATTCTTAAGTTTCTCCCACATTTCATGAACAACAAAGGTTTCTGCAAAGTTTTTTGATTTTTGTTTCACTCCTTGGAAACCAACTAGGACCTCGTGGTCTCTTAATTTGCAGCCCTAGTCACATGGGCAGCAGCTTCTTACCAATCAAGTGACAATTCTCCTTTAAGTGTATGTTATACACACATATAAACAGGTAAGGCACAACTGTGACAAACAACGGTTCATTTCTTCTGATATCTTAGTAGTGGTGTTCCCACTTCGACTACTGATGACTTAGTTGAGGATGAAGTAATTTTTACTATTTTCATGTTTGCATTTTTTTAATTGATTTTTTAGAATTCAAGTTCTTATATCCTCAAACTGTCCTTCCCTTTGTTATTATGCACATGACTTTTATATCCATTCAAGCCACAGTGAAAACAAAAGATAAATTTGTTATTGCACCGTTGATACCAGGCTAGTAGTGATTTTCCATTAATGAATTTGCATCTCTGTTATCTTGCTCTTTGGTTACACCAGCTGTAGTAATCTGGTGTGTTGTTCTATGAATAGGGCTTTCATATATTTCTTTTCTTGAATTTCCACAATATAAAGTGTCCTTTTTATTGATTTCTGTAGCCTACACAGGGATTAATGTAATGAAACCTGTATAAGTTGCATTTTCAGCAAATTCAAACTAGGGGATTATTTTCTTTTTTTAAAAAAAAATTGTATTTATTTACTTCAAATTTATTTTCAGTGTTCCACAATCACTACCATACAACCTAGATTTTTTCTTTCCCTCCCTCCCCCTCACCTCCCCCCTCCCTCCCTGAGATTTTATATAGGTTCTATATATATATATATATATATATACACACACACACACACACACACACACACACACACACACACACACACACACACATACATTCCTATTGAATACATTTTCACCATAGTCATGTTGTGTAGAAGAATTAAAATGAATGGGAGAAATCATAGCAAACCAAAACGTAATACAAAACAAAATGATCTGCTACAATCTGTGATTGAATTCCACAGTTCTTTCTCTGGATTTGGAAGGCATGTTGCCTTAAAAGACCATTGGGAGTTTTTTAAGTCCTTGCATTGCAATGAAGTTCTAAGTCTACCAGAAAAAATCCTCACACTCTGTGGTTGTTGCTGTGCACAAAGTTCTCCTGGTTCTGCTCCTTTCATTCAGCATCAGATCATCTAAGTCTTTCTAGGCCTTTCTGAAGTCTTCCTGTTTATCATTTCTTACAGCACAATAGTATTCCATTACATTCATATATCATAATTTATTCACCCATTCCCCAATTGATGGGCATCCCCTTGATTTTCAGTTTTTGGCCACCACAAAGAGAGTCGCTATAAATATTTTTGTACATGTGGGACCCTTTCCCATTTTTATGATCTCTTGGGGATACAGTCCCAGAAGTTGTATTGCTGGGTCGAAGGGTATGCACATTTTTGTAGACCTTTGGGAATAGTTACAAATTGCTCTCCAGAATGGTTGGATCAGCTCACAGCTCCACCAACAATGAACTAGTGTTCCAACTCTCTAAGGGATTATTTTCAATAATTTATCAAAATTTGATATCTTTTTCTTATAATCAAGTCCAACTAAATATCTCTTCAGGTCTTGGAAATATATCATATCCTGGTACACTTGTTCTATTCCAATGTCATAAATATGCATGCCCTGGTCCTCTCTTAGGGCATCTACCCCTTAGAGTTTGAGAAAATTGGGTTGTCTCTTCTCCACTGCCATTGACTTGAACGCGTATGTGTTTTCCCATTATTAGGGACATTATTATGATTAACACCACAGTTCTATTTAACCACTTGACATCAGTTAGGTTTTACAAAAATATATTTACTAAATGTACAAACATTTCCTCTAAAAACATTAGAGCAAAATCTCCCCTACATCACCTTGGTCTGCAAGGGCAAGGAGTGGTATTGGGTTCACAGCTTAGCTCATTGCTTACTTAGCATTCATTGGTACCATCCATTTCATTTTTAGATACAACCTGACTTCTAGGGGAATCTTTCCATTGGGCTAGAATCTCAAAGATCACTCTTTATTCCTCGGGACTTCTGCATTGTGCTGGATATAAAACTCAGCCTGGATTCAGGCTTCTGGATTCTTGTGGTTCACTGTCCTGTACTCTGAATCTCCCAAACCTCACCTAGAATGGCCAAGAACTGAGGTCTGTTTCTCCAGAGGGGAGAAAGTCCTAATGGTCCTTGCCATACAGGATAATTCATCATCAGACACCAGGAGTAAAAGAGTTATTAAATGAAACAAATAGGGCAAAGAGAGAGAAAAATAGGGCTAATAAAGGATAAAGCTTTTTTAATGGCTCCAAAACCAAAACCAATCCAAATGTTGACTAATATCTGTACATTCTCCATGACATTTCCCTTACGTGGCAGCATGACTTTCTCAGAAGGAAACTTGCCAACATCATCTATGTGTAGAGATTATTTTGATGTTACCATCTAATCTAGCTTAATATCAAAATATTCTTTCATCTTTTTGTGAAAAGTATGTTAAATAAAATTTGTATACGCTTGTCAAAGTGTCCCACCAGCACCAAATTGTGTTTTTGTAAACATCCTTGTCAACTTATTTTAGGGATTGCATTTTCTATATAAAATTCCAAGTACCAGGTCTTTCAAATGTTCTAATCTACCAACAATGCATTAATGACCCAATTTCCCCACATTCCCTCCAGTATGATAGCTGTGAAGCATCCAGGGCCTTTCAAACATTCTAATAGTCTCCTTTTTCTCTATCTCAGGTATTTTCTCCATTATTATAATGTTTTAACTACTTTCTTCTTTTAATTGTTAAAATTTTTTAAATTAACTTTTGAGTTTTTTTCTAACAAGCATTTATTTTCTTTCCTGTCCATCTCCACTTACTCCCCGTTGAGAAAGGAAAAAACAGAACGAAACAAAAAACCTTTGTAACAAGCATTGTCAAGCTAAACAAATTTCCACATTGTCTAAATGAGTATTCCACATTGTCTAAATGTCTAAAAACATTTGTCTCATTCCGTATAGTTGCAATACCTTTTCTAATCCAAATATTCCATATTTCTTCCCCAAAGAATCATGGTTCCTTCCCAGACAAAAATCCTAACTTACGTTTATGGTTCCTCTGTAATGTTATGTTTTATGAAGTGGGAAAATCTATTAATATCTATAACTATCTCTTTTGTTTCAAATGTCCTTTCATTCCAATTTAATTTCAATAATTTTTCTCCCAATAGTCTCTGATCAATTAATATCTTTTAACTTGATTTAAATACTTTCTCTTCCCATGTAATGTTTTATATTACATTCCAATCATTCTCTGTAACTCCTATCCTGCCAGAAATTTTAGTATGGTCTACATCCTCTGGCAATTTACAGAAAAAAAAAAAGACCTTTTATTTTTCTTCCCATACTAGTTCAATAGTTCAAGTTTTCCTATATTTTCAATAGCATTTTGTAAAATACCTTCAATAGGTTTATCACTTAAGTCTTAATCTCTTAACTGATAATCTTCTATATGCTTTATCTCCATTTCTAAGAACCAATATTTCTAAATACATTATGCCTGGATTAAGTATATTAACATACTGACATAACCCAAAAAAAGGGGTAGCATTTTTATAGAACTTTAAGGTTTGCAAAGTCCTTTACATTATATTATCTCAGTTGGCTCACAACAACCTTTTGATAAGGGTGCTATTGTAATTTCTATTTTTCAGCTGAGGAAACTAAGCCTCAGAGAACAATCAAATTATATCACAGAAATGGTCTTGATGATGAAAAGAAAACATCAGAAAAACTATAAATTTTAAAAATATATATTTAATGTTTTTCTCTTTAACACTGTGGGGTTCTTAACCTTTTCTAGGTCAAGGACCCTTTGGTAATCTGGTAAAGCTAGGGACCCCTTCTCAGAATAAATGTATATATGTATAAATAAATAATAATAAATAATAAATGTATAAATAAATTTTTAAATGTATAAAATAAAATATTTAAGATTACAAAGAAAATTGCTTTTAAATTTTTAAAACATTTTTTAAAATTAAAATTATTTTAAAATTACTTATACTTTTAAAATTTTTTATTTTTTCCAATTACTTGTAAAAATAATGTTTAACATTCTTTTTAAAAATTTTTGAGTTCTGAATTCTCTCCCCCCCTCCCCCTGCCCCTCTTGCCTTCTTGAGAAAGTAAGTCATTTGATATTAGGTTATGCAAGCACAGTCATGCAAACCATATTTCCATATCAGTTATGTTGTAAAAGAAAACACAGACCATAAAAACAAAACATTCACCTTCCCAAAAAATGTAAAAAAATAGTATTCTTTGATCTACATTCAGACTCCATCAGTTCTTTCCCTGGAGGTGGACAGCATTTTTCATAAGTCCTTTGAATTGTCTTGGATCATTGTATAGCTGAAAGTAGTTAAGTCATTCACAGTTGATCATCTTACAATATTGCTATCACTCCGTATGGTGTTCAGTTCATGTAAGTCTCTCCAGGTTTTCTAAAAGCACCCTACTTTCTTATAACACAATTGTATTCCATCCCAATCATATATCACAACTTGTTCATCCATTCCCCAATTGATAGGTACCCCCTCAATTTCTAATTCTTTTTCACCAAAAAAAAAAAAACTCCTATAAATATTTTTGCACAAATAGGTCCTTTTCCTTTTTCTTGGATTTCTTTGGGATATACCTAGGAGTGGTACTGCTGGATAAAAGGATATACACAGCTTGATTGCCCTTTGGGCATAGTTCTAAATCGTTCTCCAGAATGTTTGAACTAGTTGACAACTCCACCAACCAAGCAGTAGTGTTCCAAATTTTCCAAATCCCTTTCAACATTTGTCAGTTTCATTTTCTGTCATATTAGTCAATCTGACAAGTGTGAGGTAGTATTGCATTTCCTCTAATCAAAAGTAATTTAGAGCACTTCTTCATATGCGTATGTGATAGTTTTGATTTCTTCCTCTGAAAACTACCTGTTCATATCCTTTGACCATTTATCAGTTGGAAAATGACTCATATTCTTATAAATTTGACTCAGTCTTATATTTGAGAAATGATGCCTTTATTAGAGAAACGCTGTAAAATCCTCCCTTCTCCCCCAGTTTTCTGTTTTCTTCTAATCTCGGCTGCATTGGTTTTGTTTGTGTAAACCCTTTTTAATTTATTGTAATCAAAATTTTCCATTTTATGCCCCATAATGCTCTGTCTCTTATTTGGTCATAAATTCTTTACTTATCCATAGATCTGATAGATAAACTATTCCATGTTCCCCTAATATGCTTATGGTACCACCCTTTATGTCTAAATCATGTACCTGTTTTGATCTTATCTTGGAATATGGTGAAAGTTGTTGGTCTATATCTGCTTTCTTCCAAACTGCTTTCCAATTTTCCCAGGAAAAAAAACCTATTCTATTGAAATGTAGTTAATAAAAAAACCAACAACATTTTTAAGTTTACTGATCCAGATTAAAATAATTCCCTGTGACATTAATACTTCCAATGAGTCCCAATGAAGAATATTTTCAATGTAAAAGAAGTTCTTTAAAAAAAATCCCTGAGTAAAACCCCAAATAACTCTAGATTGTGGAGAAAAAAAAATATATCCCAAAAAATTAGTACCCACAACACAATGGGCTAGAAGCGGTTATAATGAAAAGAGACAGCCTATATGTAAGGCCCTCACACTTCTCCCTTAGACATATCATGAAGAGTGGGCACACACAAGGACTTGGCAGGAAAGCACATGAGGAAAAAACTTATATGCTCAGGGTGACTCAATTTCTGCAGGTTTTTATGTTACTGGTTTCCTTTGGAACAATGACACCACAAGAAGTCACTTTGCTCACTACCTGACATTTTGAAAGGCAAATCCTCTCAGCTCCTTTCCACTGGAACACAGCATTGATAGACTCTTTGAATTCAATGCCCTTCCCTGCCCCCCAAAAAGGGCATTTAGCAAGTGCCACTTCTTACTGTGAATGATAGTTCTTTTTAAGCAAAACCCCTTAAACTATCCACCTATCTCTGGGCTATACAGACCAGAAAAGTCGATATATTCATTCACCCAGATGCTGTGTTGTCTCATCAGAATGATGCTCACAGCAACACAGCTCAGATCTTGGTGAGAGAGCTCACCAGGAGACCAGTACAGTGGTAAAACCCCTTCTGTTTTCTCTTCCTAAGCCAGAAGGGGCAGCAGAGAGCAGCAGGTGCTTGGGGGATGCTCCACCTTTCTCCAACTCTAGGTGGTGTGGAAGAGCAATAGATGCTGCTGAAATTCTTGACCAATGAAATCAATTGTGTCTGCTACCAGTCAGGATACACTTAACAGAAGACTGCCAGCTTATGCCTTCTAACTAGCACAGTTTTAAATGAGCTTCCCCTCACTGTCTTCAGTCTCCTCCCTCCTCCCTCCTCCCTTCTCTTGTCTTATGCCCACTTCCTATACTTCAGTGATTAAGATCTTCTAAAAAGTCACAGCTTTTCAAATACTCATCAGCTGATTTTTTTAAAAAAGCATGTTTTTTAAATCATAGTTCAGTCTTCAAATATTTACATCACTTCTCATTTAAAATTTTGCCCTTAATTTTAAGTCATAAAATAGGAATATGAAAATATAAGCATAATGTGCTATAGCTCAAAGTCTCCCACATCAGTGTCTTTGAAACTGCATTTCTTTTCTAGTTCTCAACTTTTCTCCTTTTTTCCTTTAAAATATGTAATTTATTTTTCAGTTCTCAACATTCACTTCCATAAGAACTTGAATTCAAAATTTTCTCCTCATCTCTTCCCACCCCCCTCCTCAGGATAGCATGCACCCCATCCACTCCTTCCTCTAGTCTGTTCTCCCTTCTATTACCCACCCTTCTTCCATCCCCCTTCCCCTCTATTTTCCTTTAGGGAAAAAATAGATTTCTATATTCCATTACCTGCATATCTTAATTTCCAGTAGCATGCTAAAACAATTTTTAACATTCATTCTTAAAGCTTTGAGTTCCATATTCTCTCCTTCCCTCCCCACCCACCCTCACTGAGGAAACAAGCAATTCCATTTAAGTCATACATGTGCAACAATGAAAAGCACTTCCATAATAGTATTGTTGTAAAAGACTAACCACATTTCCCTCTGTCCTATTCTGCCCTCCACTTATTCCATTCTCTCTCTTGACCTGTCCTCCCAAAATAGTGTTTGCTACTGATTATCCCTTTCCCCAATTTGCTGTCCCTTCTATTATCTGCCCTCTCCTATCTCCTTTCCCCTTACCTTCCTGCAGGGTGGAATAGATTTCCATATCCAATGGAGTGTATGTTATTCCCTCCTTAAGCCAAATCCCATGAGAGTAAGGCTCAATTATTTCCTTTCATCTCCTTCCTCTTCCTCTCCATTGTAAAAGCTTTTTCTTCCCTCTTTTATGTGAGATGATTTGCTACATTCTACTCTCCCTTTCTCTTACTCCTAGTACATTCCATTCAACAGTAAATTTTATTTTTTTTAGGTATTCTCCCTTCATATTCAGTTCACCCTGTGCCCTCTGTCTGTGTTTATATGTGTATATATACATATATACATACACACATACACCCATGTACATATACATACCTACACATGTATAATATATACATACATACATACCGATATACACTTACATATATATATATATTCCCTCTAACTACCCTAATACTGAAAAAAGGTCTCATGAGTTACAAATAACATCTTTCCATGTAGAAATGTAAACAGTTTGACTTTAATGAGTTCCTTAAGGCTTCTCTTTCCTGTTTACCTTTTCATGTTTCTCTTGATTCTTGTATTTGAAAGTCAAATTTTCTATTCAGCTCTGGTCTTTTCAACAAGAATGCTTGGAAGTCCTCTATTTCACTGAAATTCCATTTTTTCCCCTGAAGTATTATACTCAGTTTTGCTGGGTAGGTGATTCTTGGTTTTAATCCTATCTCCTTTGACCTCTGGAATATCATATTCTAAGGCCTTCAATCCCTTAGTGTAGAAACTGCTAAATCCTATGTTATCCTAATTGTATTTCCACAATACTTGAATTGTTTCTTTCTGGCTGCTTGTAATATTTTCTCCTTAACCTGGAAACTATGAAATTTGTCTACAACATTCCTAGGAGTTTACCTTTTGGGATGTCTTTCAGGAGGTGATCAGTGAATTCTTTCCGTTTCTATTTTACCCTCTGGGTCTAAAATATCAGTGCAGTTTTCCTTCATAATTTCTTGGAAGATGATGTCTAGGCTCTTTTTTTTATCGTGGTTTTCAGGTAGACCAATAATTTTTAAATTATCTCTCCTGGATCTATTTTCCAGGTCAGTTGTTTTTCCAAGGAGATATTTCACATTGTCTTCTATTTTTTTCATTGTTTTGGTTTGGTTTTGTAATTTCTTGGTTTCTCATGAAGTCATTAGCTTCCATCTGCTCCATTTTAATTTTTAAAGAACTATTTTGAACCTCCTTTTCCATTTGGCTAATTCTTCTTTTTAAAGCATTCTCCTCATTGGCTTTTTGGACCTCTTTTGCCATTTGGGTTAGTCTATTTTTAAAGGTGTTATTTTCTTCAGCATTTTTTTGGGTCTCCTTTAGCAAGCTGTTGACTACTTTTCATGATTTGCTTGCATTGCTCTCATTTCTCTTCCCAATTTTTCTTCTACCTGTCATACTTGATTTTCAAAATCCTTTTTGAGCTCTTCAAAAAAAATTTTTTTTGAGGTTTTGGATGTAGAAACCTTTTCTGCCCTGGAACTGTGAGTAGGGTTCCCTCTCCACAGCCACCACCAACTTCACCACACCAGCACTCCTCCTTACCCTAGGACTACCACTCAGGACTGAGACTCAGATCAGCTCCTCAGTTCCCCCTGGGTCTTTAGGCCAAGGGTTCCAAAAGTGGACATTGCTGCTGCCTTGAGGGTGGGGCTGTGGCTGGACCATACTCCCCTCTCACTCAGGTGAAAGAGCTTTCTTACTGACCTTTGAAGCTGCCTTTGACATTTGCAGGTTGAGAAATCTGGGAACCACAACTGCTACCTATGATTCTGCACCCTGAAGCCTGCTCCAGTTCTGTCTGTGCCAAGAGGCCCAGACTGGGCAGTGCTCCGCTCTGAGCATGGTGCGATAGACCTTTCCTGTTGGCCTTCCAGGCTGTCTTGGGCTGGAAATCTGTTTCACTATGTCAATTTGTGGCTTCTGCTGCTCAAGAATTTGTTTAGAGTCATTTTAATAGGTATTTTATGGGCTATGGGGGCAGAGCTAGAGCAGGTCTGTCCTTCAACTCCACCATCTTGGCTCTGCCCCTCATTTCTCAACTTTTCAACAAATAAAAGCTCTTCCTCTACCTCTCTATGGCATCATTATTCCCAAATGAGAATTTGAGTCTATATGTTTATATCACATTTTACACCCTGAACTTCTCAAATCCCATCTTAAAGCTGGGTTTTTAAAAATTAATTTAGTTATTTTTAGTTTTCAACACTCACTTCCATAAGATTTTGAGTCCCAAATTTTCTCCCCCTTTTCTCTCTTCCCCCACCCCAAAATGGTGTGTAATTTTATACATGCATATTAAACATATTTTCATATTAGTCATGTCGTAAAGAAGAATGAGACCAACAGGAGAAACCATGAGAAAGAAGAAGCATACAAAAAAAGAGACAGCAAATAATCAGCTTCAATCTGTATTCAGGCTCCATAGTTCTTTTTCTGAATGTGGACAGCATTTTCCATCATGAGTCCTTTAGAGCTGTCTTGGATCCTTGCATTGCTAAGAATAGATAAGTCTATCAAAGTTGGTCATCAAACCTTGTGGATGTTACTGTGTATATGATGTTCTCCTGTTTCTGCTCACTTCTCTCAACATCAGTTCATATACTTCTTTCCAGATTTTTTGGTTTTCCTGTTCATCATTTCTTATAGCACAATAGTATTCCATTACATTCATATATCACAGCTTGTTCAGCAATTCCCCAGTTGATGGACATCTCCTCAATTTCCAGTTCTTTGCCATCACAAAAAGAGTTGTTATAAATATTTTTGTACATGCGGATGTTTTAGCTAGGTTTCTTTATAATGTAGTTTTTATTTTTTTGCTCTTTTTTTATTAAATTATTTTGTTTTCAGTGTTCTACAATCACTTCCATATATCTTAGATTTTTTCCCTCCCTCCTCACTCCCTCCCTGAGATGGCATACAATCTTTACACATACATTCCTATTAAATACATTTTCATCTTAGTCATGTTGCATAGAAGAATTAAAATGAGTGGGAGAAACCATAAAACAAAACAAAACATAATACAAAAGAAGATGGTTTGCTTCATTCTGTAATCCAATTTCATACTTCTTTCTTTGGATGTGGAGGGCATTTTGCCTCAAGAGTTCATTGGGAATTTTTTAAGTCCTTGCATTGCAATGAAGTACTAAGTCTACTAGAAAAAATTTCTCACAAACTGTGGTTGTTGCTGTGTACAAAGTTCTCCTGGTTCTGCTCCTTTCACCCAACATCAGTTCATATAAGTCTTTCCAGGTCTCTCTAAAATCTTCCTGTTCATCATTTCTTATAACACAATAGTATTCCATTACATTCAAACACCACAACTTGTTCAGCCATTCCCCGATTGATAGTCATCCCCTTGATTTCCAGTTTTCGGCCACCAAAAAGAGTGCTGCTATAAATATTCTTGTACATGTGGGTCCCTTTGTCATTTCTATGATCTCTTTGAGGTACAGTCCTAGAAGTGATATTACTGGGTCAAAGGGTATGTACATTTTTGTAGCCCTTTGAGCATAGTTCCAAATTGCTCTCCAGAATGACTGGATCAGCTCACAGCCCCACCAACAATGATTTAGTGTTCCAACTCTCCCACATCTTCTCCAATATTTACTATCTTCCTGTTTTGTCATATTAGCCAATTTGATAGGTATGATGTGGTACCTCAGAATTATTTTAATTTGCATCTCTCTAATCAATAGTGATTTAGTGCATTTTTTATATGATTATAGATATCTTTAATTTCTTCCTCTGAAAACTGCCTGTTCATATCCTTTGACTATTTATCAACTGGGGAATGACTTGTATTCTTGTACATTTGACTGAGTTCTCTATATATTTTAGAAATGAAGCCTTTATCACAGACACTAGTTGCAAAAATTCTTTCCCAGTTTTCTGCTTCCCTCTTAATCTTGGTTTCATTGGGTTTGTTTGCACAAAAACTTTTCAGTTTAAGGTGATCAAAATCATCCATTTTGCACTTCATAATATTCTCTGTCTCTTGCTTGGTCATAAATTTCTCCATTCTCCATAAATCTGACAAATACACTATTCCTTGCTCCCCTAATTTGTTTATAGTATCAATCTTTAAACCTAGATCATGTATCCATTTGGACTTTATTCTTATGTATGGTATCAGACATTGTTTCATGCCCAGTTTCTTCCACACTGTTGTCCAGTTTTCCCAGCAATTTTTGTCAAACAGTGAGTTCTTATCCCAGAAGCTGGGGTCCTTGAGTTTATCAAACAGTAGACTGCTATATTCACTGACTACTGTGACTAGTTTTGTTTTGTTTTTTTAAATTTCATATTTCTTTTACATCTCAAAATGTTAATGTTTGACAGTGGCAATAGTGTTTGCCAGTTGATATTAAAGGTTCCTTTACACAAAAATACTTTTTCTGACCATTTCATCACTAATCTGCTCCATGTGGAAAGGTCCTTAAAGGGACATTATACCTTAAAAGTGTGTTTTAGCAAATCCTATAGCCATTTAAAAAGGCAATTAAATGTGTCAATGGATTAGGTAGATGAGTCACAAGCAAGAGGTTTCCTAAATATGGTGGGATCTTCAAAACACATAAAGATCTGAGTAATTCTTATTTCAGAGCAATATCAATTTCTTTTCCCACGGGCTAAATTTTGATTCTACTGAGGAATGAGCACTGCAAGTCTGTGGCATTGGGAGGGGCATTAATTTATGAAATTGTAGGCAAGCTGCCTCTGCCCAGTAAGGAACATTGCAGGTCTTGAAAAAGCCCTGGTATGGGCCAGATATATTCTCACAAAACCACCTGGCAGACAGTTTAAGGGTGTCCACATGGTGTCCAAATTATATAATAAAGTCCCTTACTGGCTAATGAATTAATTAATAATTAGTAAAGTGACAGTCTGCTTTTCTGTACTTTGCACAAAACTAGGAAATGAGCCTGGGATAGGTAGCTCTTCCTATGGGAACATTCATCAAGTGTATGTCCAGCCCACACCATTATTATAATTATAACTAAAAAGTTCCTTAAAGATTACTTAGTCTAATTTATTTTACGGATGATAAAACTGAGGCCCAGTGACTCACTCAAGACTACCTAATTCTAGAAAGCAACAGAGTAGCTAAGTGGTGAAGTGGAAAGAGCTATTAGTCTGGAATCAGGAAGACCTGAATTCTTTTTTTTTAAGTCAAAAAAAACCACAAAGTTTATTAAAGATTCACCATATTGGGTTGACTCTTAGGGAGCCTAAGCATTTGTAATGCTTGTATTAACAAGTTGGACTGATAGAATCTCAGCTAGACAGAGTCTGAGCGCCTTCATGGAGGCAAGATGGAACTTAGACATAGAAAAGACTGTAGGAGGGATATGGAGGTGGTCTGGTAGTCTAGGGTGATGGGAGGAGGGGTTTAGGGAGGGTCTTGAGGAGAAGTCCAAGGAGGACCTCAATGGGATTGGGGTGACTGGTCAAGGGTTGGAAACAGCTAGAGGCAATCAGGAGATATCAGTCAATGGAAGATTTGAGTGGGGAGCAGGTGGGACAATCCAGAGGTCTTGATGGGAATGACCAGTCCTCTGGGGTGAATACAGATCGAGAGGATCTTGATGGGAGTGGTCAGCAGCCTGGGGAATGGGATTTTGATAGGATCAAGGGTGGGGAGTGCAACAGGAACCAGGGCACATGGGCTTCCAGAAGATTCGAGGAGAATTCAAGGAGGTTCCCAGAGTCTGAACCTCATCAGTGTGATCTTGGAAAAATCATTTAACCCTTTCTTCATTTATAAAATAAAGAGTTGGATCATATCTCAAATTCTATGAAATTGTCTTTCTTTTTGTCTTTGCATGCAGCCAAGTGCTTGACACCTAAAAGTTGTTTAATAAATGCCTGTTGATGATTAAATTACTTTTTAAAGTTTGTCAGTTCTACAATGTGGGGAGAAACTGAAAACTAACCAGTTAAGAATGATTAATCTTCAGCAGCAATAAATTTAGAATGGAAAAAAATACCCAACATGAGATTAAAATCAAGAACAGCATGACTCTTAAACAAAGAAGGTTTCCCATCAGTTGATTTTCAATTTTGATAATCAGCCTTCACCACAGAAAAATTCTAGTTTGGAAACAAATTTTTACAACACACCCCAATGTACACACATCACAAAGTGTTAAATGCTATTTTAACAAGTTTGTAAAGCTCCTTGGATTATAGTTTTATTAATTATTCACTGTGAACAATAATATGCTTTTTAAAATTTTCAGCACCAGCTACAGTCTTGAAATCCAATTTCACAGGACTCCAAATGTTAGTGATAACCTTTGAGGAAATCTTTCACTATTTACTTAATAAAACTACCATCTGAGGTCAGCATTCCATAATAATGCTGCTAAGTAAGTAGATTACTTCTCTAAAGCTTTCTATCATAGAACTTTTTGTCCATGTGAAATCCATAAAATAAGGCTAACTATTAAAAGGTTAGGTATTCCTTTATTCTAACTGTAGAAGAATCTTCTTTGCTCTTTCGCTATTAAGGGGAGAAATACTTTGTTTTTTTAATAACACTAAAGCAAAATAAATGTTTTATAATGAGGAGTCTAGACAGCTGAAACTACTCCCGAGTATAAATTTAGAAAGAAGTCTCTTATACTCAACTGAAGTATTCCCTCTTCATCTTGTTATTATTTCTACAAAATTTTGGTCAATGCTTTAAATATATCCTAGGTAGATATCTGTGCCAGACAACTGCTGAAGCAAGAGGCCTAATGATCTCAGATTATAAACAATATAAAGCAATCAAAATTTTCTCAATGTTACATTATGAAAAGCTTTCACAGACCAATAGTAAAACAGTTCCAAAGGCTAAGAAAATACTGATATTTAGAGTACAAACCACTACAATATCAAAGTAGATAAAACTATTATATGAGGGAACGTTTCAATCAGGATTGCTTGAGTTTGGATTATTTCCTTGTCCTAATACTTCCTTGAAATTTAGTCTTCATATTCACAACATATGTCTGGAATTTTCTGAAGTCTCATTTCACCAAGGGAGATGGCTTCTTCCCTTCAACGGATCTGTGGTCTGTTACTTCTTGAGCACATTGTGTTCAATGTACAATTTCAAAGTAGTGTCATATTGCCAAGATATGTTGAGGCATAAAGATGTATCCAGTGTATAAGGCCATTCCAACAATGGAAATCAACATGGAATTGAAGACAGTCCTCTCCCAAGGTTCCAGCATATGAAACATGGTGACAAGCAGATACTGGTAATAGAACCAAGACATCTGCTGCCAGGCCCTTCCAAGTGTCCTACCAGCCATCGGAACCTCTACTGAGAAGTCTGTCTTCTTGGTCTACACTAACTCCCTCAACCTGAATTCTTAACTGGTTTCAGACGATTGCTATTGAGAGATATTGAGCAAATCACTTAACCTGTTTGCCTCAGTTTCCTCATCTGTAAAACAGGGATACAATAACGCCTACCTCCCAGGGTTGTTATGAGGCTCAAATGAGATGATAATTGTAAAGGGCTTAGCACAAAGCCTAACACATAGTAAGTGCTCTGTTATTCCGAAAATTATCATTAACAACAGGGTAAAGTAGAAGGAGTTCCAGCTCTGCAATAAGATGTTGTTGTTGTTGTTGTTGTTCAGTCATGCTCAACTCTTCCTAACCCCATTTGAGGTTTTCTTGGCAAAGATACTGGACTTGTTTACCATTTCCTTCTCCAGCTCATTTCACAGATGAGGAACTGGGGCAAACAGGATCACACAGTTAGTAAGTGTCTGAGGCCACATTTGAACTCAGGAAGATGACACCTAGGGTCCCTGGAAGATGACATGGGGTTCAAATTCAGCTTTTGACGTTGCCAATGAGACACTATATAGCCTTCCGAGGTCTTTGTTTAAAATGAAGTAGTGGGATGGCCTCACCTCTGTGGTTCTTCTACACCTTTTCTAACCTGGGAATCATCTTCCACTATTCACTTACATTCACCCCCTATATCCAATCTTTTGTCAAGTCCTGTCTTTTCTATCTTTGTTACATCTCTGCATAAGTTCCCTTCTCTCCCCTGACACTACTATCCTGAACAAGGTTCTCATCACCTCATGCCTGGACCAGCCTTCTTGTTGGGTCTCCCAACAAATTCATGACTCCCTGTCACCTCCAGGATCACATATAAAATCCTGCTTGGCTTTTTTAAAAATCTTGGTCCAACATTGCTGGAATCTTTTATTTTTTTAAATTTAAGTAGTATTTTTCCCCAATGACATATCAATAATTTTTTATCATTCATTTTTACAAGATTTTGAGTTCAAAATTTTCTCCCTCCCTCCCTTTCCCTGATCTGAAAATGGTAGTCAGTTTGATATAGTTTATAAGTGTGCTATCATGTAAAACATATTTCCATATTGGTCAGTTGCAGAAGAAACATAACAAAAGGAAATAAAACCATGAGAAAGAATAAAGTGGAAAAAATATGCTTTGATTGGCATTCTGAGTCCATCAGTTCTTTTTCTGGATATGGATAGCATTTTCCTTCCCAAGTTCTTTGCACTGGTCTTGGAGGGTTGTGTTGCTGAGAACTGAGTCAGTCACAGTTGATCATGACACAATGTTGCTGATACTGTGTATCTGCTTCTGCTCATTTCACTTTGTATCAGTTTGTACAGGTCTCTCCAGGATTTTCTGAAATCTACCTGCTCATCATTTCTTATTGCACAATAGTATTCCATTACATTCATATACCACTGCTTGGCTTTGAAAACCCTTCATAACTCACTCCTTTCTACCTTTCCCGTCTTCTCACACCTTGCTTTTCTCCACCTCCTCTGCCTTCAGGTGAGACTTGTCTCCTTGCCACTCCTGCACGGGACAATCCGACTCCTGACTATTTCCTTTGGTTATTTCCCAGACCTGGAATACCCTCTCTCCTCCTCTCTGCCTCCTGGATCCGCTAAAGTCGCATCTTCTGCAAAAGGCCATTCCCAGGTCTCTAAAATCTTAGTGCCTTCTCTCTGAGACGATCCCTTATTTAAACTACATATCTCTTATTTGTGTATAGTTGTTTCCATGATGTCTCCCCGATTAGACTGTGAGCCGCTTTTCATTTTCTTTTGCCTTGGTTTCACCAGCACTTATCACAGAGCCTGGTAGACAGCAGGCGCTTAATAAATGCTTGTTTTCTCACTTACTCCCTCACTAGATGGCCTTTGAAGTCCCTCCCCGTTCTGAATCGATGATCCCGGCAAGCAGGCTGCCCTCTTGCTTCAGGGGATTAGGACCCCCCGGAGGGAAGAACTGGACACCCAGAGCAGCCCATCACTTAGGGAGCCTGCCCGCATCCCCTCCCTACCAGGGCCACGGTGAGGGCGGCGGGGAGCCTGCCCGCAAGAGCCGGCCGCTGTCCTGGGCAGGCCAGGGCTGGGTCAGCGGGGCGCCGTCGCAGAGGAGGGCCGAGGGTGCAGCGTCCCACGGTGGCCGGCAGAGGGTGCCGAGGCGCGCCCTGCCCTCCCTCGCTACCATTCCTGGGCCCAGGCGGGGCACGCACCGAGCTCGCCGGGCTCCGGGCGCCCCGCCCCCTCAAGGGACGGAACCGCGGGAATTGTAAGGCGGAGCAGGAAGTGCCATTCATTCATTCTTCTGAGTCCAGAAGGGGGTCCGACGTCGGTCTGCGCACGCGCACAAAGTACGGCCACCAGCCCCCCCCTCGTCCCGCCCAGCTGGAGGGGGCAGGCACCTTTCAGCCGGGCGCTGCTGACGTTCACTCCCCGAGCGCCCGGCGGGGGCGCTGCCAGCCCTGCCCTCTCCGCCCCCCGCCCCCCGGTTCCTAAGGCAGCGCCGGCCTGTGAAAGGTGAGCTCCGAGTGCGGAGACACCAAGGCCGGGGCGGAGCCGGAGAAAGCCCCGACTGTGCAGTCAGGGGGCCCGGCCGCCTCCCCAAATTCAGCTCTCGGACCCTCGGGTTCTCCCCCCGCCCATCGGAGGGTGCTTTCCTCCAGACCCCGATCCTAAGAGGGAAGCGTGCTCGCTCCCCCCAACCCGTGCCCCCTTTTTTCATGCTCCAGTCCGCGGTCTGGGGCGGAGTTAGGGGGAGCAGGGCGGAGACGGGGGGGGGTGGGAGGCGGGGTCCGGCGTAGGAGGCGGAAGCTGAGAGGAAACTGGGGCTGTCCGGAAGGGACCGTGGGGTCCTTGGCTTTGGGGCCGGCCGGGACCTTAGAGATTATCTAGCTGAGACCTCTCATTTTACAGATGAGGAAACTGAGGCCCAAAGGGAAGTGACTGGCCCCAGGGTTACAGGTAATAAGCAGCAGGGTCGGGGATTCGAACTCACGTCTTCGGACTCTCTCCAGGGCAAGGAGTCCGCTGTGTAGGGAGGAGGCCTGGGGTGGGGATCGAGATCGGGACGCTTTGGGAGGCAGATAGAGAACTGGCCGTGGACGGACAGGACGGGGTGGGGGGGACCGCGGAGTCTGGGAGGGCAAGGCAGCATTAAGGAGGACACCTCGGGGTGCCGGCGGCTGGGTGGTGAAGACGTGGGGGAGATGCCCGGGGCAGCATGGATTAGTCACTCGCGCTTTCTGTATTCCAGCGTTCTTCCCTCCCGGGTCACTAGCGGCGGTGGGTGGAGAAGCGCCCTCCCTACCTTCTAACCACCCGGCCCCTCTCCAGGCCTGCATTGGGGGGATTCTCCAAGCCCCCCTCCCATGGGCCAGACTGCCCTGGCGGGCGGCAGTGGGACCGGCGGCACCCCATCCCCAACCACCTCGTACCCAGATCTGTCTTTCCCGGAGGGACTGGAGGAGCTGCTGTCGGCACCCCCCGTAGACCTGAGTGTGCAGCAGCATCACGGCTGGAACCCCAAGGACTGCTCGGAGAACATCGAGGTCAGGGAAGAGGGACTGAGCTTTGAGCGAAGACCTGTGGCTCAGAGCACCGATGGAGCCCGGGGCAAGAGAGGCTACTCGAGGGGCCTGCACGCCTGGGAGATCGCCTGGCCCCCAGAGCAGAGGGGCACCCATGCCGTGGTGGGGGTGGCCACAGCCTTAGCGCCACTGCAGGCGGACTGTTATGCAGCATTACTGGGCAGTAATGGGGAATCGTGGGGCTGGGACATTGGGCGGGGTAAGCTGTATCACCAAAGCGAGGGAAACGGGGCTCCCAGATACCCCACGGGGCTCAGGGATGAGCGTCTGGAAGTGCCCGAGAGATTGCTGGTGGTTTTGGATATGGAGGAAGGAACTCTGGGTTATGCCATTGGAGGTACCTACTTGGGGCCTGCCTTCCGGGGCCTTAAAGGAAGAACCCTGTACCCTGCTGTCAGTGCTGTATGGGGGCAGTGCCAGGTTCGAATCCGCTACCTGGGTGAAAGGAGAGGTGAGAGTGGGGTGCTGGACTGGATGGGGTCGCTTGCATTTCCAAGACACGGGGTGATTATTCGAGAGGCTCAGAGGACAAACTGGAGAGAAGGGACAAAGTCATCCGAAGCTTCCCTTTGGTTTGTTCTGTTTGAAGGTAGTCTGTCACAAGGGTAGGGGTCTGTGATCTAAAACCACTCAAGCTCGCCTTTTTTCCATTTGGGTCCCCTAAAACTGTCAATAAAAACTGTGGGCACAATATGAAGGCCCGAAGGGAAAAAACAAAAGGTTTGGGACCTAGGTGGAGGGGAGGAATTTGGTCTGATGGGGTTGAGTCAAAGGCTCTGACCCAGGGTTAAAGATTGTACTAGCCCACCTTCCCAGGAAAGCTCTGGCTTGGAGGGAAGAGGGCGCAGAGGCTTCTGGTACTTAGGAACTTATTTCCTCTTTTTTGAAGAAAGGCAGTTGTGGCAGTTAGTTGCATAAGTCTCTCAACTCCCATCAAGGAGTCTGCCCTGCTGTCCTCATACCTGTGTGGTGGCATAGGTTTGTAAGCTCTGAAAATCATGTCTAGCACGGCTCAGACAACACTATGTCCCCACCCCCCAAAACACCAGTCCCTTCCACCCTACAAGGCTGGGTAGCAGAAAGGCCCAAGGATGGATGGTGGGGGTGAGGCCAGGAATGACCTCCAATTCGATACTCTGGAAGTAATTAAATTTCTCTTGTCTCCCCACAGCGGAACCTCACTCCCTTCTTCACCTGAGTCGAGTGTGCATTCGTGACATTTTGGGGGAAGCCCGGCTGGGTGAGGTTTCTGCCCTGCCCTTGCCCCTTGCCATGAAACGCTACCTGCTCTACCAGTGACCCCACCCACTACAGACTTGACAATAGCCTCAGCCGAAGTTGAAGGCCTGTTTTTCTTTAAATGATAATGAGTATTGTTACAGTTGTGTTGTACTTTCTAACTAGGGTTTGCTTGACAGTCAAAGAGAAGACATCACTGGATGCTGTCATAGTCTCTCCTGTTTCTTTCCCCTACACTCCTTCATCTCTGGGGCTTACTCAGAGGAAGGCGGTGGCACAAAGCTGGCATTCGTCCTTGTTATCACCTGTTTCCCACCCCTCAATGACTGGGGTCTGAAGTAGAAAGGAAGTAGAAGAAAAGGTTGTCAGTCACCCACCCCTCAGAGAGACAGAGAGCACCAAATCACACCCTTTCCATTTTCCACCCAATCAATAAGAAATCACAAACATGAAGTGCTTCCCTCAAATTTACAGTAAATAGGGAAAGGCCTGGTCCATTGGAGGAAGGGCTGAGAAGCTGAGAACTGGGGCACACAATCTACACGGTGGAGGAAGATGTAGCTTGAATTGGACCATGGGGGGAGGGGAATCAGCATCACAATCACATGGGAGGGGGAGGGGTAAGCCATTCTTGTGCAGTCTTGTCCCAGCTCTGCATGTAAAGGAGTCGCAGGGCCACATGAAGGGCTCAGTTTTTGGCTTGGATGATGTCCAGGAATTCAGGCTTAAGGGAAGCTCCACCCACCAGGAAGCCATCCACATCAGGCTGGGCTGCCAGATCCTTACAGTTGGCCCCTGTTACAGAGCCTGGGAAGAAGTGAGAACAGATGAAGTCAGGTCGGAGAATCTCGACTTCCCCCACCCTCTCTTCCCTGTTCCCTCGCTCACTGGAGCGACTGTGATCTCCACACTGGAGATCACATCTACTGACCTCCATAAATGATCCTAGTAGATTGTGATACAGGTTCTGAGACATGGGTCTTAAGCCAGCATCGAAGCTTGTCATGTACCTCTTGGGCCTAGAACAGACACCCAGACAGCTCTCAAATCTCTTCCTACAACTCTTAGAGGCAAAGTGGGAAGGGGGATCACAGCAAATTCTTGTAGGGGCCAATGAGGACATAATGAAAGGTCACTAATCTAGCTTGTAATCTCAGTTTTGTCACTAACTAGCTGTGTGAACCTGGGATGAATTACCCCACCATTCTTCATTCAATCTTCTGAGATTGAACTAGACAGGTAGTATCTCTTTTCCATCTCTAAAGTTCTGGGATTGGAGGGCTTCCTGCTGGGGTCTTATTACCTGCTGGGGAGTAGCTGTCTTGCCAGTACCAATAGCCCAGACTGGTTCATAGGCTAGGACGACTTTGCACCAGTCCTTCACGTTATCTGTGGGGACAGAGGGAACTCAGGCTCAGGCTTGGAGACTTTGGAATTTCAACCTAGCTAACTCCCAGTGTTTCCACCAGCCCCAGACTTGTGCTTTTAAAACCAGAAGGTGGCACAAGAGAGCAAGTAGGACCTTTTACATTATTAGGCAAAAGGGTGACCCAATAAAGATTTCCATTCTCCAGACTCAGCAGATAACCTAGGGAGTCGGGGGAGCATGGGCATGGCCTTCTGCCTGCCATCCCCTTCAGGGTTCTCAGTGTCCTTATCTGTGACATAGGGGCTACTTGTCCCTAAACCAGCCGTTACCTGCAATGACCTTGGTCTGGTCAAATACAACCTTCTCAGTGATTCCAGCTTCCCTCTCATCCAACTTCTCACCAATACAGGCAATCACTCCTAGGCCTTCTGACAGAGCATGGGCTACCTTCTGCCCAATGAGCTGCAGGGACAATTGACATAGTATTAAGACATGCCCCCTCCTCCCATTTCTTGAGGTTCTTCCCTTGCAGATCCCTTCTATTCTCATTTTCTCCCCTACCTCATCTGACTCCCCAAAGACATGTCTCCTTTCAGAGTGTCCCAGGATCACCCAGCTGGCCCCACAGTCCTTAATCATGGCAGGGCTGAAAAAGAAAGCTAAGCTTCAATACAGAGGGTTCTCCACCTGAACCTTTCTGTATTCCCACAACCCATAATATCAAGCTAATGTAGGAGGCATTTCATACCCCTGGACCAGTCACTGGTACCTCACCTGATCTCCCCAGTAAATGCACCCTTGGCCACTTTGTAGCAGTTCTGAGCAGCTACACCAATTTTTGCATCCAATTTCTGACGAGCAAAGTCAAGGTAGATAGCAGGGACTCCACATACCACTTCTGGAGAGGGGAGAGTATGGACAAATGAAGTCACGCCCCAGAGGCCAAACCCCAAAAGAAAACTCTACTTCGCCCTCTCCTCCTGCAAACTTTACTTTCCTCTTTGGGCATCTGCCTTTTCTCCTGGCTGGCCAGGAAAGCTATCGCGCCTCCAAACAAAATCTATTTCCAGGATGCCTAACCCCACTCAGGTTCCCCGTTAACGTGGCCTCTTCACGCCCAGCCTTGAGTAGCTCTGGTTACCCCAAGGCTATTCTAAGCACGGGTTCTCAGCATTCCGAGAGGCAACCCTAACCTTTTCCCAAAATAGTTCCCGGATTCAAAGCCACATACGGGCATTCAAATAGGTAATAGGAAATTGGGGGAGGGAAGGTTTAAGGAGCAGAGGTGGCGTACACGCAGATTAAAGAACTTGGGAAGGGGCTGCAGAAGCCGGTCACTCTCCTTGACCTTATCTAGAGTAGGGGAGCGGCGAGAGAACGTAGAAGTGGGGGACACGATGGCCCTCCCCACGCGGGGGCCGACGGAGCCCGGGGCTCGCAGCTGCCCTTCCACGCGGGCTGGCACCGGGGCACCAGCCGCAGTGGAGCAGCCCCGGCCCAGGCGCCGGCCACGTGCCCGGCCCGCCCGAACCCGCGCTACGTGCAGCCCCGCACAGCGCGCATGGGAGGGGGGCGGCGCTCCGCGGCCCGTTTCGCGCAGTCATCTTCCTCCCACGACCCCGTGGGGTCAAGCAAGGCGACCCGCTCCTCTCCCCGCCCCCACGAGCGGCTAGGACCGAGCCGGCCGCCCAGCCTCCTGGGGGATGAATGGGGATGCCCCCGGGGGCCTGGCGCGGCCGGCCCCATCCCGTCCCGTCCAGTCCAGTCCCCGGCGGGGGAAGTGGTGGCGCGGGGCGCGGGAGGAATGCCTCGGGCCGGCGGACCCCCAGCCCCGCGCCCCCGCGCCCCGCGCTCACCGGTGTTGGCGGGCACCTTGGCCCCGTTGATGGAGGTGATGAGCTCCCCCAGACACTTCTTGTCCCCATTCATCTTCCAGTTGCCCCCGACGAAGAATTTCCGCGTCGTCATGGCTCGTCGGTAACGGGCAGTGACTCCGGAGGAGATTGAAGGTCAGCAGTAGAGCACAACCACCGCCCCAACCCCGAGCCGCTTAAGTAGACCGGCGCGCAGCTCCGCCCCAACCCGGCGCCCCGCCCCCTGCCGCGTTCTACGGGCCGACCCCGACGCCCCGCCCCCAGGGAGGTGTCCAGGCTGCCCTCGGGGCCCCGCCTTCACCGCACGGCTCCCCAGCCGGAATTCACCCACTACTACCCCTGCTACTTCTTACCCCCACGATAGCACCGGTAAAAAGGTGGAAAGGGCCTTTTGGAGCTTGCCCAGTACAACCCCATCTTACAGAAGGGTAAACTGGAGCCCAGGAAGGTGAAGTGACTTACCCACTGTCACATTCCATTCTACCTGCATCTTTGCAAAGACGGCTGAGGGCTAGAGGGCAGAGGACAAACTGCACTTGCTGTTTAGCTGGTGACACCCTTGTTGGCAAAAACTTGCAGAAATTGGACGTTTACTTTCACGAGGCCAAGACTCCGTGCCTACAGTGCCAGATTCTTCTCAGTAAATCCCTGGGACCTGATGGCTGGGAGGTCTGCCATAGCTCCTTCCTCTAGCTAGTACATGGCCAAGCTCAGCTCTGCCCTCACCACCAGACCATATAAAGGGGTGCCATGCAACAAAGGCTTTGAGGGAAGGCTGCTGCCAGCCCTCAGCTTAGTGCCTAGCAATAGGCAGGCCCTGCCCAGCAGTGTATCAGTGAAGGCTGCTTTGGTACCCTCAGTCCTAGGAGCCCCATTCCTCATTCATCCCATAGCTTCACCCTGACACTCATTTTTCCCTCTTGGATACAATGACATGAAGGAATTATAATGGAGTGTGCTCTCTCTGGAATGAGGCTGTGAACCTTCGCACAAAAGCCCACTGGTCATTTGGATGCCTGAAGCCAGCATGACATGGACGGTAAGGGGTAGCCACTTCCTAAGACCCTTTCTTTCTCAGGTCCTAGAGAGATGGCCAGAAGCCAGTTCCCAAATTGATGTCACCACAATTCACCCTTTAGATTTTTATTCACATCTGGTGTTTTGGCATTTTCTAGAGGAGAGGGGTGTGGGAAAAGACTGGTAGCCTAGGGATGAGGAGAATTCCCCAATATCCTCCCACTTTTCCTTACCCTACCCAGGAGGGAAGGAACACAAAGATGGAATACAGGGAAATGGGGGGAGGGGAGAAAATGGAGTGTAAAGAGAGAGACAAAGAATTGCCCCATCCCTGAACCGTGATGCACAAAGCCACACACACATACACACATACACACACACATACACACACACACACACACACACACACACACACACACACACACACTCTCTCTCTCTCTCTCTCTCTCTCTCTCTCTCTCTCTCTCTCTCTCTCTCTCTCACATTCATTCACTCTCTCATTTTCTTTCTCTTCCTTGAAGGGCCTGAGCAAGGTTACACTGAGAATCAAAAGCAGAGTGGTAAAGGGTCTGGAAGAGGGAAGGGGAACTGAAGAGATCTCATTCTGGACAGAAGGTCCATTCCTCCCTCCCTTCCCCCCTCAAAAGTCTGTGGGGGTGGCCCCTGCATTCCAGCTTTCCCCTTAACTCAGTCAGTCCCTCCAGACCTCCAGCGTGCTGTAAGGGACAGGAAGAGAAGGGATGGAGGAGGAGAGTCGGGGTTTTCTCTGCCCAGTCCCCCCTCGTGCCAGCTGCTCTGTGATGCCCCGCTGCTCAACCTCCATTTCCGGGAAGAAGTGAGGCAGAGTGCAGGCTCTTAGCTGGCCATTCTCTGGTAGAAGTAAATGTAGCCCAGGTCCTTGGGCGGCTTCTCTGAGGCGCACACTTTCTGATCATTGTAGATGACCCACCTAGGGGAAAGGAAGGAAGAGAAGATGGTGAAGTGGGGTCTTAGGGCCACATCAGTTCAGTTTCTGAGCCTTTACAGGGGAGACCCCAGTAGAAATGAGCCTAGATAACATGAGCAATCCCCAACTTTCTCTGCCTACTTAGGACCAGATCTGACAATTTCCAAAAGCCACGGCTCTGCAGCCAAGGTCTACAGATGTCATTACTCTTCTGCCTCTGACTCTTTCTTACAAATAATCTTCCAGCTCTAGGATTTTCTGATAATGCCAAGCTCATAACTCTATCTCCCGTCCCCCCTTTTATTATGATCAATTAAAACACCAACAAAAAACGAACATTTCTGTTCAAAGAAGACTGGATGCGAAATCTGTGTACACACTTACATTTAACATCATAGAAATCCAAAGTACCCTCCTGAACTTTCAGCTATGTCTTTTTTAATGTTTCACTGATGCTCTTTTATTTGAGGGCTTTTCTTCCATCCCCAACACCATCTATCAACTTTCCCTCCTTCCATCTAAATAGAAGATGATCCCCTCCTAAGCCTCTTTCCAAACCACCCCTGCCCTGATCCTCATCAACATCTCACCTGCCCTCCTTCTTGATATGGCAGACATAGTGACCACACATGGTAGAAGTGCCCATGTGACTGATGAAGGCAAAGAGCTGATACTCTAGAGAAGGAGAATTTGAGGAGAAATAATCAGAAAGAATCAGGAGGAGGAATAAGGGAGGAATCACAGAGACATACTCCCCAAGACCCCTCTTTATAGACAAATTTTCTATTTCCCAAGACCCATCCAAAAGGTTCACAATCAAGATATGATTTACAGGAAAGTATGTCACAGACCATGTGAAGGAATTAGGAATAGATTAGCTTCCAACCCATCAACTCCCAATCTTAAAGACAGGCTTAATTAACTTTTGAAGGAACTTTTAGCCCCAAGAAAAAATAGTTTCTAGTGATGAGTTCTGGGGCGGACACTAAAGGCCGATCTTAGACAAGCAACACAGCCTCACTTTTCCCTCAGAGATACTCACTTCCAGGACCATCTCGGACTTTGGGCCCCACAGGCACAGACTCAGAGATGGAATCTGCAGCTGAGCGCCCCTCTGAAATGTCCATAGCGGCCTCTGCATCCAGGTCATCAATGTGGCTAAAAATCCAGTCTACGGCCCGTTCAAGATTGTTGTTCTGGAAGAGAGCAAAGGTAAGGTTTTTTCCAAAGTTAAATGGCAAGGATTATAATTTAGATAGGAATACCAAAAGAGCAGAGAAAGCTCCAGAGTTCCCTAGTTACAAACAACTTTCATTTCATCCATTGCGTATCTGCCCTTTCCACATTCCCCCCTCTCTACTTCCACCTCCCCACCACTGAACTCCTCAGCCAGTACCGTAGCACGAAGTGCTTTCATGGCCTGGTCCCGGGAGAAACCCATGGAGACGATAGTAGCTACACAATCTTCTGATGGGGGATCAGCCACTGTGCTGGTAGAGCCAGGACCACTGGAGCCAGGCAGGACAAGTGGGTTTGCAAAGTCTGTGGGGGTATGGGGTATAGTGTTGAGGTGTGCAATGAGTCAAGAATCCCTGCCCCTTAAGTCCTCATCTTTTATACCCTCCTCCATACCTGGATCATCCATATGAGACATGACCCAGTTCATAGCAGCTTCAGCCCCACTATTGCCAGTGTAGTAGACAGCTTTTCGGCAGGCATCCATAGGGAAGCCCATCTCTACCAGCTGAATGATGACAGATTCATCCAGCATGGGTGCTATGGAGGGTAAGAGACAGACAAGGTGTCAACTACCTCCCTGAACACTGCCTGCCCTCCAACCTCCTCTCCCCCTCGCCAACCCAGCCCACCTTCTTTTACCCTCCCTTCCTGTACCCTTCCCCTAAACTTAAAAAATCTCACCAGTCTACTGTGGGTTCAGTACACGCCCACTTCCATCCCTCTGTACCCAACCACATGGGGGAATCCCCATTTCTGGACCATGACTATCTCCTCCACCTTTTCAAAACAAACTACTGGGTGCACACAACTAAGTCATACTTCCATTCATCCAAAAGGTATGAATGGGAAATCTGGGGTACCTCCACCTCCCCAATAACAACCTAGAGAAGGGGTTCTTTTTAACATGTGGGGAAAAGGGAACACAAAAGGGAGGAACGACAGGCAAAGTACAGAGAGGAAGAAAGGGCCAGGGAGGGGGCAAGGTACAGCTCCCCTTCCCCACCCATCAGCAAGGTAAAGACAGACAGGCAGGAAGAAGAGTCACTAACATGTTGGAGAGGAGAAGTGAGGGGAGCAGAAGGAGTCTTCATCTTCGTTTCCATAGAAACCAAGGCTACCTTTGGGTTCATCTGGGGTGACCAGGGGTGGAGCAATGTCAGGTAGCTCCTCCTCTCCAGGCTGCAGCCCTGACCCCCGAAGCTGTGAAATATCCAGCTCATCGGGCATCTCAATGGATACATCTGTAACCAGGAAGGAGGTGAGTGACTTCCAAGCTCCCATTAATTTAGTCTCAACAAGTCCTCTGGGGAACTCAAGTGTTTACCCAAACACTGGAACAAGCACCAAATCAAAATGAATCAGAGCATAGTATTGTCGAAAAAGCCCTGGAGTCAGCCCTGCATTCTCCTCCTGGTTCTTCCACTAAAATGGTGGTTACTTAAGGACAGGTTATATTTGTGTGTTCGTCCTTCGTTGCCGAAGAAGACCATGCCATCAGAGAAATAATGACATGACTTGCATTTGACTTTGTTCTGAGTGAAGGAGGGCTGTGCAGGTCACCTGCCTCACTTCTTCTCCACAGTCATCTGAATCCAGGGACCAGATATACATAAGGATGACTGGAGATGACCCAGGATGAGGCAATGGGGGTTAAGTGACTTGTCCAAGGTCACACAGCTAGTGAGTGTCAAGTGTCTGAGGTGAGATTTGAACTCAGGTCCTCCTGACTCCTGCACTGGTGCTTTATCCACTGCACCACCTAGCTGCCCACTTAAGGGGACTGACATTCAGAGAAAGAAGTTGTCTGTGAAATGGAGGGATATGGACTAGAATTATATAAACTTAAGCACTGGAAAGGACTTTTGAGGCTATCTGGTTAAAACATTTCATAATACCCAAACATTTGCAGGGACAAGGGAATGCCTAACTTCAACAAAGTTACTGACAGTTCTCTGTTGGGAAATCTTTCCTTACCTGCCTCCCTGTAATTTCCACCTACTGATCATAATTTTGGATCAGCCTTCTAGAGCTCTCCAGATGCATTTAATTCTCTTCCTAGAGGACAACTCTTTAAATATCCAAAACCTGCCAGTGCCTTCAGCCATTCCTCAAACACAACAGCAGGCTGCTTTACCACAATGCCCAGGGCTTACAAAATGTGGAAACTGAACCCTCCCTCTGCTTGTCCAGCAGGAACCTGAGCCTTTCCTTTAGCCTAGCTGATTTTTCAAAAGAATTTTTTAAAAATAAATATTAAGAGACAGGCATCAGGGTGTCAGAAAATCTGAGTTCAAATCTTCAAATGCTACTTACTATTTGTGACCTTGAGCAAGCCCCTTTCTATCTCTGATCAAGTTTCCTCATCTGCAAAATGACGGGGGTTGGATATGATGATCTCTTACTGTCCCTGCAGTCCTAAATCTTTCTCCCTACAGTGTGTTCCTCAGCTCCCTCTCCCACACTTGTGCCCTCAAACAGCTGCCTGCCTCTTTAATTTCCTTATCCTGGCCTTCCTCCAGACATATTCTTTATCTTTAAGGCTTTTACAGCTTTAAAATTGAATCACACTATCATTTTCTCTTTACCCTCACCATCCCATCACCCTAGGCTCCATACCTAGGTTTTGGTTTTTTTTTTTAATTATTTTTAGTTGTTGTACCAGCACTTAAAAATGTCTTATTGATGTGCTTTTTAAAAACACACAGACACACAGACACAGACAGACACAGACACACACAGACACACACACACACACACACACTCTCTCTCTCACACACGCTCTCTGCTATTGTGCTTCCCACCACCAGTTGAGGCCCTTCCTCACAACAGAGTGGAGCTAAGCAAAACCAAGTGACACACTGGCTGGGTTGGCAAGGCAAGGCTACATACCTAGCTTTTTGGGTACCCAGTCCAAGCCAAAGGTAAACTTCTTGATCTGGATAACCAGGTAGTCAGGGAACGAGGCAAATCGTGTTGTCCTGAGGAAGAGAAAGGCCTTACACACGAGGAATCCCAGGCTTTCCCTTTCCTATTCCTGAGACATTCCTTCTCTGAAGTTCAGCTCTTCTTGGCCAAGAGGGTCTTACAAAGGCCTTATAAAATGCCTGCCTTCAAGAAAGCTGCTAATGCTTCTAAAGACAGAGCAGCCAAAACCTCAAGTAGGGCCATGCTGGTTCTCTGGACAGTGAGTACAAAAAAGCAGCATTAACATTCTGAAATTCACACTGGACTGCACAACCCAATTCCTCTCATGAACCATTCAAGTTCATCCATGTGGCTGAGCTCAAGGTGACGTGCTAGCAATCAGGATGGCTTTATCCCTGAATTTGGTTTCTGTGAGAAGGCAGTGCTGAGAATGCCTGACTGAGTGTGTATACAAGTGTGAGCAGGCACTTCATGCTTGGATTTTAAGAAGAAACTACTAATCCCAACAGATTCTGTAGTGAAATCTCAGTCATGAACAACAGGTCCCTGGAACAGGGCTCTAAGCACTATATCCACTGGCCCAATACATATGGGACTCACTTTATAGCTACAGATTTAGCTTGCAGGGCTGTGCTCCAGAAGTCATCCACCTGCTCAGGGACCCCAAAGGCCTCCAGACAGGAATTAAAAGGCACCTGGGCCCGAACCAGCTCTGGCAGAGGCTGCTTCTCCTCTTCTGCTTGGCGTTTCTTCTCCTCGTACTCCAAAAGCTCCTCTGGGGGCACAAAATCAAAGCTGTTCTGGTCAGCTTCCCTCTCCTGGCATGTCCCACTCAATGCCTATTCTGCCTCCCCACTCCACTAAAGCTTAATGGGCCACCAAGGAAGAAAACTGGAGGGACTTGACCTCTTCCTGCCTTCTAACAGACCCTGACCAGAACATTATGGAAGGTTAATCACCCTCAGATCACCACCTGCACACCTCAACTGCCCCAAAGCATGGGACTACCATTGCTCTGCCTCCTCCTCTCACCCCAAGGACATGGAGAGCTCAAGCCTCCAGGTGGGTCTACTTCATTTGTAGTGTTACTGCCAACCCCGACCTTTGTTAAGGGCTGCATCCATGGGTACGGGCAGCTGCATGATATAGTCCACTCGATGGGTGTACTTGACCTTCTCCGTGGCCAGGCACTTGATCTTTTCTTCCACCAGGAATCGGAACACTTCATTTGGGTTTTCTGAGCTTCGGCAATTCCTCTGAAGGGAAATGGGAAGGCAGGGAGGAGGAAGGATTGAGGGATCCAAGAGAGGGAATGAGGGCCTAGAGAGGAAAGGGAAGCCCACCAAGGCCTTCAGTGACACAAGGGTGAAGTGGGAATCTCCCCTCGTAAACCCCACCAACCAACAATGGAAGGCATCTGGTGCTTGTTGCTGGGTTTTCTTTTTGTAAATGGTATCTCTTGCCAATTTGACTATGAAGTCCCTGATGTAAGGGAATCATGTATTCCCTTCACTATTCCTCTGGTGCTCTGGACACAAGTAGTACTGCCAATTAAGAGGATTAGAATGACTGATAGAGGAAGAAATAAGAAAAAAAGAGTAAAAGAGTCCTGGAGAAGGGTTGCCTTGCCCACCCTCTGCTAATTTTCCTCCCTTCTCCAGGTCAAGGCCCCTCCTTTTACCTCAACCATATTTATAAAATGAAGGAAGAACTCCTGGGCATCCTGCTGCCGGTTTGTGGAGAACTCTGGGTGTCCTTTGCCAATGAGGGATTTGAACATTCGAGGGGCAATGCCATCCTGAATTCCCTGGACGGAGCAGAAAAGTAGTTCAGCTGGTGCTCAAAGTTTGCTATCCTCCACATCAAGAATTTCCCATAGATCCTCCCTCAATTTTTGAAACAGCCCAACAAAAGGATAAAACAAAACTCACCTTTTGCTCTGGCACCTGTTCCCCATCTCCAGATTCTGGCGCAGGCTTGGAGTACTCCCCTGAGAGAAGGCCATGGCCCAACTTGGCTCTAAGAGAATGTTCAAGAGTCAGCACAAGCCCCAAACTGAGTCGCAGGCCTAGGTGTCAATACCATTATGATAACTGCAAGTTCCTGACATTCAGCGTGCCCACCACCCCACCCCCATCCTTGGGCACCTTACTCCAGGGCTCTGAAACTCACAAGAGGCAGGGTGATATGGAGAAAAGAACACAAGGCCTAAGAACCAGAAGATTCCCGCATGAGCTCCTTCACTCTCACTGGCTATGTGAGTAGGGGCAAGTCACTCAACCTGCCTAGACTGTAAAATGGGGATAATGCCCTATCTAATTCCCTGGAATGTATGAGAAAAGTGTTTTAGAAACTGTTAAGTCCCAAGTAAATCCAAGCTATTGTTTTTCTTGGCTCCCTGCTATTGGTCTAAGCAAGAGTCAACTCAGAATGCCTCCAAGAGGCAAACAAATAATGGTAAACTTCCTCCACCTCCCCCAGGACTCCCGCCACTCCACTCAGTCCACAGGGGTCATGGCCAAAACCTAAATCCGGGTTCCTTCCATCCCCTCCACCTCAGGGCTTAGTCACATACACCTGGGTGCTGAAGTCCTGGGTGGGGTCCGATGGTGCATTCTGGAAGATCTTCTCCAACTTGTCCACATACCTAGGGGCCAAGAGAATGTTTACAGCTCTCCAGTTCAGACCAAACTAAGGGGAAGGTCAGTGGTTACCAGTAAGCTAGAGAAAGCTATGAAAGGAGTCTAAGGAAAAGAAGGAACTTTACCCCAAATGAGACTGGACCTTAGAGTCCAGAAAAACTGCCTAGCAGGATAGGATGGGCCTTCCTAGTCTCTCAATACAAAGTGACTCTCTGGAACCCCTTTCGAAAGAGAAGGGGGAAAAAAGCGGGTTTCACATTGGGAATCTATATATGTATATATAATTTATACCATATTAATCTGTATTTGTTGGTATTCTGCATTATAAATGTTTTCCAACGATTTTTCTTGTATGTCCTCTCTTCCAAATTAGACTGTAAATTCAAGGCCAAGGATTTTGTCTTAACATTTCATCTTACAGTGACTCAACTCTCTCAACCCCTTGCTGGCCTAATGGTGCTGTTTGTCAGATAATCAATTTCAAACTAAGTCCTACATAGGGCAAATAAGAGACATGGTACCAGGTTCTATTGCTTAAGCACAAAACCTTAAAAGAGGAATTACATGAAGGGGTCATATGGGTTTGGGGGCTGTTACTCATTCAGTTCTATCCCTTTATAATGTCTGGGGTTTGCAGAGTCACAGTAAGCTTCTGAGGAACCATTCTGAGATTTGGATATAATGCAAAGCAGGGCAGGAGACTAAGGATAATCTGAGAGAATCAAGCAGGCTGTGAAATAAAAGATGAGAGATACTGAAATCCAGAGTCCTTAAGCAAAATGGCCAAAAAGTTGGGGGAGAGGAACACTCACTTTCTCTGGAAGTCAGGGATGCTGAAGAGCACTTGAACCACTGAGTTGAGGTAACAGCTATTGCCTAAGTTTCGGATTCCTGTGTAACTGGGGCCATAGAGGGGCTTGAGCTGCACACTGGACTCCTGGATCAGCTCCCATTCACCAATCCGCTGGTTCATGTCGATCTCTAGCTCTGTCATTGTTTTGTCTGTCTGGGATGGGAAGAGACAAGTCAGGTTTGGGATACGTGATCTCAGGTTTAACTTAACTGTATGTTATACCTCTTTGTATCCACTATAGCATGTAACATAGTGCTACACAGATAGTACAAACTCACAGATATTTGTTAAATCGCAGAGTCTTAGAGACAATCCATCTCATCCAACTCTACATGATACAGAAACCCATGACAAAATGTAGCCTCTGTGTGAATCAAGAATGAAAAAGATAAGTTCTGATCCTAGACAAAAGTTCTTAACAGGAAATCACAAAACCTGCCCAGCTAGCAGAAGTGGTCATCCTCAAAACACTCTCTTTCAGTGACAGTCAAAGAGTAAATGCTTGGGGCCAATGATCAAGCCCAAGGCCGCCCCAGGCCCTAATTTACAGGCCTCCCGGGGGCTGTAAACTCTTGAGGCAAGTGAGGGTCATGTGGGAAACAGCTTGCTCACCTTCTGCATCTTCAGCATGTCAATGCCAAAATGGGATAGGTGTTCTGCCAGATTGGGATCCAGGACCATATCATCTTCATCATATGAGTACACATCTAGGCACAGAGGAAGGAATAATGTTACTTATGGGTTTGATCCAAGTCCCTCTAATTCCAAAGGGGAAGCCCTTCTGGGATTGAATGACAAAACTTATTCAGGTCACCCTCCCAAAAGCTCAAGTCAACTAGACAAACATTTATTAAATGCTTTTTATAAGCCATGCACTGAGCTAAGAGCTAGGGTTAAAAAGCAAAGCAAAAATGGTCCTGGACTTCAAGGAGTTCACAATCAAATGAGGGAGAAAACATGAAAACAACTATTTATAAATAAGATATATGCAAATCACTTGGAAATAATCTCAAGAGAGAAGGTATTATCATTAAGGGGGACTGGGAAAGACTTCTTGTAGAAACTGGAATTTTAGCTGAGACTTGAAGGAATCTAGGGAAGTCGAGAGGTAGAGATGAGGAAAGAGAGTGTTCCAGGAATGAAGGGTAGCCTGTATGTGAAAGTGAGGCTCACCTGAGCCTCCAATAACATTTCCTGAAAAAATGGGTGTCATTACAACGAGAGATCCAGTACAGCTAAAGGAAGACGAAATGAAGATGTACATAAGAAGGCAGAGAAGCATCATACCTGCACCATCAGGTGTGATGGTACCCAGCTTGACTGCCAATGGATACCCAGTTTCCTTGTAATGTTCCACTGCATGGTTATTGCCCCCACTACCATCAAAGTATCGACGACCACAGAGTATGGAACCATCCGTCATGTTGAGCCACAGGTTTTCCCGCATATCACACTTGGAACATTTCCAGCCACTGCCAAAACAAAACAAGGAAAAGACTAAGCTTTCCCTATGAAACCATAATAGGGATGTGGCAGTCCAAATCTTCCTATCACCAACATAATTCCTTTTTGTGTTCCCAAATGTGTATTCATACAATGAGGATAACAACAGGCTTAGGCAGGATATTGATTTGCCCACGATCTCCCCTCTTTACTATAGTTGATCCCTTTCCCCTAACTCTTTCTCCAAACCCAAAGGAGCACCCTCTCTTTCCCCACTGAGATGCTAGCTACACTGTCTGTGGAAGCCACAGGGCTAGGTCTCACCAGGGAGGGATTCTGGCAGGATTCTCCAGCTGTTTGAGATTGAAGGCGTGCTTGGAGACTTGCCGCACCTCCCCATCCCAAGCCTGCACCTCCTGTTTCCGTGAGGCAGAGTCTGCTGACAGCAGGGCGTCCACTGCACTGGTGATCTGAGAGAGCAGAGAAAAGGGCATTGGCGTCAGAGGCAGAACCGGATGCCTAGCTCTAGACACTGTTTTACCTTTGTTCTTCCGGCAGCCTCCCCAGGCCCTCCTATCTCCCACCAGCCTTGGGCTCTCTGGTGCCAGGGTGGGGAAGGACATCCATACCCGGTCTCTGGCCATCTCAGGCAGCCCTCCCAGCCCATCTCGGGCAATCTCCAAGTAGTCTGGTAAAATGACAATCTTCACATCCTCATCATATTCAAACTTTTCTGTGATGTCAAACCCGCCTTCCACACCTGGTAGGCAAGAAGGAGGAGAAGGCAAATAGGGCAACAGCTGAGGCTTGGTGACCCAGAGAAGCCTAGATCCCTGGCCCTCCCCACCTGCTGGGTTTTCACCTCCTCCAAAACTGAGTGGACCTCAGATCAGGGCCCCTTCCTTGGAGGTAGTTCACATGGCAATGACAAGAAATGGGTCATACTAGGAGAAAGAACAAGGAAATGGTGTTGTGCAGAATGCTCACCAATAGCAAGGCGAGTAGGCTTCTTCCTAGGGGGATCTCCAGTACCTGAAGTGGAATCATCTTCTTTCTACATTGAGGCAAGGAGGACAGGGTCAATGCCAGAGCCATAGGAATAAATACAGTGTGTTGAGAAAATCTGAGGAAAGAACTGAACTGGGATGGGAGAAAACAATGGAATGTTGTAGAAAAAAAATATACTAAATGAAAATGGATTTAAAAAAACCCCTGAGAAAGAGGATAAGGTTAGCAGAAATTGCAATGACAACAGACCACTGAAAACAATACAAAATGCTAGACTCCAAGTTCTATAAGTTCTATTTGGAATGTTCTCGACATGAATGTGCCCCCCAGATCATCCCTTATCCACCTTACCGGACGTCGGGTCCTTTGGAGGTGAAGGTAGACCCGCTGACCAGTCTTGCAGTAGTGCTTCTCAACATACTGCTTCCCAAAGCCCAGAAAGGTATTCATGCAAATGTACAGACCACCCTCGGACTCCTGAGAGATGGGAGATAGGAAAAGAGGCAGGTGAAAGCTGACCAGACAGGATCCCCAAAGGGATGGGATCCATATTAAGATTCTAACATTATTTAACTGAACTGTGCTATTTTTAGATTTATGTCAGACAGATATGAGGAGGGGTTGGTTTTTAAATAGTAATCCAAAGCAGTCATATACCCAAAAAAAAAATTGTTTAGGCAAATAAACCTACAAAGATTAGTACTTGCAATAAAATAAAAGATAGAGAATATCTTTTTTCAAGTCTTAATCTCTAAATGTTTTATACATCCTTTGACTTCAAAATAATACAATGCATTTTAACATTACCCTGTAGACTGAGACAAAACACTGCACTTGAAAGAAAAGAGGGAAGCACCAAAAGATATCAAAGTTCATAGAAAAGTAAATAAAGAAACAAAAATACTTGTGAATACATGAACACATATACATACACACATTGAATTCAGATATTTAAAAGGATAACAATCAATATGGACCAAAATACCGTTTCCAGGGAAAACTGATTATCACATTTTTAAAAACAATGCTAACATCATGTTCTTTATTAAGAAAAAACTGGAGCTTACTCTTTTATTTCTGTGCTTAGATATTCAATTATAATTACTACATTCATCTACAAAAGTTTCTCCCTTACTTGGCTAGCTATAAAAATATAAATGATACAGACCCGTTCTAATTCCTATTTGTCATTTAGAACAAAAATACTAGAGAAGTTATATACAATTTGCCCTTATCAATCCACACATAGCTTAAATGGTTAATTTAAAAATTTGTATGTGGAAAACGAGTTCATAATTTGATTCTAAGAGGTCAAGAGCAAAATAATTACTACAAATTCAAACCAGACTAATCATGCATCCCTAATTTAACAAGCTAGATTAAAATCTGTAGATAATTAGAATGCCGATGTTACAAGGCAAATGGAGAAGTCCACATGTAGCCTCATTAGCATTAAAGCCCTAAAATATTATTTTGTTTTTGAACTGCAAAGACTTTATTGTATAGAAATCTGAAAGCATAAAGGAGCTACACTTCAGAACAAGTGCTACAGAATCCCCTAAGGAAAACAAAATGAACAAAACTTGTTTATTAGTCAATGCTACTTGAAGTCAGAAGTAGGAGCTCTAAAGAAAAATGAAACTTGCATTTTATGCTATAATCATAAGCAAGAATTAGAGCCTAATTTAAAAATTTTTCAACATCAATCCTCTCTAAGAGAAACAAAACTTGTGACTGTCCATTCCATTTCAAAGCTTCCAGTCTTCTTAGAAGTGTGTCTCAAAATGCTTCCCAAAATGTTGGACTATCAAAACAAAAAGCCTAAATCTCTAGTCTTCTCCCTTCTCTTAGACTCAATCTTGATTTTCACCCAAAAGGTTTCTCCAGGGATGGATGGGAGGGCAGGATAGGTTAGGGCACCAGTTCTTTGGAGGTAACTTGAAGTTCATACTTATATAGGGGAATATGAGATATCATATAGTGGAAGCTGGTCTAATTTTGACTTCACAAAGCACTAGGAAGTCCCAGATGTTCAAAATCTGACCCTTGAGCAATCTAGCATTGCTATCACAAAATCATCCTTCCTTTATAAAGCACAGTCAAAACATAACCCACCAGAGCCTCCCATCCATAGAAATCATATCCATTTCCAAGACCATCCTTATTGAGAAGTCACCAATGTATCCACTAAGGAAAAATGCTGGGAAAGACAAGTCTCTAGTTCAATCTGTTCACACCTAAGGAAGAAAAATAGGCTTTCCTTGAGGTTATGATGGAGAAAATGGAAGAGGAGTTTGGGGGTGATGGCAAAGTATACTTATATCCTATTGCAAAAGGTATCACCTTCCCAGAATAAGGACTTCTACAGCCTTATAAAATCCTCACATTATAGAGAATAGGGCATCAAGGAAAATCCTAGGCCTTCACAGAGATCTGAACCACCCCTAACACTTTATAGTTCACAACATTCATAACAGGTTCCTCATGGGAGAAACCATCCAAACCCTTTTCACACACTAAACTCCAACCCCACCCCAAATGGGACAACCAAGCATATCTAATGAAGATCCCACAGAGTACTCAGTCAAGTGGGCCACACTTGCTCAGGGTGAAGCTTTATTAGCTCCCTCACCTGGAGCTGCTAGTTCCTTAAAACGATAGCTGTCAAAAGGCAAAGAGTGCCCTTCTGGATTTTTTAAGCCATTGGGTACAGAAATGAATAGAAGTCAACGAGAACATAAAGGGAAATGCCTTAGCCTCTTTCAAAAGTCTTTGAGAGTGGGATCGTGACCTAATCCATGAACTCACTAATCAATCCAATACAGCAAGCATTAATAATATCTAATATTTAGTAATAATGTTAACACTATATAATTATGTCATAAAAATACAACAATAATAGTAATATTAATTTATACATAAATTAATAATATTTAAGTATTCCCACATTCAAGGAACTACATATGCTATGACAAAACAAAATCAGTCCCTGCCTTCAAGGAGTTTATCTTCTACTTACAAGTAAACAAATAAACACACCCTATCAGGTGAACAGGGAGAAAGCTAAGACCTATACTAGGCAAGCGCCACACTCGCATTATTTAATTTCTGGCCTAGAAATAGAAGTTCTGGCTCTCACAAAGCAAAAAGGGTCTCCAGAGCTGCATTCAGAGGAACCCCCTCCCCTCCCCTCCCAAAAACAAGCCTCAGGAGAAGCTACACCACCAGGCTCTCCCAGACCTCTAAATTACGATGGCTGGCACGACAAAGGGGCATTAGAGAAGAACCCGAACACTGACGATTGCCCCCGGACCTGCGGCTTCCGAGCGCGAGCCAGAGGGAGGATCACACCCAGTGTGATCCCCGGGGAGGCTCAGCCCACCGCACGGCCAGCTCTCCGTTCCTGGGTCATCTCTGCCTAAGAACGAGGCACAGAGCGAAGAGGAGGCACTGGGTGATCAGTCCCCAGCATGGTGTGTGGGCGGAGGCTTCGTGAAGTGGCTAAGTCAGGGCAGGGGACGAGCAAGATTCCTTTGCCTTTCTCCAAGACAAGAGCCATCTTTCCGTACCCTCCTCTGCTCCTTCTGGGGGAGCTGTAATAGATCCACAGGTCAGTGGGGGGACGGGGAGGGGGCAGAGGAGGGAAGCAGAGGAAAGAGGACTCTGTAGCCAGCAGATAGGAAACACGGTCGGAGCTGTATTTGCATTTCATGATCCAATCTCAGCCCCTTCCCACGAGATGGAAGGCTCCTACTCAGTCCTACCCCTCACTGACCCTAAAATGAGCCAGCACTTGGAGAAGGCGCAGTGCACTGTTAAAACTACCCCCGTAGTAGCCTGGGTGGGTGTGGGGAGAGGGGGGGGAAGGGTGATTCAGGAGAAAAGGCAAAGCTGTCTCATCGGACTACCACTCCCAATGGGCCCCACGAGCCCAGCGAGAACCCTCCAGCCGGTAGCCAGGACCGCTCGGGAGATGTAGTTCCTTGGCTAGGGTGCACCTGAGGCTTCAAATGACAGAGAAAAGCACGGGCGACTACAACCCCCAGAGTGCTCCACAGGACAGGGGAAAAAAGGGGTGGCTAAGGAGCCCTTGGGTGTGGTAGTCGCTTACAGTCCCTATGCTCGTGAGTGTTAACGGCGGAAGAGGGCGCGGAGGACTACGAATCCCATGGTGCTTTGCAGTAGCCCGATCGTGCAGGCCCCGGCAGAATGACCAAGGCGATGCTCGCCGCAGGCGTGGGGAGTGGGCTTACCGGTGTGTCGAAGGAGAAGGCGCATTCGTCTTTGTGAACCCGATCTCCGGCCTTGGGGACCCGGATAGTTGGTAATACAGATAGCAGCGCCTCCTCACTCAGCTCCGCCATGACACCGGCAGCAGCGCTTCCACACAGAACGACTCCCGCGACTCCCACGGTTCCTCGCCCCTACTACCTCAACCAATCCGTAAACCACTCTGGGCGCACGCGCACTAAAAAGAGACGCGCGCGCCTGGCGGTTAGATAAAATTGCTCTCCTCTACTTTCTATGGAAGCCAATGAAAAGCGCTCCTACAGCAACTGACAGCTGAATCAGCCAATCCTCGGCCCCCAGAGAAAGAACTCTTATGGGATTGCGAGGCCGGTAGCGAAGTTTTCGCTCTCCTGACTGTGCCACCTCTGGTCGCCCCCTCACGCGCCTTCGGCTGACCAATCCAAGCCTACTTTTCAAGTAATTGACAGGTTTTTTAACCAATCATCCCGTGAAACGTTTACTGGGAATGGTCTAATCGAAAAAATGGAAGGACTAAAACAGTAGCTTTCCTGGCATTTGGAAAGCAGTTTCTAATGAGGAAGAAACCTTAGTGTGGAGATATATGATTGATGGTAACCCTACCAATAGCTTCTATTGGATAAATTTTCTTCCAGGGTGGAAGGGTGGAGAAGCCATTAATCTGTCAAAGCTTGTAATAATGTCTGATCATTCACACTTTACCTATCCTTTTTTTTAATTGTTCCGTTCTTCATTAAAACTCTAAGTGGTAGCCAATGCGAAATTTAGTGCATTAAACACCTTTTCAGGGATTTAAGGGATGAGAGCCGGCATGAACTAGAGGGAAATCCATTTAACTAATTAAAGGATCCCTCGGAGATGGAGCTAAGGGCTTTCGTTAGAGTAGGAGGGCTTTCTGGAGCAGAGCCCCACTTTAAGTGCCTATTGGCCGCCGCGGTGCGAGTGACAGACACTTCTTGGGTCCAATAAAAGCCCGTAGTGGCAAGAGGCGTCTTACGTAGGGGAGGGGCCCGAGGTTCAGCCAATCAGAGGGAACCAGGGGGCGTGGCGGGAGGTTTGAAACGCCACTCCGAGAAGTCAGGACCGAAAGCTAACAGATCCGCCAGGAGAGCCCGACTCCGAAAAGCGCTCGAGCTCTCGGGGCTTGGGGGCACCTTCCCCTCTCCGCTCCCTCTTTCTCCGCCTGGACCTTTTGTCTGGACGGCGCTGGGGCCTCCACTCCGGGGAAACCAAGGCAGTCAGGAGTCAAAGGTCACGGCAAAGGCGTCAGAGACGTGAACTGCCCCCATTCTCCTCCAGGTCTTCCCGTTCTCCTGCCCTCGTGGGCAGCTGGCCGGCCGAGCCGCGAGGATGGGCTCGGCCCATAGCGTCCCGGCCACCCCGGCCCGTCCTGTGCCGTGCAACAAGCACCTGGCGCACGTAACAGACCCTCGTTCTCCCAGCGCAGGCATTCTGCGTACCCCTATCCAGGTACTGGGGAGGTGGGAGAGCTCGAGGGGGCCCCTCATCGCTCTGGGGAGTCAGTGGGGGTGGGGGGCGGCGCTGGCCCCTCGTGCCTGCCCCGCTCCTGAGTGTGGGACTGTCCGGTCCAACTTCCTTATTTTACAGACAGAAAACTGAGGCTCGGAGAGGTGAAGGGAATGGCCCCAGGTGGTGTTTCTGACTTCAGAGCAAGTGTTCTTTTCCGTTCTGCCCTAGCTCCCTCCGCTGAGGTTGCTAGCCGGAGACCCCAGTCTCAGCCCCCAAAGTTCCAGCATTTGCGTGCTTGTGTGACCAGCAGTGTCATCCTAACAAGGCTAACCTTTATACGGTGCTTACCGTGTGCCAGACACCGTGCTAAGTGTTTTACAGATATTTCATTTGATCCTCACAACAACCCTGGGACGCTGTGCTGCTGTTATCCCTGTTGTACAGAGGAGGAGACTGGCAAACAGAGTTAAATGTCTGGGCCAGGGCCACGCAGCAAGCCTTTGAGGCTGGACTGTCCACTGTGCCAACAGCTGCGTCTGGTGACCATGAACAAATCACCTCATCTCTCTCTGAGCCTGATTTTTCTCTATATTTATCTCTAGGCTAAGGGTGATGATAAAGCCTGCAAAGGAATGTATAATGCGAATGTTCAGTGGGTGGGATCATAGGAGAGGAGACAGAGAAGGTGGGGGCTACCCCAGCCCTGACAACTCGCCTAGGTTCTCTCATATTGGCAGGTGGAGAGTTCACCACAACCAAGTCCCTCTGCCATGGAACAGCAGCGGGAAGTGGAGACCAAGAATGCAGAACAACCTCAGGGCTCAGATCCCCGCTCTCCCACATTTGGCATCATCCGAACACCCATGAAGACCAGCACAGAAGGTAGGTATTGCACCCAGGACCGAGACAGGCCTGTTAGATAGAGTTGTTTCCCATAAAACTACCCCCTGTACAAACCCTTTCCAGACCTTTGTTCCACTCCTTTCTAAAGAAACCAAGGTTTATCTTCCCTATCTCCACCTCTCCTAATGCTTTTCTGTCCCATGGATTTTTGTCCCTTGCTAATTGGATTCTGGTCCTCATCTAACCCTTGGGCTCATCTTCATCCCCACTTTAAGTCAGGAGTTCTTAATCTGTGAATCTGGAAACATTTAAAAAAAATATTTTGAAGACTGTTTCAAAATAATTGGTTTCCTTTGTATTTCTAATACATTTTATACATTAAAAAAATATTCTGCAAAGGGGGTCCATAAGCTTTACCAGAATGTCAGAGCATATAAAAAACTTTAAAACCCCTACTCCAGTGACAAGACTCTTACTTTCTATGCTCTGGTTATATGACTGAGAGTGCGGAAACAGTTCTTAGCTCAAGCTTGTCTCTTCCAGATGCTCCAAACCAGTTGATAAAGCAGCTTAGTGAGGCCTTTGGAGCTGAAGCCTCTAAGCCAGAGCATTCCACTGAGCTGGCCCTACCTGTGAAGTTTTCATCACAGCCTGAGCAGGACTTGTCTGTGGATACTCCACTATCCCTTGAATGCCAGAAACTACCAGCCTCCCTGAGCCAAACTGAGATTTGCCGCAAACAGGCAAACACTACAGAAATAACTGAACAGCTTCCAGCACTTCGAATGACCAGCCAGGACCCTGACAAGTTGTTGAGAGGTTCTGAGACTCCTTGTTCCTCAGGTACAAGACACTAGTGGGAGGAAAAGTAGCAAACAAGTTTTCCTTCAGAGCAAGAGGCTCCTTATGTAATGAAGGGAGTGACATACCTTGGAGGTGAGTATATTTAGGACAATTCTGATTTTGATCTCTCCCTTCACCCTACCACCATTCAGGTTCTAGGCCCTCAAGAAGGAAACCTGCTGGTAAGGTCCTAGGAAGATCACCCCTCACCACCCTGCAGGATGATAATTCCCCTGGTCCCCTGATGCCTCGTCAGGTAAAGGTTGTGGGGAGAAAGGGGATTTAACTGAGGATTATAGTCCTTAGCAGAGTATATTCTTTCTCTGGAATTGCTTCTCTTGAGCCTCCCATCTCTCTCCTCTACAGAGTAAACGGTCCACAGTGCTGAGTGAGAATGTGGGAGAACGGAAAGAAGGAGCTATTCTGGGAACTGGACACCCTTTGAAGATCACTGCATGGACCTGGAACCAGGGTCATAACAAAGAGAACCAGCATTGTCCCTTGGTTGAGAACTAGGTCCTAGTTCTCTCTATTCCTGGACTTTGCTGCTTCATTTTTATCTCCTCCCTTAATAGCCCAGAGATGAACCCATTCATTCATTTTGCCTCCCCATAAAATTGAGATAATCCACTCTGGAGAAGAAAGTGTGTCTTGTCTTGTCAACCATTATCTTCCTATTCCCCTTATCTCTGAGTTCCAGTTAATTCCCTCATCCCCACTTGTACAGTGTGTGTTTGATGTATGTATGATTTCTTCTATATTAAAGAAAATGTTTAAAAACTTAAAAGTGGTTATCAAAGGACTAAGTCTCCAGGTGTAGGGACAGTGACTTAAGGAACTAGAGAAAAGTCAGGGAGTCACCAGTTAATACAATGAGGTTAAGCTGTTGACTGATTAGGAAAAATCATAGATAGTATTACTATCCCAACTCCAATAATGATCATGAAATCATATATAACCACTATTTTACATGCTTACTTTCTCACTGTAAAATGAGAAAATGCATAGGGTAAAATATTTTTGAGAAGCTATATATTTATCAAAGATATTCTCCCAAATATCTGAATGAGAAACAAACTTTCACAACTTTCTACAGCAAGACCACATTTTCAGTCATAGTTAATTAAAAGATATAAAGATAATTAGATAATTGAATCTATTATGGGTGTTGATTTATTTTTTTAAATTTTTCTCAGAATAAAATGCAATCAGCATTCTGAAGTCTCCCATGCAATGCAGAGTATAGATTTGGAGTCAGAAACTGGGCTAAAAAATCTCTTCAGTTCTCATCCTTCTTGACCTCTGCAAGATGTAACATTATTGATTACCTTCTCCTGGATATTTTTCTTCTCTAGATTTTGTAACTCTAGTCCCTTCTGTTTTTTCTCTTACCTATCTGATCTTCATCCATCAATGAGTGTCCCCCAATACTCTTAGGCTCTTTTTTCTTCTCTCTCTATATAAGCTTGCATGAGTTAAATTGTTACCCAGATCTTACTTTCTCCTGAGTGCCAATCATCATACTACCTGCCTAATGAACATCTTGAATTGGGTGTCCTATGGTCATCTCAAACTCAACATGTCCAAAACAGAACACATCATATTCCCATTAAAACCCTGCCCTCTTGAATTATTACTGTTGAGGGCCCCATCATCTTTCTATTTCCTTGAGCTTCCAACTTTGATATCATCTTTGACTCTCACTGCATCTCTCATCTATGCCCTCTTCTCCCATTCAGATAACTACCACAATAAGTTAGGTTTTTGTTGCCCCTTACCCAGATTATTGCAATAGCCTTAATCTATCTTTCTTTCTTTCTTCCTTCTTTCCTTCCTTTCTTTCTTTCTCTTCCTTCCGCTCTCTCTCTCTTCTCCTCCCTCCCCCCCTCCCCTCCTTTCTCTCCCCCCTTCCCTTCCCTTTCTTTCCCTTCCCTTCCCTTCTTCAGATTATTGCAATACCCTTCTAGTTTTGATCCATGTCTCAAACCTCTCCTTAATCTTTCCTCCACTCAGCTACTAAAGTGATTGTTTTCCTAAAGTATAAGTCTGACACCCTGACTGACTGCCCAATAAACTCCAGTGATTCCCTGTTCCTTCCAGGACAAAACAGGAAGTCCTCAGCATTTAAGTCTTTTCACATATTCCTACATTTCCAGTTTTCTTTCATATTATTTCGCTCTGTACTTCATGATCCAGCTACCTATGTATGTATACACACACAGAACCTTCCACTTTTGAGCCTTTGCACTGGCTGTCCCTAGGTCTGGAATGCTCTTTCCTCTCTTTTAATCTCCCTTACTTTCTTTAAGACATAATTCAAATCCCACTTTCTTCAGTAGGCCTTTCTCAATCTCCCCAGCTTCTTATAACATACCTGGTTATTTTCATGTCTCCCCCATAGGAACATGAGCTCCTTGAGGGCAGGAGCTGCTTTTCAATGTCATTGCGTCTGCAGTTGTTAAGCACTGTGCAAACATTCACAAATGTTTGATTAACTATTCCTGCGACCTTAGACAAGTCATATAACCTGTACATGTTGGCTTCTTCCTTGGTAAAATGAAGGGGGCTGTACTCAGTAGCTTCTAAGGTCCCTGCCAGCTCTAAATAATGACAGGGTCTTCCTGTAAGATGATGGAGTAGGAAAAAAATAAGGGCGCCAAGGTTGTCCAAGTTCCCTCAAAACGGGATGCCCATCAACTGGGGGATGGCTGAACAAGCTGTGGTATATGAATGTAATGGAATACTATTGTTCCATAAGAAATGATGAGCAGGCCAATTTCAGAAAAACCTGGAAAGACTTACATGAACTGATGCTGAGTGAAGTGAGCAGAACCAGAAGAACACTGTACACAGTAACAGCCACATTGCATGGGGACTAATTTTGAGAGACTTGGCTCTTCTCAACAATGCAAGGATCTAAGACAACTCCAATATGCTATTCATATCCAGAAAAAGAACTATGGCATCTGAATACAGATTGAAGCATGCTACTTGTTCTCTCTCTTTTTTTTGTTTCTTCTTTCTTGTGGTTTATCCCATTGGTTTTCTTTGCAGCATGACTAATACGAAAATACGTTTAATATGAATGTGTATGTATAGCTTATATCAGATTGCATGCCATCTTGGGGAGGAGGAGGGGGAGAAAATTTAGTACTCAAAATGGAGGTGAATGTTGAAAACTAAAGACAAATAAGTAAATAAATAAAATCCAGGTTAAAAATTCCAAATCCCCTCAAAACAGAAAAGCTACTCTGTGCCCTTCTCTCTCCCCTTTATTTCCTCAAAAGCAAGAAATATTTGAAAAAATCATGTGAAGAAGATACTGTTTTTCAATCATGTCCAACTCTTCATGACCCCATTTGGAGTTTTCTTTGCAAAGATGCTGGAGTGGTTGGCCATTTCCTCCAATTCATTTTACAGATGAGAAAACTGAGGCAAACAGGGTTAAGTGACTTGCCCAGGGTCACACAGTAAATGAGGCCCGATTTCAACTCAGAAACATGAGTCTCTCTGACTCCAGGTCCAGTGCTCTATTTCTTGTGCCACCTTGCTGCCCCAAGAGATAATGTAGTGACTGCCAAAAAAGTCATGCTATCCTGATTCCCTGGAATGCCAGACCTGCCTCCCTACTCTCCCAGTGTTACTTTCAATCTTCATGTGACTCCCTTCAGCCCAAGCAGAGCCATCTAATACCTTCCATTCCCCCACCTCTTTGGATTTAGAAGGCAAGAGATGCTGAGATCTACCTATTTGCTGCCCATCCAATCTTCTCTTTACACCAGAACTCTGGGATCACCTCTATTACTTTTGCCCCAGCTAAGGGGAGTCCCTGTTTCCCCAGGGACTTCTATGTCTAAATATGCCTCAGAATTCCTCACCTCAAAGACAATCAAAGTCCTCTAATGCCCCAACTTGCCAGAACAGTGAGGAGACTCTTTGACCTCCCCACTTCCCCTCTTTCAGAAGTAGAGGAAATCCCTCTGCCACCTTCCATTCCTACATTCAAACAAAGCTCCAGATATTCACCCAGCAACTCTGCTGAAAGTTAAGCTTCCTTTCTACTGTTCCCACTATTCCTACCCTACAAAAGAAGCAGAGTGGAGTCACCAGTACCATTACTTTCAGCCACCAACCAGGACCCCAAGGACTCCATTCTATTCCTGTCCTGAACAAAGGATCAAAGTCCCCACTCTCTTTTGGTATCATGCTAAGGAAGAGCAGTGGGAATTCTCTTTGATTCTCCCCAGCCCCTGCCCTAAGCAGAGGGGAATCACCTGACCCCCATGCCTATACTTTTTAGGCCAACCCCATTCCCGAATGGAAAAATAAGTCGCAAAGTTTCAAAAATTCACAGAATCTCCGAAGTGGAAAGAAGTACAAAGGCCATACAATTAAGAATCAATCTTTACAAGAATCCCTTCTGGATCAACAATCATTCAGCTTTGACTTCCAGTGAGAGGGAAGCCACTTCTCCTGAGGCAGTCAATTCCATTTGAGGATACCTCTGAAGGTTCCATTCCCTTGCCTCCAACCTAAACTTACAGCTTTGCTGTTTCCACCAGTTGTTCCCACCTCTGTGCTTATAGGCCTAGCAAAATAAGTCTATTAGCCTTATTCCTTATAACCACCCTTCAGATACTTGAAGACAACTATCATGTCCTATCTAAATTTTCTCCTTTCTAGTTTAAACATCTCCATTCCTTCCATTGACGTTCACATGACATAATCTCGAGGGCTCTTGCCACCCCAGTCACTCTCCTCTGGATATTTTCCAGCTCCATGTCTTTTTAAATTAGGGTCACTCATTGTGACAACTTGAGGGTCATTTCTGAGTTCTAGAAGTTTTAAAATGAAGAGACTTGATTAGTTTTTCCCACCCCTTTCAATCATTCATTTGGTGATAGTCCCATCATTCTCTGTCCTCCCTCCTCAGACACTGGCTCAATTCTGAAAGTTTAAGAATTTTATTTTAAGAATCAATTAAACAAACAAATAGTTATTAAGCATCTACTTTGTGCCAGACACTATGTTAAGCTCTGGGGATACAAAAAGAGGCAAAAATCAGTCCCCCATCCTCAATGATTTTATAATCTAAAGAAAAACATTGATAAACTGAACAGTGTCCTAAAAAGTCAACAAGTGAAGGATCTTGAAGCAGTTGGGTGGTGGAGTGGGTGGAGTGACAGAGTTCTGAACTTGAAGTCACAAAGATTTGAGTTTGGATCTTACCTGAGGCACTTAATAGCTGTGTGTCTCTAGGCAAGTCTCTTTCTCATCTATAAAATAGGGATAATTATAGTACCTCTGACACAAGGTTATTGTAAGGATCAAATGAAATAACATATAAAGGGTTTTGCAAACTTTAAAGTACTACGTAAGTATTGGTTATAACTATTATTGTAATTCTCAGTTGACCCAACTGAGAATATAAAAGGTTTTGGTGGGGAGGAAGAGACATGATAGCTCCCTTTAAATGTCTGAAGGGCTATCATGTGGAGGATAGATTGGGCTCCTTGACTCCAGAAGTCAGAACTAGAAACTGTAGGTGGAAGAGGAAAAGAAGGTCATTTAGACTTGACATCAGGAGCTTACTAAAACAGAGTTTTCCAAAAGTGCAAAAGACTGTGTCAAAAGGTGATCAGTTCCCCCTTGTATCACATCCCTATTCATGCCCATTACCACCCCACTCATTTGGTGCCTACCAAGAATGAGAAGGAAAACACCGTGCTAGAATGGAAAGGATGTTGGACCTGGATTCACATCCCACCCTCTGACACTTACTGCCCACGCGACTTGGGCAAATCACTTCATCTCCATCAACCTCATCTGTACAATGGGAACAATGATACCTGGAGTTATTACCTCACAGACTAGCTAGGGTGTTCAAATGAGATGTAGCTCTGGAGGATTCATTTATGCAAAGCCCATTGAAAAACCCAAAGCGCTAAAGAATGATTATTTTCAGCTCTCTCCCTGGGTATTATCACCTCTCTTTCTTGCTATTCTACTTCAAAGTAGCAAGTTCTTCCAGCCTCCAACCACTTATTTTGCTAAATATTTCCCAATGACCTTTTAATCCGGTTCAAGCAGAACTTGGGAGTGTTGTAAGGCTGTGGGCCATGGGCTGTGAGGGTGGGTTGGGGTGGGGAAAGCAAGTAGTGTTTGATAGCTGTACCCTAGACCTTTCACTTTACTCTCTAGGACAGAATTTTGACATACTTAGGTGTCAGATGTGTTATGTCGATAGTACTAGCAGAAATACAAACATAGCACACTCTTTTCAAGACAGAACAAAAATGCCCCATTCTTTCTTGAAGCCAAGTTTTCCAAACTCCAGCCAGATCTCGCTGGGTTTGAGTAAGGAGGATGAAATGTTACAAAAGGAGAAGGGAGGAGGAGATCTCCACATCTTCTCCAAATGTTAGGCTCTTGGAAAAATGTTACGGATGAACAGTGATTTGGGTCCAGGATTGAAGAGAGATTTGAGAAATTGTCGTGCTTTCAACAATCCCGAGTAACTTTCTGCAACAAAACTTCTCCCTTTAATACCTGGATTCATTCAATGATTCTATACAGCCATGAAATGATGACTACCACTATCTGGAAAAATCAAATTTGTGGGAGACCACAGGAGAATGGAAAGGTATATGTTGGGCATGAATAGGCAGTGGCATATTACCAGGGATGATTTGTATGCAGGGAACAGTAGAAAAGATCTAAGCACAATTGATCAGTGGAGTTTTCCAATCAACTTGATGAGCTTACTCAGCAGTCAGCCTATATTTAGGACTTTTGAAAAAGCTTCTTTCTGTTGCTTCAGAGTATGAATGCGCTCACTGATTCCTTATGAAGAAGACAAAAATAATTTCTGATTAGAATTAGGAGTATTGGCTACCTTCTGGTATCTTCTGTGAAATGTATTTCAGTGACTGGAGCTGACCCTAGATGATTTGTTTGGCGAAGAGTCTTGTGAGAATGGATTCATCAAGCATTTAATCAACAAGCATTTATTAAGCTCCTATTGTGCTAGGTACTGAGGGCACAAAGACAAAAATGGAATATTCCTGGCTCTCAAGGAGCTTTGTTCTATCAGAGAAGATAACATATATTAAGTATGTAGCAAAATAAGTATGTGGAAATTTTTTTAGAATGGAGGACTCCAACAGCTAGAGGGAATTAGGAAAGGCTTCATGTGGAAGATAGAATTTAAACTGAGTTTTGAAGGAAACCAAGAATTCTAAAAGGAGGAGTTGAAGACAGATACATGTGTGTGTATACACATATACACACACACATATATTGTATATATGTGTATATCCATAGGTGTATGTATGTATTTATGTGTGTTTGTGTGTATGTATGTGTGTGTGCATTTATTTTTGTCCTAGATATAGAGGGAGCTCTATGTATGAACAATAAGGCCATTCTGGCTGGACTACAGAGTGAAGCAAAGGTAGGTGGGGTCAGGTTGTGAAAGGTTTTAAAAGACAGGCAAAAGAGTTTATATCTGATCCCAAAGTCAATGAGGGAAAGAGGAAAAAAAACATTTACTAAGTGCCTACCGTGTACCAGGAATAGTGCTTCACAACAACCCTGGGAGGTAGATGCTAGTATTATTCCCTTTTCACTGCTGAGGAAACTGAGGCAGACAGAGATTGAATGACTTCCTCTGAGTCACACAGTAAGTGGCTGAGGCTAGATTTGAACTCAGATGTTCCTGACTCCAGGCCCAGTGACCTAGCCACTGTGCTGCCTCATTGCCTCTGTACAGAGAATCAAACATGATCCACATAGGAATTAACATGGTGAGAGCTGAGTTTTAGAAATCTCACTTACTTCTAGCCAAGTTGATTTCTTACATGGAGGTAAGCAACTCAGTTCTCAAATCCCTATTCTAACAATAACTTTAAAATAATACTAGATGGAATAAGGATCAATAAATCCAAGGTGCAGCTAGAGTGGCTTCTTTTCACTTGTTCATTGTTATTCAGTTATGTCTGATTCTTCATGACCCCACAGGGCATATCACACCAATGCTATCCTTGGGTTTTTCTTGGCAAATGATACTGGAATGGTTTGCTACTTTCTTCTCCAGTAGATTAAGGCAAATAGAGGTTAAGTGACTTGCCTAGGGTCACACAGCTAATAAGTGTCTGAGGCCACATTTGAACTCAGGTCTTCCTGACTCCAGGTCCAGAACTCTATCCACTCAGTCATATCGAGCTTCCCCTTAAACTCTTAAACTCCACAAAATTTCAGCCAATAGCCTGCAGGCTTCAGGAAAAGGGAACTTCCAGAAAAGTCAGCAAGTACACTAGTCTCCCAGCATGTAAGAGACCAGGTAAAGACAGGTGTAGCCTGGCAGGGTATGCTAGCTGAATGCAACTCACAGTATGGACTTTGTAAGCAACCATCTTGGCCAGAAGTATTAAGAGATTTTTCTAAAGCACAGCTTTCATCACATCAGTCTCTTACAGCATGCCTATGCTCATGCTAATGCGCAGGCCCTTGGATTCCAGGGTCCCTAGCCCTTTGTTCTGAGATGCTATAGAGGGCCCTGAAGAGTCGGCATCTGAACTTCAAAGATTCCAAGGGACCTAGTTCTAGGACACAGAGGAATCTTGTCCTCTTCTAAGGGTACAGGTACCCAGGTAAGGAACAAGCAGGGCCCCACAAAAGCACAGCAGAAGACAAGGCTTGGTCCTGGCACAAAGCCCCAATTTAGTAAAGATAGCAAGAGAGATGAGTAAACTGAATGACCGCCATTATAAAAAAAATTATTATAGGTCTAAAAATATTTTTTTAAATCCAACTAAGAAGAGAAATATTCCATCACAGCTACAGTCAGAGACTCAAAGGGAAAAAAAGTGGATTTTCTACAAAGACTCCATGAACACCTGCAAGAAGCAAAGCAAATCATTAAAAAATAAGGGATAACTTAGGTCAGAAAGTGGTAAATCTTACCCATATAACAGACTCCATGAAAATTAAAATCGAACAAAGAAAAATCAGTGGCTCCAAGAGAAAGAAAGAAATATTAGATCAAATCAAGATTGAAAAAGTAAGAGAAGATATATGATATATTAAACAACTGACCTAGAAAACAGGTTAAGGAGTAATCATTGAAGCATCATTTGGACTACCAAAAAAACATGATTAAAAAACCAAATCAACAATCCTTTCTCAAGAAGTCATAAATGGTTTATTATCCAGACGGCAAAGGGAAGGTAGAAAGAATCCACTCATCACCTGCAGAAAGAAATCTCAGAAAAGGAAAATTCCTAGAAATGGAACAGCCAAAATCCAGAGCTTCTAAGACAGAGGAAAAAAATATTGCAAACAATAAGAGCTAATACCTATATAGCTATTATTATATAATCGCACTGTGCTAAGCACTTCACAATGATGGTCTCATTTGATCCTCACGACTCTGGGAGGTAGGTGCTATTATTAAACAATCAAAAATAAAGTTCAAAGACCAAATAAAGAGCTCTGAAGAACAGATCCAGGGAAGCAGTGGAAAGAGAAAAACTGGAAATGGTGGAAGGCAGCCTTCTGAGCCATGGATGCATGGGAACTGGCTCCATATGTGTTCCTTTACTTCCAGGTCTGCGATACAAGAGACTGCCAAGTCTTCTGCTCCCTTCTAATCTGATCTGACATCTTGTCTTGCTCACAGCTGAAGAGCTCATTTTCTCCTAAGACCAGGATATCCCAAAAGTCTTAACACAGTTTTAAAACAAAGCTGAACTAAGACTTTTGGGACACCTTGTATTTCCTGGCATACTCTAAACCAGGGTGTGTGTGGGGGAGGTGAGAAACCTTCAACCTTGAGACCACATATGGCCCTCTAGGTCCTCAAGTGCAGTCCTCTGACCAAATCCAAACCAGTTCTATGAAGTTCAATTCAAAAGGCCCCACTTTAAGGACCTAGATTTGTTCTGTGAAGTTTGAATTCAGTCAAAGGGCCACACTTGAGGACCTAGAGGGTTACATGTGGCCTTGAGGCCACAGGTTCCCCAACCTTGCTACACTGTAGAACTCCTGTTTCTGTTTGCTATTTTGCTTAGATAAATGGACTTACTTGTTATTCACAACGTATGATGGTCTTTTGGGTCTATAAGGTGAAGATGGGCGGCTAATTGGTGAGGGAGAGCTAAGGACTGCCCTCTCCCTTAAGAGTGATCCAGGGACTCATATTCCTAGACCAGATATATTGGGAGGTAGGGTGGCAGATTCCAGCCCAATACCCCTCTTGAATATTAGAGAACAGACTGCCTCACTTCTCTTTCCCCACTCATCTGTCACCCTAGCTACAGTCCTGGTGGTGCAGACAGAACTCCTCCAATTCTTTGCAGAGATAGGTTAGATATTTAGGTATCCAGGTATTTAGACAATCCATTTACATATGTAATCTCACATATGATTGAGCTGTGACTGTAGGGGTGCACTGGATCCAGCCCATGGGGCAATTGTTCAACCTCTGTTGTGAGCATTTACACTTCAGAAATAGTAAATGCTACAAATTAGAGCTTGATATATTGTTGTATTGATTATCCAGACTTGAGAAAATGTTAACCATACCAATTAAACTTCAGAGGCTGTAAGGGATCTCTTCTCCCCCAGAGAGACAGTTAAACATTTACCAGCATACCTTTGGCTTTTAGAAATGAAAAAAGGAACCATTCCAAGGGATCCTGGAAAAAAAGAACCAATGCAGGATAAAGTGCGCATGACCAAGAGAAGGATTATATGAAGCAAATAACATTTTAAAGAGAAACACCTTTTAAAGACTGAAAAACTCTGATCAGTGCAATAACCAAGAACCACTGGAGGACTAATGAAGCATTATATTCTTGACAGAGGGCTGATCAATTCAAGATGTAGAAAGAGAAATACACCTTTGGAAATAGTCATAATGTAGATTGGTTTGGCTTCTCTACACTTTTTTGTTATAAGGGGTTTTCCTGTTTTTAACTTGGAGGAGAAGGGGTTATCGATGATGATGCTTTTTTTTTTAAAGTAAAAAAAAGAAGAGATACTGAAACTTTTATAAAAGCATAGAGAAGAACAGAAGGAAGTTCAGGTGGCAGCAGGATAAGCAGGACAGTTTTGAAAGTAATAGGTTAAATTTACTACATATACCCAAATATTTTTCTACAAAGCAAGTCATATGTATACAATTCACAATTTCATCCTTTCTGAGTGTTTACAGTCTTCTCTTTGTGATCTATTTTGTTTGTAGAAATGCTGATTTTTGAGTGTGTTTCTTAAGCTCACAATAAAAAAATGCTGAAATTAAAACCTAGGCCACCCCCACCCCCAAAGAAAAGGAAAAAAAATCATTTTAGCTGCTAGGAATGGAAGAGAAGTCTGAGCGAGAAAGATCAGTTAGAAGTCTTTTGCCGTTGTCCAGGTGAGAGGTGATGAGAGGCCAACTCTCTGCTGGCCAACAAAGAGAGCCAACAGACTGCTTTCATCCCTGTTTTAACTTTTGCCTGTTCAAAGAACAGACCAGAGTACAGTACAATGGACTTGTCCACTAGAGGATAAGAATATTTTCTTCCCCAGAGCATCCAGGTTCCTGCTCATTTGAATGTTCCCATAGGCAAATATTGTGGTAGGTTGCACCTGTTTAGAAACCATTTACTGGTAACTAGTTGACAATAGCACTATGCCACTGCCTCTCCCTCCCCTGATTCAAGAAGTTAGAGAAGGACTTTCTAATCTATGAGATGACAGCAGGCATGGCAGTAGTAGATTGTCAAGAGTTCATGCTGAAACTCACAACAGGGGCAAACATATGGCTGCCCACATGGCCTAAAGTTGAAGTCTAGGGACAGTATTGTTCCTAAAACTCTGCCTTCCAGTAAGAGGAGGAAAAATTTCTAGGTTCCATGATCCCACAGTCTAACTTTCTAGCAGTAAGGGGAGATTTCTTGGGTAACATCAACTTTGAGGGATTGTCTCAAGAATAACTCCAAGATCGAGAGTTTAGAGACTTGACCTTTTAGAAAATAGGTTCTGAGCAGCATGTGTCTTGGAGGAAAAGGTTTACTCGTGTGGCACCTTCTACTGGGAATCAGTAAAGGACTAAAGCTACAAGATGAGAGAGCAGAAGACCTGTACTTTGCTTGCTATTATTAGTGTAAATTGTTTGGGTAAGGTCCATTGGGAAAGGGGTTGCCTATCCAGTGGTTCCAAAGTGGTATATAGTCCTACATGACCTTCCATTATATAGTCATAGAATGATATTGTTAGTCAAGGAGGGACTGAATCATGTGGAAAAAATTTATTTCACTAGAATGTCAGAATGTGGCCTCCACTGAGCTTAAAGGATATTATGAGTGGCTTATGCATTTTCTGTATTTGTTTGTAGGCTCTTCTGAATCTTTTATATCTTCTGCATTTTTCTGTGAGGTGAAATGAAGACTGTCCTCTACCCAATATATATTTATTACCTTGAATAACTGTTCAGCAGTTAGGGATCCCATTCCTCACATTTGTGGAAACCTACACACACACATATTTGGGAATATCTCAGAGCGAACTCTGAGTAAGGGTATATGAACCAAAGAGATGATGACTTTTTTTTTAACTCCCCCTACAAGATCTGACTTGATCTGGGTAAGTACAGAGTTTAGAGGGCCCTAGGTCTTAGGTTACATGCCAAAATGTGTAAAAAAGATTGGCAAGTATTGAAGGAAGAACAAGGGATAACCGATACACTGCCTAGTTAAATGTTGATGGGATGTTATAAGAATGAAAGAAAGGCTTCCACTGTGTCAGTAAGTTCTTCTTTGAAAGACTTATGAGAGGACACAGACAAGAGTTATACAAAGAAGTTGTAGATAGGTTATAATATGCACCATGGGAGGGAGTAGTCACATAGATAACTGTGGATTCATCAAAGAACTCTCAAGAAAACTATATCCCTATCCCCTGACTAACAGGAACCTGGAACCTATTCCTTGAGACAAATCTCACTTTCTTCTGCTTCCTGTCTTCTCCAAAGTAGCCTGATGATTATATTCTAGGCCTCCGATTCTGTCACCTGTTGTTGCTCCAGACTACCAAGCAGCTATCGCTACCATTATTATTTCCCTTTTAGTTCCCTCTCTCTATAACTGAGCTTTCAAGTAGAGGATTCTAAATTTGAGCTGGGGAGCTTAAAATAGAACCATACTTTTTCTCTCTGATTCCACCTTTTGCTTTAGATCAGAAAGCCTAAGAATTATCACCACTAGTTCATAGTTCCGCCTACGCTCATTCTTTCCCTTCTTGGGCCTCTGAAAAGTTCAGGAGGCTTTAGGCCCTAGAGTTTTTAACCCTCCATGTTGGGAAAGAGAAGCCTACATTCCTCCTGGATCATCTAATACAGTGTGTGAAGATTTTTGGAGGGGTGAATATTGGGCTCCTTGAACAAGAGGAATGAATGTGAATCAGTTCACAAAGACTGCTAATACGGTAGGGCTGCCCTTTATTAAATCGGAGTTAGGAAAGAAGGGACATAAGGAAAAGGAACAAGAGTTAGAGAGAGTCCTTAAGCAGGGCGCAGAGAGGAGGATAAGGTTCTGGTTTGCCTCAGTAATGCCTACTTATACCTTCTAGGTCTGGGCTTCTATTATAGTTACTGAAGCTACTGGTGAGGAATCCAGGGCCTTCTAAGTCCTCACTCCCTATCAGATGTAGTCATCTTGCTTTGGAGACTCTGAAGGGTATTTAGAAAGGAAGGGAAAGAGGCTAGGTAGGGGTTGGGATGGTCATTGAGGAAGGTGGGGGAAAGGCTGCACATACATGTAGAGTTGATGGCAGTAGGAGGGAAGGGGACCCACATGGCTGTCCTGAAGCCAGGCTTTGCTACTTGTCAGCTCTTCTCTACATTTCCTAAATCCTACCTGCCCTCTAAGGGGGAAATACTGAGGAAATGGTAGCAGGTGAGTTCAAATCTTCAGCAGGGTGCGGGGTACCAGAGATCCAAACTGTCCCACTTATCTCCCATCTATTGTCATCCTCTTCAATTCCAGATCTTGAGGAAGCTGTCCCAGGAGCCTGTGGCCACTGCCATTCCATCAGCTGTAATCCCCAGGCAACTGACTCTGTTGTCATGGCCTGAGAGGGTCCCTAAGGAAAGGAAAGATAAGCCTCTAGACCTCTGGTTTTGAGCAGAGAAGAGGGTATTCTAATCAATGGCAGTCTGCATCCATGGGGAAAAGAACTGTTTACTGAAAGCAAGGCTTCTCTTACCCTCAAAAGCTAATGGGATTTCCTCTGTGTCAAAGAACCCATTAGAAAAGGCATTCCCCTCTACTGGTGGATGGAGGAAACCCAGATCCTTATGGTTATAATGAAGGTGGAGGAAGGAGTTCTCTTTGCTCTCTGGTGAAAGCTGGAGGAGGCAAGGATGAGAGCAACCAAGGCTATTCTCAGAGGCCAGGCTAGTCTTAACTTATCCCTTTGCATTTGGGCCAAGAACAGGTCAGAGAATCCTGGGGGAAATTTCTCTGAGTACCCTGATATACCAGAATGTTTCCCAAGCTACTTAATACTAAAGACCACTAGGTGAGAGAATCAGTTCTCAGATGCCCTGAGGGGCTCATTTCTGTTACTGTTGATTTGGCCTGGGCCCAGAACTGACTAGTTTGTGGCTTGGTAGGATAGAAGGGCTCACGTCCAGACATTCACATTCACATCTTTTACTGTCCCTGATGAAGGAAACAGGATGGTCCTAGATCGTTAGATAAAGGGGGAAGAAGGGGAAGTAGAAACGGAGAAGACCATAGTATCATACATTTAGAAATGGAAAGGATTTCCAGTCATCTAATCCAATTCCCTCCCCCCCCATTTTAAAGATGAGAAAATTGAGACTCTGAGATGTTAAATGGCTTTGAACTCAGATCCTCTGACTCCATGACCAATAGGGATCTCTAGGAATCCTCCCATGGTTGTTCCCAATTTGATCTCTCATTGCTAGATACAGTTACTGTAGAGAAACAGGGGCAGTAGTTGTGGAAAGATGAGAAAAATAGGGTCCTATGCAGTCATGTCCAACCCTTCATGACCCCATTTGGGGTTTTCTTGGCAAAGGTACTGTAGTGGTTTTTCATTTTCTTCTCCAGTATATTTTACAAATGAGAAAACTGAGGCAAACAGGGTAAAGTGACTTGCCCAGGGTCATATAGCTAGTAAGGATCTGAGGCTGAATTTGAACTCAGGTCTTCCTGAATCAGGCCCAACTCCCTATCCACCATGCCACTTAGCTGCTCATAATAGGATACCTGAGTGTCATAAAACTATAGAAATGGGACTCAGAAAGTATACAGCCCCTTTCCACATTATAGAGAGAAAAAATGAGACCTGAGAAGTGAAATGACCTTACTAAGACCACAGAACTGATTAACAAGAGAGCCAGGAGGAGAATCCTGATGTCCTGGCTCCAAGTCTAACCATCTTTCCAATTGATTTTTTTTAAGATTCCTTGAAGGAGATCATTTAAGGCAGTTAGGTGATGCAATGGATAGAGACCTGGGCCTAAAATCAAGAAGACCTGAGTTCAAATTTGACCTCAGATACGTACGAGCTGTGTGAACCTGAACAAGTCACTTAGCCTCTGTTTGTTTCAGTTTCCCCAACTGTAAAATGGGGATAGTAATATCAGCTACCCTGCAAGGTTATAGTGAAGATCAACTGAAATAATCTTTGTAAAGTGCTCAGCACTATGCTTGGCGTATAGTAGGTACTCTTTAAATGCTTATTCCCTTTCCCTTATAACATTTGAATTTACAGGTGGTCCAGAATAATAATCTCCATTCACAGGGCATGTTAAGTACAAAGTACTTTACTTAAGACAGCTAGTTAGCTAATATAAGTATCATTATGTAGATAAGAAAATGGAAATGACAGAATGTCTTGACTGAACAAGACAGTCCTGGACTATGGGGTGTGGTGGTCAGTATGATCTTGAAATTGAGAAACAGTAGTATGGGGAAATAGGGGGAGATAGGTGGCATAGTGGATAGAATTCTTGGCCTGGAATCAGGAAGACATCTTCCTGAGTTCAAATCTTGCTTCAGTCACTTTACTAGCTGTGTGACCTTAAGCAAGTCACTTAAACCTGTTTGCCTCAGTTTCCTTATCTGTAAAATGAGTTGAAGGAGGAAATGGCAAACCACTCCAGTATCCTTGCCAAGAAAACCTCAAGTGGGGTCACAAAGGGTCAGACATGACTGAAACGACTGAATTGAAGTATGGGGAGAGACTCCTGAGTTGAGGCTGGTGGGAAAGTTCTTGATCATGGAGGACAGGTACAAAGGTCCTAAATGGGGAAAGCGAGGATGTTGGAAGGAACCAGAGACTTAGTCTGAAGAAAAGGGAGATCTTACCCACACGTTCGGCCTTCATGGAGTCCCAGATGTTGCAGTTAAAGTCATCGTAGCCAGCCAGCAACAGGCGGCCACTTAGAGAAAAGGCAACTGATGTGATTCCACAGATGATGCTTTCATGTGAGTATGTGATCAGCTCCTGGTCAGCCCGTAGGTCGAAGAGACGACATGTAGCATCATCTGAGCCAGTGCAAATTGCTTCACCATTGGGGAAGAACTAAGGGGAGAAGCAAGACAAGCATCTCTTTAGGTGGCTCTTTTAAGAAACCCAATCCCCTATTTTTTTTTTTGACCTTCTCCTTGACTATCCCTAGGCAATTTCCCTTCTACTTCAAGCTTGACCTTTCCCGTTTTCAGCATCCTGATACAATTAGGACCCTCTCCTGAGGCAATTGGGGTTAAGTGACTTACCCAGGTCACACAACCAGTAAGTGTCTGAGGTTGTATTTGAACTGGGGTCCACCTGACTCCAGGGTCAGTGCTCTATCTACTGTGCCACCTAACTGCACCCCTTTCCTTACCCCCTCCTTTGACTTTAAAGCTTTAGTTCTTAAAGCCTCTTAATCTTAGAAGATTAGCTAGAGCGAGGGAAGGGGAAACAAATCATAGGTGTGGGGTGTAAATAAAACAGTCACTGAAAAGGTCATTGAATTCTGAGTAACGGTAAAACCAATGAGGATCCATCCAAGAGAAAAATAATGAAACGTAATTTCTGCCTCAAAGCAGAGAAGTGGAGAATAACTAGGACTGAATATTTTCTACATGATCGATCGGGCAGCCTTATATCAGATGCTTTAGCTTCACTGTTTTTTAATTTCTTCATAAGGGGAGAGTCTGGTCTTCAGAGGATGGGGAAGAAATCATTGTGATGTGAAGGCCTAAGTCCTCAAAAAATGTATGTTAAAAAATCGTGGGCAGGACCGTTAGTGAATGCTGGAGCCCATGTAGAAAGTAAGAGGTACCTACACAGATAGCATTGATGTCAGACTCATGACCAGTGAAAGTTTGGCGGCAAGTCCCTTCTCGCACATCCCACAGTTTGGCGCTGGCATCGCAGGCCCCAGAAATAAAGAGTTTGAAATCCGGAGAAACAGCCAAGCTCATGCAGTCTCCTGTGTGGCCCAAGAATACCATCTTCTGCTGTCCAGTTTCAATGTCCCACAGAGCGCTGTAGGCAGTTTGGGAGAAACATGGGTAGAAGGAAACAGAGGCAGCGTCTCCCCCAAAGTACATTGTCTTGACGCCTACATTTCCCATCCCCCCAAAAGTGTGAGCTCCTACAATCCCTTCTTTGTTACCAAGTGGTATCTCCAGAGCTGGTCACAATGTTGTTGTCATCTAAGAATCGGCAGCAGGAGAGGTAACCTGGTGGGAATAGAAGAGCTGTCACCAGGGGGAGTGACTGAGCCTTCAGGAAGGCCAGGCCTTTCTCTTCATGTGGAGGTGGAACTTGGGGCCAAAGTCTAAGTCTGAGAGGTTCTCCTCTGCCAGGAATCTCACCTGTGTGAGCAGAGAGCTCCCGGCTGACTTTCACATTGCCCTCTCGGGATTTGAGGCTGTAGATGGAGCACATATTGTCCAGCCCCCCACAAGCCACAAAGTTTCCCGATGGAGCATAGGCACAGGTCATGACCCAAGAAGAACGAAGAGGGATGGCATGGACCTGGTAGGGGAAAAGCAGAATGGCATAAGGACTGGTAGTAGTAGTAGTAGTAGTAGTAGTAGTAGTAGTAGTAGTAGTAGTAGTAGTAGTAGTAGTCCAGGTTTAGAACAGAAGAGTGAGGAGGGTAAGTTCGAAAAGGAAATAGAGGTAGGTCCAGAAGCATGGCAATAGGAAAGGGGCTTTGCTGGGTAATGGGGAAAGTACTTCAGGGTAGATGGACAGATCAGACAGGCACCTTATTGGTTGTATAGGTATCCCACACAATCAGCTTCCCATCCTGTGACGCACTCACTAGCAGCCTAAAGAGAGAGTAAGGCATCCAGGTTACTCAAAGAATTCTCCCTTTCCTTCCTTGCCCTAGGTCCTTCTTCAACTCACTTGGAGTCAGTAGACCAATGCATGGCATAGATCTTGGCCAAGTGTCCACGGAGAGTCCGGCGTGTCCGCATCTGAATCCGCCCAACAACCTCAAGACCAGAAGTAAGCTATAAAGGATAGAAGTTAAAGTTTTATAGGCTACCTAGGTTCCTGCATGGTGATCCCACTCCATCCCTGGACTGTCCTCTCCTACAATGTAACTCTGAGCATGAAATCCTAAATTCTTCCAATCTTCTTCTCCACTTTCAAACCCCTGACCCCAATTCCCATTTCCTTTGGTGGAAAAGCTCTTACCTCTGCCAGGGTGGTGTCAGCACAGGCTTTGCGGGCATCCTGAGGGGAGAACGATCATCAAGGTAGGGGAAGGGCAGTAGGGAGAAAAGGGAGGGAGTGAAGGGTCCTGATTTGAATGGGGGATGGAGGGATCCCCAAGTTTGAAGGGGATCCAGAGTAAGGGACTCTTAAATCTACAGTGCCAGCTTAGAGGATTCACAGGGTTGAGAAGAATCTGTAAGTACGGGGATGGCTAGCATGAGAGATTACCGCAATCTGTTTCTTGAGCTGTTCAGCTTCCTGACGCAGTTGCTCCATCTCCCCCATGGCTAATAGATGAAACTGCTCCTGTTTTTGCCCTGGCAAGGGCATGCAGATAATTAGGGAACTCAATCTCTGTGCCCATTGCACTTCCCTTCACCCCCAAAGACTCCCTTCTGACCTTACCAAGTCACTTAAGCTGTATCCCTTCATATTCCATCTAGACAGCTCCAGAAGGTACTAATATTCCTACTAACGGCTCTCATTTATACATAAACTAAAGGCTTACAAAGCACTTACCTCACAATCACCTTGGAAGGTGATACAAATGGCATTGCCCCATTTTATAGATGACAGAAGAGGCCAAGAGAGTGAAATGAATCATCGTAAGTGTTAGTTAGGGTTCAACATACTTTCCACCATACCATGTTAAAAATTAGATCCTTTTACCTGGAGCAATATGAGATCTTTTCCCAAGAAAGACAACCCTTCCTAGGGTACCTTCAAATGGATAAATGCTAAGGTTGCCCCATGCCCTGCAAATAAATCCCCATTTCCTCTAAGTTCTTAGGTTTCCTCGTAGGTTCAGTCCTACCCTTGGCTCACCAGAGCAATCCCTCCAGCCCTTCCCACCCTGATACAGTAGCAGGACCAGTCCTTCTTACTTGGGATTGGATTTGAGCTTGCTCTGGATCTTGGATCTTCCTCCCTTGCCTCCGGTCCAATGCCCTTGAGTCAGCTGCCCCAGTTCTACTGCTGGAGACTGGCCTGGTCTCAATGAGGTAGGAGTTGGGTAAAATCAGGTGGGGAAGGGAAGAACTAGAGTGGAAGGTTAAGGTCAGGACAGTTAGGATACTTAGGATACCTAAGAAGAAAAGGCTAGAACTAGATGGGGAGAGGGCAGTGTCAGGCTGAGACCTGGTGGAGACTGCCAGAGAGGGTCAGCTTCCCTTGCAATGTTCCCCTGTATTCTTACTTGGGGGGCATTAGGGATAGATAGGGGTGGGGAGGAGGAGCATGTGCTTACCAGGCCACCTCTCTGATGGCAAAGATAAGAGCATCAAACCACAGCTGGGATTAGACTAAAGCTGTTGAGGATTAGGGGGTCAGACTTTTGTTGTTGTTGGGGGAGGGGGACAGAAATGATAACAACCATAACTCCCAATTGAGATTATCCTAGGAAAGGGAAGCCTCAACCCAGATTCCCGGACAGGGAACAGGGTGAAGGTTAGGGATGCTGTCTTTGACAACCACCCTTCTCCACCAGCCCAGAGTAAGTGGCTCTCTAGGACCGATGGAATCACCAACAGCCAGGAGGGTTTATGGGGGTGGGGGGGCGTCACTCAGAAAACAGAGATGCGATTAGAGGAGACTGATCTGGATAATCTCCCTCCCCAAACCCCCTACCAGCTGTCCACAGGTCTTACCTTTAGGGGAAGGGCTGGATGTGAAAGGAGCAGAATGTGGAAGGTGGGGGCCTGACTGGATCCAAGACTAGAGAGCCAAAGTTAGAATAGGCTACCTCAATTTTTCCCTCTCCTCACTGTCAGGCATCCACAACTAACTCCCTATTCCCCAGCATCCCAGAAGGTCCTGTCCTAGGAGAGCAGGTGGCTAGTCAGAATGCCCTGGAACCCACTACAACTTTGGAGGAGAAGAGTGGGGCTGAAGATTGAAGCACAAAAGGAGGGATGATTTTGGGCTTGGATCATTTGCATGAGCAGAACAGGTGACAGATTTCATTAACAAATCTGGAGGCCTTAACTCACCCTTCTGGCAGCACACAGAACCATCTGTACATTCACACTGACATTGACAAGTAGCACAGCATTTGGGATCTGAATGTCATTTATTGCTTTGTGTGACAGGCTAAGTGTGAGAGGGAGATGACCTCCCACCTTTCCTCCCTTCCCTCTCAGCCCCTCAAAGCACTCAAGTACTTTCTGCTCTACCATCACTTAGGACAGGGAGTTTGCTCATTGAGATCTCCCTCTACAAGGGAGGTCACAGGTTCAGCCCCTATCCCCCTCCCATCACTTGGTAGAGGCAAAATGCTCCATTGCTCTTCCTGTCCTCCAGAGGGGCTTGGAATGGGATTGGGGAGGTCAGCACACTCAGGAAACCACACTCTTCCAGGCTCTGAGGTATTTTGCCCATGATATTCTCCACCTCCTCCTCCTTGCAATCCGACCTTCATAATAGTTTTGCTGTCTCTGACCCTTGAAGAGAGGTGAGTTTTCTCTGTTCAGTTGATTATGACTTAGAAGGCATGTGATGTTGACGCATGATGTCAGTGGGTGGTTGTGTGGTACGCAGAATGAAGGCAGCACTACCACTCTTCCCCTTATCCCTTGGTTGGGTTGTCTCTAAGAAATCTTCTCTTCATCCTTCAAAGCTCTTCCCGAGCAGGACGCTGCCTTTCGACCTCCACTCGGGCTTGCTTCGGCCTCCTTCCCAGGGCACTGGGAGGTTCTGGGGAGGAGTCCCCACTGGATATTTTCCCCTCCTCAGGTTCTTCTTGTTCCCGTAGCAGCATCTCAGCTTCTGCCCGGTCCTGGTTGGGGAGATGTAGAAAGTCAAAGAATCTTAGTTGGAAGAGACCTTCCAGCAGAAGCTGTATGACCCCAGCTACCATTCAATGCAGGAATCCTCTCTGTAACATCCCTGTTATATTATCATCCATCCTCGGCTTAATTAAACACTTCCAGGAATAGGGAGCAAACCTCATTGTTAGACAGCTTTGATGTCATCCATCAAAACATTTTTTCTTATATTAAACAGAAATCTACTTCCCTATAACTTTTACATATTAATTCTGGATCTGCCCTCTGGAACTACATGAAATAAATCTAATCCCTTTTCCAAGGGACAACCCTCTAAATATATGAAGACAGTTCTCAAATCTCTAGACTCTTCTTAAGTTTAAACATCTCCAGTTCACTCAATCATATTTTATATTACCTCATATTTTCATGTATTATCTCATATTTTCCAAACCTCCTGCTATTCTGGTTGCCCTCACCTCCAGTTTATTAATGTCCCTCTCAAAATGTGATACTCAGAATAATTCAACATAAATGCTTCCGATATGGGCTCACTAGTGTAGAATACAGTGGAATGATTACCTCCCCCTCCCCACCATCCTTATTCCTAATTCTATATTTCTGTTAATGTAGTTTCAGATCAAATCAACTTATTTGTCTACTACGTTTCATTACTGATTCATATTGAGCCAGCAGTAAACTACTGTAAACTGAACCAGGAAAAAAACCAGTCTTTTTCACATAACCCACTCTATCCAGTTTTTTCCTATCCTGTATTTATTAAAATGATTTTTAATTTTTTCCATTTATGTTATTGTAGTATATTGTTATCCTGATTTGGTTTACTCTACTCTGCATCAATTGAAATCTTCCCATGATTCTCTGAAATTTTTGTATTCGTCATTTCTTATGGCACAACAATATTCTATTATATTTGTTTATCACAGTTCATTCAGGCATATTCCCCAATTGATAAGCATATGGCCAATTCTTTCTTATCATGAAAAGTTCAGCTATAAATATTTTGACATATGTAGCACCTTTCTTTCTATCTTTGACTTCTTCCAGGTATATGCAGTGTAATCTCTAAGTGAAAGCATATGGACATTTTAGTCACTTTCTTAGCTTAATTCCAAATTATGCACATGATTTTTTAACCTAACCTTCTCACCAGAACCACTCTATTTTCTCTCCCTTCCCATCCCTGGTTCTCCTGTCTCCTCTCACCTGTTCCATGTGCTCTGGGGCCCAAGTGTGCCATAGTGCTAAGGTGCATCGCCGTCCCTTTGTCACAGCCCATACTCCATGGGGATTCTCTCCTCCAGAGCTGAAGGCCACAAGGCGTCCACACTGAGGGCGAACTTGGGCCTAGGAGTCAATGGAGGGATGGGAGAGGGAAAAAACCATGACTGTCACAACCGTCCCCCTACACCTCATATAACCATGGCCTCCTCCAGGAATAGACCTGTAAACAACAATCACCTCCTACATAGCCTAGGTTCAAAACAAAGGTTAGCCAAGGGGGTAGAGATGGTTTCTGTAGTCTCAGACCAGACATGAGGTATGGAAACATGTAGAGTGAGTCTGCTAGAACTTCTAGCTTCCTCTCACCCCCCACCCCAGTGAGGCATCAACCAGGGGTCCTATTAAAAAACACAGAAGCAATGAAGCAGAACTTAGTTATAAGAATGTGGTAGACCTCACTCTCTACAGAACTCAGTGTGTTGGGAATATATTCACTGGCTCCCTCCCTCCCTCCCGTCACATCCCTGAGAACATTGGCTACAATCTCTCTCATCCTCATATGTAGGGCAAAAGGAAAAAGACCAGCAAGTTTCAGCCCTAGTCAGCCAGCCCACAGGCATCCTGAGCACCACGGCAAAGAGGCAGAGATACTGGGACCTGGGGGGAAGGGAAGGGAACCCCAGATGGTTCCTTCCCTATTCCCAAGGCTTTATTCTGTGGTACAGACCTATCTGTTTCCTGTTTATTCTTGGAACCTTTATCTCCTAACTAAATGAACCTTATTAAAAGGCATGTGAAACAATTTAGCAGCTTGGAGCTGGGGATAGCATTAGGTGAAAAAGGGAAAAAGAACCTTAGAAAAATCTTGCCTTCTTCCTTACCCTCTCCCCACCCCGGGGAAACATGGAAAATTAGTAGACTTAACCAGTCATAGATATATCTATCTAGGAATTGGCAGAGGTAGATAAGATAGGTGTAGACAGCTAAATAGCTGTCCCCTCCAGCTTCTTGTTTTCTTCCCTGGAATTCAATGTTATCTTAGAGGTGGGACCTTTCTTGGGAGGTAGAAATGGAGATCCATTTCCTAGTGACTTGAGACCACTGGGTCATGGGGGTAGATGAGCAGTAGCAGCAACAGTATTGACAATAAAGTCCCCGAATGGAGCAGGATATGGAACACCATGTAGGCCACACTACCCTCCTCAATGGATACATCCCAGGGAGGGAAACATGGCAGACATGGGTAAATCCTGATTTACTGGCTAAGTAATAAGGAAGAAAGGAGGCAGAGAGTGTAGAAGGAAAAGAGTTAAAGAGCCCCAGTTGTTTTTTTCCTGCATTTGCCTCTGGGCAGCTTCTGATTTGAATCCTGACCACCCTCATCTCCCCCCTCCACCCCTCCCGCCCGTCTGGGTTACCTTTCCCTGGCTCACCGTCACAGTGAGGGCATCTGGCTCAGTAAAGAACAGGTCCCCACCCTGGAAGTCATCATTGAGATAGAGAAGCCCGCTGGGGAGGGAAAAGGGGAGGTAGTGAGCCTCTCCTCTGTCCCTCGATCATAGAATTTAGAACTTGAAAGGACCTTACAGCCCAATGTCTGTATTTTACAGATGTTAAATTAGGGAGACATCCCCATCCCTAAAGGCTCTGCCCTATGAAAACTGTGGAGGAGGGCATATAGACTAGCCTCCAACCCACCGTCATCCCCACCTGTAGTCCCGGTAAGTATATGCTGGAGGCTCCTTCCAGCACTCCCCAGTGTAAGGGTCCAGGAGACAGTTGTCAGCATGGACTGGGTGGCTGAGGTCCATCCGCTGCTCTTGCTCCCCTGGAAGGCAGAGCCATTAGGTAGGAACGTGCATAGGTATGTCCTATTGCACGTAGTTACATCCCAGTAGGCCACTGGGGATAGATATTTCCCCCTGGAGCCACAAATATTACCCAGGAAGAACCATAAGGGAAAACATACCCTGGAAGAGATCTCCCTGGACTGAGGAGAAAGAGGAGAGTGTGGGGGGATCTTAAGGGTGTTAGACCCCAGAGAGAAGGCCTTAAGGTCGGGTGAGGGCAGTGGGTGAAAGGAAGACTTAGTAAATACCATCAATGGCACTTCGGCACACTAGGTGAGTGAAGGAGAGATGCAGGGGCCAACCCGGGGAGAAGTATGCCTGGGTCAAGTTCCGTGCCCGCTCACTGGCCTCCAGCAACAGCTTAGCTCCCTGTCTGCCCACAGCTCCAGCCCGAGCCAGCTACAGAGTTAAGAAAAGTCACAGAGAGGGAAGCAGCCTCAACCTACTTGTCCCTGTAATCTCTTTGGGTTTAGCAGCTCCCGCTTTTTATTGTGGTTTAGTCTGGCAATCATGTCCGACTCCATGTGACCCCATGGACTTTCTTGGCCACGATCTCAGAGTTGTTTGCCACTTCCTTCTCCAGTGTGGTCCCACTTTACAGATGAGGGACTGAGGCTAATAGGGGTTAAGTGACTTGCCCAGGGTAAGTGTCTGAGGCCACACTGAAGTCAAATCTTCCTGACTCCAGACCCAGTACTCTAACCACTGTACCACCTAGCTGCCCCTGCTAGCCTCCTTAATATCCTTAAATTCTGCTTACCTCTACCAAATTTGGAATATAAGCCTCAGGTATCTGAATTAATAGCCCCCTACGGCAGTCCTTCCCCCAACTCTGAAGAAATCTCCAAAGTCTCCAGAACATCTCTCCCAGATCTGGGGAAAAGATTTAGAAATATGGGCCCTTCTCACCTGTGCAGCCCTGAGAACTGTGAGCCCCTCAAAAAGCTCATGAGGAGTGTGGGGAGAGCGCCGGCTCCGGTAGCCATCTCCTGACTTAGCTGCATCCTAAATGGACAGAGAGGCCACAGGATGGCCATGGTACCAATTCCCCACAAGTTCACAAACTGCTGCTAATTCCACTCTGCGCTCTCTGCCATGGGAACCCCAGATACATCCTTCAGGGGACATTAGAGGTCATCAAGCTCCCATGTACCCCTCCCCCCACCTCACCCTTTCTTTTCTCCCCTCACCTTAGCCAATTGCAGCAGGATTTCACACTCAGCAGGGGTAAGCAGTCCATCCAGCACGGCCCGCTGAGAACCATTCAGCTGCCCTGCATCCTGGGTTAGGGTCACACCCTCCAAAACATGGATATCTGTTGTGGGAACAGCAGTAAGCTGGGAGGGTGGAGTACCAGGGACCCCCAAGGAGAGGGTTCTAGGAGCCCTTAGGGTACACGCAGGACAGCATCAGCAGGTGAACTGAAGCTTCCCAATCCCATCCTTCCCTCTCCCTTTCAGACCTCCCAGGAACTCACCCCTCCACTTTGCCAGTGACTCTGGCTCCGGAGGTTTGGAGTCCCAAGGTCTCTTCTCCTGATCCTCTCTCCAGGGTAAGACACATGCTCAGTTGGGGAAGAGTAGATTCCACAGACTATTTTGAAAGATCTACCCCTCCTCCCCTCTGCCACAATCCCTGACCTGAATCTCACCCTTGCCCTTCTCCCATCCAACTTCATCATAAAGCATATCCTACCTAAGCTTCTTCCTCAGTCCCTCAGGGATAAGATCCTCTGGGGTCCAGGGATCCTATAAGTTAGGAACAACTCCCTTAACTCCAATCCACTCCAGGCACCCTCCCTCCCCCCAAAATCCCTTTCCCTTTGGGACAACTTTGCCTCGTACTTCCCACCCAAATGTCCTCTCAGGATTTTCACAATGGTGGACATTCTTGGGGTGGGGAATGTGGTAGGTATCCTCCACAGGAGATATTCTGGGGGACATCACTCACAGGATCTTTGAAATTGGTCCCCAGGTGTTCCATGGCATAGTATAGCAGTTTCTTCTCCCCCAGGGATTGAAGGACAAAATGCTGGATGTCCTGGAGTGTTGGGGACCAATGCACAAAGAAGCAACTTAAAAAAAGAGATGTGAGGAGATCCCCTACCCCAATTATATTCCTAGAACAAGTTTGGAGCTATTTTTATGTGATCTGGGGGCAAACTTTGTGGAGTCTTTGTGGAACTTCCTCTGTGAAGGGATTACCATTTATATAATATTTTTTATGTTTAGAGTTGGAAGAGAATTTAGAGATGAAGAAACTGAGGCCAGAGATGTGACATGACTTGCCCAAAATCACACAAATGGTAAGTAGGATTTGAACCTATATCCTCTGACTTTACCCCATCGCCCACTCTTATTGTTGACTGGATGCATATACAAAATGATCTGAATATTATAAACTTAAAATGTAATATTCTGGAATATCTATTCCCAAGGGGCAGGAGGTACCTAGAATCAGAGACAAAGAGGCTCAGAGCCATAGTAAGAGGTGACTACAAAGTCATTGAAAAAATGGCCTGTATGTAGTCTTGGGCAAGGAACCTTCAAAGGCTAGATAAGAAGATACCATTTCATCTGAGGATACAGACAACAAGAGGACCACCACTGGCCAAGAAGGTTACAGAGTGAAAGTGAAGTTGGAAAGGATACTTGTACCCAGAGAAAAGACTAAGAAATAGATTCTAGAGGGGATCAAGAACATTCCCAAGCCAAGCAGTGCTGCCATCCAGAACCTACTTCAAATTGCATCTTTATTTTGCCTAGTGTTCAACCCAGACAGAATGGAGATAAAGAATATGACTCTTGGGACTCTCTAAGCTGTACCAGCCAAGGCAACCCGTGGCTGGACTTTGCTAACTCAGCATAATATTCTGTCCTCTCTGAATCTGTCCACTCCTTATGTTTTGCATTTCTTTTTCTTTTCTTTTCTTTTCTTTTTTTTTGGTTTGGGTTTAGTCTTCACCTTAATTTCCTAGTAAAAGTTCTTTGAAAAAATTCTAACATTTGTGCTGATCTAAAGAGAAAAGAGATTTATCCACATAAACTTTGGAGATCAGAGCAAACCTAGAGAAACCAGCCTGGTGATGGCAGCGTATTCTCTGATTCTCTGCAACAATGGATGGAGGTGGGGCAGATAGAGAAGTCAGAACTCAGGCATGACATCTCATCCTTTGCCTCTAGGAATTTTCCCTTCACGTGATTTTTTTTTTCCTATTCACTATTCTTTCTTAGTACTCAGAAACACTTTTAATTCTGTGTGGTCCAGGGTCAACTCCCCTACATGAGAAATTCCAAGGGTGCTAAAACTCATATGGGAGTCAGGTGTGTATGTGTGTGTGTGTGTGTGTGTGTGTGTGTGTGTGTGCATGTGTGTGAGTGTAGGTATTCATGCGCATGGGTCACAGGATGTAGTCATGGAAGGAACCTTACATGTGGGATTGGGAGAGTCAGAAGTGATTTGTAAGAGAGTAAGGGGATTTGGTTATGCTAGGAAGAGAATGGAATCCAGAGTAGAAAGCCGAGTTCTGGAGGCAGAAGTCAGGTGCTTAATCTGGAGACTGAGATGTTGCGACAAAGTGTTACAGCTTACCTCTCTGGCACTAAGGTCAGGACTCTGTTCTCCCAGCAGCTTCTGGTATTTGCTCAGGGCTCCCTTCACAGCCTCATCCTCAGGATAGAAGAGCAGGATACTCAAGGCATTTTCCGCAGCCTGGGATAGATTCCCCACTGGAGATGGAGAGATAGGGGCCAGGACAGAACACGGTACAATACACGGTAGATTCAATGGAAAGACATATAACAGGAGGGATGGAGATGAGAGAAAAGAGGGACAGAGAGCAATGGAGAGTATGCCATCTCTGATGGGGCTGTGGAGGGATTGTAATGGTTCTCCCCTTTTCTCCCACCTTCTGCTGACACTATCTCCCACTTGAGGGAGGTTTTTCTGTGTCTAACACCTTTAAAATCTGACTCACAACTTACCTAGTTCAGGAAAACAGCAAAGAAGAGAACAGAGAAAGAAGGAAAAAAGGCAAGGCAGAGGAATTGAGGCTAGAAGGAGATTTAGAGGACATCGCCAGGGCTTTCTCATCTACTCCAAAGAAGACTGGAGGCAACCCTGAAGGAAATAAAAACAGAGACCCAGACACAAAGCTAGAGAAATGGAAAGATGTGATTTAAGGAGCTCCCATTTGGACAAGCTTTGCTATCCTTTAAGCCTTGCTGAAAGCCAAGAAAAGATCGCCCCATCCCCAACTCTGTTCACCTTGAGCATGGGCTTGCTGCAGTTGCCACAGCTGGCTGGGCAGAAAGTTAGAGATGGGAGAGTCGTGGCCAGGTCGTGTGGCTACAGCTCCGGGACAGCGCTGCCGGCACTGCAGAACTCTGATCCAGTGTCCTGAGGGAGAAAGAGGGCATGCAAGCCCTCGTAGATCCAGCCTCTCCCCGCCACAGGCTCAGCAATCCAGTCAGCCCTTGGTCGTAGTGTCTATGTCCCTTCCCCCAGACCTGACTCAAACCTGCAATGGCTTCATAGAGGCCACTCTGGCTCTCGGGCTCAGCCTCCCCTTTCTCCTCCTTCTCCTCCTCCTCTGTGAGCTGCTCCTCCGGTCCTTCACACTCTGCTCGGCAGTTCTCCATCTGGACCAGGCTCTCCTGAAGGGCCTCTTCCAGCAGAGGAAGGGCTGCCGATACCTCCTGTCTCTTCAGCAGCTCCAGGCCCTCATCATATGCCGCCTAAGGGATGGAGCAGGGATTCCAACAGTAGCCCTAAGTACCATCTATAGGGGGTAGCTAGGTGGTGCAGTGACAAGAGGGCTCAGGAAGCTGTGTGATCCTGGGCAAGTCATTTAATCTGTTTGCCTCAGTTTCCTCAATTGTAAATGGGGGATAATAGCATCTCCCTCCCAGGAGCTCTCTCACAAGGTCGTTCCAAGCACTATAGGAATATTAAGTCACTGTTGTTCATGTAGGTCCTGCACAAATACATAGGAGAGAATGGACACAAGAGCCAGAAGGAGTGGAAAGCGTATCTTGGCAGGCTGAACTAAGTTTCATTTTGGAGGCATGGTCTCCTCTCGTAAATGCCACTTTATAACTGACTTGGGGGAAAGGAGGTGGGAGATGGAGACTGCAGTCTTAGAATTATAAAATTTTAAAATTCAAAGGGATCCTGGTCCAAACTTTTCAGCAAGTGGAAATGATTCACCCAAGGTCACTTAGGTGGCTAGTGGCAGAAATGAGGCTGGAAACCAGACTCACAGTCTCCACCAGCCATCCAGGTGATTTTTCTATTACAACTCTGGTCTGTCAAGGATGTGAGCAAGATGAGGGGTAGATGGCAGAAGCAGGGAGTGGGCTTGTTTGGAAAAGGTAACTCACCCAGTGAAGGGGGTTCTCAAGGTCCCGGAAGCTCTGGCGCCGCACTCCAGACATTCGATGATACTTCACCATGTCCTCCCGGATCTGGAGATGCTTTGGGTTTGCCACATAGAAAGTGTGGGCTGCTGCCACAGCCAGGTCCAATTTCTTCAGCTTTAAAGTCAGTCATTGGGGGAATGGAAGGGGCATTGTGAGAGGAACCCCAAAGACAGTTCCCTCCATATACTATACTTGCTCTCTCTAAACATATATTCCACCCTGGAACAGTTTTAATCAAGACAGTTTTTAGTTTGACATCTCATACTGCCTACCCTCCTCGCCCCACACATCCCAACTCCGGGGCAGGCTCCCAAACCATCTGGTATTTATTATCCTGGGACCTACTCAAAATCAAGGTGCAGAATCCTGCCTATACATCCAGTGGTCAGTCTTTTCCCCTTGCTGAGAAGCATTGCCCCCCATTTTGAAGAAGTCCTTCTACGGCAAAGATTGTCATTCCACATCTATGAGGGTAGTCCAGTGTAACTAGCTGTTGACAAGCTCTAGAATTGAAAAGAACCTTAGATATCTTCCCAACCCCTTCATTTTAAGCCTTGACTTGGAGTCAGGAGAAACCTGGGTTCAGATCCCACCACCAACTTTTACTAGCTGGGACCACTGGTTAAGTCATTTAACCTCAACAAACTTCAGTTTCCTCAACTTATACAACGAGAATAAGAATACCTTATGATTTTCCTCAGGAGGTTGTAGTAACAGCTAAATTAATATCCATATATGTTATCAGTTATTACTGAGAGATGACCAAAGAGGAAAAGTGACTTAGCTAAGGCTGCAAGAGCATAGCAGACTCAAAC